>NC_140939.1:236551-1501551 GCF_014529385.1 Adiantum capillus-veneris
CCCTAAACCCTAAACCCTAAACCCTAAACCCTAAACCCTAAACCCTAAACCCTAAACCCTAAACCCTAAACCCTAAACCCTAAACCCTAAACCCTAAACCCTAAACCCTAAACCCTAAACCCTAAACCCTAAACCCTAAACCCTAAACCCTAAACCCTAAACCCTAAACCCTAAACCCTAAACCCTAAACCCTAAACCCTAAACCCTAAACCCTAAACCCTAAACCCTAAACCCTAAACCCTAAACCCTAAACCCTAAACCCTAAACCCTAAACCCTAAACCCTAAACCCTAAACCCTAAACCCTAAACCCTAAACCCTAAACCCTAAACCCTAAACCCTAAACCCTAAACCCTAAACCCTAAACCCTAAACCCTAAACCCTAAACCCTAAACCCTAAACCCTAAACCCTAAACCCTAAACCCTAAACCCTAAACCCTAAACCCTAAACCCTAAACCCTAAACCCTAAACCCTAAACCCTAAACCCTAAACCCTAAACCCTAAACCCTAAACCCTAAACCCTAAACCCTAAACCCTAAACCCTAAACCCTAAACCCTAAACCCTAAACCCTAAACCCTAAACCCTAAACCCTAAACCCTAAACCCTAAACCCTAAACCCTAAACCCTAAACCCTAAACCCTAAACCCTAAACCCTAAACCCTAAACCCTAAACCCTAAACCCTAAACCCTAAACCCTAAACCCTAAACCCTAAACCCTAAACCCTAAACCCTAAACCCTAAACCCTAAACCCTAAACCCTAAACCCTAAACCCTAAACCCTAAACCCTAAACCCTAAACCCTAAACCCTAAACCCTAAACCCTAAACCCTAAACCCTAAACCCTAAACCCTAAACCCTAAACCCTAAACCCTAAACCCTAAACCCTAAACCCTAAACCCTAAACCCTAAACCCTAAACCCTAAACCCTAAACCCTAAACCCTAAACCCTAAACCCTAAACCCTAAACCCTAAACCCTAAACCCTAAACCCTAAACCCTAAACCCTAAACCCTAAACCCTAAACCCTAAACCCTAAACCCTAAACCCTAAACCCTAAACCCTAAACCCTAAACCCTAAACCCTAAACCCTAAACCCTAAACCCTAAACCCTAAACCCTAAACCCTAAACCCTAAACCCTAAACCCTAAACCCTAAACCCTAAACCCTAAACCCTAAACCCTAAACCCTAAACCCTAAACCCTAAACCCTAAACCCTAAACCCTAAACCCTAAACCCTAAACCCTAAACCCTAAACCCTAAACCCTAAACCCTAAACCCTAAACCCTAAACCCTAAACCCTAAACCCTAAACCCTAAACCCTAAACCCTAAACCCTAAACCCTAAACCCTAAACCCTAAACCCTAAACCCTAAACCCTAAACCCTAAAACCCTAAACCCTAAACCCTAAACCCTAAACCCTAACCCCTAACCCCTAAACCCTAACCCCTAACCCCTAAACCCTAAACCCTAAACCCTAAACCCTAAACCCTAAACCCCTAAACCCTATACCCTAGACCCTAAGACCCTAGGCCCTAGGCCCTAGGCCCCAAACCCTAAGCCCCAAACCCTAAACCCCTAGACCCTATACCCTAGACCCTAAGACGCTAGGCCCTAGGCCCTAGGCCCCAAACCCTAAGCCCCAAACCCCAAACCCTAAACACGTTTAGGGTTTAGCCTTGCAACAGTGAAGAAGACGTAAGGGTTTGTCCATAGCCACGTTCGCAAGCAAAGCAAGGGCCATCATAGAGGGCTTCAAAGCATTCATGAAAAAATCACATAAACTGTGTAGCACAAGCCATGTCTTGCATCTGTGTGTGTGTGTGTGTGTGTGTGTGTGTGTGTGTGTGTGCCAGATCCTACGAGGGATAACAATGCTTAAGAGCTTGCATGAGATTGCAGAGCACGACCCTTCATGCGATGGATGAGTGGTCAGGGAGGCACGATGTGCAGAGTGATTCGACGAGAGGTTTAATAAGGATAGGCTATGTTCCCGTGAGGGAGAGAGAGGGGCGCTAGTACCTGTTTTGCAATACTGCCGAAACTCAGATCTGTAGATCCAAGTTTTTGGCGCTCATGGATTATTTTTTTGCAGGGTCGGCGTCGCTATAGCCGTTTCTATAGGCGTCACTATGCAACAATTACTATAGTGACGCCATGCATTTTCCACATTTAAGCGTTGCAGTGCTACAATCGCTACTTTGAAGAACCTCTTGTAGGTTACCATCGCCTACATCCTCAGAACGAGGACATACATCAATGCTTTGCACAATGTTCCAAACACCCTTTGACACAAGGACATGTTGCATCATGTAAGCCCACATAGGGTAATTGTTCCCATCCAATCTTTCCTCAACAACAAATATCTTAAACACATATATGTTGTCAGCCGTAGCGAACACTGCACATAATGTGAAAACTGCTCCAGAAGAGGAGAAATGAAGCGGGAACAACATGTGCTATATAGCACCACCTGTAGAAGACTGTAAGGGACCTGTTATGCAAAAAACGACACTGATAGAAATTTTACACAAAATGAAGAAATACCATGCGCAGTAATGTGTGTAGTGGAAACAAAGGCTGAAATGAGCCCAAATAACAAATCTGAGTAGACCAAGCTCTACGAGCTTAACTGAAGTATTTGTCGACCCGCTGACGCTCGCCAAAGCTCACAAAAATTGGAGAAAGTGAGCAGGCATGTGATGGAGCGCTGCTGGCGACTAAGCCCAAGAGGATACAACCTGCTCCGATACCAATTGTTGGAATTAGGGTTACAGGTAAATACACACAGCTTGGAGAAGACAAAGGCACACAATAAAGAGTATATTACTTAGTGTGCAATGGAAAGATAAGATAGCCCTAGAGTGATGGATGTATATATACTGCACGAGGGGGGAAAAATACTATGACAACCCTAAGTATATTCACACACATCACTACCACATGTATATGGTAACAATTGGTACATTGAGCTCTATCTCCCATGAGAGCGACAATCCCATAGAACCTATCATGTTGTATCTTTTAAAGAACCATAGCATCTTGTATCCTATTGATGAGAATTATGCATACCTTCCTCTCTCTGCACAAGTTTTGGGATTCACAATCATGGGGAGAAACAACAAAAACTTTGATACGTTTTCTGGCCAGGGCTTCCACACTTGGTAGACTAAGATCAAGGGCTATTTTAGGAAGATTTAGTCCTATGGTGTACCTTCAAGACACTTGAACAAGGTGAGAGACCAAAAACATGAGCTTCATAGACACATTATCAAACACAAAATGAACAAGCACTTGGCATTCTACTTACATCCTTGGATGATAACCATATGCAGTTCTTGGATTGTAGCACTATTGCAATCCATGCTTTGAAAATATCATTAGGAAAAATATGAACCCCAAAAGGGCCTTGTAAGGATCCCTAATTTTAAGGGATTAAGGCTGAAAATGTGTGTGGTTTAGGAGACAAGGCCATTGAATGAGGGTATTCTCGTAGGCTTTTTTTTAAGGCTGTCATAGGCTTTTTGTAGGTTGAAATAGAAGCTAAGGAGGGAGGATATGTACATTCTCTCTCTACCCAAAGGAGTGGTGGTGCTTATGACAATAACTACCCTCCCCCCTTTCTTTTGTCACATCATCAAGGGCGTCCATAACCTCAGGCCAAAAAACCATTTTTCTCAACAAAAAAAAAAAAACCTCACTTTTACTCAAAAATTCTCCCCAGCCTATATATTTACTCAAAAATCAATTTTCTCTCTCAAAATCTCACAGCTAGACCTGCAAATTATGAAACTTTCCACCTTTTTTTATTAACCTCCAAAATCACTCCTCTCTCTCTCACTCCTCTCTGTCTCTTCTCTCTCCTACCTTTCAGCACACACTCTACCTCCTTTCCTCTCTCACTCCTCTCCCTCCCTCTTCTCTCTCCTACTTTTCAGCACACATGCTTCCTCCTTCCCTCTCTTTGTTGCAGGTCCACTCCATAGCTTTGCTGTAGCTCTTCCCCCCACGGCTCTCCACTCCATAGCTTCCTCCTTCCCTTTCTTTGTTGCAGGTCCACTCCATAGCTTTATTGTAGCTCTCCCCCCCATGGCTCTCCACTCCATGGCCCTCCTCTCCACTCCGTAGCTCTCCTGCAGCACTCCACTCCATAGCTCTTCTGAAGCTCTCCATCCGATAGATTTTCACTTCGTGCCTCTACTAAAGCTCTCTCTTTCTTGAGGCCAACTTTATTCCCCTTGCCATGGAGCTGGATGACATTACAAACCTCCCATCCACAAAAAGATTGCCAAGTTCGGAAATGGTTTCTCTACTTGTTCGTTGCCAATGGACTTCGCAGCCTTAAAGCATCATTACTTGCAAACTGCACAACAACGCCGTGCTGCAGGTCACACCAATGTGGACCTTTGGGTGCATGGTTGCCTCTACCCTAATGATCCAGCCATCAATGTGTATCCAACATTCAATAGCCTTGCTTCATTTTTACAACATGTAGGTAGAGGGGAGCAAGTTCTTCTTGGATACTACAAGCAATTGTCAACTATTGGAGCTGATAGTGCACAATGGTCTTTGTATCAATGTCAACTTCTTTCCCATACCACCAGTGGATTGTGTGAAAGGATCTTTCATGCGGAGGAGGAAGTGGAAACTCTTAAGCTACAAGTGGAAGAGAAGGATGCTAAGATTGCGAAGCTTGAAGATAAGATCCTGCATCTTAAAAAGACGCCCTTAGGTGCAAGGGAACGTAAGAGGAGCTTCAATGCCATAGAGACTTTAGCCCCTGAAAGGTGGTGCTAGAAAAAGAAGGGTCACATCTACAAGGTACATTTTGCTACGCTCCAATCTGTGTTTCTGTGGTAATGTTTTTGTCCATTCTTGTAGGAATTTTGTAATAATGTTTTTATTCATTCTTGTAGGAATTTTATCCAAGAGCTGTGTGGTGGCCACAGCCAGGAGGATCGCATCCATTTGTTAAGTTTGTGTCTCAAGAAATTGGATGTCGTAGCCCTTTTATGAGCACCAAAAGCAGAACATTTAAACAATGCTGTCACAAAGGAGGTGATGCGAAAGTTTTCAAATCTTGTGAGCGATGTTGATGTACAGAAGGCTTGTGATGAAGTTGGAATTAGTACTAAGGAATACATTGCCTTAATGGTCTCCTTAAGGATGCTTTAAGGGAAAGAGGAATTACTGAGAATGTTTTTCCTATACCACTTAAGGTCAATCTTGCTAAGAAGGCCTCGAACGAAGACGTGTACTTTCGAATAGGAGGCTATTTGCACATAGAGGAGATAATGCCTTCATCCATCTTTACCAAGCAGTCCAAAGGAGTTAAGAAACGTAGCAATCCAAGCATAGGTGCATACAAGGTGGACAAGCGATTTCCTTACTCAATGTCAAATAATATTTTTGTTGAATTGAGAAGGCTTCAAATGGAAATGATACATTTTATGGTGTACCACCTAATGGTGAGGCTACAGTAATGCAATCTTTTTTTTCAATTATGGTTTTCCTTATGTTATTTTGGACATTTTTTAGTGCTAGGCTCAAAGTTGGTGTTTGTGCTCAAGCTAGATGAGTGTCAGATTGTGAAGAAACGAAGGTTAGAAAGGATAGGTATTACTCTCATGAACGAGGCATTGTTTCATGCAAAACGTATAGCTAAGAACGAGGATTGTGCATCATCTTTCAGTGTGCAGTCAAAGAAAGAAATTTGGTGGCTTGGTGCTATCGAGGTTTCCAAGGTGACCCATGGAGTGCTTGCTTGGATTTTTGAACGCATTCCATGGATAACAGATGTCATTAAGGCACAGCTAGCTGGGGAAAAACTCCAAGTAGATGGCATAGGGGAGTTTAAAGTTGACTGGCACTTAGGTGGATATTTGAAAGCAATCAAGTGCATTCTAGGGTGCAAACAAGGGGCAGGAGCTCTCTATCCTTGTCCATTTTGCATTAAGGGCTATAAGGGGAATGCATGCAAGATCGCAATGGTTGACAAAATAGAGGAAGGTGACAAATCACAAGTTACACGTGTGTGGGAGCATTCGGTTTTATGATGTCCTATGTTGGAGGAGCCCAACCGTGCTGCAAAAGACAGTGAATGGAACCCTATAATTAACTTCCCTCTCAAAAATGTGCATTTTTGCACACTTCATGCTTTTATGCGCATCTTTGATCGTTTATTAAAGCTTCATATTGATTATGCCTTTACAATGAAGCCTGTGGAGAGATCGAAGCTATCTCAAAAGTGGAAGGGCTCTTAAAGTCAATAGGTTGTCATGGGACCAACACCTCCATTGTTGCACAAAAGAACAATGCAAGCACTCACGAAATGGCCCAACTAGTGTCCATGAGTGGACTAAAGGCAAGGCATTTTTTGAAGAGGGTTCGGTCCAAGGAAAGGAGTGCTGCTGTCGAAACATCAACATCTGAAGGTGGCTAGGAGTTGTTGAAGGATCTCTGCAAGTATACAATGGACAATGATAGCAATGCAAGTGTTGTGTTTAGCCGACAACATGTTTGGGCGGTATTCAACAAGATGACGAAGATACTACTACTTGCAAGCACAACCAGTGAGCAACAACAAGAATTCAAAAATTTGGTGGTAGAGTTCACAAAGGCAATCGACACTGCATGGGGTTAATCGAACATTACACACTATATGGTGAGTGCTTGATATTCCGACTTGGTCTATACTATGCTTTAGTTTTGATCATCAATGTGTTGTGACTTTTTGGGCAGCACGTCCTCTATGCCCATGGTGCATACTTTATAAACATGTATGGTTCATTGGATCTTTGTACTACACAAGGTATGGAGAAGTCACACTATCGTGCCACGGGTGTCTAATTCAAGAATACAAGACATGGAGGAGGTTTAGTGCTCTCATGCTATCTTTAGGAAGTGTTCAATTGGTTTTATCGCACCACCTTTGGATGCAAAGTGTCGATTGAACGTTCAAGGTCATCGCGCTTGGCAAAAGAAACCCGTCGACTCACCGATGTTTGTTCCTTAGAACGCTGGAGATCCCCACAAGGTCCAGAACGACATGCAGTGTGGCGAGCATCAAGGACTAGGGTTGGAAAAGTTTGGGTCAGGCGGTAGTAGATGTATTTAGAATCTCATGAAAATAAAAATCTACTACATTTGGATGCTCTTTTTTTTTTGGATCAAGCGTTTGCATTGTTTGATTGTTAACGCAATTTTAGAAGTGTATGTTTCTCTTTGTGTGTTTGAATAGTTCTCCAATTTCAGGTGATTTTAAAATTCAAAAGATTATTTTCTCGTGCTTTTAGTGGCTCTTCCCACCATGTGAACCTGCCTTATATGTCCACCCTATATAAAGAGGTACCCCCCCCCTCTCAAACACATAACGCTCCTTCCCTCACCAAACACCACAAGCTCTAAGAAGGCCCCCGAATGCACTTTCATGTTGGCAAGGAAAAAACAAACTGCAAAGAAGCATCCAAAGACCATTGAGGCGCACAGAAAGCAGAAGATGCGTGCAAATTGACAACCTGAAGAGCTAGCTGACCCGGATCGAACAGAGATGGACATGTCTGATGAACGTACGTCGTGGGAAGGGGAGGAGATCCTAGTGAACCATAGGGTGGGCGGGAAGACGTTGCCAGGCCAAGTGGGCCCGATGCCATATGGCCCAGATCGCCACACTATGTCCGGCAAGTCACTGCCCAAAGGAGTGGATGCCGTGCCTTCTCACCAACCCAACAATGATGAGTGTAGCAGTAAATATGAGGATTATGGATGCCCCCCATCCACCTCTTAAGCACCGTCCAAAGTAAAAATTCTATAGGAAGCCACAGAGAGCAAAGCCACAAGAAGCTCAGAGACCCCCACAACGCCAACCTCAAAGAACATGACGATTTTGTCGAGCATTTGCTGCAATTAGGCATTACTAGAAGACAGTTGACCTGCTTATTAGGAAAGCACCTTTTGCACGGACATGTAAGGAAGTGCTACAAAGCTACAACACAAAGCTTTGGATGTGTGTAATTGCCCTCGAATCAATTCAGGAGGCTGCAGAGGCTTATTTGGTCAATCTCTTTGAAGACACATTCTTATGTGCTATCCATGCCAAGCGTGTAACAATCATGGCCAAGGAAATGCAACTTACACGTCGCCTAAGGCAGGACTGATACCCTCTGATGTCAAAACCTTTTTTTTGTAACTAACTTTTGTGTTGGAATCACTTTACTTTGGAACCCTTGTAGTGGATTCAAGAATTCTTGAGAACTCAATGTATTTTCGCTTTGCGACAAATACAATCCATCTCTTTTTGTCTCTCTATGTTACCTTAATGTCAAATTTTAATGTCTATTTATCTACATTTATTTTGTTAAATCATTGAAGGTGAGATGCTAATCAGCTATACAAAAGGCTAATCAATTGGCAACCAAAGCTAAATAATTTTTTTGGTTAGCTTGAAATTGTCCATTAGGTAAAATTTTTGCTTTGTATTTGCCAAAAACTTGTCAAATTGGTGTTGTCCACAAGACAGTGAGAATTGGCAAGACAGCAGGCTTGCAGGGCCAAATCTCGCCGCCCTTGTGGACACAGCTAAAATTGCATGAAATGTCAATAACGGGGCACAACTAATACCAAAAAAGCTATTAGATGCGTTTTTTTGGACAAGTTTTTTTCAATGTACAAAATCAACTTTCAAACAGTTTGCTTTGTCACTGAACATGAACAAAACAGTAACTTGAATTTTGCAAAAGATCATGGAGAAGAGAGATAATTTTCATTTAAACTTGTACATCTAGCTTAACCATCTTTTGACAGGAGGCCCTTTGCAACCTCTCTACGATGTTCTATAGCGTTGGGTAGAATGGATGTAAGGATAGAAGCAACTATAGCCTGGGCACTGTCAACCCCCAGGGCTTGACAAATAGCTATGCATGTCATGACCTTGCCATGGAAGCCAGTGCCAAAGTGGCAATTGCAAGTGATTTTTCACAAGAATAATTACATGAGCTGTATGAGGGATGGTGGCTAAACATAGGAGTTTATCTGCGGCCTTAAGCACCCACAAAACAAATGGCCATTCGGGGAGAAATCCTTGTGTATGATACACCCATCTTGCATTGGTAGTTTGCCGATGTAGTGTGCTAGGGCTGCTTGAGGCCCAAACACCGTAGCGCTCTCCCCCCTTCCGGCTAGCCCAAAGGTCCATGTCCAAAACATCCTACAAAATTGTAATTAACCAAAAGCAAAGAAGAAAGGTTGAATTATCAACGTAGAAGATGCTTAGTATTACCTCTTGTTGCTTATCCTAATCATCCAAAGCTGGTGTGGCTTCAAGGTTGATAGAGGATTTTCTCTCATCAACCTTGCCGGGGCTCTGCGAACCAGGCGAGTCGGGGCGGATAGGAGTTTGGTTGGCAACAACCTTGGCTTGTGTGACAACGAACTCCTCGTCCGTGAATTTGCTCTACTCTGCAGCGAGAATATCCGCTATCACCAGTGCAATTGTGTCAGCAAGAGAGTCCCCCAATGGGAGCAGCTTGTCATTTGTAGCTTCTGGTGTAGGATCAAGGGGGAACTCCATCTTGGTGCATATGAGGCTAAGACATTCATGTAGTCGGACACCGAAAGAATTTTCAAGATCATGTAAGAATAAATACTCCTCATCTTCTATAATTATGCTGTTGAGACGGCTAATTTCCACTTCGGGAACTGCAGCAGGATCACGACACTCGGGTTCGGGCACCTCGGAGGTGCCAGCAATCTGCTCTCTCACTGCAATTACTTCTTCCGAGCCGTGGGGATATTCAACAGCTTGTAGTCTTTGCTCACTTTGAACATCTATAGGCGCGGACTTGGGATCTTTACGATCCGCCAGCACCCCATCTATTGCCAAATGTGGGATCTCCATCTCCTCCAAGGAGGGCTCCTCATTGACGAGGAAGAAGAGAGTGGCAATATTGGATAAGAAAGATTGCCCAATTTTGCGCTTCCTTGAAGGAGTCTACAACTTCCTTTGTCACTTAACGGAAGTGGTTCGCATGTTTTACAATCGCTTCAAAGCGAGCTTGTCTCTTTGAAAATGTTGTGTGGCCCTTGTGAATGTGGCGAAGCAGATCACATGGCAACCACAGCATTGTGTTGTCTTCAGAGTTCACAGCATACTTGAGTATATGCGCATGCATAAACTCTATGATGTCGTGAAAAGGGTCATTGTGGAGTTGCATGGTTTTTTGTAAATCCACCGTGCGGGTAAAGAAGCCGTGAAGATCACTGCGTCAAACATATTCGGTGTCCTCTAAGAAAAGAAGAAACCGTAAAAGGGGGGTGTGTGGCTGTTCTAACGCTGCTACGTGGAAGGAGGATGCGCTAGCATGTGCTGCCATGGCTCTCTCTCTCTTTGTCTCTCTCTCTCTCTCTCTCTCTCTCTCTCTCTCTCTCTCTCTCTCTCTCTCTCTCTCTCTTTGATTTCTTCGTAGCCCAAGATAATCAATTGGTGAGTGCATGTCCAGTGTTCACTGACTTGCACAATCTCAAAAACACCATTTAACAAAGTTACGAGCATGTCAAATGTCACAAAATTAGTAACACTAGATTGTAAGGGTATCCACTTTCCACTCTTACACATCCAACGCTCATAGTGAAAACGTAAGTACAAAGTAGTGCGCACTTTCAAATATCGTATCCCTATATTTGAAGCGCCCACCTTAGACTTGTATTTATCTCCTTGGTGCACTCCCTCAACCATTCCCCAATAATCTCCAAATATCAGTTTTAGTGCTTCATACATGACATTCTTGCTACAAAACATAGTAGGTGTGACACAGAATGGCAATGTCTTGAACAAGTATAGAAAAACATGCACGGGGCAGCACCAATTAAGCCCTACTGATATGGAAGCCTTCCAAATTTTAACGAGGAGCAAATATTGGAAAGCATCTTCTCCTTTACTGAGAAAAGTGACCACACATCGGGCTGTGGCCATTCCGAACTCAGTAATGAAGGTTTGTCAACAGTAACGATCTTACCATATCCATCCTTCGAGGCCGATACTACATAAGTGTGTGAGTAGAAGAAGATTCTGCGTTGCAGCAAAATCGAAGGTGGCGAGTTGGGAAGCATCATAACACCAATATCCGCATGAAGAGCATTGAAGGTTCTTGTGAGACTCTTGATTGGTTGTTCCTCAACAAGGTCGGATGGAAATATATCTATGAAAACACCAAAAACTATTAAATAAAAAACAAATAACAAGCGTTTACAATCAGCAACCAACAATGTTTTACGACTTACAATGTATTGGGAAATCCCTTGAGCTTCCATTCCTCAAACGCATGGAACGCCAAGAGTACACGTGTTGAACAATGGCCACTGTGCCATTGACTCTATGGTTTTTGAAAGCAAGAAGTCTACCCTTCCAATGTTCGTCAAGGTTGCCACGGTTTCAAACTCGATGAGGCCCTATAGCTACAAGTTGCATGAAGATCCAAGATCCTTTAGAAAACACCTGCGGCACGCATTCCCCATCAGAATCCCTAGTGTTATGAAAGCAAATGGCCTCTATCTCATCCTTTGGCTTCCTTGAAGTGGAGGGGGTTGACATGGTAGCACCAGAAGAAGAAGAGTTGTGGTGTTAGAGAGAGAGGCCTGTTGCTTCAGGAATGAAATGAGAAGGAATGGTTGAATGGGAAACAAAGGGGAGAAGAAGTAGTTCAAATGGATGGTGTGGATGAAAGGGGAAGACAGGTCGTGCAGCTATGAAAAGCTTCCATTTGTGATGCAGTTATGGAAAGCTTGGTGGTAGGGGGAGAAGTGGCTAATGGGGAGCAAGGAGAGAAGAAGTAGTTCAAAGGGATGGTGTGGATGAAAGGGGGAGACAAGTGGTGCAGCTATGGAAATCTTCCTCATGTGTTGTGTCATAATAATCAATATCTAATTCTCCTAAAGGATTTTCTCATATTAAACTGATCATTTAATGTGGGGAAGTGCCAAGGGAGAAAAAGCTAGAATATTGGTTAAGCTAGCAGACCGGCCACAGTAGGGAACCAAAGGAGGGAAAATAGGGATCCAAAGGGGGGTCCATCTGCAAAAGAGCCATGTGTAACAATGGGCTAAAAATACCCTAAGGTTCAGCCCATTAAGACTTCCAAAATGCTAAGGTTCCAAAATTCAAAGGTTGTGTCCAAAGGTCAACCCTAGGGGAAATTGGATGCTTTGTGTGTGACCAAAAAGTCTTTGCATATCCCTACATGGGAGGGGGCGAGCCTTTCTTGTAGGGGATGAGAGAGAAATTCACACACACACACACACACACAGAGGCTCCCTTTACACAAAGGGAATTAGGGACACATGTCAACTCCCTAGCCCAGATGCCCACAAGGTGTGCCCAATTCCTATTGGATGGCCTTGGAGGTGGACCAATGAGATTTAGGCTAGAGTAGATCTAGTTTAATTAATTTAAAAAACACTTAATGAAAGAACCAATGAGAATTAAGTCTCCTAGATGACTATTGGGCAGTCTCCTAAGGGGTCCAATGAGCATTCAAGAGCCCAATGGCTTGCCTGATTCCTATTGGCCAGGAGGCAAAGGGGTCCAATGAGAGTTTAGTTTAATTATTAAATTACCTAAAGCTCTCACAAAAGGGGAAAGGGGGACACATGTCAAAAGGCTATGAGTTATGCTGCTTAATTGTGATAGGCTAGCCCTGGGGAGGTCCAATGGGATGAGAGCTGCAAGAGCAATTAGCAAGAGGGCTCGCCCAAGAGAGAGAGGGGGACTGATTTTTGCAAGGCATAATCACACACACACTCACACAATCTCATGTGTGAAGAAAGAGAAGACTATCTCTTCCCAAGCTTTAATGGAGAACTCATCACCTACTCCAAGCTTGTAAGATAGAAGCCTACATCAACACTCTCTTGGCATGTGGATGCAAATCCAACCAAGAGCCAAGCTTCAATGCATGCTCATCTCCTCTACCAAGCTAATTACTAAGATAAGCTATGCTAATATGAGTGATTATGTGAGGAGATGTACATATTTCTCGTAAGATACTCCTTCTTCCTCTCAATCTACTCTCATACCCTGCTAGCTCTCACCATCTTCGAAGGTGTGTGAGGTCTTGGGTCTGAGAACGGGGATAATTAAAGTTGTGTTTGCTAATTATTTTGCTTAGTGCATGAAGCTTTCATCTTCATTGCACTAGCTAGCCTTGAAGGAACACAAAGAATTGTATTGTACAATGTCTCTCTTGATGGGAGAAACCATAATACAAAGCCTTTTGGAGGGGGGACCGGCTCCATGCAAATCCGGTCCTCAACTGTTATCAATAGCTTAATTTCTCTCTCTTTTGAAAGTATTGTTGATGCTATCTAACTAGGTGTTATGCTTTTTTGTTACTCTCTCCACCCAAGCACTCTTGTAATTCTCATTAGGAATCTATTCTAATGAAATGCCCACTATGTTCATGCTAATTTCTGCTACACATAAGTTTTTAGGCCATTAAATGTTACATTGGTATCAGAGCACAAGGTTTCTCTTTTCTTGCTCAAGAAGGGAGGTCCTCAAGCTAGTTACAAATGGTTGGTATTATTAATTGCCTGTGAGTAAGTAGAATAGGGATTTTTCAACCCTAAACCCTAAACCCTGCGTAGTGCGCCTGCCTTTGTGTAGTTAAGGGGCATCACCGTCGAGAGCTATGGTCTTAATAGTGGAGTCCTATGGGGCTTGCCTATATTGGCTTAACCACTATTGAGCTATTAGAAGCTTGACAGGAGCCGGTGCTGTTTTGGTGTTGAAAGACCCTCTCTTCTATTCCTTGCAATTAATGGTATTCGAGCCGCGGGTACAGTAGCTTGAGTGATTTTTCTAAAGGGGTAAAGAGGAGTAGCAACTAGGGCTTGAAGTGCCAAAGTACACCTAAAAAAAGTTTACACCTAAAAGTTGTTAGAATGGCTGACAATAGTAAAGAGAGTGAAATTAATGTTGATAACTTTGATTTTGCTCATGAGCAAGCTACTAATGATGCTCCAATGCTTGTTAACTATCTTGTTTCTAGGCTTTAACAAGCCATGGGCAATCCATCTTTCCAAAGTGAAGTGCAACGGCAGCTCCATGCTCACGGGATTCTCCAAGCTCATCACCATGATGAGAGAACACCTAGGAAGCCTCCTTGTGAGACTACCAAAAGAGGTCTCTCTCCGATTCGGGAAGAAGAAGAGAATCCATACGAAGGGATCAAGAATTTACTTCTTGATGATGCATCCCCTTCCGAAAGGAGAACTTAAGAGCCTCCACCGAAGGAGCGAGAAAGAAGCGAGTCTCCCACCACCTGGATGGAGATGGCTCCACGAAGACGGCGGGCTAAACGCTCTCCATCACCACCAAAGCGGAGAAGACCATCATATTCTTCTCCACGCCATAATTCAAAGAGGGATGATAAAAAGCAAGAGAAGAAAAAGGTGAGAAAGAGGACACCCTCTTCTCCATCTTCTTCATCCTCTTCCTCTTATGAAAGCGATGGTGAAGACGCCGAAGATCAAGACAAGAAAAAGATGAGAAAGAGGTCACCCTCTTCTCCACCTTCTTCAAGTTCTTCACCTTCTGAAGAAAGTGATGGTGCCTTTGAACCATCAAAAAGAAGAGGCCATAGGAAATCCTATGCCGCATGGAAGAGGTCGTCCAAACTGAAGAAATTCAAAGAGGGAGGGAAGAGCATCTCTTTCCTTACCTATGATGGCATCTTTGGTGCTACGGACAAAGTCTTGGCCTTTATCCAGCAATTCGATGCGGCGTGTGGAGATGAGGGCTTCACAGAGTCCTCTAAGCTACACCATGTAGCTATGCACTTTCAAAAGTTCACCAGGCAATGGTGGTCTAGCCTACGAGCCAACGGTGAAGCTCCACGAACATGGAAAGCTTTAAGAGCTTCCCTTATGAAGCAGTTTTTGGCCACCGATGCCAAAGACAAGGTACTCACCAAATGGCGAAGCTTAAAGCTCTCTCCCTATGAATCCATCCACAAATATGTAGACAAGTTTTGGGACCTACAACTCAAAGCCACTGTCTTCAAAAAGTTGGATTTTGGAGAGCAAAAGCAACAATTTTGTGCGGGCTTAACCGAAGAAATGGCGGAGTATGTCAACTCCCAAAGGCCACGTACCATATCGGCGGTAATACACCATACTATGGTGGCCTCTCGAATCAATTTCCAAACGGGGGCTAAAAGAAATAGTAAGCCCACAGAAAACAAGGGTTCCAACGAGCCTAAGGGGAAGGACAATGTCCAAAAGTCTCCTAAGGGCAACTCCAACAAAGCTAAAGAGAAGGGAGTTTACAAAGGTAAGAACAAACTCTCTCCTGAAGAGCTTGAGCGTTATCGTAAGGATAACTTGTGTTTCAAGTGCGGCGAACAAGGGCATGCGTACCGTGCTTGTCCCCAAAAGAACAACCGCCAAGATCCTCCTAGAGCTTCCTTGGTTGAAATCCAAGAGGAGGAGACTCACCAAACTCACCACAAAGGATCTCCTCTATGCCATGCTTGGGGAAAGGTAAGAGAACATGATGCTTTTATTCTCTTTGACCCTGGTTCTACTCACAATTTTATATCTATGGAGTTAGCCACCAAGCTAGGCATACAATCCTATGAGATGGGAGATGTCCTACCCGCAGACAGTGCCTTCAAGGGGCAAGAAGCTTTAGATAGTCCCTTAATTGAGAAATTGAGGCTTCATGTCCAAGGCTATGTGGACAAAGAGGACTTCTTTATCTCTCCTCTCAAGCATGAGGATGTAATCCTAGGGGCACCATGGTTTGACCGCCTGGCTGCCGATGTTAAATTTCCTGAAAGGAGAATCTCCTTTAAGTTTAGGGAAAAAGACATGTATATGGATGCTAAGGAAATGGGTAACACTATCCCCATTGTACATACACTAGCTTTCAACAAGTCAATAAAGAGCTCTATTTCCGTGTACATGATTTTTGTTAAAAACTCTCAAAATGAACCTAATGCTTTAGCAAAAGAAAATAAAAGCAACCAAAAGGAATTAGAGTTATCCAATTTTCTCAAGGGGTTTCAAGATGTTTTTATTGACGACATCCCTTGTGAGCTACCTCCTAAACGAGGTAATGATGACCATGCAATCGAACTTCTTCCAGGAAGTTCACCGCCTAACAAACCTCTTTATAGAGTTTCTCAAGCTCAACAAGAGGATATTATGCGGCAAGTGCATGAGTTAGTTGAGAAGGGCATGGTTAGGCCTAGCTCATCTCCATTTTTCTCCCCTATGCTATTAGTGCAAAAGAAAGACGGCACATATCGTATGTGTGTCGACTATAAAGCACTAAATAGGATCACTATCAAGAATAGGTTTCTCGTTCCACGGGTAGAAGACCTATTTGATAAGCTACAAGGATCGACCTACTTCAGTAGGATTGACCTAAAAAGTGGCTATCATCAAATAAGGATAGTTGATCAAGACATTGTAAAGACCGTATTTCGCACCACATTTGGTCTTTATGAAGATATTGTCATGCCTTTTGGCTTGACCAATGCACCAACCACATTCAACCACTTGATGGAGAAGCTGTTCAGGCCTCAACGAACCTTCACTGGAGTGTTCTTTGATGATATTATCATCTACTCTAATTCATTGGAGGAACACAAGCAACATCTCCAGGTAATATTTCAAGTTTTAAGAGAGAATAAACTTTATGTTAATCGAAAGAAAAGTGAATTTTTCTTGCAAGAGATTCAGTATTTAGGTCATATTATCTCTCAAGATGGCATCCAAATGGATCCATCTAAGTTAGAGGTAATAAAAGGATGGCCTAAACCAAGGAATCTTCATGAACTAAGAAGCTTTATAGGTATGTGTGCATACTATAGACGCTTCATAGAAAAGTTCTCACAAATTGTGGGACCATTATATGACCTAACAAAGAAAGCGTTAGGTATACATGGTCTGCTAAGGAGAACAATGCTTTCAAAAAGCTTAAAGAAAAGCTTATTTCTCAACCTGTGCTTACACTACCGGATCTCTCAAAACCATTTGAGGTCCAATGTGATGCTTGTGGTGATTGCCTTGGAGCTGTTTTGCTCCAAGAAGGGCACGCCATAGGCTATGAGAGTCGAAGGCTCGACCCTGTTGAGCAAGCTCTAGGCATATATGAAAAGGAACTCCTTGCAGTTCTACATGCCTTAGACTCATGGAAGCACTATTTATTGGGGGCTCCTTTCATTCTGCGAACGGATCACCAAAGTCTTAAGTACTTCATGACGCAGACCAAGCTCTCCGACAAACAAATGAGGTGGGCAAACTTCCTTTCGCAATTTCATTTTCATATTGCTCACATTGCTGGCAAGCATAATCAAGTAGCTGATGCACTCTCAAGACGGCTGAGAGTGAATGCGATTTCCATAGCAACTCACAATGATCTATCTTCAATGCACTCTTCCTATTGGTCCATGCTTAATCACCCCTTAAGCTAAAGGGCCCTTTTGGGATTCATATTTTTCCTAATGTTAGAGAAAAAATTTGCAGCAAAAGCCAAACACTCAAAATTTTCTCTAAAAATCAATCTCTATCGCCTGAGCATGGAACCTAATGAAGGCATCACATAATTAATCAATAGGCTTAAGAGCATATGCACACAACTTACCTACATCCATTGTGCTATAGACAAAGAAGATCAAGTGGCGATGCTTCTAAAATTTCTCCCAGATGAAGTGTATGGCCAAATTGAGGAGAATGGTCCCATAACTTCTATTGAGGATGTTATAAACTCTTTACAAGCTTTTGAAAAGAAGATAAATAACACCAATAGCAGCATAAATGGAGGAGCTTACATTGTACATTCTTTAAAGAAAGGTATATTAAAAAAATAACATGAAGTGTACACACTGTGGCAGGGACAACCATCTCTCCAAAGATTTTTTTCAGTCCCAACCCTTGTAAGACTTGTGGACGAACCAATCACTCTACAAAATATTGCAAATACCCATCCAAACCACCAAGAATTTCAAGCAACAATAATCACCACAAAGACAAGGGAAAAGTCAAAATCAACATGGCATCTTGTGATAATTTCGATGACTTGATGCGAGTGATGACAACATAAAGAACAAATGGCACTTTGGAGTTTTTTTTCATCGATGGCATATTATATAAAAGCACTAAGTTTGTGTATTCCTCATACCCTCATTTGTGTTGTAGGGAAGGATTTGTTTGATCCCACATTGCATTTGGGGGACTTTGTGTTCCATTCCCTACTTTGTTCCAGAGGAGGTTTGTGTGCCTATGTCAAGGAGAAACAAAATTGTGCACCTACCCCCTAGTGTGTTTTGAGGGGACAATGTTGTGTATGAGTGCTACACTACAAAATCCACAAGGGGAGGGTTGTTGGGGTTGTGGATTTTATTGGACCTCAGACCCATAGGAAAACCCCCTACTCTAGAAGTCACGTGGAGAATGAGTGTGCCTTTATGAAGGTAAGAGGCAAGGTCCATGTGACAAGCTTGAATATATGCAGCTCTTTGTACTCTCGTTTGGTGTGCAATAATAAACTTATTTTGCATCTACTCTATTCTGCAATTGTCTCTCTCTCAAGATTTACACTAACCTCTACAAGCATGCCATTGCCATGAATGGCACGTGTATTTTCCCTGGAGTGGTGGTGACCTACATCATGCTTATCTTGCAATTTACCTCAGCTAGCTAGTCATCCATTGCAAGCACACCACCTTAATTTCAAAAAGCTCCTCAGAAACAAAAGAAAGTGCAGCTCTTTCCATGCCAACTAACAGGCAACCCCAACAAAGGAGTTGCCAGTTGGTTGATGAATCAGGTTTTCGTGATTTTTTTTGCAAAAATCTACAAATAATGCACTATCTATGGCTTATTCTCTTATGATATTGGTTTGTTGGTGGTTTTCATTTTTTTTTTCAATATGTTCAAAGAGCTGGGAGTTATTGTAGCTTTGTTGCAGAGAGGTGCTTGACTTTCATTTGTGATGCAGAGTTGCAACCAAGTAGTTCAACCTCTATTTCTGTGCCTACTAGTACTTGTTTTACGATTCTACCATTAGCCTTTTTTGCAATAATAGTTACGATTAAATCATCACACATCAAGCCCCTTAGGAAAAATAGATGCATATCTCAAAAATATCGTGTCCTTGTCGCTATGCCGTAGCCCCTTTGGTTGTTCCTCGCATAGCCATTTGCATTGGGATAGCGACCTAATGCTTTGTCTATGTTGAGATGTATTCTATACCCCTCCTTGTAGAGCCAAGTCCCCATTAATTGAGCCGTTGGAGTTGATCATTTCGTGTCAAATCTCTCTTCCATCCAGAATTTGTAAAAGGATGTGTATCTTTTTCTCCCTAAGGGGGGAGGTGTGGAGTGTAGGGTGTGAGCTTGGTCGGACAATCCAGTGTGAACCATGATGTAACCAGCTTGATCATAATACAAGGAGTTGCCTATCACTAGAGAACGCAGGCTATTCTTGGGTAAGTCTCTCTCGTGACAGGTACGTCACAATATTAATTTAAATGAAGGCAAACAATTTTAATTTTTTTGTAGTGCCACTTACCGCACTAATTGCAACATATACCACCCACCTCCGAATGAAAAGCCTAGTGATTCTGTCACCTTGTTTTTTCAAGTATAATAAAATTGTTATATCTTTAGTAGTTCATATTTTGTTAGGTGTATAGTGAATCATTCACTTGTTTTGAGTGAGATGCCTCTGATCGGTGGCAGGCCTCGTGATTTTAAGGTTGCATGTAGGTTGCAGGCCATCACAATTGACATAAGCGGTGGAAATGTAAGTTGCCTGGGTACGTCCGTCCCCAAGGAGCGGCTTGGCCTGCCGATGAACGAAATAAAGTGAATGAAACATGGATGCCGTTAATCCTCTAATTAGACTCCCCTCCCCTCCCCTCCCCTCCCTTCCCTTTCCTTCCTCCATCCGTACTGGCCAGCTGCAAAGGCGAGTATCATGAAGAGTGCCATAGCTTTCCTGACACCGGAGCACCCCAAACGGTGGGGGGTGGCCCCAAATCAATCTCCTCTGCTATCAACCGTGGTCTCCAGACAGGCCATGACCATGGATTACCAACAAATTCACCAGTCGGATCAGGTGGCGCAGCTTAGCGAAGCCGAAATCGCGCGGCAATGGAGAGCTTTCGATATCGAGGACAAGAATATCGCGGTTGACGTTGATGCCGGCGATCCGGGCCGCCCCAGCCTCCTCGGCAGCACAGGCCGAAAAGGCTTGCACCGAGCGCCCATGAAGCCCGGCGCGTCTTCGACTTCTACTAAAAGTACGTGGGCCACATGGCTGAGCACCCCCGCCAGAGTTTTTAGGAGCGCGACGGCGCCTACCTCTTCCTCCGCATCCAGCTCTGCTCACAATGTGAAGCACGGCCTCCCTCAAGCCAACGGCGTCAAGAAAGCAGCTCCCAAGAAAAGGTCCTCCTGGCTTCCTGACCCCAACAATAGATGGCCTCAAGGATGGTGACACAAACACAGAGAAAGAGAGAGAGAGAGAGAGGGAGGGAGGGACATTGCACGCCCTACCCCTTATAGTAGTTACTTCTTCATGAAAAGACTCTTACTTAATTGAAAAGCTCTCTTCGTCTAGCTGGTCTTGGTTTTGAAGAAGTCCATCCTTGATGTTTCTTGTCATGCAAAAACAGAGAGCAGTGAGACGATATCCCTTGTCATGATTTTCAGTTATATGGGTGCACTACGAGTCATTAATGTTGAGGACCATCTAGGTTTTAACATGCAAGATGCTACGTTCTCTTGCGATTTGAAGTTAGGTATTAATATATGTAATCTGGTGCTCTCTTGTTCTTCGTTTCATGATTAAGGTTTAACAACTTACAAGTTGGTAAAAGCCTCATTGATGGTACCACTTTTTGCTATTTTCGGGGTGGTATCCATCCCTCAACACTATATTCTAACACGGGGTAATAAATGAAATTAAGGTGGTGGGATCAACGGTGGAGAAGTGCGGGCATAAAGCCAAAGGCATGCACAGATGCCAAATGTTGAAAAGTAAACAAGGATTAAACAGGAACTAACTTTATCATCAAGGGCGCACACTTTGGTGTCAACAGATCACACGCTCTTATGTGGTTAACTCATGAGGTTTCCATGCGTGAGGTGGTGGGTTCAAATCCAGGATGCTAACCATGAGTTGACTTTTTTTAGACTGTTCCCTTGTCTCAAGACTCATGTGCTTCAAGTCCCATTGCCGATCCCACCGCATTGGGGTCATGAAGACCCCGTGTTAGATAGTGTCGAGGATCTCCTTCGCAAATTAAGGTGATTGATAAAATTTTAGAGATAATCTCAAAATTAGCTGGACCTTATACTTCTAGGTCCTACTTTAACAAGTGATAAAATCATGAGGCCTATCGTGTAATTATTGGATCTAAGACTAGGTGCATAAACAAGGGGATTTTCCAAAGAGCTATCAAAGTAGCTCCCTCGTTAGAGAGGTCCAATGTGACTCCTTTGGGAAGCTCCCAAACACGGGCATGTTGCATGTTTTCAGAGCACATGTTGTATTTATATTTTTTTATCATTGCATGTGTTTTCACTTTGCACATGTATTTAATTTTTGTTGTGTTGCACTCGATTGCATCCATCTCATAATCGCCTACACCATGATTGCTTAAAACTAATGTGCTTTATCTTGGTCGAGAAAAGGTTTTTGTTGACTTGCAGATTCCAAGAGCAAAAGAATTTTAAAAGTCAACAACATTGGCAAATAACGTGTCGAGCACCGACTCCGAACATTTTGGTACCAAGCTGTGTTTTTGCTCGCATCGACACCAAATTAATACTTTGGGGTAGTCATAAAAATTGCAAAGTTCTAAGGTTGAAACTTTAAAAGCATGGGAAAAAAAAGAGAATATATAAGGGTGTCTTTTGTTGGTGCCCTTGCTCGTCAAGAGAAGAGGAGGAGATGTGCCCATTTCTCCTTTATTGGAGCTGAGAGAGAGCATGCTGTGAGAAATCTTGAGCACCTCGAGCATTGTGTGTGTGTGTGTGTGTGTGTGTGTGCGCGCACACACACACACACATAGGAGATAGATAGGAATTGACGAGAGAGAGTTTCTGTATCAAGTTGAGAAGATCGAGGGAGGGGTTCCTCTTTGTAATGGGATTGATGGAGGACGAGGACAAGAGAGAAAACCTCTCTGCTTGTTGCATAGTCGAGAGAAAAAGGAGAGCGAGGTCCGGTTCCCAAGTGAGAAGGAAAGTGCAGGGCGAGAGAAGCTCTGAGATCCAAGAGGATTGCTCCAATTTCTAAGAGCCGAGTGTGAGAGGAGGAAACGTTTTGTTGCGGGCTGTAAAAGAGGAGCCAAGAGAGAGAGAGAGAGAGAGAGAGGCTGGTCGAGAAAAGCTCTCTGTAGTAAATCAAAACGAGAGAAGAAGAAGAAGAAGAGTATTTTAACGTCGTGAAAAAACAAGTAGAGAAAGTCTAGTTTAATAATAAAAAACTGACTAGGGGTTGCCCGAATAGGCACATTCTTGAGGTGAGGATGAAGAGAGCTCTCGTTCTCGGCTTATTTTTTTTCTTGCAGACTTCGAGAGCCACTACAAAAGTGGACACCAAAATTGCAACTATTATCAAATCTCAGAAGTGGCAACGTGGCGACAATACTAAAGTGAAAATTTTCTACCCCTATATATTTTCATGCTTCACACACTCTCACTTCCATCATGTAGTCATTTGTAGCAATCTCTGTCAAAGTTTGTAATACAAAAAATATTGAAGCTTTGCAAAATTCAACCCTTGAGGGTCATGAGGGTTCGTTTGAACCTCGCCATCAAATTTTTATCTTCGACATAGCAGTTTCGAGCTAAGTTTTCTCGCTCTTTTGCTCCATTTTGGTATAAAAACAAATCAATCATCTGTAAAAGTGGCTTGCGCTAAGACATCTTAAATATAAATCCAAATTTGTGTCCATTTGCATTTTGTTGACTTTCACAAGCATTCTCAGTGTCATTCTCCCACCTGTTGTCATCATTATCGTGTTAAGTGTTGTATTTGTTGTTCATGGTTGTTCATATATATCCCAACCACTCCAATATCCTTGGGCAGAAGACACTAACAACACACTATTTTCTTCCAAGGTTCCATCTATCTCATCAGGTTTTGCGGCACCTATTGCACTATTTACACTATCTTTGTTGGGTATCTGGGGGGTCTTTGGGTCTTTGTCCTCTTTGCCTTGCTCGTCCAGATATTTTCCATATAGTGGCACACCTGGTGAGACTTTCACTTAGTCGAGGTTCCGTGACACGAACCTACTTGAAAGGGGACGTATGCAGAGTGATAAAGAGTAGCGAGAACATCTTAGGGAGAGTGACTGAGCTAAGAGATATCATAGAAGGGAAAAGGAAAAAGCATTACGAGGGCATTCTAGTCCTGCAACCCCTTCACAACAACAGATTCCAAAAGTATCAACTCCACTAGGGAAAAGTCCATTGGGTAGATGACACAATATTCCCATTATGGTGCTACAAACGGATGCATGGATGCCCTGCAAAGTACTCAAGATGACACAATATCTAGCATAAACAGACAAATCTGCATACGTGGCGATTCCCGTAGCACTAAACCATGACGTATGCAAACAGAGAGGGACTGAGAGCGAGAACAGAAGAAAAGAGCACATGCAAGCGCACCTCCTAGAGCGGAGTGCTATGCCGGCGCAGTGAGAGAGAAGAGAGGAAGGAGAGGAGAATAACACAGACACTGGGTGCAATCTCCCCCCGTGCAAGAGTGACCATTTCCCTCTTGCACGTATTTAATTTATAGATTTCTTGAATGGTCAAAATAAGTACAAACTGACCGACCGGTCATAAATGGCCAAATCTCATAAAAGAGCACTTGAATAATAAAATGTACATTAAATATGACATCCTTTTGCAATAGCCTAGCTCGGTCAAGCCTTTTCCACCTGTTAGCTGCAATAAATAGTAAAATGTCAATTTCATAACATACCTCTTTGTTGGAAAGCAAATGTCCTCAGTTGCAAAGATAAAAATATATGCAAACCATACTTGTCAAAAATAGTGATTAATATTCTGTGTCAGAAATATGACGTTGAAAAATGAAAAATTTATGAAACAAGATAACATTGCTTATGCCTGCCATCATCCATACTACCTATTCTAGTGTCCCATACCACTAGAATAAACAGTATATGTCATATCCTGATGAATCAGGATATCATTGGTCACACTCATCATAATCAATTCGCATCAATCTCAATCGAATTCCATAAATACTGTCGTGACAACTCACAAAAATTGAAGTCCAAATATCTACCGACATATATCCGTTTCAAATCCAAAATCCAAATATCCAAATCCAAAATATCTTTCATTTTCTATACCCAGGTAACAAAATCATACCAGTTACAGTGGTGGCCAGCCACTACAGCATGATTTCGTGATTGGTGTTGCCTAAATCGGCAACTCTACAACAATAAGACGTGCTGCCTAAATTGGCGAATCTGCACTAATGCTGCCTAAATCAGCGAATCTGCATTTGGTATTGTTTAAAAATTATGAATCTGTAATTTATCAATGTGTTGCCTAACACTACAAGAGGTTGTGTGTTCTTGTGACGCTGTTAGCGACGGAAATACACTGGGTTTTTATAACCCCCGGCGTCGCTAAAACCGTCGCTAATAGCGTCGCTACGAGAGCGTCGCTATAACCGTCGCTATAGACATCGCTATATGCGTCGCTATGAACGTCGCTATATAGAGACGCTCATAGTGACGCCTATAGCGACGGTTATAGCGACGTTTAAACAGAAGTCTATAGCGACACTCATAGCGACGCTACAGAGCCATAAATACCGATGGTTTTAGCGACGCCCGAAAGAAATTTTTTTTGGTGACAGGGCATTGAATGCCCTGCCACCCATCAACCATATTGTACTTGATTCACTTTTTAAAAAAAGTGCAAGGGTAGATAATAGACCCAAAATAGTCACCCACAAGACGCATTGTTTGCAAAATTGACAAGCGTACAATTGACAATTGTACACATCATAGGCAAAATGAATTGATTGGCCAGCAAATGTAATAATGACAATTATACAACATCATAGGCATAAAGAATTGATTGGCAAAATGAACTGCGGTGACAAATGTAATAATATACATGGTTCAAAAAGACGTATAAAATCCGTCTCATGATACATAAGCTATGAGAAACCCTAAACTAATGCTATCTAGCTACGGCTAAACTGACGTCGTCTAGTCAGACGTCTCATCGCGTCCAAGCGGCGTATCTGTCGGATTCTGCAAAAAAAGACAATAAGACAGCTTTCAGTAAGTATAAACATATAATGACATTTATAAAACAATACAAAAAATAGAAAAGAGTAAACCCTAATATTAACCATGCCGCCGCGAGAACTGAGAATGTCCATCAAGGCGTTTAAGCCCTTCCTGCCTGCATACTCGTGCTCATACGGTGTGGGATCACGTCCTGTCATCGACCACTATCAAAACATACAAAGAATTCATTATGTTAGAATTAAAAAACTCATAAACCCTAAACTATCGAACATAAAGAGCAATGCGAAAACACTTACAAAATCGGCCTCAAATGATGCCCATCCACCGCTCCCCAAGTGGTGCGAGCTCCCTGCCTCTACTCGCGCTCTGGCTGCATCCTTTTGTTGCTTCCACTTGTCGGGATTCTCGCGCGCTGCATTCTTCGCATTCTTCCAATCTTCTTTGGCAAGCCAATCTGGCCTGTTCCACCCATGCTTGATTGCTTTTTGCACTTCGGAACGCTTGTGTTTGCAGTATTCGCGCATTCGAATCTTCATCAGGTCTTCATTGAAGCGTTGATCCCGTGTTGGAACGGGAAACTCATCATGAAGTATGCTGATGACTCTGTTTTTTAAATCAGTTGGTACTTCACTCCATTTGTTTAGTATGTAGTGTCTAAACAGCTGAGAGCAAAGACCACGCATGCGCAAGATCACCTTCTTGCCGTCATCATCCATGATGATGCCGCCGCTGAAGTCGACGGAGTAAGGCAAGCCCTCTGGCCGGTGACGCGTGAACCTGGGTGTCCCGGCAGGGGTCTCTAGCGGCGTGTCGATGGGGGTACGGACGTCAGGTGTCTCCACCGGCGTCTGGGCCCCGAAGCGAGGAGTGTCGAGTGGGGTGGCTCCTGGTGGAGTAGGTAGAGGTGTGTAGCTTCTAGGAACAGTCAGCCGTGCAAAACCTGGCGTAGATGGCGATGCTGTGGCTGGTGTGGGGGCGGACAAAGAAGGGGAGGGTAAAGAGCCTCGTCGAACACGAGGCGGTGTGGAGACATCGGTGGCGGAATCCCCACAACAACCGCCACCGCCAACACTAGAGCGCCGGTGTCTAGACGAGTGTGAAGCTCGTCTCGTCGACGCCGAAGCTTCGGAGCGCGCCGAATGCTCCGAAAGAGAGGGAGATGCGGATGGAGTAGGAACGCGCGATGATGCGCCAGAGCGATGACGCTCCACGTACCACTATCTCTGCTGTGGTGACAAAGAAGAAAGAAACTCCTCATCATCCATACCTGCATTAAACACACGAATATTTAAACTTAATATTGAATGAATAGAGTAGACAATGACGCAAAGACCATTAAATACAATGACGTAATGACGCATGTAAATACAATGACGCAATGAATTGAGTGATAGAAGAGGCAAGTCCAAAACTCAGAATTTTCAATCAAAAGATGTGAGCGCGAGTAGAAAAGAGCGTTATACACCATGGAAGGTACTTAGAGAGCCAGAGCTTTTAGAACACGGAGCAAAATTGTTCAAATACAATATTTGTGGCTTTAAGAGATCTCTCTCTCATCCTCGCATAACTCAGCATAACTTCCTATATCTATATAGAGCTCTCCGTTTAAACACATATCCTCTGTTTCATTTTGTAGCTCCTCTGCATGCACCCCATATAGAGTAGTAGCATCTTGATGCTCGTCTGGCACCACCGCAGCGGCTTCTGATTGAGCATCTTCTCTGATCTCCTCCATTGATGCCGTTGTGATTGGCACATGGTAGCCTTCATACGTCCTTGCACTACGAGGGGCTACCTCTATGACGTACCACCAGTTTGATGTAGACTTTGTAGGATGAAATATTACCTGCCAGAGCCACATAACTTACATGAGAGCTTTCAAGCACATAACTTGTAAAAGGGGGATGTTAACTATTTACATACTTACTTGTTCACAATGCTCGGGTAGTACGAAAGTGTCTCTTAGGTCAGTCCATTTCTTAGTAGAATCCACCTCAAGAAAACCAGACTCTCCTCTACATACAGTAGCGTTGTGACCCTCCATGATTATCTTGAACCATTGCACGTCGAACAAGTCGAAAAAAAATCCTTTGTAATCGATCCTCAAAATCTCTTGCAGCGTGCCGAAGTAAGTGAGTTCCGCCACCACAGGATCTGCATCAGAGGAACGTCGTCGACTAGACTGTTCAAATTTTGCCATGATTACAATCTTGAGTAAAACGCTTTTTGTCTATTCGTTCCACCCTAAAATGTCGACCTTTACACCATGCTGCTGTGTATGACTTATACTACAACGAACAAAGATTATGAGTGGCCGTTCAAACGTTTAGAAATAAAGTCACTAGCTAGTCGTACATTGCAAACTTACCTTGGTCGCGCAACCCCTAGAGTACTCCCACTCTTCCTCAGTCACTTCGTCACCGCATTGTTGTGCGCTTTTCAATTGGTTGTGCAACCATCTTAAGCTCATGAAGGTTGGTAGGCTCTCCAGAACCGTCGGATAGTGCATCGGTGGTCGTCTTCTCCGTCTCCACTCGATTCGTGCCCTTTGTCGCTCTTGCTTTGCATCCTCATATTGTGAAATCCACTTTTGCATCACTGGATTGTGAAGCATGCAAAATCGGTTGATTTTAGCCTCTAGATCTTCCGTCATCTTCTTCTCAACACCGAGATTGCACATGACAATCCCAGATATGCGCTCATCATCTATGGTTCGCCATAGCGTGTCCCGGGCTTTATCAAATCCGTCTAGCCACTCTCCAATGTACACTAGGGACTCTGATACCAACCAACCTTCTGCCATGCTAGCCTCCGGACGTGCCTTTTGACGCACATATCCCTTAAGCGTTTTCATGAAATGTTCTAAGAAGAACATCCATCTGGAATGAACTGTGCCAGCTATTTCCACCTCATCAACTATGTGAACAAGAAGATGCACCTGAATGGTTAGCATGGTAGTAGGAAAATGTTTCTCAAACATGCACACAAGCTCCGTAGCATTTAGTTTGGCGAATGGTATGGAGTCTACGTTGATCTCCTTTTGTGAGATCCATTGCACCAGCTTTGCAAGTTTGTAGATTGTGTTACGGATGTCGAGAGACAAACATCCCTCAATGGCAACCGGTAAAATAAACTGTAAAGTATGTGCAACAATGATATTAAAGTCCATATTTTATGCAATGATATTAAAGTCCACTATGAACGTACCTGACACATTTTATGCCAATCGTGTGACTTCAAACCGGTAAGCTTTCCTTCTTTAGTAAAACACGTTCGGAGCGAGTGCATTACGCCAGTGGGGGTCCGCAAAGATCGAATGGTCTCTTTTACTGTGCGTTCTTGGGCTCCTATGAAAATCCATGGTGCTTTAGGGAGTTTTATCGATCCATCAGACGCTGTTTGCGGCCAGTATTGCTCCATACGATCCACATTTCTACGGTCAACTTTGGCTCCCAAAGTATCTTTCTTGCCGGTCAAATGGTCGCATAGTAGATTACCCACATTCTTGAATATGTGCATTGGATCGAGCAAGTGATTGATCATGAGTCGGGGCCAGTATGGTAACTCGTACCATAGAGATAGTCTCTTCATCCCTGGAGGCAATCTGTCATCGCACATCTCCTTCTGCTCTAACCATGCTTGTGCAGACATCCTTGGTGGCTCTCTTCCCAAAAAGCCGTCGCGTAACACATGATTCTCTGGAAGATACGCTTGATGACCTTCGTAGATTTGCTTCTTCAGTGAGGGTGCCCTACGTGCATTCAGTCTAGGTCCACATGTGACACATGCTCTGTATCCACTTGTTTGAAGCCCTGCATGTATACACATGATAATAGATCAACTATGGGAAAAAACAAGATTTACAGTGTCTGAGTGAGGAGTGTCAATAGATCACTTGAGCATTCTGTTAGCCCGGGATAGTCATGCATGGTCCACATTAGAATGCCTCTGATCAAAGCATTCCTTCGTCCTGTGTGTCGGCTCATATCCACCACCTCTATGCCAATCCACAATTGTTGTAGCTCTTCCAATAGTGGACGAAGATACACATCCATATTCTCCACTTTATATCGCCCTGGCACAATCAAGCTTAGCCATAGGTGCCCCTTCTTCGTAGTCAACCACGGGGGAATGTTGTAGTTGACGATGACAACGGGCCATACACGGTAAGATGTTGATCTTTGACCAAATGGATTTATGCCATCCATAGCCAGGCCTAAGCGCAAATTTCGAGCTTCCCTGGCAAAATCCGACCATGTTCCATCTATATATTTCCAGGCTGGGCAATCTGCAGGAATTCGTAGCACACCATCCGAAGATTTATTCTCCTCATGCCATGATGCTAGGGCAGCCATGGACTTACATTCGAAGAAATGCTTGATGCGAGGAAGCAGAGGAAAATGTCGCAAAATCTTTTGTGGAATTTTTGTCCCGTGGAGATCTACTCGATATCTTTCGGAATCACATTTCGGACACCTCTCCATGTCTGTGTATTCCCCTCTGAAAAGAATGCAGTCATTAGGACAAGCGTGGATAGAATTGTAATCCATCCCCAAGTTTCGCAAAATCTTTCTTGCTTCATCTCGGGAATCTGGCATCACATTGTCAGCTGGTAGTATGTGCTCTTTAAGCAATCTACACAACATAAAAATACGATACAGTCGTGTAAAAATCTATCAGATCATTATACATTTAGAGTTTTATTAAAGTAAACTAATTGTAATAGATCACCTGAAAAGCGCTGTAACGCTAGTGTCACTCCATCCAAACTTTGCCTGCATGTTGAGAAGAACCAGGAGTGCTTTCAATCTAGACATACGTGCTCCATTATACAATGGCATATCGGCTTCACTTTTCATATCATCATAGATAAGCCTTTCTGAATCCATGATCGTCTCGATCATTTCATCAATCTCGGGCTCAAACATTGCCTCGTTGGGAATGTGCTCTGCATGATCATCCCCCGAGCTGTCAGAGGCTACATCTTGTGGCCTCACATATGCTGCTTGACCAAAGCGCCTGCGAACACGTCTATTGGGTTGCAAGATTGCTGCTTGTTGGCCATCATCAGAGTCCGACGAGTTATAATTGGCAACAACTCGATCTATAATAGATGGATCGAACTCGCGAAATTTGCGAACGTGCTGCAAAGAAACACGTCTTGTCCATCGCACAGCATGCTTGCATTGATTACAAGGACATAAGACCCTCGTTGAGAGATAGGTGTTTCGGTTGGACGGTCCCACATCCTCGTCACTACTCATAATGAGGATAAAAATCTTATAACCTGGACAACAAATTTAATATTCTATTGGCATTCTTTGTCTTATCTCTCTCTCTGTCTCTCTCTCTCTCTCTCTCTCTCTCTCTCTCTCTCTCTCTCTCTCTCTCTCTTTACCTCACATTCTCTAGTCATGTCCAATCCCCGCACACCTCGGTCTAGAGGTGCACGGAGATCAGAACCACCGGGTTATAATCTCGTCTTTATTGGTCAATACCTATATTTGTGGGTACAAGAACTCTACAGACCCACGTCTACATGATACTGCATGTAGTGGACAAAACCCCTTTGCCTCTTCTCTAGCTGTAGCACTTCACAGCATCTTAACATCTTTTCACAGTAGATCTTTTCACTGTTCGTCTAACTCTAAACCCTAAACCGTAAGTAATTCTTGCGTGGACTCGATCTAACGTAAATAAGCGTAAATCTAAATAAACGTAAATCTAACTAAAAATAAACCTAAATTTAATTTAACGTAAGTCTACATCTAACCTAATCTTTAACGTCTTTTGGGATAGTTTCCTACGACGTTAAAACTCTCTTCTTCTTGTGTGTGTGTGTGTGTGTGTGTGTGTGTGTGGGTAAACCTAAATAAACCTAAATAAACCTAAGTTTAATCTAATATAACATAAATCTAAATCTAACGTAAATTATGTTATATTAAAAACAAAGAACTAAACTAACAGGGATTATAAGAACCTTAAAACTGATTTAACACATAATTTTTCACATAACTCGGCAAGAGTTGGCATTCTCATCACTAAAGATGTGAGAGTTAACTTCCGGCGGTGACGCTGCCTCATCTCCATCCACATCTGACGACAGCAATTGGCCCTTTAGACCGTTCTTGCTCTTGTTACTAACTTTGAAGTTGCTGTTGAATGACTAGAGGTTGTCTAGATGGTCATTGTGTCGGGGATGTAGTGACTCTTGCCGCCCTGAAGATCCACCTTCTTCCCTATCTTCTGAAGACATTTCACCAGTACTTTTGGATCGACGGAGCCCACCATGAGTGAAGGCAGCAATACCCTATATTCCATTGAGGGCTTTCTTCACCCGCTTTATGCAGGCATCGCAGTCTATGGAGACCTAAATCTAATCTAATATAACGTAAATCTAAATCTAGCGTAAATAAACGTAAATCTAATTAAAAATAAACCTAAATCTAATCTAATTTAACTTAAATAAACCTAAATCTAATTTAACGTAAGTCTACATCTAACCTAATCTTTAACGTCTTTTAGGATAGTTTCCTACGACGTTGTAACTCTCTTCTTCTTGTGTGTGTGCGCGTGTGTGGATGTGTGTGCCAATAAAAAGAGATAAATGGTATAACCTTTCTATCACCCATGCCAAGTATGATAGATTGGTTATGCCATTTCCCTCTTGAATAATAGGTCTTGAGTTCAACTCCTTGTCTGCTAGATCTTTAAGTCTTTTAATTTTAATTAGTTTCCTACGACATTAAATTAGTTTCTCTCTCTTTCTCTCTCAATGTGTGTGCGTTTTTTTGTTTATGCATGTTTTCTCTCTCTTTTCCTCTCTCAATGTGTGCGTTTTTTTGTTTATGCATGTTCTCTCTCTCTTTTCCTCTCTCAATGTGTGCGTTTTTTGTTTATGCATGCTCTCTCTCTCTTTTCCTCTCTCAATGTGTGTGTGCATTCTTTGTTTATGTATGTGTGTGTGCGTTTTTGTTTATGTTTGTACTCTCTCTCTCTCTCTCTCTCTCTCAAAAACACTATGTGTGTGTGTGTGTGTGTGAGAGAGAGAGAGAGGGAGAGAGAAAGAGGGGAAGGGAACATGAGAGTGAGGAGAGGGAAGGAGCATACCTGGCTCTCCTTCCTCTCTTCCTGTGTGTGTGTGTGTGTGTGTGGAGAAGAAAGAGAGAGAGAGAGAGAGAGAGAGAGAGAGGGAGAGCGTTACCTGCTCCTTGCTTGAGGGCGCCGAAAAACTCAGATCTGAGATCTGAGTTTTTGGGCGCTCTCTGTTATTTTTTTAGCCCAGTCGGCCTCGCTATGAGCGTCGCAAATTTACAAGTAAATTTGCGACGCTCATAGCGACGCCGGGAATTTTGTTTTTGAGCGTCGCTGTGTGAGCGTCGCTAATATGAATAGCCTCTTGTAGTGTAACACTACAAGAGGTTGTGTGCTCTTGTGACGCTGTTAGCGACGGAAATACATTGGGTTTTTATAACCCTCGGCGTCGCTACGAGAGCGTCGCTATATGCGTCGCTATGAGCGTCGGTATATAGCGACGCATATAGCGACGTTTACACAGAAGACTATAGCGACGCTACAGAGCCATAAATAGCGACGCCCGAGAGAATTTTTTTTTGGTGGAAGGGCATTGAATGCCCTGCCACCCATCAACCATATTGTACTTGATTCACTTTTTAAAAAAAGTGCAAAGGTAGATAATAGAACCAAAATAGTCACCCACAAGACGCATTGTTTGCAAAATTGACAATTGTACACATCATAGGCAAAATGAATTGATTGGCAAATGTAACAATGACAATTGTACAACATCATAGGCATAAAGAATTGATTGGCAAAAGGAACTGCGGTGACAAATGTAATAATATACATGGTTCAAAAAGACGTATAAAATCCGTCTCTTGATACATAAGCTATGAGAAACCCTAAACTAATGCTATCTAGCTACGGCTAAACTGACGTCGTCTAGTCAGACGTCTCATCGCGTCCAAGCGGCGTATCTGTCGGATTCTGCAAAAAAAGACAATAAGACAGCTTTCAGTAAGTATAAACATATAACGACATTTATAAAACAATACAAAAAATAAAAAAGAGTAAACCCTAATACTAACCATGCCGCCGCGAGAACTGAGAATGTCCATCACGGCGTTTAAGCCCTTCCTGCCTGCGTACTCGCGCTCGTACGGTTTGGGATCACGTCCTGTCATCGACCACTGTCAAAACATACAAAGATTTCATTATGTTAGAATTAAAAAACTCATAAACCCTAAACTATCGAACATGCATAAAGAGCAATGTGAAAAGACTTACAAAATCGGCCTCAAATGATGCCCATCCACCGCTCCCCAAGTGGTGCGAGCTCCCTGCCTCTACTCGCGCTCTGGCTGCATCCTTTTGTTGCTTCCACTTGTAGGGATTCTCGCGTGCTGTTTTCTTCGCATTCTTCCAATCTTCTTTGGCCAGCCAATCTGGCCTGTTCCACCCATTCTTGATTGCTTTTTGCACTTCGGAACGCTTGTGTTTGCAGTATTCGCGCATTCGAATCTTCATCAGGTCTTCATTGAAGCGCTGATCCCGTGTTGGAACGGGAAACTCATCATGAAGTATGCTGATGACTCTGTTTTTTAAATCACTTGGTACTTCACTCCATTTGTTTAGTATGTAGTGTCTAAACAGCTGAGAGCAAAGACCACGCATGCGCGAGATCACCTTCTTGCCGTCATCATCCATGATGATGCCGCCGCTGAAGTCGACGGAGTAAGGCAAGCCCTGTGGCCGGTGACGCGTGAACCTGGGTGTCCCGGCAGGGGTCTCTAGCGGCGTGTCGATGGGGGTACGGACGTCAGGTGTCTCCACCGGCGTCTGGGCCCCGAAGCGAGGAGTGTCGAGTGGGGTGGCTCCTGGCGGAGTAGGTAGAGGTGTGTAGCTTTTAGGAACAGTCAGCCGTGCAAAACCTGGCGTAGATGGCGATGCTGTGGCTGGTGTGGGGGCGGGCAAAGAAGGGGAGGGTAAAGAGCCTCGTCAAACACGAGGCGGTGTGGAGGCATCGGTGGCGGAATCCCCACAACAACCGCCACCGCCAACACTAGAGCGCCGGTGTCTAGATGAGTGTGAAGCTCGTCTCGTCGACGCCGAAGCTTTGGAGCGCGCCGAATGCTCCGAAAGAGAGGGAGATGCGGATGGTGTAGGAACGCGCGATGATGCGCCAGAGCGATGACGCTCCACGTACCACTGTCTCTGCTGCGGTGACAAGAAGAAAGAAACTCCTCATCATCCATACCTGCATTAAACACACAAATATTTAAACTTAATATTGAATGAATAGAGTAGACAATGACGCTACTTGTTCACAATGCTCGGGTAGTACGAAAGTGTCTCTTAGGTCAGTCCATTTCTTAGTAGAATCCACCTCAAGAAAACCAGACTCTCCTCTACATACAGTAGCGTTGTGACCCTCCATGATTATCTTGAACCATTGCACGTCGAACAAGTCGAAAAAAAATCCTTTGTAATCGATCCTCAAAATCTCTTGCAGCGTGCCAAAGTAAGTGAGTTCCGCCACCACAGGATCTGCATCAGAGGAACGTCGTCGACTAGACTGTTCAAATTTTGCCATGATTACAATCTTGAGTAAAACGCTTTTTGTCTATTCGTTCCACCCTAAAATGTCGACCTTTACACCATGCTGCTGTGTATGACTTATACTACAACGAACAAAGATTATGAGTGGCCGTTCAAACGTTTAGAAATAAAGTCACTAGCTAGTCGTACATTGCAAACTTACCTTGGTCGCGCAACCCCTAGAGTACTCCCACTCTTCCTCAGTCACTTCGTCACCGCATTGTTGTGCGCTTTTCAATTGGTTGTGCAACCATCTTAAGCTCATGAAGGTTGGTAGGCTCTCCAGAACCGTCGGATAGTGCATCGGTGGTCGTCTTCTCCGTCTCCACTCGATTCGTGCCCTTTGTCGCTCTTGCTTTGCATCCTCATATTGTGAAATCCACTTTTGCATCACTGGATTGTGAAGCATGCAAAATCGGTTGATTTTAGCCTCTAGATCTTCCGTCATCTTCTTCTCAACACCGAGATTGCACATGACAATCCCAGATATGCGCTCATCATCTATGGTTCGCCATAGCGTGTCCCGGGCTTTATCAAATCCGTCTAGCCACTCTCCAATGTACACTAGGGACTCTGATACCAACCAACCTTCTGCCATGCTAGCCTCCGGACGTGCCTTTTGACGCACATATCCCTTAAGCGTTTTCATGAAATGTTCTAAGAAGAACATCCATCTGGAATGAACTGTGCCAGCTATTTCCACCTCATCAACTATGTGAACAAGAAGATGCACCTGAATGGTTAGCATGGTAGTAGGAAAATGTTTCTCAAACATGCACACAAGCTCCGTAGCATTTAGTTTGGCGAATGGTATGGAGTCTACGTTGATCTCCTTTTGTGAGATCCATTGCACCAGCTTTGCAAGTTTGTAGATTTTGTTACGGATGTCGAGAGACAAACATCCCTCAATGGCAACCGGTAAAATAAACTGTAAAGTATGTGCAGCAATGATATTAAAGTCCATATTTTATGCAATGATATTAAAGTCCACTATGAACGTACCTGACACATTTTATGCCAATCGTGTGACTTCAAACCGGTAAGCTTTCCTTCTTTAGTAAAACACGTTCGGAGCGAGTGCATTACGCCAGTGGGGGTCCGCAAAGATCGAATGGTCTCTTTTACATTGCGTTCTTGGGCTCCTGTGAAAATCCATGGTGCTTTAGGGAGTTTTATCGATCCATCAGACGCTGTTTGCGGCCAATATTGCTCCATACGATCCACATTTCTAAGGTCAACTCTGGCTCCCAAAGTATCTTTCTTGCCGGTCAAATGGTCCCATAGTAGATTACCCACATTCTTGGATATGTGCATTGGATCGAGCAAGTGATTGATCATGAGTCGGGGCCAGTATGGTAACTCGTACCATAGAGATAGTCTCTTCATCCCTGGAGGCAATCCGTCATCGCACATCTCCTTCTGCTCTAACCATGCTTGTGCAGACATCCTTGGTGGCTCTCTTCCCAAAAAGCCGTCGCGTAACACATGATTCTCTGGAAGATACGCTTGATGACCTTCGTAGATTTGCTTCTTCAGTGAGGGTGCCCTACGTGCATTCAGTCTAGGTCCACATGTGACACATGCTCTATATCCGCTTGTTTGAAGCCCTGCATGTATACACATGATAATAGATCAACTATGGGAAAAAACAATATTTACAGTGTCTGAGTGAGGAGTGTCAATAGATCACTTGAGCATTCTGTTAGCCCGGGATAGTCATGCATGGTCCACATTAGAATGCCTCTGATCAAAGCATTCCGTCGTCCTGTGTGTCGGCTCATATCCACCACCTCTATGCCAATCCACAATTGTTGTAGCTCTTCCAATAGTGGACGAAGATACACATCCATATTCCCCACTTTATATCGCCCTGGCACAATCAAGCTTAGCCATAGGTGCCCCTTCTTCGTAGTCAACCACGGGGGAATGTTGTAGTTGACGATGACAACGGGCCATACACGGTAAGATGTCGATCTTTGACCAAATGGATTTACGCCATCCATAGCCAGGCCTAAGCGCAAATTTCGAGCTTCCCTGGCAAAATCCGACCATGTTCCATCTATATGTTTCCAGGCTGCGCAATCTGCAGGAATTCGTAGCACACCATCCGAAGATTTATTCTCCTCATGCCATGATGCTAGGGCAGCCATGGACTTACATTCGAAGAAATGCTTGATGCGAGGAAGCAGAGGAAAATGTCGCAAAACCTTTTGTGGAATTTTTGTCCCGTGGAGATCTACTCGATATCTTTCGGAATCACATTTCGGACACTTCTCCATGTCTGTGTATTACCCTCTGAAAAGAATGCAGTCATTAGGACAAGCGTGGATAGAATTGTAATCCATCCCCAAGTTTCGCAAAATCTTTCTTGCTTCATCTCGGGAAGCTGGCATCACATTGTCAGCTGGTAGTATGTGCTCTTTCAGCAATCTACACAACATAAAAATATGATACAGTCGTGTAAAAATCTATCAGATCATTGTACATTTAGAGTTCTATTAAAGTAAACTAATTGTAATAGATCACCTGAAAAGCGCTGTGACGCTAGTGTCACTCCATCCAAACTTTGCCTGCATGTTGAGAAGAACCAGGAGTGCTTTCAATCTAGACATACGTGCTCCATTATACAATGGCGTATCGGCTTCACTTTTCATATCATCATAGATAAGCCTTTCTGAATCCATGATCGTCTCGATCATTTCATCAATCTCGGGCTCAAACATTGCCTCGTTGGGAATGTGCTCTGCATGATCATCCCCCGAGCTGTCAGAGGCTACATCTTGTGGCCTCACATATGCTGCTTGACCAAAGCGCCTGCGAACACGTCTATTGGGTTGCAAGATTGCTGCTTGTTGGCCAGCGTCAGAGTCCGACGAGTTATAATTGGCAACAACTCGATCTATAATAGATGGATCGAACTCGCGAAATTCGTGAACGTGCTGCAAAGAAACACGTCTTGTCCGTCGCACAGCATGCTTGCATTGATTACAAGGACGTAAGACCCTCGTTGAGAGATAGGTGTTTCGGTTGGACGGTCCCACATCCTCGTCGCTACTCATAATGAGGATAAAAAACTTATTACCTGGACAACAAATTTAATATTCTATTGGCATTCTTCGTCTTATCTCTCTCTCTCTCTCTCTCTCTCTCTCTCTCTCTCTCTCTCTCTCTCTCTCTCTCTCTCTCTCTCTCTCTCTTTACCTCACATTCTCTAGTCATGTCCAATCCCCGCACACCTCGGTCTAGAGGTGCACGGAGATCAGAACCACCGGGTTATAATCTCGTCTTTATTGGTCAATACCTATATTTGTGGGTACAAGAAATCTACAGACCCACGTCTACATGATACTGCATGTAGTGGACAAAACCCCTTTGCCTCTTCTCTAGCTGTAGCACTTCACTTCATCTTAACATCTTTTCACAGTAGATCTTTTCACTGTTCGTCTAACTCTAAACCCTAAACCGTAAGTAATTCTTGCGTGGACTCGATCTAACGTAAATAAGCGTAAATCTAACTAAAAATAAAGCTAAATGTAATTTAACGTAAGTCTAATGACTAGAGGTTGTCTAGATGGTCATTGTGTCGGGGATGTAGTGACTCTTGCCGCCCTGAAGATCCATCTTCTTCCCTATCTTCTGAAGACATTTCACCAGTACTTTTGGATCGACGGAGCCCACCATGAGTGAAGGCAGCAATACCCTATATTCCATTGAGGGCTTTCTTCACCCGCTTCATGCAGGCATCGCAGTCTATGGAGACCTAAATCTAATATAATATAACGTAAATCTAAATCTAGCGTAAATAAACGTAAATCTAGTTAAAAATAAACCTAAATCTAATTTAATGTAAGTCTACATATAACCTAATCTTTAACGTCTTTTAAGATAGTTTCCTACGACGTTATAACTCTCTTCTTCTTGTGTGTGTGCGCGTGTGCCAATAAAAAGAGATAAATGGTATAACCTTTCTATCACCCATGCCAAGTATGATAGATTGATTATGCCATTTCCCTCTTGAATAATAGGTCTTGAGTTCAACTCCTCGTCGGCTAGATCTTTAGGTCTTTTAATTTTAATTAGTTTCCTACGACGTTAAATTAGTTTCTCTCTCTTTCTCTCTCAATGTGTGTGCGTTTTTTTGGATCGTATGCATGTTTTCTCTCTCTTTTCCTCTCTCAATGTGTGCGTTTTTTATTTATGCATGTTCTCTCTGTAACATTTAATGGCCTAAAATCTTTTGTGTAGCGGAATTTAGCATGAACATAGTGGGCATTTCATTAGAGTTGATTCCTAATGAGATTTACAAGAGTGCTTGGGTGGAGAGAGCAACAAAAAGCATAACACCTAGTTAGATAGCATCGACAATACTTTCAAAAGAGAGAGCAATTAAGCTATTGACAACAGTTGAGGACCGGATTTGCATGGAGCCGGTCCCCCCTCCAAAAGGCTTTGTATTATGGTTTCTCCCATCAAGAGAGACATTGTACAATACAATTCTTTGTGTTCCTTCAAGACTAGCTAGTGCAATGAAGATGGAAGCTTCATACACCAAGCAAAACACTTAATCAAACACAACTTGAATTATCCCCGTTCTCAGACCCAAGACCTCACACACCTTCGAAGATGGTGAGAGCTAGCAGGGTATGAGAGTAGATTGAGAGGAAAAAGAAGTATCTTACGAGAAAGAAGTACATCTCCTCACATAATCACTCATATTAGCATAGCTTAGCTTAGTAATTAGCTTGGTAGAGAAGATGAGCATGCATTGAAGCTTGGCTCTTGGTTGGATTTGCATCCACATGCCAAGAGAGTGTTGATGTAGGCTTCTATCTCACAAGCTTGGAGTAGGTGATGAGCTCTCCATTAAAGCTTGGGAGGAGATAGAGTATTTTCCCTTCACACATGGTCAAGTGTGAGAGTGTGTGTGTCAATGCCAAGCAAAAATCAGCCCCCCCCCTCTCTTGGGCGAGCCCTAGCTGCTAAATAAGTCTGGCTTTTGCCTCATTGGACCTCCCCAGGTCAAGCCAATAGGGATTAAGCAGCATAAGTGATAGCCTTCTGACATGTGTCCCCCTTTCCCCTTTTGTGAGAGCTTTAGGTAATTAAATAATTAAACTAAACTCTCATTGGACCCCTTTGCCTCCTGGCCAATAGGAATCAGGCAAGCCATGGGGTTCCTGAATGCTCATTGGACCCCTTGGGAGACTGCCCAATAGTCTTCTAGGACACTTAATTCTTATTGGTTTCTTTTATTAAATGTTTTTAAATTAATTAAACTAGATTTACTCTAGCTTAATTCTCATTGGTCCACTTCAAGGGTCTTCCAATAGGAATTGGGCACACCTTGTGGGCATTTGGCCTAGGGAGCTGACATGTGTCCCTCATTCCCTTTGTGTAAAGGGAGCCTGTGTGTGTGTGTGTGGCTTTCTCTCTCATCCCCTAGCTTTGGGGCTCGCCCCCTCCCATTTAGGGATATGCAAAGACTTTTAGGGCACACACTAAGCATCCAATTTTCCCTAGGGTTGACCTTTGGACACAACCTTTGAATTTTGGAACCTTAGCATTTTGGAAGTCTTAATGGGCTGAACCTTAGGGTCTTTTTGGCCCATTGTTTCACATGGCTCTTTTGCAGATGGCCCCCCCTTTGGATCCCTATTTTCCCTCCTTTGGATCCCTACTGTGGCCGGTCTGCTAACTTAACCAATATTCTAGCTTTTTCTCCCTTGGCACTTCCCCACATTAAATGATCAGTTTAATATGAGAAAATCATTTAGGAGAATTAGATATTGATTATTATGACATTACCTCTCTCTCTTTTCCTCTCTCAATGCGTGCGTTTTTTGTTTATGCATGCTCTCTCTCTCTTTTTCTCTCTCAATGTGTGTGTGCATTCTTTGTTTATGTATGTGTGTGTGCATTTTTGTTTTTGTTTGTACTCTCTCTCTCTCTCTCTCTCTCTCTCAAAAACACTATGTGTGTGTGTGTATGTGTGTGTGTGAGAGAGAGAGAGAGGGAGAGAGAAAGAGGGGAAGGGAACATGAGAATGAGGAGAGGGAAGGAGCATACGTGGCTCTCCTTCCTCTCCTCGTGTGTGTGTGTGTGTGTGTGTGGAGAAGAAAAAGAGAGAGAGAGAGAGAGAGAGAGAGAGAGAGAGAGAGTGAGGGAGAGCGTTACTTGCTCCTTGCTTGAGGGCGCCGAAAAACTCAGATCTGAGATCTGAGTTTTTGGGCGCGCTCGGTTATTTTTTTACCCCAGCCGGCGTCGCTATGAGCGTCGCTATAAGCGTCGCTAATATGAAGAGCCTCTTGTAGTGTAAATCGGTGGATCTACGCCAAGGTGAGTATCTACACACTGCCTAAATCGGCGAATCTGTGTGTCTGTGACCAATGGACTATGCTAGGCATAAAAATAAAACATTTATTACATGTGTGAAACCAATTTGAAGCATGTGTGAGTATGGGGGTACTTACAAACTGTTGTTTACTATCCCAGAGTACCTTAGCTCACATGAGTAGCTATATAGCTTTAAAAAATTTCATACAATGCAAGTAGTAGGTGCAGAATATAACAATGAGCCATTTAAAGAGGACAACTTTGAATTTAAAAAAATCCCAAGAAATTTGTAATTTATGTAATTTTTAACTATGGATATGTGTGCAGAACAATTAATAACACCAAATGATGAATGAACATTAATTTATGAAGGAGTCGTACCTAGATACTAGAGGTTAAATGACAATAGGTTGCTAGCAATTAATACATAGCATGATCCTTATGTACCTTGTTGAACTACAATCACTGTCGATATCAATAGAACACACACATCGTGATTAGTATATATATATATATATATATATATTATCCAGTTAGTATATCATTCACTCGCTATATACTTTAGTTTAATGTCTTTTTATATATATTTAATTATTGGATTATGATTATACAAATATATGTTTTAATTGTCAAAAATACAACATTGTTGATGTCAACATAACAAGGTGGCCGGGGGTTGTGTGAAGAGAGAGACAGATCAATAAAATGTTATACAAACCGTCTTTAATTAAAGTCCAAAATGACCTATGAAAGTGAAGTGATACAATTGCAATGGATCTAATAATTAAAGTTAAGTAAAGTGAAAGATTGAAACTCAAAGTTTAAAATCGTCCAAGTAAACCATCATCATCATCGCCTCACTATCCGACATTGTCGGAGAAAGTATGGCACTGCTCACAGAAGAACTTCATCAATGTTTGCCGCTATAAGTAGCGGTGCTGGGAGGGGAAAGAGCGAGAGAGAAATGAAATGAAATGTTATCACTCGTCTTCAAAAAGCCTACGAGATCAAACTGATACAATCCTTGATGATCTAATCCAATGCCTAGATAGTTAAAAGAAAATGAAGGTGAAAAACTAAAACGAAAAGTCTAACAATGTCAGACTAAAATCATCGTCGTCGTCGTCAATTCCCGTGGATGCTCGGCAATGAGGGTTATCCAAGAGATAGTAACTCAGGTAGGTGCTAAGGTGCTCAAGCTTGAGAGTGCCCACCCCAGCTTGAGCACATATGTACACTGCACCTTTTTTTTTTCTTTTTTCTTTTTAATGTGTTAGATTTATAAGGCTAAATGTACACAAATGATGAAGAAACTGAATGGTCTAAGTTATACAAGATAGCTATGTAAATTATATTATGATTAGTGTCAGAGAGTATCTCCTATGTCCACGAGTCTTTGTTCTTTCTATACAAATACGAACTTGACCTACTTTATGCTTCTCAGACAAGAAGCAATTCAATTTTCCATGAGTATTGGAAAGAGTTCTATCTTGGCACGCTATTCATGTAGCATTCTGTAATTCTTTGAGCAAAAATCTACTAGTGGTACGTGGATTTGTTAAAGCTCTGCTCAGAAGCGCGCAAGGTGCAAGGAGACCATGAACGAACCAAAAGAGCTCGTAGTTTTCTTGGATTACAAGATGGGCGATCGTGCATTTTCAAAGCCCACACATTTCTAGACCATTATGGCAGCTTCGTTGGGGTACCTCGACACTCACAACATATACATCTTAGTACCTAGAGCAGCAGTTACCGACACTTCCACGTCCACGGTCTAGCCAAGCGAGATGCCTTGGGTGTGTCATATCCAAAAAGTCCACATAAAACAACTCACTCCAAAGCCAATGGGAAAACCCTTTGGTGAGGCTCAAGATGATTGTTCCAAAACTGAAGAGGCTTTGCAAGCATTCAAGGATGTAGTCAATAAACTAAAACTGGCTTCTGACAAGGACGGAGACCCAAAACCTTTCAAACACTTGAGACTTTGCTCGCCCAGGCGGAGTTATCTTCTACTCTTGAAGAATAATAGAGAATAGGTGAAGCATGTGCCACCCTAGCAGAGTGGAACAAGGAGCCAGCAAAGCCTTTGTTATATGCACAAAAGGGATTTGAAATACTGAGACGCATCAAAGATACAATCGCAAAGTTCATAGCATGTTGTTGCTTGTATACAACATATAGCAGGTGAGTTTGAGAAGTCTTTGAAGCAAGCAGAACACCTGGAACTGATTCTACGGCACTTAGAGAAGACTGCCCGCAGTTATTAGCTCATTTATTTAAAGTTTGCAAGCCAAGCTGATTTGATTAGATGCATAATGTCTCTTGGATAGGCTGAAGAAGCCCTCCCTTATTTTGTCAAGTTGAAGGAAAGACAGCTAGTCACTCGAGATGATCCAAGCCTTGCAGCAATCTACATTCAAGCAATTGAAGCTTTCCAAGAAGCAGGTCAAAATGCTGAAACAGTACACATATATGCTCTTCAAGGTTAGAATGCTGAAGCAGTACACGTTTTCGATCAGTTTTCTAGAGATGAAGCAGCTCAAAAAGCAACAGATACTGAAGGTGAAATTGACATTGCTTTTTTGAGATGGGAAAAGCTCTCACAAGTGGCTGTCTATTTGAAAAATTATACCCTAAAAAAGAAAAGTCTCAAACCTGAGTGTGTGTGTGTGGGGGGGAGAGAGAGAGAGAGGGTTCGTCATAGCATGAAAGAGATGGAGAGAGGCTACATATTTTCTAGTGGTCGTCAGAGAGGAGTGTGTGTGTAGCTGCTAGTGTGGCTACCAGCTAAAAGGAGAGTGTGTGTGTTGGCATGCACAGAGAAAGAGGAAGAGAGAGTTGATGGAGGGCTGCGTCAGGCATGCATGCTAGTGATTGGTTGGGTGGTCCAAGAACGAGAGGGATTGTGTACATGTATGTGTGTGGGCGCGCACAAGCGTGGGAGGGAGAGTCACGGAATCGGTGGTGGTTGGACAGAGAGAGTGGGAGACAAGTGCAGTGGTTGTCAAGTTGGAGTCGAGGGAGAGAAACAACAGCGGGTAGATGGCGGCTGTAGTTAGGGAGAAAAGAGAGACTAGAGTTGGCGGGTTGCATGTAGCTCAGTAAAAGAGTGTCATGGGCCGTAAATTGGTTCAATTTGACTGGTGTTCTGGCGGCTTCAACTGCATGCAGATTGAGGAAGTGGAGAGAGAGAGATTCACTATCGCATGTAAGTGATGAGGGGTCTTGGTGAGCAACTGGCGGTCCAGAGGGAGAGGCAGCGGCACATCAGAGACGGCGCAACTGTGACCATTGCATGCTGGTTAAAATAAAATAAAATAAAAGAAAATTAAGATTTTCAGGTTTGTGCAGAGTTGCGTGGGTAGAGGGTAGCAGAGGCGGATGCAAAGTGCCCACGCTCAGGGGTTGACAACTCTCTGGTCTTCTTGCCCAATTTCGAGGGTCTGCCTTGCCCAATTAAAATAAAAGGTTGTTTTTCTATGGGGTTCTTTCCTTCGCTATTGAATAATTGGTCACGCCATTTCTTTTCTTATACAACACTACTCGGTGTGAGCCAGGCACCCTTCGACACGTACTTCTGTAGTGGTATATCTAAGTCCATTGACTCTTGGGTTGTCCCACGACATCTTATGTGATCGCACGGCTTCTACTTCACAACAATTATGTGTGGAATGGTGATTGCGTCTCCTGCTTGAGGAGCATGCCTCAAGTTCAAACCTCATCAAAAAGATCCTTCCTATGACAGTGCACCTCCAATTCTTCTCCTATTACTGTTCATCTTCGTCTACTATACAAATCCTATAACGATATTTATCATGTTTATTAATATATATATATATATATATATACACACACACACGTTAATACTATGTTTATTTAAAATATATATATATATATATATATATATACATACGTTAATACTATGTAAACTTGCTCATAGTATAAAATTGTCATTTGTACTATATTATTTAAATATCTTTTACTAATTAAAAATTAATGGAGGATTAACACCAAATTTGCATGAAAAAGATAATATAAAACAAAGACATCGAATTATAAAGTTTTAAAACCAGAAGAAAATAAGAGCACTTAGTTTTTGGTTATCCGAATCTGCAATCTTTGGAGCGTAGCCTCAGCTCTGATACCACTGCTACAAACGGATGCGTGGCTGCCCTGGAAAATACTCAAGATGACACAATATCTAGCATAAATGGACAAATCTGCATACCTGGCGATTCCCATAGCACTAAACCACGACATATGCAAACAAAGAGGGACTGAGAGTGAGAACAGAAGAAAAGATCACGTGCAGGCGCACCTCCTAGAGTGGAGTGCTACGTCGGCGCGGCGAGAGAGAAGAGACGAAGGAGAGGAGAATAACACAAACACTAGGTGCAATCTCCCCAGTTGCAAGAGTGACCATTTCCAACTTGCACGTAATTAGTTTATAGATTTCTTGAATGGTCAAAATGAGTACAAACTGACCGGCCGGTCATAAATGGCCAAAGCTCATAAAAGAGCACTTGAATAATTAAATTTACATTAAATATGATATCCTTTTGCAATAGCCTAGCTTGATCAAGCCTTTTCCACCTGTTAGCTGCAATAAATAGTAAAATGTCAATTTCATAACACATGGATCAACCATTCGTAATACAATCACCTTTGGTGTTACTAGCTAACCTTGCTCGCCCTGAGACGCTACTCATCCCACTCCCGACATTTCATGGGTCGCCCTTGAAAGATCATGCAGCTCACATAAACAATTTTAAATTTTCTTGTTTGACATCGCATATTATTGAGGAGGGACATGTAATGACTTATTTTAGCACCACGCTTAAGGGTGAAGCTTTGAATTGGTTTTCCAAGATGTAAGAAAATTCTATTCCTAGTTTTGCCGATTTCTAGCAAAAAAATTTAGCTGCTTTTTGCAAACCTCCAAACGTTTTCTCATTTTTTGAGCAATTATGCTCCTTCAAGGAAAATTATCCTCATGAAAGCATTGAGCAAGCTGCCACAAGGTTCATGAATTTCATCGACCATTATATTCCCACTTTCAACATTGATCCTCTTTACCATCATGGAATCATTTCTTAGGGGGTTGCATCCTAGTGTTCAAATTTTAGTGAGGGCTCAAGCTCCACAAGATTGGAATACTCCTATCACATTTACCGTTAATGTGGAGAGTTCCTACAGGTGTGCTTATGAACCACAACTAGTTGCGACTCCATGTCCATTGTATTACCCATGGCTAGCACCACACTCTTTATCCATGTCCAATCCTAGTTTATCTTTACCAGCCCCATCTTATGTACCCCAATTACAATCGACACCACCTCTGCAATTACCACCTATTACCCCATCCCAACTCCAAGCTGCACCTTCGCCTCTTTTTCTCCCAGCACCCACACCCACTATTAACACTTCCTCTTCATCCACCTCTTCACATGTTTTAACACCAGTTTCTCATGCTTCCCCACCTTTTGTGACTTATCCTCAATCTACTTCTACCACTGCACCTTCCATGCATCGCAAGGGCGAGGATGATTATAAGAGCAGTGAATCTAGTATAGGGGACTTGAAGGACATGATGACTAATTACATGAACTAATTGAATGAAAACATGAAATTTGTGACTCTAGATGTGAAATTTTTGAAGCGTCAACAAAATTTATTGTTCACTCGCTGCCCTGAGCCTAATCCCACTAAGATTGTGTGTCAAGCTTGTGGCGTACCTGGCCATCTTTCCAAAGATTGTCCCACGGTTATCTGCACTTATGCTAGATGTTTGGGTAAGGGGAATACTGAAGAAAATTTTTATATTAAGATACACCACATGGTGAATAGCAACTCTACAATACCACCGCCTGGCCCCATGAACCATTGTAGCGGGAATGAGAGACCTCCTGGCCCTAGTTGGACACTTCTACAGAGAGGGTCTCCTAGTTCTCCAACCATGACTTCTTCTAGTTCGGCACCCACCGCGACCAATAGTCCTCTGTTGATATGATTGATTCCGTTGCGCTTCAGATGCATGCCATTATACGAAAAGGAAAAGATAAAGTTGTTGAGGAGGAGAGAGACCCTACACTCGATGACCCCAAGTAAGTTACTGCCTCCTATTCTTTCTTTTGACCTTGTTGCTGCTCTTAGTCGAGTCAACATTACCATATCCCTACCTTAATACCTTCTCATTTCTCCTTCTAGCTGTGTCCTTTTGAGGAGGTACTACAAAGATTTAGGTTCTTCAAAGGGGGTGAGTCCAATGCTTCTTGATGTTCAAAAAGTGGATTAATTCCCTTCCTGTTGAGCGAGAGTGTCCCCGAGTGGAGTGCATGATCCATCAGCTTGTGATCCCACATACTATAGTTGATGGTGGGTTGGACGTAAATGTTTTGAGCTACACCACCTTTTCCAAGCTTGGGCTATCTTTTAATGGAGTTCCTATTACTGGGTTACTCATGGGTGACCATCATTCTGTGAGTTCTAATTAAGGTTTCATCCAGGGCTTGCCTGTTACTATGGCTCGCCGAACTGTGGAGATTGATTGTTATGTTTTGCGGCTTAACAATCAATGTTATGTTTTGTTATGTTTTTTCTGGGATTCGGGTAGTACCAACTTCTTTTGGGGAGACCTTGGATATGGATGACTGATTGTGTTATTAATATCCCTAGAGGGCGTCTTCTATTGGGTAGAGGATCTTCACGGGTGGTTTTGCTAGCTTATCCTTCTTCTATTATGAGTCCTGGGGTTGCCTCCGCCATTGAGAGTGTTGCAGATGATGATCAGAGTTCTACTTCTTCTTGTACACTCAGTTCTTATTGTATTTACCTTGATGCTATTGAGGTTACCTTTGATGAGGATGAAGAGACTCCACCTTTGGCTAGAGCAGAGGAAACTGTGTGGTTTCCTATAAAGGGGAAGGACAAGGTTGTATTTTTGGGAGCTTCTATAGGTTCACCATTAAGGGAGGAAGTTATTCATTTATGTTGGGAGTATTAGGACATTCTTGCATGGGATTACATGGAGTTGAAAGGTTTCCCACCCAAGTTAGTAGTACATCGCATCTTGCTTAAGCCAGGTGTTGTTCCCATTCATTAATGTCAGCATAGGTTTCCCAGTGGGTAACACTGAGTGGGTTTCCCCTATTAAAAGTTTTTTTAGAGACTGGTCTGATTTTCCCAGTGAATAACATTGAGTGGGTTTCCCCTATTGAAGTTGTACCCAAGAAAAATAATCAACTTTGTATATGTGTTGATTATAAACAACTTAATAAGGCTACAATCAAAGACTACTATCCTTTGCGTTTTATTGATCAAATTTTAGACGCTTTATCCGGGAGGGAGATTTATGCATTTATGAACACTACAAGAGGTTCCTCACACTTGTGATGGCTGTAGAAACAAAAATACACGGGATATTTTCTCCCCCGGTGTCACTATAAGCGTCGCTACCTAAAACATCGCAAAGAGGACATCGCTATATTTGTCGCTATAAGCGTCGCTATATGCATCTCTATATAGTGATGCATATAGTGACGCATCACTTTCCAATTTAATAACACGTATAGAGATGTTGTAGGACAAAAAATAGAGACACCTATAGCGATGCCCTAGAATGAAAAAATTGGGTGAATGCCCTGCCACCCCATCAACCATATTGAACATAAAGTTTCCAGAATAAAGATGCAAAACTGACAAAATTATCTCGACGAAATTGAATTGAGAAAAGTAATACAATGAAAAAATTATTCACATCATAGGCAAAATTACTTGATTGTTAAGATTTGATCAAAATGTAATAGTTACAACACAATTGTCATTATTGAGAATATACAGCGTTGACCAATAGTTACAAAAATGATGTACACACATCGTCTCAGTATACATGCTATGAGAAAAGAAAATTAGTGCTATCTCGCTACAACTAGATTGACGTCGACTAATCTGATGGGTCATTGCGTCCAAGTGGCATATCTGTCAGATTTTGCAAAAAATTTCAATAAGACTTTCTGTAAGTAAAAACATATAATTACAAAACAATCTATTTTTTAGATTATTATTAAAATACAGCAAATGTAAGAGAGTAAAGTTAAATACTAACCAAGCCAAAGAAAGAACTGAGAATGTCCATAAGGGCGTTAAAGCCCTTTCTACCCGCTTGCTCCTGCTCATACAATGTGGGGTCACGTCCTGTTATCAACCACTGTTCAAAACATACAAAGAATATGTTATGTTAGAATTTAAAAGTACAAATACCCATAACTACCAAACTTAAAGGGCAATGCAAAAACACTTACAAAGTCGGTCTCAAATGATGCCCATCTTCCGCTCGCCAAGTGGTGCGAGCTCCCGGCCTCTACTCATGCTCTAGATGCCTTCTTTTGTTGCTTCCACTTGTCAGGATTCTTGTGCGCTACTCGCTTTGCATTCTTCCAATCCCTCTCGCTTGTGATGCATGAACCTGGGTGTCTCAACAGGGGTCTTGAGTGGCATCTCAAGTGGTGTCTCAATGGGGGTATGAAAAACAGGTGTCTCCCAGAGCAAGGGTCTCCCGGAGCAAGGAGTGTCGAGTGGGGTGACTCCCTGAGGAGTAGCGTGTGGTGTGTAGCCAGGAACGACTGATAGTTGTGCAAAACCTAGAGTAGAGGGCGATGTCGTGGGGCTGATGTGGGGGTGGGCAAAGAAGGGGAAGGTAAGGAGACTCGATGACTATGAGGCGGTGTGGAAACATCATCAGTGGCTCCTCCACAACAACCACCACCACCACTAAAGCATCGGTGCCTACAAGAGTGTGTGGATCATCTAGTCGACACCAAACTCCTGGAGCATGTTGATCGCTCCGAACCAGAGGGAGACTCTGAAGGAGTGGAACGATGCGACGGTGCTCTAGAGCCATGAAAATCCTCGTACCACCTCCTCTGCTCGTGGTCCAAGGAAGAAAGAAATTGATCATCATCCACACCTACATTAAATACACAAACATTAAATCTTAATGGTGAATGGAGAAGAATACCCGAATAAGTTATAATTTGATTTACAATTAAAATTTCACAAGTTTAGCATAGAGACAAGAATGGACAAAAATCCACGTGAATACAATACATATTATAAAAAGGAGAAAAATTGCTCAAATACGATGGATATGGCTTTAAGAGGTCTCTTTCTCATCCTCGCATAACTCAACATAACTCCCTATGTCTATATAGAGCTCTTCGTTTAGGCAGATGTCCTCCGTTTGATTTTGTAGGTCCTCTGCATGCATCCCATAGAGCGTAGCAGCGCCAGGCTCGTTTGGCACCAGCACAGTGGCTTCTGAATCAGGATCCTCTCTAATCTCCTTCACTGATGCCGTTGTGATTGGCACATTATAGCCCTCATATATCCGTGCACTACAAGGGGCTACCTCTATGACAAACCACCAGTTTGGTGTAGACTTTGTAGGATGAAATACAGCCTACAAGAGCCACATAACTTACATGAGTGCTTCCAGACCACCAGTTCTCTAAAGTTGAATGTTAAATATTTATAGACTTACTTTTTCAGGTAGTACAAAAGTGTCTCGCATGTCGGTCCACTTTTTGGTTGAGTCCACCTCAAGGAAAATTGACTTTCCTCTGTGCACACTAGTGTTGAGACCCTCCATGTTTATCTTGAACCATTGCACGTCAAAAAAATCCACAAAAAGTCCTCTATAATGGATTCTCAAAATTTCTTGTAGCGTGCCGAAGTAAGTGAATTCCGCCACCACAGGATCTGCATCCGAGGACCATTGTCAGCTAGATTGTTTGAATTTTTCCATGATTCTGCAATCTTGTGTAAAATGCTTTTTGTCCAAACATTTAGAAAGCCACGAGTTGTACATTGCAAACATACCTTAGTCGCACAACCTCATGAGTACTTCCACTCCTCCTCAATCACCTGTTTGTTGCACTGTTGTGCTCTTTTCAATTGGTTGTGCAACCATCTTAAGCTCATGAATGTTGGTAGGCTCTCAAGACCCTCCAGATAATACATCAATGGTTGTCTTTCCGGTCTCCACTCAATTTGTGTCCTTTGTAGCTCTTGCTTTGCATCCTCGTACCGTGAAATCCACTTTTGCATCATTGGATTGTGAAGCATGAAAAATGGATTGATCTTAGCCTCTAGATCTTTCTTCATTTTCTTTTCAACACCGAGATTGCACATCACAATATCAGATATGCGTTCATCATCTATGGTTTGCCAAAGCGTATCTCGGGCACGATCAAATCCATCTAGCCACTCTCCAATGTAAACTAGGGACTCTGATACCAAACAACCTTCTACCATGCTACCTTGTAGACGTACCTTCTGACGCACATATCCCTTGAGCATTTTCATGAAACGTTCTAAAAAGAACATCCATCTGGAATGCATTGTGCGTGCTATTTCCACCTCATCAACTATGTGAACAAGAAGAAACATTTGAATGGTTAGCATGGTAGTAGGAAAGTCTTTCTCGAACATACATACAACCTCCACAATGTTTAGTTTGGTGGATGGTTAGGAGATCCATTGCACCAACTTTGCAAGTTTGTAGATTGTGGTACAGATGCCAAGAGACAAACAATCCTCAATGGCCACTGGTAAAATAAATTGCAAAACATGTCTATCAATGGTATTAAATTCCACACATGGATATGCTACACAATTTTCACTATGATCTATTTCACTTCAAATATACCTGACACATTTTATGCCAGTCGTGTGACTTCAAACCAGTAAGCTTCCCTTCTTTGGTGAAACATGTTTGGAGCGAGTGCATTACGCCAGTGGACATCCACACGGATCGAATGATCTATTTTACTTTGCTTTCTTGGCCTCCAGTCAAAATACATGGTGCTTTAGGGAGTTTTATCAATCCATCGAGTGGTGTTGTCTGCTGCCGATATTTCTCCATATGATCTGCAGTTCTAAGGTCAATTCTAGATCCCAAAGTATCTTTCTTGCCAATGAGATGGTCCCACATCAGGTTACCCATCAAGTTCGGATCTATCTCTTGCTAAATGCATGCACACTAGGTGTTTTTGGCCCTAATGCCTAGCAAAGACTGATTGGGAGCGGCATGCACATTCATGACATGTATAGATCTAACAATCACCAATAGAGGTCATGTCTCGGTTTGAGTGCTTGTGGATCTTTAAAGTTAACCAAGATGGTTACTCATAGCATTGTTCATTTATCAGTAATGTTATAAAGCACTATAATCCCTGTTTACTAGTCATTCTGGAAAACTGTCTATAAACGGTGGGAAACCACACCTTAGTACTATCATTTATCCAAAGAGGATAAACATATGTAATCTTGTGCTAAAGGAGATGCGAAGTGTGTACCTTAGCACCAAGAAACGGATTAGAAAGAATGTATCTCTCTATTTGGAGTAAAGCATGTTTGCAACTAGGTTTAGTCTCTTCATGTGTGAGTCAGCCTCTCAACCTTGAACACTAGTTATGATGGGGTTGATTATTGATGCAATAAGATAACAAGTCAAGGATTTAAGTTTTGTTGATGAGTTACATCATCTAGTTACTTTCATGGAAAGTGAAAAGAGGAGGCCTCTTTTTATAATGAAAAGAAAAATCTATGTGTTGCATTTTCACATGAGAAGTAGTTGCCCATGTGTTGATGCGTCTAACCAAAATCGGTCACCGGTTGTTGAACAACAATGATCGGCCATTGAACATCAGCCACTAGCCATCAACCATGTGTTTGGTTTTTTTACGTGTGATTTTTCTCACACAAGATGTCTTCTCCTCATAATGGAGTCCTTACAAATATGCGTCTCTAGAATAAATATTACAAGGGTAAGTTAGGCTCCATACTTAACACTTATTTCCATTTGTATGTGACTTTGTATCTGACCTTTATTTATACAATGAGGCTCATCTATTGTCTGAATCTTAACGTCTTCTCATATAGTAGCATTATCTGATCTTTTGTCTTCTAAAGTTTGTTATTTGATCATTTGAAGTTTGTCATATGGTCTTTTGTAGTCTGAATTTTGGTCATCTAAAGTATTTTCATGCTTGATTAAAACAAAGATTCATGAAGGTTATCATGTCAGATCAAATAAATATGAGGTGAATACTAACTATGATGAAAAAAGTATTTTCAAGCTCTATAATAGAACAAAGATTCATGAAGGTTATCATGTCAGATCAAATAAATATGAGGTGAATACTAACTATGAAGAAAAACATACATGACAGGATAGGGAAACAAAACATCATGAGAAATCCAAATGATGAGAAATGAGAGTTGGACTATCATAGATCAAGACTTAGTGAGTAATCCTTTGATCAATACGCTGATCTAAAAGACATCGATGAAGATGATTGGATAGAATATTTTCCACGAACACTGAAGAGCATAGCAAGGAAATGGTACACCCCTTTCCTTAGTCTACAAGCTCAAAATAGAAGAAGGATTTCTTGTTGAAGTATAATGAGAATCATAAGGCTAAATAAGGATTTCTTGTTGAAGTACAGTGAGAGTCATAAGGATGAGGATATCCTTTATGAATTGGACAAATTCCAATCTACAAGCTCAAAACTTATAGTAAGCTGAAGAAGGATTTCTTGATGAAGTATAATGAGAATCACAAGGCTAAAGAAGGATTGTTAAAGTACAGTGAGAGTCATAAGGATGAGGATATCCTCTATGAATTGGACAAAATCAGGCAAGGGAAGCTATGCATTAGGAGCTATGTGGAGAAACTCAAGGAATTAATCTAGTATTTGAATGAGATGCCATCATAAAAACACATGCATGCATGGTTTTTAAGTGGGTTTAGAAGTAAGAAACTGAGGGAGCACAAAGTATCAAGATCTACCACAAAATCACAGATTTGGTGCAAAGAGCTCTAAATCTAGACCAACAAGTGAAGAAGGAAAAGGAATGAAAAGAAAAAGAAAGTTCTAGCTCCAGCAAGTCTATTGAAGACTCATCAACCAGTTGTTTCAACTCTTCACATGATGAAGATATAGACAAAAGACACATATAAGAGTAAGAGGAAGGGAGCCTGGACCAGAAAGAGTGAGAACCTATTTAAGCAGATCTTTGAAATCGTGGGAACAAAATCCTTAGTAGAAAAATTTAAGACCTGGTGCACAAGTTGTGAATCCCTAAGGAGCATTGGATTAATGAATGCATCCATTGCACATACTACAAAGCCTTTGGTTATCTGTGGAACAATTGCAAAATCTAGATGCACCAGTTCACATAAGGGAAGGATGTATCAATGATTGTAATCACAAAATATAAACCTGCTAGGCAAGAAAATACATATATAAATCCAAAGGGGGCTAGTAATAGTGGCACAAATGGAAGAGGAATAGGCCCAGATAGAGGTGACTACACTAGAAGAAATATGCCTACAACAAAAGTGGTCACTTTGCAATGCAATGTCCAAATAGTCAAAAGCCCGAAGTGATCAAAGAAAAGGTGACATAGCTAGCTCTAATGTGAATGATCACTAGGAGTTCTGGAGTTTTCATCAAGAAGATACCAAAAGTGCTAATTGATCAAAGGAAGCAAAGCAAGGAGGATTAGAAGCGGGAAAAGCAAAGACCTATTTGGAAGGCTAATGAAGTGGACAGGTGGCAGGAGTAGAGGGTATTGTCCGCTCAAATCAATGAGGATCTAGAGTGGCAGATGAAGCCAAAGAGATGAGAATACTTAGAAGCTCAATCCATTCAGAGTCTTTTGCACATACCTTTAGAAGCTTTGAAAGAGGAATTCCCATATTTTGGTAAGAAGACTGTTGAAATAGAATATCGTAACTGAACAGAACCTTGAGAAGGATGTACACCAAATGAAGGTGGACTTAACTGAAGCTGATAAAATGAAGTTGGGATCTATACATGTTTAGAAAGAACAATCTAAAAATACACTTTAGGGTCCATTACCTAGGAGGGAAAAGAGGCTAGCAGAAGCATCACAATGTGACAACAGTTTTTTAAAGGGAAAATCATCAAGCTTAGATAGAAATTTTGATAAGGAGACTATTGAAATAGCTTTTGTGGATAGCTTTAGAAGTTTTGAGAGGGGAAATATGAGCTTCTAGTAAGGAGACTGTTGAAATAGCAGAGATCAAAATTGAAGAGAACCTTGAGAAGGACGTACAACAAATCAAGGTGGACTTGATTGAAGTTGGGATTAGAACATGTTTAGAAGGAAAAATCTAAAATTCCATTGAAGGATCCATAAACTAGGAGGGAAAGCAAGCCAGTATAGGCATCACAATGTGATGATAGTCTCCTAGAGGGAGGTTGTCAAACTTAGATAGCAATTCTAGAAATGAACAAGATGAGATACATATCAAAGTGTGTGAGAGAATCTAGAAGCTGACTATTGAGCTTGATGATATCAAAAGAACATTACCTAAAGTGGCTCATTTAATTAGGAAGCAAAGGAAAAGAGAGTCGAATGCACTGTGAGTTGACCTATTTAAAATCAAGGACGACAAACTACTCGTCATTCAATTTGACTACAAGGGAGGGAAGCAGTGGGAGCCACTGTCGAGGGTCATTCTATATGGTAATGCTAGAGTAAATATTCTAGGAGAGTATTTTAGGCAAAAATTGGGGATTCAAGATATGAAACCTGCCCCTTTTAGAAGCAAGATAGCAAACCAAAGCATTGTCTAGGCAAGTGGCCCGATTGAGATCCTCGATATCAAGGTTGGATCAAAAAAGTTCAAAACCATTTTTCTAGTTATAAATGTCCATGGTATATACAACATGCTCGCTTAAGAAGGCCATGGCTAAGAAGTATAGGATCCACACATACTTATGTGGACCAACCGTTGACCATACAAGGGCTAAATAGATTAGTCTTGGTCAAAATGAATAGCACTAGAAGCTAGAGAAGAGCCATGCAATGAGAGAAAGCAGAGGAACAAAGATAGCAGTATCTTGGAAGCTTCACAGAGTAAAACAAAGGGCAAAGATCAGTTAGTTTGGACGGTAGATCCTTTGCATGAGGAGTAGTCCAGACAACTGGGAAATAATCAGATGGGATCACACTCAAAAGAGATGAATCCCATAGAGATGATACTAAGTTCACAGACCAGGACACTATAACACGAGATGATGCAAGTCAGATAGTATTTGAAGGATAAAAGGCTCCAAAAAATTCAAACACACCTAACAACACATTAGGGGCAATTTAGGTCAATATTTTCCCCTGTAAGAAATCATAGAGAGAGTGAAATACCAAAAATAAGGAAACTGAATAAAATGATGGGGTGAATATCTACTTTATTACCTTGCTTTTGAGATTTTTAAGAAACTCTCATGCTAAAATTCACTTTCAAATCTCCTTTCACGTTCAAGATTGTGTTAGCTGCTTAGCTAATAGAAGCATCAAAAGGATGCCATCATCATTTTTTATTCCCACTTAATGTATCAAAACCTCATTTATTAATGAGAAATCCTATAAAAGTCTAAATCTATTGTATCAACTGATTGTCAAAGAGTGTAAAGGGGTAAAGGGCTTCCAAAGTTGTAATTAATTGTAGTTCATAAGCCTTATTACTGAGCCAAATTAGCTGAGGATCCATTTCTTAAACCTTGGCTAAGGTATATAAGCCAATTTTTGTAACTTTTGACCTAATCTTTTGAATAATGAAAGTGAGCATATGATGCCGTACAATATTATGAATTCTTTGTTTTTTCAATCCTTCGTGTCCCTCGTGTGAACAGCATTGTGATTCTGAGCATATTGACGCACTCATAGGGGAAAGCTCTTCCTTTCTACATAAGTTTCTTGCAATGAAGTTGTGGTTTTAGTCTTGTCTATCTACAAGTTTATTCCAATCCTTACGCATCATACACACATCCAAACTGGTTTTTGACCATAAAAATAGATAGATTACATCCTAAGGAAGCTATAGAGTGCTTCAGAGGTAGAAACCAACCTACCTAAAATAGGATGTTTTCTTTGGTGCAATTTTTCCCAAGTGTCAAAAATGACTTTTGAGCACATGGGAATGCTGATGATGTTGGAATAAAGGCTGAGGGAAAACACACACGTGTTGGAGAAGACAAAGGAAGATCAAGGCACACAACAAAGTCTGTATAACTTAGCGTGCAATGGAAAGATTAGATAGCCCTAGAGTCCTAAGTGTGTTCACACACATCACTACCACATGTATATGGTAACAAATCTGCCCTAGGAGTGATGTGGTGAACAAGAGCTGGCACATAGAGTATAGGGAAGTGCCATGCCATGAGGACATGATCAATCCACAAAGGGGAGTAAGCCCAAAGCTTTGTAGAAAGCTTCAAACTTCTCACGAGACAAGGCCTTTGCAAAAAGATTTGCAAGGCTGTCCTGTGTTGGCACAAACCAAGCTAATCTCTCGTGCTGAGAGCCTCTCCTTGACATAGTGGTAATGCTCCTCAATGTTCTTTCTGTGAGCATGAAAAATTGGGTTCCTTGCAACTACCAATGTGCTCTTACTATCAATGTAGATAGCGTTGGCAGTGTCATGTCCAACAGCCAAATCATCCATAAGGCGTCTGAGCCATACACACTAAATTGTAGCTGTGAAGACTGCCTTGTACCCTGCCTCTCAACTAGAAGTGGTCACAATAGGTTGCTTCTTTCTCAACCATGATATGCATGAGCTGCCAAGCATGAAACAAAAACCACTTGTGGACACTCATATGTCAAAACAACAACTAGAATTTCCCCATTCCTTGCATGCTTGTTTTGTGCAAATGAATTCGGTAGCATGTAGTGGGCACTGGTCTAAACTTTCCTTGGTGATTTGGTGGCACTGGAGATTAGAGAGTGGCTTTCCACTCTTCTCAAATATAAGCAAATGGTACTCTTATCTTGCCACCCTTGAGGGTTAATTTGAGAACCTTGTCAACCCAGTCTTGAACAACTTTGAAGGTGTGCATCCAAGGAACTCCTAGCACAATATCTTTATTCATGTGCTCGTCAAGAATACAGATAAAAGTATGGGGGCATACAAATCCATGGAAAAAATGCTAAGATTAATCACACAGAATGGTGGTGTTAGCTCTTTATGGCAGCCTTTGACTTCTACTCGACAATATTCTAGTAGTTGGGTTGTTGCTTTTGTGTACCTTGTGCAGTTCATTGCATTGTGTCGTGCACCTCTATCAGCTAGTGCTTTGACTTTGAACCCATTCTTTAGGGTCATGCATTTCCAATCCATCCTGCCATTCATCATCTATTTCTACCTCATCATCTGCTAGGGGCTGAATCTGAAGAGTATTGAGGGGTAGAGCTTGAGGGATCAATTGCATTGTGGCCTTCTGCTTCAGAACTTTCATGTGTGCTTCCTCTTGAGATTCTTCAATCACATGTTTCCTTTTAAGCTTATGTTCCTTGGCTTCATGTATTCTCTGCAGAAGGTCGTTAGTCAAAGGTAGATGGTATTCGCAAAGAGACAAGCATTTATCCATTTTTCCATGATTTCTCTGTCTAACATATCTAGTTTGACAGCCCCACTTGTCAAAATATTTTCAATGACAAAACGAACATGGCATTTTTTCTTAGATTTGGGTATGTGTTGTTTCAAGGAGTAAACTAGTACTAAGTCTCCTTGTTCGAAAAATTTTGTCAGCAAATGTGAGCAAATGTGGGAAGAATTGCGTCTAATCCATAGACCAAGTAAAAAGAAGTTGTCTTCAAGAACATTTGAATGAAACTTGATACAACCAGAAAGACAAATGAAGGTGCATTTCCCAATCAGTTCTACCTGAACTAACAATCTTGGTCAACACAAAGCTCAAGATCTTGTTGGTGTGCTCAACTTGATCATTAGCTTGAGGATGATAGGGTGCTTGAGCATTGGCTATGGTTTCATGAGAGAAATGGCCTCCTGCTGCATGCACTTGTTCTAGGATAGGAAGATACACCTCTTCATTTTGACACACAATCTAAGCCATTGGTCCTTTCCTCATTGATAGAGCTGATTTCCAATCATTGCATAATTGGCTTCTTTAGTCTCTATTATTGCTCTTCATCCTCATTCACTCATATCTTTAGGGAACATTATATTGATTATATATTCCACTAGATATCTACTCCATTGTGGTGTCACTTAAATCTAGAATAAGGTGGCATGGGGTATGGTGGCTTTTTCCTTACATTGAGAGCAACTAGTTATTCACGTAATTATGAACGCCTTTCTTCATGGTAGGCCTATAAACCCTAGCCAAGTCAATTGTTGTAATATGGTTTGGTCTTTTGCAATATGGAGTCCTACCACCATAGTATGAGCTTGACTCAAGTAGGGTTCTTTTTCCTCTAGGTTAATGCATAAAAGGAGAATCCCATCCTTGTTTTTCCAATATAGTCTTCCAGCTAGAAATTGATATAAGTCTAATTTCTTTATCAATCATGGGGTGATAGAAAGTGGTATTTCTAAATCCACTTACGATATGTTCATTAGTGATACAAGGTATTCTGACCATCTAGGAATCACTTCCACAAAGAACAAATAAGCATTTGGTAAATTATCGTCCACTCCTTTTGGTGATTCCCATGAGGTGATCCTTGACAGATGATATTCTCTATGATGCATGGTGCCCTTTTTGACCACACAGTGAAATAAAACTCAAGTAGGATGATAAACCACCTTACAATCCTTCCTGTATTGCATGGCTTGTTTACCAAATAGAGCAAGGCTTGGTTGTCTACGAAGAAAAGAAACTTGCTAGCTGACAAGTAGTGTCTAAATATCTTAACCACATACACCATTCCAAGTACTTCCCTTTTGGTGGTAGTGTAATTCTTTTTTGCTTGATTTAGTTGTTTGCTAGTATGGGAGATTGGAAAGTCCAGTGTCCTCTCCCCCCCTGTTTGAGCTAATATACAACCGATGGAAAAATTTGAATCATCCATATGCACATGGAAACTTTTTTCTCTAGTCTAGATCAGAGTCCTCATTAATTGGTGCTCAGCTCAAAGCTTGTTTAAGTTTTTGGAATGACTTCTCACATTCGTATGTCCATTTAAAATGGGTGAGAAGTCTGTAAATGGGTTTAGTGATGACTGCATACATGTAGATGAATATACAGTAATAGCCACAATGCTCCATAAATTCCTAAACTTCCTTGACTCTTGATGGCCTAATCATTTCAGTAATCACTACCACCTTCTCCGTGTGTGTGGCAATACCATTTATTGATACGATCTTTTGAGAATTTTCCTTGTCTAGCCATAAATACACATTTTTCAGGATTCAAAGATATCCTATAAAGATGACATTTCTCAAAGACACACAATGAGTGTTCCACATGGATCTCTCTTTTTGTAGAGTGCACACAAAGGTCATCCATGTAAACTTCTAATTAAGAAATTCCGCAGATATTCCTTAAAAGCATGGCTCCTTAGCCTTTGGAATGTGGTTGTTGCATTGGTCAGTCAAAAAGGCATGACCCTATAAGAAAAACTTTCCATTCTGTGGAGTAGACTGTTTTATGTTGATCTTTGGGATCTATGGTCAATTGGTTGTAACCAGAGAATTTGTCCAAGAAGCTAAGCCTCTTTTTCAACTACTTGTTCTAGAACATGATCTGTGATAGGAAGAGGATAGTTATCTCATATAGTTGTTGCACTCACCTTCTTAAGGTTAACACACACTCTGAGTTTGTCTTTTTTTTTGTGTCACAACCACAATAGGTTCTATTTTGTAGATGAACTCAGCCTCCTTGAGCTTTTTGATCTCTTCCTAGCTTGATTTTCTTGGAAAATATCTCATTATAGGTGTTTTTGGTCTTTGTCTACTTGGCTTAACATCATCTCTCATATGGATGATATGTTGAAATATTTCAGGATCCACTCCCTTGAGATCTTTAAATGACCAAGAAAAAACATCCCTAAACTCCTTTAACGTTTGAATGAGAATATCTTCTTCCTCTTGCGATAGATTTGTAGCTATATATGCTGGTTTGGCCTCTTCTCCCAACTCCACTAGTAGGTCTCCCATAGAATTTGCATGGTTCTTTTGGTTGTCGCAAGAGTTGATCTACAATGATTTGTCAATATTGCAAAGTGTATTTATTGTAATAAGATGGAATATTGATTGCTCCATGTTTATCACTTTTTGACTCCATTTTCGTGGTCCAAACTTCTTTCAAGGTCCATTTCAGCTCCTTATATTTTGCTTTGCGTCCAGTTCTTGTCATTGGAGGTTCTTTTTCTTTATCCTTTAAGGCTTACACAATTTTTTTTTTGTTTCGGTTCATCGATCTGAGTTTTTCATGTCTTGATACCATCCCGTTATCTTATCTTTTATGCAGTCCGATGCATCCAGCTTCATTAACACTAGAATGATAACCTAACAGGACATAAAAGTGTCCTTTCAGGGTTTTGGGAAAAAATTACAAAACCATAGTAGATCCACTCATTTTGAAAAATCCTTTCATGAGCTTATAGTTCAATAACTACTACATATGGAAAAAATGTGAAACTTGTAATTTTTCTCATCCCTTGGTCACTACAAGCCTCCAAAGTTGATGGACCAGTGCATTTTGCCAAAAACAGCAATTTCTTACGGTTGATTGCATATAAATAAGAGTGGAGATTTTTGTAGGACATGAGATAAAATGCCCCGTTAACTTCAATGGGTTGGTGACCAAAACATATGGTTGCTTTTACCTCACTAATTTTTTTTTGGGAAAAAAAAATAGGTACAAAAAAGTTGGATTTTTGCCATTCTTCGGACCTATCATCAAAGTTTCTATAGTCACGCTCAATACAGATACTATATACATGTTTTCTTAGTTCCCTTTGGGCCTCTGGATTCAAAAGGATCCATGGAGCATGTCAAAAGGATAATGGATCTCTTACAATTGGAACCTTGGGGGCAATGATAAAGTGCTAAATACAGCAAACATAAAAAAACTGGGTTTAGCATTATGACCTCTAGAAACCCATAGAAACTACTCAATATCTAGCCAAGTTTGTAGTCTATGATTAGATATGATCACTACCTACAAAATACACACAATTGGCCTAAGAAACTAGCAATATTGAGAAAGTTATACTTGCTACTCTAAAATGTATTGTATTCTTCAACAATCAAAAAAGTCAACCATCATCATATACTATGCTATATAGCATATTAGGTCCCCCAAAACTCAAGGAAGATTAGCTTTATGTTATACATTACACTTACAATATCAAAATTGAATTTGGAATGATCAAGAAAGCCACCAAAAAAATCATAAAAGTGCTAATTTTGGCCAAAAAACAGGATTATACAATTCTTGTAAATTGGTAATAACTTTCAATTTTAACACTTATCTCTCCCTACAAGCATCAAAACATGTTGAGAACTATGAAGGCCTAACCTCTAGCCATGTAAACCTCGCAAACATGAAGTTTAGAGTGGTATAGTTCCCAAAATTTAAAAAAAAGCCAAAAATAGGACCCGTTTTTTCACAAAGTTTAGGTTCAAAAATGTTGTGCAAGAGTAAGGTTAATGGTGAGATTGATACTCAAGAAAAAATGCTAAGTTTTTTTCATCTCATAAGGCAACTTTGTGGATATATAGCACCTAGAAATTCATTTTCATACTCTTCAAATAATTCAAGCAAAATGGTCACTTAACAGGACGCAAAAGTGTCCAAGTACATAAAAGTGTCCTGTTACCATTCTAGTGTTAAGAATTGAGTTTTGCTTTCCATTTCTGGTTTCAACTGTTTTCTTTTCATGTTATTGTGCCGTTTTCTTTGATTCCTTTGTTCACATCTACAATGATGATTTGGAAATTCAAAAAACTTGTCTTCTCCTCCTTTGAGTAGAAGTTTTACTCTTATGTGCTCTTTTTTTTACCGTGATTCCTTTGTTGAAAGTGTTTCTTCACTACAACATAACACCCAGATTTTGACGCACCACATTTCGACGCACCGTACCTTTCCACGTGTCTTTCGACGAGCATGCAGCTCGTCGATATACACGTCGACAGGGACATCGAAATGCGTGTCAAAAGGTAAATATTACCACATGTATTTCCACGCATATTTCGATGGAAAAAAATTGGGGGAAAAAAAGGAAATCTGTGCGCAGGCGGTCATTTTCGCCTGCGAGCGCGCACAAATCTGCTCTTGGCCGAAACCTGTAGCGCAGGTATTATTGAGTTCTCTCCCCCTCCACCCCTCTCTCTCTCTCTCTCTCTCTCTCTCTCTCTCTCTCTCTCTCTCTGTAGCAGCATTTCCGAAGTGAACATGTTCAACAAAATTGATTTTCATCTCCTATTTTACATACAATGTCTTCCGGCATTCGCAAGGGTTCTTCTTCTTCAACAAGGTCCACAACCATTGTGGAAAATGATCCAAAATCTCCTAAGTGTGGAGATAGCAACACAACCACCCAACCAACGACATCGGAAACCATGATCATGGCGTACTTGGTATCATTGCAAGAGACCGTAAACAAACAAGGCGAAGACTTACGAGTACTTGCAATGGAGAATGGCACACTAAGAGTACTTGTGGTTGAGAATGAGAATCTCAAGAGGACACTTGAGATGCAAACAACACGTTTGATGCAACTTGAAGAGGAAGCCAAGTAATGTAAACGCTCTCTTGTGGACTTGAATGCTTTGAAGGAGCGGATGAGCAAAGTAGAGCATGACCATGTATTGAAAGAGGAGAAATTTGACACTATGAGCCGGGATGTATGCGACATGAAAAATGTATGCACAAACAAGTCTTGGGCTGATGTATGTGGTAGCAATGTGGTTTCTAATTCCTCACTCATGCAAGCTATGGTTCAAACAAAGAATGTTGAGAATGTGGATGTGGAGGAGTTGAAGGAACGGGAGCGACGTTCCAAGAACATTGTTATTCGTGGAATTCCCGAAGAGAAGTTAGAGACACCTCCTTCTCTTGCCATTGTTATTGAAGATTTCTTCAAAACCCACTTTGGCATGTCCGGAGTTATGGTCTATGGAGCACATAGAGTGGGGAAGCAAGGAGCTCCTCGCTTGGGAGAATGGCCAATTGTATGCACCATGCCAGATGAGACCAAGCGAAAGATTATCCTTGATAATATTTGGATCTATTTGAGGGATACAAAATGTTTTGTATGTGAAGATCGCACTATTAAGAAACAAAATATGCGTCGCAAGGCATATGAGGAAAAGAATAATAAAAACAAGGAGATCTCTCATGAAGAAAATGTGCCCAAGGAGGAGGCAAGTCTCTCAAGCAAATAGGGATGCGTGACCTATGAGACCAAGTTACAATTGAAAATATGCTTTTGGAATTGTAATGGATACCCATGGAATGCGGGGGTTGGCATTGATGAACTAACAAGAAAAGCCGATGTTGTACTTCTTGTTGAAACTTGGGAGCATGATACACAAAGGATTAACGGCTTGGAGGATTACAATGTACATTCATTGATGTGGTCAAAGAATCTCAAGCAACAAAGAGGACAAGGAGGGTTAGCATGTATGGTTAAGAAAGGATTGGAAGATTTTGTATCAATTGTGAAAGATGACAAGTACAAACGTTATGTATGGCTGAAAATTATGACACCAAAAAAAGCACCCATTTTTGTAGCCGGTTGCTACATTCCTATCATGATTCTCCCTTTTATGCTTGCATGGATAGAGATCAACCATTTTTTGATTAGGAAGAGGACATTGCTTATTTCAAAGGTGAAGGTGATGTTATTGTATTTGGGGATATGAATGCTCGCACAAAAACATTGCAACATGATACTCAACAATTTGATATGCCATACATTTCAAGGGAGTTGGAGGAAGTTCACTTGTATGATCGTACTTCAATGGATGAGAAAGAGCCGGATCACTATATGGAAAGTTACTTTTACACATGTGTAATAGCACGGGTATGCTCATTGCCAATAGTGTATCTTTGTGGAGTGGAACCAATGGATTTACATGTAGGAGACATAATGGGGATAGTGTGATTGACTATATGCTACTCTCTGAAGCCATCATGTATCGCATAAAGAGTTTTATGTTTGGTCAATGGACCCCGGAATCCGACCATCGCACCTTATGTATTGACCTTTCATGTGGAGAAGCAACTAAGCATGATAATCTCAGCCAAAGGAAAGAGAAGTTATCACTATGTATGGATTTCAAACGGGCACCAATGTACATTGAAATGGTTGAGCAGAAATTATGGATGACAAAGCTTCAATGTGATGCACCATTGGAAACTAAATGGGAAGCTTTCAAGAAAGCTATTTGTTCTTGTGCGGAAGAATGCTTTTCCATAAAGCATCTCCATGGTATCAACAAAGATAGATCACGCAAAAGGTGGTTTGATAAAGAATGTCAAGATGCTCGAAAGTCCTTGATAAAGCTTGATGCAACTATGGACAAAGACAACTATCAAATTCATTTGCATATATACAAGGCATTGATTCAAAAGAAGAGAAGAAGATGGGAAGTAAAGAAACAAGAATTTCAAGTCCAAGAAAAGGCACATGCATGTGGAAGATTTTGGAGAAACTTGAGAAGCAAGCGGGTTGAGAATTTTGGTAACTTGAGTCTAGTGGATATGTACACACATTGTAGGCAATTATATGAGCAAGCAAATACTGAAAAAATGTCATTTTATGGTTCACTCCCATGTATGCCGTCTTTTTTTACTATTGAGGATGTATGCGGTGGGCTTGAAAAGTTGGCCACTCGCAAAGCGGGAGATCTTCAAGGTATCAAGCCGGAGATGATCAAATGGACAGGAGATTTTACCCATGAGTGGATGTGTGATATGTTCAACCTTGCACTTCAACATGGTATGCCTTATGATTGGAGTACTAATTGGGTTAAGCCTTTGCATAAAGGAGGGGATGTAAAGAATGTAAGAAACTACCGGACTATAATGATTGGGTCTCTTATGACAAAGTTGTTTGGGTGCATAATGGAGATGAAATTGAGTGATTGGGCTGAAGAGAATGACAAGCGTGCAAAGGGACAAGCGGGTTTTTGTCGATGCCATAGCACCATTGATCATCTTGTCACTCTTCGTGTTCTCATGGAGGAAAGTCGGTTGAAAGGCAAGCGATTGTATTGTTGTTTTGTGGACTTTAAGAAAGACTTTGATATGATTCCACGTAACAATTTGTGGAGAAGGATGGAAGAACTCCAAGTGCCAAGTGAGTTTATGCTTGCGGTTTCTCGAATCTATGAGAAGGTGATTTGTCAATTGCGCATGGGAAGAGAAATTTCAGAAATTTTTGTAAGCACTATTGGGGTTAAACAAGGATGTCCATTGTCACCAACTCTCTTTGGTCTATGCATCGATCAATTGGAACAAATGGTACTTGACTTTATGCAAGAAGAAGGCATTGAAGAGGTCACTATTTGCAATGCGGTAATCATGCTTTTGTTGTATGCGGATGATGTAGTGCTTCTAGCACACACTTTAGAAGATGCACAAAAGCTTATGGTTGTCCTTGAGAACTTTTGCTTGCATAGTGGGATGATTGTAAATGAATCCAAAACAAAGGTTATGCTTGTGAAAACCAACCATAAGGAGAAGCCATGCATTGTGTACAACAACGAGACACTTGAAGTTGTTGAGAGCTTTAAGTACCTTGGCCTTGAGGTTCCATCCAATCACAAGTGGCATGAATGTGCTATGCGTCGTTTGGAAGCGGGAAAGAGAGCATATTATGCATTTGAGAACATGTGTAATGCGGGAAACATCAAGTGTTGGGTTCTCAAGAAGTATCTTTTTGATGCATTGGTGACACCGGTTCTTCTTTATGGAGTTGAACTGTGGGGCGGGAGCATCTCAAAGTCTACTTGGAAAGAGTTTGAGAATGTCCAAAAGCGTTTTCTTACAAACTTTCTCCAAGTTAAGACACAAACACCATATATGCTCCTACTTCTTGAGTCAGGATCTCTTCCAATTGAGGTTATGGGCATGGAAAGGGTTGTGGAGTACATGATAAAGATGCGTCAAAACCCCTCACATCGACTTCCTACAATTGCATGGGAAGCAAGCAAAAAAGTTCAAAAGACGCATAAAAGCAAGATCTTGAGCACGGGATGGATGCAAGACATAAAGAAGTGGTTTGGGAGATGGGATGCATTACACTTGCTACATGATGCTTCAATTGACTCTCAAGTGAATGAAGCTTTTCTACAACGCCAATGTATTATGGCTTGGGAGAAATCCGGTGGGTCACGCTTCATACATTACACCACCTATATTGCCCCCAACTACAAAACCATGTTCTTCGTTGAGAGAGGAAACCGTACTCACACTTACATGCTTGAGCCTATTCCCTTGTCCGCGATACGCACTATCGCAGCAATTCGGCTTAGCTCCCATTTCCTTCAATGCGAGATAGGGCGTTGGGGCAATGGAGAAGAGTCAAATCGATTTTGCACATTATGGCGCTCACTGCAAGTTCGAGAGTCTGAGTACCACACACTACTAGAGTGCTCAGCTTTTGATCACATCCGAACTTGCTTCTCTCACATTTTCAACCATAACTTAGACCTACACACTTTCCTCTCCCAGCCAAAGTGTGGGCTCTCCATTGCGACTCTCATCACTACAATTTTGGAGCATCGAGAGTAACTCATCATCCATACACATACTACATCACATGTAACTTTGGTCCCATAGGTCATATTTGACCTCCGAGGACGATACTAAAATCTTTCTATCTATCTATCTATCTATCTCTCTCACACACACAAGCTACATCGTGTGTGTGTGTGTGTGTGTGTGTAAGGAATTAAAGAGAGAGAGAGAGAGAGAGAGAGAGACAGAGAGAGAGATGTGTGTGTGTGTGTGTAGGAAATTAAAGAGAGAGAGAGAGAGAGAGAGAGAGAGAGAGAGAGAGAGAGAGAGAGAGAGAGAGAGATAAAGAGTGATATATATATATATATACACACACACACACACACACACACACACACACACACAGAGAGAGAGAGAGAGAGAGAGAGAGAGAGAGAGAGAGAGAGAGAGAGAGATAGAAAGAGAGGGAATTAGACAGAGAGAGAAACAGATAGGAAAATAGATAGATAGATAGAGAGAGAGAGAGAGAGAGAGAGAGAGAGAGAGAGGGAAATAGAGAGAGAGAGAGAGAGAGAGAGAGAGAGAGAGAGAAAGAGATAGGAAATAGAGAGAGAGAGAGAGAGTGATATATATATAGAGAGAGAGAGAGAAAGAGATAGGGAAATAGAGAGAGAGAGAGAGAGAGAGAGAGAGAGAGAGAGAGAGAGAGAGAGAGAGAGAGAGAGAGAGAAAAGAGAGAATGAGAGATAGGGAAATAGAGAGAGAGAGAGAGAGAGAGAGAGAGAGAGAGAATGAGAGAGAGGGAAATAGAGAGAGAGAGAGAGAGAGGAAAATAGAGAGTGAGAGTGAGAGCGAGATCGAGAGAGAGAGAAAGAGAAAGAGAGATAGCGAGAGCGAGAGACGTGAGAGAGAGAAAGAGAGATAGGCTACGTAGAGAGAGAGAGAGAGAGAGAGAGAGAGAGAGAGAGAGAGAGAGAGAGAGAGAGAGAGAGAGAGAGAGAGAGAATAGAGAGATAGATAGATAGATTTTATTATCGTCCTCGGAGGTCAATATGACCTATGGACCAAAGTTACATGTGATGTAGTATGTGTATGGCTGATGAGTGACTCTCGATGCTCCAAAATTGTAGTGATGAGAGTCGCAATGGAGAGCCCACACTTTGGCTGGGAGAGGAAAGTGTGTAGGTCTAAGTTATGGCTGAAAATGTGAGAGAAGCAAGTTCGGATGTGATCAAAAGCTGAGCACTCTAGTAGTGTGTGGTACTCAAACTCTCGAACTTGCAGTGAGCATAATGTGCACAATCGACTTGACTCTTCTCCATTGCCCCAACGCCCTATCTCGCATCGAAGGAAATGGGAGATAAGCCGCATTGCTGCGATAGTGCGTATCGCGGACAAGGAATAGGCTCAAGCATGTAAGTGTGAGTACGGTTTCCTCTCTCAGCGAAGAACATGGTTTTGTAGTTGGGGGCAATATAGGTGGTGTAATGTATGAAGTGTGACCCACCGGATTTCTCCCAATCCGTAATACATTGGCGTTGTAGAAAAGCTTCATTCACTTGAGAGTCAATTGAAGCATCATGTAGCAAGTGTAATGCATCCCATCTCCCAAACCACTTCTTTATGTCTTGCATCCATCCCGTGCTCAAGATCTTGCTTTTATGCGTCTTTTGAACTTTTTTGCTTGCTTCCCATGCAATTGTAGGAAGTCGATGTGAGGGGTTTTGACGCATCTTTATCATGTACTCCACAACCCTTTCCATGCCCATAACCTCAATTGGAAGAGATCCCGACTCAAGAAGTAAGAGCATATATGGTGTTTGTGTCTTAACTTGGAGAAAGTTTGTAAGAAAACGCTTTTGGACATTCTCAAACTCTTTCCAAGTAGACTTTGAGATGCTCCCGCCCCACAGTTCAACTCCATAAAGAAGAACCGGTGTCACCAATGCATCAAAAAGATACTTCTTGAGAACCCAACACTTGATGTTTCCCGCATTACACATGTTCTCAAATGCATAATATGCTCTCTTTCCCGCTTCCAAACGACGCATAGCACATTCATGCCACTTGTGATTGGATGGAACCTCAAGGCCAAGGTACTTAAAGCTCTCAACAACTTCAAGTGTCTCGTTGTTGTACACAATGCATGGCTTCTCCTTATGGTTGGTTTTCACAAGCATAACCTTTGTTTTGGATTCATTTACAATCATCCCACTATGCAAGCAAAAGTTCTCAAGGACAACCATAAGCTTTTGTGCATCTTCTAAAGTGTGTGCTAGAAGCACTACATCATCCGCATACAACAAAAGCATGATTACCGCATTGCAAATAGTGACCTCTTCAATGCCTTCTTCTTGCATAAAGTCAAGTACCATTTGTTCCAATTGATCGATGCATAGACCAAAGAGAGTTGGTGACAATGGACATCCTTGTTTAACCCCAATAGTGCTTACAAAAATTTCTGAAATTTCTCTTCCCATGTGCAATTGACAAATCACCTTCTCATAGATTCGAGAAACCGCAAGCATAAACTCACTTGGCACTTGGAGTTCTTCCATACTTCTCCACAAATTGTTACGTGGAATCATATCAAAGGCTTTCTTAAAGTCCACAAAACAACAATACAATCGCTTGCCTTTCAACCGAGTTTTTGTCCTTTTCACCAATTGGTCCGCCAAGCTAACTCTTTCACGCCGACTTTCTCTATCTACTACTATCTCTCTCTCTCTCTCTCTCTCTCTCTCTCTCTCTATATATATATATATATATATATATCCATATATATCTCTATTAATTCTCTATCTATTATCTCTCTCTCTCTCTCTCTCTCTCTCTCTCATATATATATATATATATATATATATATATATATATATATATATATATATATATATATATATATATCACTCTCTATCTCTCTATTTCTCTCTCTCTATGTACCCTACCTCTCTTTCTTTCTCTCTCAATCTCGCTCTTGCTATCTCTCTCTCTCTCTCTCTCTCTCTCTCTCTCTCTATCTCGCTCTCGCTATCTCTCTTTCTCTTTCTCTCTCACTCTCTCTCTATTTTTCTATCTCTCTCTCTCTCTCTCTCTCTCTCTCTCTCTCTCTCTCTCTCTCTCTCTCTCTCTCTCTCTCTCTCTCCCTCCCTCTAGAAGAAACTATGAAACTAAAAGAGGCAAAGGGGTTTTTCCCGCTACGTGCATTGTCATGTACACCTGGGAGAGCACGAATGTGTCTACCCATATAGGATTTGACCAATAAAGACGAGATTTTGACCCGGTGGCCCTGATCTTCATACACCTCTGGACCAAGGTGTACGGAGATGGGGCAAGGCTAGAGAATGTGAGGTAGTTTACATTGTGAGGAGTATATATATTAAAACAACATTCATAATCATTGTAGATGCCAACGTCATCAACTAACATGGAGGAAAAGATTGCATGCTCGTGCATGCTCTGCAAGTATCAAACCCTGCGCAAGCGTAGGATATGTAATGAGCATGTGTACAAGTACGGAGAGTTTGCTAGAGAAATGGTACAGAATCTACGATACGACTTCTACGGAACGAGCATTGATTTTCGCGACATAACACCTACATCTGAGAGAGAGAGAGAGAGAGAGAGAGAGAGAGAGAGAGAGAGAGAGAGAGAGAGAGAGAGAGGATTATGCGTGAAGGTCTAACCAATATAGATCCAAGGATGGAAGAAGAAAAGGGCTTACAGACACAAGATGACGGCATGGAGGAGATGATGGATGCCTTCTTCCAGACAAGCGTGGAGAACGCTAACGAAGCAGCACCAGAAGCCGTGCGTCTATCTCCTGAAGACATGTTGAGAAAGTTGGCACGTCAACCAATCAAGTGCCTCCAAGCTCTATACTGTACGGACAGATGGCACACGATCCTAGTGCCTCCAAGCTATATACTGTAAGGGCAGATGGTTCTGTTGACAGGGATAGAGTCGGGACTGAGATGAGACAGCGATTTAGCCAGCTCGCAGAGCTATAATTTTTGACCAGCATTTTGACACCTTGGCCTAGCAGGATCGCAACAAAATCAATTATATAGTGGAGACCATCATGAGAGAGTATCAGCCTACTCCAGGTTCAGAGGATCTTCGGAGGAGGTGGATCAAGGGTGTTGCACGGGACACCGTGAAACATCGTCGAGATGCAACTCGTCGGGCTTTCAGGACCGGCTCGCCGAAGCCTTCGAGCATCCCACATGATATGTGGCAACAGATCGGGTAGGATGAGCCGACAACGGACACGCGGTTCAGACAGCAACGTCAGGCCGCGGAGGTACGACAGATGACTAGGGGGACATCTCATCTTGGCGAACGGAGGCTTCGATACCTTTCACTATAAGTTTGTGAGTTTCCAATCCAATCCTAGCTATGGCATTTTTTTTAAAACACGATGATCATGTATTTTTAATTACTTTGGTTTTTGTATAAGGGTATAAGCATGTTAACTTGTCATGCTTTTTGTGCTAGTTATCATGTGGCAACAAGCACATCTTGTAAGCATAATGAGAGTGTAACTTTTCAAACGTGTGGGAATCCATCAAATATTTCAAAATAGGGAGACCACCCCGAATCCCCTTTCCTGACCATTTACGCAGTGTTACTCTGAGGGGAGTGGGGCAGTCAAAATGCGTGGAGAGAAGCGGAGTGGGGCAGTCAACATGCATGGAGATAAGCGGGACGCAGGGGCCAGAGGTAAGAGGGGCGCAGGGGCCAGAGGTAAGAGAGAACTAAAAACAAAGTCGACCCCTGAACTTTCTGCTGCTTCTTCTCCGCCCCAAAAAAGGGTGAAGCTCTTTGATTCCCCAACATCCCCAATGGCAGAGACCTTGCATACAAAGGGGAAGGATGACTCAGGTACTCTCTCTCTCTCTCTCTCTCTCTCTCTCTCTCTACCTCATTATGATTTACGAGGATAGTTGCTGGTGCTGTCTTGGCTGGAGAGTTGTCCCTTGATGTCGGCTTTAGCAGTAGGACATCTTGTGAATAGTCACTTGAAATACAATCGCTCAAGTCGAAGTCTGGCTCAAGAAGCACAAACCAGTGTTTGATTTGAACCTTGAAATTGGAAGGAAGTGCTCAATACTGCACTTTCATACTGCTAATCTTGTGACATTGGGGGTGTGCAGGCCGATGGAAAGCTCCAAAGTTTACAGTCCCAGTACAGAGCAAGTTCTGTATTATAGCAGAAGAGTTCAATGATGTTCATGGCCTCTCCCTGGCTGGTGCCAACCCCAAACTAGTGAGGTGGGATCAGATCAGTGATGTGGAGTGGTTCAGTGTTTTCAGAGAGTCAAAGAATCGTAGTCACTATCGCATTAAATGCAGTTGTTTGCGTACTGATATGTTCGACCAGGTGATGCAGCTGCATTACAAGGTGGATCAGAAGCCCCCAACAAACATGGAGATCAACTCTGCATTCGCCAAGGGGTTTGTAAAATAATTCAGCCTGGCGGCAATTGCAAGTAGCTTAGCCATGCAATTCAATTGGGTTGAATTCACTGTCCAGCATTTGGATGACCTCCGAGAGAAAGGGTACTACGAGGCCCATGTCGAAAAGTGGAGGATGCGCAATGTATGTCTAAAAATTGAGGAGGCGCAAGCTGAAATGAAGGAGGATACCAAGGAGACACCCATCTCTCACCATAGCACTCACCAGCAGGCTGAAAGCCTGTCATTTTTTGGCGTTGAGAATTTGTAGCACATAAAGGCTGCCTCTAAAATTCTCAGGCAAACAACTGCAAGATGCTAAAGAACATCTTCTAACTGCAAAATCAGACTTTGAAGCTGCGAGGGTTGTCCAAGCAAGCAATGCTAGGGTCACCCCAATTGTGCTTGCTATGAGACAAAAGCTTCACGACACTGAAAATGAATTACAGAGGTTACTACAGAGCGACAACGTGGATGCAAAGAGGGAAATAGAGTGTAAAGTAAAAATAGAGACATTTAAAGAGACATTGGAAGGTTTGGCATTTCTTGAAAGTGAGGACACTCTTGCTGCTGACTCAACTTGTCAGCGTGTAAGTACGTGACTTTTATGCTTCTATCGTATGATTGGAATATGTGCACAAGAAACCTATGTACTTACCATGCTCCTCTTTTTTTGGTATGTAGATTAATGTGGAGGTTATGGAAGCAAAAGTGAATGCATGTGACGGTCAACTGCAGCTCCTAATGCACATGAGCAAGATGCTACAAGGCTCCTCCATTCCCATTGCCCTGTGTAATATGGCTATGGGCACTTTTATAGAAAGTATAGAAGGGGTATGCGATGGGACGATGATCAACCCATGCAATGGCTGCAGTTTGCCACTTGAAGTAAAGGGAATCTCCGCCACGGTCAAGATGCCCAGTGGGCATAGCTACCACTTTCTCTGCATTGCAGTTGCATGCTCCTTGTCGATAAAATGTAGAGTTGTGACCTGCCAGCAAAGGATACCACAAGAATGGTGTTGGAAACCCACAGGGCAAAGACATCCAATCACACCAACATCTGGTACAGAGTGTGCTAATTAGTATACCCAGTGTGTTAATTAGAATATTTAGTGTGTTAACTGGATATGCTAATTAGCATATCTTGTATGCTGATTAGCATATTGGTATGCTGATCAGCATACCCAGTGAGAATATTGAGTGTGTTAACTGGATATGCTAATGAGCATATCTTGTATACTAATTAGCATACCCTGTGATCAGTGTACAGATTAGAGTAAGTTTGGCATATTAGCATATCTAGTAAGTTAACTACCATATCCAAATGCTAATAGCAATTGTATATGTTGATTAGCACACTGGGTATGTTGATTAGCGTACTGGGTATGCTTATTAGCATACTGGATATTCTTATTAGCATATTGGATATGCTAATTAGCATACTGGATATGCTAATTAGCATAGTGGGAATGCTCATTAGCATACTGGTATGCTGATTCACGTATTGAGTATGCTGATTAGCATACTGGATATGCTTATTATCATATTGGATATGCTAATTAGCATACTGGATATGCTAAATAGCATACTGGGAATACTAAATAGCATACTGGGTATGCTAATTAGCATACCCAGTATGCTCATTAGTATACCCAGTATGCTAATTAGCATATCTAGTATGCTAATTAGCATATCTTGTATGCTAATTAGCATACTTGTGCTCAGTGTAGAGACTAGAGTAAGTTTGTCATAATGGAAATCTAGTAAGTAAGCTACCATCTCCAGATGCAAACTAGCATATTGGATATGCTAGTTAGCATACTCAGCAATTCAAATTAGCATACTGGGCTTGTCAGCATAATGGATTCCAATGTATGCCAGGCCGCACACATAGTCACAGCATATCAAACATTTTCTAGCATACATAACATGCTTATATGAGTCTTAATCCACGTTTTTTGTTGCAGACATGGGGCAGTCCCTCCGTGATGTGGGCAGTGTGCATGACACGAAGGGCAAGGGAAAGGTTGTAATGGAGGACCTTTCGATCGAGGAGAGTGATGAGCTGGATACATGTGAGAACCCTTCAACGGAGAAGGGTGTTGAGCTGGATGCAAGGAGTGAAGGGGTGGATGAGGGCTCCCAGCAGATGCCAAATGAAAGCATGAAAACAACGGAGGAGGTGGTGATGTGAGCAGGAACTCAGAAGATGAAAAAGAAGATGATTTTTTTGTTCATGGCTCCTCATGTGCCTCATGTGCCAGCGATGCCTGCTGCAACTGACAAAGCAGAAGCTTCTCAGCAGACAGTGGCTAGTGGCTCAGGGGAAACTTTGAAGAATGACAACATAGAAGATGAGCAAGAAGTTGGTGACAACACCCTCTCGAGGGTTTTTTGCGTAAATCTCAGCTGAAAAGAAAAGTTGGCCTTGAAGAGGTACCAAAGACATTGCAAGCACAGCCTGTGGTTCGAACAAGGGTGAAAGCTCCAAAGGTGAAAAAAAATCCACCCGCTCAAGAGCTTGCAAAAAATTGTGTTAAGACTTATTGCTCCCTACCCGGTTGTGCCCTTCACTGTATATACTAGACCATTTTGAAACCCAAATGCGTATTGTAAATGACATGCATTTTGTTTTCCAATGAAAATGTATTTTTGTGCAATATAAATCTGAGCAGCAGTTCATTGTAATTTTTGCGGTTTTTCTTTTTTAAACGTTTTCATTTCGTATCGCGGTTTCCTTGCAGAGGAAGAGAAACAGGCATTAATCGTCATGCCTGATGCAACTACGGCCATGCAATGGCAGAAATTACGGAGATGGTGAGTCCACAAAGCCAGGCAGTTAAGGAGATATAAAATGGAGATTGAGAAACGCCTTGAACGATATTCACAGCTTGCCCGTAGTATTATTGAGCACCTAAATTATGTGCACCCAAGTGGGTCGGTTATTTTTTATGAACGGTATCCTTTACCAGACCTAATATGGGTGCCTAAGCATTTATGTGATGAAAAAAGAGCTCTGGTGCTGGACCTAAACGGTCTTTTGGTGGCAGTGGTAGAGCCTCGCTTTGGTGAAAAGCCCCCGGCATATGCAGATAAAATGCTGAAATACGATGTACTTGATAAGCAGGTGTTCTGTCGCAAGGACAGCCTTTTTTCTGAACTGGTGCTGCAGTTCTTTAATGTGTTTATATGGAGCACAAGCCTCCATAGTAAAGTCATGAGTATTTTCCGTATTGTTTTTAAAGAGAAGGTGCCAAAGATTACTGGGTTTTTTGCTCAAGCGCATTGTACAAAGCAATCCTGGTAGATCCAGAGAAAACCTGTGTTTATGAAAGACTTATCCTTGTTCTAGAAACATACTCCGGGGTAAAACGCCCAAAACACACTTATAATCAATAATAGCTTCTACAAAGTGTTTCAGAACCCACCACAAACTTGGCTTGTTACTCCCAGTCTAGAGCACCAGAGTGCTGAGCAGAGGGAAAAGTTCCTTATAGAAACTTTGAAGTCCTGGCTTTTTCTTTGGCTGCAAACGGATGATTGGAAAGCATATGTTGCTGATAATGTGTTTGAGACAGGCTCAGATGAGTTTTCTGATGCAGTCGTCAAACGTTTGCTTAACATTCAAAAGATGGATATAGAGGCTAAAAGACTGGAAGAGATTCGTCGCAAACAGCGGGAAACTGACCTAGAAGCAGAAAGAGAAAGAAAATATGGAGAGGGAAAGAAGAGAAAGTGAGCAGCATAGTGCCAACCTAGAAGCAAGGAGAAAGTAGAGAGAAAAGAAAAGAGGCAGCAGGAAGAAGACAAACAGCGAGGACATCCCGGTCACTACAAGCGCCCTCCGAGGAGGCCTTAAGGGTTTTTGGGGCAGTGACTGTCATTGTAAAATTGAACCCTATGTAAATAATTTGATGCTGGCAACTAATGTAAACAGTTTGATAGTTAGCATGCTGACACAAGATGTAAACAGTTTCATAGTTAGCATGCTGGAAATTAATGTAAACAGTTTGATAGTTAGCATGCTGACCAACTTTATAATAAAACTGCATACCCTTACAGCAAAGTGGTATATAGAAAATCCAGTGGATACAACTTAAAAGCTGAAGGGCATGCTATTACAGATTGCTTCATAGATTTTTGGAGTGATTGTGTACACCTGCCTTCTCCTTGGGACGTGCTCCATGGGTATTTTTATACATCACACCAGATGTGAAAGTAGGTGGATGATAGGCTGCTTGTGGTCTAGCTTGAAGGTGTATGCATCCAATTGCTTGTAATACAGTCCTTGCACAACATATGAGCCTCTGTCAATTATATTGCTCCATTCATCAATGTACCCCTTCTCCACCTTCCCCTTTTCTGCAACACACTTGGCCAGATAGAAATCCACATCTTCGGCGTTGGTTAAAGCATCTGGATTTACAGCAAATGTGTCTCCAGAACATAGAGCGCTACTCAACACATCATGATGACCTTTGTATGTGAATTCATCATAGCCAACGACTTTCTCTCTCGAAACTTCATCTGTTTGCTCAAGTAATGGCTGCAGAATCTGATAATCCCAAGCCTCCACGTGAGCTTTATTGATGCAGCGATTCCACCTTCCGTTCATGCATGCATCAGAGAAGCATGCCAACTTTCTTGTTGCAAGGGCAGTTGGATCCTACGGGTTGTGACCACGAATAGCATGCAAAGAGCAAGTTTTTTCCACAGTGGCACAATTCCACTTGACTTCCTTGTTAACATCTCCCTCTTTAACCTCCCAGAACACACGAGCACATTCCCTTTCTTTTGAAGGATATGATGCAGGTTCTCCATGCGATAGGTTGGCCTGGCAATAAGCAACCACATCTGCTGCACACTGCAATATATCTCCATTAGGTTTTAGTTGTTCATGGGTCAAGGTTCTTTTCACAACTTCCCCTGCACCATCATGCTCGCCCTTGCCATGCCCTGATCCAAAGAAGAACCAGCTCATCCCAATCCCTGTGAGTCCACCATATCTTGCAAAAAAATAGAAAGGCCTGGCTCCCTTGAATTGCAGGCCACACCATCTGACCACACCCAATGTTGTTTACAAGTGACACGCTCTTGTTGTAACCAGTCACGGTGTAGCATGAAGCAATGTTGCATAAACAGTGTCTCATGGACCCTATCATTTGATATGAAGAAGTGGACTGTTTTGACTACCTCCCCTGCCTTGTGGTAGTACGTTATGTGTACAAAAATAGTTACTTGACTAGAGTGCCAATGCATTGATTGAATCTCATTTTGCTCCTTGAAGGCGTAATTTTCAGCAAAGTCAACAACTGAGACAATGACATCATCCGGAAAGCGAAGTATACAATCCTTAAATTGTTGTCCTTGCCATCGTGCCACATAGTTATGAGTGATGAAGAGCTTCAACTTGGTCTGCAACAGTTGAAGAAACTCCCAGCACTGCATTTCTTTATGCAAAAGATCTTTGCTTTTCTTACTGTTTCCATGCCTGTTTTTTGCTTCTACATACGCAAATACTTTCACATTAATACTCTTACCTGGCTTTGTTGTTTCTAAGCAACATAATTCTAACTTCTTTACTCCACATATCTTACAGTCTCCCATCAGGAATTCCCTTCTATGAAAAATTGCATCTGCTGGCTTTGGACAGAGAACGGACTCCCACATCTCTGTGACACCTTTGAACGTGTGATGTGAAGCCAGGCAGCCGCTGCTATTGTTCTTGCCTGTAGCACAGATATTGCATACACAGTTGCAACATGTATCATGCAGCCCAAAAGCACGAGAGCGCATGTGGTTCAGTGCGTCTTTCAAAAAGTTCATCTGCACATGGTATTCGCAACAGCATGTGTACCTATCCTTGAGCCTCCTGCAAAAGAATGGCTTTAACATCTCAAACATCCTCATGCCAATCTTGCAATCTGGATGTTTTTGTTTGAATCTTTGAAAGATCTCAACCTACAATATCCATATTTGATCAGTATGTTTACTAGGAGAAATAATCCAAACAGGACTATACGCATTGCTACTTAATACATCCACCATAGAAACAAATTGGTGTGTTAAACAGCACATTGTATGGTCCTAACATGCATGTAACTGGGTATGGTCCTAACATGCACAAAACTGGGTATAACATTGTATACTAAGCATGCTAGTTAGCATGTTGAGTATGCTAACTAGCATAGCTGTGTATGCTAACTAGAATACTAGCTGTGCTAACAAGCACAATCAGTGTGTAGTGTAGCATACAAGGCATACTCATCAGCATGCTAGTTAGCATGTTGAGTATACTCATCAGCATACTAAGTATGCTAACTAGCATGCTGAGTTAGCATACTAGCTGTGCTAACTAGCATACTCATTAGCATACTAGCTAGCATACTCATCAGCGTGCTAGTTAGCATGCTGAGTATGCTAACTAGCATACTAGCTGTGCTAACAAGCACAATCAGTGTGTAGTTTAGCATACGAGGCATACTCATCAGCATGCTAGTTAGCATGCTGAGTATACTCATCAGCATGCCAGGTAGCATGCTGAGTATGTTAGTTAGCATAGCTGAATATGCTAACTAGCATACTAGCTGTGCTTACAAGCATAATCAGTGTGTAATTTAGCATATGAGTCATTGTTAACCACATGAATGTGTGCTAAGAAGAATAGAAGGTATGCTAACTAGCATACATATTGTGCTAACCAGCACACTTATTATGTTGAGCAGCATAACCAGCACACTACAATGCTAACTAGCATAAATCAGCTTACCCGTTATGCTACTTAGCATTCTCAGTTGTGCTAACTAGCATACTCATGAGCATGCTAGTTAGCATGCTGAGTATGCTAACTACCATACTAGCATAAACCAGCTTACCCGTTATGCTACTTAGCATTCTTAGTTGTGCTAACTAGCATACTTAGCATGCTAGTTAGCTAGCTAGGTATGCTTACTAGCATGCTATATTGTTAATTAGCACAGCTGAGTATGCTAACTAGCATACTAGCTGTGCTAACAAGCAAAATCAGTGTGTAGTTTAACATATGAGTCATGGTTAACCACACAAAGTGTGCTAAGAAGAATAGAAGGTATGCTAACTAGCATACATATTGTGTTAGCCAGCACACTTGTTATGTTGAATAGCATAGCCAGCACACTAGCATAAAAGGTGTTAAAGTAGCATACATATTGTTGCTAACCAGCGTAGTCTTCAAGATCACTAGGCATGCTAACTAGCAGAAGATTTATGCCGAACACCATACCCACCATACAGAAATGCTAACTAGCATATACCATAAACCAGCTTACCCATTATGCTAGTTAGCATACTACGAAAAGTAGCTAGCATACTCATTGTGTCAAAGAACATACAGAGCATGCTAGTTAGCATAATAGGTATGCTAACTAGCATAAAGGGTACTGTTATAGTAGCTTACATATTGTGCTAGACAGCATACTTATCATGCTAAACAGCATACCCAGCATACTAGGAGTGAGACTATGCTAACTAGCACACATGCTAGGTGGCATACATAGCATAACATATTGTGATAACTAGCATGCTATGTATGCTAGGTAGATTACTAGCATGCTAGAATGCATAAGTTATGGCGCAAGTATGTCATTGATCACCTGAGACTCATCCAGGAGGTGCACAAGGTGTTTTATGTAGCTTTTCCTTCCCACTCTCTTTCGACAAACATCCTTCTTGTTGGGTGAAACACGAGTCTCCTCTGTCCAAAATGTGTAGACCAATCCCTTAATTTCATCTATGATAGGGCTATGACGTGTTGCTTGTGACATTCAGCCAATGAAAACAGTCGCTCATTGACACCAGACTTCACCGGCCGTGATTTTGCTTTGAACAAGCTGCGAAGGTCGATTTTTAGGACCCTGGAGAATTTGGCAATAGGCATGTTTTCCTTTGAATTTATCATCATCTGCAATGCTGCATTCTTCAAAAACAGCTCCTCATTAGAAGCTGGCTGCTTGACGATAGCTAGTGTGTTGCGGACATTGGAGACAATTGCCCTCTGCACAACAGCCTCCTCCTCTAAAGACTGATCACGGATTGCCCGAACAAGCGGATGTTGAGCAACAAGATTCGAGATTTTGCACTTTGCTTCTTTGTTGAGACCTTCAGTCCTGCTCTTGAAAGCTTTCACAATCTCGAAGGAGATTTTCCTTTTCTCCTCATCGTCGATGGCATGATGTCCTCGTTCAGTTGTCATCTGTCGGTGCTCCCGCTGTTTACGCTTTCTTTCTATCTCATATTTCCTGATAATAGAAAGAGTTGGATGCTGGTAGTTGTGATTCATTTCCTCTAATGGCTCCCTTCTGCCTCCATTTCTAGTGGCAATAATTTTGTCTGTTGGTTTTCCATATCTGCAAGTCTGCTAAGCTTTGACAACTCAACTTTGAGGCAAGAAGCAATGCGAGAGAGAGATAGAGAGAGAGAGAGAGAGAGAGAGAGATAGAGAGAGAGGAGGAGGAGTAGGAACAGGGCAAACTGTAAACTGGTCTGAGAGTGAGACAAGAGGGAGTCTGTGCCGCATAGAGAGAGAGAGAGAGAGAGAGAGAGAGAGAAGAGAACAGATGCCACACCCAACGTCGTCGTCATAACTGAAAACAGAGTCCACACCCCATATGGGAGGGAACAAATAATATATCTTATGGTTATTAAAATTTCAAACTTCACTTGCTCTTTGGTTTTGAATAGATGCTAACAAGCACCTCTTGCTAGCATTTTCCGGGACACCAAAAAGCATGACGAGTTAAAATGCTTATACCCATAAACGCAGAATCTTGCAATGCATCGAGCCCCGATGCGCCAGGAGGAGACAGATGGATATCGGAGAGGCATTTATGAAGTATTGAATGATCTTACTGCCGTAGGAGAGCCTGTAGACTAGGAGGCCTTAGAGTCTCACTGATCGATTGAGGTGAGACGTTAATATGTGTGAATTGATTTAATTAAATAAGTATATGTGAAGTAATATCAATACTAATTTTGTGACTTGTCCTATGTGCAGGTTGTGACGCGTAGTCATCAGTGGATTTCTATATATGTTTTGTGAGACACAGACATGCTTTTGTGTCTCTTTTCTGTATAGACATGGTTATGGTTATTGTTTTCTTTATGGTTATGGTTATTGTTCTTGTATAGACATGGTTATGGTTATTGTTTTGTTTATGATTATGATTATCATTATGGTTTTGCACAAAGTTCGTTATATATGAAGTTCGTTATGGTTATGGTTTTAATGGTTATGGCACAAAGTTCGTTTCATTTCTTTCATTTGCCTTAAATCTCATGTGAGATCCTACATGGATATCATGTAGGAGACGTATAGATATGGTTTTTTTTTTGAAAAGTTTATGTTAAAACGAAGAGAACTCTGCCAAAATTTTTGTGGGAGCACGGTTGATTTTGGTGCTGCTCGCTTTCTTGGGCAGAGGACAGGCAGTCTGGCCGTGGCTGTATCCATCTTTTCACTGGGCACAAGCCAGGCTGCCTGTCCTCTGCCCAAGAATTTTTTTTCTGATATGGTCGTCAAAATACGCGTCGATAGGGACGTCGAAATATACGTCAAAAATGGTACCTTTCGACACAGATATGGACACGTATTTCAACGTTTTCACAGGGACAAATATTTCGACGCACTTTTTGACGGATGGCGTCGAAATTTGCGTCAAAGGCACCTTTTTTTCGTTGTAGTGCTTCTTCCAATTCATATGTGCAATCATAGTAGTGATCAAAGAATAATTGTTGCTTCTTGATCATTTCAATAAATAATATCTGGATAGGAAGTATGTCATAGACTTCCTCATCACAAAAGTGTGTGGGTGTGGCTTCATTAACTCACACATCCATAGTGGCCAAACTCTAAGTACACTAAAAGGGTTCAAACGGATGTTCAAGAAATGGCTCAAGTATGTATTCTACATCGTCTATTTCTCTGTCCAGTGTGCAGTCTTGTCGTTGTAAACTACCGAAATCAAAAGCCCCACACATCCAAATTGGATTATCTTTTATTATCCATGATGACAATTGAGTTTTCATGGAGGTTTTAGAGTCAAATTCTCGTATAAGTGTCCTCAAGACATCCTTGTAAGAATGGTCCTTTAGGTTTACCCAAGTAATCGATCCAACTTGTTTCAAGTAAAGATAATCATTCCCCTAATCATGGATCAATTGTATTTTCTCATGAATGGTCTTCCCAGAATGATTTCATAGTTGAGTTTCTTTCCAAAATCTACAATGGCAAAAGTGTGTTAGTGGTCAATTTTGCAGGAGCTAACTATCACGTTTTCTAGTAAGCCCATTGGTTTCTCAATGTGTCCATCTGCTAGTTGCAATTTCATACGTGTTTGTTTCCCCCAAGCTTCCCATATAGCTTTTGTTGCTATGGCTATTCCTCCTCTGCTTCTCAAAACAACCGTGGTTATTACATCATTGTATTGTACTAGAAGGGTCGTGTTTCCTTCATTTCCCTCATAGTAGTCTACAACTTTATTCATGGACACAATGTTGACAAGTTTACCATGTATCTCCTTATTCTTCAATTCCTCTAAGTTTATACGGGTTAATCCCTTTAAGCCCATCTTTTCCATAGTAGATTGTAAATATCTCCATATGTGTGGTCATGTCTCAAGTAGCTCACTCAATGTGATTGTGCATTGGATTAGAGTTGATATAATGGATTCCAAGTTTTCCACATCCAAAGTTTTTCTTGGGTCCATTCAGTTTTGTCGTTTTGCAGACCAATGATTTCTCTTCATTTTCACCTAGGTACAAATGGAGTGTCCAAAGTCTTTCCAGTTTTGACTATTCCAACTACTCTAATCTCCAATCTCCATACAAATATTGTTCATCTAACTCCATGGGTGGTCTATCTATCCATACTTCTTCAATTGGAGTGGATTTCAGAGTTAGGCTCAAACATTTAGCTTCCTTGACTCGTCCTAACAAGTGGTTTGGCCAATATTCTTTGATTGCGGTCATTCTATCCCATCCCTCCTCATTATAAAGAACTATTAGTTTGGGTGAAAGTGTATCAGTGTCCACTGAGTTTTCTTGAACTCTTCCTTTTCTTATGATTTTTGTTTGTCGTTTTTTTTTCACGAATTTTGCTTATTTTCCTATGATTTCCAATTGAGGTTTCCTTTTCTCCGGCAAGGACTACGTGATTTTCTTTAAGTTTTTGTACGCTTCTAATTTAGTAGACTCCATATCAGGTGATGAATAATTTTTACTCTTGGTTTCTAGTGTTTGTCCTACTTCAATCCAGTTTAGAAGCATTCCAAGGCTATGTTGATTAGTTTTGTAAATTCTATCAACCAATACAGATCATGTTGATTTTAGTTTTGATTCTTTAAATTCCAATGGCAGTGTGTGTATCTTTTTCTCTACTTTCTTTTGCAATTTCTCTTGAACCTTCTTTCGTAGTTTCTGTCTCCTGAGTTCATATTGTTTGTGTTGTTCTTTCCTGGAGTCTTTGGACGATGTACTAGGTATGTTTGTTCCACTTGAATTCTTATGTTTATTCCCCTTAGCATGTGCCCTAGTCACTACTTGAATTGGAATTGTGGGTTCCCTTCTGAGGAGCTGCCCAACACAACTTGAACTATATTTATGGTAGTTTTTCCTTTGTTTACTAGATTCCTACGATATTCTTCTCGGAAATGTCCGCCCTTGTGACCACACTCTCCACAATATGCCTCTATAGGTATTGCATTCTTATCTGGTTTGGGACAATCATTTTTCCAATGGTCATCTGCTCCACCGTTATGGCAATTTTCATTTTGTGGTTTTGGCATTGGTTTGATCATGAGCAGTCTAGTTTCCTTGGTGTTTGCAATAAACTAAGCAGGTGTTTTTATTTGTGGTGCTCAATAAACTTGTTCTACTAATGACAGGGTTCGACTAAGTGTACCATTTACCCTCTACTTCCATTGTTGTAGAACATGCTTCTTCGTATGGCGTGATTGGTACTTTAGCCTGCTATCTCACTTGATCTTTTGGAAGGATGTACTTGATCAGTACAATAAAAAACCCCGTGGAAGTGGTGTTTGTGGGCCTAATACTAGTTGTGGTCTCTTCCATAGACAGTGGTGGTCTCTAAACTATGTGCCATGTTCAATGGATATCTACATGGGTTTTCCATGTGGCCTCATTGGCACATCCTAGACATTTCCGTCATATTTGGGCTTATAATAGCAGTCATTCATCTCATGGTTTTTCCATCTTCCTTTTATGGCATACCATTTCATAGGTCTATGTTGTCCCATAGGATGTCCTAGAGGTGGACCATGTCCCAGCCCTCTCATGGGCATCCTTTCTTTGGTGAAACATGTTTGGAGCGAGTGCATTACGCCATGGACATCCACACGGATCGAATGATCTATTTTACTTTGCTTTCTTGGCCTCCAGTCAAAATACATGGTGCTTTAGGGAGTTTTATCAATCCATCGAGTGGTGTTGTCTAACTGCCGATATTTCTCCATATGATCTGCAGTTCTAAGGTCAATTCTAGATCCCAAAGTATCTTTCTTGCCAATGAATGGTCCCACATCAGGTTACCCATCAAGTTCGGATCTATCTCTTGCTAAATGCATGCACACTAGGTGTTTTTGGCCCTAATGCCTAGCAAAGACTGATTGGGAGCGGCATGCACATTCATGACATGTATAGATCTAACAATCACCAATAGAGGTCATGTCTCGGTTTGAGTGCTTGTGGATCTTTAAAGTTAACCAAGAATGTTCAAAAAAGAATACATCTCGGAGCTTGGGTCGGAGTAAGTATGTCTAACACTTCTTCTGTAATAGTCTCTAAAGGTCTCCCTTGGTTTACGCTCTCTTTCATGGAAGCTCTAGTTCTACCTTCTTCCAATGTACAAAAATTTCCTAGTACTCTACCAGATCTTAAGTTAATATATGGACCCAAAAAACCTTATTGATCGAATACTTCAAACCTAGAAAAATGCCTTTGGATCAGACACAATGCTTTCTCTTTGGATCTAGCCTTTTTCTAGTACGTTTTGATTTCTTGTACATTAGCACTTCAAACCGTATGTGACTCCACATTTGTTAATCTAAAGTCATAAAATATATAACAATCCTGCTATCAATCAGTGGACGATACACTCAATGTACCCTAAACTATGTAAATTTTTTGCAGGCTATCTTAGGCATGCCGAAGATGGATACACCTTACTGAGGGAGTAAATATAACTTTGATCACTTAGATGGGGTCCTCACAGCCTAACAAAGATAACCTTGGTATCAAACCAACAAAATTACCCTTTTGGTGAAAAAAATATCTTTCGCGTGCCGTAGATAAATTTTCCCTATTTCAAGATATTTTTTACCAATGTGACTTGTCTGAATTTCTATATGTGATTTCAAGCTTCTCCAATGAGTTTCACAAGGTTTGGATTGCTTACCAGTGTTTGTCACCAGTTTTGATCCCATTGTAAAGGTTTTCAATTTTTTTAATGCTTCTTGCCCCTGCACGTCTCCAAACCTGTTCAATCTTGTTGTATAATGTTCCAGTGAAGCTTTGTCGATTTTGTTTTTTTGCCAAAACGAGCTTCTGGTTGGAAATCTATCTTTGGTGCACTAAAGATAAGTTTCTACTCGAAATTGACCTTTTGCAATTTTCGCTTCATAGATTGTTTTTCTTTCAAGTTTTATGGCTTACCCATGCCATGGTATTAATTTTTAACATAATTGAATTTACTTTCCTTAATTTCCTCACAATTGGCGATTTTCTTACCATATTTGGGCCCGACCAAGTTTTCAATGGTCCAAATGATTTGAAAATCAATATGGATGGTCTAAACAAGTTGTTTCTTCACCTTGTAATTTAGTTTCACAGTTTCAACCCCAGAGACCTCTGTCTATCTTTGGTGCACCAAAGATAGATTTTGCTAGTTTTTAATATTTTTCAGTGCACCTCAATTCAGATGCAGTCTTCACTTTTTTCTACTTACCCTACTCCTACTGAACTTGAAAAGGAAGTGTTGAATGTGAAAAAAATAACATTTTGTGCCAATTCTCTAATTTCTACCTAGGTGGTACCCTTCCTGACTAGTACCTAGCCTCAAGGACACTTCACCTAGCCCGACCTACTGAACTAATGCTACCGAGGTCCTTACATAGTGTCCCAAATCTCAAGCACCTCTCAATAGTGATAAAGTTAGAAAGTGTTTAGCGCTAGTCAAAACTAGAGGAAGTGATGGAAATTCTAGTGAGTGCTTTGGGTTTTTTTCTAGTCTAGGTTGCCTCGTCCCCAGTAATAGCACCAGAATGTTGGCTGGCTACCTCTCTTAATTTTTCAATTCCTCTAAGTTTATACGGGTTAATCACTTTAAGCCCATCTTTTCCATAGTAGATTGTAAATATCCCCATATGTGTGGTCATGTCTCAAGTAGCTCACTCAATGTGATTGTGCATTGGATTAGAGTTGATATAATGGATTCCAAGTTTTCCACATCCAAAGTTTTTCTTGGGTCCATTCAGTTTTGTCGTTTTGCAGACCAATGATTTCTCTTCATTTTCACCTAGGTACAAATGGAGTGTCCAAAGTCTTTCCAGTTTTGACTATTCCAACTACTCTAATCTCCAATCTCCATACAAATATTGTTCATCTAACTCCATGGGTGGTCTATCTATCCATACTTCTTCAATTGGAGTGGATTTCAGAGTTAGGCTCAAACATTTAGCTTCCTTGACTCGTCCTAACAAGTGGTTTGGCCAATCTTCTTTGATTGCGGTCATTCTATCCCATCCCTCCTCACTATCAAGAACTATTAGTTTGGGTGAAGGTGTATCAGTGTCTACTAGAGTTTTCTTCAACTCTTCCTTCTCTTGTGCTTTTCGTTTGTCGTTTTTTTTTCCACGATTTTTGATGATTTTCCTATGATTTCCAATTGAGGTTTCCTTTTCTCCGGCATGGACTACGTGATTTTCTTTAAGTTTTTGTACGCTTCTAATTTAGTAGCTTCCATATCAGATGATGGATAAGTTTTACTCTTGGTTTCTAGTGTTTGTGCTACTTTCAATCCAGTTTAGAAGTATTCCAAGGCTATGTTGATTAGTTTTGTAAATTCTATCAACCAATACAGAACATGTTGATTTTAGTTTTGATTCTTTAAAGTCCGATGGCAGTGTGTGTATCTTTTTCTCTACTTTCTTTTGCAATTTCTCTTGAACCTGCTTTCGTAGTTTCTGTCTCCTGAGTTCATATTGTTTGTGTTGTTCTTTCCTGGAGTCTTTGGACGATGTACTAGGTATGTTTGTTCCACTTGAATTCTTATGTTTATTCCCCTTAGCATGTGCCCTAGTCACTACTTGAATTGGAATTGTGGGTTCCCCTTCTGAGGAGCTGCCCAACACAACTTGAACTATGTTTATGGTAGTTTTTCCTTTGTTTACTAGATTCCTACGATATTCTTCTCGGAAATGTCCTCCCTTGTGACCACACTCTCCACAATATGCCTCTATAGGTATTGCATTCTTATCTGGTTTGGGACAATCATTTTTCCAATGGTCATCTGCTCCACCGTTATGGCAATTTTCAGTTTGTGGTTTTGGCATTGGTTTGATCATGAGCAGTCTAGTTCCTTGGTTTGCAATAAAGTAAGCAGGTGTTGTATTTGGTGGTGCTCAATAAACTTGTTCTACTATGACAGGGTTCGACTAAATGTACCATTTACCCTCTACTTCCATTGTTGTAGAACATGCTTCTTCGTATGGTGTGATTGGTACTTTAGTCTGCTATCTCACTTGATCTTTTGGAAGGATGTACTTGATCAGTACAATAAACACCCCGTGGAAGTGGTGTTTGTGGGCCTAATACTAGTTGTGGTCTCTCCATAGACACTGGTGGTCTCTAAACTAGTGCCATGTTCAATGGATATCTACATGGGTTTTCCATGTGGCCTCATTGGCACATCCTCGACATTTCCATCATATTTGGGCTTATAATAGTAGTCATTCATCTCATGGTTTTTCCATCTTCCTTTTATGGCATACCATTTCATAGGTCTATGTTGTCCCATAGGATGTCCTTGAGGTGGACCATGTCCCGGCCCTCTCATGGGCATCCTTTGCATGTTAGACATCATGTCATTCATGTGCTTAAGCATGTCTTCTATAGCATTCAAAAGAGCTTCCACGATTGGTCCTACTTGTGTTGGCATAGTAGATGTGGCTTGCTCACTTTTTGCATCCTTTACAATGCTTCCCTCGTATAAAATTGTTACCATATACATGTGGTAGTGATGTGTGTGAACACACTAGGACCGCCGGGGCATGTTTTCCCTCTTTAGGAGGTTTTTTCCCCCGTGCATTGTATATACGCCCATCACTCTAGGGCTATCTATCTTTCCGTTGCACACTAAGTAATACACTCTCAATTGTGTGCCTTGAGCTTCCTTCATCTTCTCCAAGTTGTGTGTGTCTCTCTGCAACCCCAATTCCAACAATTGGTATCAGAGCAGGTTGCATCCTCCCGGGCTTAGTCGCCAGCTGCTCCAGTACACGCTTGCTCACTTTCTTCGATTTCAGTGAGCTTTGGCGAGCGTTTGCAGGTCGACAAATATTTTGGGTGAGCTCGCAGAGCCTGGACTACGCAGATTTTTTATTCCGGCTCATTTCGGCCTTCGTTTCCACTACAGGCTACTGCACAACCTATTTTGTCATTTTGTGCAAAATTTTTGTCAGTGCTGTTTTCTGCATAAAAGGTGCCTTATAGTCTTCTACGGTTTGTGCTATATAGCACGTGTTGTTCCCGCTCCATTTCTCCTATTTTCGGGCAATTTTCACATCAAGTGCAGCATTTACCATGGCTGACAACAACAACACAGATGTGTTCAAGATGTTTGCTGCTGAGGACAGGTTGGATGGGAACAACTGCCCTATGTGGGCTTATATGATGCAACATGTTCTTGTGTCAAAGGGCGTCTAGAACATTGTGCAGGGAATTGATGTACGTCCTGGACTTGAGGATGTAGGTGATGTTGAGGATGTTGCAGGTCTTGCTGCTGTTAGAGTTGTTTTGCCTACGGCAGAACAAGCTCGTTGGGATGTTAAGGATGTGCAGGCTCATGCATTGATTGCATTGTCTGTGAAGCGCACCATTGTTCCTCACATCCGTTCAGCAAAATCTGCAAAATAGGCTTGGGATATTTTAGCTGGTCTTTATGCAAGTCGCAATGAGGCTAAAATTGCTTTGCTACGTAAAGAGCTGGAGTCGAATATTATGCATGAGGAAGATGATATGGACACTTTCCTTGCTAGTGTCAAGGATATCAATGACCAACTTATTTCTGCAGGTGAATTCATTTCAGACAGCTCCCTTGTGCAAACTGTTCTTGATGCCTTACCAGATTCCTACCAAACTTTTTCTAGTACTTGGAGACTTATGACCCAAGGAAATCCAGAAGTTGTCAAGTTTGATGCATTATGCACATTGCTGTTGCAATAGTCACTTTCCAAAAAAAAAAGGACTAGACAACGTGCAGTTGAACAGGCTTTTATTGCTTCTCAAAGAAAGGGTGGTAACAGTAATGCAGCCACTTCTTATGGTTCTGCTACAAGTGGCAAAAATTATGTTCCTAATGCTTTTGCTGGCAGCAATTCGTCTGGAAATTTTGGTGATAAGGGCAAAAAGAAGATGCATTGCCATTATTGTAAAGCTAATGATCACTTGATCAAGTTGTGTCCTAAGTTGAAGGCCAAAGAGGCTAAGAAGAAAGAGGGTGGTTCCACTGCAAATGCTGGTTCCACTACAAATGCAGCCATTGTTGAGTCATCTGTAAAAGTAGACTGTAATGCTGATGTTGATGCAGAATGGGCTTTTAGCGCAGAGTACACTTACAATCCTGTTGTCCATGATGCATGCTTGTCAGTTGCTGCAGATTCACATGTGTGGTATTTTGACAGTTGTGCTACAAAGCACATTACCTCACATAGTGAATTGTTTACCTCTCTCGAGTCTGTCCCTTATGGTAATTCAGTAACTTGTGCCAACAATGCCTCTTATCCAGTTCATGAAGTTGGAAAGATTGTGCTTGCTGCTACTAATCGTAGTTCTTTCATACTTGTTGATGCACTTTATGTACCTGGGATCAAGAAGAATCTCTTCTCTGTATTCGCACTTGCTAGACTTGGACTTGTAGTCAAATTTGTGGATGACGGATGTACGGTTCATGATCTCAGTTTTGGTGATGAAATTGTTGCATCTGGCCTTTTGTGCCGTGGGCTGTATAAGCTCACTTTGTATGAGAAGTGTGGACAAAATTTTGCAAATGCTGTTGCAGATTCAAGGGCTATTTCAGATGCAAAACTTTGGCATGCACGTTTTGGTCATCTGAATTTTGCCAGTTTGTTGCTTTTACAGAAATCTGATATGGTTGCTTCTTTGCCGCCTCTTGAAGCACCTGTCAAACATGTTTTTGAAGGCTGTATTTTGGGTAAGATGCAGCGTTCTAAGTTTCCAAAGGATGGTTCAGTTCGGGCCACATGCAGGTTACAACTTGTGCATAGTGATGTTTGTGGGCCCATGCAAACTCCATCCTTGGGCAATTACCTTTACTTCGTGACTTTCATTGATGATAAATCTAGGCATGCATGGGTATTTCCGCTTAAAGCGAAGTCCGAAGTTTTTATGTGCTTCAAACAATTTCTGTCTATGGCTGAAAATGTCTCGAAATGTACTATGGGCACCCTCCATTCCGATCGAGGGGGGGGAGTATATGTCTCATGAATTTAATGCATTTCTGGCCAGTCGTGGGATAAAACACCAATGTACAGTGCCTTATACACCTCAGCAAAATGGTGTTGCTGAGAGGAAAAACAGATCACTGACGAAATGGCATGATGTATGGTCAAAAGTCAAGCTTTACCACATTCTTTTTGGCTTGAGGCCATCATGTGTGCCACTTATGTACTAAACTTTGCATTCTATTACTCCATATGAATCATGGCATGCTAGAAAGCCTTCTATTGAGCACATGCATGTTTTTGGCTGTTTGGCATATGCTTTGGTGCCACAAGTACAGCGCAGAAAATTGGATGATAAGGCTGTCAAATGTATTTTTGTTGGTTATAGTACTAAAAGCAAAGGTTACAGGTTGTATCATCCACAAACAAAACGTATTCTAGTTTCAAGGAATGTAGTGTTTGTGGAAGATTCTGTTCAGCCCTTGATGTCATGTAGTAGAGACAGTAATGTAAGCTCACAGGACATTTATGACACTTTGTTGCCTCTTTTCAGTGGTGGAAATACGAATGTAAGTTCCAATGAGGAAAATGTACAGCCTATGGGGATTTTTGAAAATGCTACATATGAGCCTATTACTGATGCAGATGTACATGATGTACTTGATAAGGAAAGGGCTGAAAATGAGCAAGCTAGAGGTATGCCAAAATGGTTGGTGCACACTTTGCGTGACAGTAAATTGGATGCACCTTTGTCTAGTTGTACTCTTTCAGGCTCTCGCCATGCATCTTATGCATGGGATTGTTATGGTTTGGCTGTGTCTAGTTTACATGATGTTGAGGAGCCTCTATCTTTTGATGAAGCACAAAATTCAGAAATATGGATGGCTGTCATGCAATCAGAATATGATGCACTTATAGAAAATGACACATGGACTTTATGTGATTTGCCTCCTGTCAAAAAGGCCATTGGTACAAAGTGGGTTTACAAGTTGAAACGCAAGCCGGATGGTGAGATTGATCGCCATGAGGCTCGACTTGTTGCAAAGGGTTATGCATCGCAAAAAGGCATGGATTATGAAGAGACTTTTGCTCCTACTTGTCGTATGACTATTGTGCGTTTTCTATGTGCATTGGCAGCTCATTTTGGTTGGGATGTACATCAATCAGACAATGTTACTGCTTTCTTGAAAATTGACATATTTGAGGAAGTTTATGTAACGCAGCCTCGCGGTTTTGTCATAAAAGGGCAAGAGGACAAAGTGTGCAAATGTAAGAAGGCTTTGTATGGGTTGAAGCAATCTCCACGTGCTTGGTATGAGAAAGCTGACACTCATTTGGTTAAACGAGCCTTTCGTAACAGTCCAACAGAAAGCACATTGTATGTAAAGCATGAGGGTGATGTACTTCTCATTCTGGTTCTTTATCTTGATGATTTGCTGATCACAGGACCAAATGAGAGACATATTGCTGAATTTAAGGCTGATTTAAATGCTACTTTCAAGATGAAAGATTTGGGGCTGTTGCATCATTACTTGGGTATACAGTTTAAGCAGTGTGATTGTGGTATTGCCTTGTGTCAGCAAAGCTACATAGAGACATTGCTATGTAAGTTTGGATTTGAGGATTGCAAACCTATTGCCACTCCCATGGAAACAGGTTTGAAGTTGAGTCTACATGATGCTGGTGATCCTGCTAATGTCACTCTTTACCAAACTGCTGTTGGATGCCTCATTTATGTATGCAACACGAGGCCAGATATTTAGTTTGCAGTCTCGCAGGTCAGCAGATTTATGTATGGCCTAGGGTCTAAGCATTGGCAGGCTTTCAAGAGGATTTTCCGCTACCTTAGTGGCACTTTACATCTTGGCTTGTTTTATCCCAAGGGGGGATCATTTCCGCCAGACTTACATGCTTTTTCATACTCAGATTGGGCGGGTTGTTTTGACATGCGAGTGTCCACAAGTGGTTTTTGTTTCATGCTTGGCAGTTCATGTATATCATGGTTGAGCAAGAAGCAACCTATTGTGGCCACTTCGAGTTCTGAGGCTGAGTACAGGGCAGTCTTCACAACTACGGTTGAGTGTGTATGGCTCAGACGCCATATGGCTGATTTGGGTGTTGGACACGACATTGCCAACACTATCTACACTGATAGTGACAGCACATTGGCAGTTTCAAGGAACCCAGTTTTTCATGCTCACACAAAGCACATTGCAGTGCATTACCACTATGTCAGGGAGAGGCTCTCAGCAGGAGAGATCAGCTTGGCTTATGTGCCAACACAGGACAACCTTGCGGATCTTTTTACAAAGGCATTGTCTCATGAGAAGCTTGAAGCGTTCCACAAAGCTTTGGGCTTACTCCCCTTTGTGGACTGATCATGTCCTTAGGGCATGGCACTTTCCTTTACTCATGTGCCAGCTCTAGTTCACCGCATCACTCCAGGGGGGAATTTGTTACCATATACATGTGGGAGGTTTTTTCCCCTGGGCATTGTATATACACCCAAAACTCTAGGGCTATCTATCTTTCCATTGCACACTAAGTAATACACTCTCTATTGCGTGCGTTGACCTTCCTTCATCTTCTCCAAGCTGTGTGTCTCTCTCTGCAACCCTAATTCCAACAAAAATCTCCCAACTATCCCCAAGTCAATTGCATCTAGACTACATGCTTTGCATGTGGTTCGTTTTTTGGTTAATACTAAATAGAACGCAAGTCTTGATTTTAGTAATCTATTTAAAAATAGTAAGACAATCGGCTCCTCGGTTGGAATTTCTAACTCCAGACATCTATTAATGTATTTTCTAAGTCAACTCACACAATCTCTTTATCGTTTTTCCATGTTCCTATTTAAAGTTGTAGATTTGTGCCACTATGTTTTGCTTGATTCCCATTTTCAAACATGTAGCAACAAATCTCATTGCCAAGGTCGGTAGATCAATTATTGAAACCAGGAGGTATAGTCTGGAACCAGGTCAAATCTTTTCCTTCTAAGTTCATCCCAAATGCTTCAAATTGTGTGTGAAAGTCAGTTTGCATTCAACTCTTAGAACTCGTATGAAGCTTGTGAAGTGGTCATACGTAACCCTTGACCCGCTGTATTTTTTGACCCATTTTGAAACTCTGTTGGTCTGACTCTATGATATTCTGCACCCACTATCATGGCTGGTGTTTCTCCCATCTTCAAACCAATTCTTTGGTAGGTGTGACTCATGTGGACCTCTTCTTGTCCTAGTGTCACTCATTCTTCCCCTATTAAAGGGTGGTTTCTGCATCTCTATCCATGTTTCCATCATTTAGCTGACTACCTCTGGATGTGCTTTCTCTTTGATTGACCATGCTATCATAGGTTCCTTCATTTGGTCCCATGTTTTCTGTTCAATTTCAGGTATTGTTCCTATAATATTTCTCAGATTGAATGTCCTTGGTATTTGGTAAGTTCAATCTCCTTTGGAGTTATCATAACAAAACTGTTGTTATAATAATCCCTAAATAGGTGAGTGGAAAGTTTTGCTTAACCGTTCTATTTTATCTTGAAAATATACATGATTTTCAAAGTTGTCAACTACCTTGGTTTTGCATGAGTAGCCTAGATCAAGTCCGTGACATTGTTGGCTTCCCAACAATAGACTCCAAGCCTAGGTTTGTCAGTGGTTATGCGCTTTAGAGGTTTAGTGTCTATAAAATTGTATCCCTCTAATTAAAGCACATGTTGTTCTTCCTTTAGATCCTTGTTTGGAATAAAAGTGTCAACTTCCAATCCCAATATGTCTGGTGAATTAGGATCTTGTATCTTGAGGTATTGCACCCCATTTAGGTCCATATAGAAGGTGTCTTGTTTGTTTACTCTAACCTACTCTTCAAAATCAATCATATGTTCATCTACCCTTATGACAAATTCCTTCTTAGAATCCAAATAAACTATGGCATCGTACTTAAACAAGGTCAGAATATGCTTGAGCTTGAGTGAGGTCCCAATTCCTGATAATATCAAAAAAGAGTACATCTCGGAGCTTGAGTCGGAGTAAGTGTCTAACAACTCTTCTGTAATAGTCTCAAAAGGTCTCCCTTGGTTTACGCTCTCTTTCATGGAAGCCCTACGTCTACCTTCTTCCAATGTACAAAAAATTCCTAGCACTCTACCAGATCTTAAGTTAACATATGGACCAAAAAAACTTTATTGAACGAATACTTCAAACCTAGAAAAATGCCTTTGGATCAGACACAATGCTTTCGCTTTGGATCCATCCTTTTTCTAGCAGGTTTTGATTTCTTGTACATTAGCATTTCAAACCATATGTGACTCCACATTTGTTAATCTAAAGTCATAAAATATCTAACAATCCTGCTATCAATCACTGGAGGATACACTCAATGTACCCTAAACTATGTAAATTTTTTGCAGGCTATGTTAGGCATGCCAAAGATGGATACACCTTACTGAGGGAGTAAATATAACTTTGAACACTTAGATGGGGTCCTCACAGCCTAACAAAGATAACCTTGGTATCAAACCAACAAAATTACCTTTTTGGTGAAAAAAATATCTTTCGCGTGCCGTAGATAAATTTTCCCTATTTCAAGATAGTTTTGACCAATGTGACTTGTCTGAATTTCTATATGTGATTTCAAGCTTGTCCAATGAGTTTCACAAGGTTTGGATTGCTTACCAGTGTTTCTCACCAGTTTTGATCCCATTGTAAAGGTTTTCAATTTTTTTAATGCTTCTTGCCCTTGCACGTCTCCAAACCTATTCAATCTTGTTGTATAATGTTCCAGTGAAGCTCTGTCGATTTTTTTTTTTTGCCAAAACGAGCTTCTGGTTGGAAATCTATCTTTGGTGCACTAAAGATAAGTTTCTACTCGAAATTGACCTTTTGCAATTTTCGCTTCATAGATTGATTTTCTTTCAAGTTTTATGGCTTACCCATGCCATGGTATTAATGTTTAACATAATTGGATTTACTTTCCTTAATTTCCTCACAATTGGCGATTTTCTTACCATATTTGGGCCCGACCAAGTTTTCAATGGTCCAAATGATTTGAAAATCAATATGGATGGTCTAAACAAGTTGTTTCTTCACCTTGTAATTTAGTTTCACAGTTTCAACCCCAGAGACCTCTGTCTATCTTTGGTGCACCAAAGATAGATTTTGCTAGTTTTTAATATTTTTCAGTGCACCTCAATTCAGATACAGTCTTCACTTTTTTCTACTTACCCTACTCCTACTGAACTTGAAAAGGAAGTGTTGAATGTGAAAAAAATAACATTTTGTGCCAATTCTCTAATTTCTACCTAGGTGGTACCCTTCCTGACTAGTACCTAGCCTCAAGGACACTTCACCTAGCCCGACCTACTGAACTAATGCTACCGAGGTCCTTACATAGTGTCCCTAATCTCAAGCACCTCTCAATAGTGATAAAGTTAGAAAGTGTTTAGCACTAGTCAAAACTAGAGGAAGTGATGGAAATTCTAGTGAATGCTTTGGGTTTTTTTCTAGTCTAGGTTGCCTCGTCCCCAGTAATAGCACCAGAATGCTGGCTGGCTACTCTCTTAATTTTTCAATTCCTCTATGTTTATACAGGTTAATCCCTTTAAGCACATCTTTTCCATAGTAGATTGTAAATATCCCCATATGTGTGGTCATGTCTCAAGTAGCTCACTCAATGTGATTGTGCATTGGATTAGAGTTGATATAATGGATTCCAAGTTTTCCATATCAAAAGTTTTGCTTGGGCCCATTCAATTTTGTCGTTTTGCAGACCAATGATTTCTCTTCATTTTCACCTAGGTACAAAGGGAGTGTCCAAAGTGTTTCCAGTTTTGACTATCCTAACTGCTCTAATCTCCAATCTCCATACAAATATTGTTCATCTAATTCCATGGGTGGTCTATCTATCCATACTTCTTCAATTGGAGTGGATTTCAGAGTTAGGCTCAAACATTTAGCTTCCTTGCCTCGTTCTAACAAGTGGTTTGGCCAATCTTCTTTGATTGCGGTCATTCTATCCCATCCCTCCTCACTATCAAAAACTATTAGTTTGGGTGAAGGTGTATCAGTGTCCACTAGAGCTTTCTTCAACACTTCCTTCTCTTGTGCTTTTCGTTTGTCGTTTTTTTTTCCACGATTTTTGATGATTTTCCTATGATTTCCAATTGAGGTTTCCTTTTCTCCGGCATGGACTACGTGATTTTCTTTAAGTTTTTGTACGCTTCTAATTTAGTAGCTTCCATATCAGGTGATGGATAAGTTTTACTCTTGGTTTCTATTGTTTGTGCTACTTTCAATCCAGTTTAGAAGTATTCCAAGGCTATGTTGATTAGTTTTGTAAATTCTATCAACCAATACAGAACATGTTGACTTTAGTTTTGATTCTTTAAAGTTCAATGGGAGTGTGTGTTTATCCTCTCCTGAGTTCATATTGTTTGTGTTGTTCTTTCCTGGAGTCTTTGGACGATGTACTAGGTATGTTTGTTCCACTTGAATTCTTATGTTTATTCCCCTTAGCATGTGCCCTAGTCACTACTTGAATTGGAATTGTGGGTTCCCCTTCTGAGGAGCTGCCCAACACAACTTGAACTATGTTTATGGTAGTTTTTCCTTTGTTTACTAGATTCCTACGATATTCTTCTTGGAAATAACCACCCTTGTGACCACACTCTCCACAATATCCCTCTATAGGTATTGCATTCTTATCTGGTTTGGGACAATCATTTTTCCAATGGTCATCTGCTCCACCCTTATGGCAATTTTTTGTTTGTGGTTTTGGCATTGGTTTGATCATGAGCAGTCTAGTTTCTTGGTTTGCAATAAAGTAAGCAGGTGTTGTATTTGGTGGTGCTCAATAAACTTGTTCTACTATGACAGGGCTCGACTAAGTGTACCATTCACCCTCTACTTCGATTGTTGTAGAACTTGCTTCTTTGTATGGCATGATTGGTACTTTAGCCTGGAAGTGGTGTTTGTGGGCCTAATACTAGTTGTGGTCTCTCCATAGATAGTGGTGGTATCTAAACTAGTACCATGTTCGATGGATATCTACATGGGTTTTCCATGTGGCCTCATTGGCACATCCTAGGCATTTCTGTCATATTTGGGCTTATAATAACACTCATTCATCTCATGGTTTTTCCATCTTCCTTTTATGGCATACCATTTCATAGGTCTATGTTGTCCCATAGGATGTCCTTCAGGTGGATCATGTCCGGCCCTCTCATGGGCATCCTTTGCATGCTAGACATCATGTCATTCATGTGCTTAAGCATGTCTTCTATAGCATTCAAAAGAGCTTCCACAGTTGGTCCTACTTGTGTTGGCATAGTAGATGTGGCTTGCTCACTTTTTGCATCCTTTACAATGCTTCCCTCGTTAAAAATCTCCCAACTATCCCCCAAGCCAATTGCATCTAGACTACATGCTTTCCATGTGGTTGGTTTTTTGGTTAATACAAAATAGAATACAAGTCTTGATTTTAGTAATCTATCTAAAAATAGTAAGACAAGCGGCTCGTCGATTGGAGTTTCTAACTCCAGACATCTATTAGTGTATTTTCTAACTCAACTCACACAATCTCTTATCGTTTTTCCGTGTTCCTATTTAAAGTTGTACATTTGTGCCACTCTGTTGTGCTTGATTCCTATTTTCAAACATGTAGCAACAAATCTCATTGCCAAGGTCGGTAGATCAATTATTGAAACCAGGAGGTATAGTCTGGAACGAGGTCAAAGCTTTTCCTTCTAAGTTCATCCCAAATGCTTCAAATTGTGTGTGAAAGTCGGTTTGCATTCAACTCTTAGAACTCGTATGAAGCTTGTGAAGTGGTCATACGTAACCCTTGAACCGCTGTATTTTTTGACCCATTTTGAAACTCTGTTGGTCTGACTCTATGATATTCTGCACCCACTCTCATGGCTGGTGTTTCTCCCATCTTCAAACCAATTCTTTGGTAGGTGTGACTCATGGGGACCTTTTCTTGTCCTAGTGTCACTCATTCTTCCCCTATTAAAGGGTGGTTTCTGCATCTCTATCCATGTTTCCATCAATGAGGTGACTACCTCTGGATGCGCTTCCTCTTTGATTGACCATGCTATCATAGACTCCTTCATTTGGTCCCATGTTCTCTGTTCAATTTCAGGTATTGTTCCTATAATGATTTCTCAGATTGAATGTCCTTGGTATTTGGTATGTTCAATCTCCTTTGGAGTTATCATAACAAAATTGTTGTTATAATAATCCCTAAATAGGTGAGTGGAAAGTTTTGCTTAACCCTTCTCTTTTATCTTGAAAATATACATGATTTTCAAAGTTGTCAACTACCTTGGTTTTGCATGAGTAGTCCAGATCAAGTCCGTGACATTCTTGGCATCCCAACAATAGACTCCAAGCCTAGGGTTGTCAGTGGTTATGCGCTTTAGAGGTTTAGTATCTATCATATTGTATCCCTCTTATTATAGCACAGGTTGTTCTTCCTTTAAATCCTTGTTTGGAACAAAAGTGTCAACTTCCAATCCCAATATGTCTGGTGAATCAGGATCTTGTATCTTGAGGTATTGGACCCCATTTAGGTCCATATAGAAGGTGTCTTGTTTGTTACTCTAACCTCCTCTTCAAAATCAATCGTATGTTCATCTACCCTTATGACACATTCCTTGTTAGGATCCAAATAAATCACGGCATCGTACTTAAAGAAGGTCAGAATATGCTAGAGCTTGATTGAGCTCCCAATTCTTGATTAATTCAAAAAAGAATACATCTCGGAGCTTGAGTCGGAGTAAGTGTCTAACACCTCTTCTGTAATAGTCTCTAAAGGTCTCCCTTGGTTTATGCTCTCTTTCATGGAAGTTCTACTTCTACCTTCTTCCAATGTACAAAAATTATCTAGTACTCTACCAGATCTTAAGTTAATATTTGGACCCAAAAAACTTTATTGAACGAATACTTCAAACCTAGAAAAATGCCTTTGGATCAGACACAATGCTTTCGCTTTGGATCTAGCCTTTTTCTAGCACGTTTTGATTTCTTGTACATTAGCACTTCAAACCGTATGTGACTCCACATTTGTTAATCTAAAGTCATAAAGTATCTAACAATCCTGCTATCAATCACTGGAGGATACACTCAATGTACCCTAAACTATGTAAATTTTGTGCAAGCTATCTTAGGCATGCCAAAGATGGATACACCTTACTGAGGGAGTAAATATAACTTTGATCACTTAGATGGGATCCTCACAGCCTACGAGATAACCTTGGTATCAAACCAACAAAATTACCCTTTTGGTGAAAAAATTATCTTTGGTGTGCCGTAGATAAATTTTCCCTATTTCAAGATATTTTTGACCAATGTGACTTGTCTGAGTTTCTATATGTGATTTCAAGCTTGTCCAATGAGTTTCACAAGGTTTGGATTGCTTACCAGTGCTTGTCACCAGTTTTGATCCCATTGTAAAGGTTTTTAACTTTTTTTAATGCTTCTTGCCCCTGCACGTCTCCAAACCTGTTCTATCTTGTTGTATAATGTTCCAGTGAACCTCTGTCGAATTTTTTTTTTTGCCAAAACCACCTTTTGGTTGGAAAACTATCTTTGGTGCACTAAAAATAAATTTCTACTCGAAATTTACCTTTTGCAATTTTTTCTTCATAAATCAATTTTCTTTCAAGTTTTAAGGCTTATCCATGCCATGGTATTAATGTTTAACTTAATTGGACTTGTTTTCCTTAATTTCCTCACAATTGGCGATTTTCTTACCATATTTGGGCCCGACCAAGTTTTCAATGGTCCAAATGATTTGAAAATCAATATGGATGGTCTAAACAAGTTGTTTCTTCACCTTGTAATTTAGTTTCATAGTTTCAACCCCAGAGACCTCTGTCTATCTTTGGTGCACTAAAGATAGATTTTGCTAGTTTTTAATATTTTTTAGTGCACCTGAATTCAGATGCAGTTTTGACTTTTTTCTACTTATCCTACTCCTACTGAACTTGAAAAGGAAGTATTGAATGTGAGAAAAATAGCTTTTTGTGCCAATTCTCTAATTTCTACCTAGGTGGTACCCTTCCTGACTAGTACCTAGTCTCAAGGACACTTCACCTAGCCCGACCTACTAAACTAATGCTACCGAGGTCCTTACCGAGTATCCCTAATCTCAAGCACCTCTCAATAGTGATAAAGTTAGAAAGTGTTTAACTCTAGTCAAAACTAGAGGAAGTGATGGAAATTCTAGTGAATGCTTTGGGTTTTTCTCTAGTTTAGGTTGCCTCGTCCCCAGTAATAGCGCCAGAATGTCGGCTGGCTACCTAGCCTCACAATATCAATGCTATCAAAGATACAAACACATACATAGAATCTCAATCCGTGGGATGTAGCTATTCTGACTAGTGCAGGGAGCCTAGAAGAGATAGTTAATCTCTCAAAAAATCCGAGTCTAGTATGCTCTCACCTAGATCAGCCTAATGTGTGCACCAAACACCAACAACTAACCTTCAATCCACAAGTCTTCATTAGGAAGTGAATGGGGTATAGGAGGGCCTCTTTATTTGGTAGTTTAGGGAATGCTTAAAGCTTAAGCCAAGTTTGACCAAGCCTAAAAGAGAGGGCAAAAAGGCCTATGCTCAGATGTTTTTAAAAGCCATTTTCATATTTTGAATTTGAAAATAGTCTATTTAGTAACCCAAAAGAGAGGTGGGTAAATGAAATTTAAAATGTCCTTTTCCCAACCCTCTTCCCTCTCTAACATATAAAACACTCTCTCTCACTTAGAACTCATTAAAGGAGACACTTTTCAACCCCCTACTAGAAAAGCATATTTTCCACATTCTCTCATTGCATTCTCTCTCTAAAATGTGGGCCAACTCTCTCTCTTTCTTTCCCCCCTTTTCTCTCTTGTCACTTCCTCTCTCAATCATTAAGGAACATTCTTGGCTGCCTCTTTCTAAAAAAGTGTAGATCCTCCAAGGTTGTAGATCTGCCCTCTCTCCCACTCTCTCTTCCTTTATTGTCTTTCTATCTCCCACTCCCTCTCTCTCTCTCTCTCTCTCTCTCTCTCTCTCTCTCTCTCTCTCTCTCTCTCTCTCTCTCTCTCTCTCTATCTATCTATCTATCTATCTATCTATCTCTCTCTTTCTCTCTCTCTCTCCCCCTCATGCTTCTCCCACTCCAGCTCCAGCTGAGAGCAATGGAAAACTCCATTACCTCTGTGTGCAGCAACATTTCTCTTTCTACACTCATGATCAACAATTCAAATTTAAAGGAGATTGAGTTGCACTCTCCCTCTTTCTTCCCTCCACAACATAATCCTTTTCTCCTATCTCTAAGTACTCTCCACTTGTTTCCTCCATAGCCACCTTCACCTGCTTGTAGCAGTCATCATTACACATTTTCACTAATTTGCTTGATTAACTAACACAAATGTCATTCAATCCCCTACCACTACAAGACATTACTAACAAGGCAAAACGATATCGATTAAACATTGATTTAGAGCAGGAGTATGCTATTGTGCAACTTGGCACATCTAATCCCAATGCTAGAGACTAGCTACAAAACCATGGATGCAAGGCAATCAACTTATGGATTTATGTCCATATTTTACCTTGGCGATCCAAGGACCAATGCATCACCGCCTTTTCGTAATGTCACTGAGCTACTGCGTTTTATTGAAGATGGGAGAGACGGATTTTTTGGCTACTGCTAGATATTACATTTAGCTTTTGTCAATGAAACGGAAGCAAGGAAACATCTTTGTGCTGCCTATTCATCATTGCAAGAGACATACCTAAAAGACATCCAGCAAGTCAGAGAGGAAGCCAATGAGAAGATGAAGTAGCTAAATGACAAGATGTCAAAGCTTATTGAAAAAGCAGAGCATCAAAAAATGGAGCAAGAGCACCGTCTAGACAATTATGTTCAGCTAAAACACACTTTACGTAATATGCATTAGCAAATCAATCATCTCACACATATTCCATTGGGCTATCACATTCGTAAGTGCCAGAGACATGCGATGTCTATGCTATCTTCAAGTGGTGGAGCGGGAAAGAAACATATCCGTCAAAGGGGAGTTCCAATGCCCGAGCGAATTTTTTCGAGCAGTATGAGTTCCGAGCGACACCACCAATTTCATCTTTACATGGAATGGATTCTATGTAGGATGTAGCACAATAAAAGAATTTGATTGCACAGTAAAGCATACCACTATCATATCCAATATTTTACCTGCAAGAAACAAATTGCAACATTCGCCATCCTCAATCTACCAGATCATGTAATATATATCACCTGAAAAGGTGACATACTGACCCAAATAGAGCATTGTAGCTTTTTTGAACCAATTGTAGACACTAATAACAACAAAACAAATATTCTCAAAATAACATGTTAGCCATTCTTCTTCATCCATGCAATAGAATCTATCAAATAATATCCCACTAATTGAACATTTATGACATCACAAGTAAAACTATAATATAACAAAGAGAAATAACAAAATAATAATTTTCTCAAGAAAACACTTTACATTGTTTGATGTATAAGATCTCCAGACTTATCGAAATGGAAGATATACTACTGCAAAACATATGCTAGCAACTTTAAACACCATTACGATAATGCATATATAGTGTAGATAGCCGCCGCCACCAACAAGGGCACAAAAAGGCGTAATTCAACTTTTGTTCTTCTAACTAAGTTTTTACACATACCCTAGTTCCTCCCAATGCTTGGTACAATTCAACCTTTGTCAAAGTAGACTGATGTACAAACTCATGAGCTGACGAGTCAAGCCCAAGAATCTGAAAGAAAACATAATAAAGATGCTTGCATGGAACATAGGTTAGCCGTTTGCTTTCCCTGTGCTGAAAATCCTCGCAAGTGCACCTTGGAAAATCAGAATGAGTCACTGAATAAGTCACCCCTTTCTCCACCGAACCTTCTGTGCTAACATAGAAAACATGGGACTCGTTGCAAACCACAATCACTTCCTTAATTAAGCTGGCTTGCATTATTCTACCAGCTTCTATCCTATCATGGAATTCCTTTGTTAGTTTAGACCTCCATTTGACAATCTTTCCATCTCGATACTTTGGGTGAAAACTAGTTGGCACACGACCAGGAGTAGCCATACCTTGCGGCATTTGTGGAAATCTATTTCCTCCTTGAAGGACAAAGCCATTTCTCTAAAGCATTGCAGCCTCTTCAGAAAGCAAGTTTGTACCTTGTGCCACCATCCACACACCTGGAACCGGTCTTGGAGGGCCAACGATCATCTCATCAATGTTCCAAGAGTGAGTGTTGCTACTATTGCAAAACCAAACAAAAATCACCACAAAGCCACCTGGACATGCACCACATGGAGGATATTTTCTTCATCCCCAAAAGCATGGAGCAGCAACACCCTACTTGACGCTTGCAGTCACAGAATCATTAATGAATAGACCACATCTTGTGCCTTGGCTTGTTAGCTTACCAAAACATGTCATTTTTCTCCCCGGCTCTGTCCTTCGTATAGCCCACACGGTCTTGGGAACACTCTGCTCAGGCCATGCCTCTTGATTTGCACTCACTCTAGGTGCCTTGGTATGTTGTCCAACTTGTGTAGTAACCGTGACAAACTCAGGCCTATGACTATCTTCTTCCAAAATTACATCAGAGTCTACTAAAATAGGACGTTTTTTCTTAATGCTTTTCTCTCTCATTGTTGCTCTGCTCATCTCTGGACTTAAAATTCCCATCTCGTGCATTGATGAGTGCGCCAACTCGACCAATTTCTTTTGAGAACCAGAACCCATTGATTGGCCCATAAAGCGCTCAGCAAGATCCTTAACACCTGGCCCAGTGCATGATCTCATTCCCTTTAAATACGCATTGTATCTCACACTTTGAAGAACTGCCAAAGCCATGTCTTCACTTGTGGCCTCAAACAAACTTATATTAGACTTGTATCCCACAGAGGCACGCATACTGGCATGTTTTTCTTCAGACAAGTTTATAATTGGAACAAAAACACCAGACCCCTCTTGTGCAACAAACCTCCCCCCCCCAATGTGGCACCCTGACATCCCACCAAGACAACCATGTTTCTAGAGTTGGTATCTCACTCTTAATAGCATGTCCAGCTCTCCAAAAACGACGCAACTCGCCTTTGCAAACATCAGCTGTAGTCTCAGTAGGGGCATGCATCCACTTGCGGCACAAAATTTTATGGTCCTCTTGAAAGGAGGGGCAAATACATTTAACAGTATGTCTAATCATACTCTGTTCCCAATGGAAAATGCATGACCTTCCCTTTTCTGGCATAGATTTTTTTGCTCCTCCAAAATACACTGTCCTAATTCCTATCCAATTTGCATTCGCCTCATCTGCCATAAAACCTCTAAACTCAGGTCTCTCAAATCCTTGCTCCATGACGACTTTATTTAGCATATTCCAGAACTCAATCTATGCATGTTTTTTCTCAACATTGAACTCACAAGTAGCCAAAGTCAAAAGTTCACGCACAAAGGTGTCATACACATGGGCTGCCATTGTGGGCCAGCCAACAAGAAGATGCACATGGTCAAAGTGTACCCACACATCCTGTAGATTTCCTCCTCGCCTCATACGATTGACCAAATCCACACCACTACCTAGGCCTTTAATAGACATTTTAAATACGTGAGGTTGTTGACCACCTCCCAACTGTCCTGGAAATAAAACACTATGCACAAATGGGTATCTACATTTTCTCTTTAGATCAAGAACAACCTCCAACCCTTTTGATGAAACACCCTTAGATCTTTTTGCACAATCCAAGCTTCTTTGCACACGGTGCTTTCTTGAAAGAGGAGTAATAGTATCAAGAAAGTTTGAAAATTCATCATCCTCAATATGACTTATCTTGTCTAATTTCAAATCCATGAGCTTGTCCATGATAATGTCTTCTGTTGCACCCCACGGCAATTGCTTTGTAGTGGTGTATGGGTCTAAAGTTGCTCGTGTAAACAATGCTTCACCAATTCCTTGCTCTATAGCTTGACTATGTCCTTCACCTACAGGGTGTTTGTGAAAGCCCAAGTGGATTGCACACCTTGTGGCAGAGATTCTATTTGTAGTAATACAATAATAAATGACGGCAGGACACGGACCAACACACTCTGGCATCTGTCCACAATGTGTGCAAGAGAGTGTTCCATGCTCGCCACTGACCAGCCCCTTTGCTGGAGAACAAGACAACCTTCCCTTCCATTGAGTTTTATTATAAAATTTAGATCTTAACAGAAATGGACAATCAATATTACCACATCGTATGTGGCCAGAGCATCTGCTAAATCGGACTATCCCTTTGAAACTGTCACTACTGCATGTAACATACTCAGTCCACATGTGATTGTCATACCTCTGCTCCATTCCAAACATTGCTAATTTAAGACATGCAGGCGGTAGCTCAAATGCAATGTAACCATCATACTGTTTAGGAAGCGCACTCACTTTCACAACATCTTTGACCTGTTCAAGTGCAACTAGCAGGTTACTTTGGAGGGGCAATGCCCTGATCTTATCAATCACACTCTCAATTGCAGCGCTAGAAGCACTTTGAAAATCATCACAAATATGAATTGGAGACGTTTTTGAACCTTTTATCTCTGCAGATGTTTCCGAAGAGTTCAAAAGGACTCTATAGAATTGATTAAATTCATGATCTAGCAAAAAAACATCATCTCCAGAACTATTCTTTATAGCTTCTAGTTTGATTTGTGGACCAGAAAGGGTAAGTGGACGAAGAGTAAACGCATTGTCATTCAGCTCAAAGTGTTGCCTCAGTATATTGACCTTAATCTCCTGCACACGATTCTCAAATAGTATCACTAGTTTGAGGCCGAGCTTTGGACCGTAGATGATGATGTGCCGGCTCATCTTTTGCAGCTCGAATAGATAGAATTGTTGAAATGCTTCAAATAGAGACAAAAGTTGAGTTCATTGACCAAAAGTTGAACTCTATTAAAGCACCGCCTTAATTTTTGACAGATATTGGGGACCATACGAATCATGATGAGAGATATTCGACGGCATGAAAAATTATTGGACGGCACGAAAAATTATTTAAAGTAATGGTATTAAATAAACTAGGTTTCACAACGTCTTAAATGTTTCTGTAAAGTTTTAGGTGATGATATTAAATTGATATGAAAGGTTTGGGAGTGAAGGTTAATGATGTTGTGCTAATGTCTAGAGTTGAGGGAGCTGAAGCTGAAGCTCAAGTCTAGCTTGATTTTGTTGAATTTCTTTGAAGTCCTGCCAGAATGCCCCGCAAAGGTCGACCCCCATTGAGGTAAACCTGCAAAACCTATGTGCGAAAAACCTGCCCTGAAAACCCCAAAATCTGTCCGCGGCGATGCGGATGGATTTGGGAGACTGCTTACATTTATTGACTTCGTTTTGCGCTAATTGCGTTACTGTGTATTGCGTTAACTGCGTTAACTGTGTACTGCGTTAATTACGCTAACTACGTTACTGTGTACAGTAACTGCATTACTGTGTACTGCGTTAACTGTGCTAACTGCGCTAACTGCTGTTTACTGAGTTACTATTCACCACATTGTGTTGCCGCTTACTGCGATAATGCAAAATTGCACATTGTGTTGCCGCTTACTGCGTTACTGCTAACTTGCACATTGTGTTGCCGCTTACTGTGTCACTGCAAAACTATTTGACTTTTGGCTGTAATACTTTCGACTGCAAGACTGTGTGACTTTCGATTGCAAAACTGTTTACGGCGTATTGATTTACTGCAAAGTTGTGTTAATGCAATGAATGGTTTACTACGTGATTTACTGCAAAACGGGTTACTGTGTTAACTGTTTACTGCAAAACTGTGTTACTGTGTTAACTTTTACTATGTGATTTACTGCTTACTACGTTAACTGTTTACTGCGTGACTTTCGACTGCTGAATAGTCCCAGAAACCTGTCCGCAGCGACGCGGATGGATTTAGGGGGGGGTGTGCAGGTTGTTTTGAGCCGGAGATGAGCCCGCGTTGCTGGCCATGGTCACCTTCTGAATTGGAAACAAACCACCATAAACGACAATGTTTAATGCCATTTGAAAAATGAGGCTATGTCTTCTGTGGATTTCCACCTTGTCACCTGCATTATGAGAACCCTTGAAACCCATCCGCGACGACGTGGATCGATTTGGGGGGGGTTTCGATGCTCCAAATTCTATTTGTGAGTAGTGCTTACAGCCTGCTAATTGTGTGTATTGTGTTATGAGAACCCTTGAAACCCATCCGTGGCGACGCGGATGGATTTGGGGGGGGTTTCGATTGTCCTGAAATGGTAACACCACTACAATACTCTAATCGCTACAATACACACTTTCTTCATTTACCCAAAGTTAACGATATTTCACATGCGGCCTTTGCTTCACTCAAAAAAGCGTGACAGAGAGGAGGCTTCTACTTCCATAGATGTGGATGATGAGGGAGACAGATTCTTAGGAGGTACTACATTTGATGATTTGTGAGGCTTCCACCCTCTAGTAGGACATCGTTTATGGTTTTGAGAGATTTTAGAGTACTTTTTGTTTTTGAGACTTTGATGGCTATGTATTTTGTTTTGATTTCCATATGATTTGTGTATGGTATAATTTTGTGGTTAGATTTGTGATTATTATTGTTTCTTGTCTTATGTTAGTGTATTGCCAGTGTACATTGAAGATGTTGCTCAAAGGATGGCATCAAACAAGCAGTACGATTATGTCTTTCGAGATAAACGACAACCATGCAATCTCTTTGTGGATGATGAGTGCGACTCATCTTAGTTTACATGATTACCATATGTGCACTTATAGTGGATATTTGTAGCAACTTTTTGTGATTATGGATTTCTTTTTATCGAAAATGTTCAAGTGAAGAGGTGTAATGTTTAAAATGTGGTGAAATTCTCGGGTGTTATTACTCTATTACTCAGTTGTTTTGAAGAGTTCGATCTGGTTACTTACATTGTAAGATTATGGCTCTCTAAATAAACGGTAATGATGAGATGTTTTTTTGTGTATGAGGACTGACACTTATCTTAGCATGGATACCATTATACATACACTTGTAGTGGATATTTGTAGTAGCTACTTCTTGTGATTATGGAATTTTTTTAATAAAAAGTGTGCAAAATGAAGAGATGTAATGTTTAAAATATGCTGGGTCTTTAAGGTTTTACTATCATATTATAGCAAGTGCGCTCTTTTCTCCTTTTACTATTTTGAAGAGTTTGATTTGGTTACACAAGTAACAACACAACTCACACATAAATTCTATTTATCAAATTTTCTTTGAAAATAATAATTTAAACATTGCATTAATGCACATATATATATATATATATATATATATATATATATATATACACACACACACACACTCCACAAAAAATAAATATACACTACAAGAGGCTATTCATATTAGCGACGCTCACACAGCGACGCTCAAAAACAAAATTCCCGGCGTCGCTATGAGCGTCGCAAATTTACTTGTAAATTTGCGACGCTCATAGCGACGCCGACTGGGCTAAAAAAATAACAGAGAGCGCCCAAAAACTCAGATCTCATATCTGAGTTTTTCGGCGCCCTCAAGCAAGGAGCAGGTAACGCTCTCCCTCTCTCTCTCTCTCTCTCTCTCTTTCTTCTCCACACACACACACACACACACACACACACACACACACACGAGGAGAGGAAGGAGAGCCAGGTATGCTCCTTCCCTCTCCTCACTCTCATGTTCCCTTCCCCTCTTTCTCTCTCCCTCTCTCTCTCTCTCTCTCTCTCTCACACACACACACACACACATAGTGTTTTTGAGAGAGAGAGAGAGAGAGAGAGAGAGTACAAACATAAACAAAAACGCACACACACATACATAAACAAAGAATGCACACACACATTGAGAGAGGAAAAGAGAGAGAGAGCATGCATAAACAAAAAACGCACGCATTGAGAGAGGAAAAGAGAGAGAGAACATGCATAAACAAAAAACGCACACATTGAGAGAGGAAAAGAGAGAGAAAACATGCATAAACAAAAAAACGCACACACATTGAGAGAGAAAGAGAGAGAAACTAATTTAACGTCGTACGAAACTAATTAACGCCGACAAGGAGTTGAACTCAAGACCTATTATTCAAGAGGGAAATGGCATAACCAATCTATCATACTTGGCATGGGTGATAGAAAGGTAATACCATTTATCTCTTTTTATTGGCACACACATCCACACACGCGCACACACACAAGAAGAAGAGAGTTATAACGTCGTAGGAAACTATCCTAAAAGACGTTAAAGATTAGGTTAGATGTAGACTTACGTTAAATTAGATTTAGGTTTATTTAAGTTAAATTAGATTAGATTTAGGTTTATTTTTAATTAGATTTATTTTTATTTACGCTAGATTAAAATTTACGTTATATTAGATAAGATTTAGGTCTCCATAGACTGCGATGCCTGCATAAAGCGGGTGAAGAAAGCCCTCAATGGAATATAGGGTATTGCTGCCTTCACTGATGGTGGGCTCCGTCGATCCAAAAGTACTGGTGAAATGTCTTCAGAAGATAGGGAAGAAGGTGGATCTTTAGGGCGGCAAGAGTCACTACATCCCCGACACAATGACCATCTAGACAACCTCTAGTCATTCAACAGCAACTTCAAAGTTAGTAACAAGAGCAAGAACAGTCTAAAGGGCCAATTGCTGTCGTCAGATGTGGATGGAGATGAGGCAGCGTCACCGCCGAAAGTTAACTCTCACATTTTAGTGATGAGAATGCCAACTCTTGCCAAGTTATGTGAAAAATTATGTGTTAAATCAGTTTTAAGGTTCTTATAATCCCTATTAGTTTAGTTCTTTGTTTTTAATATAACATAATTTACGTTAGATTTAGATTTATGTTATATTAGATTAGACCTAGGTTTATTTAGGTTTATTTAGGTTTACCCACACACACACACACACACACAAGAAGAAGAGAGTTTTAACGTCGTAGGAAACTATCCCAAAAGACGTTAAAGATTAGGTTAGATGTAGACTTACGTTAAATTAGATTTAGGTTTATTTTTAGTTAGATTTACGTTTATTTAGATTTACGCTTATTTACGTTAGATCGAGTCCACGCAAGAATTACTTACGGTTTAGGGTTTAGAGTTAGACGAATAGTGAAAAGATCTACTGTGAAAAGATGTTAAGATGCTGTGAAGTGCTACAGCTAGAGAAGAGGGAAAGGGGTTTTGTCCACTACATGCAGTATCATGTAGACGTGGGTCTGTAGATTTCTTGTACCCACAAATATAGGTATTGACCAATAAAGACGAGATTATAACCCGGTGGTTCTGATCTCCGTGCACCTCTAGACCGAGGTGTGCGGGGATTGGACATGACTAGAGAATGTGAGGTAAAGAGAGAGAGAGAGAGACAGAGAGAGAGAGAGAGAGAGAGAGATAAGATGAAGAATGCCAATAGAATATTAAATTTGTTGTCCAGGTTATAAGATTTTTATCCTCATTATGAGTAGTGACGAGGATGTGGGACCGTCCAACCGAAACACCTATCTCTCAACGAGGGTCTTATGTCCTTGTAATCAATGCAAGCATGCTGTGCAACTGACAAGACGTGTTTCTTTGCAGCACGTTCGCGAATTTGGCGAGTTCGATCCATCTATTATAGATCGAGTTGTTGCCAATTATAACTCGTCGGACTCTGACGCTGGCCAACAAGCAGCAATCTTGCAACCCAATAGACGTGTTCGCAAGCGCTTTGGTCAAGCAGCATATGTGAGGCCACAAGATGTAGCCTCTGACAGCTCGGGGGATGATCATGCAGAGCACATTCCCAACGAGGCAATGTTTGAGCCCGATATTGATGAAATGATCGAGACGATCATGGATTCAGAAAGGCTTATCTATGATGATATGAAAAGTGAAGCCGATACGCCATTGTATAATGGAGCACGTATGTCTAGATTGAAAGCACTCCTGGTTCTTCTCAACATACAGGCAAAGTTTGGATGGAGTGACACTAGCGTTACAGCGCTTTTCAGGTGATCTGTTACAATTAGTTTACTTTAATAAAACTCTAAGTGTATAATGATCTGATAGATTTTTACACGACTGTATCGTATTTTTATGTTGTGTAGATTGCTTAAAGAGCACATACTACCAGCTGACAATGTGATGCTAGATTCCCGAGATGAAGCAAGAAAGATTTTGCGAAACTTGGAGATGGATTACAATTCTATCCACGCTTGTCCTAATGACTGCATTCTTTTCAGAGGGGAATACATAGACATGGAGAAGTGTCCGAAATGTGATTCCGAAAGATATCGAGTAGATCTCCACGGGACAAAAATTCCACAAAAGGTTTTGCGACATTTTCCTCTGCTTCCTCGCATCAAGCATTTCTTCGAATGTAAGTCCATGGCCGCCCTAGCATCATGGCATGAGGAGAATAAATCTTCGGATGGTGTGCTACGAATTCCTGCAGATTGCGCAGCCTGGAAACATATAGATGGAACATGGTCGGATTTTTCAAGGGAAGCTCGAAATTTGCGCTTAGGCCTGGCTATGGATGGCGTAAATCCATTTGTTCAAAGATCAACATCTTACTGTGTATGTCCTGTTGTCATCCTCAACTACAACATTCCCCCGTGGTTGACTACGAAGAAGGGGCACCTATGGCTAAGCTTGATTCTGCCAGGGCGATATAAAGTGGAGAATATGGATGTGTATCTTCGTCCACTATTGGAAGAGCTACAACAATTGTGGATTGGCATAGAGGTGGTGGATATGAGCCGACACACAGGACGACGGAATGCTTTGATCAGGGGCATTCTAATGTGGACCATGCATGACTATCCCGGGCTAACAGAATGCTCAGGTGATCTATTGACACTCCTCACTCAGACACTGTAAATCTTGTTTTTTCCCATAGTTGATCTATTATCATGTGTATACATGCAGGGCTTCAAACAAGCAGATACAGAGCATGTGTCACATGTGGACCTAGACTGAATGCACGTAGGGCGCCCTCACTGAAGAAGCAAATCTACGAAGGTCATCAAGCGTATCTTCCAGAGAATCATGTGTTACGCGACGGCTTTTTGGGAAGAGAGCCACCAAGGATGTCTGCACAAGCATGGTTAGAGCAGAAGGAGATATGCGATGACCGATTGCCTCCAGGGATGAAGAGACTATCTCTATGGTACGAGTTACCATACTGGCCCCGACTCATGATCAATCACTTGCTCGATCCAATGCACATATTCAAGAATGTGGGTAATCTACTATGGGACCATCTGACCGGCAAGAAAGATACTTTGGGAGCCAGAGTTGACCTTAGAAATGTGGATCATATGGAGCAATATTGGCCGCAAACAGCGTCTGATGGATCGATAAAACTCCCTAAAGCACCATGGATTTTCACAGGAGCCGAAGAACACGCAGTAAAAGAGACCATTTGATCTTTGCGGACCCCCACTGGCGTAATGCACTCGCTCCGAACGTGTTTTACTAAAGAAGGAAAGCTTACCGGTTTGAAGTCACACGATTGGCATAAAATGTGTCAGGTACGTTCATAGTGGACTTTAATATCATTGCATAAAATGTGGACTTTAATATCATTGTTGCACATACTTTACAGTTTATTTTACCGGTTGCCATTGAGGGATGTTTGTCTCTCGACATCTGTAACACAATCTACAAACTTGCAAAGCTGGTGCAATGGATCTCACAAAAGGAGATCAACGTAGACTCCATACCATTCGCCAAACTAAATGCTGCGGAGCTTGTGTGCATGTTTGAGAAACATTTTCCTACTACCATGCTAACCATTCAGGTGCATCTTCTTGTTCACATAGTTGATGAGGTGGAAATAGCTGGCACAGTTCATTCCAGATGGATGTTCTTCTTAGAACGTTTCATGAAAACGCTTAAGGGATATGTGCGTCAAAAGGCACGTCCGGAGGGTAGCATGGCAGAAGGTTGGTTGGTATCAGAGTCCCTAGTGTACATTGGAGAGTGGCTAGACGGATTTGATAAAGCCCGGGACACGCTATGGCGAACCATAGATGATGAGCGCATATCTGGGATTGTCATGTGCAATCTCGGTGTTGAGAAGAAGATGACGGAAGATCTAGAGGCTAAAATCAACCGATTTTGCATGCTTCACAATCCAGTGATGCAAAAGTGGATTTCACAATATCAGGATGCAAAGCAAGAGCGACAAAGGGCACGAATCGAGTGGAGACGGGGAAGACGACCACCGATGCACTATCCGACGGTTCTGGAGAGCCTACCAACCTTCATGAGCTTAAGATGGTTGCACAACCAATTGAAAAGCGCACAACAATGCGGTGACGAAGTGACTGAGGAAGAGTGGGAGTACTCTAGGGGTTGCGCGACCAAGGTAAGTTTGCAATGTACGACTAGCTAGTGGCTTTATTTCTAAACGTTTGAACGGCCACTCATAATCTTTGTTCGTTGTAGTATAAGCCATACACAGCAGCATGGTGTAAAGGTCGACATTTTAGAGTGGAACGAATCGACAAAAAGCGTTTTACTCAAGATTGTGGAATCATGGCAAAATTTGAACAGTCTAGTCGACGACGTTCCTCTGATGCAGATCCTGTGGTGGCGGAACTCACTTACTTCGGCACGCTGCAAGAGATTTTGAGGATCGATTACAGAGGATTTTTTGTCGACTTGTTCGACGTGCAATGGTTCAAGATAATCATGGAGGGTTGCAACCCTACTGTGCATAGAGGAGAGTCTGGTTTTCTTGAGGTGGATTCTACTAAGAAATGGACTGACCTAAGAGACACTTTCGTACTACCCGAGCATTGTGAACAAGTAAGTATGTAAATAGTTAACATCCCCCTTTTACAAGTTATGTGCTTGAAAGCTCTCATGTAAGTTATGTGGCTCTGGCAGGTAATATTTCATCCTACAAAGTCTACATCAAACTGGTGGTACGTCATAGAGGTAGCCCCTCGTAGTGCAAGGACATATGAAGGCTACCATGTGCCAATCACAACGGCATCAATGGAGGAGATCAGAGAAGATGCTCAATCAGAAGCCGCTGCGGTGGTGCCAGACGAGCATCAAGATGCTACTACTCTATATGGGGTGCATGCAGAGGAGCTACAAAATCAAACAGAGGATATGTGTTTAAACGGAGAGCTCTATATAGATATAGGAAGTTATGCTGAGTTATGCGAGGATGAGAGAGAGATCTCTTAAAGCTCCGTGTTGTAAAAGCTCTGGCTCTCTAAGTACCTTCCATGGTGTATAACGCTCTTTTCTACTCGCGCTCACATCTTTTGATTGAAAATTCTGAGTTTTCGACTTGCCTCTTCTATCACTCAATTCATTGCGTCATTGTATTTATATGCGTCATTACGTCATTGTATTTAATGGTCTTTGCGTCATTGTCTACTCTATTCATTCAATATTAAGTTTAAATATTCGTGTGTTTAATGCAGGTATGGATGATGAGGAGTTTATTTCTTCTTTGTCACCGCAGCAGAGACAGTGGTACGTAGAGCGTCATCGCTCTGGCGCATCATCGCGCGTTCCTACTCCATCCGCATCTCCCTCTCTTTCGGAGCATTCGGCGCGCTCCGAAGCTTCGGCGTCGACGAGACGAGCTTCACACTCGTCTAGACACCGGCGCTCTAGTGGTGGCGGTGGCGGTTGTTGTGGGGATTCCGCCACCGATGCCTCCACACCGCCTCGTGTTCGACGAGGCTCTTTACCCTCCCCTTCTTTGCCCGCCCCCACACCAGCCACAACATCGCCATCTACGCCAGGTTTTGCACGGCTGACTGTTCCTAGCAGCTACACACCTCTACCTACTCCGCCAGGAGCCACCCCACTCGACACTCCTCGCTTCAGGGCCCAGACGCCGGTGGAGACACCTGACGTCCGTACCCCCATCGACACGCCGCTAGAGACCCCTGTCGGGACACCCAGGTTCACGCGTCACCGTCCAGAGGGCTTGCCTTACTCCGTCGACTTCAGTGGCGGCATCATCATGGATGATGACAGCAAGAAGGTGATCTCGCACATGCGTGGTCTTTGCTCTCAGCTGTTTAGACACTACATACTAAACAAATGGAGTGAAGTACCAAGTGATTTAAAAAACAGAGTCATCAGCATACTTCATGATGAGTTTCCCGTTCCAACACGGGATCAGCGCTTCAATGAAGACCTGATGAAGATTCGAATGCGTGAATACTACAAACACAAGCGTTCCGAAGTGCAAAAATCAATCAAGCATGGGTGGAACAGGCCAGATTGGCTGGCCAAAGAAGATTGGAAGAATGCGAAGAAAGCAGCGCGCAAGAATCCCGACAAGTGGAAGCAACAAAAGGATGCAGCCAGAGCGCGAGTAGAGACAGGGAGCTCGCACCACTTGGGGAGCGGTGGATGGGCATCATTTGAGGCCGATTTTGTAAGTGTTTTTGCATTGCTCTTTATGTTCGATAGTTTAGGGTTTATGAGTTTTTTAATTCTAACATAATGAATTCTTTGTATGTTTTGACAGTGGTCGATGACAGGACGTGATCCCACACCGTACGAGCGCGAGTACGCAGGTAGGAAGGGCTTAAACGCCCTGATGGACATTCTCAGTTCTCGCGGCGGCATGGTTAGTATTAGGGTTTACTCTTTTCTATTTTTTGTATTGTTTTATAAATGTCGTTATATGTTTATACTTACTGAAAGCTGTCTTATTGTCTTTTTTTACAGAATCCGACAGATACGCCGCTTGGATGCGATGAGACGTCTGACTAGTCGACGTCAGTTTAGCCGTAGCTAGATAGCATTAGTTTAGGGTTTCTCATAGCTTATGTATCATGAGACGGATTTTATACGTCTTTTTGAACCATGCATATTATTACATTTGTCACCGCAGTTCATTTTGCCAATCAATTCTTTATGCCTATGATGTTGTACAATTGTCATTATTACATTTGCCAATCAATTCATTTTGCCTATGATGTGTACAATTGTCAATTTTACGCTTGTCAATTTTGCAAACAATGCGTCTTGTGGGTGACTATTTTGGGTCTATTATCTACCCTTGCACTTTTTTTAAAAAGTGAATCAAGTACAATATGGTTGATGGGTGGCAGGGCATTCAATGCCCTGTCACCAAAAAAATATTCTCTCGGGCGTCGCTAAAACCGTCGCTATTTATGGCTCTGTAGCGTCGCTATGAGCGTCGCTATAGACTTCTATTTAAACGTCGCTATAACCGTCGCTATATGCGTCGCTATGAGCGTCTCTATATAGCGACGTTCATAGCGAGGCATATAGCGACGGTTATAGCGATGCTCTCGTAGCGACGCTATTAGCGACGGTTTTAGCGACGCCGGGGGTTATAAAAACCCAGTGTATTTCCGTCGCTAACAGCGTCACAAGAGCACACAACCTCTTGTAGTGATATATACACATGTATTATATTTAAATATATACAAGCACATATGAAGTTGTTCATTAAATCGATTTCCTCAGTTTTTAATTCGCTCGGATAAGTTCGCTCGATGATTGGTAAGACTCTCCGTCAAACTCAATATGAATACAAATGTAAGCTTCTAATTTCATACATTTTTTGCACGTTGCTATAATATTATTGCAATATGCAGGAACTTGGCTCGGATAGTGATGGGAATCAATTCCGGCTAAAACGATTGGACATACTCTACTGCAGCATATCATCAAACCAAAGAAGTTGGTGGAGCTATTGGATGATACATCCAATGCTAGCATTGCTAATGTTTTACACTAGAAGTATTTCAGTGAGCTAAAGAGAATTGTTTCGCCTCAGGAGATGATGGAGGTGTGTGACGGCACAGGAATAAGTTTCAAGGCCTACAAATCTTTGTATAGACTTGTCACACTAGGTCACAGAGCAGAAGGTTTGTTTAGGTTGCTTCCAATGCCTTATAGTGTTAGCGTTGCAAAAAGGTGCACCAATAATGATGTTGCAAGCTTGTTGGGTGGATTTCAATATGCGGAGGATGCCCTGCCATTAGAAGAGAACAAATCCTTTCGTTACAACGAGTTCAATATGTCTATGTTGACTTGTTGAAGCTCCTGGAGTCAATGATCAGATTTTATGGGTTGACACACGAAGAGTGTGATGGCAAAGTTATATTTGTGATGAAGCTTGATGATTGCCAGATTGTCAAAGGTCAACGGCTCAAAAGCGTAAGCGTTATGATTATGAACAGAGCCTTAGTGGGTGTCGATGTTGAGCTAAATGCCAGCAAGAAGGGAAACACATGTTTAGGTGTTCAGTTTGAGAAGAATAGTTGATGGCTAGCAGCTTCTCATCTCACACATGAGACACATGAGTACCTCAAATGGTATTTTAATCACACCCCAATCATTGACGTCATTCGGCAACAACAAGAAGGACAATGATTGTAGGTTTCAGGTGTGGGTATGTTCCAAGTGGAGTGGAATTTGGTAGGAGACTTGAAAACTCTCAAATGTATGTTAGGATGCAAGCAAGGTGCAATGACCCTCTTTCCATGCATTTATTGCTGCTAGAGTAAAGTCTCATTAGGAACTGAGGGCAAGGGTAAGGGTAAGGGTGGCAAAGTTGCATTCAACTCTGCGAAAGGTAAGGGTAAGGGTAAGGGTGGCAAAGCTGCAGCCAACTCTACAAAAGGTGTGACCACTACACAAAAAATGCGTAAAGCACTACAACAATGGTTTCAAGGTATCCTCAGTTGTAACCAGTGTGCATCCCCTAATTGATACTTGGACGATCCAAATTGGGATCATATCCTATCAATTCCTCTGATAAATGTGCATGTGTGCACTCTTCATGCCCGTCTACGAATTCTTGACAAGTTGCTTATGCTCCATATTAATTATGCTTGGAATATGGAGCCTGCAGAAAGAAGGAAAGAGTGTATCACAGAACTCGGATCTATTCTATCAAGTGTTGGCCTACATGGAGGTGCAGTAGAGTTATAAAGGACAAGAAGGCATCCTAATAAAATATTTATGGGTGGTAGTAAATCTAGGCATATGCTTTCAGACTATTATGCATCCCAAGGTCCCAATGAGTTTCAATTGTGAAAAAAGGTGTGTGACATTACCACCTACAGAGGTAACAACGCAATGAAATTAAGCATGCTTGTGTATGGCAGTCTGTAGATGACATTTTTTGTTTGCTTGAAAAGGCAAAGCTAACTTCTACTAAGATATCCACCTTAAAGTTTGCAATGAATAGTTTCATAGGGCAAATGGTGGATGCCTGGGGGGAGACGCACATAACACATTACATGGTGGGTTGAACACTTTGTCTTTGTAGTAAAAAAACATTAGTGATTGAAATAGAATTTTATACTTTTGCAGCACATTCTTTTTGCTCATAGCTCATTTTTTCTCAACACATTCCGTTCATTGGGCATCTGGAGTAGTGAAGGAACAGAGCGCTCACAGTATCAAAAAAAAGTAGTGTATTTTAAAAATACACGGCATGGAGGTGGGAGAAAAAAGAGCAATGCCCTACACGAAATGTTCAATTGGTTATACAGAGTTTTAGAAAGGAGAGAAAGGAAGAAGAGCAGAGTGCAAAGAAGCTTGAAATGTAGAATAGAGAAAGTGGTCAGCATGAGGCGATCACAATCATATCATGCTTCTAGTACAAAAGATCGATTCCGATGATGGTTGGCAACAAGACAACGAAATGGCAGGCCTTGGGTGGAAAACCAATAAATTTCTAATACTAACTACTTCTATATTAAACATACATTGTAATGCCACGTCGTGATTTGTTGATGCCCCAATCAGTGGCTCCATGTAGCAAGTTTCAATAATATTTTAGAGTTTTTAAAATTTTTAATGGTATTATTGAGTTTTTAAGTTTTTTTTAAAATAGTATTATATAAGTCAAAACTCACAACTTGAAGTTCATTTCTTATTTGCATATTCTAGAAGATCCACTCGAGCACAAACGCACATGCACTCATATCCTGCACCACATGGCTGATTCACACGAGTAGACTCGCACTACGCACAACAATACCACCACAGCCACTCACACCGCAAAAAATCTGCAACCCAAACCCAATGCAAAATCTACGGCTTCAAATCCACATCCTCAACCACAATGGATAATCCAGCGCCCCAGCCTGCCCTAGACACCCAAGAGCCTCCCTAACCATCAAATCTAGATTATTTAACCACCATGCGACATATTTTTGGAGATCTCGAAGATATAAACCATGCCACTCACACACCTCTACCAAATCCCCCACCAATTTCACCTCTTCATAGAGCCACACAAGAAACAAGGGAAATAGAAGAAGAATACCAAGGTTCGCTTGAAAATCCAACACCCTCGCCTGCTGTTACAACAATTGGTGCTCAAGCCACCACAGAAACCACGCCGTGAAAGTTTCCACCACGAGTCTAGCAAAGAGTAATCAAGGTTATACCAGGCGACCCGGTTTCTAAAGAACGAGATGCAAAGAGGAGAAAAATAATAGAAGAGATGGAAAAGAAAGAGGCAACTAAGAAGGAATCGCGGAGAGTACAAGAAGAGCAAAGAAGACAGAGAGAGAGAGAAGGAATAGCAGAGATCTTAGGCCGAGAGGCTCATTTGGCAAATTAACAAGCATGAGCAGAGGCAGAGAGAAAGGCGGCAGAGTATAGAGCTCAAGCCACCCAACAAGCAAAGGTTGGGAGCTCAAGGCCTTCAAAAATACCTTAGAGAGCCAATCAATGTGCAAAGTGAAAAAAATACAAGGTTACACCTAAAGAGCAACAAGCTCAAGAGGAGAGGAGGAAAAAGTATAAAGATGATCCTCCTCAATGGGCGAGGCAGGCGGCTCCTCCACCACCACCAACAACAAAGAAAAAGCAAAGATGGAAGCCAGACATAGGTGCCCGGTGTGAGATTAGAAAATATCAAAAGAGCATTAAGCCAATCATATCCAAAGTGGCCTTTTCTCAGGTGGTGAGAGAGATGATGGATAAATATAGCGACTCGGTTACACGAATACAACGCGCAATTCTATTGGCCCTACATGATGTCGTCAAAGATATTTTTGTGCAAATTTTTTAGGATGGCGTCTCCTGTATGGTGCATGCAAAGCGTGTAACATCAAAAACTACGGATTTAGCCTTAGCAATCAAATTAAGAAATGAAGGATGCCTTCATCAGAAATAGTCTACCCATGTACTCTCTCTTGATGAGATTTGTAATCTTTTTCTATAATATCAAATGGAAAATTTCTACCAATTCGTACAATTGTTCAACTTTATTTTTTACATTTTTTTTATAAGTATTTGAATTGTTGGGTATGTTAAATTTAAGTTGACCACCACGGCACTCGGCTCGTCTGACGCTGTCGACATTTGGGGGGCACATCTTGGTGATTCTTTTGTGAAACGGGGGGGGGCGTACTTGGTCAACCGAACCATATTATCATAGTGATGTTTGTGGGTCCATGCAAACTCCGTCCTTGGGCAATTACCTTTACTTCGTGACTTTCATTGATGATTACTCCAGGCATGCATGGGTATATCCACTAAAGCAAAGTACAAAGTGTTTACGTGCTTCAAACAATTTTTGGCAATGGCTGAAAATGTCTCAAAATGTACTATGGGCACCCTCTATTCAGATCAAGGGAGGGAGTATATGTCTCATGAATTTAGTACATTTCTGGCTAGTCATGTACAATGCCTTATACACCATAGCAAAATGGTGTTGTTGAGAGGAAAAACAGGTCACTTACGAAATCGGCACGGTACATGGTCAAAAGTCAAGCTTTGCCGCATTTATTTTTTCTTGATGTGATGTGTAGCCATTAACACGGTATTCATGTTGTGCACCACTCAAATCTGCCAATTGATATGTACCATTGTCAAACTTGTTCACAACAGTAAAAGAACCTTCCCACTTGATTTGAAACTTTTTTTGGAAAGTATTGTTCAACTTACTATTGTATTGCAACACAAGATCACCCTTTTCAATTCGCTTATCCTTCAGACTTTCACTAGCCTTAATCTGAGCTTTCTTTGACACTTCTTCATAGTAGCTCAAAGCCAAAACTCTGTCCAATTGCAAACATTGTAGACCCAATAACCTTTTCTGCCAAGTATCTCTTTGATATTCATCTCCCAATGACAACAATTTAAGTGTAGGAATCTCCACTTTAATTGGCAATAATGCTTCCTTTCCATAGACCGTGGTTACTAGAAAACCATGTACTCGTTTTGATAGCAATTCAATAGACCCATAATGGACAAGGCAATTCTAAATCCCAAGTTTTCCCATGTGTCTGGTTCATCTTTGTTAAGATACTCAGCAACTCTCCATTGAACCTTTCATTGAGACAATTGCATTGTGGATAATAAGGAGAACTATACCGGTGCTGTATATTGAGCTTTTCGCATAGGAAATCAAACAGCTCTCCTCTAAATCCCGGTCCTCTATCAAAAAGTAGTTCTAGTGGCACACCAAATTTGCAGCATATATGTTCATATACAAAATTTCCCATTTCCTTACTAGTAATCTGTTTGACAGCTTTAGCTTATGCCCAACGTGACAAATAATCCATTGTTGTCAAGATGTAAGCATTCCTTTTCCTAGCCATGGGTAAGGGTCCAATAGCATCAAGACCCCATTTTTCAAACACATCAAAAGCTAGAATTGTCTTTCGTAATTCAGACTTCAAAATTCTCTTCTCCATTTTTTGACAAGATAAACAAGATTTTCACCAATGGTTAACATCTCGTGTAATACTTGGCCACACATAGTTTTCTTGCAAAATCTTACGCAACATGAGCTTCATGGCAAAATGGCTTCCACAAGATCCCTCGTGATTTTCTTCCAAAATCTTGTAGACTTCCTCTTTCCTGAGCACACGACACAATACTAAATCACTTCCTTTCATGTAAAGCACATCATCAAGCGTTTTGTACTTTCTAGATTTTCTTATGAAAACATACTTTTTGGATGATGGTAGACCCTCAGGTAAACCACCCGTCAACAGAAAATCCACCTCCTTTGATAACACTTCCCTTCCATGATATAAAGGGGCATTAGCCTTCAGCACAAACACACAAGTGATCATTTCTTGGGCAGCATCATGAGCTTCTTCATTTTGAGACCTTTCAATATGCTGCAAACTCCATGCTTCAAACTTTTTGAGTAACAATTTCATCTTGGAGTATAAATTTTTCAATTTAGGATTCTTATCCTTCCATACTCCCAATACTTGCTTTACAACCAACAAGGCATCTCCTTTGATTTGTAGGCATCTAATTCCCAGATATAAATGGATTTGAAAGCCACCTTCAAGATCCATGTACTCTAATTCGTTGTTACTTTTTGCATCAAGTTTCAACCCATGTTTCCTTACAAGTTTTCCTTGTGCATCATAAATGACAAATCCTCCCGAAGTAACATCATGACTTCTTTCAGAAGAGCCATCAAAATATAATAGTGAAGCATTGGATATGGCAAGAGTTTCAAGCTTCTTCCTTTGCACCAATCTCAAAGAACTGTCACTATCAATGTCTCCAACTCTAGAAGAGTGTCTCTGACCAATTGAACACTGTCAAAGGCATATGCATAAAGATGACAGCAATGCCAACAATGGCAGGTCAGGAGATGCACACCAATACTGCACTAACCGCATAAACATACATCCTATGTCGATGCCGAAACTATATATGGGGATGTCGAGAGCTCGCTCCAAAACCTGTATCACCAAAAGGATCTCCACAATTGAGAATCCCCTAGCTCAATAAAACCTTACCACGACCCTCAACAATAGGTTTTACATATTTTCATCACAATACATAAACCGCATAAGATCTTACATCAACCACAGAAACCCTTTTCTGTAACCGCTGCGGCGGTTTGTCTGATATAACAGACCCTCAAGACTTGACATCAAATATGCATGTGATAGACATTGTAGAAAGAGTCTGCAATGAAAACCTGTACGCAAAAGAACCGTCGAGGGTAGACCACCCTGCTGTCTGAACAGGGTCTCAACTGAATATCTCTCAAACTGTGCAAAATTTGCAGAAACTTCCTTTTGCAAAGTTGTAGACCACGCAAAAACAGTTGGGGGTCGTGGGAATGGATTTGAAATAAGCTGTTTTTAAAGATCAAAACAGATCTGTAAAAATCTGCAGCTTCTACTTCACGACCTACAGGCAGTCTGAGTGACGTATCTCCAAATTAATGAAGGTTTTGAGAAAACTTTCTTCTACAAAGTTAAAGAGGACGAAAAACCAATCAGGAAGCACAAGAATCAGCTTAAATGAAGACGTTTTGGTAGGCCAAAATAGATCTGCAAAAAACGTGCTGCAGTTTTTGCTGCTTCTCTGCTTGCCTCCCCGTCGAGCTCCAATGGTGCTCCCAATCCCTGAGCTCTGATACCAGTTGAAGAGCACGTGCAAGAGCGTGTGTGTGTGTGCAGCGATGGAGAAGAGAGGAGACACAATTTTGGGTGGACTCCAAACACAATAGTGTACAACCGCTTTGCCGCCGTCGTGCCTTCGTAATTCTCGATCGTCCTCTCTCTCTCTCTCTCTCTCTCTCTCTCTCTCTCACACACACACACACACACACACACACACACACACACACACACACACACACACACACACACACACACACACACACACACATACACACACACAAGGAGATGAAGAAGAAAAAGATGGAGATGGAGCAAGAGCACTCTTCTATTGCACAAATGAGAGAATGAGTGAATTTTAGGTTTAGTTGACTTCTATATGAGCTCACACCATTCACACTTGGACACCCATGCTTAGCCAACTAATCCCTTGAATGTTCCAGTTAGAGTGTGCCTCTCATCGGCGATCACTCTTACCCTTTTCCTATTGGACCGACAAGCCCGGTACCTGACTCTACCAAATAAATAATACAATGTCCGCCGTAGGTTACAACGTTCATCTCGTAGGTGATAGGGTGTCCGTGAGCCGTGAGGGTTAACATGCCCCCCTTCCTTATGTAGATTCCGTCCTCGGAAGCTATTGAGTTGAAGCTCGTTCGTCGAGGTGGAAGAGCATTTGAGATGAATGTCCTTAGCCTTCTTCAGTCACTGCAAAATCAAACAACATTGGCACAGTAATTGCATTCTCATAAGCAATTAAAAAGCATATGCAGTTTTAAGCAGACAAATTGATTAGTAACAGAATTTTAAACAATTTGTCAGCAATAAACATTAAATTGCAATGTAATCAAATGCATAAACAGATGTAAAGGTAAAAAATTAAACAAGTCTGGGGTCGCTAATTTAACGGTCGAAAGGCACTAGAGATCGACTATTAATACCATGGGTAAGCTTCTTAATTTTCTCTAGTCAATTAAGTTGTTTAATTGCGAGAGCCAAGTATTTCATGTTCAAGGGCTGACTAGAGGTTATACCTAGAAGACCTTGTAGTTAAGCTACGATAAAAGGAATTTCTCATGAAATCATCGCCTGACTGATTACCTTTTCTTTGACCCCCCAAAGTCCTTTCACAGTGATTCAATTTTGATGTGTATGCTTATTTTGTATGCCTTGGGTTTTTTGCTTTTCAAAGAAAAGCGCCCACACTGGGAACCTCTAGGGCTCTAGTACCATAGGCTATACATGTGAGTGAAGTACCAAATCAAGCTGAGGTTTCTCTTCCAGCTTAAGATTTTACATTGTGGCACTTTGATTTTTTTAATTTTATTTTTTTTGTTCGTTTTCAGCATTTTAATTTTGTAACGTTGGGGGGTCATATAGCACTGTTACACTTCCCCAGGCTCATCACACAAGTAAACTCCCTTTATAATACTTAAGCTAAAGGTCAATAGGGTCAAGACCACTAGAAAGCCCTAGTACATTTCACACAATGCTGCCTAAATCGAATTAAGAACCTAAGTAACCATTAATTATTAGGAAGGCATTCCCCATGGTATTAAGAGAAGATCTCTAACACCTAACTTGGTCAAACTAGCTTAGTCGGACTTGCTTGATGTTTAAACCTAGACAAGTGATTATGACAAAAAATGACATTGAATTAAATGTTTGATACTAAGCAAATGTGTTGGATATTATGCTACCAATCACAATCAAAGCAGACGATCATACATGCAAAAAAGATAAGGGGCAATGCTAATGGACAAGAAACACCTGTTTGTGTTGATGGTCGCGCGTGATTTGAAGTGTGAACGAGAGAAATATTCCATGAAGGTCCAAATCCTAACCACAACAACATGTTCTTGTACACACTATGAAACACAAGAATACCTCTAGGAGGCACATCAGTGGGAAAAAAGAACTTTGGTAATCACTCAACTATAAAACAGAAACACTCCTATTGTACTAATTCTACCTACCCTCCATCACTTGAGCGATGAGGATCAAAGGTGTTTTATGGCATAGGTTTCTGTTCCAGTGTATCGAATGCGAATGTGTAGGTCTGGTCAATGTTTTGACTTTTGTTGTGCATACTCGTTTGCTAATTGCTCTTGCTCTTTATTGTTTTTGTTTTTTTGTGAGTATAAGTCTTTATATATACATTCCCTAAGATTGGGAGATTGAGAGGTCAGGGAGGAAGGTTGAGAGGGAAGCAAGTGAATGATGGATGTCAGCAAACACTCCCCCCTTCCTTGTGTAGATCATACCGTTTGAAATGAGATTGTCACCCTTTGAAACCAATCGTTCCAATTGGTAATAGGTGAGGATTTTTGCTAGTAGTTTTCTATTACCTTAGGTGCCTCATCGAGTTGCAAGGGTGGTAAGGTACTCTCCCAGGATCGAACTTGAAGTGGTTCATCAGGTGATTCTTGAACACTGGGAGGTGTGGATTCCTTTGTAGCTTCATGGAGGTCCACTATTGTAGGTGGAGGCTGTGAAGAAGCTTTTACCTCTATGGATGTAGGTTGGGTTGTGGATCTATGTATTTCTCCTCTAATGGCATCTCCCCAACTCCATCCATCTGTGCAAATTGTGGTAGCCCAAACTTCAGTTCTCCATTGAGGAAGGCTCGAAGAGCTAAGACTAGCTCGAGGTCTTTATATAGTTTGGACATGATGGTGGTTCTAACTTCTGAAGACATGAAATCCATCAATTTGGAATGTTTAACGGCACCTTTTGGCCTTGAGTCCCTTGACGTGGGGAAGATGGGGTCTCCATCTCTTCGATAGGATCAGGTGGTCCCTCTGTAAACATTCTTTCCATCAAGAAGTGAGTACGCCCGCTTTCCCATGACTTTAACTCACTTTCTTCTTGGATGACACTAGGTATGTCCAAGGGTCTATGGACCTGGTGAGGTTGTTGTTGTGTAGGGAACACGGTGTCTGTAATCTGGATCTTCCTAGGTGCTGGTTCTAGATCCCTTTGGGTATCTTCTACCAAACTCCTTAATTGCTTGACTCGCTCAATCTCCTCTGTAGGGTTTGGGTAAGTTCCTATCTTCTTTTTGGATCCTGTCCATTGTGGCTCATGAAGATCTTCCTTGTTGGTTTCTATGTTAATGGTCGTTTTGGTCTCCATGGTTTCACCTGAATCAGAATCTTCTTCAGCGTCGTTCATATATACGGGGTCGTCACCAATCCCTATGTTGGTCTTTGAACTGGGGTCTGACTTCGCTGCTTTTGGCGATCTCCTTCTTCCTGTTTTCTTCTTTTTTTGAGATTGGGCAATTGATGCCGTGTCTCTTTCCTCAAGAATATAGTTTTGTTTTTGGAGCATCGATCGTGTGAGTACGTTTACTGGTACCACGGGTGTACTTGGTGATGGCTCCTCGGTAACATCAATCAAGTTTAATGGTGTGATCTTCGGTGCATTTGGATTATTTGGACATTGGGCAATCAAATGATCTATGCCACATCGATTACACATGAGTATCGGCATTGTAGACGTACTCGCTTGATTGGTTTGCATTAGTGTGGCGTTCTTTTGTAGCCTAATAGGACACTCGGCTACACGATGTGGGCCTCCACACTCATAGCATTGAAGAGGTGGTCTCTTAGCAGTGTAGTTGATATTTTGGCCTCTTGCCGCAAGAGCAGCTACTTGATATACAGGTTTGACTTATCCCCATTAGTCCTCCATGTAGTATTGTGGACTTTCTTCAAGCACATCCATCCCATAGGTGATATTACGATCTATATCTTCCTCATAGCCTTCCAAACAAGAAATAGATGACTCACAACCCACTTGATTCACAGAAGTGATTCTCGGATGTGGTGGTTGCGGCCCTAGCACTGGAGGTGGTAAGGGTGTTGTTTGAAGAACATTTTGGGCCCTAGGGACCATGTGTTGTGTTGTTTGTTCAAGAGGTGGGTCCGGCATCAATGCAGTCACTCGAGGTGTGACTGTCCATGCTAAGGTTGGTCTATTGGCCATCGCGCGCTTAAATACTATGCAATCCTTAGCTTGATGACCATACCTTCCACATGCATTGCAGTTCCCATTGAATTTTACTCTAAAAGTAGGGCATTTACTGGTACTATGCGGTCCATAGCATACTGAGCACCATTGCTGCTCCCTTCTTGAATACATATGATTGTTTTGCGGAGCACGATTGTCTCTAAGACTCTCTTGAATAGCCTTGGTGAGATCTGCTAAAGTCATCTCAGATATCTTTGGCTCCTTAGCAATAGGCTTTAGGGTCATTGGCTGATGCCCTGATGCTTGCGTACTAATAGATTTAGACTCAATAGACACTCTTTCTCCTTGAAGCATTAGATTATCCTCCAATTGGATCGCATTGGTGGTGACTGCTTCCCAAGTGATGATACCTCTAATGACTAGGCCATTGTAGATATCCTCATGCCGTAATCCCCTAATGAATCTATCAAGCAATTGGTTATTGTTGAAGCGCTCATTTGGATTACAACGAGAATTCAAATGCTTCAAGCGACTTATAAAGTCTCTCACAGACTCTCCTTCCTCTTGTTGGGCTTTCTGGAGCTGAGAGGCTACACCCCAAAGCACTCCCTCTCGTATGTATTCTTTTAAGAACAGTCTCCTAAGAGTAGGGTAAATCGTTTTTTCTTCCACCCTTAGGGTTCTATACCAATCCCCAACCTTTCCACTTAAGGTTAGGCTTAAAGCATTGCTCTTATGTAGGTCATTGTGTTCTCCTAGAGAATCGCATATTTGTTCAAACACTTTGATATGCTTTCGCACATCCCTGTCTCCACTAAATTTTTGTGTGAGCTTGGGTATTTGTACTGCCTTACTTCTAGGCTCTCTATCAGGCGTGTTGCGCATATTCTCAGCAATAGATCGACCAATAGCTTGAGCAAATGTTGCCAAGTCACCTAAGTGAGCAGGCACCGTGGGTGAAGGTGGCTCCAGAGACTACATGTGGAGTAGGTATTGGCATTGGGCTTGGCACATAGGAAGCCCTTGGGTTCCACGTTGGGTACGATGTTGTGCCATGTGGTGGTCCATAGTTCATATGGGTGGCCCTAGGCATAGGAGACGTCGGATGTGACATGCTAATGCTAGCCGGTATAGTCCCATGGAAATAAGAACTTGTGTATTGTGGTTGTGGAGCATAGGTAGTTGAAACAATGGGAGGGGTAGGGACTACATGAGTGTGATGACCCATAGGTGCATACGATTGGTACACACTTGTAGGTACTATTGCAGGCATTGAGCTACCATGTAGCGTTGCTTTACTAACAAACGAGGTCCATGGTGTGTTTCTTGGCATGCCCATCATTGGGGTAGGCATCGTATCCGTGGTGTCATCCATGGAAAGATGAGCTAGACTTGGAAAAGTAAAGCTATCACTTGTGGGCTCAGATTGCATTGAGACCCCTGGCGAAACAACATATGGGGGATCGATGGGACTCACTGGGAGAGTCTCCATTTGTGATAGAGTGGGTTGGTTCCCTTTGCCCGTGTCGAAAAATCGCATAGGACCCGTCGAAGGTATGTTTATTCCTCGATTTTGCCTCTCGGACTGGATAATCCTATGGATGACATTGCAGATCATGTGTTGTTGTTCCTCTAGACTAGTGGCACTAGATGTGGATTGTACAACTTCTAACCAACCCACATGGTATGTGTAACCCATGTATAGGTCGGTCAAAGTCTCTGTGTGTAGGTCATATTCCCAATTTTCATTGAGAAATACCCCGTCCAAACTTGGTGTACTAGAGGGTTGCCGTGAGGTGGATGCAATGTTGCTTTCCGTGTTTTGACTTTTAATCACCGCTACCTTAGAGGCGACTTTGGAAGGTGGTAGCTCGATAGGGCCCTCATTAAATAAGGTAGGTAGAATGTCCACGTGGACACTCTGAGGGAGTGTGTGGTCTATAGGAGATGTGAATGGTGATTCTACTTCCCCACCCCCTTCATTTATTTCACTAGCCGTAGGTTCAGAGCGCGTAGCTCTACTAAAAGTTTTCATCAAACGGCTAAAAATACTAGTTCCAGGTTGTTGGGCCCAGCTAGGCACGGTTTCATTTGTTCCCCCGGGGCTTTGTGTAAGATGCTCTTCCATAATATCGTAGTCAGAGGAAGAGTCACTAGCCGCTATATTTGGGTCTTTGGTTGCACTACCTTGGGTCCCCGCCGAGGGCATAGACCCTAGCATGGAAGGATAGTGAGTACCCCCGTAAATCGAAGCACTAGCTAGTTGTTCGGACTCTAGCACACGACCAGAGCGTAGATACATGTGCTTTGGATGCCCTACAAGTGTCGGCAAGTACCCTCAAAGGTTACTTGCTTTGTTTTGTGGGTGTTTTGCACCCCGTTTTCTACTTGATTTTTTCTTATTTTTTTTATGTTTTTTGAATGTTTTTTAATGTTTGATTTTTTTGATTAAAGTGTGTGATAGCTCGAAACGAGCGTATCACTTAGAGGGTCACTGTGTGCTTTACAGCACAATTTTCGGGCATCTGACGTTCCGTTGGTCCTCAAAAAATCGATTTTTAGCTACGTGTGAAGCTAAAATTCGTTTTCTTAAAAGGCGACTGAGGCCTAGGCCTAAGCGTGAGCTTGGGCTTGGATCTGGGAGATATTCCCGATCCTGGTCCTAGCTTTAAAAATTTTTATTTTTTTAAAAAAGAGTTTATTTTTTTATTTTTTTTAAAGGATAAGGTCGCCCGGCCTGCACGAGAGCACACACACACACACTCTATCTACCTACTTCTAACTAATACACCTACTCTTACACACTAACACACTCTATCAACTCTCACTAATCTACTTCCTACTTACTGTACACAGAAAACTAACTACCTTAATACACAGAGAATAAACACAGAACCTTTGAAATCTCCATTAACAAAGAAAACTAACTACCTTAATACACAGAGAATAAACACAGTACCTTTGAAAACTCCATTAACAAAAAAAACACACAGTATAACACCAAATCCCTCTTCTCAACACACGCACACTCCTTCCCTACCTTTCCTATAATTGAAATTGCACCATGAAGAAGCACAGAGTGCTACTCGAGCTTAATGCACGGCATTCCCCGACAGCGGCGCCAAAAATGTGCGCGTATGTTGCACGTGTCAATGCAAGGAACTTGCCGATACACCGTGTGCGAGCCACAAATGGCTCCAAGCACACAACAAGCCTAAACTAGTAAGCTCAAAGAAGGTGATGGTGTGTCACTCACCGCTCTACGCTTGCTTCGTGGAGGATTCCTCGTTGCGAAGAAGAGGGAGACGCCGCTACGCCGCGCTCAACCGCTTCGCCGTCATCGTGCCTTCGTAATGCTCGATCGCCCACTCTCTCTCTCTCTCTCTCTCTCTCTCTCTCTCTCTCTCTCTCTCTCTCTCTCTCTCTCTCTCTCTCTCACACACACACACACACACACACACGCATACAAGGAGATGAAGAAGAAAAAGATGGAGATGGAGCAAGAGCACTCTTCTATTGCACAAATGAGAGAATGAGTGAATTTTAGGTTTAGTTGACTTTTATATGAGCTCGCCCCATTCACACTTGGGCGCCCATGCTTAGCCAACTAATCCCTTGAATGTTCCAGTTAGAGTGCGCCTCTCATCGGCGATCACTCTTACCCTTTTCCTATTGGACCGACAAGCCCGGTACCTGACTCTACCAAATAAATAATACAATGTCCACCGTAGGTTACAACGTTCGTCTCGTAGGTGATAGGGTATCCGTGAGCCGTGAGGGTTAACATCTGTGAAGCGCACCATTGTTCCTCACATCCGTTTAGCAAAATCTGCAAAACAGGCTTGGGATATTCTAGCAGGTCTTTATTCAAGCCGCAATGAGGCTAAAATTGCTTTGCTACGTAAAGAGATGGAGTCGAAGATTATGCATGAGGAAGATGATATGGACACTTTCCTTGCTAGTGTCAAGGATATCAATGAACAACTTATTTCTGCAGGTGAAGTCATTTCAGACAGTTCCCTTGTGCAGACTGTTCTTGATGTCTTACCAGATTCTTACCAGACTTTTGCTAGTACTTGGAGACTTATGACCCAAGGAAATCGAGAAGTTGTCAAGTTTGATGCATTACGCACATTGCTGTTGCAAGAGTCACTTTCTAGAAAAAACAGGACCAGACAGTGTGCAGTTGAACAGGCTTTTATTGCTTCTCAAAGAAAGGGTGGTAACAGCAATGCAACCACTTCTTATGGTTCTGCTGTGAGTGGCAAAACTTCTGTTCCTAATGCTTCTGCTGGAAGCACTTCGTCTGGCAATTTTGGTGAGAAGGGCAAAAAGAAGATGCGTTGCCATTATTGTAAAGCTAATGATCACTTGATCAAGAAGTGTCCTAAGTTGAAGGCAAAAGAGGCTAAGAAGAAAGAGGGTGGTTCCACTGCAAATGTTGGTTCCACTACAAATGTAGCCATTATTGAGTCTTTTGTAAAAGGAGACTGTAATGTTGATGTTGATGCAGAATGGGCTATTAGTGCAGAGTGCACTTACAATCCTGTTGTCCATGATGCATGCTTGTCAGTTGCTGCAGATTCACATGTGTGGTATTTTGACAGTGGTGCTACAAAGCACATTACCTCACATTGTGAAATGTTCACCTCTCTCGAGTCTGTCCCTCATGGGAATTCAGTCACTTGTACCAACAATGCCTCTTATCCGGTTCAAGGAGTTGGAAAGATTGTGCTTACTGCTACAAATGGTAGTTCCTTCACACTTGTTGATGCACTTTATGTACCTGGAATCAAGAAGAATCTCTTGTCTGTATCCGCACTTGCTAGACTTTGACTTGTAGTCAAATTTGTGGATGACAGATGTATAGTTCATGATCTCAGTTTTGGTGATGAAATTGTTGCATCTGGCCTTTTGTGTCGTGGGCTGTATAAGCTCACTTTGTATGACAAGTGTGGGCAAAATTTTGCAAATGTTGCTGCAGATTCAAGGGCTATTTCAGATGCAAAACTTTGGCATGCACGTTTTGGTCATCTGAATTTGCCAGTTTGCTGCATTTGCAGAAATCTGATATGATTGCTTCTTTGTCAAGGCTGTATTTTTTGTAAGATGCAGCATTCTAAGTTTCCAAAGGATGGTTCAATTCGGACCACATGCAGGTTGCAGCTCGTGCATAGTGATTTTTGTGGGCCCATGCAAACCCTGTCCTTGGGTAATTACCTTTACTTCATGACTTTCATTGATGATTACTCCAGGCATGCATGGGTATTTCCGCTTAAAGCGAAGTCCGAAGTTTTTATGTGCTTCAAAACAATTTCTGGCTATGGCTGAAAATGTCTCAAAATGTACTATGGGTACCCTCTGTTCCGATCGAGGGGGGGGAGTATATGTCTCATGAATTCAATGCATTTCTGGCTAGCCGTGGGATAAAACACCAATGTATAGTGCCTTATACACCTCAGCAAAATGCTGTTGCTGAGAGGAAAAACAGGCCACTTACGGAAATGGCACGATGTAATGTCAAAAGTCAAGCTTTTCCGCATTCTTTTTGGCTTGAGGCCATCATGTGTGCCACTTATGTACTAAACAGGTATCCTATGAAAGCTTTGCAGTCTATTACTCCATATGAAGCATGGCATGATAGAAAGCCTTCTATTGAGCACATGCGTGTTTTTGGCTGTTTGGCATATGCTTTGGTGCCACAAACACAATGCAAAAATTGGATGATAAGGCTGTCAAATGTATTTTTGTTGGTTATAGTGCTGAAAGCAAAGGTTACAAGTTGTATCATCCGCAAACAAAACGTATTCTGGTTTCGCGGGATGCAGTGTTTGTGGAAGATTCTGTTCAGCCCTTCTTGTCATGTACTAGACACAGTAATGTAAGCTGACAGGACATTTATGACACTTTGTTGCCTCTTTTCAATGGTGGAAATACGAATGTAAGTTCCAATGAGGCAAATGTACAGCCTATGAGGGTTTCTGAAAATGTTACAGATCAGCCTATTACTGATGCAAATGTACATGATGTACTTGATGAGGAAAGGGCTAAAAATGAGCAGGCTAGAGATATGCCAAAATGGTTGGTGCACACTTTGCGTGACAGTAAATTGGATGCATTTTTGTCTATTCGTACTCGTTCAGGCTCTCGCCATGCATCTTATGCATCAGATTGTTATGGTTTGGCTGTGTCTAGCTTACATGATGTTGAGGAACCTCTGTCTTTTGATGAAGCACAGAATTCAGAAAATTGGATGGTTGCCATGCAATCAGAATATGATGCACTTATAGAAAATGACATATGGACTTTATGTGATTTGCCTCCTGGTAAAAAGTTCATAGGTACGTAGTGATGTGTGTGAACACAGTAAGACCGCCGGGGCATTTTTTCCCTCTTTAGGAGGTTTTTTCCCCCGAGCATTATATATATGCCCATCACTCTAGGGCTATCAATCTTTCCATTGCACACTAAGTAATACACTCTCTATTGTGTGCCTTGAGCTTCCTTCGTCTTCTCCAAGCTGTGTACGTTTCTCTACAACCCTAATTCCAACAGATAGGTGTAGGGAATACCAGCTGGTGTTTATTTAGAAAAGAAGCAGAATCTTCGAAGATGCGACAGCGATGTGGCGGGAACCTTCGAAGGATGTGTGTTGCGGGGACAAGGGTCGCAGGTGTTGGGGAGGCGATGATCAGGGGGTACAATCTAATTGGCGATGAGGGGCGAGGAGTGCAAAAAATGATAACGTTGTCCTTCTGTCTTATTTTTGGAAACATTACCAAAATACCACTCTAATTTGATGAAATTCCCAAAATGCCCCTTGTAGTTTAAAAATTCCCAATGTACCCACAAAATACACCTTAAATTTCTCAAAATATCCTTCAATTTTTTGGAAATTCCCTAAATACCCTACCAGTACCCCACCTTGCTACATTCGTCCTTTGTGTAGTTGTTTTTGCAGGGCAACGTTTTGTTTTTACAGGGTTGCGATGGTTTTAGGTATTTCTCAGCGAGAAACAATGCGTCTTTGCACGGTCGAGAAGTGTCTGTAGGGTCACGATGGTTTCGACCATCTTTTAGCGACAGAGTATTCTCAAAGAATATGCTGGGCAGATTGGGAATTTTTGAAATATGATGGGCTTTTTGGGTTTCATCAAATTGGAGGGGTATTTTGGTATTTTTTTCCCTTTTGATTTCTAAAAAGAAACCTTAGTGTTGTGTTGGGTTAGGGAGACTTTCATTGTTTCCGGTGCATGGTGGAGACTTACTTTAAATGTTTATATTTCACTTTCATTTGACATATCTTGAGTGTTTTTGCATTCTATTGTTTTAGAATGTTGAATTGAAACTACACTTGCATAATTCTAGTAAATTCTATGGATACACACACACACATATATTCTAATGAGTTTCTTTAATTTCACATTTCATTTCACAGCCTCACATGGCTTGACTTTTTTTACATTCTATAGCTTAATTCTAGTCAATATTAAAGTCTTTTTTATTAAGCGGCCTCGATTGAGTTTCCTTCCCATAAAGAAGCAAACCAAAAATACTAGCATAAACTTAAAATTTGCAGGATTTTTGAATTATTTTCTCACATATTTCATCAGTTTTTCTTCCCTTTACCATGGTTTGCAACCAGGTAGTCTCTCTTTTTAACTGGCTCAAGGCTATTCTGAGGCAATCCTTTCTTGAACACTGATTTTACTTAAACTCAACCTAATAATTTTATCACGTTCTAATTATTTTAGAAAGTCATCGTGATTCTTTCACTTGTTTTTCTAAACATTGCGAGAGCAAGGGCCGACACGACGGGTCCGCGTTGTTGGTAGGCCTCGTTTGTGATTCAACGCAAGTAAGAATTCGAATCCGCATGGTGCCTTTTACTATGACATGTCCGACAGCTTCAGAATGTCAAACTGGCAGGTGAGAAGATGAATCTGTTGAAGAATCTACGAGTGAAATGAACAAGGTCGTCTATAGTAGACGAGGGCACTGCCTTCGATTAAAAATTGTATTTGCTGGTTAAAAATGTTATTAAACTATACGTGCAAGAAATCATATAGATGTACTCTATGCTTGACAACCGATAGTAACAAATAATATAAGTTGTATTTTGGAAAAACACTAAACTTTGACCAATGAAAGTAATTAGAATAGAGAATATTGGTAGTTGTGTACTCTAAGGAAGAATATGTACTGATTTTTATGTTTCTATCTCAAAAAAATAACCAAATTAGATGTAGAGAGTACTGTTGCAAGCTTGTAATTATGGTATGTATAGGGTCATGTTATCAAAAACTTTGTATTACTGTGGGCTTTTTTAATCATCTTTAACTAACTTTTGAGTGCAACTTATTTTCTTGAAATTGGTTCTTGCATGTTGGAGCAGTAAGAGGATTTGTTTTTTCTTGTTGTATTTGTATTCATTCAAGATAAGGATGAGATAGTGAAGCATGAGATGCAGAAATTTTTTGATAAAATGGAGGCAGATGCTTGCTTGGTGACCCCTATTGCCCTGAGCAACATCATGCTGTGGTATTCTAAGGCGAAGCATGAAAAAGGTATTGCCGCCCATTGGTGAACCAAACATACTCCGTTTTTGTTATGTATCTCATTGACAATGGGAATTTGGATGCGGCTGCCAAGGTTTCAAAAATTATCCAAGCCATGCACTTGGTTCTTGATAGAGTTACATACAAGACCCTCATAAATGCATATGCAAAGAGTGGGAATTTGAAAAGGGTATGGAGCGCTTGGAGGAAATGAAGGAGCACTTTCACTGGCCCACAAAGCAGTTCATGCCAGCTTTGCAAGCGGCAGGTAAGTCCGAGGCCGCTGCAATCTTGCTAGAGATTTCATCAGTTTCTTCTTCAAGTGACAATGAGCTAATCGAGTCATTAGATGATGAAGATATGGGCGATTCTGAGTGTAGTTTGTCTGAGTGGAGGGCCATTTCATGCTTTAATCTTGGTTTTGATGTGAATACATTTGCACAAGCTCTTCCTACATGGGACTCTAAAGTCGAAGAGATGCTCGAGCAAGCAAACATACATTGGCAGCGCCATCTTGTCATGGGGATCTTGAAGCGGGTCAAGAATGTAGATGTACTTTGGCCCTTTTTTCATTGGCTTAAGAACAAGGTGGGATACAAGCATGATAGCTATAGCCGTTCTGAAGGTATGAAGTTTACTGTCCCTATGTTCAATCGAGTAATGCGATACTATGTTGGCACTGGGGAAGGAGACAGAGTTTTCAGGTTTAAGCTCATAACAGAAGTTGGGTTGGAACCTAATCGTATCTCATACAATTCGAGATCAGTACCTGCTCAGATTGTTGATGCACTACAAACCTGAAGATCCCTTGCGCTATTGATTTCCTAGCTAAGATATGCTCTGTAGATGCGCCATTTGTATGCGGTAATCGGTACACACACAAGGGCCTAGGCTGGCTGTGCTGTTGAGCTAAAGCTCCAGCCTTCGATTCCCGCAAGGTATTTCCATTGCTATCTGCCCTCTCAGTTGTTCTCCTATTACAAACGTGGTCCGATTTGAAGCAAGCTACAGTGCGTACGGTGTCAACAGAGAGATAGAGAGACAAAAATAGCAAACCCATGCATGTCGTTCACCTGTAAAACACACCTTTGCGTGGAACCTCTCCATTGACCAAACCCCCTATGGCCATGGCAACAAATTTCCTCCCTATAGACCCTGCCTTACCGCAGTGCCAATAAACATGAAGGCCTGCTAGGTAGGTGCTACAAAAGAAAAACGAGTGCGAATTTGGACAGATGCGGGAGTGGCGACCGACGGGGGAGGCAAGGCGAGGACCGCGAGAGAGAGGGAAAGCAACCGATGGCCTGAGAGCATGGGGGAGCAAGGAGATGGCCACGAGAGAGGGGGAAAGTAGCTGAAGGGGTTGGGGACAGGGATTTTTTGTTTTTCATTAAACGACGACGCTGGCGCTTACAGTGCAACAAGCGTGCTCGATTGGTTATCACGTTAATTTGTGAGTTATAAAGCCTGTCAGGTCGAGTACGAATCCTACGTCTAATCGGAGGAATCTTCCGAAGTGATGAATAAATATCCAGATGAGCGAGTAGGATGTGCAAGTAGGAGTAGGAGGTACCAGCTGGTATAAATTCAAAAAATGGTATTAATCTGAGAAGGGAAAGGGAGACTACAAGGAGGTTGTGGAGAAATGGGGTGAGGCTACTGCAGAGTTTGCCTGCCTGAGTGAGTAGGTCTCAAATTTTATTTGGCTCCAAGTTTTGTACATGATATTCGCTGATACCCCTGACAATTAATTGTAATATTCCATCTTGGTGGAACTCCCCAGTATTACCTCTAGATGTCATGGTGACGAAAATGATTTTGTAATTTTGCCGTTTCTATTAATTTAACTCTGCCGCCATTTATGGAAAAAAAAAAAAAAAAAGAGAAGGGAAAGGAAGGGTTCATTGCAGAAGGAAAAGGGAGTAGGCCACGTGGAAGGAGGACCTTTGTTTCCTCTCTCTCTCTCTCTCTCTCTCGGGCTTGCCTCCACCGGGCCCCAGGGCTTGGGAAAAGATAGGTTCGCTTTATCCAAAGCCTGCTCAAAATGGAAAATGGGCAACTTAAATTTGCGCACGAAGGTTCTCAAGCCGGTTCAAATTATGAAACTTTTTGTTATAATATGAGATTTTTAGTGTGATTATCCCTCTCAAATTTAGAGTTAGCCTGCTCATATGCGTGTGAAAAGGTTCCAAAGCCGAGTCCACAAAAAATGTTTCCCGAGCCGGAGTCCGCCCGTGCAACACTCGAGAGAACGTATGTTTGTGTGTGTATGTGTGTGCCATGTATTCAAACAATGAACAGATTGTGCATACTTATGAGTGCATAAAAGCTGTCCTCTCTTGGAGTATGTTGACTATAGGATATGGCTGTTGCAAGGAAGCTGTGGGCTGCTTTAACCAGACGTGAAGGGAAGACCTTACTCTAAATGGAATCACCTATGCTGAAGGGATGTGGCCTACACAGCTAGACAAAGTCTCTTAGAATGCTCTTATATGAGGGTATACAGAGCAAGGGTTAGCCGGGAAAGCTGGGAACTATTTTTATTGGATGCAACACAAGGCCACCTCCTGAACTGCAATCACTTCTCTTAGTGTGCTCGATGCATGCATCGACAACATTTGGTATCCACATCGACCAACGCATTGCCAAGCACAACATGTTTTTCCAACAACCCTGGTCAACACAGCTCAAGAGTTTGCAACATCTTTTTGGAATTAGTAGAAAGGCTTTGTGAGACCCACTGCAGATTTGGGGAGTATCCTTGGGACAATTCAAGCTCTTGGAACTCTGTACCCCGAACAACTTCATGAACGTTTCCACTCACGTCATCCCAGTTGCTTCCAGGCAGACACGTTCAGTGTTTTCTGCTTCCTCCTACATGCAAACAGCTGCTTAAATTAAGACATATGCTGCCACATCACATTCATCTGCTTGTACTGCACACTCAAAGGCTAACCTTTTCCACATTTTTGACAAGCACTAGAAGAGCAGACTGAACTGGAGGAGGCTCAGATGACGACATCATCGTAATTAATCTCATAGCCTTGTCAAAATGCCTTGCACATCCAAAACGGTAAACCATGCAAGCGTAGTATCCTTCGCCGAGTGCACTACCAAATTTTTCCCTCCTGTAATCAAAATACTTTTGGTCTTTATTTAACAGACCTGAATGACTACATGTGTTGAGGACGTCAACAAAATTATTGCAGTTGGGAAGATTCCCTTCCACTGAAAACAGTCCATAGCTTCCATGGTAAGCCCTTGCTGGGCGTATCCTCGTCGCATAACTGCAGTCCAAGAGATGACATTAGGAGAGAAATTCTCACTGCGCATCCATGAAAGGAACCCAGTGCTTCCTGGCCTTGCCCCTGTGGAGTGCATCCTGCAATCAATGCATTCCAAAAAACTACATCCCAGATGGGGTGCGGATTCAGAAACTTGTTTGTGCTTTCAAAAGTAGACAACACTCGGCATACATATTGACCAAAGCATTGCCAAGCATGACGTCTTTCTTCAACAGCCCGTGACTGACAAACTCACCATGAATTTCTTAGGCCATATCGAAGTCTTACGAAATGCCACATGCCTTCAAAATACAGGCATAAGTGACCATCTCGCTTCCCATCCGATAAAAACAGCACAGGGCTTCTTGGCACTGCCCTTATTGGGCATGTCCTGCAATCAATGGACTCCAAGAAACCACATCCTCGATAGGAAGTGTGTTGAAAATCTGTTGTGTTCTTAAAACTACACCCACACTTGGCATACATGTCGACCAAAGCATGGCCCAGCACAATGTCATTTTCCAGCTATCAACATCTTGCACAATGCCACACGCCTTCAAAATGCAGTAATGCATGACTCTAAATTGAGAGAAGCTCTTGCTTTGCATCCAATGAAAACTTCCTGGCCCTGCTCCTATCGGGCATATCCTACAATCAGCGCACTCAAAGAGACCACATTCAGCACAGGTTATCAAACACTTGTTGTGCTCTCAAAAGTACACCACACTTGCCATACATGTCGACCAAGGCATTGCCAAGAATGATGTTGTTTTTCAATAAACCCTGACCAGCAATCTCCTCATGAATTTGATTGCTCACGTCAACATCTTGCATGATGCCACATGCCTTCAAAACACAAGCATAGGTGATTGCATTTGGGAAGAAGCCCTGGCTCCGCATTCGCTGAAAACAGACCAGAGCTTCTTGGCCCTGCCCGTGTTGGGCGTATCCTGATATCAATGCAGTCCAAGAAACAACATTATGGACAAGAAGCTCATTAAAAACTTGTTGTGCTTTCGAAAGTACACCACACTTGCCATACATGTCAACCAAAGCATTGCCAAGAATGACGTTGTTTTTCACCAGCTCTTGAGTTACAATCTCATCATGAATTTTTTTGCCCATCTCAATGTCTTGCACAATGCCGCATGCCTTCAAAACACAAGCATAGGTGATCGCATTTGGAGAGAATCCCCGGTTTCGCATTAGCTGAAAACAGCCGATAGCTTCTAGGCCCTGCCCGTGTTGAGCATATCCTGCAATCAATACATTCCAAGAGATGGCATTACGAACTGGAAGCTCATCAAAAACTTCTTGCGCTCTCAAAAGTACACCACACTTAGCATACATGTCAACCAAAGCTCCACCAAGGATGACCTCTTTTCTCAGCAGCCCCTGACTAACAATGTCCTCATGGATTTGTTTGCCCAAATCAACATCTTGCATGATGCCACATGCCTTCAAAGCACAAACATAGGTGACAGCATTTGGAGAGAAGCCCTCGCTTTGCATTTGATGAAAACAGCCCAGAGATTCTTGACCCTGCCCATGTTGGACATACCCTGCAATAAGTGCAGTCCAAGAGATGACATCATGGACAGGAAGCTCGTCAGCGACTTGTTGTGCTTTGACAAGTGCACCGCACTTGGCATACATACTCACCAACGCGTTCCCTAAGGATGTGTCCTTGTCAAGTAACAGTCCCTGACTCACAATGTCTTCATGAATTTGTTTGCCCATGCCAACATCTTGCATGATACCACATGCCTTCAAAACACAGGCATAGGTGATTGCATTTGGGGAAAAACCCTGGCTCTGCATTCGTTGATAACAGCTCAGAGCTTCCTGGGCATTCCCTTGTTGCACATATCCTGCAATCAATGGATTCCAAGAGTCGGCGTTTCGAACTGGAAGCATGTGAAAAACTTGTTGTGCTTTCAAAGGTATACCACACTTGGCATACATGTTGATCAAAGCATTGCCAAGCACGATGTCTTTCTTCAACAACCCCCGACAAACAATGTCATTGTGAATTTGTTTGCCTGTTCGAACATCTTGCATTATGCCGCATGCCTTCAAAACACAAGCATAGGTGATTGCATTTGGGGAGAAGCCCTGGCTCTGCATCTGCTGAAAGCAGCCCAGAGCTTCCTGGCCTTGTCCCTGCTGGGCATATCCTGTGATTAGAGCAGTCCAAGAGATGGCATTCCTCACTGCAAGTGTATCAAAAACTTGTTTTGCTTTCAAAGTTACACCACATTTGGCATACATGTCAACCAAAGCGTTGCCAAGCACGACATCTTGCTTCAACAGCCCCTGAGAAACAATGCCATTGTGAATTTGTTTTCCCATGCCAACATCTTGCATGATGCCACATGCCTTCAAAAGGCAAGAATACGTGACTGCATCTGGATGGAGGCCCTCGCTTCGCATTTGATGGAAACAGGCCAGAGCTTCCTGGCCCTGCCCATGTTGGATGTACCCTGAAATAAGTGCAGTCCAAGAGATGACATCGCGGAAAGGAAGCTCATCAGCGACTTGTTGTGCTTTGACAAGCGCACTGCACTTGGCATACATTGTCACCAACACGTTCCCTAAGCACCACTAGCATGAATATCAGCTTCTTAGCACAGGCTTTGAATGAATGCACAAAAGCAAGGCTCATCACCGTCTTAGTGGATGTGGAGCTGCTCTGTGCCATCACGGACATGAAGCTCGTGAGTGACTTGTTGTGCTCTGACTAGCGCACCACACTTCACAATACATACTCAAGGAACCCACGCATGTATCCTGCTCAAGGAAGGCGATAGATGGCTAATCGCAGTGGCTGCTTTGGCAAACGAGAGACGATAGGGAGAGCTTTTCAAAATGGTATCTTTCAAGTAACTGCCATTTGGCCGGGAAAGAAGAAGATAAATTTTATCGTCGTCCCAAGAGATTTATTCAGTCTTGGACTCAAGAGTAGGGGAGAGGTGTGTGTGTGTGTGTGTGTGTGTGTGTGTGAGAGAGAGAGAGAGAGAGAGAGAGAGAGAGACGGACTGTGTGTACATGATTCATTGATTCCACATTTTTTTTTGGAAGCTATACGTGTGTGAAAATTGTAATGTCATTGAAAGCAAAAATCTTGCGCCGCATATTGTTGTTGATGGTCTATGGTAATTGTGAAGTGCATCATTTATTTGTAGTTTTTTTGGCATGGAGAGAAGCATGTCATGATTTGTAGTTATGGGTGTGGCATTGACATGGTTGAAGTCCCCAATTTTGAAATGGAAATGATACGAATTGTTTATTGCTTATTTGATTTATTTTGTTGATAATTGCACTATGAATTAAATTGTTAAATAATGATCACACCATATTTTGTTTAATGTTTATTTGATACATTTTGTTGATAATTGCACTATGAATTTAATTTAAATTAATGCTCACACGATATTAGTGTTGTCTTAGTAGTTCAGTGAGTGGCAAGTGCAGAGACATGTGTGCGATGGATTCCGATAGTTGGAATAATGCAGCTACGTTTTGGATGTTACTGGCGAGCAATTTTATGTATGGTTTATGTAGTAGATTAGTCAACAGTTATGGACATTCATTTTATCATTAGTTTGAGAACTCATTTTGAGCAATGGTTATTTTTATGCCCAATCGAAAAAAGTGTAATTTTTTTTGTAATCGTGATAGTATTTATAAATAAATACACGCAAGAGGAATGTGCTCAATCTTGTGTGGGGGGAGCTTATGGGAAACTTATTGTGGCAAAGGAAGGGAAGTATTGTGTCTCATAAGAATGGTTGTCCATGTAAGTGTAGGGGAGGGGTCTTTTTTGAAACCTAGATAAGCGTATTAATTAGGAATAAGCCCTCAATAATTATCCTTCAAAATTAAAAAATAAGTGAGGGAGTTATTTTGTAGGGCCGTTATAGCCTTCATTGTAGCATTGGTATCAGAGCACAACAAAACGCTTCTAGCAATACACGAATTGTGCCTACGATGAAGACGGTTGTAACAAATTATATATGAAAGCTAAAAAAAATTATTTATTTTTCCACCAATTCCATCCACTTGATGTTGTCGGTAAGCTTAACTAATATTTTTCCCCATAATTAGAGTGTTATGCAAGTAGATGATCACTAGGGAAGAAAGTAAAGAGAGTAGATTATTGACATTGTAGGGGTAATTTGAGGAGTTGAAACAAGAAGAGAAGAGGCAAGCAACTAACCCCTCTTCATGGGTGTTTTCCACTTGTTGTGGGCCTCAACCCCTAGTGTCGTCTCAAACAACCTGCACCAATGGTGTGATACGATGGGAAGAAAACCTCTTCGTGGTCTCCCACTCGTTATGGGCCTCAACCCCTAGCGTGGTCTCAAACAACCCGCACAAATGGTGTGATACGATGGGAATAAAACTTCTCATCGTGGGAAATCACCCTAAAGGAGCCACAAGAGGAGAAGAACAAAAGGAAAATTGATATGTAGAACAACCTTCCAAAAGATCTTCAAGGCAACTGACAAACTCATATGCATTGATAGCAAATCCTAAGGTCATAATGTCATAGCCACATAGCATTGGCCCTTGTACGTACTCACTATTGAGAATTTATTTATTGATTTATTTATTTATTTTTGTTGGGTTTTTGGGGGGGGTGAGAGAGAGAGAGAGAGAGAGAGAGCGTGACACAAGGCAATGAGAAACACTCAATGAAAATGATTAGATTGAACCATGAAATGTATATAGGTGGTGGCTTACATAGGCCCAACTATGTGCAGGTGGCATCACTCATTGGGTTCGTAAAAAGTAATATAATCAATTGTGTTCGGTGGAGGTATCCCATAGAGCTAACAAACCCCCCTTCAACTCATAAGGTGATTCAAACATATGAGGTAAAACATAGCTCAAAAAAGGTGATCCTGTTTGGGGGAGAAGGTAGGAATACTAGCATAGACTTCTTAGGCTTAGAGGTGATGATACTCCAAAGTGACTTTAGAATAACTTTCCATGCATGGTTCATAGGCTAAACAAAATCTAGCATGGCTCATAGATATGCATTCGGAAATTTAGAGGTTGGGCTATATGTGTCTTAGGCCCACCCAAAGGCTAGTAACGGTCTACCAAAATACAAATCCTGCAGGGTATAGAGTTGTAAATGTGTGCATGTAATCTAAACTCAGATACAAGTGATGGGGAAGCTGATGCATGAGGAATGATGATGGGTGATCTTACCACATGTCAGAGACATGGGTAGTGTCTAAACCCTTACAAACATGATATATACACATGAAACTAAAACCCATAGGAAAAATCTCTGAGGTTTATTCATGCAGTGCAAAGGCTGACAATTTTAATAATTTTTAATCAGTCAAAATGGTTAAGTAGAGAAAATGGTTTCCAAGCCAAATTATTCCATTTTTCTTGGGTATTGGAATGGTCTTCTTCATATCTTGCAGAGCCTTGAGAAGACTAGAGTCATCTCCTCTGGATGAAAGAGGTTGTTGAAGATCCTTGATACCGAGGCCGTAGAGCTCCATGTTCTCTACAAGAAGAGGGCATAAGGCGATGACGATGGCCAAATCATAGTTGCCAAGGTACATCGTTCATCAATTCTTTTTTGTGTGTTCCTTCTTTTGGAGCTTCATCCTTTGGCAAGTTGGCTCGCATTGAGGTTGTGAAAAAAAAAGACCTTTAAGATCTCTGTAATTGAACTAGAGAGAAGAAATGCCTTATAGAGAATATCCAAGGCTATGAATGTATGCCCATGAGACAAGAGAAGGTAGTGCTAGATGCCTTGGGGCATTGCCTACATGGCGACACAAGTGGTAGAGGGTTGAGACCTTGGGTGTTAACCGTCGAAAGGCAGGCAAAGTGGGCTACAATTTAGGCATGCGTAATGAGAGAGTGGGGCACAAGGCGCTTGGGGAAGCTCCCCCCTTGATTGGTAGCACCCTTGAGGGATTGGTGAGGGTGGTCATGAGCTTCAAGCTCACAAGCTCATGAATATGGAGCTTCTATGCCACTTGCTAAAAAATGCCATGCTCAAACACTGAAGGCTTTTTAGAAAGCCTCCCAATTCAAATTGTCAAATGACATCATTGTTTGAGCCATTGGTTGAATCTAACCAGAGTCCATATTAAGTAGAAAATCCTCCAAGTTTATTTAAATAGATACATAAGATTACTTCCCAATCCATTAAGGGTTTTAAGCATACGTAGTATGAAGATAATGATAGGCTTTAGGTTAGAATAAGGATCTAAATCATAAATCCCGCTCTAATACCATGCTGGGACTGGGAATGGATTTATACATACATACATATATATACATATACATTTAATAAAATATATATATATATATATATATATATATATATATATATATATATATATATATATATATATATATATATATATAGAGAGAGAGAGAGAGAGAGAGAGAGAGAGAGAGAGAGAGAGAGAGCTTGACACAAGGTAAGGAGCAACACTTGATGATAATGATTAGATTCAATCATGAGTTGTACATAGGTGTGCTGGATCATATATACTCAATGATGTGCAAGTGACATTACTGATTGAATCAGTGATTAGCTAAGTGCATCATATGTTAAACACTAAACATATTATATGTGTCTTATGGATGTATAAGGATCATAAAATACGGAGACATGTCATAAAAAATGGGCTTCCATATTATTTTCATTAGTTTTGATTGAAAAACATATGTATATAGAGGATCGCCGGTTCCGTTCTCTATCAATAATCAAAGCAACAAATATCAATAGAGCGTTAAAAAGTACTTACTTCTCCCTTGTAATTAAATAAAAACTGTGAAAAACAAAAGGTTAGCTTACAAATTGTAAGCTTAGTAGATAGATTAAAAAATTTAGTTATCAATCTACTTTAATGTTAGGTTGTAGTAGAGTTTGCAGTTTTGGTTTTGTTTCTCAAGGTTAAACTTATTTCTTATTAGATTTAACTTTAGTAAGCTTCGATCTTTTTGTCTTGAAGTTTTCTCACATTTAAAGAGAAGTCGTGTAGGATTTTATGCCATCAGTCATTGTGTTGGTCACACTTGAAGATGGTTACATTTTGAAAATAGAGATTATTCATCCTTGTGCTAGAGTGATTACTACAACTACTAAAATAAATTGAGTGAATGTAGATATCTCCCTCTCACGAACAGTTCTTGATAGTCAATTGCATCGTGAACTCTCTTTGTTGTAGTGTCGAGGCCTTCTTCTCTTGCCTAATTAATAATCTCGGATTGTGTCTCCCAGCTCCACCATCATCTGACCAACAATGTCTTCGTGACTCTCTCCAACCAACATACCTAATCATATCGAGTTGCCTTGGAGAGAGAGAGAGAGAGAGAGAGAGAGAGAGAGAGAGAGAGAGAGAGAGAGATTGGTATATGAGGATTCTCTAGAAAAGTAAGGATAACTGGAACATTCGTAGGAAAAAAAAAAGGGGGAGCGAAAGCATTTCCATTTAGTTGCAATTTGTTTTGTTGTTGGACGCACATATTTGCACTTGGAGATAATCATTTGGTTCACTTCTATTGTAAATGTTAGAGATTGCTTTTGTGATAGGTAGAGGTAGTACTTATTGTGTAAAGATTTTAGATTAGAAATTGTGCTTGAGTATGTATGTGCACAAAAAGAAAGGGATCTATCTATCAAGTATAGTAGTCGATTGCGATAGAACAGAGAGGTGTAGGGAGTGGAGCTTCTAGTAGCAAACTCAAAAGTGGAAGCCAAAGTTTCAAAGAGAATGGCAGTAGTTCTTGTTGAGAACCTAGCTATACAGAAAGGAAACAGATTCTACTTGATATAAAGGCGAGCAACCAAGGGCTAACTATATCAGACCTGAAGAAGAAAATGTGATAAGCAAAACAACTCAAGAGTTAGCTTATGAGATAGAGTATGTAAAGAACTTTTGAGAGTGTTAAATCCACTATTAAAGAGGTACAAAATACTCTTGAAAGGCTACTAGAGAAGTTTCGGGTGATACTTGTTGTCTCTTGTGTTTTTCAACGTTTTGCCGAGTGGCTCTCGTGCATCATGCTCAATATGAACATGTATGGACAGCTTAAGTTTAGTTTACATGTTTGCACATCTAAAGTTTAATTTAGAGTTGAATTAATCGATAAAAATATTTAGGTGGTACTTTTCATAAAGGATGCACTCTGACAACATTGTCATTTCTTGTGTCGTTTAGACTAGTTTTTGTTACAATTCACTTGTATTAATCATCTTTAATTTGTAATTCAATTGTTAAAATCAAGTTAATGTTATGATAATCTCTCTCTCTCTCTCTCTCTCTCTCTCTCTCTCTCTCTCTCTCTCTCTCTCTCACACACACACACACACACACACACACACACATACACACACACACGTCTCTTTTTCTTACACATCTTGCAAAAAAACTTTTACATGGTTGAAAAAGATACAAAGCGATAAATATTTGCGTTGGTTGCTCAAAATGATTACTAAAGGTCTAAGGCAAATGCCTTTGCAACTCAGCATGTTAAGTAAAGTCAATCAATTTTTCATTTAAGAAAAACCTCGTTAGTGCCAATGGATGCATACTCAAAAAAACATTGAGATTGGCTGTGGCAGCTGCAATATCTTCTTCATTTATGCAAAACTCATTAGTGCCAAGGGATACAAAGTTGGTAGATGTACTCAAAAAAGCATTGAGATTGGTTGTGGTGGCAACTGCAATATCTTCTTCAAGAAAAGGGACAACCTTTTCATTGTACTTTGCGAGCTTGCTTTGAGCTAGTACAAAATCCCTTCTTGTGGTGTTGAGTTGTGTCTCAAGCTCTAGTACCTTTAAGTGCACGTTTGTAAGATTTTTGCCTTGGTTGGCCAAATCAATTGCTTGGCTTGCCATCTCCAAAATAACATTGTTATCTTTTGTAAGAAGCACGAGTGAACATTTTTTTGAGGGTGCTACACTTTGCTCATTGTGTGCTTGAATCTTATCAGTGATGTGACCAAGTCTCCAACACTTGTGTATCACATTTATCATCCCAATAAACTCTTCTATCGAATGCGTAATGGATGTTGAATTGCTGAATGAAAAAAATGGCAATTTGGCTATTGTTGGGAGTAGCTCAAAATTGTTGGAACCAAATTCTTGCCAAGTCAGCATGTTGTGAATCCAAAAGATTTAGAGGTAGATTTTCCTTTGCGTGACTTGAGTTTTGAAGAGAGTACTTTGAACAAAGTGGTTAAGACATAACTCCTTGCACTCTTTTGAACTTAAGGGTTTTGCTTCTAACATGCTTTCATCATCTTGGATGTTGGCACCTGAAGGGGGTGTTTTTAATTAAAAAAATGCCTACCATGTGGGTTCAACAATAGGGATTATTTTATTCTATATTTTCTCACATTTTCACATACAGAAGGGTGTTGATAAAATGATCTTGAGAAAAAATTACAAATTGAATAGGAAAAGGCTCTTTTTTATTGGTAGAAAATTCACAACTAAGGGGTTTTATAAATAATTCTTGAACGCACGTGATACATAGGTTTTACAGATAGTGATCCTTAAGGTCAACTCAACCACATTGATGAGATTCCATGGGATGTGGAAACCAATACTCCACTCAACCATCATGCCCTCTACTCATAGGGCACTCCCCATGCCCCAGGTCCCACTTAGACCCTATCGTACTTGGTCATCTAGATTGAAAACCGTACATAAGCATGAAAGGACTAAATATAGTCATAACATAGGGATATAATATTCTCAATCAGATTGTTACTTGTTAATATATGCTCTTAGCATATCCTCTAGCACTTGATTAGCACATTTAGTTTTCACATCCATCTCTGATGGATAATCTATAATGCCGATATTGAGTTATGTTCTCAATTATTTAAAGACAACCCTCCAAAAATGATAGCTAAACTTGGGATCATAAATCACTCATAATATTGTTGGGCAATCCATCCAACCTATACGTCTTGTCAAACAACTTGGATGACTCTGGAGTTTTAATTGTGGACATGGTTGGAATACACGTACAAAGTTTGGTCAACCTATCTACAATCATCCATATCGTGACATGACCTTGTACAAATGGTTGGTAGGCCCACAATGAAATCAATAGAGATACTTTCCCAAGAGATGGAGGGAGAGTGAGTCCTTTATCGCCCAAGGGGTCACTGGCAAAGTTGATTTGGATTATTTTGATTTAAAAATCCTTAAATATCTCTTGTTATGAACAATAATCTTGGTGTTAAATAATTTGGGTGTATACTTGTCCTTGTGTGTACGTGTGTATGTGTGTGTGTGTTGTGTGTGTTGTAAAGAATGAGGATGTAAGAGAGCTACACAAGACAAGCACAAAGCACACAGATGGAAAGCTTCTTCTTCTTCGTACAGAAAAGAGAGTACAAAATGACTAAGTGCTAAAGCTGAAAAGTAGCACATATGTACATGCAGTCACTAGGTGTGAACACGCTAGAAGCGTACTAGGCTGGCACTATAAGTGTAGTCCAGCTATAGAATCACTGGCAGAGATCCTCCGTGTCGATCACCTAACGCGCCAGTGAGTAAATGCCGTAAGCGGCCAAGACCCATAGTGGATGCCAACTCAAGATGTAGAGCTCGACATCTCAACATGTGTGTGTGTGTGTGTGTGTGTGTGTGTGTGTGTGTGTGTGTGTGTGTGTGTGTGTGTGTGTGTGTGTGTGTGTGTGTGTGTGTGTGAGAGAGAGAGAGACCTTTATTGCTCAAGGGATCAAAATCTTTGATCGAATTGTGTTGGCAGATAAACTAAAAGCTTGACATAAATTATAATATTTGAAAGAGTGTGTATGTGTTTAATGAGAAATCTGGGGTTCAAAATATGTTATGTATACGGGGTGCCAACAAAATGTCAAAGCACCTCATGAGGGATTCGTCTTCTCGTATCTTTATATTAACGAGATGTTTTATATTTTGGACATGACTTTCTATTTTTGTATTTGGCTAAACGCATGCATTGGTGGTATAGAAAAAGGACATTTTTTGTTTCTACCTAATTGGTAATTTTACATATATCTAGGTTGTCTTGAGGGAACCTTTTTTTTCCTCTAAATTTGATCACTCTAGGAGGGAATGTATTAAAAATTGAAACACCACTCCTTTGATAGAAAATGTGGGTGGGGCAATCATGGATGGGAGTTATGTACGCTTGAATTGGTGTGATTGAGGTTGTCACTGTCTGTCCTGCATTAGTGTCTTTGTATCACTCTCTCAGACAACATCTACCCTCCCTCGTACTCGCCATTGTCGATCCTCACTACTTGCACCTTCCCTTCAGTCCACCATCCATCACGCCTCTCGCGCAAGTAGCAAAGGCGTTGCACCACCAACTAGCGAGGTCTTTGGCTGTGAACCATCGCCACAATGAGGACACCTACAAGGAAGGCTACTTCCAGGGCATCAACCGACAAGGGGAAGAAGCCTAGGACCATGGATGCTAGGTCCCCCCTAACAGGTACAAAATCTCCTTGGAGCATCAACACCCCAAACACGAGAGCTAGCAAGGGGAGCTTCCATATAGAGAAATCAACTAAGTCTGGAGCAGTTTTTGTGGAGGATGAGACTCAGTCATCTACAAAATCTAGAGGTTGGTGTTCCTCCTTTGCATGTGTACACGGTTGTGTTGTGTCACTGGCAGATGATTTTCTTTCATGAAAGGTAGCTATTGTCATTTGAAGGTTTTAAGGTTTTGAGGCAATTCATGTATTCTTCTTAAATTGCATGCATACATGCAAGTGCATGTCTGGTAGGCTTGAGAGCTCCGCCTTTTTTCCCGCATTTCATGCAACACAATTTTAAATCTTTGTAGGGCAGTGAAGGTTAACATATAAAATGAGGCACTTTATAGTACCAAATTTGGTAATGTACAGTACCAAATTTTGCATTGGCAAGGTCATCCATGTGATAAAGAGCAATTCAAAATCTCTGTGTTGAATTTTACATTACTAAAATGTGCCCAAAATAAAGGCATATAGGAAGCATGCTTAGGTGTTTGGTTTGGTAGAATGAGGGCATGTCTAGTGAGCTTCCTGTTTACATATTGCAGGAGAAAACGAAATGGAGGAATACCTTCTTCTGACCAAGCTTTGCTATACCAGAGGAGCTTCATGAGTAGTAGGGTATGAGCATGGAGGGCGTGCTTCCAAAGGATCTTACAGAAGAAGACCTCACTAATGACCAATGGATGACTGTTTTCAAGCAACAGTACCAGAAGAATTAAAATATTTACTTGAATCATGTCCAGCCAAGTCTGGTTGGCAATTGCAGGTTCGTGTTCCGCAAGGTATACCAGGCCCCTCCATCTTGTGGGGAGATCACTTCAAAGTTTTCACGTTGCTTTGCTTTCAAGAAATTCCATGCAGCAACAAAGGACCCTGCACACCATAAGGTTGCATGGGTGATGTTTGGAGAGACTGTACTCAATATGTGTGAAGGGTTGGAGTGGAAGGTTGATACGTGGCGAAGGGCAAATTGTGTCTCCCACGGAGGCCACCCATCATCTATTAAAAATTCCAACCTTATGCAAAGTGGAAGTAATCTTTGTACAGATGTAGACCCCCACAACATCACATGTGGACACCGGAGTATGTTACAAACTTGAAAATTATTGTTGAGAGAGTGCCTCAAACATGTGCAACTGCATCTGATAGGCTAAAAGAGATGAGAGTAGTTCTACAATAGAACATTAAGGAAACTTTGTTGAGAGAAAAGGGTTCCAATGCTATTGAAATTTTGATAAAAGATGACATAGTGCAGTATGAGGTGGAGCTTGCAAAACTAAAGCAGAAAAACCCTTGCAATGATGAGGACATCAAAGAGGTGGAGACTGATTTGGGAGCCAGTTGGCGCATGCTTTGCCAACTTGGAAATAGTGAGGACATAAAGAAGCTTGAGTAGGAAATTGATATGCAACAAGTAATTCTTGACATCCATCCTTTGAGAAAGTGCTTTTGGTATTTTGGCAGTTTTTGGTAGCATTAATAACTTCTATTTGTTGCTGCATTGGTAGTTCTAATACATTTTGTGGTTTATGACAATTTCTGGTACTTCAATTAATTTTCTTAGTATTGGTAGATTCTCGCAGGTCTAGCAATTCTAAAAATTTTTGGTAGTTTTTCGTATTCATGAAAGCTCTTAGTATTTTTTAAGTATCTGTAAATCCTAGTTTGGTAGTTTTGTAAACGATTGGTTCTCTTGCTTCTATATGGTGGTTGTATATTTTAGGTAGATTCGTAGCTTCAAGTAGACTTTTTGAAAACTTTCTATGCTATTTTGGTTTTTTTTTCATACTGGTATTTTTTGGATCTTTTTGGCTCTTCTTTCTTATTTGGTATCTTCTATTATGTTGTTTTTAGACGTTTGGTAGGCTAGTAATTTTTCTGTTTTGGTAGTTTTGAAAGTTTTGGAGGCAATGGTAGTTTTAATAGTTTTAGTAGTTTTGGTTGTGTTGCTAGTACCTCTAAATACTTACTGAAAGCTTTTGGTAGTTTTTGGTCATGCTTTGGTAGTTTATGGCATGGACCTAACAAGGTTGTTTTGGTAGTTCTGGTTATGTTTGGGTGGTTTATTTTTGGCTTCGGTGTATTTATAATGCTTGTGTTAGTAACTGGTATCTTTTGGTACTATTCTGGTTTTCCCTTTGGTTTATGGTTGTTTTCTATCAATGGTGTTTTGGTGGTATTGGTAGTTTTAGTAGGTATTATGGTATCTTTTGAAAATGCTCTTTTGGTGGCTGTTAGGATTTTTGGTTTCTCTTCTTATGTTTTGACTACTAATTGGTAGCTCATGGTTCTGATTTGGTTCTATTTTTGGTAGTTCATGTTTGTATTCTATCATTGATGACTTGGTAGTTTTTGGTACTACTTGGTAGTATGATGCCTTCAAAACAGCCTGCTAGCTTTTGGGTACTAATTTGAGATTACTTGTATTGCTGTTGGTTGGCAATAGGCTGGTTTGATATGTTGGAGGCAACATGGAAGGAAGCACAAATCCACACCCTCTTTGTGAAGAAGATGATTGTTGATGTTAGGCTTGGGGAGAGATTCATGTTATATCCTAGGCCCCAAGTTGTTGATTCGGTGGGTATGATCCGCATGTTTGATGTGTGTGTTGCATATGGTGATCTATTGGAGTCTGCAAGGGTTGTTGGAACCTTTATGCTCGAGTGTCAACATCAGTATCACCCTCTTTGCTTTGGTGCTTTGTAACAAAGCAGGGATCATTGTGCCAAAATTGTTTGTACTATGGTGATCTTCGAGGTGGCAAAGTCCTGGGTCAACGGGCATCATGTTGTGAAGAGTAAGTAAGCGCATGTTTTGCAAATCATATGCTTAGAAGCATTGAAACAAGGTTGTTTGTAAGTACATGCTGTCTTTCTCCATTTTTGCAAAGTAAGAGGATACTGCAGCGATTGGGCCCAATTGAAGAAATGGAGAGGCGGTCAAGGATGGGCAACGTGCCACAAAGTTTGGTGTAAGTACTCTATGGGGGGAGGAGGAGGTTACTAAAGAGATAGGGAATGTTCTCTAGGATTTAAAGTATGGTAGTGTGGAAGGGAAAGAGATTAAGAAGGGATAGCATTGTGATACCATGTGTGACATCGAAGAAAACAGGAAAGGAAACGGTGACTCCGAGGATAAAGATGCTGAAAATACTAAAGACAATGTGGGAGGTAAAGTCCCTCACATAGTGGAGCTTGATGTTGCCGGACCAGATGTTGTTGACACAAAGCCTGGGGATCAAATCACTAGAGAGGATGAGAACAAGCAAGGGGAAGGTGACATGGCCAAGAAAGGAGTGGAAGAACCTAAAGGGGCAAAGGAAGATTCCAAGCAAGGGTGGAAGCCAAGAAGGAGGATGAGGGAGAGGCCAAGAAGGGGTTGGAATCCAAGAAGGGGGATGAGGGGGAGGCCAATATGGGGGTGGATGCTAAGAAGGGGAAAGGTGTAGATGATGCCAAGAAAGTGGAAGGGGCACATGCTAGGAAGGGGGACGAGACAGAAAGGGGAAAGGCAGACAATGCAAAGAGTAGGGACGAGGAAGTGGTAGGAGAGGATGCCAGGGAGAGGAAGTGATAACAGAGGATGCAAAAGTGGACAACACTGATGGCAGTGTGGACTCAACTGTTGGTAGTGCTGTACAGAATCTGATAGGTGATTCTATTGATTCGATGACCTTTTTTGTGTGCAAAGAAAGAAGCACAACCGCGCCCATGGTCAACTGTCTCGTGCATCTAAACTGTAGCCCTTCTTACATACTCATGTATTTTGCACAATGTTCTTTTCATTTCACTAAATCAATTCAACTTTTGGCCTTTATCTTTCATCTCTTTTTCTCTCTATGGTATTTTGCTGTGTTCAGCTTGTAATTGTGCTCCAATGTTACCATTCATTTCCAAACTAAGTACTACACACTACAATCCCAATTTGGTACTGTTTAGTACAAATTGGCTCTATTGAATACCAAATTTGGTACTTTTTGGGGACATACCATTTCTCTTTTTTGATATGATGATTGCATTGTATGTTTGTACTCTCTCTTTGCCTCCACTCATTTGGACTATTGGTATTGTAGTAAAATATTGGTTGGCTAGATGAGCCACCGACAAACACAATGCTTGAGGTTGGTGTGGCTGCTAACCCCGAGCGGCTGATTGTGCTTGATCTCAATGAGATGTTATTGACAAGCTGTAGGGAAATTCCAAAAGGCCTATGGATCGCTAATTTGTCTTGTAAGACCAGATGTTGACGAGTTCATAATAACTCTTAAAAAGAAAGCTAATATAATTTTGTGGTCCTACTATAAAAGGAGAAAATTGATAGATATGTTAAATGATTGCTTCCCCCAACATGTGAAGCGGAAGTATTTTGCAAGTAACTCATGTGAGCCTTGAGTGTTTCAGAGGTTAAGTTACTCATGCTTCTAACCTCCTTTTGACATGGGAGATGTCCTCTCCTAAGAAGACTGTGAGACATGACGGTAGAGTATGGCGAAGGTGCCACACTACTGGGGTGTAGGCCAGGTGGTCATGGGAACCACCCCCTATTCACTTACTCTGTAATGAATATAGGGAGAGAAAGTGATATTTGACTGCAACCCTCACTTTTATACTCCACTAACCGAAGTGTTGTGTCTGCTTCATCCCCTTGCCCCTTCATTCCTTCCCTCTCTTGCACTGTTCGCACGGGATCCCCAATTCTACAGCTGGTATTAGAGCCCAGGAGTAGGACCCCAAGCCTCGGCATCTCCTGCTCCCCTACTCGCGTGTGCAGTGACTCCAAGTGAGGGATGCTTGAATGACTGGGAAGCAACAACAAAAGAGAGCAGGCCGATAGGTATAGAGTAGTGCAATTGAGCTTGAGAACATTTTGAACTTGGAAGCAACTCTCAGGCAAGCAGGATTCGGAGTCGGGCATTGTGAAAAACCCAAGAAATTTGGGGCATGCAGTGGTTTGGTAGCTAGAGGAGCATTGAGAAGTAGCCCTTGGAGGCAATCAACGAGTAGCAGAACAACAAAAGGCATTGTGAGTTTCAAGCAGTCCTAATAAAAAAACGAGCTTTTGATTGTGTGTGGAAACACACACACAAACACTGCAGAGAAGTCAAGTTTGAGAGAGGAAAAAACAAGCAGGAGCTCAAATCGGGCAAGAAGGGCTGGAGCAAGACAGCGCTGCAGTCAATTGCAGCAGAAGAAGACTAGGAAGCTTCTTGGCCTTGCACATTACCCACACATACACGGCCATCTCTGTTGCGTGACAGGCTGCGGTAATGATTTTTTTTTAAAACAAATGACTTAACACACATTGAGTGTGTGCAAGGCTTGATTCCCACACACATTGATAGGCAAAAGCGAGCCAAGAGCACACGCGTGAAGCTCTCAAGACAGTATTTACATTGGGGCAACTTGGAAGCAGATAGAAGTTTAGACTTCACATTTAGCTTGGATTTTTGGTGGTCAGTCTTCCTCAGGTGGAGGGAGGATTTCCTTTGCTTATTGGTAGACCATGGTTGCGGCATACTAAGGCACTTCATGATTGGGGAAACGACACCATGTGGATACATACTCCTGGCTCCCCCATGCAACCAATTCGACTCAAAGGAGGTATGGACCCATTGGTTCATCACAGCTCATTGTCAGTACAGTCCAACCCCGACCCCGAGCAACCCATCCCACGTGACGGGTCTGACAAAGACCTATTGTAGTGGTTGGAAGCTACCACATCGATGCCATGCTATGTGGTCCCTATTCAAACCTCACCTAAGCCTGTAACACTCTCTCTCTCAGCTCCTCAGCAGACACCAGTGTCCCAAGCCCTATAGCAAAAAGTGTGCCAGTCTCGAAGAAGTAAGTGTGTTAGTCCCTGATGCCCATGATTCAAGTGTTCCTCTGACGGAAGCCGTCGACGTTGGTGAACCTATAGCACATCACCGAAGGGGGAAGAAATCTCCTCTGCATGAACTCGCCAATGATTCCCCCCTTTCTCTAACATCTCCCAGATCGGACGCTCCACCCCCTCAAAAGCACTCTACTATGTCTGTGTCTGAAGACTTACCCTTTGAGGAGCTTCCGCCAGGATGGTTACAAGAAGAGTATGCAGAGTTTCCAATTGATCAAACACCAGCCAATGATGTCTCAAAGCTCCAAGAGGCAACTCACTTCTCAACTTCCGAAGCACCTCCACAATTACACCTCCTAACCGGGTAAAAAAAGTCAACCTGGGTGACTCTGAAAACCCTCAACACATCCTCTTAGCAGCTTGGTTATGGGAGCATCCCGCATTACTTGATTAGGTAGTTTCTTTTATAAACTCTTTTAAAGATGTTTTTGCTTGGTCCTACAAGGATTTGGAAGGGATCCCACCAGAATTGGGTGTCCACACTATCCCTCTGGTTGAAGGGGCTAAGCCTGTCATAGGCCGAGCTTACAAGCTCAACCCAAAGTATGCAGAGGCTGTCAAGTCAGAGCTCAAAAAAATACAAGAGGCAAGGATCATTGTACCTGTGGAGCACTCTGAGTGGTTATCACCCATGGCGATAGCACCTAAGAAGCAGTCCAATAAAATCCATGTGTGCGTAGATTACCTCGCTCTGAACAAGGTAACTATCCCATATGGTTTTCCCACACCTTTCACTGAGCGTGTGCTAGAAGATGTAGCAGGGCATGTATTGTAGAGTTTCATGGATGGGTTTAGTGGATATAATCAGTTGGGCATCCATCCAAGTGATCAGCTTAAAACGGCCTTTGTGACTCCCTAGGGTATTTTTATCTACACTAGAATGTCGTTTGCATTGAAAAATGCTCCACCTTCCTTCAATCGAGCAGTATGTCTCATATTCTATCCCTTACTTACGGATCATCTTCATGGACGATTTTTCGACCTTCTCGGGTGCTCAATGTCCTACCCCATTGAAAAATCTAGAGGAGCACCTCGCTCAGCTCTTTGTTGTCTTCCTCAGGTGCAGAGAGGCACGCCTAAGCTCAATCCTAACAAATGTCACTTTTTGGTCACTGAGGGCACACTTCTAGGCCATGTGGTGTCTGTCAAAGGTTTAGCACCTGACCCAGAGAAGATCGTGGCCATCTTGAAGTTACCACCTCGCATCAACCCGAAAGGTGTTCAGAGCTTTGTAGTCCACACAGGCTATCATCGCAGGTTTACACGAATGTATGCACAAGTGGCTCAACCATTGACTCGACTGACTAGTGCTACTGTACCCTTTCAATGGTCAAAACCTGAGGCTGAAGCATCTGCATACCTCAAAAAATCCTCACTGAAGCACCTATTTTAGTGGCTCCAGATTGGTCTCTCCCTTTTCATGTGCATATTGATGCCAGTCAACTGGCTATGGGTGATGTGTCGACTCAACCTAGTAAGGAGTACATCCTGGATCACCCTGTTCACTATGCAAGTCGCCTGCTCACCAAAGCAGAGCGCAACTATAACACCACAGAAAGGGAAGGTTTGGCTATGGTGTACTCTTTACAAAAGTTTCGTCATTACTTGTTAGGGGTTCACTTTACTATTGTCACGGATCATCATGCACTACGCTATCTTCTCAATAAACCCCGAGTTGTAGGACGAGTCTGGAGGTGCTTACTGATATTCTAGGAATTCGATTTTGAAGTAGTCCTTAGTCCAGGCAAGCGGCATGTCATGGCCGACCATCTCTCTTGCATACATACAGGTGAGTCCGGTACTGGGGTTGATGATGACTTTTCGGATAGTCATCTCTTTAAGGTTGACACGACCCCAGAATGGTATGGAGATGTGTTACATCTGCTCTCTACTGGCCTATATCCTGAGAATGCTTGTCCCTTGCAAAAAAGAAGACTCTTGCTGAAGTCTAGACCCTTCTCTTTGATTGGCGGACAGCTCTACAAATCTAGGCCAGATGGTGTTCTGCGTAGGTGCATCTCACCTCATGAAGTAGACTACATTCTGGAAGATGCACAATGTGGTCCTGCAGGTGGCCACTACCCTGGTCACATCACGGTGCAAAAAATCTTATAGACCGGCTTATGGTGGCCCTATATATTTAGAGATGATATTGCTCATGTCAAGATTTGTGATGTCTGTCAGCGATGTGCACCCAAGCCTAGCAAGCAATCCACTCGCCCTCTGCAGGTATCTATGGCGTGGTTGCCCTTTGAGCGATGGGGCTTGGACTTTGTTGGTCCAATTACTCCACATGCTCAACCTGACAATCGCAAGTATCTCCTGGTAGCAACGGATTATGCAACAAAGTGGGCCGAAGTGGTGTCTCTACTATCGACTGTACAGCCACCACTGTCGCAAAATTTTTGTATGAAAATATTTTTTTCAGGTTTGGGTGCCCTTTGGAAATCACCAGTGATCGAGGTAGTCATTTCGTCAACGACTTGATCTCCACACTCCTCACAAACTACAAAATTTTTCATCGCAAATCTTGCTGTTACTATCCTATAGCAAATGGGCAAGCTGAGAGCACTAACAAAGTGCTAATCGCTCTTTTCAAGAAAGCTTGTCACCTGCATCCAACTTCTTGGGCTCAGGCTATCCTCGACACAGTTTGGGCTTATCGCACCTCCTTCAAGGCAACCACTAATTACACCCCATTCCAGCTAGCTTTCGTATAGAAGCAATTGCACCATATGAGTTCAACTCAGGTTCAGCAAGAGTAGAAAGTGTTCGCGTCATAGCAGGGACTGCTTTCACAAACCTCTCTCATCCCGCAATGTTAGAAGAAAGCAGGATGTTAGCTTCAGATGCTCTACAAGCCGAGCAACTTCGTCGCAAAGCGTGGCATGATCGCCACCTCAGAAAGCCAAAAATAACGCAAGGAGCACTGGTGCTACTCTATCAAGCTAAATATCTAAAAAAAGCTAAGAAGCTAGTCCCAGCCTGGCAAGGGCCATTCATAATACATGAAATTTTGCCACAAGGAGCAATGCAGTTAGTAACTTTGGACGGTGTTCCATCCACTTGTAAATGGCTCCAGAATCAAGTGCTATTATCCCTCTGAGTAAACATCTGAGTAAATAGTCTGCAACCATTTCGCCACCTGTAATTGTTATGCCTAATAGGTTATGAATCTCCCATTTCTCTTCTCCCCACTACCTTCCCACTAGAACAGGTGTTCTGTTACTTTCTCTGCAACACTCTCGGTCTATGCTATGCCTGTAGAAGTTTCCACATTTCCTCCTAAGGTATCCTTTCTTTGCCCAGTATTGGGGTACTTGTCTCGAACTTCTTAAGATCCAATAATTCTTTCATTAAGTGTTTCTATCATCAGTGTTGTTTGAAGTTCTTACTGGGGTCTCTCAAGTTGAACTCCTCACCTGGTCTGTTTTGTGATAGTTTCCCTAAGTTCCCATGCTTCTCTCTGTAGCACAGAGTTGTCTGTCTCTAGTGTCTGCCCTTGCCCTCTCTACTGCCCCCACCCCCTACCCTGCGCCCTTGGCCTTGGTGTTTTGAAATCACATCCTTTGTTGTCTTTAAGACAAACTTGACCTCTACTTATTTCAAGGCGCTATAGTTGCAATCTCCTAATGGATCCCAACTCCAAGCCAAAGCCATCCTGTGCTCTGCAACTTATCAGTATAAGCTATGTTTCTCTCTGTTAGTACTACAATAAGCCTGAACAAGCCTGTGATGCCAGGGGTGTATGTTGTTCATGCTTTTTCACAGTCAGAGGCTTTGATTGATATGGATGCCAAATGTTGGTTTGTCTCTCTGATAGACAAACTTGAGACCAATTCTCGCACAATCCCTCTCTATCTCCCAATCCGCCCCCTTCCCCTCTCTCCCAACTCGTCCCCTCTCCCAACTCGCCCCCCTTCCCCTCTCCCAATTTGTCCCCCTTCCCCTCACCAATTCGCCCACCCCTCCTATCCCAATTCGGTCTTCGGGCCCCCTCTCCCAATCCCCCCCCCCCCTCCCCTCCCCCAAATCCAAATTTGGCCTTTTTTCCCTCTTCCACAATTTGTCCCCCTCACCAATTCGCCCCCTCCCCACTTCCCAATTCGTACCTTTTCTATTTGTCCATCTATGCTAAGTATGGAGCCTGATTTACCCCTTGTAATTTTCTATGGTAAAAATGCACATTTGTAAGGCCCCCATTATGAGGAGAGGCCATCGTGTGTGAAGGAAAATCACTCACCGAAAATAAAAATCACTCGTCGGAACCAAAATTTTCACGCTAGAATATTCCTTTTCGCCGGAATATTATGGCAGAAGGGCGGCCGAAAAGTGGTCGGAAAACGACCGGTCGGTTGGTTAGTTGGCCGGTGGTTGGAAGTCAATGGCCGGTGGCTGAATTCAAAAGCGGACTTGTCTTCTCAAGGGCGGCCATACATGGGAGGATTGGAGGGTCTGATTTGGACTTATCTACACAAGGGCGCTACACATGGTTGTCTCTCATGAGAGAGGACAACCCTTTTGGCCTATAAAAGGAGGCCATTTCTACACAGATTTTAAAGTGTGAAGTTGATGCAACAAGGTGGGTATGAGGTGGTGAGAGTGAAGCAAGGTGGGAGCTCTATTAAGGGTATAATCCCTTTGTAAAGTACTTCTTGTTTTAAAGTACTAAAGCCATTGAGTGGCTACTTTCCCGTGGACATAGCCCACATTGTGTGAACCACGTATATCGTGTGTACTCTCTCTCTCTCTCTCTACTCTATAAACTCTTGTGTGTGAAATCTATCTCTCTCCATTAAGTAATCTATTCAAATATCTATTTAGCTGTGTCATATTTCCTAACAATTGGTATCAGAGCAAGGTTTGCTCATAGCTAAATTATCTCAAGGAAAGGATTCCTTGAATTGAGTGGGAGTTATGACGGAGGAAGGGAAGCTCAAGATTGAAAAGTTCAACATCAAAAACTACCAACATTGGAAGATGCAGATTGAAGACTATCTCTACCATAAGGACCTCTATTTGCCACTAGGCGGTCTTGCGAAGAAGCCTGCAACAATGGAAAATGAAGCATGGATTGTCCTTGATTGAAAGGCACTGGGAACAATCCAGTTAAGCTTGGCGTCAATGGTGACCTTCAATGTTTCGAAGATGAAGACCACGAAGGACTTGATGAAGTCACTTGACGACTTCTATGAGAAACTGTCGGCATCCAATAAGGTATTTCTTATGAAGCACTTGTTCAATCTAAAGATGGCAGAGAATGGTTCAGTTACAAAATACCTAAATGACTTTAATACAAACATAAGTCAACTTTGATCGGTGAAAATCAATTTCAATGACGAAGTGCGAGCTCTCCTTATACTATCATCTCTACCAGATAGTTGGGACAGCCTTGTGATGGCTGTAAGTAATTCTATTTCTGGCACAAATACTGTTAATTTTGATGATGTTGTGGGTGTTCTCCTAAGCGAGGAAATACGAAGGAGAATCACAGGAGAATCATCAAGTGCTGCACTGTCAGTGGAAACAAGGGGAATGCCTAAGGAGAGGTTCAAAAACCAAAAGGGTCGTGATCGCTCAAGACGGAGCAAGTCACGCACAAAGTCAACTCTTGAATGTTGGAACTGTGGCAAGAAGGGCCACATCAAGAAGGATTGTTGGTTAAAGAAGAAGAAGGAGACTGAGTCTCAAGACAACAAGCCAACATCAGAGGCCAATGTGGTAGGTAAAGTAGAGCAAGATGCTCTAATTCTCTCATTAGGCAATGTATCTAATTCCTGGATAGTAGATTCAGGGGCTTCATTCCATGCAACACCACACAAGCAGCATTTCCAAGATTACATCAAAGGTAATTTTGGGTATGTATACTTGGGAGATGATGGAGCTTGTGATATTGTGGGCAAAGGTACAATTTCTGTCAAAACTACTAACGGAGATGAATGGAAGCTTAAAGATATTAAGCATGTTCCTTCTCTTCGGAAAAATTTGATCTCTACAGGACAATTGGACGATGAAGGTCACAAGATTGCATTTGGAAACAAACAGTGGAAGATCTCAAAGGGATCTTTGGTGGTTGCCAAGGGAGAAAAGGTCGGTACACTTTGCGTGGTTTGGTGGTACAAAAAAAGGACCTATTTTACTTCTACCAATGAAAAAGTGGAGACTGGTAAAATTTTTGTAGTTTAGGTCAAAACTTTTCGGACCTTGTGTTTTTAGATTCTCTTTTGAAGATCTATCCGCTGATATATAGTATGATAGGTAGTTTTTCATGTGACATGTAGAAATTGCAGCTCGAAGATTCGTCAAAGGTGCTGTCAAGGACAGTCCTTTTTGTACCACCAAAGGGTGCTTTTAGCACGTACTATCAGCACGCAACCTTCAGCTTGTGCAACAACTATAGAAGTTGACAGTGCGGTGTGGCACTACCGGCTTGGGCATATGAGTGCCAAAGGAATGCAATCCTTCAAACAAAGAAGCTTCTACCAGGTTTGAAAGAAGTGGACTTAGAGTTCTATGAAGATTGTGTTTATGGTAAACAAAAGAGGGTAAAATTTCAAAAATCAAGAAATGAAAGAAAAAATAAAAAACTTGAGTTGGTTCATTCTAAAGTTTGGGGTCTTGCAAGTACACCATCACTTGGTGGCTCATTGTACTATGTAACATTCATAGATGATGCGACTAGAAAAACATGGGTTTATGTCATGAAGAATAAGTCCGATGTATTTTCCATTTTTCAAAGGTGGAAAGCCTTTGTGGAGAATGAAACAGGTACCACGGTTAAATGCCTCAGATCCGACAATGGAGGCGAATATTGCAGCCAAGCTTTTGAAAGCTTTTGTGTTAGCAATGGCATTCGGAGGCAAAGGACACCTCAACAAAATGGGATTTTGGAAAGGATGAACAGGACAATCATGGAGTGAGCACGAAGCATGCGGCTACAAGCAGGCCTACCGCTTGAGCTTTGGACGGAAGCTGTAAGTACGTCTGTGTACTTAATCAACCGGTCACCCTCAACGGCATTGGATGGGGGAGCTCCAGAAGAGGCATGGACAGGTAAACCGGTGAATTATGCATTTCTCAAAGTGTTTGGGTGTGAGGCTTTCATGCACATAGATAGAAGCCTAAGATCAAAACTAGATGCAAAGTCCAAAAAGTGTTTCTTCATTGGCTATGGAGAAGGTGACTTTGGATATCGCCTATGGAATCCTGAAGATGGTAAAATCTTAAGGACTAGGGATGTAATTTTTAACGAACAAAATAAGTACAAAGATTACTTGGAAAGAAAACAAACAAAAGAAACAGGTGGTGAGTACATGGAACTTGAGGACGGTGAAGACTCAAGGACTGCAAACGGTGACAAAGTGCAACAACGTCAACCAAATGAGCTATTCCCCGAAGATCTACAAGAGCAAGTAGACCTCCAAAAAGGTTTGTTCCTTCCTTCAACCATCTCTTGATCTTAGATTCTGGAGAGGTGGGATCATACGAAGAAGCTATGCAACACGAATCCAAAGAAGAATGGACGAAGAGCATGCAAGTGGAGATGGACTCACTACATCGCAACCAAACATGGGAGTTGGTTGAGTTGCCTAAAGGTAAGCGAGCAATTCAAAACAAATGGGTGTACAAGCTGAAGGAAGAAGAAAAGGTACAAGTTTAGGCTTGTGGTAAAAGGGTTTTCTCAAAAAAAGGTATTGACCTCAATGAAATATTTCCTCCTGTTGTAAAAATGAACTCAATTAGGCTCGTCTTAATTGTTATGGCTGCTCATGATCTAAATCTTGAGCAAATGGATGTAAATACGGCATTCCCTCACGGTGACTTAGAGGAGGAAATTTACATGCTTCAACCAAAGGGGTATGAAGTAAAAGGTAAGGAGAAAATGGTTTGAAAATTAAAGAAAAGTTTGTATGGATTAAAGCAAGAAACAAGACAATGGTACTTGAAGTTCGATCGATGGATGTTAGATCATGGATTCAGAAGATGCAACTCAGATCATTGCGTCTACACAAAGAATTTGGGAGATGGGAAGTTCATCATCCTAATGTTGTATGTTGATGACATGCTGATTGCAAGTGCTAACATGCAGGACATCAAAGACCTAAAAGAAGGGCTATCTAAATCTTTTTCAATGAAAGATTTAGGTGCTGCAAAGAGGATACTTGGTATGAAAATATCAAGGGATAGGACGAAGAAGACAATAAAGCTATCTCAAGAGGATTACATCAAGAAGGTACTAGAAAGTTATGCAATGCTAAATGCAAAACCAGTTTCTACACCTTTGGCTGGTCACTTTAAACTAACGAAGGATATGTGTCCAAAGACACAAGAGGAGTTGGCCTATATGTCTAAAGTTCCATATGCAGCAACGATAGGTTCTCTAATGTATGCTATGGTCTAGACAAGGCCAGATATTGCACATGCAGTGGGTTGTAGTAGGTAAAGAACACTGGCAAGCTGTGAAGTGGATACTTAGGTGTCTAAAAGGGACAACAACAAATGCTTTGTATTTTGGAGGAACTAATATTTTTCTAGAAGGGTATGCTGATGCAGATATGGCAGGTGACAAAATACTCGAAGGAGCACTACTGGCTATGTCTTCACGGTTGGAGGCACAACAATAAGCTGGGATTCAAAGCTGCAGAAAGTGGTTTCACTTTCTACCACGGAAGCAGAGTATGTAGCAATGACGGATGCAAGCAAAGAAATTATGTGGCTTCACAGATTCTTAGAAGAGCTTGGATTCAAACAAGACAATTGTGTCTTGTACAGTGATGGCCAAAGCGCTATCCATCTTGCAAAGAACTCAGCCTTTCATTCAAGGACAAAGCACATTGAGGTGAGATATCACTTCATACGCACTCTTTTGGAAGAGGGACAGCTAAAGCTAGGAAAGGTGTATACAAGTGAAAATCCTGCTGACATGTTTACAAAGGTGGTCAACAACGAGAAGTTGAGCTTCTGCTCATCTTCAATCGGCATTCAAGGATAAGAAGTCAGGATGGAAAGCAGTCACATGTTTGGTTTGGAGATAAGTCTCCAAGTGGGAGATTGTTAAGTATGGAGCCTGATTTACCCCTTGTAATTTTTTGTGGTAAAAATGCACATTTGTAAGGCCCCCATTATGAGGATAAGCCATCGTGCGTGAATGAAAATCACTCGCCGGAAATAAAAATCACTCGCCGAAAACCAAAATTTTCACGGCCTGGCTTCGTCGGAATATTATGGCCGGACGGCGGCCGAAAAGTGGTCGGAAAACAATCTTTCGGTTGGTCGGTTAGTCGATGGTCGGAAGGCAATGGCCGGTGGCCGAATTCAAAAGCGGACTTGTCTTCTCAAGGGCAGCCAAACATGGGCGGATTGGAGGGTCCGATTTGGACTTATCTACACAAGGGCGGCTACACATGGCTGCCTCTCATGAGAGAGGACAGCCCTTTTGGCCTAAAAAAGGAGGCCATTTCTACACACATTTTAGAGTGTGAAGTTGATGCAACAAGGTGGGTGTGAGGTGGTGAGAGTGAAGCAAGGTGGGAGCTCTATTAAGGGTATAATCCCTTTGTAAACTACTTCTTGTTTTGAAGTACTAAAGCCATTGAGTGACTGCTTTTTCCGTGGACGTAGCCCACATTGTATGAACCACGTATATCATGTGTACTCTCTCTCTCTCTACTCTATAATCTCTTGTGTGTGAAATCTATCTCTCTCCATTAAGTAATCTACTCAAATATCTATTTAGCTACGTCATATTTCCTAACACTCTATCCCCAACTCGTCCCCCCTTCCCCTCTCGCAACGCCCTCTACCCAACTGGTCCCCTCACCAATTCACCCTACCCCTCTTCCCTTAACAAACTCGACCGTATCGGGGTTCTTCAAAAACCAACTGGACTTTTTTTTAATGTCTTTGTATTTGTGCGCTTTGCCTCTAAGCGGCCCTAATAGCGAACATCTGTCGCCGCGCTACCCAATTCAATCGCTTTGCCTCTTCGGCTTCTTTTAGAAGTTTGGGTTCTTCCTGAGAACATACATACATACAAGGTGAAAGCAGAAGCCTGATAACATACATACATGCAGGGTGAAAGCAGTACACAGTAATTGAAAAGTTATTATATGTATGCAGTGTGTGTTGTGGACATGCATGCAATTGTGGATCAGCTTTTGAGTGTCCGACGTTCTTATGGCTGTGCATCAAAACAACCTTAGTCAGTCAGCAGGGAGTGGGCTATACACGTCAGTTGGCGTCATAAGTTTTGTAATTTCCATGGTGGGTAGCAGCAAACCCTCCAGAAAAGCGAGCTTAATAAAGAAGCCACCACCTCAGCCGCTACACTTTGCCGAAGAGGAGGATGACTCAGAAACTAGTCGCGAGGATCTGGAGGACTTCACTTCCAGTGATGCCAACGATGAAAGTTACAAAGCATCCGTAACTTTGGAGTCGGATTCAAAAGCTGTCTTTGAATCGAACGTGTCAAAAGAAACAAATGTGAAAACGGCAAGTAAAAAGAAACTCAATCAAGAAATCATCCATCATGAGTTCAATAGGCCGCCTACATCTAAAAGTCACACACCATTCTCCTTGGTTGTTTATCTACAACCGCCTCGACCATCTCTCAGTCAAATCCTCTCCAAGGACCAGCTACAGACTATGGGTCTCACAACACTAGCCGAAGATCTGCCAACCATTGTTCCTTTTAAAAACAAGAGGCTATTCATATTAGCGACGCTCACACAGCGACGCTCAAAAAAAAAAAATCCCGGCGTCGCTATGAGCGTCGCAAATTTCCAAAGAAATTTGCGACGCTCATAGCGACGCCGACTGGGCTAAAAAAATAACAGAGCGCGCCCAAAAACTCAGATCTCAGATCTGAGTTTTTCGGCGCCCTCAAGCAAGGAGCAGGTAACGCTCTCCCTCTCTCTCTCTCTCTCTCTCTCTCTCTCTCTCTCTCTTTCTTCTCCACACACACACACACACACACACACGAGGAGAGGAAGGAGAGCCAGGTATGCTCCTTCCCTCTCCTCACTCTCATGTTCCCTTCCCCTCTTTCTCTCTCCCTCTCTCTCTCTCTCTCTCACACACACATACACACACACACATAGTGTTTTTGAGAGAGAGAGAGAGAGAGTACAAACATAAACAAAAACGCACACACACATACATAAACAAAGAATGCACACACACATTGAGAGAGGAAAAGAGAGAGAGAGCATGCATAAACAAAAAACGCACGCATTGAGAGAGGAAAAGAGAGAGAGAACATGCATAAACAAAAAACGCACACATTGAGAGAGGAAAAGAGAGAGAAAACATGCATAAACAAAAAAACGCACACACATTGAGAGAGAAAGAGAGAGAAACTAATTTAACGTCGTAGGAAACTAATTAAAATTAAAAGACCTAAAGATCTAGCCGACGAGGAGTTGAACTCAAGACCTATTATTCAAGAGGGAAATGGCATAACCAATCTATCATACTTGGCATGGGTGATAGAAAGGTTATACCATTTATCTCTTTTTATTGGCACACACATCCACACACGCGCACACACACAAGAAGAAGAGAGTTATAACGTCGTAGGAAACTATCCTAAAATACGTTCAAGATTAGGTTAGATGTAGACTTACGTTAAATTAGATTTAGGTTTATTTAAGTTAAATTAGATTAAATTTAGGTTTATTTTTAATTAGATTTACGTTTATTTACGCTAGATTTAGATTTACGTTATATTAGATTAGATTTAGGTCTCCATAGACTGCGATGCCTGCATGAAGCGGGTGAAGAAAGCCCTCAATGGAATATAGGGTATTGCTGCCTTCACTCATGGTGGGCTCCGTCGATCCAAAAGTACTGGTGAAATGTCTTCAGAAGATAGGGAAGAAGGTGGATCTTCAGGGCGGCAAGAGTCACTACATCCCCGACACAATGACCATCTAGACAACCTCTAGTCATTCAACAGCAACTTCAAAGTTAGTAACAAGAGCAAGAACGGTCTAAAGGGCCAATTTCTGTCGTCAGATGTGGATGGAAATGAGGCAGCGTCACCGCCGAAAGTTAACTCTCACATCTTTAGTGATGAGAATGCCAACTCTTGCCGAGTTATGTGAAAAATTATGTGTTAAATCAATTTTAAGGTATCCCTGTTAGTTTAGTTCTTTGTTTTTAATATAACATAATTTACGTTAGATTTAGATTTATGTTATATTAGATTAGACTTAGGTTTATTTAGGTTTACCCACACACACACACAAGAAGAAGAGAGTTTTAACGTCGTAGGAAACTATCCCAAAAGACGTTAAAGATTAGGTTAGATGTAGACTTACGTTAAATTAGATTTAGGTTTATTTTTAGTTAGATTTACGCTTATTTACGTTAGATCGAGTCCACGCAAGAATTACTTACGGTTTAGGGTTTAGAGTTAGATGAACAGTGAAAAGATCTACTGTGAAAAGATGTTAAGATGCTGTGAAGTGCTACAGCTAGAGAAGAGGCAAAGGGGTTTTGTCCACTACATGCAGTATCATGTAGACGTGGGTCTGTAAAGGTTGACATTTTAGGGTGGAACGGATCGACAAAAAGCGTTTTACTCAAGATTGTGGAATCATGGCAAAATTTGAACAGTCTAGTCGACGACGTTCCTCTGATGCAGATCCTGTGGTGGCGGAACTCACTTACTTCGGCACGCTGCAAGAGATTTTGAGGATCGATTACAGAGGATTTTTTGTCGACTTGTTCGACGTGCAATGGTTCAAGATAATCATGGAGGGTCGCAACGCTACTGTGCGTAGAGGAGAGTCTGGTTTTCTTGAGGTGGATTCTACTAAGAAATGGACTGACCTAAGAGACACTTTCGTACTACCAGAGCATTGTGAACAAGTAAGTATGTAAATAGTTAACATCCCCCTTTTACAAGTTATGTGCTTGAAAGCTCTCATGTAAGTTATGTGGCTCTGGCAGGTAATATTTCATCCTACAAAGTCTACATCAAACTGGTGGTACGTCATAGAGGTAGCCCCTCGTAGTGCAAGGACGTATGAAGGCTACCATGTGCCAATCACAACGGCATCAATGGAGGCGATCAGAGAAGATGCTCAATCAGAAGCCGCTGCGGTGGTGCCAGACGAGCATCAAGATGCTACTACTCTATATGGGGTGCATGCAGAGGAGCTACAAAATCAAACAGAGGATATGTGTTTAAACGGGGAGCTCTATATAGATATAGGAAGTTATGCTGAGTTATGCGAGGATGAGAGAGAGATATCTTAAAGCCACAAATATTATATTTGAACAATTTTGCTCCGTGTTGTAAAAGCTCTGGCTCTCTAAGTACCTTCCATGGTGTATAACGCTCTTTTCTACTCGCGCTCACATCTTTTGATTGAAAATTCTAAGTTTTCGACTTGCCTCTTCTATCACTCAATTCATTGCGTCATTGTATTTATATGCGTCATTACGTCATTGTATTTAATGGTCTTTGCGTCATTGTCTACTCTATTCATTCAATATTAAGTTTAAATATTCGTGTGTTTAATGCAGGTATGGATGATGAGGAGTTTCTTTCTTCTTTGTCACCGCAGCAGAGACAGTGGTACGTGGAGCGTCATCGCTCTGGCGCATCATCGCGTGTTCCTACTCCATCCGCATCTCCCTCTCTTTCGGAGCATTCGGCGCACTCCGAAGCTTCGGCGTCGACGAGACGATCTTCACACTCGTCTAGACACTAGCGCTCTAGTGGTGGCGGTGGCGGTTGTTGTGGGGATTCCGCCGCCGATGCCTCCACACCGCCTCGTGTTCGATGAGGCTCTTTACCCTCCCCTTCTTTGCCCGCCCCCACACCAGCCACAGCATCGCCATCTACGCCAGGTTTTGCGCAGCTGACTGTTCCTAGCAGCTACACACCTCTACCTACTCCGCCAGGAGCCACCCCACTCGACACTCCTCGCTTCGGGACCCAGACGCCGCTGGAGACACCTGACGTCCGTACCCCCATCGACACGCCGCTAGAGACCCCTGCCGGGACACCCAGGTTCACGCATCACCGGCCAGAGGGCTTGCCTTACTCCGTCGACTTCAGCGGCGGCATCATCATGGATGATGACGGCAAGAAGGTGATCTCGCGCATGCGTGGTCTTTGCTCTCAGCTGTTTAGAAACTACATACTAAACAAATGGAGTGAAGTACCAAGTGATTTAAAAAACAGAGTCATCAGCATACTTCATGATGAGTTTCCCGTTCCAACACGGGATCAGCGCTTCAATGAAGACCTGATCAAGATTCGAATGCGCGAATACTGCAAACACAAGCGTTCCGAAGTGCAAAAAGCAATCAAGAATGGGTGGAACATGCCAGATTAGCTGGCCAAAGAAGATTGGAAGAATGCGAAGAAAGCAGCGCGCGAGAATCCCGACAAGTGGAAGCAACAAAAGGATGCAGCTAGAGCGCGAGTAGAGGCAGGGAGCTCGCACCACTTGGGGAGCGGTGGATGGGCATCATTTGAGGCCGATTTTGTAAGTGTTTTCGCATTGCTCTTTATGTTCGATAGTTTAGGGTTTATGAGTTTTTTAATTCTAACATAATGAATTCTTTGTATGTTTTGACAGTGGTCGATGACAGGACGTGATCCCACACCGTACGAGTGCGAGTACGCAGGCAAGAAGGGCTTAAACGCCCTGATGGACATTCTCAGTTCTCGCAGCGGCATGGTTAGTATTAGGGTTTACTCTTTTCTATTTTTTGTATTGTTTTATAAATGTCGTTATATGTTTATACTTACTGAAAGCTGTCTTATTGTCTTTTTTTGCAGAATTCGACAGATACGCCGCTTGGACGCGATGAGACGTCTGACTAGACGACGTCAGTTTAGCCGTGGCTAGATAGCATTAGTTTAGGGTTTCTCATAGCTTATGTATCATGAGACGGATTTTATACGTCTTTTTGAACCATGTATATTATTACATTTGTCACTGCAGTTCCTTTTGCCAATCAATTCTTTATGCCTATGATGTTGTACAATTGTCATTATTACATTTGCCAATCAATTCATTTTGCCTATGATGTGTACAATTGTCAATTTTACGCTTGTCAATTTTGCAAACAATGCGTCTTGTGGGTGACTATTTTGGGTCTATAATCTACCCTTGCACTTTTTTTAAAAAGTGAATCAAGTACAATATGGTTGATGGGTGGCAGGGCATTCAATGCCCTGTCACCAAAAAAAAATTCTCTCGGGCGTCGTTATAACCGTCGCTATTTATGGCTCTGTAGCGTCGCCATGAGCGTCGCTATAGTCTTCTTTGTAAACGTCGCTATAACCGTCGCTATGAGCGTCGCTATGACGCTCATAGCGACGCATATAGTGACTCTCTCGTAGCGACGGTTTTAGCGACGCCGGGGGTTATAAAAACCCAGTGTATTTCCGTTGCTAACAGCGTCTCCCCTTTCTTACCGGTCATGCGTAGAAGGCCAGTACCCCAGTCCTGTTTTGCCTTCATGGCCATCAACCATGGCCTTCCCAAAATTAGTGGATAGCCCTCCCCCTTAGTAGGCAGTACAAAAACATCTACCTCTACCTCAGTGTTGAAAGCTTTGATTTTCACGGCACTTACCACACCCACACACTTAACTTTTGCGTTGTTTTCCATCTTTGCCTTGCATGGAGAAGGCCTGTCAACCTCGAGCCCTAATCGAAGCATCATAGCTTCGCTCATTACATAGATTTGTGCACCTCCATCAATGTAGGTGTTTCCAACCCTCTTTCCTTATATGTTTACGTCGACAATTGGAAGGATGTCATCCATGTTGCATCCCAAAATTGCTCCGGCTACCTTTGTTTTGGAGCGTCTTGTACTTACCATTTTAGACCATTGTCGCCTTACTTTAGGTACAAGATGTAGCAGCTGTGGCCATGTAATCTTCGGTCCTTGATCTGCCACATCCAATGTTAGATCATAGGGCTTAGAACTTTCCCCTAGCTGGAAGTCGGCGATGCCCAATTTCCGTCGTGGCCTGGATGGCCTCTTGCTAGTTTCTCCTCTCATGCTTCTCTCATCATCTGATTGTGTAGCTTTCTCCCTCCTAGCTCTTTTCACAGTCATGGCTTCAAGTGGTTCTCAAAAGGTTACCTTCTCCTTACCCTTGTCCCTCTCCTTTGCTCTGGGTGGATCCACTACTATGGCTTTTCCTTTCTCTTCTAGCCTTATGATGTTTACAGGGCGATCAGGTGGTGGGGCTGGTGGAAGAGGTGGGATGGATGCTTGTAGTGGTGTCTGGGGTGGACGTAGAATTTGTGTTGGTGGGGGTGGTGCTCGGGGTGGGGGTGTTCTTTCTCTAGGGGATGACAATTGGTTCCTCCTACCTCCTCTATTATAGTTTTGTCGTGGTTTGGGATAGTAGTACATACCGTGACCGTCTTCTCCGCAGTTGTAGCAATGATACTCCCTGTTTTGTCGTCGTGCTCTTCTAGGGTCTTGATCTCATTCTTGACTCCTCCCTTCTTGTATTAAGTGGACAGACAAATTCTGCAGTTGGTCAGTAATATGGGCCAACATATCTTGTTGGTCATCTCTTACCCCAAGAGCCGGTGGTGGTGGTGGAATGGTGGTTGTCGTAGTTGCTGGTTGTTCCTGATTCTGTTGACTCGGTTTCTTTGGCTTTCATTCGTAGCTTCTTGTCTTTAACGCGAGCAATCTCAACGGCTAACTCGTACGTAGCCGGGAATCTACCTTTCACCTTCTCCTTGAGAAGCGGCCATAAGCCATGCGTGAACCGATCTTTTTTTAGGAAATCGGGTGCAGCTTCCCCCCTAGCCAGTGACTCAACCCACCGTTCCCACAAATCCACAAATTTGGACTCATAGGTGGCATATTCTAAAAGACCCTCCTGCTTCAAGTCTCTCAACTTGTCCCACAACTTTTCTGAAGTGGTACCTCCCCCAAAGCGCCTCTTAAAAGCGGTTTTTAAGGGTTCCCATTCATCTTTGGTTGCTTGTGGAAGTGCATTGTACCATGATCTAGCTTCTAGCTTCATGAGATGCTTAAAGATTCTAACCTGGGATTCATCCGTATCTTTGTTGCTCACTACACATGCTACTTCAAAGTCATCTAGGAAGTCTGTTACCAAATCCTCCCCCTTCTTTCCTTTAAATGTTGGAAATGCTACACTTGCCATGATTACTGAGAGAGAGCTAGAAAGACACACTGCTTAACTTGCAAAAAAAAAAATCTTCTTTACAAGGAGGTGTGTATACCCTCTTATACTAGGACATAGATTAAAACTTCAAACGGTACATTGCCTTGTACCAAAGGTAAGACAAATGGTTGATCTGATGCCAGAACCTCCAAAAACCGCTCCCCACCCGGCATGGTGTCAATGACGTGCTGGTAGTGAGCCTTCAAATCCAGTATTACCTTGATTGAGCGTACACGTGTTGGTATGTGTGATCTGTCTTGAGGTAGGTTGTACTGATTCATGTGAAGCTTAGAGGTGCTAAGTCACTGTCCAAGCTTGTGGGCGAGGGTGGTGTTCTTTCCTGAGACAAACTCAGTAGATCCCTAGTTTCTCTAGTGAGAGTGTGAGCCAATGCTTCCGTTATCTGTGCTGCAGCATCAGGTGCGACTTGAAAACTGACTATGATAATTACCTCGGTGACTTGAGTTACCCGATTCTCAAAGTAGAATAGTGTTGATTCTCTATTGTGTAGAGCTCCTTCCATTTTGTTGTTGTGGGTTGGTTGTAGGTTGCGGACATGGTTTCGACCTTCTCCTTCTTCTTCTTGGCACTTGGCCTATGTATATCCACTGGGTTTGGCGTGTTGGTTGACTCTCACACTGCAAATCGATTACCGTTACGCCTGGCACTCGAGCTTCGATGGAGATGCGGAGTTCGTCTAGTTGTGCTTGGAGCTCTTCTTCTTCTGTCGTCCAATTAGCAAATCCTGCTAGCCATTCATCCATTCACAATAGTTTAGGGGTTTCAGTCTTGTAAACTGAAGGGTTTCATGAAAAGATCCTCAGTGGGGGCACCAAATGACGAGAGCAAAGCGAACCCCGAACCCCCGATGGCCTCTAAAACACCGGGGACCGAATGGCGCGCCTCGAGCCTATCATGGTAAAGCAAACAGGGGGCACCACCTACCTTCAGCGGCTAGGACGCAAACAACACACCACCATAACAAAGTTTTCATCCAAGAGAGATGGATGATTGGGAGTAATGATGAAGAGGAAAGGGAATGAGATCAAGTGAGTGAGAGAGAGAGAGAGAGAGAGAGAGAGAGAGAGAGAGAGAGAGAGAGAGTGAGGGAGGGGGTATAGCGGCTTAGTACTTAGGCACCACAAAAGGATGGCGAATCCGCACACCCTTCACACATACACAAGCTCACTCCAAAACACAAGACTAGGTGGCGATTCCGCACACCTCACATGGGCAAAACATTGCAAGAAAACATACTCACAAAACCTCAAGCTTTATTTAGAGAATTAGGCGATGAAATGGGGAGCATAGGGTAGGGGAATGAGAAGGGAGAGAGTGGTAGAGCACATGGCGGATAGGTGGGAGTTGATGGCGAAGACTCGCACGAGGATTATGGCCATCATCCTTCATTTAGTTGCCCTTCATCTTCCATAGCCAAGGGTGTAGAGGTCATGCTCAAGACAAGCATGGTGATTGCGGTGATGGTGATGGTGATGGTGATGGTGATGGTGATGGTGTGGATGTGTGTGTGTGCATTAGGCACACACAGTACATAGTGTGTTCTTTGGTGATGTTGTCCTTAGTGTGATGGTGACCCCTCTTTATATAGGGGAAGAGGGGGGAGAAATTCTAGAATTTAGAAATGAAGAAATCATTATCTACATAGGCCATGTGACTGTGGGCCCCACTTGTCTGGCTGTGTGTATATGTGCCAGAGCAGCAGTCTCATGAGAGAGAGACTAAGAGAGAGAGATGGGTTGATGAAAAAAAGTGAGAGGTGACATGGAGAATTGTGCGCTCCTTGCCGCACTGTCGAAGCAAGGGACTTGCCAATACACCGTATGCGAGCCACAAACGGCTCCAAGCACACAACAAGCCTAAACTAGCAAGCTCAAGAAAACAAAGGGTGTGTCACTCACCGCTCTACGCTCGCCTTCGTGGTGGATTCCTCGCCGCGATGAAGAAGAAGCTGCAGTCGTGCCGCGCTCAACCGCTTCGCCGCCGTCGTGCCTTCGTAATGCTCGATCGCACACACACTCTCCCTCTCTCTCTCTCACACACACACACACAAGGAGGTGAAGAAGAAGAAGATGGAGATGGAGCAAGAGCACTCTTCAATTGCACAAATGAGAGAATGAGTAAAAATTAGGTTTAGTTGGCTTTTATAGGAGCTCACCCCATTCACACTTGGGCGCCCATGCTTAACCAACTAATCCCTTGAATGTCCAAGTTAAAGTGCGCCTCTCATCGGCGATCACTCTACCTTTCCCTATTGGTCCGACAAGCCCGGTACCTGACTCTACCAAATACATAATACATGTCCGTCGTAGGTGATCAGGTGTCCGTGTGCCGTGAGGGTTAACATGCCCCCCTTCCTGATGTAGATTCCGTCCTCGGAAGCTATTGAGTTGAAGCTGGTTCGTCGAGGTGGAAGAGCATTTGAGATGAATGTCCTTAGCCTTCTTCAGTCACTGCAAAATCAAACAACATTGGCACAGTAATTGCATTCTCTTAAAAAGCATATGCAGTTTTAGGTAGACACATTGATTGGTAAAAGAATTTCAAACAATTTGTTAGCAATGAACATTAAATTGCAATGTAATCAAAGGCATAAACTGATGTAAAGGCAAAAAATTAAACAAGTCTGGGGTCGCTAATTTGACGGTCGAAAAGCACTAGAGATCGAATATTAATACCATGGGTAAGCTTCTTAATTTTCTGTGGTCAATTAAGTTGTTTAATCGCGAGAGCCAAGTATTCATGTTCAAGGGCTGACTAGAGGCTATATCTAGAAAACCTTGTAGTTAAGCTACCATAAAAGGAATTTCTCATGAAATCATCGCCTGGCTGATTACTTTTTCTTTGACCCCCCAAAGTCTTTTCACACTGATTCAATTTTGAAGTGGGTGCTTATTTTGTATGCCTTGGGTTTTTTGCTTTTCAAGGAAAAGCGCCCACACTGGGAACCTCTAGGGCTCTAGTACCATAGGCAATACATGTGAGTGAAGTACCAAATCAAGCTGAGATTTCTCTTCCAGCTTAAAATTTTACATTGTGGCACTTTGATTTTTTGCTTGTTCATTTTCATCATTTAAATTTTGTAACCTTGGGGGGTCATATAACACTGTTACATTCCCCAGGCTCATCACATTAGTAAACTCCCTTTATAATACTTAAGCTAAAGGTCAATCACTACAAGAGGCTCTTCACATTAGCGACGCTCACACAGCGATGCTCCAAAAAAAAATTCCCGGCGTCGCTATGAGCGTCGCTATAAGCGTTGCTATGAGCGTCGCAAATTTCTTTGTAAATTTGCGACGCTCATAGCGACGCTCATAGCGACGCTCATAGCGACGCCAGCTGGGGTAAAAAAAATAACCGAGCGCGCCCAAAAACTCAGATCTCAGATCTGAGTTTTTCGGCGCCCTCAAGCAAAGAGCAGGTAACGCTCTCCCTCACTCTCTCTCTCTTTTTCTTTTACACACACACACACACACACACACGCACGAGGAGAGGAAGGAGAGACAGGTATGCTCCTTCCCTCTCCTCATTTTCATGTTCCCTTCCTTTCTTTCTCTCTCCCTCGCTCTCTCTCTCACACACACACACATACACACACACATATAGTGTTTTTGAGAGAGAGAGAGAGAGAGAGAGAGAGAGAGAGAGAGTGCAAAAACGCACACACATACATAAACAAAGAATGCACACACACATTGAGAGAGAAAAAGAGAGAGAGAGCATGCATAAACAAAAAACGCACGCATTGAGAGAGGAAAAGAGAGAGAGAACATGCATAAACAAAAAACGCACACATTGAGAGAGGAAAAGAGAAAGAAAACATGCATACGATCCAAAAAAACGCACACACATTGAAAGAGAAAGAAAGAGAAACTAAGGGAGCGTCGTAGGAAACTAATTAAAATTAAAAGACCTAAAGATCTAGCCGACGAGGAGTTGAACTGAAGACCTATTATTCAAGAGAGAAATGGCATAATCAATCTATCATACTTGGCATGGGTGATAGAAAGGTTATACCATTTATCTCTTTTTATTGGCACACACATCCACACACGCGCACACACACAGGAAGAAGAGAGTTATAACGTCGTAGGAAACTATTTTAAAAGACGTTAAAGATTAGGTTATATGTAGACTTACATTAAATTAGATTTAGGTTTATTTTTAACTAGATTTACATTTATTTAAGCTAGATTTAGATTTATGTTATATTAGATTAGATGCGGGTCTCCATAGACTGCGATGCCTGCATGAAGCGGGTGAAGAAAGCCCTCAATGGAATATAGGGTATTGCTGCCTTCTCTCATAGTGGGCTCCGTCGATCCAAAAGTACTGGTGAAATGTCTTCAGAAGATAGGGAAGAAGGTGGATCTTCAGGGCGGCAAGAGTCACTACATCCCCGACGGCAAGAAGGTGATCTCGCGCATGCGTGGTCTTTGCTCTCAGCTGTTTAGACACTATATACTAAACAAATGGAGTGAAGTACCAAGTGATTTAAAAAACAGAGTCATCAGCATACTTCATGATGAGTTTCCCGTTCCAACACGGGATCAGCGCTTCAATGAAGACCTGATGAAGATTCGAATGCGCGAATACTGCAAACACAAGCGTTCCGAAGTGCAAAAAGCAATCAAGAATGGGTGGAATAGGCCAGATTGGCTGGCCAAAGAAGATTGGAAGAATGCGAAGAAAGCAGCGCGCGAGAATCCCGACAAGTGGAAGCAACAAAAGGATGCAGCCAGAGCGCGAGTAGAGGCAGGGAGCTCGCACCACTTGGGGAGCGGTGGATGGGCATCATTTGAGGCCGATTTTGTAAGTCTTTTCACATTGCTCTTTATGCATGTTCGATAGTTTAGGGTTTATGAGTTTTTTAGTTCTAACATAATGAAATCTTTGTATGTTTTGACAGTGGTCGATGACAGGACGTGATCCCACACCGTACGAGCGCGAGTACGCAGGCAGGAAGGGCTTAAACGCCCTGATGGACATTCTCAGTTCTCGCAGCGGCATGGTTAGTATTAGGGTTTACTCTTTTTTATTTTTTGTATTGTTTTATAAATGTCGTTATATGTTTATACTTACTGAAAACTGTCTTATTGTCTTTTTTTGCAGAATCCGACAGATACGCCGCTTGGACGCGATGAGACGTCTGATTAGACGACGTCAGTTTAGCCGTATCTAGATAGCATTAGTTTAGGGTTTCTCATAGCTTATGTATCATGAGACGGATTTTATACGTCTTTTTGAACCATGTATATTATTACATTTGTCACCGCAATTCCTTTTGCCAATCAATTCTTTATGCCTATGATGTTGTACAATTGTCATTATTACATTTGCCAATCAATTCAGTTTGTCTATGATGTGTACAATTGTCAATTTTGCAAACAATGCGTCTTGTGGGTGACTATTTTGGGTCTATTATTTACCTTTGCACTTTTTTTAAAAAGTGAATCAAGTACAATATGGTTGATGGGTGGCAGGCATTCAATGTCCTGCCACCAAAAAAATATTCTCTCAGGCGTCGCTATATGCGTCGCTATTTATGGCTCTGTAGCGTCGCTATATGCGTCGCTATACTCTTCTGTGAGAGCGTCGCTATAAGCGTCGCTATAGGCGTCGCTATAGGCGTCGCTATGAGCGTCGCTATATAGCGACGTCTATAGCGACGCCTATAGCGACGCCTATAGCGACGCATATAGCGACGCTCTCGTAGCGACGCTTATAGCGACGCCGGGGGTTATAAAAACCCAGTGTATTTCCGTCGCTAAGAGCGTCACAAGAACACATAACCTCTTGTAGTGAATAGGGTTAAGCCCACTAGAAAGCCCTAGTACATTTCATACAATGCTGCCTAAATCGGATTAAGAACCTAAGTAACCATTGATTATTAGGAAGGCATTCCCCATGGTATTAAGAGAAGATCTCTAATACCTAGCTTGGTCAAACTAGCTTAGTCGGACTGCTTGATTTTTAAACCTAGACAAGTGATTATGACAAAACACTACATTGAATTAAATGTTTGATACTAAGCAAATGCGCTGAATATTATGCTACCAATCACAATCAAAGCAGACAAACATGGATGCAAAAAAGATAAGGGCAATGCTAATGGACAAGAAACACCTGTTTGTGTTGATGGTCGCGCTTGATTTGAAGGTTCCATGAAGGTCCAAATCCTATCAATAGCAACACGCTCCTGTACACACTAGGAAACAAAAGGAATACCTCCAGGAGGCACATTAGTGGGAAAAGAGAACTTCGCTAATCACGCAACTCTAAAACAGAAACACTCTATCGTACTAATCTTACCTACCCTCCATCACTCAAGTGATGAGGATCAAAGGTGTTTTATGGCATAGGTTTCTGTTTCACTGTACCAGATGTGACATGTGTAGGTCTGAGTCAATGTTTTGACTTTTAATGTGCATACTCGTTTGCTAATTGCTCTTGCTCTTTTTTTTCTTTTTTTTTTTTGTGAGTATAAAGCTTTATATGTACATTCCCTAAGATTGGAATTGAGAGGTCAGGGAAAAAGGTTGAGAGGGAAACAAGTGAATAATGACTGTCAGCAAACACTCCCCCCTTCCTTGGGTAGATCATACCGTTTGAAATGAGCTTGTCACCCTTTGAAACCAATTGTTCCAGTTGGTAATAGGTGAGGATTTTTGCCAGTAGTTTTCTATTACCCTAGGTACCTCGTCAAGTTGCAAGGGTGGTAAGGTACTCTCCCAGGATCGAACTTGAAGTGGTTCATCAGGTGATTCTTGAACACTGGGAGGTGTGGATTCTTTTGTAGCTTCATGGAGGTCCACTACTATAGATGGAGGCTGTGTAGAAGCTTTTACCTCTATGGATGTATTACATGAGGAGCTAGAATCTTCATGGGACTCCCCCCTTCCTGAGCTAGGTGGAACAAATCGTTCTTTCTTTGGTACCCAAACTAGCTCTAGAACGGGTGTGTAACATTCCATGATTTTTTCCTTTCCGCGATTTTCAATTTGTTTTGGAGCCACAGGATTGGGTTTACATGGGCCAGGTGACAGGTAAGAGTACACTTTACGTTTGGGCACCCAGATTTGATCATTTCCTTGATAGTAGCCTTGGGCTTCCAATAGTCGTTTAGGGATCCATCGCAACATTTTCTTACTTTTCTTGGAGCGAGTGGTACGGTTCTTGCTAGGTTTCCGTTTTTTTGCATCAACCATGCTCACTACAGAGGTTTTAGGGACCCAATTGTATGTTTTCTCTGTTATATTAGGATGGTTCTTGTGTGTCTCAAGCTTTCTTTCAACTACATTAGTTGAAGCTCTAGAGAGTTGGGCTATGGGGACGTATGGTTCAACCTCCTGGACATGCAATGTCTTGGGTTTTATTTCCTTGGGCAATATCTGAGGGACTATGGATTGAGTGGTAGGGCTAAGAGTTGGTTTTTGCGTTGTAACACCCCCAGTCCCCCAATCAATAGTGCATTTGGTGGCTATCATCCACGTGCGGCCTAGGTTTATATTACCCTCCATAGTTCCAGTAGGCATGACCAAAAAGTCTTGAGCTACCACCCCATTGTCATAACTGACAGAAGTGTGCCAGATTCCAAAAACCGCAGTTTTTTTCTTGTTGACACCCTTGACTTGGATAATACTCTCAGATAGAGGTGGCTTCCCTAACTGACACCACACCCCATAGGATAGCAGATTGTATTTAGCACCCGTGTCCAATAAGGCGTTATATAGCACTTTTCCATAGGCACTATTTAACTCAATGGGGTATCGTAGAGGTGTGTCAGAGTCCAACCCATCCTCTTCGTGTGCTCCATTTGCATCAGGTTCCGAGCGAGTAGCTCTACCTAATGTTTCCATGAAACGGCTAAACATACTAGTACTAGGCTGTGGAGCTTCGGGAGGTGCATGGCCTTCTCTCACAGTGTTTTGGGTAGGGTATGCTTCCATGATTTCTGAGTCGGAGGAGGAATCACTAGCGGCTAGTTTAGGGTCTTGGGTGGTGCTACCTTGTGTCCTCGCTGAGGGTCTAGAGCTTATCGTGGATGGGTAATGGGTATCCGTATGAACAGAGGCACTCTCAATATGCTCGTGTTCTAGCACCCGCCCAGAGCGTAAGTGCATGTGCTTTTGATACCCTAAGGTGTCAAAAAGCTGCTCTAGGAGGCCTTGTGACTAGTTTTTAGCGTGTTTTTTGTTTGTTTTTTTGCTAGATTTTTTTGAGCGTGTCGTGGAATGGGCCGTGTGATAGCTCAAAACGAGCGTATCGGTCAGAGGGTCGTGCCGTGCTTTACAGCCCTCCGTTTGGTCACTCTATGCCCTCAGAATCCCTAAAACTGTCAATTTCGAGTAGGGAACTAGGCCCAAACTAGAAAGTCTAAGGGTGCAAGTGGGAAGAGAAAGGAGGAGAGTGGAGGACTTGTCCCACATGCTCTCATTCTCTCTTGAGGGAGTAGGGTATATATATAAGAGTGAGTCTAGTATATATCATAAGACTGTGGACTGAGGCCTGGGCCTGGGCTTGGGCTTGGGCTTGGGCTTGGGAAAATGATCTCGATCCCGATCTACCTTTTATACAAACCAACCCGTACGTTTTAAGAGTCGTGTTTTTTATTTTCGAAAAATATCGCCGCCCACTCGCTCGCGTTTTTTTTTTCGAAATTGAAAAACGCAGAAATTGAAAAACGCAGAAAATGCAGAAAATGCAGAAAAAACGCAGAAAATACAGAAATTGCAGAAAAAACACAGAAATTGCAGAAAAAGCACAGAAATTGCTGAAAATGCAGAAAATGCAGGAAAAACGCAGAAAATGCAGAAAAAACGCGGAAATTGCAGAACTTGACAGAAATTGAAAACGCCGAACTTGAAATTGCAGAAATTGAAAAACGCAGACAATAGCAGAAATTGAAACTTGACAGCAAATGTAGAAAACGCAAAAAACAGAAATCTCCACACACCCCTTCCCTGCCTTTCCTATGATACAAATTGCACCACAAGGAAGCGTAAAGTGCTAACCGAGCTTAGTGTAGGGCATATCCCCGGCAGCGGCGCCAAAAATGTGCGCTCCTTGCCGCACTGTCGAAGCAAGGGACTTGCCAATACACCGTATGCGAGCCACAAACGGCTCCAAGCACACAACAAGCCTAAACTAGCAAGCTCAAGAAAACAAAGGGTGTGTCACTCACCGCTCTACGCTCGCCTTCGTGGTGGATTCCTCGCCGCGATGAAGAAGAAGCTGCAGTCGTGCCGCGCTCAACCGCTTCGCCGCCGTCGTGCCTTCGTAATGCTCGATCGCACACACACTCTCCCTCTCTCTCTCTCACACACACACACACAAGGAGGTGAAGAAGAAGAAGATGGAGATGGAGCAAGAGCACTCTTCAATTGCACAAATGAGAGAATGAGTAAAAATTAGGTTTAGTTGGCTTTTATAGGAGCTCACCCCATTCACACTTGGGCGCCCATGCTTAACCAACTAATCCCTTGAATGTCCAAGTTAAAGTGCGCCTCTCATCGGCGATCACTCTACCTTTCCCTATTGGTCCGACAAGCCCGGTACCTGACTCTACCAAATACATAATACATGTCCGTCGTAGGTGATCAGGTGTCCGTGTGCCGTGAGGGTTAACAAGAATAAAGTAATTACAAGAGGGGAGAGAGGGGAGTGTGTTCAGAGGTGAATCTGTGTGCAGATGTGTGTGAACACAAGAAAAATCAGGTAACCACCGGGTGGGGATGGGTCTGTGGGCACCTTTTTCAGTGAAACTGAGTGTGTGTGAGTGTGGGGGAGGTTATTTAGCTACAAGACAAGAGACATGGCGCCCTTTAGAGAGAGAGGGGGGGTATTTGGGTCATGGGATATGATAGGAGAGGGAAAGAGGGGGTGGGGTATACTATTTTGGAAGATAGGGTAAGTTGCATGTGAGTTAGGGTGCATTATTGGTGAGTTATAATGCATTATTGGTGAGAGGTGGGGTAGCTTGAGGGGAGAGAGAAAGGAGAAAGGACAAGGGGAAGAGAGAGGGGGTTGACCTTTTGAGTGGAGGAGAGGAAAAGGGACACACGGCGGGGCAACAGTGAAGAAAAAGGAGGCAAGGTGGGGATGGGCTACCCCGCAGGCATGAGGTGGCCTATTTTACCTTTCTTATATATTTACATAATCATACTTTATTTTTTTCTTACTTTTTCCAATGCTTTTTATCACTCCCTCCCTAAGAGGGGGTTTTCATGGGGTGGGGACGAGAGAAGAGGGGTATGGGAGCTTGGCTTGTGAAAAGCCCCCATCAGCACATATCCTCTAAAAACGTTAGCAAGCATTCTTTGAAATTTTGGTTGCTTTTCCACCTCGAATGACGATGTGGCTCACTGTCTTCATGTAGCATGCTACAGTGTCACTTTCAGAGGACACACAGTTAGTACAGTTGGTCTGGTCTGTTCACACTGGATGGACTCTCTAGGTTGGGCAGTGACACGTGGCAGGGATACAGATGTTGGTCTATTGGACATTGTGGCCATGTCACCACCACGACTCAGTTTGGGGATAGGCTTAGATGGCTAACATTTATGAGCCATTCGTGGATCTTTATGGTTGACATGTGAGTAGTAGTTGTTGGGTCATGATTATCATCTTCTTAATATATGGTCCGGTGTCGTTGTTTAGAGTAGCAAGTCTATACACACAGCACGTATGCACCATCCTTGCACATCTGAGCCTCGACACCACCATTTTACCCGTGAGTTTTGGTTGGAGTTGAGTGTGTTCCCACGCTAGAGTCTGTATCGGTTCTTTGAGATAGTCGAGTCCATATGTTTTGGTTAACTGTTGTGTCTCTGTGTTGATAAGCTGTTATCTATTGTTTCCTTTGTTTTTCATTCTGTTTTGAGTGAGATGTCATGCACATTGCACTAAGGAGCACCCACTATAAAGAGCACGACACAATATCCACGCTACAGGTCCTCTCGTTTTTGGCACGCCTGGTGGGACCTCAATTGAAGTCTCACTCTCTGGTGAGGTAAAAATCAAGGAGCTAGTTGGGTTTTACCTAGCCTTGCCTAGTGTAGTCTGGTCCAGTTTCACCCTAGACAGCTTACTCTAGCTGACCTAGTCTCTCACCGTGCTGGTCTGGTCCTCTCTCACCCTGGTCCAACCAAGCTCTTGTCCTAGTCTAGTCGTTCCTTGTCCTTGGTCTAGTCCTTTCTCATCCCTGGTCCAGCCAGGTGGTCTAGTCACTTGCCCTGGTCTAGTAAAGTCTAGATCTGTGTTCAGCCAGTTAAAGGTCTTCTTGTCCAAAGCTTGGTTGGGTTTGTGGTCACTGCATGACACATACAAGGCGGTCAGAGCGTCAAATCTCACTATTGAGTCCTCGAAAGTACTACAACAAAAGACGTCAACCCTTGGTACCTAGTAGAAGTCCACCAACCTCATCACCCATACCTCCACATACGGCATCATCCATTCCTCCATCCCATTCTACATCTTCCAAGTCACCTTCCCCAGTAAATCTCTCTCCCATTTTATTACAGCAAGCTAGTGAGCAACGAGCTCCTGAGCAAGAGGCCATGAAGGCGTTGACCAGTGTTTTGGCCAAGGTAAACATCAAATTTCCTACTTTCAAGGGACTCTCCTCAGAAGATGCAGACGACCATGCAAGGAGTTTTGTATCTCTCTATAGAGGTTGTGGTCTTAATAGAGAAGATGCTTATTTGGTACTCTTTCCATCTATATTGGATGGCTTAGCAAACAAGTGGTACATTCAGTTTGCAGAGAACCATTTTGCAACTTGGGCAGCCTTAAGACAACAGTTCTATGCAGCATTCAGGCAAGGTGACTACCAGGAAAAGGTTTTGGATGAGTTGGCCAACATGGTGCTCCAACCAGAGGAGACTTTTGCATAACTCATGACTAAAACCAAGTCTTTGGTTGCCAAGCTTCCTCAACAACCAAGGGAATTTATGGTTAAGAAGAGGGTGGAGAAGGCTCTTCCCAAAACTTCCCAGCAAAACCTCTGAGAGAGTCTTTGACCTGACGCCACTCTCGAGGAGTTTGTTGCTGCTGCTACTAGGATAGAGGGAGCTAGGAAGCTGCTCACCAACTCTCCTCAGGTAGAGACCCCCTCAGTGTTTTTGTAAAGTCCTTCTTATCCTTTAACTTCTTTACGCAGGGAACTAGAAGCCCTAAAGTTATAGCGAGCTCTTCAAGAGGAGAGGTCCTTCTCTCTTAGACAAGAGAAACCTCCACATCACGAGGCATTGGAACAGATCAAGCGCAAGCTTGAAGAGATCAAGTCTCAGCAGGAGACTAAGGCTATGGTTTGGTGTAGCTCACGCCGCTCTCTAGGGCACCCTCCATAGGAATGCCCCCTTCGGGTTTACTGCCACTTCTATGAAAAGTCTAGACATGAGGACAAGGACTGCTACTACCTCAAGGGATTGCAACAAAAATAACAAAGTCTTGTTCCTACTCTTCAACAAGGGCCAGCACCTGCATCCAACATGGTTTCTCCCTGTGGCCATCCACACCACATGCCACCTTTATTAACAGCCCCTCCTATGCTAGGTATGCAGAGCACTTTTCCCTCTCAAAGCTCCCTCATCACCTCAAAGCTTCTATGCTTCCACCTCCAACTCCATACACCAGGAGCACGGACAACCTCGCCCTTCGACTCGCCCATTGAATCGGCCCATTTTGTTCTACAATGCGGAGAATATGGTCATTACCAAAGCAAATGCGCTTTGCCAGAAGGGTCCCCTCCCTGTCGTCATTGCCCTGAAACAAAGGATCGTTACAGGTAAGGATTGCCCTAAAATTCGTGCATCCACGGTTTTGAACCCAAGTCAAAGCTAGAATGAGTTTACCTTTCCCAAGCTCAATCTGATAGCAGTTAGCACCGTTCCTCAGCCGCCCCCTTCTACCCATGTGGTTACCCCTCAACATAAGATGTAGTTAGTAGAAGAGCCATCGGGTGTCCTCACTCGGGCTCTCTGAGCCGCTCTCGGTCTTAGCATTCCAGCAAGTTCAACTCCCCCACACATTCTCACACCAATGGATACCCTACCTTCAACTATTAACAAGCCATCCCCAGTGCCATGAAAGAATCCAAATCTTTGCTCTACGAAATTGATGAAGCTTTCTTGGAAGCAGTTTCTGATCTACAGAAGATCAAGGTACCAGAGAAACCACTGGTAGAACAAGAAAAGCTTACAGCAGAGACAATCTTATAGAACACCTTCCAACAAGTGTCCCTCTATGACATGCTATGGCTAGATGCGATTTTTCGAAGTGACACCCTTGCTGTTATTTAGTCATTGTACCCCGGAGCAAGTCCTAGTGGCGGGCACCTCCCAATGCGACAGTCCTATATGATATCCAATCTTGTTGCTCCCCTCACTGATTATAGAAGCCCTCGCCTGACAGTATCCGTTTTGGGTCGGCAATTCTCAGGAGTGATAGTGGATAAATTGGCATACCTGAATCGTCACACACGCACACAATCAAGCTCAACACGAATAGAGAGAGATAAAGAGCGAGAAAGAGCGAGGGAGAACGGGCAGGCGCACCTCCTAGAGTGGAGTACTACGCCGGCGCGACAAGAGAGAAGAGAGGAGAGAAGAGAAGAATAAGACGACGCTGGGTGCAATCCCCCCCCGTGCAAGAGTGACCATTTCACTCTTGCACGTATTTACTTTATAGATTCTTGAATGGTCAAAATGGGTACAAACTGGCCGGCCAGTCATAAATGGCCAAAGCTCATAAAAGAGCACTTGAATAGTAAAATGTACATATAATATCCTTTTGCAGTAGCCTAGCTTGGTCAAGCCTTTTCCACCTATCAGCTGCAATAACTAGTAAAGTATCAATTCCATAACATACCTCTCCGTTGGAAAGCGACTATCCTCAGTTGCGAAGATAAAAATCTGCAAATAATACTTGTCAAAAACAATGATTAGAAATTTGTATCAAAACTATCACATAATAAAAGAAAAATCCATAAAATTAAACAACAATTCTTATGCTTGCCGTCATCCACATACTACCTATTCTAGTCAATTTTCATCAATCTCAAGTCCAACTCCACAAATATCATCATATATCCATTCCAAATCCAAATGCAAACACCTTCATTTTGTATACCCGGGTAACAAAATCATACCGCTTACAATGGTGGCCAGCCATTGCAGCATGATTTTGTGATCGGTCTTGCCTCAACCTACAAATCTACACCAATAAGTCATGCTGCCTAAATCATCGAATCTGCATTTGATATAAGTTCAAAAAGCATGAATGTGTAGTTTGTTGTTGTGCTGCCTAAATCGGCGAATTTGCACTAGATGAGCAATGACACACTGCCTAAATCAGAGAATCTGTGTGTCCGTACCAATGGACTAGGCTAGGCATAAAAATATAACAATTATCACAGGTGTAAGACCAATTTGGAGCATGTTGGAGTAGGAGGGTACTTACAAACTATTGTTTACTATCCCTGAGCACCTTAGCTCACATGAGTTGTTGCATAGCATTGTTGGCATGTGGGGAGGGGTACAAGTGCTGCCAATAGCAAAGTTACACCAAAGTATAGCTAACAGATTCAAAATGTGTTAGTGTGGGGTTTATAATTGGCAATAAAAATTACAGAAGGGAGTAGTATACAATTGAGACAAATGTGAGACAACCGAGCGAAAAGAAAATTCTGCAGTTCTACTTAATAGATAGATGAACTTGAGTCACAAATAAAGAGAGCAACTCATAAGAAAGAAAAATTGATGGAGCATTTATCAAACGAGAATATCAGAGCGGTAGATTGTGTTATAGAAATTTGAAATACTCTTGCTAGATATATATATCCAAATATTCATGCATTATATATATATATATATATATATATACCCTACACTACAAGAGGCTATTCATATTAGCGACGCTCACACAGCGACGCTCAAAAAAAAATCCCGGCGTCGCTATGAGCGTCGCAAATTTCTTTGTAAATTTGCGACGCTCATAGCGACGCCGACTGGGCTAAAAAAATAACAGAGAGCGCCCAAAAACTCAGATCTCAGATCTGAGTTTTTCGGCGCCCTCAAGCAAGGAGCAGGTAACGCTCTCCCTCTCTCTCTCTCTCTCTCTCTTTTTCTTCTCCACACACACACACACACACACACACACACACACACACACGAGGAGAGGAAGGAGAGCCAGGTATGCTCCTTCCCTCTCCTCACTCTCATGTTCCCTTCCCCTCTTTCTCTCTCCCTCTCTCTCTGTCTCACACACACACATACACACACACACATAGTGTTTTTGAGAGAGAGAGAGAGAGAGAGAGAGAGAGAGTACAAACATAAACAAAAACGCACACACACATACATAAACAAAGAATGCACACACACATTGAGAGAGGAAAAGAGAGAGAGAGCATGCATAAACAAAAAATGCACGCATTGAGAGAGGAAGAGAGAGAGAGAACATGCATAAACAAAAAACGCACACATTGAGAGAGGAAAAGAGAGAGAAAACATGCATAAACAAAAAAACGCACACACATTGAGAGAGAAAGAGAGAGAAACTAATTTAACGTCATAGGAAACTAATTAAAATTAAAAGACCTAAAGATCTAGCCGACGAGGAGTTGAACTCAAGACCTATTATTCAAGAGGGAAATGGCATAACCAATCTATCATACTTGGCATGGGTGATAGAAAGGTTATACCATTTATCTCTTTTTATTGGCACACACATCCACACACGCGCACACACACAAGAAGAAGAGAGTTATAACGTCATAGGAAACTATCCTAAAATACGTTAAAGATTAGGTTAGATGTAGACTTACGTTAAATTAGATTTAGGTTTATTTAAGTTAAATTAGATTAGATTTAGGTTTATTTTTAATTAGATTTACGTTTATTTACGCTAGATTTAGATTTACGCTATATTAGATTAGATTTAGGTCTCCATAGACTGCGATGCCTGCATGAAGCGGGTGAAGAAAGCCCTCAATGGAATATAGGGTATTGCTGCCTTCACTCATGGTGGGCTCCGTCGTCCCTGGTGAAATGTCTTCAGAAGATAGGGAAGAAGGTGGATCTTCAGGGCGGCAAGAGTCACTACATCCCCGACACAATGACCATCTAGACAACCTCTAGTCATTCAACAGCAACTTCAAAGTTAGTAACAAGAGCAAGAACAGTCTAAAGGGCCAATTGCTGTCGTCAGATGTGGATGGAGATGAGGCAGCGTCACCGCCGGAAGTTAACTCTCACATCTTTAGTGATGAGAATGCCAACTATTGCCGAGTTATGTAAAAAATTATGTGTTAAATCAGTTTTAAGGTTCATATAATCCCTGTTAGTTTAGTTCTTTGTTTTTAATATAACATAATTTACGTTAGATTTAGATTTATGTTATATTAGATTAGACTTAGGTTTATTTAAGTTTACCCACACACACACACACACACACACACAAGAAGAAGAGAGTTTTAACGTCGTAGGAAACTATTCCAAAAGACGTTAAAGATTAGGTTAGATGTAGACTTACGTTAAATTAGATTTAGGTTTATTTTTAGTTAGATTTACGTTTATTTAGATTTACGCTTATTTACGTTAGATCGAGTCCACGCAAGAATTACTTACGGTTTAGGGTTTAGATGCTGTGAAGTGCTACAGCTAGAGAAGAGGCAAAGGGGTTTTGTCCACTACATGCAATATCATGTAGACGTGGGTCTGTAGATTTCTTGTACCCACAAATATAGGTATTGACCAATAAAGACGAGATTATAACCCGGTGGTTCTGATCTCCGTGAACCTCTAGACCGAGGTGTTAAGATGCTGTGAAGTGCTACAGCTAGAGAAGAGGCAAAGGGGTTTTGTCCACTACATGCAATATCATGTAGACGTGGGTCTGTAGATTTCTTGTACCCACAAATATAGGTATTGACCAATAAAGACGAGATTATAACCCGGTGGTTCTGATCTCCGTGAACCTCTAGACCGAGGTGTGCGGGGATTGGAACATGACTAGAGAATGTGAGGTAAGAGAGAGAGAGAGAGAGAGAGAGAGAGAGAGAGAGAGAGAGAGAGAGAGAGAGAGATAAGACGAAGAATGCCAATAGAATATTAAATTTGTTGTCCAGATTATTAGATTTAGGTTTATCCTCATTATGAGTAGTGACGAGGATGTGGGACCGTCCAACCGAAACACCTATCTCTCAACGAGGGTCTTATGTCCTTGTAATCAATGCAAGCATGCTGTGCACGGACAAGACGTGTTTCTTTGCAGCACGTTCGCGAATTTGGCGAGTTCGATCCATCTATTATAGATCGAGTTGTTGCCAATTATAACTCATCGGACTCTGACGCTGGCCAACAAGCAGCAATCTTGCAACCCAATAGACGTGTTCGCAGGCGCTTTGGTCAAGCAGCATATGTGAGGCCACAAGATGTAGCCTCTGACAGCTCGGGGGATGATCATGCAGAGCACATTCCCAACGAGGCAATGTTTGACCCCGAGATTGATGAAATGATCGAGACGATCATGGATTCAGAAAGGCTTATCTATGATGATATGAAAAGTGAAGCCGATACGCCATTGTATAATGGAGCACGTATGTCTAAATTGAAAGCACTCCTGGTTCTTCTCAACATGCAGGCAAAGTTTGGATGGAGTGACACTAGCGTCACAGCGCTTTTCAGGTGATCTATTACAATTAGTTTACTTTAATAAAACTCTAAATGTATAATGATCTGATAGATTTTTACACGACTGTATCGTATTTTTATGTTGTGTAGATTGCTTAAAGAGCACATACTACCAGCTGACAATGTGATGCCAGATTCCCAAGATGAAGCAAGAAAGATTTTGCGAAACTTGGGGATGGATTACAATTCTATCCACGCTTGTCCTAATGACTGCATTCTTTTCAGAGGGGAATACATAGACATGGAGAAGTGTCCGAAATGTGATTCCGAAAGATATCGAGTAGATCTCCACGGGACAAAAATTCCACAAAAGGTTTTGCGACATTTTCCTCTGCTTCCTCGCATCAAGCATTTCTTCGAATGTAAGTCCATGGCCACCCTAGCATCATGGCATGAGGAGAATAAATCTTCGGATGGTGTGCTACGAATTCCTGCAGATTGCGCAGCCTGGAAACATATAGATGGAACATGGTCGGATTTTGCCAGAGAACCTCGAAATTTGCGCTTAGGCCTGGCTATGGATGGCGTAAATCCATTTGTTCAAAGATCAACATCTTACAGTGTATGGCCCGTTGTCATCGTCAACTACAACATTCCCCCGTGGTTGACTACGAAGAAGGGGCACCTATGGCTAAGCTTGATTGTGCCAGGGCGATATAAAGTGGGGAATATGGATGTGTATCTTCGTCCACTATTGGAAGAGCTACAACAATTGTGGATTGGCATAGAGGTGGTGGATATGAGCCGACACACAGGACGACGGAATACTTTGAGCAGAGGCATTCTAACGTGGACCATGCATCTATCCCGGGCTAACAGAATGCTCAGGTGATCTATTGACACTCCTCACTCAGACACTGTAAATCTTGTTTTTTCCCATAGTTGATCTATTATCATGTGTATACATGCAGGGCTTCAAACACAAGCGGATACAGAGCATGTGTCACATGTGGACCTAGACTGAATGCACGTAGGGCGCCCTCATTGAAGAAGCAAATCTACGAAGGTCATCAAGCGTATCTTCCAGACAATCATGTGTTACGCGACGGCTTTTTGGGAAGAGAGCCACCAAGGATGTCTGCACAAGCATGGTTAGAGCAGAAGGAGATGTGCGATGACGGATTGCCTCCAGGGATGAAGAGACTATCTCTATGGTACGAGTTACCATACTGGCCCCGACTCATGATCAATCACTTGCTCGATCCAATGCACATATTCAAGAATGTGGGTAATCTACTATGGGACCATCTGACCGGAAAGAAAGATACTTTGGGACCCAGAGTTGACCTTAGAAATGTGGATCGTATGGAGCAATATTGGCCGCAAACAGCGTCTGATGGATCGATAAAACTCCCTAAAGCACCATGGATTTTCAAAGGAGCCCAAGAACGCAAATTAAAAGAGACCATTCGATCTTTGCGAACCACCACTGGCGTAATGCACTCGCTCCGAACGTGTTTTACTAAAGAAGGAAAGCTTACCGGTTTGAAGTCACACGATTGGCATAAAATGTGTCAGGTACGTTCATAGTGGACTTTAATATCATTGCATAAAATGTGGACTTTAATATCATTGTTGCACATACTTTACAGTTTATTTTACCGGTTGCCATTGAGGGATGTTTGTCTCTCGACATCCGTAACACAATCTACAAACTTGCAAAGCTGGTGCAATGGATCTCACAAAAGGAGATCAACGTAGACTCCATACCATTCGCCAAACTAAATGCTGCGGAGCTTGTGTGCATGTTTGAGAAACATTTTCCTACTACCATGCTAACCATTCAGGTGCATCTTCTTGTTCACATAGTTGATGAGGTGGAAATAGCTGGCACAGTTCATTCCAGATGGATGTTCTTCTTAGAACGTTTCATGAAAACGCTTAAGGGATATGTGCATCAAAAGGCACGTCCGGAGGGTAGCATGGCAGAAGGTTGGTTGGTATCAGAGTCCCTAGTGTACATTGGAGAGTGGCTAGACGGATTTGATAAAGCCCGGGACACGCTATGGGGAACCATAGATGATGAGCGCATATCTGGGATTGTCATGTGCAATCTCGGTGTTGAGAAGAAGATGATGGAAGATCTAGAGGCTAAAATCAACCAATTTTGCATGCTTCACAATCCAGTGATGCAAAAGTGGATTTCACAATATGAGGATGCAAAGCAAGAGCGACAAAGGGCACGAATCAAGTGGAGACGGGGAAGACGACCACCGATGCACTATCCGACGGTTCTGGAGAGCCTACCAACCTTCATGAGCGTAAGATGGTTGAATAACCAATTGAAAAGCGCACAACAATGCGGTGACGAAGTGACTGAGGAAGAGTGGGAGTACTCTAGGGGTTGCGCGACCAAGGTAAGTTTGCAATGTACGACTAGCTAGTGACTTTATTTCTAAATGTTTGAACGGCCACTCATAATCTTTGTTCGTTGTAGTATAAGCCATACATAGCAGCATGGTGTAAAGGTCGACATTTTAGGGTGGAACGAATCGACAAAAAGCGTTTTACTCAAGATTGTGGAATCATGGCAAAATTTGAACAGTCTAGTCGACGACGTTCCTCTGATGCAGATCCTGTGGTGGCGGAACTCACTTACTTCGGCACGCTGCAAGAGATTTTGAGGATCGATTACAGAGGATTTTTTGTCGACTTGTTCGACGTGCAATGGTTCAAGATAATCATGGAGGGTTGCAACGCTACTGTGCGTAGAGGAGAGTCTGGTTTTCTTGAGGTGGATTCTACTAAGAAATGGACTTACCTAAGAGACACTTTCGTACTACCCGAGCATTGTGAACAAGTAAGTATGTAAATAGTTAACATCCCCCTTTTACAAGTTATGTGCTTGAAAGCTCTCATGTAAGTTATGTGGCTCTGGCAAGTAATATTTCAAAATCTACATCAAATTGGTGGTACGTCATAGAGGTAGCCCCTCGTAGTGCAAGGACGTATGAAGGCTACCATGTGCCAATCACAATGGCATCAATGGAGGAGATCAGAGAAGATGCTCAATCAGAAGCCGCTGCGGTGGTGCCAGACGAGCATCAAGATGCTACTACTCTATATTAGGGTGCATGCAGAGGAGCTACAAAATGAAACAGAGGATATGTGTTTAAACGGAGAGCTCTATATAGATATAGGAAGTTATGCTGAGTTATGCGAGGATGAGAGAGAGATCTCTTAAAGCCACAAATATTGTATTTGAACAATTTTGCTCCGTGTTGTAAAACCTCTGGCTCTCTAAGTACCTTCCATGGTGTATAACGCTCTTTTCTACTCGCGCTCACATCTTTTGATTGAAAATTCTAAGTTTTCGACTTGCCTCTTCTATCACTCAATTCATTGCGTCATTGTATTTATATGCGTCATTACGTCATTGTATTTAATGGTCTTTGCGTCATTGTCTACTCTATTCATTCAATATTAAGTTTAAATATTTGTGTGTTTAATGCAGGTATGGATGATGAGGAGTTTATTTCTTCTTTGTCACCGCAGCAGAGACAGTGGTACGTGGAGCGTCATCGCTCTGGCGCATCATCGCGCGTTTCTACTCCATCCGCATCTCCCTCTATTTTGGAGCATTCGGCGTGCTCCGAAGCTTCGGCATCGACGAGACGAGCTTCACACTCGTCTAGACACCGCCGCTCTAGTGGTGGCAGTGGCGGTTGTTGTGGGGATTCCGCCACCGATGCCTCCACACCGCCTCGTGTTCGACGAGGCTCTTTACCCTCCCCTTCTTTGCCCGCCCCCACACCAGCCACAGCATCGCCATCTACGCCAGGTTTTGCACGGCTGACTGTTTCTAGCAGCTACACACCTCTACCTACTCCGCCAGGAGCCACCCTACTCGACACTCCTCGCTTCAGGGCCCAGACGCCGGTGGAGACACCTGACGTCCTTACCCCCATCGACACGCCGCTAGAGACCCCTGCCGAGACACCCTGGTTCACGCGTCACCGGCCAGAGGGCTTGCCTTACTCCATCGACTTCAGCAGCGGCATCATTATGGATGATGACGGCAAGAAGGTGATCTCGCGCATGCGTGGTCTTTGCTCTCAGCTGTTTAGACACTACATACTAAACAAATGGAGTGAAGTACCAAGTGATTTAAAAAACAGAGTCATCAGCATACTTCATGATGAGTTTATCGTTCCAACATGGGATCAGCGCTTCAATGAAGACCTGATGAAGATTCGAATGCGCGAATACTGCAAACACAAGCGTTCCGAAGTGCAAAAAGCAATCAAGCATGGGTGGAACAGGCCAGATTGGCTTGCCAAAGAAGATTAGAAGAATGCGAAGAAAGAAGCGCGCGAGAATCCCGACAAGTGGAAGCAACAAAAGGATGCAGCCAGAGCGCGAGTAGAGGCAGGGAGCTCGCACCACTTGGGGAGCGGTGGATGGGCATCATTTGAGGCCGATTTTGTAAGTGTTTTCGCATTGCTCTTTATGTTCGATAGTTTAGGGTTTATGAGTTTTTTAATTCTAACATAATGAATTCTTTGTATGTTTTGACAGTGGTCGATGACAGGACGTGATCCCACACCGTACGAGCGCGAGTACGCAGGCAGGAAGGGCTTAAACGCCCTGATGGACATTCTCAGTTCTCGCGGCGGCATGGTTAGTATTAGGGTTTACTCTTTTCTATTTTTTGTATTGTTTTATAAATGTCGTTATATGTTTATACTTACTGAAAGCTGTCTTATTGTCTTTTTTTGCAGAATCCGACAGATACGCCGCTTGGACGCGATGAGACGTCTGACTAGACGACGTCAGTTTAGCCGTAGCTAGATAGCATTAGTTTAGGGTTTCTCATAGCTTATGTATCATGAGACGGATTTTATACGTCTTTTTGAACCATGTATATTATTACATTTGTCACCGCAGTTCATTTTGCCAATCAATTCTTTATGCCTATGATGTTGTACAATTGTCATTATTACATTTGCCAATCAATTCATTTTTCCTATGATGTGTACAATTGTCAATTTTACGCTTGTCAATTTTGCAAACAATGCGTCTTGTGGGTGACTATTTTGGGTCTATTATCTACCCTTGCACTTTTTTTAAAAAGTGAATCAAGTACAATATGGTTGATGGGTGGCAGGGCATTCAATGCCCTGTCACCAAAAAAAAATTCTCTCGGGTGTCGCTATTTATGGCTCTGGAGCGACGCTATGAGCATCGCTATAGACTTCTGTGTAAACGTCGCTATGACCGTCGCTATGAGCGTCTCTATATAGCGACGGTTATAGCGACGCATATAGCGACGCTCTCGTAGCGACGCTATTAGCGACGCTCTCGTAGCGACGCTATTAGCGACGGTTTTAGCGACGCCGGGGGTTATAAAAACCCAGTGTATTTCCGTCGCTAACAGCGTCACAAGAGCACACAACCTCTTGTAGTGCTAATAATACACCTAGTAATTAAACTGATAAGAATTTATGAAAGCAAAGTTTATGTATGAATGGAGTGCGAATGTATACGTGGGTTACCTACCTTTGTACAAAAGTTTACTTCCCCTCATCGTCAGGTCCCTAGACTAATGGAGGTCATGGATCCCATATCCCAAGCCCGTCTGAGATATCACCTACTACTACATGAGTGTTACAGTAGCATTGGTGATAGTATTTATTACATTTGTCATGGCTAGTAAGAAGCATTTAAAAGTCAGAATACAATGCGACCTCTTGTAGATATCCTCCTATGGAAAATAACTTCATGGACTAGAGTTCGAGCTAGGAGGGTTTTTGCATATGTATTCATTCCATGTTAAGTAGTTCACCATTAGCAATTTTAGAAAGAAAAGATCTACTCTACGTACACATTCCATCAAAAAGTTGTTGCAACGCTCTCATCCTGTTGTATATGTATGGGCTTACAATGTACTAGTGTGGTGAGATCATGCTAGAAAGATCTTTGACATTGCAAGAATAAGTCTCTAATGAAATCTTTGATCAAATAGTAGTGAAGATGCTACTAATAGAAATGCATTCCTGGTTAGCATAACGATTGTAGAGCAACCCATTGGGTAATATCTATAAATGAATTGTGGTAATGAAACTTCATTGTGCCACATCTACATTGATACAGACCATATTGAAAGAATCTTCAGGGTTGTCTACTGTCACTATATCAGTTTGAGAGAGAGAGAAAGAGAAAAAATAAAAACTTGACACTAGACGTGGTCCTAGAGCATTTCACACTTGACACCAAATTAAGCCATAATAGAATTTTGAATAACAACCCCTAGCTTAGGTCTTGGTAATATAGGCTCTATATCCATCGTTTTACAAAATTTTAAACTTGAAAAGTTTGCTAATGTGATGAATATATTTTGACAATGACGTGAACATCAACTCTAAGCTATGAAAATGATATAGAACACGCACAGTATGTGTGTGTGTGTATGCATATTTCAAAAGGTCATACAGATCAAAATGAGGCAATCCTTGTGAATCTAATCCAATGCTTGGGTACAAAAATAAAATTAAGTAAAGCGAAAGACTAAAAGTCTAAAATTTTTGGAGTAAACCATTATCATCATCCTCATTGCCCGCCAGTGTAAGCATGGGGAAGACAAAAATAGAGAAAGTGGGATGCAATGTTGATATTCTTTCCACTGAGGACAATCCACCTAATCGCATGGCAGTTCATCCAAAAGGGCATGGTATTGTGTGCTTTTTCACACGAAGCTGCCGGCTTTTTGAATGGTGAAGACCAAAGGGTCGGAGCCTGAGAATATGAAGCTTTAACCAATCCACATAATCGCAAACCAATGTTGCAATATCCAAAGATGCCAAATATATAACCAAATTGCGAAAAAGAGGTTGTTTGTAAAAAAAGAAAAAAATATAATAAAGAAATCATATGAGGGACATTAATCACCAAAAAGTACAAATAATTCAGGCCCACCACGACATCCGGCCATTGGCAAATCAGTGCCAGTAATGCAATATACATGGCATTCAGCTATGTCGATTGATATAAACTACCACCCAGAAGTCAATAAAAGGAGACAATCGATATCACACGCAGTACAACTCTCAATATTGGACTTTCCAGTTCTTCATAGAACTGATAGAGATGTCAGTTGTGGCACAACGCTCATTGGATTTTCCAATGCTATTACACATACATATATCATGGCGTCATGGAATTGATATATCATGGCGTCGACAATGTACATATTGGCCATCATAAGCAACAGTGCAGCTTCTCTATGTCTACAGGAATGATTTCACGAACATAGTTTCTCTCTGAAGATCGCGTCCATGTGTGCCTAGACTTCAATACATAAATAAATTGACTAGTATCAGTAGACTTGGGGTCCGATATGCCTGCAACCTTTGTCAAACTGCTGTGAAAATTTGTATGCAGCTTTGAAGCTCTCGGCATACTGCTAGAAATAGCTGCTTGTCATGCTTCATAAATTTTCGGGTCCTCCTCAAAAATGGATTTTAAGCTCTCCACTGGTGGTGGTGAGAAAAAAATGAGAGAGAGAGAGAGAGAGAGAGAGAGAGAGATAGAGAGAGAAGAGGGAGAGAGTAGCTGTTGTTGCTTGTTAAGGAACAGACGGGTAAGGGTAAACCAAAATACGGTGGAGAAAAAAAAAAGAGAATGGCAGATGAGAACTGCAGTTAACAAGCTGGAAGCCGCCAATTTGCTCATGGTTGGAAAACGAATGTGGGGTGTGGTCGAGAGAGACTGGGTTTCTTGCAAAAGCACAGGTGGGGGACATGTTTAAAGGCTTGGTGGTTGAGAAGGTCCATTCGAGTTGATGGCGCATGCAATATGCAGCTGCATGGGGGGGAGGACGTTGAGTGAGTGTCCATCTGGCTTAGAGAAAGAGAGCAAGACCGACTGCCAATTGATTGTGAGAGAGAGAGAGAGAGAGAGAGAGAGAGAGAGAGAGAGAGAGAGAGAGAGAGAGAGAGAGAGAAAGAGAGGAGGATAAAATTGCTATGGTTGGTGAGCAGGTGGAGAGGCAGCCGCCATATGGGCTTGTTGGCATGGTGGGTGATTCTGGGAGTCAATTGGGAGGAGAGATAAGCTGGTTAGTACAAGTAATTCGTCCGCTAAGAAATAGAGATAGAGTGGGTGGGATGTTGATGCCACCGAAAAAGGGGGGGGGAGAGAGAGAGACGTAGATAGTGATTCTTCAAATCAAAGTTGAGTTTTGTGGCAGTGGATGGAGCCACGACCGAGAGTGGTTGGCGGGAATGCATGCATGCAATGATGGAGGGTGGCCCACTCCAGCTTCTTCACCCCCCATCCGACTCAGCTCCTCTCCGGGTTCTTCTTTTGTCTGCGCCATCCTCTAGTGGAGTGGGCCACCCTCCATCATTGCATGCATGCATTCCCGCCAACCACTCTCGGTCGTGGCTCCATCCACTGCCACAAAACTCAACTTTGATCTGAAGAATCACTATCTATGTCTCTCTCTCTCTCTCTCTCTCTCTCTCTCTCTCTCTCTCTCTCTCTCTCTCTCTCTCTCTCTCTCTCTCTCTCTCTCTCTCTCTCTCTCTCTCTCTCTCTCTCTCTCTCTCTCTTCCCCCCCCTTTTTCGGTGGCATCAACATCCCACCCACCCTATCTCTATTTCTTAGCGGACGAATTACTTGTACCAACCAGCTTATCTCTCCTCCCAACTGACTCCCAGAATCACCCACCATGCCAACAAGCCCATATGGCGGCTGCCTCTCCACCTGCTCACCAACCACATCAATTTTATCCTCCTCTCTTTCTCTCTCTCTCTCTCTCTCTCTCTCTCTCTCTCTCTCTCTCAATCAATTGGCAGTCGGTCTTGCTCTCTTTCTCTAAGCCAGATGGACACTCACTCAACGTCCTCCCCCCCATGCAGCTGCATATTGCATGCGCCATCAACTCGAATGGACCTTCTCAACCACCACAAGGAGCTTTGGACGGCTTACCATATGGCAAAAAATATATAATTGCTAGATATTTTACTAGTTTCAATACACACATCTAGCAAAAGTGCAAACTAGTAAGCGTGAGACAACTCCTAAATGCTTCAAGTAGCAATCCTCTTACCATCTAGTAAGTTGAGTAGCTATATGGTAAGATAGTTGCTAGATGAATCAAGAGAGTTCAAGCTCACTTGCTAGTTTGAGATGTATTATGAAACTAGTAATACATCTAGCAACTCGAATACGTAAAATAGTAATTCATCTAGTAACTTCAAGACGAAAAGTCCTAGCCCTACTCAGCGTGTCTCCCGAAATTACCTCAACCGTGTGAAAATATGTGGACTTTCAATAACTCAATCAACCCACGACATTTGGAACAATCCACAGCAAGAGACTTGACTCTCAAGTAACCCAAAACCCTACACACCCACACACAACTATAGCCAGATGTATTGTGCCTGGTTCACAATCACCTTGCAAAGCCTTTGACCTGACAAAATAGTCCTCATATGGTAAACGTCAATCCAACACGACTGCCCACAGGCAATAGTATACTTCTGCAAGAAATCTCCCATCGTATACATCAACCCACCATGTAAGCTGAAAGTTCCACCTGCTGCTCCAGGATCAAACCACAAGGGGTTACCCTTGTCCTCGGTAGAATTTGTTTTGGTCTATCCTTGAGCAATGACTTACGCGAGTACTCCAAATCCAGCTTCACCATGTTGCTTCGCTCAGCACTTCACACTCATCCCTGCACTCTTACAACCCTGCATTTATATATATAAGCAATCAAACAAACACAGCGTAGATAATCCATGATTATTTATTTACATAAGAACTTTAAAAACAAACAATGTACAATCAAGCCTTGTAATTCACTTAAGAATTTAACAATTACTACGTGAGTTATGCTTGATTTGCAACAAGCACGTCAAAGGAAAATGTCACCTTAACTTAAGCTAGATTATGGAGTCACGGGAAGCATTTACAATCGTTTTCCACTTCTAGTACATATACAAGAATAATGTTCCGCATATCAATGAGGTATTCTCTGCCATTTGATTCGATGAACTGTTATGACCTCCTAATAATCTCCATAATAAATCTGGCACTAATGTTGATAGAACTAAATAAAGTGCTTAATAGTAATGATTGTCACAAATTTTAGCTTAAATAAAAAATTTCATTACATGATGATAATCACACATCTTTCAAGCTATCCAAACAAAGAGATTCCAACAAGGCTATTTTCTTCAGCTAGGAAATTGCAAGGAATTCACAGCAAGGACGAAAAGAAATCCACCTAGGGTACCTCAAGCTAGAACCTAAGACACTGACGAAATGAAATAGTAATGGGTGGGTAGAGTACAGCATAAATAAGGGAGCCCTCTGTAAGGATTTGCATCAGCAAGTTCACCACTGCCATCATATGATCTGTAAAGACAATTCGTTGGATACAAACAGCCATGCAACATAAATCAACCTTCAAAGTAAAGGAATGCATGGGGCTTGTTTTACCTGAATGATTCCATCATCGATCAGCACCAGAGCTTGGTGTTATCTCTTGCACAAGATGGCCGTCCTCTCCCGCAGTGGCACCACCCCTTTAACATCAGCTCTTGCGTTGCTGAAATGTCCACCAACGTCATGAGCCGCCATGTCTACTCCTAGGATCGTGCCATCGAACTCGGCAAAGTCGTTCAGGTTCTGCCGCAACTTTTCAAGGACATGGAGCAAGTGGCTTTCCCGTTCGTCAGTGACTTCATTTCCTGGCTGTCATGGCTTGACATACTTACAAAGCGGCACATGCATTATCTCCAGCATCGGATGGATGCCATTGCGACTAGCATAATTGCCAAGCACAAGCAAGCCATGATGCAGGATCATACTCCCAAATATGACCTTCTCCATGCCCTGCTCAACAAAGAAAGCGAGGGCTTCATCGCCATGGATGAGGTCAAGAGCATTGTAATGGCGCTCTTTGCTCCCATCATCTCTGTGGACATGACCATGCATGCTGCCCGCAAGATGATGACATCCATGATTGTGATGCATGCTGTCACAGTGGATTAAAACATCCCAAAGCTTCCTTGCACCAGCCATGGTGAGCATATGCTACAATACACGCGCTCCACATCAGTGATTTCCTAAGGGAAAACAAAGGAAGCAAAGGCAAAGCTAGGAGGGAAGGGTACTCACACAGTAGCAGTAACGTCAACCTTGCCAAAGATGGTACTGATGCAAAATCGAAAACACCTCATAAGGGAGCCCTCTGTAAGGATTTGCATCAGCAATTTCACCAGTGCCATCATATGATTTGTAAAGACAATTCGTTGGATACAAAGAGCCATGCAACATAAATCAACCTTCAAAGTAAAGGAATGCATGGGGCTTGTTTTACCTGAATGATTCCATCATCGATCAGCACCGGAGCTTGGCGTTATCTCTTGCACAAGATGGCCGTCCTCTCCCGCAGCGGCACCACCCCTTTAACATCAGCTCTTGCGTTGCTGAAATGTCCACCAACGTCATGAGCCGCCACGTCTACTCCTAGGATCGTGCCATCGAACTCGACAAAGTCGTTCAGGTTCTGCCGCAACTTGTCAAGGACATGGAGCAAGTGGCTTTCCCGTTCGTCAGTGACTTCATTTCCTAGCTTTCATGGCTTGACATACTTACAAAGCGGCACATGCGTTATCTCCAGCATCGGATGGATGCCATTGCGACTAGCATAATTGCCAAGCACAAGCAAGCCATGATGCAGGATCATACTCCCAAATATGACCTTCTCCATGCCCTGCTCAACAAAGAAAGCGAGGGCTTCGTCACCATGGATGAGGTCAAGAGCATTGTAATGGCGCTCTTTGCTCCCATCATCTCTGTGGACATGACCATGCATGCTGCCCGCAAGATGATGACATCCATGATTGTGGTGCAGGCTGTCACAGTGGATTAAAACATCCCAAAGCTTCCTTGCACCAGCCATGGTGAGCATATGCTACAATACATGCGCTCCACATCAGTGATTTCCTAAGGGCAAACAAAGGAAACAAAGGCAAAGCTAGGAGGGAAGGGTACTCACATAGTAGCAGTAACGTCAACCTTGCCAAAGATGGTACTCATGCAGAATCGAAAACACCTCATAACTTGCAGCTTGCTGACCTGCATCACGGGAGTCGGGAGATTCAAAGCGTGCTTCAATCCCGCCAGAATGCTTCAGCGTTAAGCTCTGCAGGTTTCGCACTTCTTGATAAGTGTGTCCGGCCACTATCACAGATTCGCAAGCTCTAAGTTGAAGTTGAACTGTGTCCGGCCAATGTCCTCCTACGCTCTAGGTTGAAGTTCCATGGCCTAGGATTAATGTAATCCCCCTATAAATTTTGAGATTGACCTCTAAATTTGAATCTGAAGGTGAGAAAACCTGCAAATTTAGTCAACTTACCGCTATTGTTTCCCATCATTAGGTTTGCTAATTTTTTGGAAAAACGTTTTTTTTGAGCACTAGCTCTACCTTCTAAGGTTCTAAGTAGGTTTTTTTTTTGTCGGACGTGTCTGCCATAGAAAGTTGTGGAGCATTGATGTGTGGTTGCAAGTGAGGAACGATATGCTTGGGTAAAAAAACCTTGGGCTACCTATGCCACGACTTCAGACTTTGATTCCCTACCCACAAATAAGTAAAATAAATCCCTAAAAGCCAAAAAAAATAATGGGTTTATATTGGGCAATTTACCTGAGATGCCATACCTCTAACACCCTCTATGCAACTCATAGTGTACAAAAATAGTGAGACGAAGTCGATGAAGAAGCTACCATGGACACTCCAGTAGCAATCAACTATTGCGTATACCCTGATTTTGCTATTTTCAAGTTTTTACCTTAAAAGAATTACATCTTGAGCATCTGTTGTCTTTAGAATATTGAATTGCAGACCACAAAGAATCCCCATTCGTGAACGTCACATCCAATACTCCAAGATAAAGAACTGGTGAACACATCCTATCCATGACTTGACCAACAACAATGGATTGGTGCACTCATGCATAGTGTTTTAGATACGACTGATTGCTTCCCTACAAGATGCATGTTCCTTGAATTTTGACCCTAGTTTCAAAAATCGATAAGTTGGACTCCAATACAAGGCAAGGAGAACAAGAGAGGAGAACGAGAGGAAGCTAGTGACCTTTCCTTTCTATGCATGATCATCATGAGCTGCAGAGAGGGTAAAACTTTTCTCCACAAAGAAAACCTAGCCTTTTCCAAGAAGCTGGCTTTTTGGTTAAAACTCTGTGGGGCGACATCAGCTAGGCTATGAGTGAATGTGAGAGATAGAGAGAGAGAGAGAGAGAGAGAGAGAGAGAGAGAGAGAGATCTAGGATCTTGATATCTCATGACTCTAGCCAACGGTCCAAAGCCCTCTCTAAATAGACAGTGAAAGGTCCCTCGTATCTCATAGTATACCAGACAATGACAATGTGATGTAACTCTGCGGATCTGGCTCTATATGTCATAACTTGCATATCCTCGCTTGTGTTGGTACTCTCCTAAAACACTCCTCGTTGTTGTACCCTCTTCAGTGCTCCACCTCCTATCAACTCAAAGGAAGAGACAAACACTGTCGCCTTCCACGTTTACATGATGCACTAGAGTTTTGGGAGAGCAGCCCAACAAAGGCCATGCCAACAAGATCTACACCTGTGTGCAGGCCTATGACTCACGCGTTCCAAGCACTAAAGTGCTCCATTTGGGGAAGTCACTACAGTGCGCATTGTACATGCTGTACATTTGCAATGTGTGTTAATAGAGAGAGAGAGAGAGAGAGAGAGAGAGAGAGAGAGAGAGAGAGAGAGAACATGGGCTTTAACTTATTTTATTAAGTATGGGCTTTAAAGAATACGTTGTGTGTGCGTTTCTTTGCAACCCTAATTCCAACAATTGGTATTAGAGCAGGTTACGTTCTCCCGGGCTTAGTCCCCAGAGCTGCTCCAGCACACGCCTGCTCACTTTCTCCGATTACAGTGAGGTTTGGTGAGCGTACGCAGGTCGACAAATGTTTCGGGCTCAGATTTTCGATTCGGACTCATTTCGGCCTCCGTTTCCACTACAGGCAAGTCTGCACAGACTATTTCGTCATTTTGTGCAGAATTTTTGTCAGTGCCATTTTCTGCATAACAGGTGCCTTATAGTCTTCTATGGTTTGTGCTATATAGCACGTGTTGTTCCCGCTTCGTTTCTCCTCTTTTTGGGCAGTTTTCACATCAGGTGCAGCATTTACCATGGCTGACAACAACACAGATGTGTTCAAGATGTTTGCTACTAAGGATAGGTTGGATGGGGACAATTACCCTATGAGGGCTTACATGATGCAACATGTTCTTGTGTCAAAGGGCGTCTGGATATTGTGCAGGGCATTGATGTACGTCCTGGTTCTGAGGATGCAGGCGATGTTGAGGATGTTGCAGGTCTTCCTGCAAGGATTGCTGCTATTAGAGTTGTTTTGCCTACGACAGAACAAGCTCGTTGGCATGTAAAGAATGCACAGGCTCATGCATTGATTGCGTTGTCTGTGAAGCGCACCATTGTTCCTCACATCTGTTCAGCAAAATCTACAAAACAGGCTTGGGATATTTTGGCTGGTCTTTATGCAAGTCGCAATGACGTTAAAATTGCTTTGCTACGTAAAGAGTTGGGAGTCGAAGATTATGCATGAGGAAGATGATATGGACACTTTCCAGCTAGTATCAAGGATATTAATGAGCAACTTTTTTCTGCAGGTGAAATCGTTTTTAGACAGTTCCGTTGTGCCGACTGTTCTTGATGCCTTACCAGATTCTTACCAGACTTTTGCTAGTACTTGGAGACTTATTACCCAAGGAAATCCAGAAGTTGTCAAGTTTGATGCATTATGCACATTGTTGTTGCAAGAGTCACTTTCTAGAAAAAACACGACTAAACAGCGTGCAATTGAACAGGCTTTTATTGCTTCTCAAAGAAAGGGTGGTAACAGCAATGCAGCCACTTCTTATGGTTCTGCTGCTAGTGGCAAAACTTCTGTTCCCAATGCTTCTGCTGGCAGCACTTTGTCTGGCAATTCTGGTGATAAGGGCAAAAAGAAGATGCGTTGCCATTGTTGTAAAGCTAATAATCACTTGATCAAGTCGTGTCCTAAGTTGAAGGCCAAAGAGGCTAAGAAGAAAGAGGGTGGTTCCATTTGCAAATGCTGGTTCCACTACAAATGCAGCCATTGTTGAGTCTTCTATGAAAGTAGATTGTAATGCTGATGTTGATGTAGAATGGGATTTTAGCGCAGAGTTAGGTTGCAAAGTGTAGATATGGAGCAGGCGTAGAACAATGTCAAAAATTGAAAGGGAAGGGTGAATACTTTATACATTAAAATGATGCTCTTATTGAGAAATGAGAATACCATAAGTCAGGGAGTTAAAATGACGAGGTTTCTATGATGGACAATGTAGGTTCCAAAATACAAAGATGAGGGACAATGGTAGACGTTCTTAGTGAGCACAAGGAACTAATGGCTCTGACTTGCACATTTGTTGGTGCTTCAATCGTTCAGTGCCTTTGTGGGTGATTATGAACTTGAATTCTATATGAAATCATCCCACCTATAAACGGACTTGAGAGAGAATGGATCTCTCCTCGGTGTCATGAAATGTTGAATTTGATCTCATAATACGAAAGAGCTAATGACACACGTGCATGGAAAAGGTCAAACAGGTCTCTCTCTCTCTCTCTCTCTCTCTCTCTCTCTCTCTCTCTCTCTCTCTCTCTCTCTCTCTCTCTCTCAAACACACACACACACACATACACACACACACAAGACGTGCTTGAGGTTGCAAAGATCCCTTTGTGCTTATTGTTGCAGTCAAGGAGCACAAGAAATGTAGACGGTCTAAATCTCAAGGCTGGGGCTACAATTTGAAGGCTTTCGTTGGGTGGAGTCAATATAGTAGAGAGCTTCTATGTTGTTTAGAGTTGGCACAATCCTCCATATTGTCCATAATATTGTAATACAGAGAAGAAAATATGGAATCAAATACATCATATCCATTTTGATCAATCGCAAGGTGCCTCAACGTCTTCTCTCCTCTCCTTTGGACCCATAAAGCGAGCCTTTCTTTTAAAAAGGCCACACATCCATATAGAGAGGTAGGGCTTCAATTTCCTTCCTCTTGGCTTCTATTCCCCTTTGATCTATGTATGCTAACGGTTATGGAAGATACTTTATGGAAGCTTGGCTCACGCTCATGCTACTATCATTAGGTTATTCTCTTTGTAAACTCAAGCATCCACTTGGAACCACCTCAAAGATTACCTCCCGTTTTGCATCATAGTTCCCTAGAAATAAATCCCTCAACTTGCTTCATTTAAAGCTCTTGCTCTAACATAGTTTTGAGGATAGGCTAGTAACAAGTGTGCTTTAATAAATGTAAGATTATATATTTGGATCAAAATGATGGGTCTCTTTTTAGATAGCCTTGGATATTGCATTCTAGCTATATGCTAAAACAAATCATTTCTATTGGAGATTGCAACTCATAAGCATAGGATCATTCTACAGTCTCTTATATTTTTCAAAAATAATACATGCCTAGAGTGCCATACTGTGAAAACAACATCATAATAGGTGTGTTTTTTAGAGAGAATGGTGTCTAGTAGTCTTGGGGCATATGTATGAAGGAACGGGGCTAAGCACAAATGGTGGATCTATTGCACTACATACCCTCCAATAGCTTTACAAAAAATAATTGCACCTTCCTACCGCTTATGTTGTCTCATAAATTACCACCTTTTTGAGGGAGTCTACTTCCCTTCATTGAAGCTAGTGAGACAATGGAGTCAGATATAGAAGTAGAACATGATGCTCGTAGTATACTAAACACTGAGAAATCCAAGAAAGCAATCCTCCTCTACTACACAACCACAAGAAAACCAACTAGCATATGAACCCTTCAATGAGAAATGGGCAACCCTATTCTGGAGAGAGGTAAGGACTAAGCTAAAAGAAATGCTGAAGTGAATCCCCCCCCCCCTCCTCCTTTATTCATTAGTACCACCTTCTAGGGACTGTGGAAGCCAAAAAGCGATGAACAATCCCATGAAAACGTTTAAGTAAAACATGATAATACAATGATGCAATGTTGTCTTTAACAACCGTCGATTATGCTACTTCAGCTCCTTGCCCTTTCACCCCTTCTCAACACCAAACGCTATGTCTCAAGGCCCTTGGCCTTCCTTCCGAGGATCCTAGAAGGGAAATCTCTTTTGTCATTGCAACTATGGACTCACATTGCCTACAAGTGAATAATAACAAACCACACTCACTACAGAGGCCACACACTACTAAGCACTTGATAGGCAACTAAAACCTTTGAAAGACAAGAATGGAGGAGTGAGAGCCAAAATCTTGTTACAACAATTTGTAGTGAAGACAAATGAGAGGAGATACACAAAATTTGCATCCTTGAGCATTTTAAGTCAATGTGTGTGTGTGTGTTTTTTTTTTTCCGAAGGGGGGGGGGGGGACGTCGTGAGGATGAAGAGCCTACAATAAGGTTTGGGAGGGCATATCAAATTAAGAGTGAAATATAAGATAAAAGAAAGGTTTTTACCAGAGGAATATGGAGAGAGAGAGAGAGAGAGAGAGAGAGAGAGAGAGAGAGAGAGAGAGAGAGAGATGTCTACGATTACACGTATCAAATTAAGAGTGTGAGATAAGCTATCATAATGGTTTTTTGAGGAACATAGAGAGAGAGAGAGAGAGAGAGAGAGAGAGAGAGAGATCTACGATTGCATATTGTAGCATACACCTCCCCAAGGCTTTCACTGGCATTAATTTGTCTGTGCACAAGAGCTAGAAAGCTGCAAGTATTAAACTCCAAGCCTAGCCTCTTTTTTACTAGACTTTTACCACAGTAATGCTACAAGGCTACAAGTTTAAAATTTAACGCTCCTCTTGAGAGTCTTTTCTATATATTTTTTAAAAAAATACTTCCAATTTTTCTAACTTAGAGAATCTTTGAAGATATCAAAGATATTAATTGCCCTAGTCCTAGTCGTAAGGGGTATATTGCTACATGCTTAGGTTTTGTTAGGAATGTATATTGAATATGGAAAACCAAAATTGCTATAGAGTAACTATATTGGTATTTCAAATTGCTACTTCCAAGTAGCAACTACACAACGTTACTATATAGCAATTGCATAGCTCCTATGATATTGCTACTTCCATCTAGCAAACATTATACTACTATATAACAAATTCATAAGAACCTTCGATCACTTTGCTAGTTGCATCTAGTAATTAAAGTACAAAACCTCACATTTGCTAGCTCCATGAGTTGTTTTTCCAACTTCTATCTAGAAAAATCCCTAACGTGCCAAAAGTATCCATATGGTAAGTCGTCCAAAGTTCGTTGTGAAGTGGAGTGGGAAAGGGGGGGAAAGGTTTGCCAAATGCCTCATCGGTGGGTAGGACTCTCCGATACGTTACTATAGCTTTACCTGCAATCGCCATTGGATAACCATGGATGGCCTGTGCTAAATAGCCAGTAACAACATCTCACGTCAGGTTGTGTCAGTGGGTGTCGGAAGCCCAATATTATGCATCGTTTCAGCGGAAAAAGTGTGTCGTACTGTGCCGGTGGTTGTCGATGGCTAATTGTGTATCGCACAGAGGCTGCTCTGCTAGCACTAAGTATGCCAGACACAGGCAGGCTATAGAAGACAAAAAAGAAAAATGTTTTACTTAAGTATATAGTGCTCAAAAGAAATTTTAAGTGGGGTGGTTTCTCACGGGCCTTATCCTTCCGCAATGATGGGGTTTCTCTTTTGGTCGAGTATGATAGTTGATTATCATAGTTCCCTATTGAGTATCAGGTTTTAAATTTTAGACTAGGTCTTTGGGCGTTGTTCTAACGGCATTAAAGTTTCCCAATTTTTCCTCTATCAGACTTAAGACAAAATTCTTAAGCTTCATCTTCTTCTTCTTCTACTGTTATACAGATCCTTGATCTAGTGAAGTGCTCTCTTAATCATATGCAACCGCAAGTGCATCCTATTACCTTTATTTTTTCCCTTTTATAATCACAAGCTATGGTCTATATACATATATGTATTAACACTATATAAGCTCTTCTCACGATATAAATACCTAATCAGATATCTTTTACTAATTACCAAGTGAAGAGGATTGGCAATAAGTTCAAAAAATTTACAAGAAAGTAATATAATAAAGGATGTATAAATGATAAGCGCACTTATCTTAAGTTCATAATTGCACAAATCTTTGCTCGAATGCCGATTGTGGTATCTCCTTGATTAATCCATACCAAGAACGTAGCTCTCAGCTCTGATACCACTGCTACAGACGGGAGCGCGATGGCCCTGCAAGATACTCAAAATAGTACAATACATACCATAAAATGATAAATTGGCATACTTGAATCGTCGCACAGGCACACAATCGAGCTATTCATTTAACAGCTTCACTTGGATTACTAATGGCATAGTCATTATCTTTAAATAATTTTGAAAAAATTTCACCCGCTTCTACTTTTTCTTTTGATGGCCCTTCATCCTGCTTAATCTTCCAAAGTGCACTATCATGTGAGAAAAAATTTGAAACCCAATTTAGCATAATTGCTTCAACTACGCTAGCATCATCTTGTAGATCCTCGATATTAGTTTCATCATGAGCTTCAAATAACCAAGTTAACTAATACTCACACGATTCATCCCTGGGAATCTCCTTAGGTTTCTTGAAAGAATTCTGATCGCTACTTTGAAAACTCTCATGCTCACTTTTTCCATCATACAATCTGAAACTAGCATACCCGGTTTCAACTATGTCCAATAATTTGTTGTCCCTCAAATCACTCAAACCTAGAAGACCTTCTAGCTGGGTACATACCGTTGTAGAAGCACTTGATTTATCCCTTAAATCATCTTCACATTGCCTTTGTTTGTTGGATGTAAGCTATTCAATCTCAAGATCTAGTACCATAAAGCTTGCATGGATCAAAGCATTTGCAAGTTCACTCCACTACTGGAAAGAAAATTTTGTTATCTCTTGGTACACTACTTTGAAATCCAAATCCACAAGTTGTTCAAAAGCCAAAATCATTTGGTCCTCGTCTACACCTCGGCTTTTCATCTTTGCTTTGTAGTGCAAGGTGACCTTCGGGATCGTACCCTGCAAAAACATTCCGTTCTTCATACACAACATCTAGTGCTATGTCAACACCCTTGTACTAGTTCTAGCATCTTTTGCATAGTCTGGAGTCACAATCATCCCATATTTTTTATTTTCCATCTTTGTTGCTCTCACCTGGTTGCTCTCACCTCGTTGCTCTCACCAGGTTCCAGTTATTCTCATCTCTTCAATCTCCCACCTGGTTCCTTTTGCGTCAGTTTCACCAAACATGTCGGGGGATACATGTTCGAAAGGTGAGTCGGGAAGGTGTGGGGCCTCTAGCTGTGAGAGATGTGTGTGAGAGAGAACAACAAATGCTGATAGCTTCAACAACCACCATAATCATAAATAAACCTTGAGTATAGTTTAATTAAGATCGAAAGCGAGTGTTAACGACACCATAACTTGGATTACATCAGGGTTGAGTAGTTTAAGCTCCTTAAAACACGTTAACCCACTTTATCACTGCAATTAATAGGAAAAAAGAAACTTTGATGATCTTAATGTTGATGGTGGTGTTGATGATTATGGAGCTCTCCTCTGTCGCAATTGACATAAGCTCTCTCCTCCTCTCTTCATTTCTCCTCCTCATCCTCTTCTTATTTTCCTACTTATGGTCCTTCTTTATGCCTCCCTTCTCGCTCTTCTTAGTACCGAGAGAGAACAAAAACAACATTTTAGCCCTTTTGATGCTTTCCTTCAATTATGGGGGCTAGTTTATGGCAATGAGACCAAGAGATCCTTGGTTATGGATGCTTATACTTGTGAAGGCGCATATGAGAGTTTATCCCCTGAGCATGACGAAGAGAGAGTTCACTTAAACCGCTTGAACTAAGGTTAAGGGAGATCAGCTATGGCAGTGAGAGGAAGATAGGAGAGCATAGGGCAATTAATATTATGGTTTCTTAAACATGAGAGAGAGAGTAGGCTGTGGGAGCTTTGAAGCTCAAGTTGTGGCTAATTCCCCACGAAAGAGAGAATAAATCCTAAAAAACAACTTTTTCATGGTTTTATAACCCCCCCATATGCATGCACTAAGTCCCACTTCTAAATGTTGCTGAAAAATATCCAGCTCCCCCACCCACCCTTACCACTAGCGCTAGTGCGAGGGGGGGTTCTACCTCTTGATGATGTGGTAAGCCCAACTTTGGACATCACCAAATCGACCAAGAACGGTGCCAAATGGAATTGCCCCAACCTCCCCTACAATTCTCGTTTCTTGGCCACTCTCATCCGAGCTCTGGAGCGATCGCTGTGAGCACATCTCCTGCTTCCTGCGTTGATGCTCATTGTTTGAGGCCTTGCTTCCCTTATTTCTCTTTTTCACATTTATTACCCAACCCCCCCCCAACCTCTTGGGCAGCCACTCCAATGGCCTTGGGCAACCTTTGGCCCTTAAGTGCACCTCATTTGGTTTACATGTTGACCAAGGCATTGCCAACCACATTATTTATGTCTCCATTAGCCATCCGACATACAACTCAAGTAAAGCATTACCAAGCTTCGCATCTTTTTCCAACATTCCCCCGATCATACCCTTCATCAATGAATTACAAGTAATGTCTTCTTGGATGGAAGCCCTTCAAGAACTCTGTGCTTTCTTAAAAGCATCACACTTATCATACATATCAATTCCAAACACAAATAGAGATCATCAATAACCTTATGTGCTTCCGTAAGGGTACTACAATGGATTACATATCAGCCAAAGCATCACATTTGGTAGACATGTCATTGAACTTTCTTGTTACTGAGCCATGATCACTGCTCAATAAATAAGTAGACTTCAATTAGACTCAATCTCAATCCTTTTGTTCTTTTTCCCATTATGAAAGTGCAGCGGCACGACATTGTCTTCTCCAAGCCGTGTGTGTTTCCCTGCAACCCTAATTCCAACAATTGGTATCAGAGCAGGTTGCATCCTCTTAGGCTAAGGGGTTAGTGTTGCCAGCACACGCTTGGTCACTTTCTCAAATTTTAGTGAGCTTTGATCAGATTTTTAATTTGGGCTCATTTCGGCCTCTGTTTCCACTAGAGGCAGTACTGCACAAGCAATTTCGTCATTTTGTGCAAAAAAGAATTCAGTGCCCTTTTTTACATAACAGGTCCCTTATAGCCTTTTATGGGTTGTGCTATATAGCACGTGCTAGTCCTGCTTCATTTCTCCTCTTTTTGTGCAGTTTTTACATTAGGTGTAGGCATTCACCATGGCTGAAAACAACACAGATGTGTTCAAGATGTTTAATGTTTGAGGATAGATTGGATGGGGACAATTACCCTATGTGGGCTTACATGATGCAATGCGTCCTTGTGTCGAAGGGGCAATTGTTATTGTGCAAGGCAATGATGTACGTCCTGGTTCTAAGGATGTAGGCGATGTTGAGGATGTTGCAAGTTTTGGTGGCAGGGTTTTTGCTGCCATAGCTATTTTGCCCATGTTGAGTAAGCTCGTTGTTGGGATGTAAGAGATGCGCAGGCTCATACATTGATTGTGTTGTCTGTGAAGTGCCCTATTACTCCTCACATTCGTTTAGCAAAATCTACAAAACAGGCTTGGAATATTCTAGATGGTCTTTATGCACGTTGCAATGAGGCTAAAATTGCATTGCTGCGTAATGAGCTGGAATTGAAGATTATGCATGAGAAAGATGAAATGGAAACTTTCCTTGCTGGTATCAAGGAAACAGTTCCCTTGTGCAGATTGTTCTTGATGCTTTGCCAGATTCTTACTAGACTTTTGCTAGTACTTGGAGCCTTATGACCCAAGGGAATCCTGACAATTTATTGCCTCTTTTTAGTGGTGGAGTTTGAATGTAAGCTCTAATGAGGCAAATGTACAGCCTATTGGGGTTTCTGAAAATGTTACAGATCACCCAATTTTTGATGCAAACGTACATGATATACTTGATGAGGAAAGGGCTCAGAATGAGCAGGCTAGAGGCATGTCGAAATGGTTGTTGCATACTTTGAGTGACAGTAAATTGGATACACCTTTGTCTAATAGTACTCGTTCAGGTTCTTTCCATGCATCTTATGCATTATATTGTTATGCTTGGCTTTTTCTAGCTTATGTGATGTTGAGGAACCTTTGTCTTTTGATGAAGCACGTATTTTAAAAAAGTGGATGGCTGCCATGCAATCGAAATATGATGCACTTATACAAAATGACACATGGACTTTATGTCATTTTCCTCCTAGCAAAAAGGCCATTGGTGAAGTGGGTTTACAAGTTGAAACAAAAGCCGGATGGTGAAATTGATCGCTATAAGGCTCGACTTGTTACAAAAGGCTATGCGTAGCTGAAAGGCATAGATTATGAAGAGACCTTTTCTTCCACTTGTTGTGAGACTATTGTGCATTTTCTATGGGCATTGGTAGCTCATTTTGGTTGGGATGTACATTAATTAGACATTGCTAATGCTTTCTTGAATGGTATATTTGAGGCAGTGTACGTAACACAGCCTCGTGGTTTTGTTAAGAAAGGACAAGATGATAAAGTGTGCAAATGTAAGAAATCTTTGTATGGGTTGAAGCAGTCTTCTTATGCTTGGTATGAGAAAGTTGACACTCATTTGGTCAAACGAGGCTTTTGTAAATAGTCCAACAGAAAGCACCTAGTATATAAAGCGTAAGGATGATGTACTTCTCATCGTTAATCTATATGTGGATGATTTCATGATCATGGTCCAAATGAGGCACATATTGCGAAATTTAAGGCTTGAATACTTTTAAGATGAAATATTTGGAACTGTTGCATCATTACTCGAGGGTGATGCACTTCTCATCATTGTTCTATATGTGGATGATTTGCTGATCACTGGTCCAAATGAGGCACATATTGCTAAACTTTAAGGTTGATTTGAATGCTACTTTTAAGAGGAAAGATTTGGGACTGTTGCATCATTACTCAGGCATACAATTTAAGTAGCGTGATGGTGGTTTGTCTTGTGTTAGACAAGCTACATAGAGACATTGCTATGTAGCTTTGAACTTGAGGATTGCAAACCTATTGCCACTCCCATGGTAACAAGTTTGGAATTGAGTCTTCATGATGTTGGTGATATTGTGGATGTCACTCTTTACCAAACTATTGTTGGATGCCTTATTTATGTATGAACACAAGGGCAACTATTTAGTTTGCAGTCTCACAGTCAGAAATATTATGCATAACCTAGGGTCTAATCATTGGCAGGATGTCAAACAAATATTTTGCTACTTGAATGGCACTTTATATCTTGGGTTGTTTTTATCCCAAGGGGTAATCATTGCCGCCTAATTTACATGCTTTTTTGGGTTCTTATTGGGCTAGTTGTTTTGACAAGCGAGTGTCCACAAGTGGTTTCTGTTTCATGCTTGGTAGCTCATGCATATCATGGTTGAGTAAGAAGAAATTTATTGTGTCTGCTTCCAGTTGTGAGGCTAAGTACAAGGCAGTCTTCACAACTACGGTTGAGTGTGTATGGCTCAGACTCCTTATGGCTGATTTGGGTGTCAGATAGGACACTACCAACATCATCTACATTGACAATCAGAGCGCATTGGCAGGTTGTGAGAAACCCAATTTTTTATGCTCGCACAAAGCACATTGAGGTGCATTACCACTATGTCAGAGAGAGGCTCTCGACAAGAGAGATCAGCTTGGCTTATGTGCCAACATGACAACCTCGCAGATCTTTTCACAAAGGCATTGTCTCGTGAGAAGTTCGAAGCTTTTTGCAAATCTTTGGGCTTACTCCTCTTTGTGGACTGATCATGTCCTCAGGGCATGGCACTTCCCTATACTTTAAGTACCAACTCACGTTCATCGCATCACTCCAAAGGGGGATTTGTTACCATATACATGTGGTAGTGATGTGTGTGAATACACTTAGGACCGCCAAGGCATTTTTTCCCTCATCAGGAGGTTTTTCCCCCCGTGCATTGTATATACATCCATCACTCTAGGGATATCTTATCTTTCCATTGCACACTAAGTAATGCTACTCTCTATTGTATGCCTTGAGATTCCTTCGTCTTCTCCAACCTGTGTGTTTTTCCCTGCAACTCTAATTCCAAGAGACACCTTACAATCTATCTAGGTTGCAAGGTTTGCCCTTTTTTAGAGCTCACCCTAGGAAGGAGAAATTACACAACAATTATCTACAGCTACCAATCATGACATTTTTTGACACAACCAAGAACCAACACATAGCATCTCATTGGTGAAATTGCTCTAGTTGGGAAATGGGAAAGAACCACTTGAAAGTGTGGTAATACTACTTTTTGACTACATATGCTATAGTCTAAACTCAAACCAGCTTCATATTCAACTCCTCATTATAATAGTTATGGTTAGCAGCATTGCCAATGTAGTCGAATTGAACTATGTTTACTTTCTATTTTTATAGAAATATCAAAACTTATTCACCTAAAATGACATGGTCTAGGTTGTAAAGGCTAAGCTGAAAAGGCAGTTGGCTATAGTAGCGAACACAAAGGACTATTTTGATGAGTTCCACATAGCCATGCAATACCTACAATACAGGTTGCCATTGGACCTAAACATAAAATTACTCAAGGCATAAATGTGGAAGTGGCCACCGGAAGAGCTACCACTTTAGAAAACAATGATTGGCTCACAATGCATAGTGCCTATAACTATTAGATAACCATGAAGCAGGAACACTTGAAATAGACACCAAATATCCTACTCACCTTATGATGTTCACTCAGATGATCAACAAGCATGGGATCTACAATAGATCAATCTCAACTTCATGAACATTGAGCCTCTTCACATCAATGATGCCCAAGCTTTCGTTAAAGGATACGACAATCAGGATATCAATGTCACATAACAACACTCAAAGAGATAACGTAGATTTTGATTATCTGGTTGGCCTAAGGCATTATTTTGAAATGAGCTTGCACACTACTCCACGTAGCTAAATCTGAGTCATGGAGCACGTACTTGAATTGTACGCTGCACCGTTGGGCCTCTCTTTAATGTAGCCAACTCTACGACTGAGTGCTTTTCGCATGTCACTTTTTGCAACCTATTCCAATTACATCAATGGTGCTTTCCAAGGATTATATTTTGACTCTCCTCACTCTCACCATAGCCAACATTCTTTTTAGGTAGACTCGATCAAAGTGTTGTTGCCAATGGAGGTGCTAGACGAAGTGCTTAAACTACAAGTGGCTGAATTTTGTATGGGCATGGATGCTACCGGTGCACTGCGTATAAGAATGAGGGAACTACCATGAAGGATTCTCTACCCTACCACCCATAATATATGCCCTTGACCATCCATACTTAGAATCTTCTATCCACAACTGGCAGCCGGCCCTTGGCCTGGGTCCATGACACCCCCCGGGTTTCCCCATGGCACTACATTACTCCCCCCTTGGAGAAACTTTTTGTCCTAAAAAACAAAAGTGGCGATATCTTCATAAGAACACTAATGTTTTCCACAGTGGCATCCTTCATGGATCCAGCTATTCGTTTGATCGAAACACGGTTCAGAAGGAGGTTCAATGAAACCAAGAGTAACTTGTTGATTTTTAACATTATTGTCCCTTTGCAGCTGTCTTGTGTAATCGGCTCATATACAACATAGAATATAGACTCCATTTAGAACTCACTTGAATATGCTAAATGTGTAATCACAACTACGATGTACTTAAAATAGTACCTCTTTTCATTTTCCATGAAAGTAAATGGCTGACGTAATTTATCAACAAAATATACGTCCTTGACTTGTTATCAATTTTCATCAGTAAACAACCCCACCATAACCAATAATCAAAGTTGATAACCTAACTTAAACATGAAGGGACTAAACCAAGTCACAAACATGTTTTACCTTGTGGTAAGCGAACTCCAACTAGAGTGACACTTGCTTGCTAATTGGATTGCTTGGTGCTAATGTACGCTCTTTGCATATCCTTTAGCACAAGATTACACTTGTAATCTGTTTATCCTCTTTGGATAACTAATGTTTAAGTTTATTTTCCCACGGTTTACAATCAGTCACCCAAAATGACTAGTAAACGGGGATCACAATGTCTTACAGCATTGCTAAGGAATTGACAATGTCCAGAATAACCATAACTTGAAAGATTCACAAGCACCCAAACCGAGCCACGACCTCTATTATTGATTGGTAGATCCAAAAGTAATCTCATAGAGATACTGCACATAGAGTGCAAAATGATTTATAAGCAACTAATGTGATGAATATGCATGCCGCTCCAAATCAGCCTTTGCTAAACACTAGGACCCATAATACCTAGTGTGCATGCATTAGCAAAAACAGATATGAACCTACATATCCATGATCATGCTTGTTGCCAATACTCATGGCGAATGTGATGCCCCTAGCACACATGAAAGGAGAGCGTAAATAAGAATGAAAAGAAACTAAATACTTTCTACTGCGATCATTTGCAAGCCTTGCCGAAATGTTTGAACCATAGTAGAAGATGAAACATAAGTCACTTCTAGGTACAAACAGTGAAACTTTTTTGTTAACAACACATAGCCTTGCAATATGCATTAACAACCATCTGTTAATGTTGTTTAACAGCACTTGTAACCCTAACAAGTCGTTCTTAGTATCTAACAAATTTTTACCATTGAAAAGTGTCAATCCCAGATTCTCATATTCTTCACTTATGGAATATGTCTCAACTAAGGATATCTAAAAAAAAGATCATCCTTCAAGTATGAGATGGATGTACTTGAAGGGTGGTGGTAACTGCAAAGACTCTACGGGAGTAAGAGGGACCCTCATTAGCCTTGCTCCACACTGGCTAAACTGGACCCCTTGAGTTGTTAGACCATGTTGTATCCCATGTGACAACATGTGCCAAAACTGCATAATGCAGGAAAGTGTATTGGAAACTAAGGTTCATAATACTTTGCTCCTACATGACCTTGTCATGTCTCTTAAAGAGAAAAATGGATGAAAACATAGAAATTTATGCATCCTACTTGGAAAAGCAAACAAAAACATATTCAAAAGAGAAACAAAACCAAACCAAATGCGTACCTGGAAATTGAAAATAGTGTTCATTTACCTATAGTCAAAGGCACCTACCCAAAATTCCAGCATGCAAAGGCCTAAGAACACTAGTTGAATATTAGTAAAATTCAAGTAGTATTACACATGTAGCCCTGGGTGTTGCCTTTGCAATCCAAACCCCTTGGTTAAACGTTGCAAAGAAGCTACTCAACTAACAACCAATAGTAATTGAAGTCAACTTTGGAAGTTGAAACTGTCCATGGCCCCTTGGCAACTTATGGACCTCTTTCCTTGAAAGTGCAAGAGTGAAGGTTCCAAGAATTGACCATCAACACTTATAAGTGATTTAATAATCACGAGCTGGGTCTTACTCCAAAAATGTACTCGTATAAACACTCTTAGTGATATAGATAAAATAAGAGATCCATTCAAGTTGGAATCGTATTCACAACTGGATCTTTTCTAGACCCAAAAATCCATAATGTTGGGTTTTTGTCAATAGCCATGCTGCCTGAAATGCTTGCTTCATCTATACACCTTGGTAGAGATAAGCCTTTATGAGTTTAAGACTTTCAAAAACTCAACGTGATCTTTAGACTTAAAGTATGTAGTGCTAAAATAACACCCAAAAAATCAATAATGGCAAGACTCTTGCTTGTCAATTAGAATTGATGGGAACTCAACTTAAAAAATAGATGGCTCTTAGCCCTTCTTGTTACTATGTCGACATAGAAAGATTTTAGTAAAATCATGGCTAGTTTCACTTTTCCCGTAGAGAATTAGGAAAGAGAGAGAAAGAGAGAATGATGGACTGAGGAAAATATCTTATTCTACTGTGTTGTATGCCCCATGCGTATGCCTCTATGCAGACAATGGTTGTGGTAGAGCTTATCCTATAAGCGTATAACAATGTGCTTGTACAACGCTCTCATAGAGAGAGGTAATATAAAATCACGTCTTGACCCAAGCACTTTGGATGTGGTCGTGATCATACCAAGGTGACTTAAGTATGAAACTTTTCCTGTGAGTAAACATAAAATAGAAATGTTTTAAGACATCAATAACTTACCTCGTCCTTGACAGAGTAGCTAGTGTTATAACAAAAGCGTAAACAGTAATGAGATGGAATTTGTCGATCTCACTAGAATGCAGTGCATACAGGAGATCTAAACCCTTGGTAACAATGACGGCCCCTATAGATTAAGATGACATTGAAAGTGCCTTGCACAAGCGGACATGGATACATCACAATTCGTCGTTGTCATATGTAAATTGTGAGCTTATATCCTCATTTTGCCAAATTTCTACAACTGTGTGACAATGTTGTTGATTCGAAGTCAATGGCAGGATCTCAGCATGGGTTAGAAGCCTTGCTTCCCATGAATGCTATTAAAGCATTTTGCTTTATACAACAGGCAATCCTTTCCAACTTAAAGGTTAAAATGTAGAAAAACAAGAAAACATGAAATTATCTAACCTTGTTGCTCTGCTGTGGTTAGTTGTCTTGAGTTTTTCAAAGAAAAACTCGGTTGAATCTGGCTTGTAGCCATATCTGCTGCACGAGAGAGAGTTATCGTATGCACCATATACGTCGTCTTGGCACATAGTGAACTAACATGCAGACACTTGCCAAGTCCTCCCCCAAGTTCTTATGCTCATAGCATATTCCAAACGTGGGAAGTCTTGTCTTTGCATAATACATCTCAGTAGCCCCACTTTGGATGCTACCATGGCTCATAGTGAACAAATACTCTTGCTCACAATTAGATATCATAGCAAAAGAAAGTCGACCTTGTCGATCATTCACAAAAAATTGACCTTGGCGATAGATGCTCTATTTCTCTTGCCGAGGGCCTTGCCCGATCTGCAATTGAATTGGAAGCTCGTAAAAACTTAAATGCTCTAGTTGGGTTACACAAACTGTGCCCATGAGCGTCTTCGGATCGAGCCTTGCTCCCTTGTCCCAATTATAAACAATCTAAACAATCTTTAGAGAGATAGGAAAGATAGTCGTACTATCTTCCTCAATTGCATAGAATGTTTTTGCAAAAATAAACTAAATAAATCTGCGTGACCACGACCTTGTCGACCAATTGAGGTTGTCCTTTGGTAGTCAATATTTGATCACATGATCCATAATCAAGCATAATCGAGGTGTTGTGGCCAATTTGATGGCCCCAATCTGGCACCTTTTAATGCAATTTTTTGTAAGCTACGCTTGCCTCATGGCACCTTGGCTTCAGCTTTTGGCACCTTGTCAATCCTGTAATTCATGGTTGCATGAAGGAAGAGGTATCTTGCATGTTGCATGGCTTTCCATGCAAAAAGAGTCGTCCATGTCAAATCCCTTGAATCCCTTGTTGATGGCCTCCACGATCCCCAAGAATGTGCACTTTGCCCAATCATGAACCCTTGTATAATCAAAATGTGACTTTGAACAGCTAATTTGAATACTGAAGTTTATCATCCACCATCGAGTATGTTGGATGTTCCACTACCATCATGCCTTGCACGGATTGTGTGACTGTCTGATGAAGATGCCCTGCGTGGACAATCTCCCCGTGATTTTGAGATTATGAAATAGAATTTTCCCCACGAGCTGGTGTCAAAACAGTTAGTGAGTTTTTGCAAACATCACGTCTTTGTGGCCCATAACCAACTCGGCCATCTCATCCTTGTATAGCCTTGGCATGAGTACCTTGCCAAGATAGTTGCCTCGGCATAAGCTTGGTGGGAACGATCCTTGGCCAATAATAAGGACCAATTAAGGTGAGTAAGTGTGAACCCTACACCCCCACAATGGGGAATCAGCGAGTCGTCGCACAGAAGGAGGGAAACACCTTATCGCTCACACAGAGGCCGTCAGAACAGGGTGACCCTGTGTCAAATTTTTGCCCTGACGTCAGAGCGATCCCGTAGAGCCAAGCCACGGTTGATTTGGTGGCCCTTGGATTTTGGCATGCTTCCCTTCCAAGTGGTGGTTCCTGCATGTTTCCTGTAGCATCTTCATCCTTAGATAGCCTTGTGTCCAAGGGGCCATGCATGCTCCCCCTCCTCCTCCATAGTTCCCCCCTCCCTGAGCTCTGATACCAGTATAAGACTGAGGGAATTTCCGTGAAGGATTAACCACCCTACCACCCATAATATAGCCCACATTGCAGCATCCAGAAGAGGATCTCCTCATGGAGCTTGCACACACACACACACACACACACACACACACACACACACACACACACACACACACACACACACACACACACACACACACACACACACACACACACACACACACGCACGCACGAGAGAGAGAGAGAGAGAGAGAGAGAGAGAGAGAGAGAGAGAGACAACGCATGCAAAGCCATGCAACGCTTCTCCCTCCTTCTCCATAGTTCCCCCCTCCCTGAGCTCTGATACCAGTATAAGACTGAGGGAACTACCTGAAGGATTCGCCACCCTACCACTCATAATATAGGCCCTTAGCCATAATACACTCATAATATAGGCCCTTAACCTATATTACGAGAGAGCACGCATGCAAAGCAATGCAATGCTCTCCCTCCTCCTCCATAGTTCCCCCCCCCTTAAGCTCTGATACCAGTATAAGACTGAGGGAACTGTAGTGAAGGATTAACCGCCCTACCACCCATAATATAGGCCATCTATACTTAGAATCCCCTGTCCACAACTAGTAGCCGGCGGCTCTTGGCCTGGGTCTGTGACCCCCCTTGCGTTTGCCCTTGGCAATACACCGCAAGAGGAGCTGAAGCTGGTGACGAGCCTGACTGTTGACAAGTACAACATGATGATAGAGATTGTGGTAGACATGATCGACATGGTATGAAAGATGAAGAGATCATGTTCAATAATTGTTGACTATGTCCTGTTTTTCCACTACATAACTGAATGTGCCAGTCAACAAGATGACATTATTAACAAAAGAGATGATGATCGAGATCATAGTAGACACGATCAACACGACGATGGAGATCCCATATAGACATGATCAACATGAGAGAAGGTATGAAAATTGAAGAGAGCATGATAGAGAGGATGAATGTGAAAGGGCTCAAAGCCATAGGGTGTCACCTATGAAAATCGTAAGATATCCAGACGGTTCATTTCAGAGAGTTTCCATGACACAATTTGCTTTAGCCAGAGAGAGCAGAGTGTTGCGAGAGAACAACAACGAAGGACCATGCTTGATTCCATCCCTGAATATTTGAATCGTCCTTGGGAAGCTCTTGCTCGAGTGGAAAAAAATGCATTTGGTAAGGCCAACACATTTGGCCAGTAGTCAAAGCTTTCATAGAGGAGCAACAACAAAGTCTTTCCATTTACAAGCTGAAAAATGAGCTGGTTAGAGTACTTCATGAATACCTGGCTTTACTAGTGATTGAAGAAACTGGTTTTGGGGAATCATAAAAGTTACATCATCATATCTAGTAGAGCTCTTACCCTTTGTGCCACAATATACTCTGTCTACAATGAGGAAAAGCTTTTCAAATGGACAATGAGAGCATCTACAAAGTGATAGACAAAACTCTGTATTTGCAAGTCATATAGGCTCTTTATCTGCATCCCAATCTCCATGTCTGTGTGTTTGCTTGGACCTCACAACGAGACTACGGGGGAGGCACGACATAGCTTAAGTTCCTTATAACTTTTGGGGAGACACAATGCCAACTCTCCACCATACTTCTGTATGGCATTTCTGTTTGATGTGCACTATCTGTCTATAATTTGTGTCATTTTCTCATTCCATGACAAATTAACTACTGGCGTGGTTTTCATGTATTTGGACAAAAGAACATTCTCTGCCTTGCACTTGGACAAGATGCCTACTCAACTACTAGGTCCGTAGTCCAAGTTAATTTTTGCTTTTCTCTACATTACATTCTATTATATGTAAACATATTGTTTTTGTCTTGCAACAACACATCAATACTAAATCGCGTCAACAAATTTCTTTGGCAAGGCGAAACAAGTAAGACTAGTTTCTCATGTTGTTGTGTCTTGCCATTTCTTGGTAACAAGCGAATACCTTGAGTGCATGAAACCTTTCTTAAATATAGAAGTCCGGATGCCATCCAATAACTATACGAAAGCTTGTGTTGCATTGACAACTCTAGGCATCTATAATAGCTACTCTAGTTCTCTCTCTCGTTTTCATATTTTAACATTGCTCTACAACGCCACCCAGCATCTCTACTATTTTGGCTCATAAAGGAAGGCCGTAAAACCTTGGAAATTTGCACAGTTAAAAGGTCAATGTTAGACGTTTGACTTTGCGCTGATGGGATTGCGTATTGGAGTTACGAAGAGAGAGCACACCATGCACGCCTCTGGCAGAATTTTAAAGCAGCAACCTATGGTCGTGTACGTGGGAGTAGTGATGTTCCTGCTATGGCTGGCTTCCATCTTTGATATCTCCTCCTCGTGGCTCTTTGCCATGGCGTTTCTATTTTTATTTGAGGTGAGCTTTGTACACAGTATGATAATCGTCATCTAACCAGGATGTTTACACCCCCCCCGCCCCTTCCCCGGCGACCCCCCAACACTTTCTTCCATCTTGAAATACAGACATTTGGCACGCTTTAGAAGGGGCTAGTTAGCCACGAAACAGTGCAAATGCATGAGGATTTGCGCTGGTTAAGAGGTGCGAGTTACCATTGGCTTGATCTAGCAACATGCAAACTGTTACGGTTCCTGGCAGTTGTATGGCTTTACTAGTGGCTAGACATCCATTGCGTTGAAAAAGTTGAATGTAGGGTGCATGGCTGAACACTTTCAGTTTGATCCGGTCTGTCATTTAAGTTCTAGATTTGGTTTTCCATTTTTACCCAGTTTATGGGGTTTTTAGGTTTTTCTCAAAATTTGTATTTTGGGTGTTTGCCCTACCCAGCCCTATTACATCTCTCTCTCTCTCTCTCTCTCTCTCTCTCTCGTATTTTGGGTGTTTGCCCTACCCTTCCCTATTACTCTATATATGGGCATATGGTGGGCATTAATTCATTATGATTTTAACTTGCAGAGTTTGCTCACATCTCTCTCTCTCTCTCTCTCTCTCTCTCTCTCTCTCTCTCTCTCACACACACACACACACACACACACACGCACACACTCTTTCTCTCTTTTTTTTTTGTAATGTCAGATTGAATTACAAATGGGAAACCTCAAAGCGAGGAAAACCCATAGAAAGTATTACAAACTGTAACTCAGAAACAATCAAAGTAGAGTTGGTAATGGCTAACAGGGAGCTCATTCAAGTCATAGGCAACTTGAAGAGACTTCTTGAAGAAAGAAACATATTCCACTTGAATTTGCTGAAACATGAGGAAATTCCGTGCTCTCCACACTGTCCATAGTACCTAGAATCTAACCCAGCCAAAGCCAAAAAAGTATGCATACGACCAAAGCAAAGGCAGAAGCACTCCAAAGATCGAGAAACAATTACCAAATTGTAAGCCAGGGAAACACAAGCAAAGAGCTGAAGAGATGCTATCCACAAACTGTCGCATACGAGAACAAGACCATAGTAGATGTGGAATATCCTCAATGCCTGCACCACAACGAATGCATCGCGAAGAGGCTAATCTCCTAGAGCGCAATAATTTACTAGTGGGGAGAACCCCAACAATACATCTCCACATAAACAATCGCTCCTTGAGAGGTAGCTTAACATGTCACACTTTCATTTTCTTTACTCCGCCACCAAGTAACACTTTTATTCATATTCCACTCTCTCTCTCTCTCTCTCACACACACACACACACACACACTTTTTTTGTAAATCTGATTTGATTAATTTACACGTGGGAAACCTCAAACCGAGGAACACCCACCAAAAGGATCAGATACAAGGGGAAGAATACATCTGTGTTCTGCGATGTAAAATCGCTAAAATCAAATATAGAAGAGTTGCAAGATTGTCAGGGATATGTCCCCAGTGTCAAAGGCAAAATGTAACGATTGCCTCAACGAAATCTTGAAGGATGGAAAAGGATCTGCCTCACGACAGTGAAACATATGGAGATTGCGATGGTGCCGCAGAGACCATAGCGACCAAAATCTGACTCACGTGAAGAAGATGGTAAAACGCTGGAGGGAAGTTAGAAGAATGCCAAAAAGCCAGAAACGTTTGTGGAAAACCGCCGAGGGAAATCGAAGATTCATACAAGCAGAAACGCATCGAATGAATGTCCTGGTGCAGCGACAATCCCAAAGTAGATGTCTGACATTCTCATCAGCAGCGAGGCAACTGACACAACGAGAGGAGCTAATGCGACGCGCTGCAAGGAGAGTTGCAACGGAAGAACTTCCAACAAACAATGCCAAAGAAATAGACGCTCCTTAAGAGGCAAGCGAGACTTCCAAATCGCAATGAGAGCCTGTCTCCACCATTGTTCAGAAATGTGCAAAGCCCAGAGCGCATTACAGTGATCAACCTGCCAAGAGTCTTGCACAAGAGAAGCATAGATATGACGGGCAGAAATTGCATCCATAGGAGTATCCCATAGAGTCCAACCCTGAATAGGACAACCACCTGCAAGTGGCGGAATAGGGAGAAAATCAGCCGTCACAAGCTGAAGCAAGCGCCAAATCTGACGATAATGCAAGCCCAACCCAAAGCGTGCTGTTTGTGCGCTCCTTGCCGCACTGTCGAAGCAAGGGACTTGCCAATACACCGTGTGCGAGCCACAAATGGCTCCAAGCACACAACAAGCCTAAACTAGCAAGCTCAAGAGAGCAAAGGGTGTGTCACTCACCGCTCTACGCTCGCCTTCGTGGTGGATTCCTCGCCGCGATGAAGAAGAAGCTGCAGTCGTGCCGTGCTCAACCGCTTCGCCGCCGTCGTGCCTTCGTAATGCTCGATCGCACACACACTCTCCCTCTCTCTCTCTCTCTCACACACACACACAAGGAGGTGAAGAAGAAGAAGATGGAGATGGAGGTAGAGCAAGAGCACTCTTCTATTGCACAAATGAGAGAATGAGTAAAAATTAGGTTTAGTTGGCTTTTATAGGAGCTCACCCCATTCACACTTGGGCGCCCATGCTTAGCCAACTAACCCTAGCATGTTCGTGTTAGAGTGCGCCTCTCATCGGCGATCACTCTACCTTTCCCTATTGGACCGACAAGCCCGGTACCTGACTCTAAATAATACAACGTTTATAGATCATAGGATGTCCGTGTGCCGTGAGGGTTAACATGCCCCCCTTCCTGATGTAGATTCCGTCCTCGGAAGCTATTGAGTTGAAGCTGGTTCGTCGAGGTGGAAGAGCATTTGAGATGAATGTCCTTAGCCTTCTTCAGTCACTGCAAAATCAAACAACATTGGCACAGTAATTGCATTCTCTTAAAAAGCATATGCAGTTTGAGGTAGACAAATTGATTGGTAAAAGAATTTCAAACAATTTGGCAGCAATGAACATTAAATTGCAATGTAATCAAATGCATAAACAGATGTAAAGGTAAAAAATTAAACAAGTCTGGGGTCGCTAATTTGACGGTCGAAAGGCACTAGAGATCGAATATTAATACCATGGGTAAGCTTCTTAATTTTCTGTGGTCAATTAAGTTGTTTAATCGCGAGAGCCAAGTATTCATGTTCGAGGGCTGACTAGAGGCTATATCTAGAAGACCTTGTAGTTAAGCTACCATAAAAGGAATTTCTCATGAAATCATCGCCTGACTGATTACTTTTTCGTTGACCCCCCAAAGTCTTTTCACATTGATTCAATTATGATGTGTGTGCTTATTTTGTATGCCTTGGGTTTTTTGCTTCTCAAGGAAAAGCGCCCACACTGGGAACCTCTAGGGCTCTAGTACCATAGGCGATACATGTGAGTGAAGTACCAAATTAAGCCGAGATTTCTCTTCCAGCTTAAGATTTTACAGTGTGGCACTTTGATTTTTTGTTTGTTCATTTTCAGCATTTTAATTTTGTAACTTTGGGGGGTCATATAACACTGTTACCCTCCCCAGGCTCATCACATTAGTAAACTCCCTTTATAATACTTAAGCTAAAGGTCACTAGGGTTAAGCCCACTAGAAAGCCCTAGTACATTTCATACAATGCTGCCTAAATCGGATTAAGAACCTAAGTAACCATTGTTTATTAGGAAGGCATTCCCCATGGTATTAAGAGAAGATTTCTAATACCTAGCTTGGTCAAACTAGCTTAGTCGGACTGCTTGATTTTTAAACCTAGACAAGTGACTATGACAAAACACTACATTGAATTAAATGTTTGATACTAAGCAAATGCGCTGAATATTATGCTACCAATCACAATCAAAGCAGACAAACATGGATGCAAAAAGATAAGGGCAATGCTAATGGACAAGAAACACCTGTTTGTGTTGATGGTCGCGCTTGATCTGAAGGTTTCATGAAGGTCCAAATCCTAACCACAGCAACACGTTCCTGTACACACTATGAAACACAAACAATACCTCTAGGAGGCACATCAGTGGGAAAAGAGAACTTTGCTAATCACTCAACTCTAAAACAGAAACACTCCTATCGTACTAATCTTACCTACCCTCCATCATTCAAGTGATGAGGATCAAAGGTGTTTTATGGCATAGGTTTCTGTTTCACTGTACCAATTGTGACATGTGTAGGTCTGAGTCAATGTTTTGACTTTTATTGTGCATACTCGTTTGCTAATTGCTCTTGCTCTTTATTTTTTTTTAATTTTTTTTTTGTGAGTATAAAGCTTTATATGTACATTCCCTAAGATCGGAGATTAAGAGGTCAGGGAGAAAGGTTGAGAGGGAAGCAAGTGAATGATGACTGTCAGCAAACACTCCCCCCTTCCTTGGGTAGATCATACCGTTTGAAATGAGCTTGTCACCCTTTGAAACCAATTGTTCCAGTTGGTAATAGGTGAGGATTTTTGCCAGTAGTTTTCTATTACCCTAGGTGCCTCGTCAAGTTGCAAGGGTGGTAAGGTACTCTCCCAGGATCGAACTTGAAGTGGTTCATCAGGTGATTCTTGAACACTGGGAGGTGTGGATTCTTTTGTAGCTTCATGGAGGTCCACTACTATAGATGGAGGTTGTGTAGAAGCTTTTACCTCTATGGATGTATTACATGAGGAGCTAGAAGCTTCATGGGACTCCCCCATTCCTGAGCTAGGTGGAACAAATCGTTCTTTCTTTGGTACCCAAACTAGCTCGGGAGCGGGTGTGTAGCATTCTGTGATTTTTTTCTTTCCACGATCATTGATTCGTTTTGGAGCTACGGGATTGGGCTCACTTGGGTCAGGTGATAGGTAAGAGCACAATCTATGTTTTGGCACCCAGATTTGATCATTTCCTTGATAGTAGCCTTGGGCTTCCAATAGTCGTTTAGGGATCCATCGCAACATTTTCTTACTTTTCTTGGAGCGAGTGGTACGTTTCTTACAAGGCTTCTGTTTTTTAGCACTAGCTATGGTCACTAAAGAAGCTTTAGGGACCCACTTGTATGTTTTCTTCGCTACATTAGGATGAGTCTTGTCGGAAGCGATATGCATTGCTTGTAGCATATTTAAGGGTATAGGCATTTCATCTCCCTCAGGTGTTACCCAGGTCGTCCCCCTATTTCCCCAAGTATCTATGGTTGATGCTAGGTGGACCCAATCCACATTGTCTGATTCCGTCATCCCAGGTAGGATATCCATATAAGGAGAATCTTGGCCAATGTCTGTATCCTTCTTACAAGTGTAACAATATTGTAGTGGGGCAGAGTGAACTGTGGTGTCAGAGCGATGATCAATAATGGTTTTACTCCCTAAGGGGTGTACCTTACCAGTCACCAAATCCACTCTAAGGACAGAGTCTTGGAATTGTAAATAGACATGATTTTTAGACCAATCATGAACCATTTGTGCTTCCCTCATGAATGGTCGTCTTAAAATCATTTCATATGACATAAGGTGTTTAGAGAAATCCATTACAATGAACGTATGTCGTACCTTGTGTCCTAAAACTTTGATCTTAAGATCCTTGAGCATCCCCATAGGTTTGGCTATGGTACCATTTGCCTTCTTTACCACAATGTTAGTAACACAGGCGGGGTTTTCCCATGGATTCCCAACAATCTTTTGTAACGATGCTAACTCCCGCACCACCATCAAGAATTCCCTTTATAGTTAATCCCTTGGTAGTGATGGGTAGGGTCGCATTAGACTCGTCGCCTTCAAAATACTGCCCTAATTCGTTAATGGGTACCTCAATCACAGACTCGTGTCCATCTAAGTCAAGTGATTGCACATGATTTTCCTCATCAATCATAATCGAGTCAGGCCTATTTGGTTGCGCAAACTGCGGTAATCCCGTTCGTAGCTCTCCGTTAAGGAATGCTCGAAGTGCAAGGAATAACTCAGAATCTCCATACAGCTTTGCTATGATCGTGGTTCGGACCTCAGAAGACATGAAGTCCACTAGTTTGGCAACATTCATTGGCGTTTTGTAGGGTTTAGGTCCTTGACTAAGAACTGGTGAGGATGGAATCTCATATTCCTCAATGGGATTAGGTATTCCTTCGTTAAACATCCTTTCCAACAAGAAAAGTGTATGCTCACTTTCTGATGTCCCGTCCTCACTCCCTTCTTTGATGATACTAGATATGGCTAACGGTCTATGGTTCATGTGGGGTGGATGAACTTGTGTGGGAAACACTGTGTCATGAATTTTGACATGCATGGGTTCTGGTTCTAGTTTCCTTTGAGTCTCCTCCACTAAACCTCTTAGATGTTTCACCTGCTTAATCTCGTCTACTGGGTTTGGGTACGTCCCAATCTTCTTTTTACGATTCTTCCCTTTTTGCCCCTGCGGTTTATCTTGGGGGTCTTGGATTGGATTTGGAAACACTTGTGGTGTTTTCAGAGGCTCTTTATGATTTTCTCTTATTCGGTTTTCATTTGGTTCCATGTTACGGTTTTCTGTGTCGGTCTTTCCTCTTGTGGTATTGGTTCTAGTCTCCATTGTCTCGATTGAATCTGAATCATCCTCGAGGCCATTCATATACACAGGGTCATCTCCTGTTCCTATGTTTGTTTTGGAACTTGGCTTTGAATTTTCCGTATTCTGCGACTTCTTCCTTCGTGTCTTCTTTTTCTTTGCTTGGATAATTGACGCGGTATCTCTCTCTTCGAGGATATGGCCTGGCCCTTGAAGCATGGACCGTGTAATCGCATAAGCGGGTGCAACGGGTGGTATTGGCGATGTCACACTAACAATTTCGACCAAATTCAGGGGTGTGATTTTAGGCGCATTTGGGTTATAGGGGCATTGGGCAATCAAGTGATCTATGCCACAACGATTACATGTGAGTATTGGCATTGCAGACGTGCTCCCTTGATTCATTTGCATCTGTGCAGCATTCTTTTGCAGCCTAATAGGGCACTCCGCTGCTCGATGTGGTCCACCACACTCGTAGCATTGAAGAGGTGGCCTCCTAGCCTGGGTGTTGATATTTTGACCTCTGGATGCGAGAGCAGCAGCTTGATAAACCGGCTTGACTTACCCCCAACAATCTTCCATGTAGTATATAGGACACTCTTCCAATGTATCAAGTCCGTAAGCAATACTAGTGTCTATTTCCTTCTCACAGCCATCTGGATAAGCATTTGATGGCTCGCAACCCACTTGGTTCATAGGGGCGACTCTTGGATGCGGGGGCTGCGGTCCTAGCACAGGAGGTGGTAGCGGTGTAGCTTGTACAACATTTTGAGATCTAGGGACCATGTGTTGCGGTAGTTGCTCAACAGGTGGAGTAGGCATCAATACAGGAGCTCGAGGCGCATCCGTCCAGGCTACAGGTGGTCTATTTGCCATCATACGTTTGATCATTAAACAATCCTTAGCTTGGTGACCATACCTACCACATGCGTTGCAAGTTCCATTAAATTTTACTCTAAACGTAGGGCACTCACTAGTGCTATGTGGACCTAAGCAAATGGAACACCATTGTTGCTCCTTTCTTGGATACATGTGACTATTTTGAGGGGGTCGATTATCCTTAAGAGACTCTTGGATTGCCTTGGTGAGGTCTGTCAAGAATGTCTCAAATACCTTTGGCTCATTGGCAATGGGCTTTGCAGTCATGGGTTCATACTCAATGGCTTGTGAGCTAGTGGATCTCGTGTCAGTAGACACCCTCATGCCTGCTATCATCAAGTTGTCCTCTAATTGGATTGCATTGGCAGTGACATCTTCCCAGGTTGTGATACCTCTAATCACTAGTCCATTATAGATTCCTTCATTCCTCAACCCTCGAATGAATCGATCAAGCAGTTGGTTATTGTTGAAGCGCTCATTTACAGGGCAGCGAGAGTTTAAGTGCTTTAGACGACTAATGAAGTCCCTTACTGACTCTCCTTCCTTACGTTCGGCCTTCTGTAGCTGAGATGCTACACCCCAAAGCACACCTTCTCGTATGTACTCCTTTAGAAACAACCTTCGAAGGGTAGGGTAGATTGTTTTCTCGTCCACCCTTAGGGTCCTATACCAATCTCCAGCCTTCCCACTTAATGTCAAGCTTAAGGCATTGCACTTATGTAGTTCGTTGCGTTCCCCTAAGGAATCACATACTTGTTCAAACACTTCAATGTGTTTTCTAGCATCTTCGTCCCCATTGAATTTTTGCGTGAGTTTGGCAATTTGTACTGCCTTACTTCTAGGCTCTCTATCAGATGCGTGGCGCATATTTTCCGCGATAGATCGACCTATGGTTTGAGCAAACGCTGCCAAGTCACCTATGTGAGGAGGCAGGGCCGGTGGAGGTACTCTTGGAATCATATGTGGGAGAGGAACGGGTACCGGTCTTGGCATATGTGTGGATGATGCAGGATATGGAACATAACCGGGCATAGGTCCACTCGGATAAGGGCTAGGGAGCGGCACTCGAGGAGCATGAACAAGTGGTACAATTGGAGGTGTGGGGGCCATGTGTGCATAAGGGGCTAGAGGCACATATGGTCGAGGCCCCATATTAGGTACTATGACACTAGGTAGTGGCACTGCGCTAACCGTAGATGTCATCGGTACATTCTCTGTCAGGCCTATCCCTGGAGTGAGCACTGAGTTTTCCTTGATAGAGGGTTGAGCCAAGTTAGGGAAGCTAAAGTTTTCTCTCGGAGGCTCAGATTGCATAGAGACCCCAGGTGAAATGACGTAAGATGGGTCCATGGGGCTCATTAGAGGAGTCTCCATTTGTGATAGAATAGGCTGTTGAGCCTTGCTCGTATCCAGAAATCTCATGGGGCCAGTTGAGAGTATATTTACCCCTCGGTTTTGCCTTTCTGATTGAATAATGCCATGGATAACATTACAGATCATTTTCTGTTGATCTTCGATGCTCGTGGCACTAGAGGTGGATTATACAATCTCTATCCATCCTACATGGTAGGCGTGGCCAGAGTGTAGATCCGTCAACACCTCAGTGTGGAGGTCGTATGTCCAATGATCATTCATGAACAATCCTTCTAGAGTCGACGTGTTAACGGTTTCTTGTGAGGTAGAAGCAATGTTGCTCCCCGTGGTTTTACTTGTCACCAACGGTACTCTAGAGAGAACTTCTGAAGGAGGCAGCTCAACAGGGCCTTCTTGGTAAGAAGTTGGTAGGATATCCACATGGACACTCTTTGGGGGTGTGGGGTCCACGTGCGATGTGAAAGGAGAGTCCACTTCCCCACCCCCTTCGTGTGCTTCATTTGCATCAGGTTTCGAGCGAGTAGCTCTACCTAATGTTTCCATGAAACGGCTAAACATACTAGTACTAGGCTGTGGAGCTTCGGGAGGTGCATGGCCTTCTCTCTCAGTGTTTTGGTTAGGGTATGCTTCCATGATTTCTGAGTCGGAGGAGGAATCACTAGTGGCTATTTTAGGGTCTTGGGTGGTGCTACCTTGTGTCCCCGCTGAGGGTCTAGATCCTATCGTGGATGGGTAATGGGTGTCCGTATGAACAGAGGCACCCTCAATATGCTCGTGTTCTAGCACCCGCCCAGAGCGTAAGTGCATGTGCTTTTGATACCCTAAGGTGTCAAAAAGCTGCTCTAGGAGGCCTTGTGACTAGTTTTTAGCGTGCTTTTTGTTTGTTTTTTTGCTAGATTTTTTAGAGTGTCGTGGAATGGGCCGTGTGATAGCTCGAAACGAGCGTATCGCTAGGAGGGACGCGCCGTGCTTTACAGCCCTCCGTTTGGTCACTCTATGCCCTCGGAATCCCTAAAACTGTCAATTTCTAGTAGGGAACTAGGCCCAAACTAGAAAGTCTAAGGGTGCAAGTGGGAAGAGAAAGGAGGAGAGTGGAGGACTTGTCCCACATGCTCTCATTCTCTCTTGACGGAGTAGGGTATATATATAAGAGTGAGTCTAGTATATATCATAAGACTGAGGACTGAGGCCTGGGCTTGGGCTTGGGCTTGGGCTTGGGCTTGGGGAAATGATCCCGATCCCGATCTATCTTTTATACAGACCAGCCCGTCCGTTTTAAGAGTCACGTTTTTTATTTTCGAAAAATTTCACCGCCCGCTCACTCGCGTTTTTGTTTTCCGAATTTTTTTTTTATTTATTTATTTTTTTTTCAGATTTTTTTTTCAAAAATAAATAAATAAATAAATATATATATTTAAATATATAATGCAGAAAACGCAGAAATTGCAGAAAATTGAAAACGCACAGAAATTGTAGAAATTGAAAATTGAAAACGCAGAAATTGCAGAAATTGAAATGCAGAAAACGCAGAAATTGCAGAAATTGAAATGCAGAAAACGCAGAAATTGCAGAAATTGCAGAAATTGAAATGCAAAAAACGCAGAAAATTGAAAAAGCGCAGAAAATGCAGAAATTGGAACTTGATAGAAAATTTAACACAGAAAACGCAGAAAATTGCAGAAATTGGAACTTGAAAGAAAATGCAGAAAATGCAAAAACGCAAGAAATGCTAACTGTGCACTGCAAACCAGAAAACGTAGAAAACGCAAAAAACAGAAATCTCCACACAACTACACACCCTCATTCCCTGCCTTTCCTATGATAGAAATTGCACCACAAGAAAGCGTAAAGTGCTAACCGAGCTTAGTGTAGGGCATATCCCCGGCAGCGGCGCCAAAAATGTGCGCTCCTTGCCGCACTGTCGAAGCAAGGGACTTGCCAATACACCGTGTGCGAGCCACAAATGGCTCCAAGCACACAACAAGCCTAAACTAGCAAGCTCAAGAGAGCAAAGGGTGTGTCACTCACCACTCTACGCTCGCCTTCGTGGTGGATTCCTCGCCGCGATGAAGAAGCTGCAGTCGTGCCGCGCTCAACCGCTTCGCCGCCGTCGTGCCTTCGTAATGCTCGATCGCACACACACTCTCCCTCTCTCTCTCTCTCACACACACACACACACTAGGAGGTGAAGAAGAAGAAGATGGAGATGGAGATAGAGCAAGAGCACTCTTCTATTGCACAAATGAGAGAATGAGTAAAAATTAGGTTTAGTTGGCTTTTATAGGAGCTTACCCCATTCACACTTGGGCGCCCATGCTTAGCCAACTAACCCTAGCATGTTCGTGTTAGAGTGCGCCTCTCATCGGCGATCACTCTACCTTTTCCTATTGGACCGACAAGCCCGGTACCTGACTCTAAATAATACAACGTTTATAGATCATAGGATGTCCGTGTGCCGTGAGGATTAACACTGTTGCTTCAGAAAAGGTAAGAAAATTCCCAGATGAATCCACCACATCATCCACTGTCATATGCCACGACCAGAGAGAAAGTAGGCTTGACGAGGCGAGTGATCAACCAAGGTAAGAGAAAACACCTTACTCCAATGAATGCTTTCCAAACGCAAGGAATTGCCATCTGCTTGCTGCCTACCATGCCAGCAGAGATGATCCGTAACAACTTTCCAAGCGGTACACACACACACACTTTTTTTGTTAAATAATTTGATTAATCTACCTGTGGGAAACCTCAAAGCGAGGAAAACCCACCAAAAAGATCAGATACAAGGGAAAAAACACAGACGTGTTCGGCTGTAGAAAATGGCTAAAAGCATTCGTAGGAAAGCCAATGTATCTCTGCAATGATATCACCAACTTCCGAGGCGAAGCGTAAAGACTGCCTAAGAGAAAGCTTGAAGAACGGGAAGGGATCTGCATAAGTGCAATGGATCATATAGCCATTGCACTGCTGCCATAGGCTCTAGTAAGCCCAAAATCTGACCCACATGAAGAAGACCGCGAAGCACTGCAACACTGGCGAGAAAATGCCAAATGCCCAAAACAGTTTATGGAAGACCGTCGTGGGAAAACAAAGCCGCATGCATGCCGATACACGGCGAAGGCAATTTGGAGTAATGCAACAATCCCACAAGTGACAAACATCCTCTTCTACAGCCGAGCAATGGACACAGGATGAAGGGCGGATATGGCGCATTCTAAGAAAAGTGCCGACTGGAAGGACACCAAGCAAACAACCCCAAAGAAACAACCGCTCCTTCAGAGGAAAATGGCTTTTCCATAAGGCAGACAAAAGCTTCCTCCACCAGACATCAGATTTATGCATGTGCCAAAGAGCATTACAATGATTGGCAAGCCAGCGTTGAGGGAGAAGAAGAGCATAAACTCCACTGGCAGAAAGATCCTGAAAGCTTTTCACTGCCAGCTTTTGGGCCAGATGCTTTTAGAGTTCGATGCTTTTCATATAATTGCTTTTCAGAGGCCAAGGGCCTCTAAATGTGAGCCAAGGGCTCATTCTCTCACTCTTCCGGTGAAGGTGTAGAGGATGGAGTACCGGCGTTGTACTGAGTTCAGGCAATATAAAGAAATACCGAAAGGGGCGCCAAGGTTTGAGGCTAGTACCAAAGTTACATGAAACGGGAACGGGGACCTCCGGAACATTTTCGGAACTGGGGGCCCCTAGAAAAGTGGAACAAGAACGGGGGCCGGAACGGTAAGCTTAAAATATGCTTAAATTAGGTTTTTATTTAACTTATATGTTAGTAGAGACTCGAGAGCCATACTCACCCAATAGTCCAAGTAGAATTCTTTTAGGCATGCTTTGCAATGATTCTTCAGTCTTAAGGCTTACACGCGATTACGCCACACGCCGACACAATAACCGGTTACAAATGCACTGCACACAACACATGAACTGGGATCATCCTTCACAAAAGCATCTTGATTCTTCATAGAAAGAACATTTACTTAAAGTTGAATAGAGTCTAGTCTCCACACAAAAGCTTGGAGCAAAAAGATGATAGATTATGAAGATGGCTTACAAGGCCAGCCAAGGCGCTACAAGTAGCTACAAAAAGATATGTAGAGGCTAGAGTGCTAAATAACAAGTCACTAGGTGACATGTCAAGACTAAATCACTCATATGGTGGTGCAATACAAAAAGGGGGCAAAACCGGCGACAGCAAAGGAAACAAATGTCAAAAGCCAATGAGCAATGAGTCACGACTCATGCTTGATGTTCACCTTTGGGTAGGGGCATAAGAGCATCCCACCTCCCAATTTGTAGTGGTGTTCTGGATGTCACGAATATCATCCCAATCCTCCTGCATAGGGTCATCCTTATGCATAGATCCTCCTGCCTCTCCAAGCACCTCTACCTCTGCCTCCATCTCCCATTGTAGAAAAGGGTCTGTCACTTTGGATGTTGACTTGCAAAGCATTCTTAAGTTTGCACTGACAAAAAACAAGGTCATTTGCTTTCTTCCCTCCAAGTCGGTTCCTCTTTTGAGATGCAATGTGGCTATATACACTCCACAATTGCTCCAAGCAAGAGGAGCTAACCGCTTGGCTGAGAATACAGATGGCAAGTCACTGAAGATCAGGACCATCTGAACCATTTTCTTGCCACCACAAGACGAAGGAAATTTTGGTGCAATCAATTTGGGCATTGGCTGTCCCAAATGATCCTCGCATATCCTTGTAAAATACAAGCTGATCCTTGATTTTGCGCTGCATGTCACGATCAGGGTGAAGCTTCTTCAAGTTAGTGTTCCACTATGTATTCACCTCCGAATCATGCTCCTATCTTGCACCCTGGAACTTTGGATCCAACACAAAAGCTGCACCATGAAGAGATGAACTATAGGCGTTCCACCTGCTACTGCGAAGGTCTTTGATTTCTTCGAGCCTATCTGGATCCTTCTCAAGATCTTCAATAGCCTCCACCATGCGATCCATTGCTTCATAGACCTTGCCAATGCAAGGTTGCATACCATCCATCACCCTAAGCAAGTGGATCACTGGTTTCACCATCTTGTCAAGAGTCTGGAGAGATTCTCAAAACTCAGGATCCTCTACCTTCTCGTACAAATGATCCCTGTGGCTGTACTTGCATGTGAAGTCTCAACAAACTCTGTGCTAATGAAGAGTTGATGCACTGCACTTTGATACTCTACAAAGCGGTTCGCCATATGATAGTTGTGGGTCTCACAATACTTAGGAAGCACTTTGCCCCCCGACTGCTTCAAGAACTCGGCTCGAAGCACGTTGTGGTTGTTGATGGAGGAAACCACTTTGGACGTAGATAGAATGAGAGGTTCTATCCAAGGTAGTTTGCCGAAATCCTGCAGGAGGTTGTTAAGGCAATGTGCCATGCAAAAGGACATCGTGATATGAGGATAAATGCCTTCCAAAATAGCTCCGGCTGTCCTGTTTGATGCCTCCCCATCGGAGTAGCCCAATCACAAGATCTGTCCCAATGGTCTCTATGGCGGAGGTCCACTCTCTCGCAAGGACATGTGCTGATTTTTCTGTTTCCTGTGAGAGTGCACGTGTACGGAAGAGAGAGAGAAATGAAATGAAATGTTATATTAACGTCTTCAAAAGGCCAAAATGACCTATGAGACCAATCAGTTACAAAATAGTGAATCTAATACCATGTCTGGGTACAAAAGAACTAGAAAAGAACTAGAAGTGGAACAAAATACTACTACTACTACTACAATCTAAAACTACGTGGGTGTAGCAGCTGATACATTAGGTACCCGGTAAACTGGATGTAACAGTGTGTGAAACAAAGATGGAAGAAATGGTGAGGATCCATCCTCATCTGCACTCTGGATGTCGAGAGAGTATGGCTCGAATCTTCTGTTGTAGTCTCCGTCGATGCTGTGTAGCTCCTCTCCTCAGTCGCGGTCGTCTGTATCTCTGTAGCTCCAATGCTCGGTCGATGAGAGTGCCAGTAGTGGTCGAATGAGTGTGGGACGAGCTCTGTGGTGGTGGCTGCTCCTCTGGCTGTCCCATATCTAGTGAAAAGAAATCTGTAATGTGTCTCTGGGACTGCCTCTCTCTAGCTCTCCCCAGTAAAGTGTCTCTATACCTGTGTAACTCAAGTAGATATAGTCCAAGACATCTCTGATCCTCATAACTCATGACCCTAGATAGAGGACCAAAACCCTTTCTGAATAAGCAGTGGAAACGCCCCCGTATCTCATAGAACACTGTGCAATGACATATGTAGTGCAACTCTGTCTCTGGCTCTCTCTGGCATAATCGGCATATCCTGCTGTCTGCTGGTATCCCTCTGAATCTACCAGTCTCAATCTCGAGCTGATGTGAGGATGTGCGTATCTGACCAATGGCACAACGCAAACCATGAGACATATGTGTGTCCATGTAGCTGGGTCGAATCACAAACCCATCTCCTGTGAGGTGGAGAAGATGCTCTCTATAGAAAGCCATCTTCGTGCTCAACTCTTGAGGCGGCACTATCCATGTCCTCCTGGTGTCGAGCTGGATCAGGTCCTGATGAATGAGTCTAGTGATCTCCACCCGTGTAAGAGACAGCGAGGGTGCCTGAAGAGAATACTGGAAAGGGGGCAACCTGTCCATGGTGAAGCCATGCGTCTGAAACCATGAAGTCATCTGTGCATACCAGCATGAAGCGTCCCCCTGTAGAGCTAACTGTCTGGAAGACTCAAGGGCCAGTCTAGCATATCTGTCTCTAGTAGTATCCCATAGGCTGTGCACAAAGGACACTGATTTGGTAAGCGCCTCAATCTCCATGGGGGGGGCAGCTAGCTCTGCTCGAATGATCGCGTGAGGTACGGAGGCCTTGGCTCTAATCAATCGGGAGATCATAGATACCAAGGGCCTCTCCATACGTCTCCAACCATCCTGGCCTACAGAAGGTCCCCATACCTGTACCCCATACATCATAGCTGAGGCTACTAAAGTATCAAAGAGCCATAACTTTGTCCGAGGTTCCTGGAACTGAACCTGCGAACACATCCTCTCCAAGCCTCCCAAGGCCGCATAAGCTCTGGTCAGTCTAGTCTCTGCTGCTCTCCCCAAAGAAAACCTCGGCCCAGTGAAGACTATCCCAAGGTAAGTGTATGCATGAGAGAGAGAGAGAGAGAGAGAGAGAGAGAGAGAGAGAGAGAGAGAGAGAGAGAGAGAGAGAGAGAGAGAGAGAGAGAGAGAGAGAGGGCGATCACCCTCCCATGACTACCATCAACCACAAGACCTGTCAGTACATCAGATGTTGGAAGTGGGTACCCCCCCTACCCCCATAAATAGGTGCCCAAGGGGAGGTAGGGCAATGCGTGGAAAAATCCCCCACAACCCAACAAGAAAATGCGATATGGAAATATATGAGGGCCCCCGGACAAAGTGGGTGGCCGGACAATGATGCAGTCTAAATGCATATGCAAAGGGTGTCCAGCTCGGAGGCACATTAGCCGTATATGTATGCCCTAGACCTGTGAAGCAGCAGAGTGGTGCATGTCTAACACCCCCTCTCAGCACCTGATGCTGAACAAACCGCGTGAAGTCGAAGATGTGAGGCAAATGATGAAGATGTCTGTTGCAATGTCCACTGAAGAACAATACTCCGGCGAAATCTGCGAGTGTAGCAGCAGTCTGGGGTGTCCCTACCGCCAAGAAATCTCTGTGGTAAAGTACCGTCACGAGCAGTGTAGCAAACTGCTGTACTTCGCTAATGCAATGTGAACGTACTGCGTGAAGGTCCCGAACTGAGTGTGAAAACAACTCCTTATCGTAAAAAAAGTGCCAATAGACCTGTAAGTGTCCTGCCCAATATGACATGTGGTGTCAAACAAGATAGTTAGGTACGTAGTGTTCGGTACAAATTCGGTATGTAGGTACGTAGTACAGAATGGATTGAGTTTTTAGGTCCGTAAAAATTCGTCCTTTTTTTCACAAAGCCTAAAACTGAGAGTACTTAATACATTTACTTATGCATTCACCAAGACTTCAAATAAAGACTAGCAAATCAACAGTACACCGTTACAAATGCCAAAAACTGGAGTCCACGTTCCCAATCCGAATGCTCTCGCCGTGTGCTATCAGGATCTGCAGCCTCCTGCTGCAGAGGGATGCTCGATGCCCGAGCCCGTGACTTGGTGACTCGCCTATCCACACTCTCCAACTCTCTATGAAGCTCTCGCAGTATCTCCTCCTACTCGTCGCTGATACGAGTATCTATCTCATCTACTGTAGGGTCTGGAACCATCTTCATCCATGGTAGGATCCACCTGCACCAACATTGATAAAATTCCATAAAGATTTAAAGATGCTTCAAGTAATTTAACCTAGTCTATCTACGAGCCTTTAGTGGACTGAAGCATGGAACAAAGTTCAAACCTGCTTGGGATTTCCCAAAGCATGGAAAGAGCGCACTAGCCTCATGTTCGCTCGACAGTACACCAACTTCTCTAGCTAGGTCGTGCTCAATTTGTTCCTGATCTTCGTGTGCACTAAGGAATATGCACTCCAATTGCGCTCACAAGCACCAACTGAACAATCCTGATGGCAATGTACACGAGGTGCAAATTTTTAGAGGACAAAAGTGCACAAGGTCAACATTTTAGGCACAACTCACAAACATGTTACAACTCGAGTACCTGAGAGAGAATACGTAGAGCTAGCTTGCAAAGCTGTGGAAGACCTGAACTTCCATAGTTCTTCCACCAATTGAGGGGAAGCTTGGTAGCCTCGGGTCTCACTGCAACACTCCTCATGAAAGTAGAACCCAAGTTGTTCATGAAGCTTAGCATCCCACCATCTATGATTAGCTGCTCATCCTCACTGAACATGAGATTGAGGTACTCCGAACGAAGGGTCAGCAAGGCCATGTTTCCAAAAATCTTGGGCTTCTTGTAGAAGGGACGGAGTATAGCCGCCATCCCATGAATGGGACGACGCATATAATGCCATCGACTATCTACAATAGTTAGAATGTCGTTCTCTCTGCAAGTTCAAAAAGAACAATCATTGAATCTGAGATTGGCAGATTGCCTATTATTCTATAAAAAAAAAAGCAAGGTAAGCAGCCTAATGATTCTTACTGCTCTAGAAGTAGTGTCCTGCACGTCTCAACGTGTCCTCTCATCTGCATGAAAAGGTGAAGTACTAGACCAAGGGTAGATCCCTCCATATCTGTCACACATAAGAGAACAAAGAGTGGCTGAAGGGCCACGGAAGCTATGCACCTTTGTCCAGAAGGCTTCATCTAGAACCTTCCTCTGAATGGCCTTGGTAGGCTCCTATCTTGCATGGCGCATTAGACGCCACTTTGGATCCACAATAGTCTGCAAAAGTGGGTCCCTCAACCTGTACAGTCTCTGAAGAACAAGATACATGTATGCAAACCTGGTCTTCGAGGGCCGCACCATATCCAATGTACTGTGGCTCCTGAAGATCGCTAGAGCTTGGTGCTTCTTGCGGAAAAAAGTGGTAATCCTCGTTGCCTCAGACACAATAGGTTGAACCCACGGCAATTTTCCTATGTCCTCCATGAGTAAGTCTAGGCAATGGGCGGCACATGGAGTCCACACAATGCGAGGGAAATCCCCCTCTACCATCTCAACCATGGCCTTGCAATTGCTAGCATTATCGGTAACAACCTGCAAGTAGCCAAACAATGTACATTGTAATTAATGTGGACTCGTAGATATACAAGTCTGAAGAGGTGGTCCTCTTGAAATAGTAGAGATAGAACAAAAAACACAAGGAGAAGAGATGCCAGATGGGGAGATTGAGTTTACCTGCACCACATTCTCCTTTCCCACCTCAAGAATGGCCTGATGAATATGTTTGTAGATGAACTCTATAGTGATCTTCTCACCTGCCTCTCCGGCATCCACGGCTCTCAGAAAGTACGTACCAAGGCAAGATGAGACTAGAATGTTGATGATGTGGCGTCTACATACATCACTTCATCCATCAGAAATGATAGAACACCCAAAAGTCTGCCACCCAGCTTTAACTGGAGTGACTGCTCTGTCAATGACTGCTTTCTGCTCATCTAGCATAATTGTACGCATCTTGTTGTAATCCAAGCTAGTCCACGACTCCGTGGGGCCAACCTGAGAAATGGCTCCGACCATCCTCTTCCATTGATCTGTTTGAAGCACATTGAAACAATATTGCACTCTACAAGAGTGCGAGCAATCTCCATCTTTGCTATCTTTTGTCTCTCTTTCACCCAAGACCGAGAGTTTACGCGTGAAGCCAACGTGGTCTGCCTCGGTGCATTGTTGGGAGCTGTAGACCGGTCATCCCCAATCTCCTCCTCATCATGCCCTGCTACACGAGCTCTTTTCCTACTAGTGCCGACACTGGAGGGCACAGTAGTCTGAGAGCCAGAACCCATCCCTCCATCTCCTGGATTGTCACCAAGGTCCCCAAGTAATGCATCTTGCAAGGCATCCTGTGAAATCGAAGACCCCCTCGAAGGTGCATTCGATGCTGAGGAGAAATGCTCTCGAATTAGGTTTTCCTTGATTTGAGGTGGGACCTTCTCACAGCCATCGCAATGATTTGTAGTACCTATGCCTATAAGATGCTTTAGAACACGAGTAATAGTACTTGTCTTGCTTTCCCCACAGTACTTGCACTGCCATTGACGAGTACCCGACCCTTGCTGAATAGGCGTAGTAACTACTATGATCATGTGGGTGTGCGTGTCCCACACTGGGTTGGGTTTGCGAAGCATCTTGTTGATCACCTGCAAGAGAGGAGCACTCACTGATCAACTGCACAGTGCACAGTACATGCAAGTTCTAACCAGGAGCTCTGAAGAATCAGGCGCAAAAGGCGTTTTGCGAAAATAGACCAAATGCCTGAAATAGGGCTGATTTTTTTATTATGAAAAGACAATGGTGTGGAACCTATCCTACGTACTGAACCGTACGGTACGGCTGTATGGTACGGATACAATCCATATGTACATATGGATGCAACCTTGTAGTCAAACCGTCCGGAGAAAATGGAGAAGCCTAGGAAATTGTCATGAGAATGACCGGAATCTTGTCAATGCATGAACCTGCAACCTAGGGTAGCTAGGTGGCTAAGTTGTGTAAAACTCCAGGAAGGCCAGATGTAGCAATCTGCGCTGTACACGTCCTCCGAATTAAGGAAATCTAGACTAAATAGTCTGTACTGTAGAAGCTACTGTAAGCTGCAGTAGTCAACGGGAGACTGCACAGACCACCACCAGATGGTGTCCTGTCAGTAGGTAGGGTAATCCAAGATGAGGGGAAAGCCAGACTTAGCAGTCTGCACTGTGGAGGGCCTTTGAGAAGAGGTGTGGTTAGACCAGCTGTCTGCACCGTAATTATCCTGTATGAAGAAGGGAAGCCAGACTTAGCAGTCTGGCTTGCGAAGATCCTCTGAGAAGGGGAAAGGCTAGAACAATTTGTCTGTCCCGTCTTGCCTGTATTCTGTAAGGTCTAGCGGAAGTGAATGTTGAACTTTGCTCAAGGTTCCTTTTACTTACGGAAGGGAGAGCCTTCCGTTTCTTTAGTGAGAGAGTGCAATGGACACAAACAAAGTGGTGAACACTGTGAATGAAGGTGCTGAGACTGAGAGAGAAGAATACGACACCGGAATGTTGTCAAACCCTCCTTCGAAGGCCCCACTCTCTATGGCGAGAGCGGTCTACTATTGATTGCACAAATCTCTACAATGCTTTGGACTTGCCGACGATGTCGACGACGATGAGGACGACAATGAGATGGGCTGAAATCTGCAAACCTTTATCTGCTGAATTCTGACTCTATGTCGGACGATGTCAATGGCGACGATGCAACGACGACACACTGAAAATGCAGATGCTGAAATCTTCGTTTTCGTTGCTGAATCTACAAACTACGCGGGATCTGACCGTGCGGCGAGGATCTGCTGTGGGAAGGTGAGATCTGCGAGGTTTGGGGGCTCTACTGCAGAATCTGACTGCTGAAAACTGAAAACGCTGGTGCTATTCTTGTCGTGATGAATCTGCAAAACGCTAAGGTTGTTGCATGATCCAAAAACGCTAGGGCTAAATCTGTCTTGCTGTCGCCAGATTGTCTTGCAAATGCAAAACGCTAGGCTGGTTGTTGGAACCTGCTACTGCCGGGCTGATCTGCTGTAAGGTGCAACGGAAGTGAATGTTGAACTTTGCTCAAGATGAGTGCTCCGAACTGTGCTCAAGGGTTCCTTTTACTTACGGAAGGGAGAGCCTTCTGTTCCTTTAGTGAGAGAGTGCAATGGTCACAAACAAAGTGGTGAACACTGTGAATGAAGATACATGAGACTGAGAGATAGAGAGAGAAGAATACAACACCGGGAAGTTGTCAAACCCTCCTCCAAAGGCCCCACTCTCTATGGCGAGAGCGGTCTACTATTGATTGCACAAATCTCTACAATGCTTTGGACTTGCCGACGATGTCGACGACGACGAGACGAGCTGAAATCTGAAAATGCTAAGGGCTGAAATCTGCAAATTTTTTATCTGTTGAATAACGACTCTATGTCGGTGACGATGTCGATGGCGACGATGCGGCGACGACGCGCTGAAAATGCAGATGCTGAAATCTGCGTTTTCCGCGCTGAATCTGCAAACTTCGACGGATCTGACTGTGCGGCGAGGATCTGCTGCGGGAAGGTGAAACCTGCGAGGTTTGGGGGTTCTACTGCGGGTACTGACTGCTGAAAACTGAAAACGCTGAGTCTAAAAGAGGTTCTGTCGCGAAGGTCTGCAAAAACGCTGATGGATTCAGGTTGATGCAAAAACGCCAGGGCTGAAAATGGTCTTGCTGCGGAGAATCTACTACGCTGGGGAGTCTGTTGCTTCTTGTTGTCAAAGCAAAAACGCTGGCTGATCTGAGGTTTTGTCCAAAAACACTAGCCTTCTGTTGTGGAGCAAAAACGCTAGGGCCTCTTGGGGGTTTTGCTTAGAAGTAGCCTGTTGAGCGAGTGCTCCTGCTGCCTCTTCTGCCAGAAAGTGCTAGCTCTGGTTTTCTTATATATTATCTTAGCAAAATTGCCCTACCTAGTTCCCAACAAAAGTCACTTAATAAATAAGTGAAAAATATCAAAAATAGAAAAAATAGGTCTATGCACTGTAAAAATGCTACTGATGGGATTTGACTGGAATCTGATGGTCATGCTGTGTGCAACCAGAGGATATGCATCTAATCTAAGTGTCTAGACATGCACGGTCTGCGAACAGACTCACAAAAGTGCCAGATCACTTCCTATTCTAGACTGACTAAACTGAGCTGAACCCTTGTCATGAAGTAGCTTGTCCACGTACACATAGGGTTAGAAGTGTCACGTGACATCTGCTATCCAAAAACGCCAGGGCTTTGCTGTTGATGAAAACGCTGGCTGATCTTGGCAAAAACGCTAGGCTGGTCTTGGGGGGGGGGATCTTGTTGAGAAGGTGCCTGATGAACAAAGTGTTCTTGCCCTCTTCTGCCAGAAAGTGCTAGCTCTAGGGTTTCTTATGTACTTGCTTATCAAAATTGCCCTACCAGTTTCCCAACAAAAGTCACTTAAAAATAATAAGTGAAAAATGTCAAAAATAGGGAAAATAGGTCTATGCACTGTAAAAATGCTCCTGATGGGTTCTGATGGAAATCTGATGATCATGCTGTGTGCAACCAGAGGATATGCATCTAATCTAAGTGTTTGGGCATGCACGGTGTGCGAACAGACTCACAAAAGTGCCAGAACACTTCCTAATCTAAGTGAACTGAACCCATGTCATGAAGTAGCTTGTCCACGTACACATAGGGTTAGATGTGCACGTGACATATCCCTTGTCTCCAATTCTCCACTGTCAACCAAAACAGAATCCGCGCCAACAACGCCACCAAGCCACATCTCGGTGTGGCTCTCAAGGTGAATGTAAGGTGCAGCGGAAGAGAATGTGGATACTGCTTAAGATGAGTGCTCCGAACTGTGATCAAGGGTTCCTTTTACTTACGAAAGGGAGAGCCTTCCGTTCCTTTAGGGAGAGAGTGCATTGATCACAAACAAAGTGAATGCTACTATGAATGAAAGTGCTGAGTCTGAGAGAAGAGAGAGAGAGGAATACGACACTAGGCGGCTCTCAAACCCTCCTCTAAGGGGCCCCCTCTCTATGGTGAGAGAGGTCTATGCTATAGATTGCACAAATCTGGTACAATGGTCTAGATGTAATGGACTTGCCGACGATGTCGACGACAATGATGACGACGACGAGGACAGGCTGAAAATTTAAAACGCTAGGGCTGAAATGCTGAAATCTGCAAAACACTGACTTTCTGCTGAAGATTGACACTGTGTCGGCGAGGATGGCGAGGACGACGACTCGACGATGATGCGCTGAAAACGCAGATGCTGAAATTTGAAAACAGCGGGCTGAAACTGCAAACGTTGGCTGACTTGACGGTACGACGAGGATTTGCTGCGGGTAGGTGAGATCTGCGAGGCTAGGGGGTAAATTTGCAATGGCTAAGTGCTGAAATCTGAAAACGCTGATGGTCTTGGCTGATCTAGCGTTGTGAAACTGCAAAACGCTAGGCTTGATCTGCAAACTGAAAACGCCAGGCTGATCTGTTGCAGAAAACGCTAGAGGATCTGGCTGCTGCTGTTGGCTGAAAATGCTAGGTTGTCTTCTGCCGGTCTTGCTGAGGAAAGAACACTGCAAGTTGCTGGAACTTCTTTTGTCTCTTCTGCCTTCTATTGCTAGCGCTAGGTTTCTTTTATATTCCCTTAGCAATTTTCCCTACCTACTTTTCCAACAAAAGTCACTTATTGATAAATAAGTGAAAAATGTGTATTTTGGGAAAAAGGTTCTATGCTCTGTAAAATGCTCATGATGGGTACTGAATGCCATGCTAATGAATATGATGTGTGCAACCAGAGGATATGCAACTAATCTAAGTGCATGGACATGCACGGCCTGCGCACAAGCTCACAAGGGTGCCATAACACTTTCTAGGTTGACCTGAACATTGGACCTGAGACAGCTTGTCCACATGCACATAGGGTTAGATGTGCACGTAACATCCCCTCCTTTTCAAAGTGAGGTACCGGTACCGAACTGTATGGCGTCGACAGAGTGCGCCAACAACTCCTTGTATCCTGCGAAGAACTCTTCGCCGGCCCACTCTGATGCGTGGGCCATGTGATATTTGAACTTCTTGAAGGTCTGCTATGCTTGCTTCTTTGGGCCACGCCGAAAGCAACACAAAAGAGATCTGTGGCGGCTTCAATGCTCCAATTGCGTCTATGGTCGTGGGTCCATCTTCGTCAAGAATCTTTGAGGAGGAAAATTCTTGAAACCATTGCCAACACAAAACCATAAACATACCCATTCCATGTAGAGTAACTGGAAAAATACTAGTCTTCCTAAAAGACTGTGCATGCAATGCAGATGAACAAAGTGACGGAGTCAAACCGTTCTCCAAACACATGCAAAAAGTGAGATTGAATCTTGACCTTTCGACCTAAACCTATTAATTGTGGAAAATCACAACGGAAATGCTGATGCTTGATGGACAATCTTTCTCAAGCTCTCTGTAAGAGTGTGTCATGCCAAGGAAGAAACATGTAAAAGTGATTGACAAAACGGACAATCGGAAAACGAAAGTGAATTCCTTGAATGCAAACTTTTTTCCTTTTCGAGAGTGATTCGCATATACCCGTGCTCATCCGTGAGTGAATCATGTGCATCGTACAATAGGGCATGCTTGTGAAAAGGGAACACATAAAGACGCTGACAAAAAGACAAGAAACCGTCACGAATGAGAAATTCGAACAGTGCATTCTGACTAATCATGCGAACACACAATACTTCTTGAATGATTTCTTTGGACCTCGACTCGAGAGCCAAAATCGGTCCGCCGTTTGACTGATCGTATCTGCAATGAGGTTAGCTTCACTAGAAAAATCATCATGCAAACCATCACCCTTGCGAACAATCACATCTTGTCATGCAAAAAATGTGTGTCGTGCTTCGGAGAAGAAAGGACTGAGAGAGTCTCCTTCTCACGTTTCTTTTCAAGCTTCGCTTGCACATTAGAAATGAGAGGGAAAGAATGAATGCCTTCCTTACCACGAATGATTACATTTGGCATTTAGAGTGAGTGTATTGTTTGCCCAATCAATGAGAGGGTTATGTTTACAAAACCATCGAATGCCCAAAATTATATTACATCTTGAGAGAGGAGACACGACAAATTTTCTACGGAAGGACGCTTGCTGAACAATGAATAACACATAAGGCACTCTCGTGTAATGAGAGTCCATAACGGGAGCGAAGCCCGACACCTCGAGAGGAGTTGCCTGCTAACCTCCAAGCGGGCTCTTTCTACAAGAGAGGCACCAATCACATCATGCATACTACCTGAATCAAACAAGATCACCATGCGTTGACCATTCACATGACCATAACATTTCATGAGAGACTCATTAGCTAGATGATCATTAGAAACTTGGGACACACTAGTGTTCTCATTTATGGCATTAACAAAGGATGTGGGTTCTGTGGGTTCTTGAGGTTCGTTGGATGCGTTTTTAGGACATGTCTTCTTTATATGACCCTTGACGGGACATTGATAACATCGACCTTCCTTAGCATAAATGACTTGTTCTTTTGGCGTTATATATCCTCTTATAATTCCTTGTGCAGCTTTTTCATATGGGGTTAGCTTAGGTTTAGCAGGTGTTTTAGCTTTACCCTTAGATTCATTTTGAGATTCCGAAGGATTAGAGGAAGATTGGCTAGAAGAGTTACCATTCTTACCGTTCTTACTGTTCTGTGGGTTCTGAGGAGTCTGAGAGGTACTGTGAGAAGATTTGTTCTCCTTAGCTTTTCCTTTGTTGTGCTTCATCTCCTGTGCGAGAGCATTCGCTACTGCCTTGTTGAGATCCACGGGGTCGAGTACTTCGGCATCAAACTTTGATATACTCGTCCAACCCAAAAAGGAATGCCTCTTTGCGCTCATCATCTGATTTGCGTAATTGGGTGCCGTGCTGCAAAACACGGTTAGAGAAATACATGACTGGCATACCATTTTGCTTGAGATTGCACCAATCTTCTTTCAACCGTGCTAAGTACTAAGGTGGCATAAAACGAGCCTTGAGCTTGTCTTGGAAGTCAGCCCAATTGAAAGAAAGGGGCACGCCATCTTAGGCTTCCTCTAGGTGCGCGGCCAACAATGCCTCTTGCCATGCGTGATACCAATTAATGGCATCACTGGCAAGATACATGGCTGTCGTCAAAACATTGCTATTTCCTGTTTTCTTAGTTGTCGCAAAGTAAGCATTAAATTGATGCAACCAAGAATGAATAACATTAGCATCCATCTTACCGTTATACTTACTGAACGTCAACTTCTTAGTGATTGGATTGTTGGAGTGTGCATCTCTACTTGTGCTACCTGATGAACTGCCCACATCTTTGACCGGCTCGGATTTCGAGGTGAGTACCTGTAGGACCAACTCTTGCATACGTTGGTCTCTCTACGCCTCACGCTCTAATTCCAAGGCCGCTCGCCTTTCTTTGGCCGCTATGCGTTGGGCTTCGTGTGCTTGCTCACGCTCAAGCTCCATGACTGCCTTTCTTTCTTCAACCGCCAAGCGCGCTTGATCACGCTCGTAATCCAAGGCGGCGCGTTGTGCCTCTTGTTGTAGCATCATGTCCATCATCGACTTGACCAAAGCCTCCATAGGATTTGATGCAATCCTTGGCGTAGATGGAAAAGGGGTAAGGATCGGGAAAAAATTCTCCTAGTAGGGAAAATTCTTTGTCACCAACTCCACTCTCGTCACCTTCACTCAAAGTATTCATTCCGCATCGGGTGATGACCATACACTGAGATCTTGGGTACTTCAGTTCTTGAGGAACTTGGGTTCTTGAGGTTCTTGGGTTCTTGAGTTCTTGAGTTCTTGAGGTTTTCGAGTTCTGTAGCTTGGAGTCCGTGTTTGAGAAGGCTTTTCTCTTACCCGAGCTCGACTCTTCCCTGCGGGCGTGCACCCCTTGGTGGCCTTGTGCTCACACCAAAGTTGCTTTTTCCCACCTCACGTCGATTGGCCGGCCGTTAAGTGAACGGTCCGCTCTTAATGAGTGAAAAGAGGAACAAGGGGAGACTGGACAAGCCTTTCTTTCTTGGGTTACCTATCACTCTTCAAAAACACGATTAGGAATCGACACGCCCAAGTGGACTTGGGTTATGTGCGACCGCAACAAGCAAAAAAAATTCTTGTGGTTCTTTCCTTGAGTGATACAGAACACTGCCAAAAGCTCTTATACCAATGTAAGGTGCAACGGAAGAGAATGTTGATATTGCTCAATATGAGTGCTCCAAACTGTGCTCAAGGGTTCCTTTTACTTACGAAAGGGAGAGCCTTCCGTTCCTTTAGAGAGAGAGTGCAATGATCACAAACAAAGTGAATGCTATTGTGAATGAAAGTGCTGAGTCTGAGAGAAGAGAGAGAGAGGAATACGACACTAGGCAGTTCTCAAACCCTCCTCCAAGGGCCCCCCTCTCTATGGCGAGAGAGGTCTATGTTATAAATTGCACAAATTTGGTACAATAGTCTAGATGCAATGAACTTGCCGATGATGTCGACGACAAGGACGGGCTGAAAACTGAAAAACGCTAGGGCTGAAATGTTGAAATCTGCAAAACGCCGACTTTCTGCTGAATATTGACAGTGTGTCGGCGAGGATGGCGAGGACCATGACTCTACGATGATGCGCTGAAAACGCACATGCTGAAATCTGAAAACAGCGGGCTGAAACTGTAAACGCTGGCTGACTCGACGGGACGGCGAGGATCTGTTGCGGGTAGGTGAGATCTGCGAGGCTAGGGGCTAAATCTGCAATGGCTAAGTGCTGAAATCTGAAAACGCTGATGGTCTTGGCTGATCTGGCGTCGTGAAACTGCAAAACTCTAGGCTTGATCTGCAAACTGAAAACGCCAGGCTGATCTGTTGCAGAGAACACTAGAGGATCTGGCTCCAAAGACGCTGGCTGCTGCTGTTGGCCGAAAATGCTAGGTTGTCTTCTGCGGGTCTTGCTGAAGAGAGAACACTGCAAGTTGCTGGAATTTCTTCTATCTCTTCTGCCTTCTATTGCTAGCGCTAGGTTTCTTTTATATTCCCTTAGCAATTTGCTCTACCTACTTTTCCAACAAAAGTCACTTATTAATAAATAAGTGGAAAATGTGTATTTTGGGAAAAAGGGTTCTATGCTCTGTAAAATGCTCATGTTGGGTACTGAATGCCATGCTAATGAATATGATGTGTGCAACCAGAGGATATGCAACTAATCTAAGTGCCTGAACATGCATGGCCTGCGCACAAGCTCACAAGGGTGCCAAAACACTTCCTAGGCTGGTTTGAACCCTGGACGTGAGATAGCTTGTCTACATGCACATAGGGTTAGATGTGCACGTGACAGTGAATGAGCTGGGAGTGGCCGACTGCCCAGGTTGGGGAATAAGTCTGCTGTAAGGTTACCGAGGGTGAGTGTAAGAAACTCTGAAGGTAGCAATCCAAATGATCAGAAGTGTAGCGGAGCAATTGTACTACCATCCAAGCCAAGCTCCGGGTGACTCCGGATGTAGTCGCGGGATGCTCGATCTCCCGCATCTTGCAGGTAAACTCTCCAAGAGAGTCCAAAGCACTGAAGTCCCACTAGATCCAATGAACCTATCTAAGAAGAGATCCAAGATCCTTTCCCTGAGGCCATGTAGATGCTCCTATGTAAACAAGTGATCTGATGTGTTGAGGTCAAGTGGTAAGTGTCTGTCCACCCAAGATGGTGGTGTCTTCTCTGGGAATGTCGGAATCTCATATGCCATGAGCATGGCCATACCTCGTGTGAACTCCTCTGATGAGTGCATAGGTGTGCCCATAGCAAATCACAAGTCACTACCCCCTCTGGAGTGCGCAACCGCCGAATGATGGCTGGAATGAATGGAATGATGGCTGATGAGTGCATAGGTGTGCCCATAGCAAATCACAAGTCACTACCCCCTCTGGAGTGCGCAACCGCCGAATGATGGCTGGATCGTACGCCTGTAGATGAGCAAGCTGATGTTGAAGATACCGTGTACTGCAGCAGTCACTGAGAGACCGCATGGGCCACCACCGGATGGTGTCCTAGCAGGAGGTAACTTCATCCTCCGTGAAAAACACAAGCCATGTGGCTGCCGTCCACCCAAAAACGCAACTGCGAGGTGATGAAAATGTTGCTGTCCAGCGATTTTCAGCATGCTTGTACGCTCCCGGCAGGGTCCGGAGCGGTGCAGAGGATGTAGGGTCCGTGTGCACAGCCGTCGGACGGCTGAAACAGAGAATCGAGGGCTGAAAACAGAGAAAAAAACAGCAGGTGTATATGGTTGAAATCTGTAGCAGATGAAGAGGAATCTTGCCGGGAAGGCACTGGATGCCAAGCTGGGTAGGAGGCAAGATCCAGTGGGGTACGGCTAGCGCTCCCCCTCTGTTGCACAAAACGCTGCCCTGCTGTCCAAAACAAAGGCATTTCAGCCCAAAACGCAGATTTGCCAAAAAAGCAGATCTGGCTGAAAACGCAGGTAGAGGGGAAGGGTTTTTCGGCAACGAAATTGCCCAAAAAGCCCAGTGTACTGGAAGGTACTTAAACTGGAACTCTATGCATGGTGTAAATTGTATGTCGAAACATTCATGTATCATTAGAACTTTGTTGGGTTACTATTTTGGACATCACAGGTTTTGTTAATAATAATTACTGGAAGGTACTTAAACTGGAACCTCTATGCATGGTGTAAAAGACCCGTGTTATTGAAGCCACCACAATCTTGTGCTAGATTATGAAGGTTTCCCTTGACAACTTCTCGTGCTTATGATTCTAGGTGGATAGAAACTGTACAAAGAAATTACGAAGAGAAATACGCAGTAAAGAAAGAAGGTTTGCATCTCAAGGACGGGTAATTGAAAAATTGCTTAGTAATCTGTTGTATTCATACATTTAGCATGCTCATAGTTTATCCTGTCACAGCCGCTTTCTGATTTCGAGTCAGCTGAGTGGATTAATCAAGCCGTGGAGAAAATTTGGCCTCTTTTTCTGGAAAAGATTATTTCGCAAGAGATTTTAAAGCCTATGGTACCATGGTTTCTGGACAAACATAAGCCATGGACAGTAGTGAGTTCTTTTTGAACACCCTAAGATCTTATTTCACTTGTAATAATGTTTCTATCAATTAGTGTTGCAGTTGCACCATGTACAGTCGTTTAATTCCTACTATTAACTCACTGAGTGTCTTATGCAACTTAACAGGTCAATGTCAGGGTCAAGTTATCTAAATAACGTGTATGAATGTGTGCCTTTTGTCAATGTGATGCCCCATATTTGAAGTGAAGTAACAAACGTAGCAAAATTTGTGTAGTGAGTTGACATATCTGTGGGTCCTCATGTCAGAGCTGGATGATGCTGATGCGTACCATTACCTCGTCCCTCTGATCGAAAGAGGGGCAAAGTTGGCTTCAGAATTCTCTCTGCAGCTCAGCTTCATTTTGTCCTTGTAAACAGGGGCTCTTACCTGTCTTTAGTTAAGACCACCTGAATGTCTAGTGTAGGTTCAATTTCTAGTGATTGTAATCAACTCATGGCTGAGATTGAAAAAGAGAATCTGCATAAGGACGTACGTATCTATCTAACTTTTGTATGATTCTAAACATGTTCATAGTAACTAATAGGAGTACCTTCTAAGTGTGTAAGGCACATTTTGAACACTGGCATGATGCAGCCATAGCCATAGAAGGTCTCAGTACAGAAAACTTAATGCATAGTTCAAAAAGTTGGCCCAGGCAACCATTATGAAATGAAATAAGTAATAGCACAACAAGGCAAGAAAGGGATGTTTGCATTAGTTTGATTTGCAATTTTGCCACCTTTCTCATCCATTGTGCCTGACATTGGTGTTACAGCTTTCTCTCCTGAGAGCTTTATCTTGATTTTCGAACTTAAGTCTGACCATAACCCAAAGAAAAGAAATTAAGTTTGACTGTAACCCAATTTTTTTTCTTATGTTTAGTGTTGGCTTTCATTGACTACCTAAGGTAAGACTCCTCCAACTCTAGGAACTACAGGGCATGCAATTGCATGTAGGACCATCGCCTTGAGTGTATAGGCAAAATTAAAGACATTGTATACCGGGTGTTGCAGTTGTGGTAAACTTGCGAGTGATAGATAGTTCCTCGGAGTGATGGCTGTTACCACCTAAGTCACTCAAGTTTTCCCTTGCATGGTTGTGACAGGTAGTGGCATGGATACCTCATCAAACAGAGATCCCCAAAAGAAGAAATCTTGTCAGTTAGAGAGTATCAAGAAGTACCAAACAGTCCTGTCAGCCCTCCACCACCTCCACCTAATTCCATGGAAGTCGTGATGAAGATGATGGTGGAAATCATGATTCGGTAAGAGGAGCCGTGCTGCTAGGAGGGGCAAGAGGTAGCAGAGCGAAAAGAATGACGCTTAGCTCATGAGACTTAAAAAGATGTAGAGAGGCTTGATTTGGAGACCAAAAAAGAGGGTATGCATGAGGAGTCCGCAAAAATCTTGTTGCGGCTCTGGGGGACCATAAGGATACACCGTCAAGATTTGAGCCGAAAATCTTGCCAAGACAATCACATAGGCAAATGGTGTCTTCACACATCGATGCACAATTTGAGAGACGATTCAGACAATAAGGATGATGATAAGATGGATTGGTTGCATCAATTCAATGTCTATTTCGAAGTTGTTCCATAGTGTGAAAAGATTAAGGTTCTTGTTGCTATGCATCTTTGGGTTGATGCCATTATATGGAAAAAAGAGTGGATGGAAAAGAAGTTGGCTGTGCATAAGGTGACCAATAAAGTTTCTTTGCTAGATACCTGTCTCACAAGTTCTAGAAATACCTCTAGGTGCACTTGTTGCCTCCACAATATCTGAAAAGAATGAAAGAGGAATTTTGGTCTTTGATGCGAAATCGTAAATGTGTGGTCTTTTGCTAATTGAGTGTCACAGCTAGGTTGATAACTGAGAAGGAGAGTCCAGAGAAAATTCTCTTTGGGTTTGACCACTCAATCGACTTCGATGTGGAGACTGATGGCCCATTGATGTTTGGAGAAAAAGGGAGACTCTCCCATGCTGAAAAAATAAATATACAACGGCTAAGTAAAAAATGGGAGGGGGAAGAGCCACGCATGATGTCGATAGGCCCACTAGATGCCCTGGTCCACCGCGAAGAAAGACCCTGGCCAGTGGGTCTGCCATACAAACCATAGGCGTAAGCAATTGATAAACTCCCATTTAAAGTCTCTCTCTTGTGTCCAAGATGCTGTCAAGAAATCAAGCACCGAGCAGTGCTGAGGTTCTCCAGCTTGGAGCGTGATCTCTAAGTTGTCGTGCTCTCTCTCATATCCAAGTGCTGGCGCTGAACAAGCTGACCTTGCTACCACTCCCCAAGTGAAAGCAAAAGGGACAACATCAGTCCCATCACCTGAAGAATCCTGCTATTGTAATGGCTTGCTGTGTGGACATCAATATACTGAGCAAAGCCGAGTCATATACTAGAGGGAGGGAATCCCTACATGGTTGGGAGAGGCAAGGGATCTCGTAACCACCACCCACCAGGGTCCCATTGGAGCTGTACTAGAGGTTGAACTCTGAAGGCCCATAACAGCGAGTCCCCTTTGACTACCGACTTTGAAACTGGGTCAAGAACTATTGCCATCCAGATGTAGTAAGCACCCTAATCATTTGAAGCATACACTCTAAGACCACAGGTGCCTTGCACTGATAAAGACCTTCAAGTCTTCACTTTTTAATGCTCAACATATCCGACAAAGTCACGAAGGAGGTTTGCAAAGAGGAGCATGCCAATGGCCTCGGATAAAGGATGTCGCAAGCTGCTACGTCTCAAGCCACTGAAGACCTAGGGGGTTGGGCACCCTAGCCCTAACCCTAGCCAAATTGCAGATCCGATTCTCACCAGCTTACTGATCCTCACCGAGTGGCCCATACTTATGGAACCCTTGTCCAATGGGGCCTAAAATAAAAGGCGCACACACCCACTCAGTGAAGATCCAACGTGGAGATCGATGACATGGTGCTGTTCCGAAGCCCGCAAATTATGCTGACATGCTGACATGGCCTGCAGTACTGAAATGCTTGCTACGGAAACCCTAACAGATTACAACTTGAAATTTCTAGACATCTATCAGCAGGTGTCTCTCCTCGAGCTGATAACCTCGGAGGCCTGTGATTGCTATATCATTGTACTTCCAGCACCGCTACAAGAACACTGTCTGTCCAAGGTAGCTTCGACCATTCAAGGCCTTATGGACCATGTTGCGGTTGGCTACAACCTTATGGAAGGAATATAACCCTAAGTTTGGTGCAAGTCTTAGCATGGAAAGCGAGTCGTCTTTTTGAGCACGACTGACCAAGTGTAAGGTGCAGTGGAAGTGAACGTTAAGTGCTCCGAACTGTGCTCAAGGGTTCCTTTAACTTATGGAAGGGAGAGCCTTCCGTTCCTTTAGTGAGAGAGTGCAATGGTCACAAACAAAGTGGTGAACACTGTGAATGAAGGTACATGAGACTGAGAGATAGAGAGAGAAGAATACGACACCAGAATGTTGTCAAACCCTCCTCCGAAGGCCCCACTCTCTATGGCGAGAGCGGTCTACTATCGATTGCACAAATCTCTACAATGCTTTGGACTTGTCGACGATGTCGACGACGATGAGGATGACGACGAGACGGGCTGAAATTTGAAAATGCTAATGGCTGAAATCTGCAAATCTTTATCTGCTGAATTTTGACTCTATGTCAATGAGATGTCGATGACAACGATGCGACGATGACGTGCTGAAAACGCAGATGCTGAAATCTGGTTTTCTGGGCTGAAACTGCAAACTTCGGTGGATCTGACCGTGCGGCGAGGATCTGCTACGGGAAGGTGAGGTCTGCGAGGTTTGGGACTTCTACTGCGATGTTTGATTGCTGAAAACTGAGAATGCTGGTGCTTATTGAGGTTCCGTCGCGATGAATCTGCAAAATGCCGAGGCTGATCTGCAAACCAAAAACGTTAGGGCTGGTTCTATCCTGTTGGAGAAAACTGCTATCGCTAGGGCTGATCTGCCGTGTTGCTGTGGAATCTGCCAACGCTTGGGCTGATCTGCTATCTTGCTGTCGCCGGGGCTGATCTGCAATGCAAACGCCAACGCTGATCTGTCATGCAAAAACGCTAGGCTTTCAGATGTGTTGAAAACGCTAGGTCTGTTGCGGGAAGGTGGTCTTGCTGAGAAGGTGCCTGTTGAACGCAAAGTTCTTGTTGCCTCTTCTGCCAGAAAGTACTAGCGCTAGGTTTCTTAAGTACTTGCTTGGTAAAATTACCCTACCCAGTTTCCCAACAAAAGTCACTTAAAAATAATAAGTGAAAAATGTTAAAAATAGGGAAAATAGGTCTATGCACTGTAAAAATGCTCTCGATGGGTTCTGATGGGAATCTGACGATCATGCTGTGTGCAACCAGAGGATATGCATCTACTCTAAGTGTCTAGACATGCACGGTCTGCGAACAGACTCACAAAAGTGCCAAATCACTTCCAAATCTAACTGAACTAAACCCATGTCATGAAGTAGCTTGTCCACGTACAGATAGGGTTAGATGTGTCACATGACATCCCCTCCTTTTCAAAGTGAGGTACTGGTACCGAACTGTATGGCGTCGAGGGAGATTGCCAACAGCGTCTGGAATCATGGAAAGGACTCTTCTCTGGCCCACTCTGATGCGTGGGTCATGCGATACTTGAACTTCATAAAGGTCTGCAACACTTGCTTCTTTGGGCCGCGCCGAAAGCGACAAAGTCTTCTGTGGCTCCTTCAATGCTTCAACTTCGTTTATAGTCATGCGTCTACCTTCTTCAAGAAACCACTTCCAACACAAAAACATGAACATACCCATTCCATGTAAAGTGACTGGGAAAATTTTAGTCTTCCTGAAAGACTGTGCATGCAATGTAGATGAACATAGAGATGGAGTGCCAAACCGTTCATCAAACACACGCAAACAATGGGGTCAAATCTTGACTTTTTGATCTAAATCAATCAACTTTTGCAAATCACAATGGAAATGCCGATGCTTGATGCTCAATCCTTCTTGTGCTCTTTCGAATACTGTGTCATGCCAAGGAAGAGACATGGAATATGAATTCCTTGGGAGCAACATTTCATATTTTTATGAATCATCCACATATATCCGTGCTCATTCATGAGTGAATCGTGCTCATCGTACAATATGTCATGCCTATGAAAAGGGATCACATAAGGACGGTGATTAAAATACAGGAAAGCATCACGAATGAAACACTCGAACAATGCGTGCTGACTAATCAATCGAACACATAATACTTCCTGTGGGGGTTCTTTGGATGTTGACTCCAAAGCCAAGATCGGTTCTTCGTGATCTATCGAATCAGCAATGAAGTTAGCTGCACTTGAAAAAGTATCAACTAAACCATCATCCTTGTGAACAATCACATCGTTATCCTGCAAATCATCATGATTGTGAACAATCACATCTTGATCATGCAAATCATCATGCTTATCATTATCATGCAATTCATCATGCTTATCCTGATTATGCAACGAATCATGCTTATCATTATCATCCAAATCCTGTGTCATGCTTTGGAGAAGAACACTGAAAGAGTCTCCTTCTCTTGTTCCTTTTCAAACTGCACCTGCACATTAGAAAAAAGTCGCAACAACTCTTTCAGGTGTTGGTCGCTCATCTCTTTTCTTGCTTTGTTCTCGCGATCAAATTCTGCTTGTCTTTTTTTGTTCTCGCGATCAAATTCTGCTTGTCTTTCTTCGCGCTCACGATCCAATGTGGCTTTTCTTACTTTGGCTTCCAAGCGTGCTTGCTCGTGCTCACGTGTGATGGGTGCCATTCTTTCTTCATATTTGCGCTCTATGGATGCTATTCTTTCTTCTCTTTCTAACTTCCTGTCCATCATCATCTTGTTGAAAGCCTCCATAGGAGTTAGTGCAATCCTTGGCGTAGATGGGGAAAGGGGAGAAAAACCTCGTGGTGGGGAAAACTCTTCTTCGCCACTCCCATGCTCACCACCTCCATGCGAAGTATCCATTCCGCTTCGGGTAACGACCATCCACTGAAGTCTTGGGTTCTTAAGTTCACGAGGAACTTGGGTTCTTGAGGTTCTTGGGTTCTTGAAGTTCTTGAGGTTCGGGAGTCTTGAGGTTCTTGAGGTTCTTGAGGTTCTGGAGTCTTGAGGTTCTTGAGGTTCTTCTTTAGCTTGCAATCCTTGTTAGATAAGGATCTTCTCTTACCCAAGCTCTTCTCTTTCCCGCGGTGTCGGGGGATATGTGAAACGTGAGCCGGGCAGGCGTCGGGCCTTTGGTTGTGAGAGGTGTAAAAGAGAGAGAACAAGAGACACTGACAGCTTTGGCTATCACCGTAATCATCAAATAATTGAATAATACTTAATCCTTAGCCAAGGCGGACTGTTAACAGCACCGTCACTTGGATCATCTGCTAACTAGGAGTTTAAGCTCCCGTTTTACAGGATTAACCGGGCTGTTAACGACACCGGGCTGAAAATGAAAATGCTGGTTCATCTGGTAGCGTTAGTGGAAACGCTGGCCAATCTGGGACTGTGGCGACGACTGCAATGCTGAAAACGCCGGAGGGCTGTGGGCGATGGGGGAAATTGAAAACGCTAGGGCTTGGAGAGGGAAATCGCCAAGGCTTGATGGTGCTTGGGGGTTCTTGTTGAGAAGACGCCTGTTGAGCGGGAAGCTCCTGCTGCCTCTTCTACCATTGAGTGCTAACTTGGGTTTGCTTATGTATTTTCTTAGCAAAATTGCCCTACCTACTTTTGTTGGAACACACTTAAAAAGAATAAGTGGAAAATGTCAAAAATAGGGAAAATAGGCTAAATGCACTGGGAAATTCCCCTGACTGAATTTGATGGATTCTGGAGGGAATACTGATGATCCTGCTGTGTGCAACCAGAGGATATGCATCTACACTAAGTGACGCACGGTCTACGAATAGACTCACAAAAGTGCCAGATCACTTCTAATTTAGACTGACTAGACTGACTGAACCGTGATCATGTTGTAGCTTGTCCACGGACACATAGGGTTGGATGTGTCACGTGACATCCCCTCCTTTTCAAAGTGAGGTACTGGTACCGAACTGTATGGTGTCGAGGGAGATCGCCAACAGCATCCGAAATCCTAGAAGGGACTCTTCGTCGGCCCACTATGATGTGTGGGTCGTGCGGTACTTGAACTTCATAAAGGTCTGCAACGCTTGCTTCTTTGGGCCGCACCGAAAGCGACACAAAGTCTTCTGAGGTTCCTTCGATGCTTCTTTGTTCTTCAAGAATCTCCATGGCTGAAAATTCCTGAAACCATTTCCAACACAAAACCATGAACATACCCATTCCATGTAAAGTGAGTGGAAAAAATCTTGTCTTCGCTAAAGACTGTGTATGCGATGTAGATGAACATAGAGACGGAGTGACAAACCGTTCATCAAACACATGCAAACAATGAGATCGAATCTTTCTGTTATGATCTAGAGCAATCAACTGTGGCAATTCACAATGGAAATGCCCATGCTTGGTGCTCATACTTTCATGTGCTCGTTCGGAAACTGTGTCATGCCAAGGAAGAGACATGGAATGTGACTTCCTTACATACATACCTTTCAGCTTTTCATGAAAAATCCGCATACATTCGTGCTCATCCATGAGAGAAACGTGCTCAACATACAATATGTCATGCCTAGGAAAAGGGATCACATAACGATGCTGACTAAAATATAGGAAACGATCACGAATGAAACATTCGAACAATGCGTACTTATCAATCATGCGAACACATAATACTTCCTGTGAGGGTTCTTTGGACCTAGGCTGGAGAGCCAAGATCGATCCTTCGTGATTGATCGAATCTGCAACGAGGTTAGCTTCGCTAGAAAAAGCATCCACTAACACATCATCCTGGTGAACAATGATATCTTCTTCATGCAACTCATCATGCTTGTGAGAAATCACATCTTGATCATGCAAATCATCATGCTTATCTTTGTCATCCAAACCATCATGTAAATCATTATCATTCAAATCATCATGCTTCTCATAATCATGCAAATTCTGTGTGTCATGCTGTGGATAAAAAGAGACTGAGAGAGTCTCCTTCTCTTGAATCCTTTCAATCTTCTCCTTCATATTAGCAATGAGAGATGGAGAATGAACAATGTCCTCTCCATGAATGACAATAGGAGAATCACTTTTGGCATTGAGAGTTTAAGTGTTAGCCGCAAAATCAATGAGAGCGTTATTATCACGAAACCATCGAATGCCCAAAATCATCACACATCCTGAGAGAGGAGAAACAACAATCTTCTAGTGAAGGCAGCTTGTTGAATTGCAAACAACACATCAAGGCACTCCTCCGTGATGAGAGCGTCCATACCGGGAACAAAGCCAGAGACCTCGAAAGGAGATCTCAGACTAACTTCGAGGCGGGCTCTCTCAACAAGAGAGAGACTGATCACATCATGCATACTACCGGGGTCAAACAATATGACAAAACGCTGCCCCGACGTACGACCATAACATTTAATGAGAGAATCATCAATGGGAGGGTCATGAGAAACTTGGGTCACACTCGTGTTATCATTTATTGCATTGATAGAGGAAGTGGGTTCTGTGGATTCTTTAGATTCATTCGATTCAAGCTTAGGACATGTTCTTTTTATGTGACCCTTTATGTGAAGTTTGATTTCTAGGATTAAGTTTTTAAGATGTCTTATTATTTTTTGCTTAAAGTTGAGTACTCGTTTCAAGCCAAGTAAGTTGCGTCAACTTATTTTACACATGCCTTTTCTAAAAACATTTTGAAGTTAATAATGTTTTGTTTTATCTAGTTTTGTTTCGTAGCAAACAAAGTGATTTAGTTAGTTAGTTAGTTTGTTTGTTTGTTTTTGTTTTTCTTTTCTTTTCTTGCGTCCCTTGCTTTTATAGTTTTATGAGTGTTTTATTTCCTCTTATAATTCGTGAGTTCAGACTATTCTGAACTTATGAAGGTATATACACGTTCTTTTTATGTGACCCTTAATGTGACAATGAAAATAAGACATCATCTAACCTCGCGCTCGCTGCTGCTACCCTCTCGTTGCGCCATCGCTCCCCCCCCCCCCCCAAGCGCTGCTCGTGTCCACCCTCCAGCGAAGGATCCGAAATTGGCAAAATATATGAGCGAGACTTCTTTTTAGGAAGTGCATGCGCAGAAAACCACTACACCACCCCTGAAACCCGCTCTCAAGAAACCTTCTGATCACAAACAATATTCAAAGAAGGAATTACAAGAGGCGGTTGATGTACGAATTGCTCCGCTTTTTGACGCGCAGAAGAAAGCCAAAAAGCACGGCAAAAAGCAGAAGAAAGGCACTGACTTCCCGGGATATTTGGGTCGTCAGTCGACATTTGACAAGGCAAAGAAACTGAAGAAGCGTGTTCGATTTGAAGGAGTACCCAGTTCTTCTTCTTCTTCTTCTTCTTCTTCTGACAGTTCTTTAGCTCTTCAAATTTGAGCGAAGAAGACAGAAAAGGTAAAAAGCGAAGCAAGAAACAACGCTTCGGAAAGGGCAAGAAAAAGGCAAAGAAGGGTAAATCTTGTATAGAGACTGACAGTCCTACTGAGGACTCGTCTACAGACAGCTCAGATTCCGACGACGGAAACTTTTATGTGAACAAGAAGAATTTTTATAAAGCCAACCAGTATGACTTTCTCGAAGATAAAAGCAAGAAAGTTCGAGAGTTTAAGGAAGGTGGCCACTCGATCAAATTTGACAATTTTTCAGGATACTCAGATGCTTCGAAGGCTTTGTCTTTTATACAGCAGTTTGACATCGCTTTTGTGGGAGGACGCTACTCAGAGCACTCCAAGATTCAGAGAGTTGCCTCTTACTTCAAGGGGAATGCTCGTACTTGGTGGTCCACGCTTCTTCTAAACAAGACTACGCCAGTTAAATGACTGAAATTTAAGAAGCTTTTTATTTCTTCTTGGTTGACGCAAGAGTATGAACGAGATATACGAGTTGCTTGGAACCATCTTCGGATGACCAAGAAAGATACAATCAATGCTTACTGTGAAAGATTCTGGAGCTCTTTTGTACCCGCCTCTTCATTCAAGAAGATCTCGTTCAGAGAACAGATTGAGCGGCTCACCTTGGGTCTACCTACAGAGATCCGAGATCACTGCTTGGAGCAGAAGTCAACTTCTATTCAGGAGTTGATGAGTCATGCGAAGCGGGGCTTTGCCATTCACTCTGGCAGTCTGACCTACCCCACAGATGAGGCCATGACACAACGAGCCGAATAGACTTCTGGGATATGAAAGTAGGAAGAAAAAGAGCAACCCAGAGAAAAAGGATGCACGACCCAAGCTTACTGCTCAGGAGAGAGCTCGCTTCATCAGAGAGGGGAAGTGCTTTGGATGTGGGGAACATGGACATATCTCCGCGAAGTGCCCTAAAAAGGCACCGAAAGAACAGAAAGATAAGGACGACGACAGGCCTGAGACTTCGAGAGCAGCTGAGGAACGTGGCAGAAAAGGCAGATAGAAAAGCAGAACTGGTACCACATGGCGTGGGACCCGCACCGAATCAAACGAATGAAAGTACAAACTTTACCGGTTTTTGGGGAAAGTGAAGGATTAGGAAGCTCTTTTGAAGGAGCCAAGGCCAACTTCTTTTCACTTGGAATTGGCGGCTCGATTTGGAATTACGCCCGACAGACTGACGTCACAGGCGGAGGTAGTTTGACTGGCACCCGGATGGGATGTTGCCATTATACCGTGCGGTTTGCAATGACAGGGGTGTTCAGCGCACGCGAGTGACGTTCTACTCGGAATCCCTTGGTACCACCAGAACTACGCCGTGGTTGACTACCGGGCTGAGAAAGCGACTTTGACAAATGAAGGGCTCAGAGATTGTACTTGATGAACTTCAGTTTTCTTTACTCATTCTTATGGGAGAGACCTGAACGATGGATAAAGGTTGAATATGTTTTGACCTGAACAAAAGAATGCCAAGATTTTTCTCCACACTCATGCCGATTGCTTTTTAGAGGGCCTGAAGATCATACCATTGATCTGATACTTGGAAGCACACCACCGAACCGGCCACCTTATTGTGTGAGCCGAGCATAGAATGAAGAGATTATGAACCAAGTGAAAGACCTCTTGGAAAAGGGTCTTGTCCAACCTAGTACTTCACCATATTGCTCTCCATTGTTGTTGGATTTGAAGAAAGACGGATCTTGGATGTGCATCGATTATAGAGCTCTCAACAAAATCACCATCAAGAACAGATTTCCGATTCCTAGGATCGATGATATACTTGACAGGTTACAGGGATCCTCGTACTTTAGCAGGATTGACTTAAAGAGTGGATATCATCAGATCTGAATCGCGCCGGGAACGTCTACAAGACAGCCTTTCGGACTACTTTTGAGTTTTTGGTGATGCCTTTTGGCTTAACCAATGCTCCTGCAACATTTAATCGGATGATGGACATGATTTTTCGAGAGTACAGGCTATTTGTTGGCACTTTCTTTGACGACATCATTGTTTTCTCCAAGAATGAGGCAGAACACAGCGATCATTTGCTTCAGGTCTTTCAGGCATTACGAGATCACAAGTTAGTGAGATTTTTTCCTACCAGAGATACACTTTTTGGGACACATTGTTTCATCAGCAGGAGTGCAAATGGACCCGGCCAAGATAGAGACTATCCGTGATTGGCCCGATTTTTAGAATGTCCATGAAGTTAGAAGCTTCTTGGGACTGTGTTCGTACTACAGGCGGTTCATACGAAAGTTTGCAGAGGTTGCTTCCCCTATGTATATCTGACATAGAAAGGAGTCCCTTTCTCGTGGGGATCCACAGAGGTGATTGCCTTTCAGACATTGAAAGAGAAATTGACTACCGGACCAGTTTTGACTTTGCCGGACTTGCAGAAGTCATTTGAAGTATATTGTGATGCTTGTGATCGTAGTCTGGGTGCGGTCTTAATGCAAGAAGGCCATGTCATTGCTTACGAGAGCCGATTGTTCTCTAGGCCGGAGATGACAGCACAGATTTATGAGAAAGAGCTTTTGGCGGTTATCCATGCTCTTACTCAGTGGCGGCATTACCTACTCGAAGCGGATTTTACTGTCTTCACAGAGCATCAGATTTTGCGCTACTTCTTGTCACAGAAGCAGCTTTCGCAAAAGCAGATGCGGTGGGCGAACATCTCTTCACAGTTTCACTTCCAGATTATCCATGTGCAGGGACAGAAGAATGTGGTGGCAGATGCTTTGTCTTGAAAGCCGTTGGTTCTGGCTATTTCCGCGATACATCATAGGAGCTTCGAGGATATGGTCGATCAATATGCCACAGATACAGATTTTGCAGATATTTTCACACGAATACGGGATGGGGAGATAGTAGCAAGATACTCCATTCGGGAAGGCTACTTGATGAGAAAAACTATGTTGTGCGTTACACGGCAGTTGAGGGAAAAGGTTATGACTGAATGCCACTGTCCACCTTTGATGTGGAAGAGTTTGTGCGCAGTTGCTCAGTATGCCAGAAGGTCAAGTTTGAAAGGCATAAGGCACAGGGATTGTTACAGCCTTTACCCATACCCACCCGCCCCTGGGAAAGTATTGAAATGGATTTCATTTTTGATCTCCCGAGAACACAGAATGATCACGATGATTTTCCGATTACATGGCATGTCTGAGACGATTGTCTCCGACAGAGACCCTAGATTTATGAGTTTGTTTTGGAAGGCAATTTGGGAGAACATTGGCACGCAGTTGCAGTTCTCGTCATCGTTCCACTCGCAGACTGATGGGGAATCTGAGATTGCCAATTCAGTGGTTTTAGATTTATTGAAGTCTTGTATCTCGGATCAGAAGACTCAATGGGAAAAGTACTTACCTTTGGTGGAATTTGCCTACAATAACACGATACACTCTTCGACGGGGAAGATGCCATTTGAGATTGTTGAAAGTGCCGCGAAGGTTCCACCCTTCTTGAGCACGAAAGATATGATTTTTTGAAGCGGATGAATATACCTGAGACTTGGATATGGCTTTTGCCAAGGTTTGCTAGACTCTGCAGAAGTCTCAAGAACGACAGAAAAAGGCAGCGGATCGCTATCGTCGCGACTTGAAATTGAGGGAGGATGATTGGGTGCTCTTATGTTTTGAGAAGGCACGCCTAAGAAAGAAAAAAGGAAAGGAGAGGCTTTTTCCAAAGCTTAGTATGCGATACTACGGACCTTTCCAGATCACTGAAAAGATAAATGATGTCTCCTTCTGATTGAAACTGCCAGATACTTGGAGGATTCACAATGCATTTCATGTGAGTCTCTTGAAACCTTTTAAGGGTGATGTGCCTTATGATGGGGAGCCTGATGAGCAACCCGAAGTTGAAGAAAACAAGAGATCCTTGTTCTTGAACAGATTTTGGCACATAAGGATACGAAGAATAAAGGTAAAGTCTGAAGGCGGTTCTTGGTTAAGTTCAAGAACTATCCTACATTAAATGCGAAGTGAATGGAGGAGGAGGACCTAGCAGATACTCCTTAGATTGTGAAACTTTACCTCGATGCTTTTGGTTTAGCATAGTCTACTCCAAACAGAACCCAGAATTCAACTTGGCCGGAGATCTGATGCAGTGGGATGCACAAGAGGGGAGTCACTCCACTCCTTTGTCAACAGGTGCCTTGATTTTGATACTAAAGTCACTGATGTCTCTTTGAGCTTCAGGGATACTGAGAGCTTACAGTATTCTACTGAATGACTTTATGAAATGGAATTCTTGATTATGATACTGATTTGTTCTTGACTTCTTTTAAGTGCAGGAACTGATAGACGAAATGACTGCAGCATTTTGGTCTGATTGATCTCGAAAAGACATGGTTGCAATAGGGGTTAGTCAATCGAACATCGATGAGGTCCCGATTGGACCTAGATGCGATTGCTAGCTACATTGCCGATAAATCATGGTCTAAGATCCGAATGAATGTTGAATGTCATGTGATGTCCTGTGGTGTCTAGTGATGTCCTGTGATGTCGTGTGATGTGACTGTCGATTTGGTACATGTGCTAGATATGTGTTCCTAGTACGTAGGTACTAACAGTCAGTGTCTGCTAAGACGGGTTATGGCTTCTGTCGGTTTTGCAGGCGCAATCGTGGTCGATTACAATGCTTTCAAGAGGGGGGTATGTCACAAAGTGATGATGTGGCTACCGACAGCAGAAACCCTAATTCTGCCATAAATCCTAAAAATCTTGCAAACCCTAATTTTTGCCAAAAGCCCTAATTTTGCAGAAACCCTATTTCTGGAAACCCTAACCCTAAACTTCTGGTTGAAACCCTAAGTGGTTGGAGACCGTAGTCAGGCGAGAAATGTCACGTGGTAGCAGGTACGGATTCCCGGAATTTGTGGAGGCTGAAAAGAAAAGCAAGCGACGTTTTTGGCAGCTTTTGGCCACGCAAAGAATTGGAGAGAGAGAGAGAGAGAGTTGATTTGCTTTACTTTTGGCTCTTTCTTAAGAGAGAGAGAGATTGCTTTTGAACTGGAAGCTTTTTGGGGCTCTGCTTTTGGGCATCCCTTGTAATCTTTATATACGCGGTGAGGGCCTCACTTCTCAGAGCATCTGGACGCAGAGTCTGAGAGTGAAACCCTAACCGCTCTTTGTACTTTGACATTGATTTAATACATAAAGAAATACCAAAAGGGGCGCCAGTCTGTGGGGCCAATATCTCTAGGCACGGAACTCCGCCGGGCTAGTGCAAATCTATTATGATATGTGAATTGTTTTGAAGTGGTTATTTGGTGCTGTGGTGATTGATTCTTGACTTGGAGTGTCCAAGTCTGTTACAGCAACAGACACAAACAAAGTGGTGAACACTGTGAATGAAGGTGCATGAGACTGAGAGATAGAGAGAGAAGAATACGACACCAGAATGTTGTCAAACCCTCCCCCGAAGGCCCCACTCTCTATGGCGAGAGCGGTCTACTATTGATTGCACAAATCTCTACAATGCTTTGGACTTGCCGACGATGTCGACGACGATGAGGAAGACTGCGAGACAGGTTGAAATTTGAAAATGCTAATGACTGAAATCTGCAAATCTTTATTTGCTGAATTTTGACTCTATGTCGATGACGACGCGCTGAAAACGCAGATGCTGAAATCTTCGTTTTCTGGGCTGAAACTGCAAACTTCGGTAGATCTGACCGTGCGGCGAGGGTCTGCTGTGGGAAGGTGAGATTTGCGAGGTTTCGGATTTCTACTATGATGTCTGACTATTGAAAACTGAAAACGCTGGTGCTTACTAAGGTTCTGTTGCGATGAATCTGCAAAACGCCGAGGCTGATCTGCAAACCAAAAACGCTAGGGTTGGTTTCGTCCTACTGGAGAAAACTACTATCGCTAGGGCTGATCTATTGTGTTGCTGTGGAATCTGCTAACGCTAGGGCTGATCTACTATCTTGTTGTCGCTGGGGCTGATCTGCAATGCAAATGCCAGGGCTGATCTGTCATGCAAAAACGCTAGGCTTCTAGATGGGCTGAAAACGCTAGGTCTATTGCGAGAAGGTGGTCTTGCTGAGAAGGTGCCTGTTGTACGCGAAGTTCATGCTGCCTCTACTGCTAGAAAGTGCTAGCGCTAGGTTTCTTAAGTACTTGCTTGGTAAAATTGCCCTACCCAGTTTCCCAACAAAAGTCACTTAAAAATAATAAGTGAAAAATGTCAAAAATAGGGAAAATAGGTCTATGCATTGTAAAAATGCTCCTGATGGGTTCTGATGGGAATCTTATGATCATGCTGTGTGCAACCAGAGGATATGCATCTACTCTAAGTGTTTGGACATGCACGGTTTGCGAACAGACTCACAAAAGTGCCATATCACTTCCTAATCTAACTGAACTGAACCCATGTCATGAAGTAGCTTGTCCACGTACACATAGGGTTAGATTTGTCACGTGACACCAAGATACACCGAAAATGCTTATTAAGTTTGATTTAGACACTTTTTGAACTTTGTTTGAGAATCTTGTTTTTTTTTCTCGAGAAAAAGATCCTTCCATTAGTTAATAAAACTGCCCATAGGGCTACAAACCACCTCTACTAGAGAGGGTGACATCAGAAGCATGGGGACACTCTCCCAGTGGGTAAACAAAATATGGACAATGAGGCTAAATCACAAGAGGGGAGGAGGGAAAAGCCACATAGGTGGCCGAAAATGCCATCGGGGCACATTCTGGTCCAAGGCGAAGAAGGGTCTTGGGTGCCAGAGACGGAAGAAGGCCTCTCTGCGCTCCCTCATGTGGTCGGAGCTTCCCTGAAGTCTCTTAAACTGACCCCTGAGAGTATGGATCAGCTCCAACCAAAAGTCACGATTAGTCTGTGTCGGTGGGACAGAGCGAGCCTCGAAGATGCGGAAGCAACGGGCCCGCCAAATGAATCAGTGTGTCAGGCACAGACGAGCTTCCAACACACCTCTCTCTCACTGCACCACTCCTGGGGGGTAAGCTTTGTAGCAGGCTGAGGTGTAGGTCGATCCCCTTGGGTCACTATCATCCTGCTGGTGGAAGATAGCTGAAACTAGAGCGCATGGCCCGCGAGGGTGGACCACGCAGCAACACTGCAAGTGTACTCTTGCACTGTGGAAAGAGCCGGCATTAGCCGAAGAGAAGGGGTCTCTCCAAAACCACTCTCTTGGGTCCCACTACATTCGTGCCAGAGGGCAGCTCTCCCAAGTTCAAAGCCTCCAGTGGCTTGTCTCGAGGTCTATTGGGTCAGGATCTGTGACACAGGTCCTCCCACAGATGCCCACTACTTGTATCCTTTGAAAACAACACTCTGCAACCTGTGGAGCCTCTACTTTCACGTGCACATCTAACCCTATGTGTACGTGGACAAGCTACTTCATGACATGGGTCCAGTTCAGTTCAGTTAGCTTAGGAAGTGTTCTAGCACTTTTGTGAGTCTGTTCGCAGACCGTGCATGTCCAGGCACTTAGAATAGATGCATATCCTCTGGCTGCACACAGCATGACCATCAGATTTCAGTCAAAACCCATTAGGAGCATTTTTACAGTGCATAGACGTATTTTCCCTATTTTAGCCATTTTTCACTTATTATTGTTAAGTGACTTATGTTGGGAAACTGGGTAGGGCAATTTGACAAGCAAGTATATAAGAAAACCCAGCGCTAGCACTTTCTTGCGCTAGCACTTTCTGGCAGAAGAGGCAGCAGGAACCGAGTGTCCAACAATGCATCTTCTTAGCAAGACCCCCTGGCAGCAGATACATAGCGTTTTTGCAGCAAGATCAGAATCAACCCCAGCGTTTTTGGATCAGAAGACAACCTAGCGTTTTCAGCCACCAAGAACCAGCGTTTTCAGCATTGCAGATCAGCCCCAGTGTTTTGCGTTGCAGATCAGCCCGGCGACAACAGAACTCAGTAGATCCCCTAGCGTTTTTGCTGCAGGTCAGAAAACAGCCCTAGTGTTTTTGGATCAGCAGAGCCACATAGCGTTTTGCAGATACTCTGCGACAAGACCATCATTAGCATCAGCGCTTGCAGTTTTCAGCAGTCAGACTCCGCAGTAGGACCCCCGAACCTTGCAGATCTCACCTTCTCGCAGCAGACCTTGGCGCACGGTTAGATCAGCCCAAGTTTGCAGATTCAGCCCGGAAAACGCAGATTTCAGCATCTGCGTTTTCAGCGCGTCGTCGTCGCATCGTCGTCATCGCCGTTGTCACTGACATAGAGTCAGAATTCAACAGATAAAGATTTGTAGATTTCAGACATTACGTTTTCAGATTTCAGCCCGTCCTGTCGTCGACATCGTCGGCAAGTCCATTGTATTGTAGAGATTTGTGCAATCAATAGTAGACCGCTCTCGCCATAGAGAGTGGGGCCTTCGGAGGAGGGTTTGACAACCGTTTTGGTGTTGTATTCTTCTCTCTCTATCTCTTAGTCTCAGCACCTTCATTCATAGTGTTCACCACTTTGTTTATGTCCATTGCACTCTCTCACTAAGGGAACGGACGGCTCTACCGTTCGTAAGTAAAAGGAACCCTTGAACACAATTCGGAGCATTCATCTTGAGCCGAGTTCAACATTCACTTCCGTTGCACCTTACATTGGTATCAGAGCTTTGGAAGTGTTCTGTATCACTCAAGGAAAGAACCACATAATTTTTTTGCTTGTTGAGGTCGCATGTAATCCAAGTCCTCTTGGACGTGTCGATTTTTAATCGTGTTTGTGAAGAGTGACAGGAATCCCAAGAAAGAAGGGCTTGTCCAGCCTCCCCTTGTTTCTCTTTTCACTCATTGAGAGCGGATTGTGCACTTAGCGGCCGGCCACTCGATGTGAGGTGGGAAAAAGCAACCTTGGTGTGAGCGCAAGGCGGCCAAGGGGTGCGTCCGTGGGAAAGAGAAGAGCTCGGGTAACAGAAGATCCTTCTCTAACACAGATTGCAAGCTAAAGGAGAACCTCAAGAACCTCAAGACTCCAGAACCTCAAGAACCTCAAGACTCCCGAACCTCAAGAACTTCAAGAATCCAAGAACCTCAAGAACCTCAAGAACCCAAGTTTCTCGTGAACTTAAGAACCCAAGACTTCAGTGTATGGTCATACCCGACACGGAATGGATACTTCGCATGGAGGTGATGAGTATGGCAATGGCGAAGAAGAATTTTCCCCACCAGGAGGTTTTTTGACCCTCCCCCTTCCCCATCGACGCCAAGGATTGCACTAACTCCTATGAAGGCTTTCGACAAGATGATGGATAGGAAGTTAGAACACGAAGCAAGAAATGTAAAATTGGCTCGTGAACACGAAGCAAGAAAAGCAAAACGGGATTGCGAGCACAAAGAACGAAATAGCCGAAGTGGATCGCGAGCGCGAAGAAAGACGGTTAGCCTCTGAGCGTGTGCGCAAGCAAGCGCGCTTGGCGGATGAAGGAAGAATGGCAACCCTAGAGCGTGAGCGCGAGCAAGCGCGCTTGGCGGCCAAAGACAAAAGGGTAGCCTTGGAGCGTGAGCGCGAGCAAGCGTGCTTGGCGGCCGAAGATAGACAAGCATAGAGAGACCAACACATGCATGAGTTGGTCCTACTATTTTCTAATGTGCAGGTACAGATTGCAAAGAATCAGGAGAAGGAGACTCTCTCAGTCTTGTCTTCTCCAAAGCACGACACACATGATTTGCATGATAATGATAAGCATGATGAATTGCATGATAATGATAAGCATGATGATTTGCATGATCAAGATGTGATTATTCACGAGTAGGATGAATTGCAGGATAAAGACGTGATTGTTCACAAGGATGATGGTTTAGTTGATACTTTGTCTAGTGAAGATAACCTCATTGCAGATTCGATCAATCACGAAGAACCGATCTTGGCTCTCGAGTCGAGGTACCAAGAACCCCCACAGGAAGTATTATGTGTGCGCATGATTAGTCAGTACGCATTGTTCGAGTGTTTCATTCGCGACGGTTTCCTCTATTTTAGGCACCGTCCTTATGTGATCCCTTTTCATAGGCACGACATATCGGATGCTGAGCACAATTCACTCATGAAAAATGTTTGCACCCAAGGAATTCACATTCCATGTCTCTTCCTTGGCATGACACAGTATGCGAAAGAGCACAAGAAGGATTGAGCATCAAGCATCAGCATTTCCATTGTGATTCGCCATAGTTGATTGATTTAGATCAGAAAGACAAGTTTTGAATCCATTGTGTGTGTGTGTTTGATGAACGGTTGGGCACTTTGTCTATTTGTTCATCTACATTGCATGCACAGTCTTTCAAGAAGACTAGAATTTTTCTAGTCACTTTTCATGGAATGAGTATGTTCATGATTTTGTGTTGGAAGTGGTTCCAGGAATTTTCCTCGGAGATTCTTGCAGAAGATGGACCTACGTCCATAGACGAAGTTGAAGCATTGAGGGAACCACAGATGACTTTGTGTCGCTTTCGGCGCGGCCCAAAGAAGCAAAGCATTGCAAGCCTTTATGAAGTTCAAGTATTGCATGACCCACGCATCAGAGTGGGCCGGCGAAGAGTCCTTTCCAGGATTCCAAACGCTGTTGGCAATCTCCAAATAATGTAAAAGTTCAATGTATTGGTGTTATAAATGCAGTTAAGGTAAAGGCGTTCAACACCGAGGTGGATGTGGACATCTTTGTCATGCCACACAAGGGGGAGGGCTATCCTATCAATCTAGGGAGGCCTTGGCTTATGGCTATGAGAGCTAAGCAGGATTGGGACATTGGCATAATCCAGATGAAGGATGCAAAAGGGAAGCCATAAATGGTTCCTCTAATTGTTGTAAGTTGCAACACATAGAGTGACACATGATGATTTGATCTTTATAACCAATTCCCTAGCATCAGATTAGTGAAGGATGTACTTGGTACAAGGTCTGACTATGTATCCACCAACATGTTTGTGATCCTTCTACTAAGAGTCCTTGTCTTTCTCAAGAAAAAATCAACTCATATGAGTGCTAAATGTGCAAAACTTCTTACCTTTTCCTACAATTTTGAATTGGGCCATTGATAGTGCCATAAATAAGGCAATTAACAGTGTGTTCAATGGCATTTACAGCCCCCATTAATGTCTGCACCCCTCGATACACCCCTCCCCCCCACACCCCCCTCACTCTAGGAAAGGCCATGTTCACTCAATGGGTAAAAGCATGAAAAGGTGGTCAGGTTTTGGGGCAAAATTGGTGGATCTTTCATATTGTGTGAGGGTCTAGTCTAAGTCGATTAAAAAGGTACCAAGATTTGAAAACATCACTTCAAGATTTTATCATTTTTTGAAATGCAAGCATGTAGCAAAAGGTAATCTGCTCAGTGCCGACATGTGCCAAGGTCGCGTTGCATGGCTTGCTCTTGCTTGCAAATCTTTCAGAGCTCACTTTCTGCTGTGCTGTGCCGCTAGTGCCACGAGACTACTGATAACCATTTCTTCCTCAAGATAGTGAGCTCTCTCTCTCTCTCTCTCTCTCTCTCTCTCTCTCTCTCTCTCTCTCTTCTGATGCTTGCTCATCTCTCTTGGGTCAGATTTCCTTGCAGTTTTAGACTGTTGAAATGTTGGATTTTCTTCTCTCTCTCTCTCTCTCTCTCTCTCTCTCTCTCTCTCTCTCTCTCTCTCTCTCTCTCTCTCTCTCTCTCTCTCTCTTTGAAAAGGAGGGGATGTCACGTGCACATCTAACCCTATGTGTACGTGGACAAGCTACTTCATGACATGGGTCCAGTTCAGTTTAGTTAGCTTAGGAAGTGTTCTGGCACTTTTGTGAGTCTGTTCGCAGACCGTGCATCTCCAGGCACTAAGAATAGATACAAATCCTCTGGTTGCACACAACATGATCATCAGATTTTAGTCGGAACCCATCAGGAGCATTTTTACAGTGCATAGACCTATTTTTCCTATTTTAGTCATTTTTCACTTATTATTATTAAGTGACTTTTTTTGAGAAACTAGGTAGGGCAATTTGACAAGCAAGTATATAAGAAAACCCAGCGCTAGCACTTTCTGGCAGAAGAGGGAGCAGGAACCGAGTGTCCAACAGTGCATCTTTTCAGCAAGACCCCCCGGTAGCAGATACCATAGCGTTTTTACAGAGGATCAAAATCAGCCCTAGCGTTTTTGGATCAGCAAGACAACCTTGCGTTTTTAGCCACCAAGAACCAACGTTTTTCAGCATTGCACATCAGCCCCAGCGTTTTGCATTGCAGATCAGCCTGGCGACAACAGAACTCAGCAGATCTCCTAGCAGTTTTGCAGCAGGTCAGAAAACAGCCCTAGCGTTTTTGAATCAACAGAGCCACATAGCGTTTTGCAGATTCTCCACGACAAGACCATCATTAGCATCAGCGTTTTCAGTTTTCAGCAGTCAGACTCCGTAGTAGAACCCCCGAACCTTGTAGATCTCACCTTTCCGCAACAGATCCTCGCCGCACGGTTAGATCAGCCCAAGTTTGCAGATTCAGCACGGAAAACGCAGATTTCAGCATCTGCGTTTTCAGCGCGTCGTCGTCGCATCGTCGCCATCGCCGTCGTCACCGACATAGAGTCAGAATTCAGCAGATTAAGATTTGCAGATTTCGGCCATTAGCGTTTTCAGATTTCAGCCCGTCCCGTCGTCGTTCTCATCGTCGTCGACATCGTCGGCAAGTCCATTGCATTGTAGAGATTTGTACAATCAATAATAGACCGCTCTCGCCATAGAGAGTGGGGCCTTCGGAGGAGGATTTGACAACCCTTTTGGTGTCATATTCTTGTCTCTCTATCTCTTAGTCTCCACACCTTCATTCACAGTGTTCACCACTTTGTTTATGTCCATTGCACTCTCTCACTATAGGAACAGAAGGCTCTCCCTTGCGTAAGTAAAAAGAACCCTTGAGCACAGTTCGGAGCACTCGTCTTGAGCAAAGTTCAACATTCACTTCCGCTGCACCTTACATCTATTGAGACTCTAAGTAGTCGACCCTCGCCCTGGATCTTGAAGAACATGGGGGGTACTTACTCCGAGCAGGCCCGAACTGTGATGAGGACCTCCAATCGCGTGTAGGCCCTCATTCATTTGGGAGCTGCTGTCTCTAGGGGGTGAGCCACTCAGCTGGTAAAGCCTCTGTAATATCCTGGCCCATGCTCTGCACCTCTTTGATGCCTTGTAGCTGGATGCTCTTTGCCTCCTCTAATAAACCCGAAAACTGAAGCCAATCACTGAGAGTGCGGGTTGGGCCCTCTGCCATGGGATCCCAAGAAACATGAGGCCTACTACCAACCAAGTGGCTTCTCTGTGTGCAAACCATGGGGCTCCAAACAAGGGGCTGTCTCAAGCGCTCCTCCATGCAAGTGGGCTGGTGCTGCTCCAAGCCTCTCCGTAGCTGCTCCCGAGAGTGAAGCAGGCTCGCAGCAAATCGATCCTCTAGTCTCTTGCTCAGACCAACTCTGTGCATCTCTGTAAAGATCCACCTAATGGAAGAGCACCAGGGGCCTCTTGCATGATTCACTTTAGCTCTAAGCCGCTAAAGCAACAACTCCGCCCCTGGAAGCAAGCCTCTGACAACAACAAACTTCCCAAGGAGGGCTCTATTCTGCTGTGCTCGGTCCATGATCCCCAAACCCCCTTGACAACATGGACCCTTGACCAAAGAAATTACCCGATCAACCTCTCTAACGGGCTGATACAGGAGCTCGAGAAGATCCAACAAGATGTAATGTACCACAGTAGCCAATAACGCTTGGTTGGCCCGGACTTATTTCCTGAGCAGCAGACTGTCCCCCTCCTCCTGTCCATTAGGAGGAAGTTACTACATTGGAGTTCGGCACGACTCTCTTTGGCAGGCAGAGTTGTGCGCCTTGACCAAAGAAAATACCTGATCAACCTCTCTAACTGGCTGATACAGGAGCTCGAGAAGATCCAGCAAGATGTAATGTACCACAGTAGCCAACAACTCTTGGTTGGCCACTATAACCCTGCCTACCAAAGAGAGCCATGCCGAACTCCAATGTAGCAACTTCCTCCCGATGGACAGGAGGAGGGGGGCAGTCTGTTGCTCAGGAAACAAGTCCAGGCCAACCTGGCAACCCAAGTAGCGAATTGCAGTCCTTGGGGGAATCCATCTAAAACCCTCACCTGGCGACCAATCAAGCGTAGGAGCACTGCCAACTTAGAAAGCAATTGTCCTCCTCCAGTTGATCAGTGCACCTGACGCACAAGAGAACACCTCAAGAGCGTGCTCACGTCTGTGCAAATTGGCCTCTTGGCCCTCCAAGTACAAGGCTGAGCCGGTGGCAAACTAAGCGTCAAGAAGCTCATCTACCCTAATAGGGAGCTCAAGACCACGGAGGCTAACCTGTTGAGAAGTCAAGAATTTGCTCATCGCCTCGGCATAGAACAGAAAGAGAAAGGGGGCAAGCGGGCAACCTTGTGTGACCGAACGCGCGAGCAAGAAGCGCTCCCTCGTCCCCTTGCCAAAAGCACCTGATTGTGCGCACACCTGTAGAGAGCTGACACACCTCTGATCCAAGCATCTGTGAAACCCATCCTCCGTAGAGTGTCCTCTAAGAAGTCCTGGTCAACTCTGTCGTAGGCCTTCTCAAAGTCGAGGAGTATCACCAAGTCCTCTCCTCAAAGACGTGCAAGAACAAACGCCTCCCAAAAATTGAAGATGTTATCAAGAATACTACGCTCCTCGACAAAACATGTCTGAGTTCCATGTAAAATGCTCGCTAGTAGTGACTGAATCCTCAAACACAGAGCCTTTGCTAGAATTTTGTAGGATGAGTTGAGGATGGTAATGGGTCGCCATTGTCGAATCTCATCCGAGGAGCCTCCCTGCTTAGGAATCACGTAGATCAAGCTCTCACTCATGCTATCAGGCATCTCACCAGTGTGCAAAACGTCCTGGAATGCGCTGCAAAGATCTGAACCAAGCAAGTTCGAGTACTTCAAGAAAAAGCTGGGAGTCAAACCATCCTCCCCTAGACAACTACCACGGGGGAGTGCTCTGAGGGCCTCATGGAGCTCCTGTAGTAGCTGGAGGGGAAGCTCAAGTCTTTGTCGCATCTCCTTGGTAACAAGGCAAGGCATCTGTGCCCAAACCTGCTCTCTGCATACATCCTGTCGATTTGACTGTGGCTCAGCTGACAACGGATCGCGGTAGAAATCGATAGCAACTGCACGCATATCCTCAGACTCTGATGCAATTGACCCATCAGGTCTCCTCAACTGACTAACACTGGTGTTTGCATGGCGTGGCCCCACTGTCTCAAAGAACTCCCCAGTAACTTTGTCACCTACCTGGGTCCACTGAGATGCCTGTGGATGGAAGGCAAACTCATGACACCGCTCCTCAATGCTAGTCAACTCCTGCCTAGCCCGTTGCAACTACTCCTCCAACCATGAACTGTCTGGATGCTGCTCTTGCATCCTCTGTAGGGAAACAATGCCTCGTCGAAGACACTTCTCCTCCACAATGGCTGCAGCCAAAGCGAGCTACAGATTCCTGAAGAAAGAAGCGACTAAGCTCTGCCAGACAAGAGGCCACTCTACGAGCAGGGGTCTCCTGCATGTTTGAACTCTCTGTCCAAAGTGCCTCCACTCGTTCTCTAAGCTCCGGATCTAGCAAGATCCTCTCGGGGATGCGTAGCATCGCATCCCCTTCCTCTGTTTGTCTGACGCTATGAGAACCACTTTACCGCGTGGTCGGAAAAAGTAGTCCCTACCAGGATGCAAACAAATCCCCCCATGCCACAAATTTGGTCACTGGCATAGAAGCGATCTATCCTAGATAGATTCACTCCTTCTATCCTGCGGTCAGAGCGAGAGAAAGACAAGCTGTTTGGGGGTCTCACAAAATTTGAGTGCTGCCAAACATTAGAAACCCTCATAGTCATACATAGCGGCTCCCAAGCTGCCAACTCAGCCCCGTGCATCGTAGCATGGCCACCTCCAATCCTATTAGAGGGGTCCTCCAACATATTGAAGTCCCCCACAACACACCACTGCTCTGCATGCGGCAAAGACTCAACAACATGAGACCAAAACTCTGCTCGTGCACTTGCCATATTGGACGCATATATGTTCAAGAAACCCATAAAGCAACCTTGAACCTCCATAGTAATCCACTGAGCTTTGCCTGACACAATAATACCTCTGTCACAATGGCCTGCTGCCAAGAATCTGCCATAGTCATACATGCCCCTCCCTGGATACCTCCAGGTCCAAATGCAGCTGACCAAAACGTCTCATAGCGACCACGCAAAATCTGACCACATTGTCCAATGCGGCTCTCACACAGATGATGCTCCTATAGCATAAGAATATCAATCTCACCACCCACGAGGCATCGCTGAAGCTCTTGACGCAACCGACCTCTCTGACGCTGAAATTGGGGCCCTCCCAATCCTTGCTTATTCCATGAGACAATCCTCATGGAGTCGGTGAGAAAAAACAGATGGTGCAACAGCAGCCAACCTCGCTATCTTTAAGGCGGATTTGGATGGGGAGTAATCCGCATCCGAGCAACCTCTAGACAAGCGCGTTTGAAGTGACTGTCCTACCCAGGCCCAGGCCGAGCGTGCAGCCCGTAGGGCTACATCCTTTGTCCAGGAATCCTCATGTACGAATACATACCAAGGGGGGACTCTAAGTGTCAACAAACAAAATGCACCACAATGTGCCTGCAACATGCTGCATCCAGCGGCGTCACACTGAACTTGGCTAAAGGCCAAAGAGTCTGTACCAGAACTATCATCCCTAGGTCCCCTGTGTGGGCTGAGAACTCAGTGGCCTTGACCTGGAGGCAGTTAAGAACTGTGTGCAAGGTCCACTCTGTAGGATCCCTGCCGCATAGCGAAAAGGAGAAGCCTACCGCTATGTCTAGAGCCTCAGTGCCTCAAGCTGCTAGAAAGAGGACGTGGACTCAAAAGAAAGTCTCCAGGTCGGGAGAAGGATTACCTTGAAAACGTGTGAAGATGTAGTTGAAAAAGTCCCATCGTCTGCAAATGTCAAAGTTGGTCAAACTGTGAGGGACTGTTGCAAAAGGAGAAGTCTGAACTAGAAGAGGGGGCCTCAAATGGGGCTATCCCTTCCGAGCCATGCAGCTCGTAGCGAAAGCACCACCCAGAGATCACCTCGCTGCAAATGCATGCCCAGACCCCTGTGTCTGAGGAGGAGTGTGGGATGGTTTGGGAGATGAGGCTGAGGACCCCATCAGGGAGAGAGGAGCGGGAGGTGGGGATGAAGGTGGAGGAGGGGGAGGTGTCTGAGGGTGGCGGAGGGAGCCTCCTCAGGGGGGTCCTACTAAAGGGAGTCAAATCAGTTCCCTGTCGGAACCCAATGTTGCTGAGCTGTAGGTCGTTGGCCACTAGGGGGAGCAGTGTGGCGAGCCCGTCCCTGTTGGCAGCGGCTAGGCACCTGTTGCCAACCATCAGCTGTCTGATCGTTGGCTGCTGTCGAGGTACCAGCCTGTGTGTCCTGGGTAGCTGTCTGTTGGGCATGCTCAGCCTTGGGAGGCTGTGCATGCGCTGTGGGTCGGGTTCTCCTTCGAGGAAAGGCCTTTGCTCAGTGACCCATTTGTCTGCAAATGAAGCACTGATTCGGGAGACCCGAATACTTCACACTCTGTCTGATCCAACCCCTGCTCGCCCGAGGCAACAGTATCATCTTCGAGAGGGAGTGCGTCGAACAAGAACCTGCACAGTAGGTGGACTTGCGGCCTTGGCCACAATTGAAGCTGCAGTGCGGAGAGACTCCAAAACTGTCGTGAACATGGAACCAATCCTAGGGAGAAGAGGGAGGTACTCTCGCCTCAACTCCCCCCCACCCCTAATATTGCTCTCGCCCCCTCACCAACTCGTCCCCCTTTTTCAAATTGGTCCCCTCACCAACTCGTCCCCCTCTTTCAAATTGGCCCCTCACCAACTTGCACTACCTCTCCCCAACTCGTCCCCCTCCCCCTCCCCAACTTTCCCAAACCCCCCCCCCCCCCCCCCCCCCCCCCCCCCCCCCCCCAACTCGCCCAACCCCCTTCCCCTCCCCAACTCGTCCCCCTCCCCAACCCGTCCCTCCCCTTATTCAATTCGTCCCCCTCCCTCCCCCCCCCCCCCCCCCCCCCCCCCCCCCCCCCCCCCCCCTACCCCTACCAGCCCTCGCCCCTACACTCTTTCTCTCGCCCCTAGTCCCTCCCCCTCACCCACCTACCCACTCCTCGCCCCCTTGCCCCTATCTAGCCTAACCAACCGCCCTACCCACCCCTCCCCTACCTACCCTTTCTCCACTGGAAAAAATTGCAGAAAAAAAAGAACCGCAGCTTGGCAATCTTCAGTTCCTACTTTTTGGTCAGCTTACCTAGCGGGCATTACTTCTTCAACATACTTTGCAAATATCGGCATTGCTTCATTAGTACTTCCTCCTTAAAAACTCGAAATCTTCTCCAACATCACCTTCTTCAGTCAGAGTGTACTGCGTTTTTTTTTCCCGTTTTTCCGCTAGCATTGGGTGTTTGTGTGTCACCAACGTTGCAAACGGCTGCAGTACCTCTATGTGGCATTTGCCCGATCCTCATTGTGACACCTCTGCCGACACTAGCTAGCTCTAGGCAACAACCTGCAAACATCAAGCATTTGGAAAAAAAGGGGTGGGCTGCGCGGACGATTGGGGGCTCCAGCCTACCCCTTTTTTTCCAGATGTTGTGAGCACACCACATTTAGCATCTCGACCCAGGTAGCACGACGTTCACTGTTGGGGAAAAATCAATTTCACAAACATATAAAATTCCCATTATGGTAAATTCAAAGAGGATTTTTTTCCAAATAACGGGCATATTTTACAATTTAACTCTATTTTCATGAATTTTCCAAGCGGATTTTCTCATTCTCCCCCTTCCTTTTCTTATTTTTCAACTGGCTCAAGGCATGTCTATAAGATGCAAGCCTAAGTTTCTTAGCTTCGTTCGTGAATTCGAAAAACAAAAGGGGAGGCTAATCCGCGTGCACATAGATGATGGAGAGGCTCCAACCCCCCTTCTTTTTCCAAATTGCCCACATCTCTTTCAAGCACACCACATACATCTCTTAGAAAAAAACCGAGGTACAATGTTTTTTAACCGGTTGAAATTGTAAAATCCTGGTTAAATTTTGAGCTTGCCTTTAAGGAAACCAAAGAATTTACTCAAATTTTAGTGTAATTACTGGCAAAAGCATCATATTTTGACTTGAAAACCGGGAGAATTTCAAGTTTGCCCTTATTTTTACCGGTAATGGAAAATACATTTTTCCATCCTTGAGGTCCAAGGTAGTACCAAGCATATTGTTTTTTTGCAACATTGCGATACATGTCGATTCAAGCAGTACTAAGTATGACGTTTCTTTGCGATGTGCTTATGAGATCTAATACAAGCTTCTTGGCTTTGTTCGTGCATTTGGGTGGGACTAGAGACCCCTCATCATCCGCGTGCACGTGGATGATGGGGAGGCTCTAATCCTCCCTTTCTAATTCAGATTGTGTGGGAACTCATCTCTCTCAAGCACACCACATTAGGCATATATCTCAACCCAGGTAGTACGAAGCACATTTGTTTCTTTGCGACATTTGGCATACATGTTGATTAAGGCGTACCAAGCACGCCATTTCTTATCGACATGCCTATAAGATGTAAGATTATGCTTCTTGTCTTTGTTCGCACATCAAAGAAAAGAGGGGATTGAAGCCCCTCCATCATCCATGTGTGCATGGACGATGGGGGGGCTCCAACTCCCCCCTTTTTTCCCAAATTGTGTGGGCACCCATCTCCCTCAAGCACACCACATTTGACATACATCTCGACCAAGGTAGTACCAAGCACAATGTTTCTTTGCAACATTTGGCATATATGTCGACTTAGGCAATCAAATTGGACAAAATATTTTGGAAAAAAAAGGAGGGATCAAGCCCCCTCTTGCCGATTGTTACCCCTCAGGGGGTAACATGCACATGCACTTAGACTACATGTCCACTGGACGATTGAATTCGCAAATTGCTGAAAAAAATCTAACAATCGTGTGAGTGCATGTGGTCTTGTTATCTAACAATCTCTGTCTCCATATAGCGGAGTACTAGCAAAGGCTAGGACATTTCCCCTATGTCACATGCACGGAGCCTGAGATTGAGTTGCACTACACATGCCACTACCTAGTTTACTATGAGATCCGATGTCTCTTTCACTGCTTGTTCAGAGAGGGCTTTGGACCACTCTCTAGAGTCATGGGGTATGAGGACCAAAGATGCCTGGGATTGTTTTTGCTCCATTTGTGCAGACACAGATGTAAGAGAGAGCCTGATGAGAGGAGAGGCTACTACCACACCAGAGTCCACATTCTCCTCACACCAGAGACATGTTGATCAATCAAGCGGCCAAGCTAGGGAGTTCCAGACACCCACGACTGCGGAGGACTACACAACATCGACGAAGGTTGCATCACAGGATTTCGATCACTCTGGCTCGACCTGCATGATGCTCGGTTAGAGTACTGACCATGGAGGAGATTTGTGAGATCTGTCAGCGATCGATGATGGATCTCTTGTGATTTAGCTTCTTTTGAGGATACACCCACATTGTGTTGTATTAGTCCCCATTCACTAATTTCTTTTTTTCGACACCTTTTTAGGTATTTTTGGTACTCAGAGTTTGTATCAGATTCACCACATTGTAACTTTTTGGTCTCACAAGTCACTTTGGCCTTTTGAAGCTGTTAATATAACATTTCATTTCATTTCTTTCTCTCTCTCTCTCTCTCTCTCTCTCTCTCTCTCTCTCTCTCTCTCTCTCTCTCTCTCGGCATAGCATACACTAGCGTCTTGTCCTTGCTAACACTTACCCAATATTTTTGCACAAGTTATGCAATGTAAGACGCTTTGTAGACGATCTTTTTGTTCCTGACGTTCCTTCTTTTCAAGATTTTATGTACTTGAATTCGAGTTCTGTAGGCGGAGGAATTTATCCAAAGGAGTGTTGTGAACTTAACTGTACCATAACTAGTGATTGCTGTGCCTTTTTAGACCTTAAGATTTTTTAGACTCCCTTGGGATTAGAAGTAGATATCTATAATAAGCGCCTTGAACCAGAATATGCCAATCTAAATATCATCCGTATGCCTCACATTTCTTCGAACATTTCTCTTTTAGCTAAGTACGGTGTCATTTGCTCTCAACTATTTAGATTTTCTCGTGTTTGTTCTAGTAAATCTGCTTTTGTTGTTCAATCTTGCTATCTTATTTCTTTACTAGTTGAAAAAGGATACTCATTTAAAAGAATCATGAAAAACGTTCGTTCATTTTTGCATTGTAGTAAGTTTATTTTTAATGTTTCTTCCTTTGGAATGTTCAAGATAATCAGTAGTCAATTCAATAGAAATGGGGAGCTAAAAAGCCCACTTATTGTTTGACTTAATAACACCTAAAGTTGTTGTTTTGATCTCTAGCGCTTCTAGTATTTTTACTATAGCTTGACAAATGCTAGCCTTTATCATGACTGAGTATGCCCATCACCTCTAGAGGGTGATAGAAACTCAGCTCGTTGGTTTTATAGAGTACGTTCAAAGTATGAATGACCTCTATACAAACTTGCACCTACTCTTGGGCACTGACGATGTGAGTAGGGATGTCATAGCTGTTCTCCAAGCTATGCATGATAAAAGGTGATAATCTTATTCTTCCTGTTTTGACAAGCAGCTAAGTTGCGGTCACATATTGTCAAGTTTGGATCTTTGCTCTTTGTAGGTTTGTAGTAGTATTCATTTTTCGATTTCGTATTTAGCTTACCTAAGGACTTAAGAATGTGTTCCTTTAGAAGTTGTTGTGTGAAGTTTGTTTTAAGCCACGTAAGTTGTGTCATCTTATTTTACGCATGTCTTTTCTAAAAACATTTTTAAGTTAATAATGTTTTGTTTTATCTATTTTTGTTTCGTAACAAACAAAGTGATTTAGTTTGTTTGTTTTGGTTTTTCTTGTGTCCCTTGCTTTTATAGTTTTATGAGTGCTTTATTCCCTCTTATAATTCGTGAGTTCAGACTATTCTGAACTTATGAAGGTATATTTTTCAGTCATCTAGCGGACATGCAAATCTTTTTGATTTTCGTTTGAGTGGTGACCAAGTGTTGAGCTTCATGAAGATATATTGGGATTGTGTGCATACCCCAACAGCTACCGATCTTATATTCATGTGTCGATGTGATTTTATGTGTGTATCACTTTTATTCCTTGTTTTAAATAAACTTTTTTATAAGTAATGGGTCTTTTTGTAATTTTGGTTATATCATGATTTATTGTGTAGAGCTTCTTTTCGTCTTGATTTTTGTTTGTTTGAGTGTTATGTCTTTTATTTTTTAATTTTTCTTGATTTATCTATTTGTTGTTTTTTGCTTTTGATTGTGTTTGTGTGTGTTTTTTTATTTTTATTTTTAATAAAAAAAAATAAAATTGGTTGTGAGAAAGTTATAAATATAACTTTGTAGAATGCATGTTTTTAATAAATAATGGTTTTCTCTTAAAACTCGTAAAAAATAAAAATAATATCTTAATTTGGGTCCCTTGGATCAAGGGTTTCTTGTGTGGTTTCATGAAATATCTCTTATGAGAGGAGAGGTTGAGTAGTGATTCTAGCAAGGGATCATGGAGACTCGATTGCACGCTATTGTGATGATCTTTTGAGTGTAGCAAGCAACCTTACTTAAGGACCTCACTGCTTGGCAGCAGCCTTGCTATACAAATGAGGGATGTGGTTAGCACCAATCTAGCCTTAGGATCTTTAGCCTTGAGGCGGGCGTTGATCTGAAACATTGACCTTACTACAAAAATGAAAAACACTTTTACTTCTTCTTTAGCTCCAACCAACAATGTTGATGACTCTCAGGTACGTCTTTTCGACCCTCCTTTGTTTTCAGTAGCTAGAGGTAGTTATAATCTATATCAAGAAAGATTTAAGTTTTTAGCTAAGTCTAATTTGAAGAATTTGCATGTTTTTGGTGATGGTCCTATTTTTTTTTTGAGAAAAAGATCCTTCTATTAGTTAATGAAAACTGCCCATAGGGCTACATCCACCTCTGCAAGAGAGGGCTACAACAAGCATGGTGGGGAGACTCTCCCAATGAAAAAACAGTATATGTACAGTGGGGCTAAATCAAGAGATGGGAGGAGGGAAAAGCCACACAGGTGGACAGTAGTGCCATCTGAGCACCCCCTGGACCATGGAGTAGAACGGCCCAGGGCGCCAGAGTCGAAGGAAAGCCTCGCGGCGCTCCCGCATGCGGTCGGAGCTGCCCTGTAGTCCCTCAAGCTGTCCTCTGAGAGTATGGATCAGCTCTAGCCAAAAGTCACGAACAGTCTCTGCTGGTGGTACAAGGCGAGCCTCAAAGATGCAGAAACAACGGGCCCGCCAGATGAACCAGAGAGCTAGGCCGCTGATGAGCTCCCAACACTCCGCTCTCTCACTGCTCCACTCCTGTGGAGTAAGGTCTGTAGCAGGCTGGAGTGTAGGTCGACCCCCCTGTATCACTATCATCCTGCTGGTGGAAGATAGCTCAAATTGAAGTGCCGGGCCCGTGAGGGTGGACCAAGCCGCTGCCCCCCAAGTGTACTGTCGAGCCGTGGAGAGGGCAGGCATCAGCCGAAGAACTCGTAGCCACACCTGCTGGGCCGAGGGACAGTCCCAAAGAGAGTGACGCTGACTCTCCACCAACTGGTCACAAGCTGTACATGCGGCCGAGAGACCACTATGTACAAGCCAGCTCCCTACTGCTGTGGCTCTGTGTGCAACCAACCACTGGAACAAGGTGACGCGCCTCGGCTGTCTGGAGTCCCACAGCCTCTGCCAAAAAGCTGCCAAGAACTCAACTGTGAGACCCTCCTCCTGCCAATGACGTGCTGCAGCGGGGCGGGCCTCACTCTGTGCTGCAAGTATATGACGTCCAAGCCGAACAGTGTACTGAAAGAAAGGGACTCCTGGGCGGTTTGCAGAAGAGAATGGGTCCCTCCATAGCCACTCACCAGGATCCCACTGTACTCGTGCCAGTGGACAGCACTCCCAAGCCCATAGCCTCCAGTGTCCTGTCTCAAGAGCTGCTGGGTCAGGGTCTATGACGCAAGTCCTCCCACAGATGCCCACAACTCGGATCCTCTGGAAACAACACTCTGCTACCTGCGGGGCCTCTACTGCAACTCTCTGTAGTCGTCCCCCACCCTGAAGCTCGAAGAACAGGGCTGGGACAGTCTCTGAGCAAGCCCTGACTGAAATGAGAACCTCCAGTCGTGTGAAGTCTCCTATCCACCGGGGTGCTATTGGCTCGAGAGGCGTGAGCCAGTCAGCTGGAACTGACTCTGAGATGTCCTGACACATGCTCTGAACCCCTCTCATGCCCTGTAGCTGGACAACCTGCACCTCCTCTGACAAACCTGTGAACTCTAGCCAGTCACCTAGAGAGCGGGCTGGACCTGTTGCCATGGAACCCCAAGAAACATGAGGCCTACTCCCAACCAAGTGGCCTTGCTGAGTGCTAACCATGGGGTTCCAGACGAGGGGCTGCCGTAGGCGCTCCTCCGTGCACGTCGACTGTCTCTGCTCTAGGCCACGCCGTAATAGCTCCCAAGAACGAAGCAGACTCACAGCGAATCGGTCCTTCAGTCTCTTGCTCAAACCAACTCGACGCAACTCTGTAAAGATCCATCTGGTTGAAGGTTGCCAAGGGCCTCCTGACTGAGGCACCCTGGCACGAAGCCTCTGCAACAAAAACTCCTTCCAGGGCTCCTCGCCTGGAAGAAGTCCTCTGATGACGAACTTCCCAAGAAGGGCTCTGCTCTGCTGTGCTGGATCAATGATCCCAAGCCCTCCCTGAGAACAAGGAAGTGTGATGACCGACCAAGCCACCTTGGCTCGGGCAATCTGAGTGTCGCGACCTGACCAAAGGAAGTTCCTGATCAGCCTCTGTACCTGGCTGATGCAAGAACTCGAGAAGATCCAGCAAGAAGTGATGTACCACATAGTCGCCAACAACACCTGGTTGGCAACTACTACTCTACCAGCTAGCGAAAGTCGGGCTGAGCTCCAATGTAACAGCTTTCTCCTGATGGACAGGAGAAGAGGAGCAATCTGCTGCTCGGGGGACAAATCCAAACCAACCTGACAACCCAAGTACCGAACTGCAGTCCCTGGAGGAATCCACCTGAAACCCTCTCCTGGCATCCAATCTGGCACAGGAGCACTACCAACCGAGAAAGCCACTGTCTTTCTCCAGTTGATCAGTGCGCCCGATGCACAGCAGAAGGTCTCCAAAGCCTGCCCACATCTGTGTAAATTGGCTGAGTCGTCGGCAAACTCAGCGTCCAGAAGCTCATCTCCCCGTAGAGGGAGTGCTAAGCCCCTCAAACCAACCTGCTGTGACACCAAAAATCTGCTCATCGCCTCCGCATAGAACAGAAAGAGAAAGGGGGCAAGAGGAAAACCCTGTCTGACCGATCGTGTGAGCATGAAGCTCTCACCTCTACCTCCTGCCAAAAGCACCTGACTATGAGCCTGTCTGTACAAAGCTGACACCCCTCTGATCCAAGCCTCTGAGAAGCCCATCCTGCGTAGCGTGCCCTCTAGAAAGTCCCAGTCGACTCTGCCGTATGCCTTCTCAAAATCGAGAAGAAGAATCACAAGGTCCTCCCCACGGAGCCGTGCAAGGGCAGAAGCCTCCCAAAAAGTGAAGATGTTGTCAAGGATACTGCGTTCCTTGACAAAACCTGTCTGAGTCCCATGTATAAGGCTCTCCAAAAGTGGTTGAATCCTCAAACTCAGAGCCTTGGCAAGAATTTTGTAGGTTGAGTTGAGGATGGTGATGGGGCGCCACTGTCGAATCTCATCCAAGGAGCCACCCTCCTTTGGAATGAGGTAAATCAGGCCCTCACTCATGCTGTCAGGCGTCCCTCCTGTGTGGAAAATGTACTGAAAGGCACTACAAAGATCTGGGCCAAGCAGGCCCCAATACTCCAAGAAAAAGCTGGGAGTCAACCCATTCTCACCTGGACAGCTACCACGAGGGAGGGCCCTAAGAGCCGTGTGTAGCTCCTCAAGCTGAAGTGGCATCTCTAGCCTCTGGTGCATCTCCTCTGTCACAAGACAAGGCATCTGTGCCCAAACCTGCTCCCTGCATGCATCCTGCCGCTTTGACTGGGGCTTAGCCGACAGTAACTCACGCTAAAAGTCAGTAGCAATTGCACGCATATCCTCGGGCTCACAAACAACTGACCCATCGGGTCTCCTCATCTGATTGACCTTGGCATGCGAGTGCCGAGGTCCCACTGTCTCAAAAAAACCACCTGTCACCCTGTCACCCACCTGACTCCACTGAGATGCCTGTCGATGAAAGGCAAACTCATGGCGCCTCTCCTCTGTGCAAGCAAGCTCCTGTCGAGCCTGCTGTAACTGCTCCTCCAACCATGGACTGTCTGGATGCTGCTCCTGCATCCTCTGTAGTGAAGCAATGCCTCGTCTGAGATGCTGCTCCTCCTCTCTCGCTGCAGCCCGTCGAGCCAGAGACTCCTGGAGAAAGAAGTGGCTAAGTTGAGCTAGGCGTGAGGCCACTCTGTCTGCAGGTGGAGCCTGGCTGTCCATGCCCTCTGTCCATAGAGCCTCGACCCTCTCTCTGAGTGCCGAGTCCAACAAGACCCGCTCTGGGATGCGAAGCATCGTGCTCCCACTCCTCTGCCTATGTGCCACTGTGAGAATCACTCGTGCATGGTCCGAGAAGGATGTCCCTGCCAGGATGCCCACTGATCCCCCCAAGTCACTGAAGTGGTCACTAGTGTAGAAGCGATCTATGCGCGATAGATTCACTCCTCCCACTCTGCGGTCCGATCTAGAGAAGGCAAGACTCTCTGGAGGCCTCACAAAGCCAGAATGCTGCCATGTATCCGAGACCCTCAGCGTCATACAAAACCTCTCCCAAGCTGCTAACTCGACTCCATGCACAGTAGCATGGCTGCCTCCGATCCTGTCAAAAGGGTCCTCCAACATGTTGAAGTCCCCTCCTACACACCACAGGTCAACCTGTGGCAAAGACTCAACAATCTGTGACCAAAACTCTGCATGAGCACTCGCCACATTGGGCGCATAGATGTTCAGGAAACCCACAAGGCTACCCTGAACCTGCATAGTAATCCACTGAGCCCTGCCTGGTACAATAATCCCTCTGCCCACAATGGCCTGCTGTAGTGAGTCCGCAATAGTCATACATACCCCACCCTGGATGCCTCCAGGTCCAAAAGCAGCTGACCAAAAGGTATCATAGCGTCCATGCAAAATCTGACCACATCGCCGAATGCGGCTCTCAGACAAATGGTGCTCCTGAAGCATAAGGAGATTAATCTCTCCTCCCACAAGGCAACGCTGAAGCTCCTGACGCAATCGGCCCCGCTGTCGCTGAAACTGGGGCCCACCTAGTCCCTGCACGCCACGAGACAATCCTCATGGGGAGCGAGAGAGAACAGATGCTGCCGCAGCAGCAAGACGAGCTATCTTCGAAGCAGGCTTGGATGGGGAGTAATCCGCATCCGAGCGTCCTCTAGATAGGCGAGACTGCAGTGAGTGCCTGGTTCAAGCCCAAGCAGAGTGAGCCGTGCGTAAAGCAACCTCCTCTGTCCAGGAGTCCTCATGAATGAATACATAGCAAGGCAAACACTGCATATCAGCAAAAAAGTACACCACAATGTGTCTACATCCTGCTGAGTCTGGGGGTGTCACCGCAAACTTGGCCAGTGGCCACAACGTCTGCAGCAAATCTGTAACGCCAAGTTCTCCCATGTGGTGAGAGAACTCGAGAACCTGTGTATGCAACCATCCCACCACTGAGTCGAGGGACCACTCTGTCTCAGTCCTGCCACAGAGGGGGAAGGAGAAACCAACTGCTGAGTCCAAGGCCTCTGTCCCCCTAGCGGCGAGGAACAAAGCGTGGACTGTGAAGCAGGCTGCCTCGAGGTCTGCTGCGGAGTCGCCAAGAAAACGAGTAAACCCGTAATCGAAGAAATCCCAGCGGCGTCGGAGGTCAATGCTCGTCAAACCACGCGGGATAGCTGCAAGAGAAGATGTCTGAATCTGCAGAGGGGGCCGCATGAAGGGCTGACCCTCTCTCGCTAGGCGACTCGTGGCAAAGGCGCTGCCAAGAGATCTCCTAGCCGACGGCGAGGGTCCAGTCTCCTGAGCCGACTGAGGTACTGAAGCAGGAGGAGGGGGAGAAGGGGCTGGGGGGGGCGGGGGAGAGGAGAAGCGGGGTGGGGCGGCAGAGACATGGGGGGGGCGAGGTGGGGGGTGAGCGGTAACAGAGGGCGGGGGAGGGCATGAGGAGGAGGAGGGGAGATCGGAAGGTGGAGCGGCTGGCGAGGGTGAAGCGGAGGTGGAGGCTGGCGAAGGAGGCTCCTCGTGCTCAAGAGTCCCAAAGCGGTTCCCCGTGGGAACCCACTGCTGCTGAGTAGGCACTTGGGGGCCACTCTGAGTGCCAGGCTGTCACTGTGGCCCCTGGCGTCGACGGCCACGGGCCTGCTGCCACCCCTTCTCCGCTGGAGCCCCAGGCTCGGAGGGTGGCGCTGAATCTGTGCTCTGTGTCGCTGGCTGTGGCTGCGGCCCAGCCTTGGCAGGTTGGGGCTGAGGCTGGGGTGCGGGTCGTGGTTTCCTCCGTGGACAGGCCTTCGCTAGGTGGCCCATCTGTCTGCAAATGAAGCACTGGTTCGGGAGACCCGAGTACTCCACACTCTGTCGAAACCAACCCCCACTCACCCGAGGCAGAAGGATGACCTTCGGGAGCGTGTGGGTATCTCTGACCAAAACTCGAACTGAAGGGATGCCAGCCGCCTTGGCAGCTACTGATGCTGCCGTACGAGGTGTCTCTAGGACTGTCCCGATGGCGGAGCCAATCCTGGAGAGAAGTGGAAGGTACTCCCTCCGTAAACCCGGAAAGCAGACTGAGATGGGGATGTCTGCCTCCTCTACTAGCACATCCGAAGTCGGGTCAAAACCATGTCGCCACTGTCGAAAGTGGGCGCGTGATGCTCGGATGGCCAGTGGACTCATAGCAATGACCTTGGAGGCCATCTCGGAAGTCTCGAACTCAATCTGGTAGTACCCCCGTCCGAGAATCTGGACATCCAAGATCTTGCCCACCTCTGCGAGAAGGCGGGCCTGGAGAAGGTCTCTCAGCTCTCCTCTGCTAGGTCGAGTGCCGAGAACCTTGCAGATGACCGAAGTCGCCTGCAAGCGCTCTACCTCTGCGGCAAGGCTCGCTTGCTCTGTCGACGAAAGAGCAAGTCGAATGGTGGGCTCAGCGGGGTCGGGCGAGGGGGCTTCAGGCGAGTCCCTCTGTGGCGAAGCTGGAGCCTCCATCTGTGTCTACTGCTGTGGCGTAAGAAGAGGACGACGGGAGGATGCTGCAGAAGGGCGCGCAAACACTGCTCCAAGGAGTTGGAACAGATGCCGAGAGTGCCGAAACTGCAGGGAGCAACCGAGGCGGGGGGCCCAAACTGATGGGTGAACGGGCCGAGACGGGGGGGGGGATAAAACGGGTTTGGGCTACGGGATGAGGGCGTGAGGCGGCAGCATGGGATGAGGCTGAGGGCGGGCAGAAAGGCTGGAACAGGGCAGCGCGAGGGGGGGGGGCAGCGGGGGCAGAGGGCAGGCGGGAGGGACAGCAGGCGGGGGGCAGCGGGGGCTGAGGGCAGCACGAGGAGGACAGCGGGTAGCACGTGAGGGAGGGAGGGAGGGGAGGGGGGGGGGAGGAGGCGATGGCGATGGCGATGGCGCAGCGGGAGAGTACAGCAGTAGCGAGCTCTACAAAGCGTCTTACATTGCATCGGTGATGGTCCTATTCGTTGGGCTTCTTTCAAGAACGTCTTAGTTAGTTCTCATTACACAAGTTTTTCCATAAAAGCCCTCAATCGTTTGAGGCGTTTAAGGAAAAAACATCTTGTGGTAGATCGTCCTTTAAGTCCGGTTCATACCTCTCAAGTTATTTATGTTATTTATAGTATTCATGATAGTTCTATGATGTATGTTGGCCAAACCTTTCGAACAGCTTTTGTCCGTTTTCAGGAACATGTAAGAGAAGCAAGAAAAGTTCAAAGTAAGAGCACCATACGTGAAAGTGTGAAACCCTTGTATGCGGCAATAGCAAAACATGGCTTTGAGTCTTTCCGTTGTTTTCCCATTGAGCATATAGAGGGTAATTTTAGAAACTCTAAGGTGTTCTATAAATCAGTATGGCCTTGAGAGTTGTTTTGGATGAGAACTTTGCATACTTTCTTCCTAGAGGTTTCAACTTGGAAGAAAAGTCTTCTCTACGTAAAAATAAGACAATTTACCATAAGAAACCTATGCTTTGGCGAAGGCATCCCAAACCCGAGTTAGTTCTCTCTTCAAGTCGCTTTAAGAGAACTTGGATTCCTAAAGATTCTTGTTCAGATCCACCTTCTATCTCTGAAATCAATCCAGTTGTCTTGCACAACACTATTTCTAGTAGAGTACAAGGTCTCCCTAGGGCTTCAATCTCTAGAATTGAGAGTGATGGCCCTGCTAACCATAGAATTTTTGCTTATAGGGATTTCAAATGTAGATTGATTTACCTATCTAGAGCCATGGAGTTGGGTTCTTTTTCTTATAAATTATTTAAAAGGTATACTATAAGGATCCTATTTAAGCTCTTGTATACCCTTGAGAACTACTCTTATGAAGATTTGGAGCTAAGAGAGTCTCATAGTACTCAACTTCGAGTACTGCTAGGCAAATTTCTGAAGTCCAAGTGTCCTAATCTGAAAAATCCCTTGGTTGGAAAGAAAGATTTGTTGATAACTATTTTTACCTCCCTTGACTTAGACAAGATTGGATTAAGCTCTATTTTGAGATCTCAAGAAGCTTTAGATGCTCTCCCTCCTTGTGTGAGAAAGGTATGGAACCATCCCATCCTAACTTTCAAATATGTGGAAACTTTTGGACAAAAAGCTTTCAACTATAGTGACATCGGACGTAATCTGAAAAAGCAAGAAATGCTAGCAATCTCAAGTATTGATTGCCCTTGTAGTAAAACTGCCTTATCTTTTTACGTAAATGGAGCTTTGGGTCATGTAGTTACTGCCGATTGTTCTATTCTTCCTTCGGATTCCTTGAAAGACCTTTTCTCAAGAGGTACTAAATATAGGCTCCCTTCCTCAAATGACTCTTGCCTTCTCAAAGCCATAGACAAAGGAATTTCTAGTTTCGTAGTAAAGTTTGAGGAGGCTTTAGGAGTTCAAGGTGTTTTTACCCATTGGAAGTCTGTAGTCCTCAAGAAAGCTTCTTTGAAATTAGCATCTTGCTCTAGGAATGTTTCTTCAGGAAAGAATAGCTTATCTTCTTCTAATCGTGATGCTCTTAGGAAAATTCATTGTGATTTTGTAATATCTTACGTAGATAAGTGCTCTAATAACTTTGTTGTTACGAGAAAAAAGTTCTATTTAGAATGCTTGTTAGGTGAAGTAAACTCTCAGACTTACAATGATTGTGATCTTTTGATGCAAGAGGTTATCTTGAAACATCAGAACTTTTGTAAGTCTTTTGGTTTCAAGTGTTAGCCTAAATTACCTTTTTTATATACCGTTTGGAAGTTCCACAAGAATCCTATAAAGCCTAGATTTATAGCTGCTTCTTGTAACACCTCTTTGACTGAGGTTTCCAAATGGCTTAGTTATTATTTCAAAGCCATTTTACCTAGCGTAAATGAATTGTGGAAAAATATGCTAAAGGAAGCAGATGTACCTACTGATTCAAGTTGGATTTTAAATGATTCAGTAGGTGTGATTCTTGTTATAAAGTTTTTGAACCCTTCAAGAAGCCTTAAGGAGAAATCTTCTCCTTTACGTTTCCATACTTTTGACTTTACAACGCTATACACGAAGCTAAACTTAGAGGACCTTAAATTTAGAGTCGAGTCTCTTATTTCAAAAGTTTTTGCGTACAAGCTTGAGAAGAATAGGTACAAGGCATTGCTAGTAAAAAAGTAAGCCTTGAACTTTGACTTCTTATGGCTGAAAAGTAAGAATGTAGATGTAGACAAAGGAAGAAAGAGATTCACCAGGATTGTAGATGACATTGACATCATATCTTGGTTAGATTTTCTTTTGGACAATTTATATATAACCATCGGCTACTCTCTTTTCAAGCAAACAATTGGTATCCCTATGGGGGCATCAATTGTGCTGTTTTTCTTGCTAATTTCTATCTTTTTACTTATGAGTTTGATTTGATGGAGCGTCTTGTCCTTGCTAACGCTTGCCCAATATTTTTGCACAAGTTATGCAATGTAAGACGCTTTGTAGATGATCGTTTTGTTCCTGACGTTCCTTCTTTTCAAGATTTTATGTACTTGAATTTGAGTTCTGTAGGCGGAGGAATTTATCCTAAGGAGTTTTGTGAACTTAACTGTTCCACAAATAGTGATTTTTGTGCCTTTTTAGACCTTACGATTTTTCAAACTCCCTTGGGATTAGAAGTAGATATCTATGATAAGCGCCTTGAACTAGAATATGCCAATTTAAATATCATCTTATGTCTCACATTTCTTCGAACATTTCTCTTTTAGCTAATATGGTGTCATTTGCTCTCAACTATTTAGATTTTCTCGTGTTTGTTCTAGTAAATCTGCTTTTGTTGTTTAATCTTGCCATCTTATTTCTTAACTAGTTGAAAAAGGATACTCATTCAAAAGAATCATGAAAAACGTTCGTTCATTTTTGCATCGTAGTAAGTTTATTTTTAATGTTTCTTCCTTTGGAATGTTCAAGATAATCATTAGTAAATTCAATAGAAATGGGGAGCTAAAAATCCCACTTATTATTTGATTTAATAACACCTTATGTTGTTGTTTTGATCTCTAGCGCTTCTAGTATTTTTACTATAGCTTGACAAATGCTAGCCTTTATCATGGCTGAGTATGCCCATCACCTCTGGAGGGTGATAGAAACTTAGCTCGTTGGTTTTATAGAGTACGTTCAAAGTATGAATGACCTCTATACAAACTTGCACCTACTCTTGGGCACTGACGACGTGAGTAGGGATGTCATAGCTGTTCTCCAAACTATGCATGATAAAAGTGATAATCTTATTCTTCCTGTTTGGACAAGCAGCGAAGTTGAGGTCACATATTGTCAAGTTTGGATCTTTGCTCATCGTAGGTTTGTAGTAGTATTCATTTTTCGATTTCGTATTTAGCTTAGCTGAGGACTCAAGAATGTGTCCCTTTAGAAGTTGTTGTGTGAAGTTTGATTTCTAGAATTACGTTTTTAAGATGTCTTATTCTTTTTTGCTTAAAGTTGAGAACTTGTTTTAAGCCAAGTAAGTTGTGTCATCTTATTTTACGCATGTCTTTTCTAAAAACATTTTTAAGTTTAATATTTTGTTTTATCTATTTTTGTTTCGTAACAAACAAAGTGATTTAGTTTGTTTTTTCTTGCGTCCCTTGCTTTTATAGTTTTATGAGTGCTTTATTTCCTCTTATAATTCGTGAGTTCAGACTATTCTGAACATATGAAGGTATATATAGCGCGGGGGGTCTTCTCTCTCCCCCCCCCCGTCGCTCTCTCTCCCCTTCCCCTCCTCTCTCTTCCTTGATGGAGGCTAGTGCTAAGCATCTTACTACCATCACCATGTCCATATAGTTAAGTGCAGGGCTGGTGTCAAGAAAGCTATCAAAATACTCCTCCAGTGTATTTTGCTATAACGAGAGGGCACTGCATGCCAATTGAAAAGAATAGACTAGAATATGATTCTAACACTTCAAAACTAGAAATAGAGAGAGAATCCATGTGAGAAACATGGAGTGGTGGCAGTGTTCACTGTTTAGGAAAAATGCTTCTTAGCTAACAAACATGTCTCTTTGATATTTAAAAATGCTTGTTGAAGTAAAAAATGTCGAACGGTTTTATAAAATGTATGCTCATGATTAAAGGATAGTGTGAAGTGTAAACCAAGTGTTTCAAATGCCATAAATTCCCTGTGGAAGCCCACATGAGGGTGGACATTTTTTTAAATTTGAGGCTTCATGAGGCTCGCCATTTTTTTTAATTTGACAAAAGTGTCCTTGGTACAAAGGGGACATGGTCGATCTTTTTGTAGGAAAAGTATGGTCATATGAGATCAATGAGTATTAATATTTGCTTGTTTGATTATGTAAAATGCCTTAAGTTTCCCATGGAAATCCATATGAGGGTGGTCCTTTATTTTTTTGGAAATTAAACCCTTGATACAAAGCAGACCACTAAAATTTTTGAGTCAAGGGGCGAAAGAAATTGTGGTTTAAGTAAGTATCCTATAATTGTGTGTGTAGATGGATAAAAAGTTTTTTAGAAGAGGGAAAGATTGATATTGTGCCTCCAATCAGATGTTTATGAAGATATATTAGTGTATGGCCTTATTCTGTTCTAAAAAAAATGTTAAATAGCGTTATCGATCCGTTTTTGAATTTTTCGGGTTCTTGATCTCTAGTTGTGTCTATGGGATTGCTAAGGCATACTACATTCACCTATGACAAAAAGATGGGGGAGGTGGTTGAGCTTGTTTTATTTTTAACCGATCACAACCACATTTTGGAATGGATCAATCCACCTAATTAAGATTGATGGAGTCCATATAAGAGGCAATGCAAAACGCTCCATGTGGTTCTTTAAGTGAGATGGGTAGCTCTTACATGTCTACCACATATGCATGTGAATTGTTGAACTTAGAGAGATACTATGATTGGTACTTGAGTATTTTGTGGCATCTACAATGAATAGGTGGTTGATTATTACATTCACAAAGTGGCACAATTGCGAATCGAATGGATGTGCAGAGTGTGATGTATTGGGACAGGCGAGCATAGACTGAAAACATCCTCCATGTATAGTGTTTCTCCACCATTCGTTGTGGACAATTGCCATGCACATATGGTGCTTAGTTTATTAAGAGAATATTGTACAGACATTGAACTTTGAATTTCCCTCTTGTTAAATGTATGCTTCAAGGTTCACACATTTCTAGATGTTCAAGCTTAAAGTTGAGACTTTGTGAAACTTATGTATGTTTTTTGGTGTCTATCGTATGTAAAGTATATGCTTTTGGTTTAGTATTTTGTGCCATTAAAAAAGGCTCTAGATTTAATTTTAAAAAGCTCGCAAAAATTGTTCTAATTGTAAAAGCTTGAAATCAGAAGCTCGCTAAAAAAACACTCCTCATCCCAAGAGGGGGTATAACCGGCATGTACACCATAGAGGGTGGTACTAATTCAATTACCTGTTAACTTTACACAAAGCACTGAGAAGAAAAGAGAACACAGATGCGTCCAGCGATTAGAATGCCACTGTGCACACAAAGACAGACACCCTGTAGGCCCCAAAGGCTAGCGCCCCTTTCTGTATTTCTTTATTCAATTAAGAACAGACAATCTGGACACGTGGATCAAAGTCTCACAAAGCTGTCCAAACCTGGCGAGGGCTGAAATTGCAGGTTTTTGACCCAATTTCGGCAGCGTAACGACACCGAAACCCTTGCAGTCAAAAGCTCATGTCTAGGACGGATTTCCTTGCAATCTAGAAGCTTTCTGGTGAGCTGTAACAGAATTTCAGCATGTTGTAACTCCCTGTTTTGTCACTTCCAGGTGGCCAAAGGCCTGTCTAAGCATGCCAAGGCCTTCCCGAGGCTCCCATGGTGTTGTCTTGCAGTTTAGGTGCAAAAACCTAAAGCTGCAGAAAAACACAGCAGGCTGTAATTCTCTGTTTTGAATCGTTTTTAGGGGAGCCAACACATCTACCGTGTCCCAAGGGCTCCTGCACGGAATGGGACAGTCCCCCTGTGATTTGGACGAGTTTTCACGCGAGCAAACTCTCCAAATTCACAATCTTTCGCAATGAAACTCTTGCGTACTTGTGGGGGATTAGCAATTAGCTAATCCGGTTCCTATTTAGAAGGCTCTTGCCTTGGCAAACGTGCATAAAACCCCAGAACTGTACATAGTCAACTGAGAAGCCCAACTAGTGGGACATTACCATATGTGCAAAGGGAGAGAGATGCGCGAGAGCAAATCATCGCGCTACATGAGACAAAGGAGAAGGCAAGCTTTCCATTAAAGTTGTGAACCTTCACCCACTACTCACACACACTCTGTAAATGCACTTAGTCAAAAATCAGCCTCCACTCTCAATTTGGATGCCCCCTCTTGCTGAGGTGTCTTGCAAGTTGCTCTCCAACTGCCAAGTGTCCAGTTTCCCCTTTGGTTTAATTCCCTAGTTCCCATCAACGTATAAAGTTGTAAGTAACTTGCCGAGTGGCCCAAATTCCATTTGGTGCACACAGACTTCCATATTCATTAGAATTCAGTGCTAACTAGCCCAACTAGTCCTAGACTGACTGACCTAGATTCCTTATGTGAGAAATCCGTTCGGCAGTAGCTGTTTCACACTGGCCATGCAATGTCCAGTTTTCAAGGGTTCCGGGGAAAACAAGTAAAAATAAAAAATATAAAAAGCGTAAAATGCATTTACAGTGATTTAAAGATTTTTTGGCACTCGCTACTGTTGACACTCCTTCTCGCCATCGCTACCTCTACCTACCGGCCAACCCCCCTCCCCTCCTTGCGATTCTATTAGCAGCCTGCCACCCCCCTTTTCTCGACTCGCGCTGCCCTTGGCAGCCCGCCAGCTCCCCTCTCCAACCTCGCGCTGCCCGCGAGCCCCTTTCCTGCCTCGCGCTCCACTCGACCTACTCACCTGCCCCCTTTGCTGTAGCCTTTTTGTAGCCTTTCCCGCCTCGCACTCCACTTGACCTACTCACCCGCCCCCTTTGCCGTGGGCTGTTTGTACTATGTAGCCTATTGGCCAAGGATTTGACACATTCGCCCCCTCTTCGACAGCAGGAGACATAGAATGGCGGCCCTTGCTCCACCACAGAGGGACTCCTCAGAAGCCCCCTCGCCCGACCCTGCGGAGCCGGACCCTTCGACTTGCTGTTTTGCCAGAAGAGCAAGCGAGCTTGATGGCCGAGGTGGAACGCTTGCAAGCCACCTCAGTCATCTGCAAGATTATTGGCACTCGACCCAGCTGAGGCGAGCTTTAGGATTATCACCGACCTCCGACTCCTCTCCGATGTGGACAAGGATCACCGATATCCAGATCCTTGGGAGAGGGTATTATCAGATAGAGTTTGAGTCTCCAGAGATGACGGCCAAGGTGATATTGATGAGCCCGCTCGGTATCCGAGCAGCTCGAGCTTAATTCAGACGATGGCATCATGGTTTCGACCCTACTACAGATGTGCTTGAGGAGGTTGCTGACTTGCGTATTTTGGTTTGCTTCCGAAGCCTGAGGAGAGAGTACCTCCCTCTACTTCCAAGGATTGGTTCCATGTTCGGGACAATTTTGGAGTCACCGTGCATTGTAGCTTCAGTTGTGGCCAAGGCCGTAGGTTTACCTACTGTCTGGGTTCTTGTTGGAGACACACTCCCTCCCGAAGGTGATATTGTTGCCTCGAGTGAGTGGTGGTTCGAGCAGATAGAGTGTGGAGTATTCTGGTCTCCTGAACCAGTGCTTTGTTTGCAGGCAGATGGGCCACTTAGCAAAGGCCTGTCCTCGCAGGAGATCTCGACCCACAATGTAGCCTCCCAAGCCTGAGCATGCCTAGCAGACAGGTACCTAGGACACAGAGGCTGGTACCTCGACGGAGGCTAGTGATCAGACAACTGACAATTTGCAGCAGGTGCCCGACTGCCGTTGACAGGGGCGGGCTCGCCACACTGCCCCCCCTGGTGGCCGACCTCCTGCAGCTCAGTAGCATTGTGTTCCGATAGGGAACCGTTTTGACCCCCTCCAACAGTACCTCCCTAAGGAGGCTCCCTCCACCTCAGCTCTGCCGCCTTCACTGCCTCCCCCCCTACCACCTTCAGACGCCTCCGTCCTGGCCCCCCCCCTCCACCCTCACCCCCACCTCCCGCTCCTCTCTCCTTGGTGAGGCCCTCAGCCTCATCATCCGACCCAGCTCACACTCCTCCTCAGACACAAGGGATTGGACACACGAGACGATCTCTTGATAGTGCTTTCACTACAAGTCGCATGGCTCGGGAGGGACAATCCTACTTGAGGACGCCACTTTTGGTTCAAATCTCTCCTTTTGCAGCAGTCTCTTGGGGTTTGACCAGCTTTGACATTCGCAAACGATGGGACTTCATAGCTTCACACGCTTCCTAGGTGACTTTTCTCCTGACCTGGAGGTTGCTTGCTTTCGAGTTTACGTCCTCTTCTAGCAACCTGAGGCACTGAGGCTTTGGATACAACATTAGGTTTCTCCTTTCCGCTGTGCGGCAGGGATCGTACAGAGTGGACTCTGCACACAGTTCTTGACTGGCTCCAGTTCCAGGCCATTGAGTTCTCACACCACAGGGGACTTGGGGGTGACAGATCTGGTACAGACACTTTGGCCTTTAGCCAAGTTTATTGTGACACCGCCGGATGCAGCAGGTTGTAGGCACATTGTGGTGCATTTGTTTGCTGACACTCAGAGCCCCCCTTGCTATGTATTTGTACATGAGGATTCTTGGACAGAGGATATAGCCCTACAGAATGCACACTCGGCTTGGGCCTGGGTGGGATAGTCATTTCAGACACATTTGTCTAGAGGTCGCTCGGATGCGGATTACTGTCACAAGACGCCCGGGCACCACGTGCCAATAGAAAAGAACAGACTGAACAAACTTTTAGCACTTCAATAACAACTGAATTGAGAGAGAGAGAGACGACACGCGACACGGAGTGGCAGAATTCCACCCCAGAGAGTATTGGCCCCAAACCTTGGCGCCCCTTTCGGTATTTCTTTATATTGCATCAACACAGTACAAGCCGGTACTCCAGACTCTGCACCTTCTCCAGGAAGCATGCCAGAGAATGAGCCCATGGCCTCATATTTAAAGGCCCTAGGTCCCAAAAGCAATTTACAGTGAAAAGCCTTCAAACTCAAAAGCATTTGGTCCAAAAGCAATGCCCAAAAGCTGCTAGTGTAAATCACGGAAATCTGTACAACTGCCACGTCAACAGTCAACTCAAAACGCGGAAATCCTACAGTTTTCCACGTCAGCAATCCAACATGAAATCCGGGTTTTCCGTACAGTTTCCACGTCATCAGCTGCTACGCAATTCCTTCCTTGTGTGTGTGTGGTCCCGCTTTATTTATATTTCCTTTATGTCACTTGGGCTTCATCGAATGGGGTCCCATAAGTTGGTAGGACTTCTTCTTCCTCTGTTACTTGTTCTTCTTAGGGTTTAGGCCTCTCGGACGTGATTAGAAGGTTGGCTCTGTTCTTCAGTGACTTGACATGTCAGCATTTTGTGACATTACTCCCCATCCAAACCGGCCTCGAAGATAGCAAGATTTGTTGCTATTGTAGCATCTGTTTATCCTCATTGACTCCATGAGGATCGTCTCATGGAATATGCAGGGATTAGGAGGGCCCTAGTTTCAATGTCAGAGGGGTCGGTTGCATCATGAGCTTCAGTGGTGCCTTGTGGGTGGTGAGATTGATATTCGTATGCTACAGGAGCATCATCTTTGTGAGAGCCGCATTAGACAATATGGTCAGATATTGCGTGGTCACTATGAGACATTTTGGTCAGCTGCATTTGGACCTGGAGGTATCCAAGGAGGGGTATGTATGACTATTGCGGATTCTTGGCAGCAGGCCATTGTGGGCAGAGGTATTATTGAGCCAGGTAGAGCTCAATAAAATACTATGTAGGTTCAGGGTTGCCTCATGGGTTTCTTGAACAAATATGCGCCCAATGTGGCAAGGGCATGAGCAGAGTTTTGGTCTCATGTTGTTGATCTTTGCCGCATGCAGAGCCGTAGTGTGTTGGCGTGGGCTTCAACATGTTGGAGGACCCCTCTGACAGGATTGGAGGTGGCCATGCTACAGTGCACGGGGCTGAGTTGGCAGCTTGGGAGCGGCTATGTATGACTATGAGCCTATGAGGGTTTCTGATGTTTGGCAGCACTCAGGCTTTGTGAGACCCCTAGACAGCCTTTCTTTCTCTCGCTCTAATCGCAGGGTAGGAGGAGTGAATCTATCTCGGATAGATCGCTTCTACTGACATGGGGGGATCTGTTGACATTGGGGGATCTGTTTCCATTCTCGTAGGGACTACTTTTTTGTCCATGCGCCAATGATTCTCACTGTGACAGACAGACAAAGGAGGGGGGTGCGATGCTATGCATCCTTGAGAGGATCTTGCTGGATTTAGAGCTTAGAGAGCGGGTGGAGGCACATTGGACAGAGAGTTTGGACATGCAGGACACCCCTGCTGGTAGAGTGGCCTCTGTGCTGGAAGAGCTTAGTCGCTTCTTCCTTCAGGAATCTGCAACTCGCTTGGTTGCAGCCATGGAGGAGAAGCGTCTTCGACGAGGCATTGTTTACCTATAGAGGATACACGAGTAGCATCCAGACAGTCCATGGTTGGAGGAGCAGTTGCAGCGGGCTAGGGAGGGCATTGAGGAGCAGCGCCATGAGTTTGCGTTCCACCAACATGCATCTCAGTGGATCCAGGTAGGTGACAAAGTGACTGGGGAGTTCTTTGAGACAGTGAGGCCACGCCATGCACACACAAGTGTTAGTCACTTCAAGAGACTTGATGGGTCAATTTCTTCAGAGCCTGAGTATATGTGTGCAGTTGCTACCGATTTCTACCGCTATCTGTTGTCAGCTGAGCCACAATCAGAGCGCCAAGATGCATGCAGAGAGCAGGTTTGGGCACAACTGCGTTTGCCTTGTTACCGAGGAGATGCGATAGAGACTTGAGCTTCGCCTCCAACTAGAGGAGCTCCACAAGACCCCAGAGCACTCTACCGAGGTAGCTGTCCAGGGGAGGATGGGTTGACTCCTAGCTTTTTCTTGGAGTACGTGGACTTGCCTTGTTCAGATCTTTGTAGCGCATTCCAGTACGTTTTGCACACTAGCGAGATGCCTGACAGCATGAGTGAGCGCTTGGTCTACCTGATTCCCAAGGAGGGAGGCTCCTTGGATGAGATTCGACAGTGGCAACCCATTACCATCCTCAACTCATCCTGAAAATTCTAGCAAATGCTCTGAGCTTGCACTCCTAGAAAGCATTATACATGGGACTCAGACAGGTCTTGTCAAGGAGCGTAGTATCCTCGACAAAATCTTCACTTTTTGGGAGGCGTCTGCTCTCACGAGTCTCCGAGGAGAGGATCTGGTGATACTCCTTCTCGATTTTGAGAAGGCCTATGATAGAGTTGATTGGGACTTCCTGGAAGGCACTCTACGCAGGATGGGTTTCTCAGATTCTTGGATTAGAGGTGTGTCAGCTCTCTACAGGCGTGCGCACAGTCAGGTGCTCTTGGCAGGGGGAAGAGGGGAACGCTTCTTGCTCACGCGTTCAGTCAGACAATGTTGCCCTCTTGCCCCCTTTCTCTTTTTGTTCTATGCTGAGGTGATAAGCAGATTTTTGACTTCTCAGCAGGGCTGTTTGCATGGTCTTGAGCTTCTTATTAGGGCAAATAAGCTTCTTGACGCTAAGTTTCCTGACGACTCAGCCTAGTACCTGGAGGGCTAGGAGGCCAATCTGCACAGGTGTGAGCAGGCTGTTGAGGTGTTTTGTTGTGCATCAGGTGCACTGATCAACTGGAGGAAGACTGTAGCTTTCTCGGTTGGCAGTGCTCCTACGCGTGATTGGTCTCCAGATGAGGGTTTTAGATGGATTCCCCCAGGAACTGCAGTTCGTTACTTGGGTTGTCAGGTTGGCCTGAACTTGTCCCTTGAGCAGCAGACTGCTCTCCTCCTCCTATCCATTAGGAGAACGTTGTTGAATTGGAGTCCAGCACGGCTCTCTTTGGCACGCAGAGTTGTAGTGGCCAACTAGGTGTTGTTGGACGTCTTGCTGGATTTTCTCGAGCTCCTGTATCAGCTAGCTAGAGAGGCTGATCAGGAACCGAACGGCTCTCTTTGGCACGCAGAGTTGTAGTGGCCAACCAGGTGTTGTTGGATGTTCTCGAGCTCCTGTATCAGCCAGCTAGAGAGGCTGATCAAGAACTTTCTTTGGTCACCGCGCGACACCCAGTAGCCCGCTGGCCAAAGTAGCCTGGTAGGTCATCACTCTACCATGTTCTCAAGGGGGGCTGGGGATGATTGACCCAGCACAGCAGAGCAGAGCCCTTCTTGGGAAGTTTGTTGTGAGAGGACTGCTCCAAGGGTGGAGCCCTGGAAAAGATCTTGCTTCATTGACTTCGAGCTCGAGTGCTTCATGCAAGAGGCGCTTGGAGCCCTTCCATTACGTGGATCTTCACAAAGATGCGCAGAGTTGGTCTGAGCAGGAGATTGGAGGATCAGTTTCCTGCGAGCCTGCGTCGGTCTTGGGAGCAGCTGAGGAGTGGCCTGGAGCAGCACTAGACCACCTGCACGGAGGAGCGTTTGAGACAGCCCCTTGTTTTTTTTTCCCCAAGAAAGAGATCCTTCTATTAGTTAATGAAACTGCCCATAGGGCTACAACCACCTCTGCTAGAGAGGGCTACAATAATCATAAGGGGAGACTCTCCCAATGAAAAAACAGCATATGTACAAAATGGGGCTAAATCACGAGATTGGAGGAGGGAAAAGCCCCATGACACAACAGGTTTGACTGCGGGTTCTTCAATTGATGCCAGCTCTTTCCACAACGCGGCAATACACTTGGGGTGCTGCTGCCTGGTCCACCCTCACGGGACCTGGAGGCCTGCACTCCAGTTTGAGGTATCCTCCACCAGCAAGATGACAATGATCCAGGGGTGTCGACCTACACTTCAGCCTGCTGCAGAGCTTAGCCCCCACGAGTGGTGCAGTGAGAGAGGTGTATTGGGAGCTTGTTTGTGGCTTGGCACTCTGGTTCATTTGGCGGGCCCGTTGCTTTCGCATCTTCGAGGCTCGACCTGTCCCACCGTCGGAGAGTGTTTGTGACTTTTGGTTGGAGTTGATTCATACTCTCAGGAGTGAGTTCGAGAGACTTCAGGGCAGCTCCGACCACATGCGGGAGCGCAAAGAGGCTTTCCTGCGACTATGGCACCCGGGGCCTTATTTCACCATGGTTCAGGCTGCGCCCAGATGGCATTACCGGCCACTTGTGTGGCTCTTTCCTTCTCCCATCTTGTGATTTAGCCTCATTGTACATATTTTGTTTACGCACTGGGACAGTCTCCCCATGCTTTTGATGTAGCCCTCTCTAGTAGAGGTGGTTTGTAGCCCTATGGGCACATTTATTAACTAATTGAAGGATCTTTTTCTCGGAAAAAAAATTAAGTAAATAAATAAAAATGTAGTACATATGTAAAGAAGGAAATAGGAAAATACACTTCCTGGTGACACACCCACCCTTGAAATACTAAGCGACCTCGCTTGCATGCCAATAATACATGCTGATGTCTCCTGATATCACATTTATTCTATGATGGGAATCAAGGATATACATGCTTCTGGAGATGTAATGTTGAACCATTAGACAGTCCCACCAACCTAGCTATCACACATATATCAAGCATAGAAGTTTTCTGGTGTACTCTCAAGCACAAACTTCTCTAGCCAAATTCTATATGGAAAGAGTAGATACAATTGCTAAACTACTCCTTTGAGCATCATGAACCCTCTCACCTTGCTCCATAGGGCAACATCAAGTCACTATGGGTTCCATCTAAAAGGCTTCAAGATATAGTTGCAATAGCTGAGGTGAATCAGCCAGTTCAGACTCTTCTATCTATTTAGCATCTAAGATGGATAGTTCTTGAACTTCACCAACTAGTGTCTTGCAACCTTTTCTTTAACCTTCCTTTCCTTATGTGCCAATATCTGTTCAGGATCAAGAATCTCATCCAATTCTTCCACTTCGGGCTGTTCCTCATCAAGCATATTCTCTGGCACATCACCAACAAAGGGCCTTAGAAGGCTGACATGAAATGCATTATGTATTTTCCAGCCTTCTGGTAGCTACAACCTATAAGCTACATCGCTGATCTTTTCTGAAATCTGAAAAGAACCATAATATTGCATACTCAGCTTTGGAAACAAACATTCCTTGCCTTTTCTTTTCCTTAGCCTGGCCTTTTCAAAGCGCGAAAGTACCCAATCACTAAGTGAAAATACAAGTTCACGATGGTGACGATCAACAGCTTTCTTTTGCTTAGCCTGAGTCTTCTCGAGAGCAATCTTTATCTGCTTGTATGTTTCATCCATATCTTGCACATACTTGTCTGCCTCAAATATCTTGTCCTCATTTTGCAAAATGGGTGGGACTTTCTCCCTCCTACTATCCAAATGGTGCCTTACCTGTTGACGTATGCACAGTCTTATTGTAAGCATATTCAAACAATGGGAGATTGTGTTCCCAAGTTGCCTTGTGCTCTGATACATAACATTTGAGCAGATCTAGGACACTAGAATTTTCCTCTTTCCGAATAATAGTCATCCAAGCGGCAAGAGCAAAGTCTCATCGAAGTCCACGCCAAGGTGTTGTGCAAAGCCCTTAGCCACAAGTCTCGCCTTGTGCTTCTTTATAGAACCATCAGCCTCGTATTTCATCTTGAAGATCTATATGGTCGTGACAACTTTTTGTTTCATTAGGCGAGGAACCAACATCTAATTGCTGTTTTCGTCTATCGCGTCAAACTCAGAATGCATGGCACACATCCAACAGTCATGCTCAAGGGCTTCTTCCACTGTAGAAGGCTCGGTAGGGACAGACCAAATCTACGACCGCATCAAGCCTCTCGTCGGCCATTCCCTCGCTGGTATCGAGTGCTCCCATTGCTGTCCATCATCGGAATTGTCGAGATCTGCATTTTCAACCCTTCATTCCTCTCACATCAGGAGTGCAAATCAGCCCTAGATCTACTCCTTGGTGGCCATCCGCAATCCCACATTGAGACGGATCCAAAGGTGGATCAAATTATCCCCAGAGGTGCTTCATCTTGAAGAGATATCGAGGCGACATTCCCCATTCGAGTCAGTAGAGTCTGCACTTGAGGTATTGCATGTGTGTATATTCCATTTATGCGATCTAAAGGAAAAACCACATCCGCAACGGTGTGGGAGACCCTTGCGAGGGTTGGTTGTGACCCTTCGGGTTTCATTCGCCTCCTTCTCCTCCTCCTCTCTCTCTCTCTCTCTCTCTCTCTCTCTCTCTCTTTCTCTACTGCTCTCTCTCATTCCCTCTCTTCATGAAAAGTAAAAGGAACCATCATTCAAGTTAAAAGCTATCATTAATGCAAGGAAAGAAGTTAAGATTTGTGGAATTGTAAAACCTAGATCTTCACCATTTCAATTCCGTTGCACCTAACAATTCATTGGGCCTGCCCCAGAAGTTTGAAACTTTCAGGGGAACTGAGGATCAACTGAAGGCTTTGACCTTCATACAACACTTTGATGCAGTTTATGCTGGAGGAAACTTCACAGAGTCTTTGAAGATGTGCAAAGCTCCCACTTTCTTGAAAGGGAGTGCGCTTCAATGGTGGACCGCATTGTTGAATCTGGGTCAAGCCCCTAGAACATGGGTCCAGTTTAAACAGCTTTTCGCACCTGCATGGATTAAAAATACTTTTGAATTGGATGTCATGACGGAATGGCACGAGCTGAATGTTGAACAGAGTGCGAACCTTGAAGAGTACAATAAACAATTCTCGGCCGCACTATTGCCAGTAACCTCCTATAGATTTGTGCCATTGACCCATAACAGATTGAGAAGTATTGTTGCGTATTGCCCAAGAAAATCAGGAACTACTGCACAAAGACTACTTTCATGAATCTGGTGCAGCTGATTGAGAATGCAAGAGTGGCCAGCAATCAATCGAAAGGAGATTTCGATGGATTTAATAGAAACAAGAAGGGGTCCAAGGGCAAACAATTTTCAGCCAAGGGCAATGCTGCAGCAAAGTCTTTTGTGCCTCCCACATAGAAAACCCTCCACTGATGAAGCTGATACGTCCAAGAAGCAGTCTAAACCTTCTTCTAGGAGAGGACAAGGACAAAAAAGGCATTTTTCTGGCAAATATTTTGAAGAAAGGAAAGCTCTACGAGAGGCCAAGAAATGCTTCATTTGTGAAGAGAAGGGACATTTTGCGACTGAATACCCACAAAAGAAGTCACAGGATAAAGATGACAAGTCAAACATAAAGAAAAGAAGCCAGCCCAGTGCAGGACTTGTCCCAAATTTGATCGGTGACCAACCAAACATAGATGCCACGGAATTGTACAGAGCTTGGGGCAAAGTTAGAGACCAGACAGTATTGATTTTCTTTGATTGAGGAGCCCATGCAAATTTCATATCACCAGAATTGGCATCAAAGTTGGGCATTGGTGCAAAGATGGGTATGACAGGTGAAGCAGGTTTGGCATGCTCCGGTCATTCAGAGCCTGTTACTCCCGTTTTGTGAAAACTTTGTTTGCACATTCAGAGTTATGTGGATGTGGAAGAATTTCATATTATGCCACTTGAGGGTTATGATGTGTTATGGAATATCCCATAGTGTTACATGTTGCATGCCATGGTGGATACTTACAACAAAAAAGATTACCCTTGTACATAGAGGAAAGACTCATGTCCTTGATGTAAAGCTTATAGGCGAGTTTGTTCTAATTGTTTCTGCTTGTACTATTTCACCTCTAATAAACAATCATCTTTCTGCGTACTTGATCTTTGCAAAAGAAGTACTTGAAGTTGTATCTAATTTGTCTACCTTAGATAAAGATAGGTCAACTTTTCTGAGTGGTTTCAATGATTGTTTTTCGGAATCTTTGCCAAGGGAGTTACCTCTTGAGAGACCTGAGGATCATACCATAGATCTTGTGCCAGATTCTAGTCCACTGAATAGACCACCGTACAGGGTTAGTGCAGCCCAGCAGAGAGAGAGTCAGGTCAACGAGCTTTTAGAGAAGGGGCTGATTCAGCCCATTTCATCCCCTTTTGTTCGCCTGTACTCCTAGTGCAGACGAAGGATGGTTCATCGCGTATGTGCATTGACTATCGTGCCCTGAATATGACATCCTTGATCGGCTTGAGGGAGCGTCACTGTTTACCAGGATAGACCTAAAGAGTGGGTACCACCAGATATGCATTAGGCCAGAAGATGTCCACAATACTAATGGACAGGACAACATCTGGTCTCTATGAGTTTCTTGTCATGCCATTTGGTCTCACAAATGCTCCTGCCACGTTCAATAGAATGATGGACATAATATTTATGTCACGTGCACATCTAACCCTATGTGTACGTGGACAAGCTACTTCATGACTAGGGTTTAGTTCAGTTAGCTTAGGAAGTGTTTTGGCACATTTGTGAGTCTGTTCGCAGTCCGTGCATGACTAGGCACTTAGAGTAGATGCACATCCTCTGGTTGCACACAACATGATGATCAGATTTCGCTCAGAACCCATCAGGAGCATTTTTACAGCGCATAGACCTATTTTCTCTATTTTAGCCATTTTTCACTTATAATTATTAAGTGACTTGTGTTGGGAAACTAGGTAGGGGAATTTTGATAAGCAAGTCGATAAGAAACCTAGCGCTAGCATAATTTGGCAGAAGAGGCAACAGGAACCAAGTGTTCAGTAGGCACCTTCTCAGCAAGACCCCCCCGGCAGTCAACACAGTGTTTTCAGCCAAAGATCAGCCTAGCGTTTTTGCCAAGGACAGCCAGCGTTTTTGCATTGCAGCAGCCTGGCCACAGTAGGCAGATCAAGATCACTAGCGTTTTTGCAGCAATACCCCAAATCAGCCCTAGCGTTTTTGGATCAGCATAGTCCCCTAGCGTTTTGCAGATTCTCCGCGACAAGACCATCAGAAGCATCAACGTTTCCAGTTTTCGGCGTCAAGACTCCGCAGTAGAAGTTCCCAACCTCGCAGATCTCACCTTCTCGCAGCAGATCGTCGCTGCACAGCCAGATCCAGTGTAGTTTGCAGTTTCAGCCCGGAAAACGCAGATTTAAGTATCTACGTTTTCAGCGCGTCGTTGCATCGTTGTCATCGCTGTCGTCACCAAGATAGAGTCAGAATTCAACAGATAAAGATTTGCAGATTTCAGCCATTAGCGTTTTCAAATTTCAGCCCGTCTCGTCGTCGTCCTCATCGTCGCCCTCATTGTGGGCAAGTCCAAAGCATTGTAGAGATTTGTGCAATCAATAGTAGACCGCTCTCGCCATAGAGAGTGGGGCCTTCGGAGGAGGGTTTGACAGCATTCTGGTGTCGTATTATTCTCTCTCTATCTCTCAGTCTCATGCACCTTCATTCACAGTGTTCACCACTTTGTTTGTGTCCATTGCACTCTCTCACTAAAGCAACGGAAGGCTCTCCTTTCCGTAAGTAAAAAGGAACCTTGAGCACAGTTCGGAGCACTCATTTTGAGCAAAGTTCAACATTCACTTCCGCTGTACCTAACAATTTAGACCACATAAAAACTTCGTGGGTACCTTCTTTGATGACACGATTCTCTACTCAAAGTCTAAAGAGGAGCATAGGGATCACTTGACCGCGGTTTTGAATGAGTTACGCAAGAACAGGCTACTCATTAATGCGAAGAAGAGTGAATTCTTTTTGGAAGAGATTCACTTTCTTGGGCACATTGTTTCAAAGGATGGGGTACGCATGGATCCCGCCAAAGTTGAAGCAATTAGGTCATGGCCAGACTTGAAGTCCGTACATGACATTCCAAGATTTTTAGGCTTATGTTCCTACTACAGGAGGTTCATCCGAAATTTAGTTGAGATTGATTCTCCACTCCATGTATTGCTAGGGAAAGGAGTTACTTTCAAGTGGACAACCAAGGAAACTTTAGCCTTCAAACACTTGAAAGGAAAGCTTACTTCAGATCCGGTAATCATTTTGCCAGACCTTTCGAAACCTTTTGTGGTTCAATGTGATGCATGTGGCCACAATTTTGGTGCAATTCTAATGCAAAATGGCCCAGTAGTCGCATATGAGAGCAGAATTCTTATGAAGAACGAAAGAAACCTGCAAGTACATGAGAAGGAATTGCTGGCAGTATTTCACGCTCTCACTAGTTGGAAACACTATCTGCTAGGGGCTGATTTTGTTGTCCAAACAGATCATCAAACCTTGCGATATCTTCTCACACAGACGAAGTTGTCTGAGAAACACATGTGCAGGGCAAACATCTTGTCAATGTTCCATTTTCAGATTGTGCATGTGCAAGGGAAAAAGAACATGGTGGCTGATGCGTTTTCACAAAAGCCCAAAATTTCAGCAGTGTCAATTCGGTGCCATTGTGAACTAGACGAAATGAAGACACAATATAATGAAGATGTAGATTTTGCAAGGAGTTATGATCAGCTTGTTGATGGGCAACATCATGAGCCCTATATGCTTAAGAATGAATTTCTCATGATGCATGGAATGTTATGCGTTACTAAACAGTTATGGCCAAAGGTTTTGATGGAAAGTCATGCTCCACCATATGCTGGGCATCGTGGAATTGATGCGACAGTAAAAGGGGTTGAGGCATTGTTCTATTGGCCAGCTTTATGTCAAGATGTTGACACATTTGTAAGATCATGCTTAGTATGGCAAAAAGTCAAATTTAACAGGCAAAAGCAACCAGGATTGTTGCAACCATTGCCAATCCTTGATAGGCCATGGGAAAGCATAGCGATGGACTTTATCTTTGATCTTCCAAGAACACAAACAGGAAATGATGGGGTTTGGACTATCATTTTTAGGTTCAGTATTTCATTCCTGTTAGGAAGAAGATAAAGCCAGAACACATGGTCAAGATATTCATGAGCATTATCTTTTAAGTATCACGGGACGCCTCAGTCAATTGTCAATGACAGGGATCCAAGTATGACGAGTCTTTTCTGGAAGGCATTGTTTGAGAACATGGACACTACGCTAAATTTCTCATCTTCGTTTCATCCACAAACTGATGGAGAATCAATGATCACATTAGCTACCTATCACGGTTGGCCTACCTTTCAGATGGACAAAGAGTGCGTTTCTCAATTGCTCTCTCACCATAGAGGTTTATGTGAAGCAGCGGCTTGGGCCCTGGCTTCAGGGTTGCAGGCAAGGAGGGTCATGTATATCGATTGCACAAGGCACTGTATGGCCTCAAGCAGGTCCCTAGAGCTTGGTACCGGAGGATTGATGATTTCTTCACATGTATCGGGCTACACCATTCTCTTTGGGATTTGAATTGCTACGTTGCTTCCCACAGTTTATGGGTTCCCATCATTATTGTGTATGGTGATGACGTCCTCTTACAAGTTCATGGTTCAACAAGATTTGGAGCATCATGCAATCACTTGAGTCAGCTTTTGAGACGACCATTCTTGGGCACCTACAGTTCTTCCTTGGTTTTGAGAGCTGTTAGACCCCATGGGGTGTTTTCTTCTCTTACTGGAAGTCTTCTTGAGACATTCTTGACAAATTCAGGATGACCTGCAGATCCAGGACTCTCCACTGGAAGTCTTCCTGAGACATTCTCGACAAATTCAGGAAGTATTCCCTTACTGGAAGTCTTCCTGAGACATTCTTAACAGATCCAACGACACTCCTCTTGAGCCCAGGGAGAATGAATCTTTACTCGATCCCTCATCCCTGGTTGATGGGTCTCTGTATTGGAATGTTGTGGGCTGCCTTGTATGGTTGACGTACTCCCATTGTTGCCTTTTAAGTTTTCAGTGCTGAGTTATTCTTCGACAAAGCCTCGACAGCGGCATTGAGAGTGTGCTTTGTGTACTTTACGGTACATCTCTGGCACTTTGGAGTATGGGCTGGTAACTGAGATTCTTGGCGCTCTACCTCAGGACTAGTTTTCATAGTCAGGCTTGGGACCGATTTCTTGGAGCAGCAAGAATGATGGTGCCTTCATTGATAGAAGCGAAGCACAGAGCAGCTTGTTTCACTGCTTGTGAAGGCATATGGCTGCAGATATTACTTGGGGAGTTGGCATTTCCTGAGACTGCATGGTGATTGCCAAGAACCCAATGTTTCATGCTTGAACGAAGTATATAGAATTTCAATACTAGGGGGTTGCTGCAGCAGCAAGTGCTCTACAGTTTTCCTGTGGATCAGAAAGAGAGAACTCACACACTTGGTTGGTTCCATGAAAGCAAGAATAGTAACCTAGAGTAGGAGGTTTCCTTCTTCTCTCTCGTGGCTTTGCTCCTCCTCTTTTCAGCCAAGCTTTAGGCAGAGAGCTGTGGCTTAAGCTTTTGATGTATCATGTATGCCCCTCAAGTTTCACAAGGATGGTGTATAGTCATCTAACATATTTCATACATTCCTTGACAATAGTTGTATTTCAACAGTTTATGCTGAGCTCCCTTTGAAACCTTTGATCACCTTCTTGATGTGCCTCTTAGTACTTCAGCCCAAAAACTTACTTTTACCTCCGTATCCTTTTGGACATCCTCGAAGAGTAGGGGATCTCAAACTTTATTGCCTCCTTTTCTATTTCTCACTCCTCCCCTTGGCCTCAAGAAAGTTGTTACAGACAATGTTGATGGTGTCATCTTTTGCTTCGCTTTGTAGTCCAACCCCTTCAGTGTCTTGTCACCCTTTTGACTACTCAAAGGGTCCCTCATTGCAGTTTATATGCAATGCTCGCAATGAGGAAAAATCAATTGAAGATGCCTCATAATTTGACACCGTTTTCTAGGTGTTCGTAGACTTTGTGTTCCTACAAAGAAAAACATGGAGCAAAGTGGAACTGCAAAATTCAATGTAAATGCATCTAACTCATCAATTTTGATGCAATCAAATGCTCCTAGATTACCATTAGAAGGTCGGGTTTTCAACCTTGAGTTCATGTGAGGAACAATCGACTTGGCTTTCCACTGGAGCTTGTGCTCACATGTACATGCTCGACAGTTCCACGTGGGCTAGCTTTCTGTAGGGTCTAGTATCATTATGTACTTGGCATGGGAGCATCGTCTTGTCATAGACTCACGAACGGGAACTGTCCATACCAGTGTTGCATTGCATAGATATATATGTGCTTGCGTGCCCTATTTTTACATGCTGCCTTCTTGCATGAATGCTGTGAATAGTTTCGGGAAAAGGGGACGGCGCCCGAAACTGTGCGTATGCTATTTTCTGACACTTATTGTGGCTTGTGAATAGGTGGTACGTATAATCCTCTTTTTGAGATCAGAAAAATCTTAGGCCTGAAGTCTTGGGCAACCAAAAAGTCATCTGGAACATAAATAAATGTGTGTTCACACACACTTACAACTTAAATTAAAGCGCTTTCACCAAATTGAAAATTTTAACCAGTGGCAAGTCAAAAAGACTTGGAGGAGAATCTGCGAGTTTGAGCTTTTAGGGCACTTTTGGGGGCTGAAAACTCTGATTTTGCAGCATTTTGAAGCTTTCCTAGCCTTATCTTGCCTTGGGGGGTCTCTTTTCATCATCCTCTACTGATTTCTCACCATATGTGAGCTTGGAAATGCTTGTGGGATCAATGAGAGTGACTTTCAACAATGCATTCTTTTTAATACCCATTCTGAGAGAGGGATCATATCATATTAGATACTTTACACATTGGTGACTGAAAACTCTATGGTTGCACTCTATGGACCTATTATCCTTTTGGCCAACTGAGGTGGCCTTGTTCATTAAAACAGTCAGTAAAGAAGTTTTGACTGTTAATTTTCAATTTCTGATTGTAGAGGAGAGCCACACTGCAGCGTCTGGAGTTGGGGCAAAATCCACCGAGGTTCATGGGTGTCCGTACCCTAAGGACTACTTCAGGAGATGATGATCTGGTAACTATTTCCATGTACCCTTTCTCTTTTGCAGGTTTTCGATTCAGCATTATAATGGCACCTCTTTATATTGCAGGTTATGGATTTATATTTGGACTTTGCACCAGCAGAAAACATGAATGCAGTTTTAAGTGTGCAAATGAAGAGGCGCCTAGGTCTTGGTATTAAGACCAACATACATATTTCAAGGCTACAGATTGAAGGAACGGTATGAATTGTAAAAGATGTTCTTGAGCAACGATTTTGTACTTTTCCAAGCTATTTTGGAGCTATTTGATGAGAATTTCTGTATGGTAGGTTCGCGTTGGGCTAAAATTCTCAAAAGGTTGGCCTTTCGTTAGTCGTGCTCGTGTGTGCTTTGAAAATTCTCCTTACGTGCAAATGACTGCTCGACCACTATCTACACATGGTGTCAATGTCAGCGAACTTCCTTTGATAGCAGGATGGATGGTAAAGAGAACCTAGATTGGTGACACTCATTTATTTTTGTCAGTTACTATTTATAGGCCTTTTAATGTCTGAAATTCCAGCAATATGGCTTACCTAGTTCAGTCTGTTTTTTCTAGGAGCGAATGGTGGCAGATGTTTTTGAGCAGTGTTTGGTGGAGGTAACACCTCATTTGAATGTTTAAACCACAGCACATTGTCGTGATATTCTCCTCAGCATGGTGATACCAACTTTGACCATTTCCTAACAGCCACATAAGTCCCTTTTCCCTCTAGTCAATGGACGAGATAGCAAGAAGGCTTCACTTTATATGTTATTACAAGGATAATCAATCTAACACGACTCCAATTAACGATCGCATGCAGTTCATGTATGGTTGAAGTGGCATGTTACACATACTGCTGCTGTTATTGAGATATTGTTGTGCCGGATGGTAGACAAGCGCTTAATAGGAGGCTTAGGCATATGGTGGTCTGATCAGCTGGGGGACTGGTGAAAGGTGAGTGATAGGTAGTGGAATGCAGTCAACGCTGGCTTATTGCTCATCCTCTCGCCCAAGTCCCAAGGCTCAAGATTTTATGACATGATGGAAGTCCTGAGTTGCAAGATAAGAAACCCAATATTTTCTCCCTCTCCATATGAGACCTCTCAGGATGACATTCTATTATATGCAGATGAAATTGTGGAGTTAGTCAGGAGTACAAAAACATCTAGATGCATCAGAATCCTTCTGTGTGGATGGAGACCTCGCAGTGAACTTGACAAAACTAAAGTTCTGCTGTTCGACACCACACAAGCATGGGTAACCAGATCACAATTGCAAGTCACGTTTCGAGGATAGATTTTGGGGAGAGCCAGTTGAGTATGTGAAATCCTATATGTACTTGGGAGTCACTTTCTGTAATGTGCAGCGGAAACGAATGATGGTGAATGCTCAGGATGAGTGCTCAATGCGTACTCAAGGTTCCTTTTACTGAATGAGAGAGTTCCTTTTATGTCATGAGAGAGATGCAAAGACTACAGAGACGAGAGAGTGATACTGTGAGTGAAGGAGAGAAAGAGAAAACTAACAATGGATGGGTCTCAAATCCCCCTCCAAGGGCCCCCTCTCTATCCCTAAAGAGGTATTTGCTTTAGATTGCACGAATGCTGATACAATGGTCCTAGATGCTGATGGGATCGGGCTATGGATGCTGAAAACGGAAACGCTGGCCTTTGAGGGGTGATGGCTGGTTCTGCTACCATGCTGAAAGACGCTAGGGGATGTGTACTGATGGGCTGGCTGCCTATAGGGTATTGTGGGTACTGAATTTCGATGATTTAATGGTGACTGTGAGGGCCACCTTTATATGTAATCAAGGCTGGGTCTAGCAAGGCATAATAAAACCCCACAATTCTACAAATGGTGGATAAATGTCAACTATTAATAAGTTTAAGAACCTACTAATAAGAGGTGCTTCGTATGCGTGAAACTACCGAGGCTTGGTAGTACTAATGATCTGTATGGGATCACTCCCCAGTGCTTACACCTACCAGACACTAGCTGTGCTCATGTGCAATCAGAGGGTATGCAACTAGATGCCTAGGCATGCAGGTCCTTCGTATAGGCTCAGAAGGGTGCCATAACACTGTTCCTAAGCTGTCCTAAACCCTAGAAGTAGGAGTTAGCTTGTCCACATGCACATAGGGTTAGATGTACACGTGACACTTTCAAAGTCCGCCGTTCTCGATGGAGGCGGCAACGAAGGCCACACTTGTACGTGGTATGGTTGTTCGAACCATGCACAAAGCTATGGTTGTTTGATATACACATAGCTATGTTAGGTTATGTGGACTTTGGCTTATGTGGTATGCTTCTGAATGTGTACCACTTCGAGTCTACTTGGATCCTCGTTGACATGGAGTCATGTGCTTAGTCTTAGGTGTACTAGAGGACAATTGGAGTTATTAGCACCCCCTCTTCTAGGGTCGACCTTACATTCTTGGTGTTGATTTGAGAGAGTTCTTGGACTCATATGGACTTGTTGTAATGTGCAACAGAAGTGAATGATGGTGTGTGGCTCAAGATGAGTGATCAGTTGGTGCTCAAGGTTCCTTTTACTGACGGGATGACTTAATGAGAGATTGTGCAATGACCAAATAACGAGAGTGGATTGCAAACTGTGAGTGCAAAGTGCATGAGAGTGCTAGAGAGTGAGAGAGAAAAAAGACTACACTAGCTGGGGTCCCAAGCCCCCCTCCAAGGGCCCCCCTCTCCATTGCTAGAGAGGTATTTGCTTTAGATTGCACAAAGTTTGGTAAAATGCTTCTAGATGGTGTGGTACTTGATGACGACGACGATGACGATGACGATGTCGACGACGACGACGTCAAGGCTGAAAATTGAAAATGCTAGGTAATCTACTGTGGATCTGCTATTGTGGCGGTACTGTGGGGCTGATCTGCAACCGCTGTCTCATGCAAGGCTGAAGGTGCAAAAACGCTAGCTGATCTGGGCTGAATCTGCAAAACGCTGGGTGCTTTGGGCTGAAACAGAAAACGCTAGGCTGATCTGCTACTAGTGGTCGATACGAAGAGGATCTGCACAACAGGGCAACGGAAAGTTGCGGTACGGCGAGCCTCAGGGCTGAAAACTGAAAACGCTGATGGCTGTGGGCTGAAAAGGCTGATTGCCTGATGCTGAAAACGTTGGCCTGATCTTGAGAATACGCTAGAGTTCCTAAGGTGTTGCCTGGCTGCTTGGTGCCTGCCTCCTTGTGTCTGTGCTTCTTCTGCCCTCTATTGGCGCCCTGTGCCTTCTTATATAGCTGCAATAAACTAAGTCGAGCAGCTACACTTCAGCCCCCACGATTCTAGATAAAAACAATAAGTCACTTATTACATAAATGACTTATTAGAGGTGGTTCACACGTTGGAGCAAAAATTGGGTTCATGCAGTGGGAAATGCTCATGGTGGGTACTGGGTCATGATGCTAATGATCCTGGGTTGTGCAATCAGAGGGTATGTAGCTACTCTACGTTCCTGGACATGCACAGCCCGGCCCACGTACAAGCTCACAAGGTTGCCAAAACACTTCCTAGGCTACCTAAACCCTAGAAGTAGGAACAACTTGTCCACATGCACATAGGGTTAGATGTGCATGTGACATCCCCCCTTTTCAATGTGAGATACCGGTATCGAGCTGTATGGCGTTCGTAAAGTCTGCCAACAACTCCCAGGGTCCTACAAAGTGCTCCTAGCCGGCCCACTCATAATAAGACTTCATTTCTTGGAACATTCTATGGTAAGAGACATTATCATCAGGTTGTACGTTGTTGTGGTCTCATGGGTCCATTTGGCCTTCAAGAGACGTTAATATATCTTTCTTTCTTTCTTGTTGAGATACCCCTTATATAAATTATACCTACTTTGTTTTTGTTGTATTTTCGTGGTTTGCAAAGAGCATAAATTTTATGATGTTTTGCGTCATAAGCTCATTTTTACGTAACATACTAGACATTGTTGTGATCTTTCTTATACTCTTTCTTTTGTCAATTATTGTCAGTTGTAATTTTGCAATGTCTAGGCATGGAGACGTTTGGACAATTTTTTTTTTTCCCCGAGAAAAAGATCCTTCTATTAGTTAATGAAAACTGCCCATAGGGCTACAACCACCTCTGTAAGAGAGGGCTACAACAAGCATGATGGGGAGACTCCCCCAATGAAAAAACAGCATATATACAATGAGGCTAAATCAAGAGATGGGAGGAGGGAAGAGCCACACAGGTGGACAGTAGTGCCATCTGAGCACCCCTTGGACTATGGTGTAGAAAGGCCTAGGGCGCCAGAGTCGAAGGAAAGCCTCGCGGCGATCCCGCATGCGGTCGGAGCTGCCCTGTAGTCCCTCAAGCTGTCCTCTGAGAGTATGGATCAGCTCTAGCCAAAAGTCACGAACAGTCTCTGCTGGTGGCACAGGGTGAGCCTCAAAGATGCGGAAACAGCGGGCCCGCCAGATGAACCAAAGTGTCAAGCCACTGATGAGCTCCCAACACTCCTCTCTCTCACTGTCCAAACCAACCTGACAACTCAAGTACCGAACTGCAGTCCCTGGGGGAATCCACCTGAAACCCTCTCCTGGCATCCAATTTGGCACAGGAGCACTCCCAACCGAGAAAGCCACTGTCTTTCTCCAGTTGATCAGTGCGCCCGATGCACAACAAAAGGTCTCCAAAGCCTGCTCACATCTGTGCAGATTGGCCTCCTGGCCCTCTAAGTACAAGGCTGAGTCATCGGCAAACTCAACGTCCAATAGCTCATCTCCCCGAATAGGGAGTGCTAAGCCCCGCAGACCAACTTGCTGTGACACCAAAAATCTGCTCATCGCCTCCGCATAGAACAGAAAGAGAAAGGGGGCAAGAGGACAACCCTGTCTGACCAAGCGTGTGAGCATGAAGCGCTCACCTCTACCTCCTGCCAAAAGCACCTGAGTGTGAGCCTGTCTGTACAAAGCTGACACCCCTCTGATCCAAGCATCTGAGAACCCCATCCTGCGTAGAGTGCCCTCTAGGAAGTCCCAGTCAACTCTGTCGTATGCCTTCTCAAAATCGAGGAGAAAAATCACAACGTCCTCCGCATGGAGCCGTGCCAGGGCAGAAGCCTCCGAGAAAGTGAAGATGTTGTCAAGGATACTGCGTTCCTTGACAAAACCTGTCTGAGTCCCATGTATAAGGCTCTCCAAAAGTGGTTGAATCCTCAAACTCAGAGCCTTGGCAAGAATTTTGTAGGTTGAGTTGAGGATGGTGATGGGGCGCCACTGTCGAATCTCATCCAAGGAGCCACCCTCCTTTGGAATGAGGTAAATCAGGCCCTCACTCATGCTATCAGGCGTCCCTCCTGTGTGGAAAATGTACTGAAAGGCACTACAAAGATCTGGGCCAAGCAGGCCCCAATACTCCAAGAAAAAGCTGGGAGTCAACCCATTCTCACCTGGACAGCTACCACGAGGGAGGGCCCTAAGAGCCGTGTGTAGCTCCTCAAGCTGAAGTGGCATCTCTAGCCTCTGGTGCATCTCCTCTGTCACAAGACAAGGCATCTGTGCCCAAACTTGCTCCCTGCATGCATCCTGCCGCTTTGACTGGGGCTTAGCCGACAGTAACTCACGCTAAAAGTCAGTAGCAATTGCACGCATATCCTCGGGCTCACAAACAACTGACCCATCGGGTCTCCTCATCTGATTGACCTTGGCATGCGAGTGCCGAGGTCCCACTGTCTCAAAAATAGCACCAGTCACTCTGTCACCCACCCGAGTCCACTGAGATGCCTGTCGGTGAAAGACAAACTCATGACGCCTCTCCTCTGTGCTAGCAAGCTCCTGTCGAGCCTGCTGTAACTGCTCCTCCAACCATGGACTGTCTGGATGCTGCTCCTGCATCCTCTGTAGTGAAGCAATGCCTCGTCTGAGACGCTGCTCCTCCTCTCTCATTGCAGCCCGCTCAACCAGAGACTCCTGGAGAAAAAAGTGGCTAAGCTGAGCTAGGCCTAAGGCCACTCTGTCTGCAGGTGGAACCTGGCTGTCCATGCCCTCTGCCTAGAGAGCCTCTACCCTCTCTCTGAGTGCTGAGTCCAACAAGACCCGCTCTGGGATGCGAAGCATCGTGCTCCCACTCCTCTGCCTGTCCGCCACTGTGAGGATCACTGGTGCATGGTCCGAGAAGGATGTCCCTACCAGGATGCCCACTGATCCCCCCAAGTCACTGAAGTGGTCACTAGTGTAGAAGCGATCTATCCGCGATAGATTCACTCCTCCCACTCTAAGGTCCAATCTAGAGAAGGCAAGATTGGCTGGAGGCCTCACAAAGCCAGAGTGCTGCCATGTATCAGAGACCCTCAAAGTCATACACAACCTCTCCCAAGCTGCTAACTCGACTCCATGCACAGTAGCATGGCTGCCTCCAATCCTCTCAGAAGGGTCCTCCAACATGTTGAAGTCCCCTCCTACACACCAATGGTCGGCCTGCGGCAAAGACTCAATAATCTGTGACCAAAACTCTGTACGAGCACTCACCACATTCGGCGCATAGATGTTCAGGAAGCCCACAAGGCCACCCTGAACCTGCATAGTAATCCACTGAGCACTGCCTGGCACAATAATCCCTCTGCCCACAATGGCCTGCTGCAATGAATCCGGAAAAGTCATACATACCCCACCCTGGATGCCTCCAGGTCCAAAAGCAGCTGACCAAAAGGTATCATATCGTCCACGCAAAATCTGACCACATCGCCGAATGCGGCTCTCACACAGATGGTGCTCCTGAAGCATAAGGAGATCAATCTCTCCTCCCACAAGGCAACGCTGAAGCTCCTGACGCAATCGGCCCTGCTGTCGCTGAAACTGGGGCCCACCTAGTCCCTGCACGTTCCATGAGACGATTCTCATGGGGAGCGAGAGAGAACAGATGCTGCCGCAGCAGCAAGACGGGCTATCTTCGAGGCTGGCTTGGATGGGGACTAATCCGCATCCGAGCGTCCTCTAGATAGGCGAGAGGGCAGTGAGTGCCTAGCCGAAGCCCAAGCAGAGCGAGCCGTGCGTAAAGCAACCTCCTCTGTCTAGGAGTCCTCATGAATGTATATAGCAAGGCAAACATTGTGTATCAGCAGAGAAGTACACCACAATGTGCCTACATCCTGCTGAGTCTGGGGGTGTCACCGCAAACTTGGCCAATGGCCACAAAGTCTACAGTAAATTTGTAACTCCAAGTTCTCCCATGTGATGAGAGAACTCGAGAACTTGTGTATGCAACCATCCCAACATTGAGTCGAGGGACCACTCTGTCTCGGTCCTACCACAGAGGGGGAAGGAGAAACCAACTGCTGAGTCCAAGGCCTCTGTCCCCCTAGCGGCGAGGAACAAAGCATGGACCCTGAAGCAGGCTGCCTCGTGGTCTGCTGCGGAATCGCCGAGAAAGCGAGTGAACCCGTAGTCGAAGAAGTCCCAGCGGCGTTGGAGGTCAATGCTCGTCAGACCACGAGGGATAGCTGCAAGGAAAGATGTCTGAATCTGCAGAGGGGGCCGCAAGAAGGGCTGACCCTCTCTCGCTAGGCGACTCGTGGCAAAGGCACTGCCACGAGATCTCCTAGCCGTCGGAGAGGGACGAGTCTCCTGAGTCGACTGTGGAACTAGAGCAGGAGGGGGGGGAGAGGGAGCTAGGGGGAGCGGAGGAGAAGAGGAGCGGGGTGGGGCGACAGAGTTAGAGGGGCGAGGTGGAGAGGCGACGGGAGCAGAGGGCGGGGGATGAGGAGGAGGGGGGAACTTTGAAGGGGGAGCGGCTGTCGAGGGTGAAGCGGAGATGGAGGCTAGCGTAGGGGACTCCTCCTGCTCAAGAGGACCAAAGCGGTTTCCCGTGGGAACCCACTGCTGCTGAGTAGGCACCTGAGGGCCACTCTGAGTGCCAGGCTGTCGCTGTGGACCCTGGCGTCGACGGCCACGGGCCTGCTGCCAACCCTCCTCCGCTGGAGCCCGAGGCTCGGAGGGTGGCTCTTCATCTGTGCGCTGTGCCGCTGACTGTGGCTGCGGCCTAGCCTTGGCAGGCTGAGGATGAGGCTGAGGTGCAGGTCGTGGTCTCCTTTGTGGACAAGCCTTCGCAAGGTGGCCCATCTGTCGGCAAATGAAGCACTGGTTCGGTAGGACCGAGTACTCCACACTCTGTCTAAACCAACCCCCACTCACCCGAGGCAGAAGGATGACCTTCGGGAGCGTGTGGGTATCTCTGACCAAAACTCGAACTGAGGGGATGCCAGCCGCCTTGGAAGCTACTGATGCTGCCGTACGAGGTGTCTCCAGGACAGTCCCGATGGCGGAGCCAATCCTGGATAGAAGTGGTAGGTACTCCCTCCGTAAACCCGGAAAGCAGACTGAGACGGGGATGTCTGCCTCCTCTACTAGAACATCCGAAGTCGGGTCAAAACCATGTCACCAATGTCGAAAGTGGGCGTGTGATGCTCGGATGGCCAGTGGACTCATAGCTATGACCTTGGATGCCATCTCTGAGGTCTCGAACTCAATCTAATAGTACCCCCGTCCGAGAATCTGGACATCCAAGATCTTGCGCACCTCTGCGAGAAGGCGGGCCTGGAGAAGGTCTCGCAGCTGTCCTCTGCTAGGCCGGGTGCCGAGAATCTTGCAGAGGACCGAAGTCGCCTGCAATCGCTCTACTTCTGCGGCAAGGCTCGCTTGCTCTGTCGGCGAGAGAGCAAGTCGAATGGTGGGCTCAGCGGGGTCGGGCAAGGGGGCTTCTGGCGAGTCCCTCTGTGGCGAAGCTGGAGCCTCCATCTGTGTCTACTGCTGTGTCATAAGAAGAGGGCGACGGGCAGACGCTGCAATCAGGCGCAGGAGACATTACCCCAAAAAGTGAAGCAGTGCCGAGGAGGCCGAATTGCAGGGGATGACGGGGAGAAATCGAGGCGGGCGGGAGGACGGGCCGGGGGGGGCAGCGGGATGGGGAGGGTGGAGGCACTGGTGGCTGCGGGAGGAGGGGGTGACGGGGGTGGCAGCGCGGGGCAGGCAGTGGGCGGGTTGGCAGGCTGGCAGCTCAGGCAGCAGGCAGCGCGAGGGTGCGTAGCGGGGCAGAAGGGCCGGGGGGGGGGAGGCAACGGGCTGAGGTGAGGGGGGGGGGGGGGGGGGGAGGTGGGGAAGCGATGGCGTGCGCAGGTGAAGCAACAGCAGCAAGCGGCGGTTTTCTAAGCTTATAAAATTTTTATGTTTGGACAATTTGCATGCCTTTGGATATTAATATGTTCTTTTTTTCTTTCATTGCCTACTCAGCAAGAGGTTTGGACCTATTTGAAGATTCCTCAAGTATCCAAAACAAAGATACCTAGGGCTCTATGCGATGGCGGTTGAAGGATGGAGATACAAGAAATCCTTGAGAAGAGAGTAGGTGTAGCAGGGCTACAGTGTCACTTCACAGGACAGACAGACAGTTGGACAATTAGTTACAGTTGGTCTGGTTCACACTAGACGGACCCTTTTGGGATGGGGAGTGACACGTGGCAGGGTATCGACGGTGGTCTAGTGGACATTGTGGCCAGGTCACCACCACCATTCAGTTTGGAGATAGACTTAGCTGACTGGACATTTATGAGCCGTTGGTGGCTCTTTATGGTTGTACATATGAGTAGTCGTTTTGGGCCAGTTGCATTATCTTGTACGTAGTCGTCTAGAGTGAGTCTATGCACAGAGCACTGCTTCACCATCCTTGCACATCTGAGCCTCGACACCCCCATTGCACCTGTGAGTCTTGGGCTGGAGCTGAGTGTGTTGCCACGCCAGAGTCTGTATCAGTCTTTGAGATAGTCGAGTCATATGTTCTGGTCTGCTGTTGTGTCTTTGTGAGGTTTGTTGATGGCTATTGTTTCTTTTCTGTTCAGTTTGTTTGAGTGAGATTGTCACGCACATTGCACTGAGGACCACCCACTATAGAGAGCACGACACATTATCCGCGCTATAGGTGCTCTCATTTTGGTGATCACGGTGGGACCTCTACAGAAATCTCACTCTGTGAGGTGCAAATCTTGAAGCTAGTTAGGATTATCTAGCTTTGCCGACCTTGCCTTGCACTGTTCTCCTATAGCCTGGTCCAACTGTTCCCCTCTCGCCTGGTCCAACTGGTCTAGTCCTCTCTCGCCCTGGTCCAACCTGTCCTCGTCCCTGTCTAGACCTCCTCGACCTTGGTCTAGTCCTCCTCGTCCCTGGTCCAGCCTGGTCCAATCACTTGCCTGGTCTAGTACAATCTAGACCAGTCTTCAGACAGTTCAAGGTTTTCTTGCCCGAAGGTTGGTGGGATTGGTTGTCACTACATGACACATACAAGGCGGTCTGTCGAGCGTCAAAGCGCACTACTGAGCCCTCTGAAGTACTATAACAGAAGACGACCTTTGGTACCGAGTAGAAGTCCTTCAACCTCATCACCTATCTCTGCACATACATCACCGATTCCTTCATCCGCTTCCACATCTTCGAGATCTCCTTCTCCAGTAAAGCTCTCTCCTATTCTGCTACAGGCTACTGAGCTACAGGCTCAGCAAGGGGCCATGGAGCCGTTGGCTAGCGTTTTGGCTAAGGTAAACATCAAGTTCCCTACATTCAAAGGACTCTCTTCAGAAGATGCTGACGACCATGCAAGGAGATTTGTCTCTCTCTGTAGGGGTTGTGGTCTTAACAGGGAAGATGCCTACTTGGTACTCTTTCCATCCACCTTGGATGGCTTAGCAGAGAAATGGTACAGCCAGTTTGCAGAGAACCATTTTGCAACTTGGGTAGCCTTAAGGCAACAGTTCTGTGCAGCTTTTAGGCCCGGTGACTACCAGGAGAAGGTGTTGGATGAGTTAGCCAACATGGTGCTCCAGCCAGAGGAGACTTTTGCAGAGCTTATGACTAAGACCAAGTCTCTGGTTGCCAAGCTTCCTCAGCAACCCAGGGAATTCATGGTGAAGAAGTGGGTGGAGAAGGCGCTTCCCAAAACTTCTCAACAAAAACTCCGAGAGTCTCCGGCCCGACACCACTTTGGAGGAGTTCATCGCAGTTGCTACTAGGATAGAGGAGGCTAGGAAGCTGTTCAACAACTCCCCTCACATAGAGACCTCCTCTGTGTTTCCAGAAGGTCCTGCTGATCCATTGACTTTTTTACGGAGAGAACTTGAAGCCCTAACACTACAACGCGCTCTTCAAGAGGAGAAAAATATCTCTTCGCCAGGAGAAACCCCCACATCTTGAGGCTTTAGATCAAATCAAGAGAGAGCTAGAAGAGCTTCGGTCTCAACAAGAGACTACAGCTATGGTATGGTGCAGCTCGTGTCGCTCTCAAGGGCATCCTCCACAGGACAATCCCCTTCGGGCTTATTGCCACTTGTGCGAAAAATCTGGGCACGAAGACAAGGATTGCTACTATATCAAAGGGTTGCGGCAAATACAACAAAGTCTAGGTCCTCTCCAACAAGGGCTAGCACCTGCATCGAACATGGTCTCACCCTATGGCCATCAAAACCCGTTGCCACCTTTGCTGACAACACCTCCTATGCAGCAAGGTATGCACAATAACTTTGCATCTCCCAGCTTTTATCATGCTAGTACTCCTTCAGTTCCCCAAAGCTTCTACACGTCAGCCTCCGGCTTCATGCAGCAATGGCAGAGACCACCTCGCCCCTCAAATAGGCCAATTTTGTGCTACATGTGCGGAGAGTATGGACACTATCAGAGCAAATGTCCCTTACCAGAAGGGTCCCCTGCTTGTCGACATTGCCCTGAAGCTAAGGATCACTATAGTAAGGATTGCCCAAAACAACGAGCGTCCACATCTACAAGCACAAGCCAACAGGAGTTTACATTTCCAAAGCTTAACATCATCACAGTAAGCTAAATTCCACAGGCACCGCCTTCCACTCTTGTAGTTGCCTCTCAAGAAGGGTTGAAGCAAGTGGAAGAGCCGGCTGGGGTGCTCACACGGGCACATAGAGCTGCTCTAGGCCTCAGCCTCCCTGGTGGTCCAATCTTTCCATCTCCTGTCACACAAATGAGTCAACCTCCAGTAGTAACTGACAAACCAGCAGGTAGTGTCAAGAGCCAGCCTACCTCGCTTCTATTAGATATTGATGGTGCTTTCATCGAAGCAGTAGAGGACTTGTAGAAGCTTAACATACCGGAGCAAGCTCTAATCATAGGAAACAAGCCCATAGCAGAGTCTATCTTGAAAAACAATTTTCAACAAGTGTCACTGTACGACATGCTTCGACTTGATGCAAATTTTAGAAGTGACACCCTTTCCATCATCCAGTCTCTGTACCCTGGTGCAGGGCCTAGTGGCGGGCACCTACCTGTGCAGCCCTTGGAGTCCTATATGATTTCATATCCAGCTGCTCCCCTCACCGACTATAAAAGTCCTTGTCTCACTGTGTCTATTCTTGGGCATCAATTCTCAGCGTCATCGTCATTAAATATCTAATATCTAACCAACCCAAATGATTTTCTCATATTAAATTGATCATTTAATATGGGATAATAGACGGGAACAAGGGTTAGAATATAGACATGTGCTTACGGATCTCTCAACACGGGGCCAATGGTAAAGGGGCCCAAATGAGAGATGGTTTGTCAAAGAGCAAGGTTAACTAATGAAGCTTAAAAGACCTTAGGGTTAGCTTCATTAAAGACCTCCAATGGTTAGTGTTAAAAGTCCTTTTGACCTTAAGCAAGCTAGGGTTGTGCTTGAGGTGAGAACCTTAAGCAAGCTAGGGCTGTGCTTGAGGTGGGAACCCGACCTAAACTTAGGCGAGATAGGGCTGTGCTTGAGGTGGGAACCTGAAGCAAGCTAGGGTTGTGCTTAAGGTGGGAACCTGACCTAAACTTAGGCAAGCTAGGGTTGTGCTTGAGGTGGGAACCCGACCTAAACTTAGACAAGCTAGGGTTGTGCTTGAGGTGGGAACTCCACCTAAGGTGCTTGTCATGCTTGATGACTAAGGTACTTGAGGTACTTGTCACATTTAATGAGGAAGTTGCTTGAGAAGCTTCCTATGCATGGGGGGTAAGATGCTTGAGTCAAAAAGAGAACCTACTCACTTAATGAGGAAGTTGCTTGAGAAACTTCCTATGCATAAAAATCTCAAAGTTAGGGGAATTCTAAAAGAGCACATGGGACACATGTCAAACTCTCACTAAGCTTAACCACATGGGTGCTTGAATGCTATTGGTTGGGCTAAAGAGGGGTCCAATGAGCTTTTACTTCCACCTAACAAATATCTAGATATTTTCAAGCTCTCTCTCTCTAAGGGGTAAGGAGGACACTTGTCAAAAGGCTACCCATATGCTTGACTGCATGCTGGATGTGATTGGCTAAGGGGAGAGGGGTCCAATGAGCTTGTAGCAAGAGAATTTTCGCCCAAAGCAAGGAAGGGGGGTGCTAGGGGGATATACACCATCACACACACTCATTGGAGACACCATTCTTACTTGGTGAAAGTTGAGGAACACCACCTCCTTGTCCAAGCTTGTGAGAGTGAAAGCCTACATCAACACTCTTGGCTATGGAATGCAAATCCAATCAAGAGTCATGCTTCAATGGTTAAGCTTGCCATCTTCTCCATCTCCATTACTACGCTATTATGTATGCTAGCAAGAAGAGTAACGATACGTGAGGAACTACTTCTTTCTTCTATGGAATGTTTCTTCTTCCTCTTCCCTATCCTCATTCCCCGCTAGCTCTCTCCACCTTCGAAGGTGTTTGAGGCCTTGGGACTGAGGCTTGGAATAGTTAATGCTTTCTTCAAGTTTTTGTTATGTTATGTTTGTGCAAGGACATGGCTATCGTTCTTGCTCCAAAAGAAATGCTCGCAATGAGATTCCTAGAGCTTCCACTATCGAAGCTTCAAAAGAGGATACTCATTGCAAAGGATCACCTCTCTCCTATGCTTGGGGAAAGGTAAGGGAGCATGATGCTTTCATCCTGTTTGACCCTGGTTCTGGTCTCAACTTCATATCGATGGAGTTGGCCACTAAGTTGGGCATTCAAGCTTTTGAGATGGAAGATGCTGTAACAGCCGATGCCACTTTCAAGGAACAACAAGCCTCCATTATTCCCTTGATTGGGAAGTCGAGGCTTTATGTCCAAAGCTATGTCGACAAAGAAGACTTCTTCATCTCTCCTCTCCAACATGAGGATGTTATCCTAGGGATACCATGGTTCAACCGCATGGCTGCCAACGTGAAGTTCCCTGAAAGGAGAACCTACTTCACCTACAGGGACAAAGAATATGTATATAGATGCTAATGAGTCTGGTCGTACTATACCACTTGTAAATCCTCTCGCCCTTGATAAATCAATGAAAAGCTCAGTTTCTGTGTACATGATTTTTGTCAAAGAATCCCAAAATGGTCCTAATGTTTCATCAAAGGTGAATGGTAGAAATCAAGAAGAGTTAGACTTGGCTAACTTTCTAAAAGGATTCCAAGATGTGTTCATTGATGATATCCCTATGGACTTACCTCCAAAATGAGGGGATGATGACCATCGAATTGAGCTCCTATCAGGAAGCTCACCGCCTAACAAACCTCCCTATCGAGTTTCACAAGCTCAACAGGAGGAGATCATGAGGCAAGTACAAGAATTGGTAGACAAAGAAATGGTGAGGCCTAGCTCCTCTCCCTTTTGCTCTCCAATCTTCTTAGTGCAAAAGAAAGATGGTACATACCGCATGTGTGTGGACTATCGCGCACTAAACCATATCACTGTCAAAAACAGATTTCCCGTACCCCGGGTAGAAGATCTGTTTGATAAGCTACAAGGCTCTACCTACTTTAGTAGGATTGACCTTAAAAGTGGCTATCATCAAATAAGGATAGTGAATGAAGATATCCTAAAGACTGCGTTTCGAACAACGTTTGGCCTTTATGAATATCTAGTCATGCCTTTTGGCTTGACTAATGCACCAGCTACATTCAATCGATTAATGGAGAAAATTTTTAGACCCTACCGCAAATTCACTGGAGTGTTCTTTGATGATATCATCATCTACTCCAATTCCTTGGAGGAACACAAGCAACATCTCCAAGTGATTTTTCAAGCATTAAGGGAGAATAAGCTTTTTCTCAATCAAAAGAAAAGCGATTTTTTCCTTCAAGAGATTCAATACTTAGGTCACATTATCTCTCGTGATGGTATCCGTATGGATCCATCAAAGTTGGAGGTAATAAAAGCATGGCCTAATCCAAGGAATCTACATGAGCTAAGAAGCTTTATTGGTATGTGTGTATACTATAGACGCTTCGTAGCAAAATTCTCTCAAATAGCAGGACCATTACATGACTTAACAAAGAAAAACGTTAAGTATTCATGGACTGCTAAGGAGCAAAGTGCTTTTGACAAGCTCAAAGAGAAGCTTATCTCCCAACCAGTCCTCATGCTTCCGGATCTCTCAAAGCCATTTGAGGTCCAATGTGATGCTTGTGGTGATTGCTTTGGAGCAGTCTTGCTTCAAGAAGGGCATGCCATAGCATATGAGAGCCGAAGGATCAACACGGATGAACGGGTCTTCGGCATTTATGAGAAAGATCTGTTAGCTGTTCTAGATACCCTAGACACATGGAAGCACTATCTATTGGGGACTCCATTCATCTTACGAACAGACCATCAAAGTCTCAAGTACTTCATGACGCAAACAAAGCTTTCCGACAAACAAATGAGGTGGGCAAATTTTCTTTCAAATTTAAGTTCCACATTGCTCACATTGCTGGAAGCACAATCAAGTGGCTGATGCACTTTCGCGACGACCAAAAGTTAATGCTGTGTCAATAGCAACTCACAACGATCTATCTTCTATGATAGATGAGTATGCTACTGACCCTGACTTTAAAGATATAATGTCAGCCCTTGCTTTGGGAAAGAAAGAGGAACCATTCACCTTGCAGGATGGTTATCTTCTCCATGGCAATAGGCTATGTGTTACCCACTCCCTTCGTGAGAAAGTCATGTATGAATCCCATGCCCCTCCCTATGCAGGGCATAGAGGCATTCAACCTACTCTTCGAGGAGTAGAGACGTACTTTTATTGGCCTACCATGAAAGTGGACATACAAGAGTATGTTTCAAAATGTGTAGTATGCCAAAAGACCAAGTATGATAGAGGGAAGCAACCTGGATTACTCCAGCCATTGCCAATTCCTAATTCACCATGGGAGAGTATATCCATGGACTTTATCTTTGGATTACCAAAATCTATCCATGGGAATACGGGAATATGGACAATAGTCGACAGGTTTAGCAAGCAAGCACACTTTATCCCTGTCAAGAAGACTATTAAGGCACACCAAATGGCAACTCTCTTCATATCGTAGATTTTCAAACACCATGGATTGCCAACATCCATCGTGTCAGATAGAGATCCTAGAATGACCAGTAATTTTTGGAAAGGTCTCTTCGAAAATCTAGGTACAAGATTGAATTTCTCTTCGGTCTATCACCCACAAACGGATGGCCAAAGTGAGGTAGCCAATCTTACGATTCTTGATCTACTAAAGACCTATGTTACAGAAGTAGATCAACGCTCACAATGGGAAAAGTACTTACCTCTTGTAAAGAATGCGTATAATAATACTATCCATACTTCTACGGGAAAAGCACTTTTTGAAATCATAGAAGGAAAACCTAAAAGTCCCTTGCTACTTAAAGTACATGGGAAGATCTTCGTTGCCGATGAGTATAGCCGTGACCTGCAAACATCTTTTCAAAAGATTAAGGAGGCTATATCCATCTCCCAACTAAGGCAAAAAGCTGCTGCTGACAAACACAGAAGGGCCTTAACGTTCAAGGAAAATGATTGGGTCTTACTTAAGTTTCTTAAGGCTCGATTGAGGCAAATGACGGGCAAAAATCCTACGGGCCATCAAAAGTATTATGCTAAACTAGCAAAAAGATACTATGGTCCTTTTCAAATTTTGAAGCCAATCAATGAGGTAACTTATCAACTCAAGTTACCTAACCATTGGCTCATACACAATGCTTTTCATGTGAGCCTACTTAAGCCCTACAAAGGAGAGCCTCCAAATGACCCAATTATTGAAGACCCTCCCGAAATCGAAGATCAAGAAGAGGTACTACAACCCGAAGCTATCCTTCGACATGAAGACAAGGTACTACGACATGGTAAGATTATCCGATGGTATCTTATTAAGTTCAAAAATTATCCTTTTAAAAATGCTAGATGGATGCAAGGAATGTAGCTTAAGGATAGTATGAACCTTGTCAACGCTTACAATGCTACCTTAGAGTAACCAAATGTACATGTTTCTTTTAAATGGTTAATGTTTTTGTCTTATAAGACTAATTCTCTCTTTACTGTGCACAAATTTAAGTAGTATGCATACTAAGGATCATGTTTGAGATGACGACGTCTCTCAAACACCATGTAGAATTTGTCACTCTACTTGGAAGGATGACATGGACTAAAGAGCAGACATGCTTGCGGCAGCTATGTCTCCCAAGCACCAAATGGATTAGTCATCTTGGAATGATGTCGTAGGGTAAAAAGGGATCCTCTACCCGCTAAGACAAATTGACTAATGACTATGACTTTATCTCTTTTACCTCATAGTCGAGGACGACTATGATTTCAAGAGAGAGGTAATGTCATTAAATATCTAATATCTAACCAACCCAAATGATTTTCTAATATTAAATTGATCATTTAATATGGGATAATAAACGGGAACAAGGGTTAGAATATAGATATGTGCTTACGGATCTATCTCAACACGGGGCCAATGGTAAAGGGGCCCAAATGAGAGATGGTTTGTCAAAGAGCAAGGTTAACTAATGAAGCTTAAAAGACCTTAGGGTTAGCTTCATTAAAGACCTCCAATGGTTAGTGTTAAAAGTCCTTTTGACCTTAAGCAAGCTAGGGTTGTGCTTGAGGTGGGAACCTTAAGCAAGCTAGGGCTGTGCTTGAGGTGGAAACCCGACCTAAACTTAGGCGAGATAGGGCTGTACTTGAGGTGGGAACCTGAAGCAAGCTAGGGTTGTGCTTAAGGTGGGAACCCGACCTAAACTTAGGCAAGCTAGGGTTGTGCTTGAGGTGGGAACCCGACCTAAACTTAGACAAGCTAGGGTTGTGCTTGAGGTGGGAACTCCACCTAAGGTGCTTGTCATGCTTGATGACTAAGGTACTTGAGGTACTTGTCACATTTAATGAGGAAGTTGCTTGAGAAGCTTCCTATGCATGGGGGGTAAGATGCTTGAGTCAAAAAGAGAACCTACTCACTTAATGAGGAAGTTGCTTGAGAAACTTCCTATGCATAAAAATCTCAAAGTTAGGGGAATTCTAAAAGAGCACATGGGACACATGTCAAACTCTCACTAAGCTTAACCACATGGGTGCTTGAATGCTATTGGTTGGGCTAAAGAGGGGTCCAATGAGCTTTTACTTCCACCTAACAAATATCTAGATATTTTCAAGCTCTCTCTCTCTAAGGGGTAAGGAGGACACTTGTCAAAAGGCTACCCATATGCTTGACTGCATGCTGGATGTGATTGGCTAAGGGGAGAGGGGTCCAATGAGCTTGTAGCAAGAGAATTTTCGCCCAAAGCAAGGAGGGGGGGTGCTAGGGGGATATACACCATCACACACACTCATTGGAGACACCATTCTTACTTGGTGAAAGTTGAGGAACACCACCTCCTTGTCCAAGCTTGTGAGAGTGAAAGCCTACATCAACACTCTTAGCTATGGAATGCAAATCCAATCAAGAGTCATGCTTCAATGGTTAAGCTTGCCATCTTCTCCATCTCCATTACTACGCTATTATGTATGCTAGCAAGAAGAGTAATGATACGTGAGGAACTACTTCTTTCTTCTATGGAATGTTTCTTCTTCCTCTTCCCTATCCTCATTCCCCGCTAGCTCTCTCCACCTTCGAAGGTGTTTGAGGCCTTGGGACTGAGGCTTGGGATAGTTAATGCTTTCTTCAAGTTTATGTTATGTTATGTTCGTGATGCATGAAGCTTTCCATCTTCATTGCATCACCAAGGTCACAAGGAACACAAAAATGTATTGTACCAAGTCTCTCTTGATGAGAGAAACTATAATACAAATGCCTATTGGAGGGGGGACCGGCTCCATATGAATCCGGTCCTCAACTATTGTCATGTTCTCTAAACTCTCTCTCTTGCAAAAATATTGTTCATGCCAAGTTAACTAAGTACCACGTTTATGTTGCTACCATCAATTAAGCTCACCCGCTATGCTCACAAAGTAATCTCTTAAAAGTGCTTCACCTACTTTCCTAATTCCGCTACTCTCAAAGTTCATAGGCCATTTCCATTACACGTCATAGTGGATGGTGGATCTGGGATCAATCTGATGCCATAATTTACTATGTTGGCTTTAGGCTTGCAGCCTGCCCGCCCTGCTCCATTCACTGTTACATTGACAGACCAGAGGACAGTCTACACTGTGGGCATAGTAGAGAAGGTGCCTCTGATGATACAAGACTTCACATTTAGCTTGGATTTTGTGGTGGTCAGTCTTCCTCAGGTGGAGGGAGGATTTCCTTTGCTGATTGGTCGACCATGGTTGAGACATACTAAGGCACTTCATGACTTGGGCAACGACGCCATGTGGATACATACTCCTGGCTCCCCCATGCAACCAATTCGGCTCGAAGGAGGTATGGATCCAGTGGTTCATCACAGCTCATTGTCAGTTCAGTCCAACCTCGACCCTGAGCAGCCCACCCCCCCTGACGGGTATGACGACGACCTGCTGCAGTGGTTGGAAGCTACCGCCTCGATGCCATGCTATATGGTCTCTATTCAAAAGTCACATGTGCCGGTAACACTCTCTCTTTCAACTCCTCAGGCGGACACAGATGTCACAAATCCTACACTAGACAGTAGTCCTACAGCAGACAGTGGACCAGTCCAAGCAATAAGTGGATCATTCCCAAATTCTCAAGATTAAGATGATCCTCCTATGGAAGCCGTCGGCCTCGGGGAACCTATCACACATCACCGAAGGGGGAAAAAATCTCCTCTGCATGAACTCGCCAATGATTGCCCCCTTCCTCTAACATCTCCCAGGTCGGATGCCCCGCCCACTCTAAAGCACCCGGTTATGTCTGTGTTTGAAGATTTACCTTTCGATGAGCTTCCGCCTGGATGGTTACAAGAAGAGTATGCGGAGTTTCCAATCGATCAAACGCCGGCACATGATGTCTCGAAGCTGCAAGAGGCAGCTCATGTTTCAACTCTTGAAGTACCCTCCAAAGTTACACCTCCTGACCCTGTCAAAAAAGTCATCCTGGGCGACCCTGACAACCCTCAGCATGTCCTCTTAGCAGCTTGGTTATGGGAGCATCTCGCATTACTCAATCAGGTAGTCTCTTTCATACACTCTTTTAAGGATGTTTTTGCTTGGTCCTACAAGGATTTGGAGGGGATCCCACCAGAATTGGGTGTCCACACTATACCTCTGGTTGAAGGGGCTAAGCCTGTAAGAGGCCGAGCTTACAAGCTCAACCCAAAGTATGCTGAGGCAGTAAGAGTTGGAAAAAATGCAAGAGGCAGGGATCATTGTACCTGTGGAGCACTCTGAGTGGTTATCACCCATGGTGATAGCGCCTAAGACGCAGTCCAACAAAATCCGTGTGTGCGTAGATTACCGTGCTTTGAATAAGGTAACTATCCCATATGGTTTCCCAACACCTTTCACTGAGCATGTGCTCGAAGATGTAGCAGGGCATGTATTGTACAGTTTCATGGATGGGTTTAGTGGATACAATCAGTTGGGCATCCATCCAGGTGATCAGCTGAAAACGGCCTTTGTGATTCCCTGGGGTATTTTTATCTACACTAGAATGTCTTTTGGGTTGAAAAACGCTCCACCTTCTTTCAATTGACCGGTGTATCTCATCTTTTGTCCTCTGCTTACGGATCATCTTCACATCTTCATGGACGATTTTTCGACCTTCTTAGGTGCTGAATGTTCAACCCCAGTGGAAAATTTAGAGGAACACCTCGCTCAGCTCTCTGCTGTCTTCCTCAGGTGCAGAGAGGCACGGCTAAAACTCAATCCTAACAAATGTCACTTTTTGGTCACTGAAGGCACACTTCTAGGCCATGTGGTGTCTGCCAAAGGTTTAGCACCAGACTCAGAGAAGATCGTGGCAATCTTGAAGTTACCACCTCCTATCAATCCGAAAGGTGTTCAGAGCTTTGTAGGCCACACAGGATATCATCGTAGGTTTATACGGATGTATGCACAGGTGGCTCAACCATTGACCCGACTGACTAGTGCTACAATACCCTTTCAATGGTCAAAACCTGAGGCTGAAGCATTTGAATACCTCAAAAAGTGCCTCACTGAAGCACCTATTTTAGTGGCTCCAGATTGGTCTCTTCCTTTTCATGTGCATACGGATGCCAGTCAGTTGGCTGTGGGGGCTGTGCTGACTCAGCCTAGTAAAGAGTACAACCTGGATCGCCCTGTTCACTATGCAAGTCGCCTTCTCACCAAAGCAGAGCACAACTACAGCACCACAGAAAGGAAAGGTTTGGCTATGGTGTATTCTTTACAAAAGTTTCGTCATTACTTGTTAGGGGTTCACTTCACTATCATCACAGATCATCATGCGCTACGCTATCTTCTAAATAAACCCCAAGTTGCAGGACGAGTGTGGAGATGGCTACTCATATTCCAAGAGTTCGACTTCGAAGTAGTTCTTAGTCCAGGCAAGTGGCACGTCATGGCTGACCATCTCTCTCGCACCCACAGGTGAGCCTAATACTGGGGTTGATGATGATTTTCTTGACAGTCATCTTTTTAAGGTGGACACAACCTCAGAATGGTATGGAGATGTGTTACATCTGCTCTCTACTGGCCTATATCCTGAGAATGCTTCTCCTTTGCAAAAAAGAAGACTTTTACTGAAATCTAGACCGTTCTCTTTGATTGGTGGACAGCTCTATAAATCAGGGCCAGATGGTGTGCTGCAAAGGTGCGTCTTCCCTCATGAGGTAGACCACATTCTAGAGGATGCACACAGTGGTCCTACTGGTGGCCACTATCCAGGTCACATCACGGCACAAAAAATCTTACAGAGGGGCTTGTGGTCGCCTTATATATTTCGAGATGCTATTGCTCATGTCAAGATTTGTGATGTCAGCGATGTGCACCTAAGCCTAGCAAGCAATCAAATTGCCCTCTCCATGTATCTATGGCGTGGTTGCCCTTTGAGAGATGGGGTTTGGACTTTGTTGGTCCAGTTACTCCATCTCCTCAACCAGGCAATTGTAAGTATCTCTTGGTAGCAACAGATTATGCAACGAAATGAGCCGAAGTGGTTGCTACCATCGATTACACAACCGCCACTGTCGCAAAATTTTTGTATGAAAATATTTTTTGCAGGTTTGGGTGCCCTCTAGAAGTCACCAGTGATCGAGGTAGTCATTTTGTCAACGACTTGATCTCCACTTTCCTCACAAATTACAAGATTTTTCATCGCAAATCTTGCTCTTACTATCCTAGAGCAAATGGGCAGGCTGAAAGCACTAACAAAGTGCTAATCGCGCTTCTTAAGAAAGCTTGTCATCTGCATCCAACCTCTTGGGCTCAGGCTATCCTCGGCACAGCTTGGGCTTATCGCACCTCTTTCAAGGCAACCACTAACTACACCCCATTCCAGCTAGCTTTTGGCTTAGAGGCAATTGCACCATATGAGTTCAACTCAGGTTCAGCAAGAGTGGGAAGCGTTCGTGTCAGTTGGGAGTGCTTCAGCAAACCTCTCGCGACTCTCAATGTTAGAAGAAAGCAGGAGATTGGCTTCACATGCTCTCCAAGCCGAGCAGATTCGTCGCAAAGCGTGGCATGATCGCCATCTCCGAAGGCCGAAAATAATGAAGGGCTCGCTGGTGCTACTATATCAAGCTAAGTATCTGAAGAAAGCTAAGAAGTTGATCCTAGCCTGGCAAGGGCCCTTCAGAGTAGAGGAGATTTTGCCACAGGGGGCTGTCCAGTTAGTCACTTTGGAAGGCATTCCTTTGCCATTGGTAAATGGCTCCAGAATCAAGTGCTATTACTCCTCTGAGTAAAGGGTCTGCAACTATTCCGCCATCTGTAGGTTCTATGTCCCATCTCTCTCCTCCCCACTATCTTTCCATCAGAACGGGTGTTCTGTTACTGTCTCAGTTTCTGCTATGTCTGTAAGTTTCTGCCTTTCCTCTAAGTGTAGCAGGCTATAGTGTCACTGCTACAGGACACAATTACAGTTAGTACAGTTGGTCTGGTTTGTTCACACTGGACGGACACTCTGGGCAGTGACACGTGGCAGGGATACGGATGGTGGCCTAGTGGACATGTGGCCAGGTCACACTTAGCTGGCTGACATTTATGAGCCGTTGGTGGCTCTTTACGATTGTATCTATGATTAGTAGCCGTTGGGTCATTATCATTATCTTTTATAGATGGTCGGGTCATCGTGGTCGTAGCGAGTCTTACACAGAGCACTGCTTCACCATCCCTGCACATCTGAGCCTCGACACCCCCATTTGTACCTGTGAGTCCTGGGCTGGAGCTGAGTGTGCTGCCACGCCAGAGTCTGTACATGGTTCTTTGCGGTAGTCGAGTCCACATGTTCTGGTTCACTGTTGTGTCTTTGTTGTTCTGTTGTTATCCATTGTTTCTGTGTTTCATTCTGTTTGAGTGAGTTTCCATTTGTTTGAGTGAGATTGTCACGCACATTGCACTGACGGGCACCCACATTGTAGAGAGCATGACACATTATCCGCACTACAGGTGCTCTCATTTTGGCGATCACGGTGGGGACCTCAACTGAAGTCTCACTCTGTTGAGTAGCTGGTTTCTTCGCTTCGCCTGTGCAGCCTGTTTGTCTGGTCCAGTTTCACCCTTGACAGCTTACTCTAGTTGGTCTAGTCTCTCGCCTTGCTGGTCTGGTCCTCTCTCGCCCTAGTCCACCTAGTCCTCGTCCTGGTCTAGTCCTTCTCGTCCCTGGTCTAGTCCTTCCTCGTCCTGGTCCAGGAAAGGTGGTCTAGTCACTCGCCCTGGTCTAGTAGAGTCTAGACCAATGTTCAACCAAGTGAAGGTTGTCTTGCCCAAGTGAAGGTCTTCTTGCCCAAAGCTTGGTGGGGTTGGCGGTTACTGCATGACACATACAAGGAGGTCATTGGAGCGTCAAAGTGCACTACTGAGTCCTCTGAAGTACTACCACAGACGGCGTCAACCCTTGGTGCTCAGTAGAAGCATATTAACCCCATCACCCATACCTACTCATACGGCTACCTCCATTCCTTCGACCGATTCTACATCCTCCAGGTCACCTTCTCCGGTAAGGCTCTCCCCCATTTTGTTACAGCAAGCTAGTGAGCAATAGACTCAGGAGCAAGAGGCCATGGAGGAGCTCACAAGTGTTCTGGCAAAGGTGAATATCAAGTTCCCTACCCTTAAAGGTCTCTCCACAGAAGATGCATACGACCATGCTCGAAGGTTTGTCTCTCTTTGCAGAGGTCGTGGCCTCAACAGAGAAGACGTATACCTGGTGCTCTTTCCGTCCACCTTGGATGGTCTTGCAGATAAATGGTACAGTCAGTTTGCTGAAAACCACTTTACTACTTGGACCATGTTAAGACAACAGTTCTGTGAAGCTTTCCGACTAGGTGATTATCAAGAGAAGATTCTAGATGAGTTGGCCAACCTGTTGCGGTAGCCCAAGGAGACATTTGCAGAGCTCATGACCAGAACAAAGTCCCTGGTCGCCAAGCTACCTCAGCAACCAGGGGAATTCATGGTGAAGAAGTGTGTAGAGAAGGCTCTGCCTAAGACTTCTCAACAAAAGCTCAGAGAAAGTCTCCGTCCTGAAGCCAGTTTGGAGGACTTTGTTGCTACTGCTACTAGAATAGAGGGAGCAAGAAGGCAGTTCACTGACTCTCCTCAGTTAGATACTGCCCCTGTACTCGTGGACAGTCCATCAGACCCCTTGACTTCTTTACAAAGGAACTGGAAGCCCTAAAGTTACAGCGGGCCCTTCAAGAAGAGAGATCCTTCTCTCTCAGACAGGAGAAGCCTCCACATCAAGAGGCTTATGATCAACTTAAAAGAGAGTTAGAAGAGCTCAGGTCTCAGCAGGAGACTAAGGCTATGGTATGGTGTAGTTCATGTCGCTCTCCAGGACACCCTCCACAAGACTGTCCCCTTCGCTCTTATTGCCACTTCTGTGAAAATTCGGGTCATGAAGATAAGGATTGCTACTATATAAAGGGATTGCACAAAATACAACAAAGTCTTGGTCGTACTCTCCAACAGGGGTGAGCACCAGCACCCAACATGGTTTCCCACTAAGGCCATTCCAACTACCCCTGCTGTCCAAGGTATGTCAAGTACTTTCCCGACTCAAAGTTTTTATAATGCTAATGCCACCTCAACCCCTCAGAGCTTCTACAATTCAGCCTCCAACTCCATGCAACAACCACGTCGTCCCCCGTTTCGTCCTTCCAATCGGCCCATACTCTGCTATAGATGCGGAGAATATGGTCATTATCAGAGAAAGTGTCCTTTACCTGGGGGGTCCCCTCCTTGTCGTCATTGCCCTGATTCGAAGGATCACTACAGTAAGGGTTGTCCCACGCAAAGGGCATCCACGTCCTCAGGCTCGACTCAGAACCAACAAGATTTCACCTTCCCGAAGATAAACTTGATTACTGTGAACACCGTGCCTCAACCATCACCTGCTACTCATGTGGTTAAGCCACTGCAAGTGGAGGAGCCTGTTGGTGTCCTTACTCGGGCACAAAGAGCAGCTCTTTGTCTCAGTCTGCTCACAGGTCCACCTCGCCAGTCCCCACTTCGTCAATCTGGTCTACCTGACCCAAAGGACGAGTCCTTCAAAATTGCTCGGAGCAAACCAATTTCCCTGTTATCTGACATTGATGGAGCCTTCTTGGCAGCAGTGGCTGACTTAGAACAGATTAAGGTCCCAAAGGGAGCCCAGTTCGAAGGTGCCAAGCCCACAGCAGAAGCCATCTTGAAAAATACTTTTCAGCAGGTGTCACTATACGACATGCTAAGGCTCGACGCAACACTCAGAAGTGACACCCTGTTAGTCATTCAGTCTCTGTACCCAGGGGCTGGGCCTAGTGGCGGGCACCTCCCTGTACAGCCCTCGGAGTCTTATTTGGTTTCCTATCCAACTACTCCCCTCACCGATTATAAAAGTCCTCGTCTCACTGTATCTATTCTTGGGCACCAGCTATCCGGCGTCATGTTGATGGTGGATCTGGAATCAATTTGATGCCCTAATTCACTATGATGGCCTTAGGTCTACAGCCTACCCGACCTGCTCCTTTCACTGTTACATTGGCCGATTAGAGAACAGTCTACCAAGTGGGTATAGTCGACAAGGTGCCTCAAAACGTACAAGATTTCACTTTTAACTTGGATTTTGTGGTAGTTAATCTTCCCCAGGTAGAGGGAGGTTATCCCTTGTTGATTGGTAGGCCATGATTGCGACATACGAAAGCACTTCATGACTGGGGAAACGACGCCATGTGGATACATACTCCTGGCTCTCCAATGCAACAAATTCGTCTCGAAGGAGGTATGGATCCGGTCGTTCAGCATAGTTCTTTGTCAGTAGAGTCCAACCCTGACTTGGAGCAGCCGGTCCCTACTGATGGGTCGGTTGAAGACTTACTGCAATGGTTAGAAGCTACCTCTTCGATGCCATGCTATGTAGTCTCTCTTCAACCTTTGCCAACAGATTCACCCTCTCCCCTTGATCCTGCACCTGAAGCTACCCCTGAAGCCAGTAATCCCAGTCAGCCAGGTGCGCCAGAACCAAGTGGACCGGTCTCTGGTCACCATCCTTCAGAGGGTCCCTTGATGGACACCGTCGGCCTGGGTGAGCCTATAACACACCATAGAAGGGGGAAAAAGTCTCCCTTGCAAGAGTTGGCCAACACCCCAGCTCCTTCCTTAGCCTCTACTCCATCTGACTCTCCACCCATGCCGGAGCACTTTGAGGTATCTGAGGATTTACCATTCGCAGAGCTTCCATCAGGATGGTTGCAGGAAGAGTATGCTGATTTCAACATTGATCAGACGCCAGCTCATAATGTCCAGAAGCTCACAGAGGCGGCACGGTCTTCTCTCCCTGACGCAGCCTTGCCCACTGCACCGCTTGACGCAGTCAGAGAGGTCAACCAAGGCGGCCTTGACAACCATCAGCCCATCTTCTATGCCGCTTGGTTATGGGATCACCCTGCTCTACTCGACCTGGTCATCTCTTTCATGCGCTCTTTCAAGGATGTGTTTGCATGTTCTTACCTCGATTTGGAAGGAATCCCAGCAGAGCTAGGAGTCCACACAATTCCTCTGGTTGAGGGCGCTAAGCCAGTCAGAGGACGGGCTTACAAACTGAATCCCAAGTATGCAGAAGTGGTCAAAATCGAGTTGGAAAAAATGCAAGAAGGAGGTATTATTGTACGAGTAGAGCACTCAGAATGGTTGTCCCCTATGGTTATTGCCCTAGAGAAGCAGTCCAACAAAATTCAAGTTTGCGTCGACTACTGAGCTCTGAATAAGGTCACATCCCGGATGTATTTCCGACCCCTTACACAGAGAGTCCTCGAAGATGTCGCTGGCCATGAACTGTACAGTTTTATGGATGGGTTCAGCGGCTACAATCAGTTAGGAATACATCTTGACGACGAAGTCAAAACAGCTTTTGTGACTCCCTGGGGTATTTTCATCTACACTAGAATGTCTTTTGGGCTTAAAAATGCACCGCCTTCTTTCAATCGCATAGTATATCTCATCTTTTGTACTCTGCTTACTGATCACCTTCGCATATTCATGGACGACTTTTCGACCTTCTCGGGTGCTCAATGTTCGACCCTAGTAGAAAATCTCTTGCTACTTTCTGCCATGGTGAGGTCCGGGTGGATGAAAAACAGTGAGCAGATTAGTAGACCAGGTGGAGTATAGAAACCCTGGGACGAAAAACGCTAGTAGTGGTGATGGTAGGGAGCTGCTCAAGTAGGGGAACAGCCAGTGGCGATTTGGGATTGGGCTAGGCAGAGGCGCTCAATAGAAGGTGAGTTGGGGCGAAGTAGGATGGGGCTGGGCGAGAAGATTCGACTGAGGCTAGGCAGATGGGTTAGGGTCTAGGTGCATTGGGTAAGGGTGGATCAAAGGGGTAGGGGCGAGTTTAGGGTATAGGGACGATTGGGTAGGTAGGGGCAAATCAAGAGGTTAGAGGCGAATGAAGTTAGGGCTGGGACTGTAATAGGGTAGGGGCGAATGCAATAGGGTAGGGGCGAGTAAGTGATTCGAGGCTGGGGCGAATCCAATAGGGCTGGGGCGAATCCAATAAGGCCTGGGCGAATTTTCTTGGGCTGGGGCGAATCCAATAGGGAACTGGGTAGGGGCGAATGCAATAGGGTAGGGGCGAGGGGGTGAGGGTGGGTAGGGGCCAGAGGGGTGGTTACAGGGTAGGGGCGAGTGGTAGAGTGTAGGGGCGAGAGGGGGTGCTTAGAAGGTAGGGACGAGAGGGGGTGGGGTAGGGTAGGGACGAGGAGACGGAGGGAGGGTAGGGGCGAGGGGTTTTAGGGAGGGTAGGGGCGAGGGGAGTAAGGGGAGGGTAGGGTCGAGAATTTAAGGGGAGGGGGTTAGGGTAAGTTAGAGTCGAGGGGGTGACGGAGAGTAGGCCGAGAGGTTCGGTAGACGGATAGGGTCCAGGGAGAGAGTAAAGGCTGCGCAGATAACCGAGAAGAGAAGGACGCAGTGGTCAGATGCAAGGAGAAGACAAGTGGTCAGATGCAAGGAGAAGAAAAGTGTAGGTTCTCAAGCAACCAAGCAAGTTTTGGAATCAAAACTCCAGAACTCTAATGGCTCCTTCCTATAGCTAGAACACTAGCTGCACTGCTTGCTAATGGGACCAAAAGATTTTTGACATACTCCGTCATATTCTTCACATAGAGAGTTTTGCATTGTGAGCCTCATCAAGTCCAAGTCCTTGATTACATGTGATCCCTGTCTCAATCGCCATCTAAGCAACTACACTTGTTCAAGCTAAACAAAACCACGACTTTTGGAGACTCCCGAACTGGAAAGATTAACACTGCAATTAACACTGAGGATACAAACGATTAGAGGAGGAGTGATTGGACTGTAGAAGCTCACGACAACACCCAATTACCAAGACTTAGTGGAGAAAAGATATCTTCAAGGAAAGGCGGAAACTTACAGACATAGCAGAAACTGAGACAGTAACAGAACACCCGTTCTGATGGAAAGATAGTGGGGAGGAGAGAGATGGGACCTAGAACCTACAAATGGCGGAATAGTTTGCGGAATAGTTGCACACTTTACTCAGAGGAGTAAAAGCATTTGCTCCGAGAGCCATTTACCAGTGGCAAAGGAACGCCTTTCAAAGTGACTAACTGGACAACCCCCTGTGGCAAAATCTCCTCTACTCTGAATGGCCCTTGCCAAGCTGGAACCAGCTTCTTTGCTTTTTTCAAATATTTTGCCAGATAGAGTAGCACTAGCTTGCCTTGCGTTATTTTCGGCTTTCTGAGGTGGCGATCATGCCACGCTTTGCGACGAAGTTGCTCCGCTTGCAGAGCATGTGAAGCTAAACGGCGGCTTTCATCCAATAAGGTGAGACGGGATATAGAAGCAGATTCCATGCCCCAACTTGCATGCAGACTGCCCACCCTAGGGGATCCGGAGTTAAACTGAAATGGAGCTATGGCTTCCAAACCGAAAGCGAGTTGAAAAGGCGTGTGATTCGTTGTTGCTTTGAAAGATGTGCGGTATGCCCAAAGAGTGCCGTGCACAGCCTGCGCCCACGATGCTGGATGGAGATGACATGCTTTCCGCAGTAGGGCGATGAGAACCTTGTTGGAGCTCTCGGCCTGCCCATTGGCTCTAGGGTAATGAGAGCACGACTTGCGATGAAAAATCTTGTAATTGGCCAGCAAAGTTGAGATCATGTCATTGACAAAATGACTGCCCCTATCACTGGTGATCTCTAAGGAACATCCGAATCTGCATAAAATATTTTCATATAAAAATTTGGCTACTGTATTGCCGGTGCAATCTACTGTCGCCAGTACCTCTGCCCACTTTGTTGCATAGTCTGTAGCCACTAGCAGATATTTGCGATTACCTGGTTCAGCCGGGGGATATATTGGACCCACAAAGTCCAAGCCCCATCTTCAAAAGGTAGCCACGCCATCGAGACCTGTAGAGGACGGTTGGATTGCTTACTTGGCTTCGGCCCACAGCGCTGGCACACATCACAAACCTTAGAATATGCTATTGCATCCTTAAAAACATAGGGCCACCATAGACCACTTTGTAGAATCTTCTGGGCGGTGATGTGACCAGGGTAATGGCCACCAGTGGGACCATTGTGGGCATCCTCCAGAATATGCTCCACCTCATGAGGCGAGACACAACGCTTCAGAACACCATCTGGTCCCGATTTGTAGAGCTGGCCCCCAATCAGAGTGAAAGGCCTGGACTTCAACAGCAATCTCCTCTTCTGCAGTGGAGATGCCTTCTCTGGGTACAGCCCAGTAGATAGAAAATGTAAGACCTCGCCGTACCATTCCAGTGTTGTATCGATTTTAAAAAGACTGCTATCTGGAAAGTCATCCGCAATCCCGGTAGCTTCTTCACCTGTGTGAACACGAGAGAGGTGGTCAGCCATTACATGATGCTTACCAGGACCAATTACCACTTCAAAATCAAACTCTTGGAATAGGAGGAGCCATCGCCATACTCGACCTGCGACCTGAGGCTTATTAAGCAGATAGCGCAAGGCATGGTGATCAGTAATAATTGTGAAGTGGACCCCTAGCAAATAGTGACGAAATTTTGTAGAGCATACACTATAGCCAAACCTTCCCTCTCTGTGGTGCTATAGTTGCGCTCCGCTTTGGTGAGCAAGCAACTTGCATAATGTACAGGGCGATCCAAATTGAACTCTTTGCTCGGCTGCGTCAGCACAGCACCCACAGCCAGCAGACTGGCATCTGTATGCACATGAAACGGTAGGGCCCAATCTGGGGTAACTAGAATAGGCGCTTCAGTGAGGCGTTTTTTGAGGTATGCAAATGCTTCAGCCTCACGTGTTGACCACTGGAAGGGAACAGCAGCACTGGTGAGCCAGGTCCATGGTTGAGCCACCTGTGCATACATACGTATAAACCTGCGATGACAGCCGGTGTGGCCCACAAAGCTCTGAACACCTTTGGCATTTATGGGAGGAGGTAACTTCAAGATTGCCACTATCTTCTCTGGGTCAGGTGCTAATCCTTGAGCAGACACCACATGGCCCAACAGTGTGCCCTCGGTGACCAAAAAATGACAGTTGTTCGGATTGAGCTTCAAACGTGCCTCTCTGCACTTGAGGAAGACTGCAGAGAGCTGAGCAAGATGCTCCTTTAGATTTTCTACTGGAGTCGAACATTGAGCACCAGAGAAGGTGGAAAAGTCGTGAATCATGAAGAGGAACAATAATAAGGCTACTGATGAAGGGATAATACCACCATATTCAATGAAGTATACTATCACCAGGGCCGGTGATGATGGCAAGTCAGCTCTAGTGACGGTAAATCTTGAGTCTGGATCCATTTACTAACGGTAGGGAGACACCTTCTAGAGTGACTAACTGGACTGCCCACTGTGGTAAAATCTCTTCCACCACGAAGAGCCCTTGCCAAGCTGGAACCAGCTTGTTTGCTTTTCTCAAATATTTTGCTCGATAGAGTAGCACAAGTGTGCCTTGCGTTATTTTCGATTTTCTGAGGTGGCGATCATGCCACGCTTTGCGACGAAGTTGCTCCACTTGCAGAGCATGTGAAGCTAAACGGTGGCTTTCATCCACTAAGGTGAGACGGGATATAGAAGCAGATTCCATGCCCCAACTTGCACGCAGACTGCCCACCCTAGGGGATCCGGAGTTGAACTCAAATGGAGCTATGGCTTCCAAACCGAAAGCGAGTTGAAAAGGCGTGTGATTCGTTGTTGCTTTGAAAGATGTGCGGTATGCCCAAAGAGTGCCATCCACAGCCTGAGCCCACGATGCTAGATGGAGATGACATGCTTTCCGCAGTAGGGCGATGAGAACCTTGTTAGTGCTCTCGGCCTGCCCATTGGCTCTAGGGTACTAAGAGCACGACTTGCGATGAAAAATCTTGTAATTGGCCAGCAAAGTTGAGATCATGTCATTGACAAAATGACTGCCCCCATCACTGGTGATCTCTAAGGGGCATCCAAATCTGCATAAAATATTTTCATATAAAAATTTGGCTACTGTATTGCCTACTGTCGCCAGTACCTCTGTCCACTTTGTTGCATAGACTGTAGCCACTAGCAGATATTTGCGATTACTTGGTTGAGCCCGGGGATATATTGGACCCACAAAGTCCAAGCCCCATCTCTCAAAAGGTAGCAACGCCATCGAGACCTGCAGAGGACGGTTGGATTGCTTACTTGGCTTCGGTCCACAGTGCTGGCACACATCACAAACCTTAGAATATGCTATTGCATCCTTAAAAACGTAGGGCCACCATAGACCACTCTGTAGAATCTTCTGGACAGTGATGTGACCAGGGTAATGGCCACCAGTGGGACCATTGTGGGCATCCTCCAGAATATGCTCCACCTCATGAGGAGAGACACAACGCTTCAGAACACCATCTGGTCCCGATTTGTAGAGCTGGCCCCCAATCAGAGTGAAAGGACTGGACTTCAACAGCAATCACCTCTTCTGCAGTAAGACCTCGCCGTACCATTCCGGTGTTGTATCGATTTTAAAAAGACTGCTATCTGGAAAGTCATCCGCAATCCCGGTAGCTTCTTCACCTGTGTGAATGCGAGAGAGGTGGTCAGCTATTACATGATGGTTACTAGGACGGAGTACCACTTCAAAATCAAACTCTTGGAATAGGAGGAGCCATCGCCATACTCGACCTGCGACCTGTGGCTTATTAAGCAGATAGCGCAAGCCATGGTGATCAGTAATAATTGTGAAGTGGACCCCTAGCAAATAGTGACGAAATTTTTGTAGAGTATACACTATAGCCAAACCTTCCCTCTCTGTGGTGCTATAGTTGCGCTCTGCTTTGGTGAGCAGGCGACTAGCATAATGTACAGGGCGATCCAAGTTGAACTCTTTGCTAGGCTGAGTCAGCACAGCACCCACAGCCAGGAGACTGGCATCTGTAGGCACATGAAAAGGTAGGGCCCAATCTGGGGCAACTAGAATAGGCGCTTCAGTGAGGCGTTTTTTGAGGTATGCAAATGCTTCAGCCTCACATGTTGACCACTGGAAGGGAACAACAGCACTGGTGAGCCGGGTCAATGGTTGAGCCACCTGTGCATACATACGTATAAACCTGCGATGACAGCCGGTGTGGCCCACAAAGCTCTCAACACCTTTGGGATTTATGGGAGGAGGTAACTTCAAGATTGCCACTATCTTCTCTGGGTCAGGTGCTAAACCTTGACCAAACACCACATGGCCCAACAGTGTGCCCTCGGTGACCAAAAAATAACACTTGTTCGTATTGAGCTTCAAACGTGCCTCTCTGCACCTGAGGAAGACTGCAGAGAGCTGAGCAAGATGCTCCTTTAGATTTTCTACTAGGGTCGAACATTGAGCACCCGAGAAGGTCGAAAAGTCGTCCATGAATATGCGAAGGTGATCAGTAAGCAGAGTACAAAAGATGAGATATACTATGCGATTGAAAGAAGGCGGTGCATTTTTAAGCCCAAAAGACATTCTAGTGTAGATGAAAATACCCCAGGGAGTCACAAAAGCTGTTTTGACTTCGTCGTCAAGATGTATTCCTAACTGATTGTAGCCGTTGAACCCGTCCATAAAACTGTACAGTACATGGCCAGCGACATCTTCGAGGACTCTCTGTGTAAGGGGTCGGAAATCCATCCGGGATGTGACCTTATTCAGAGCTTAGTAGTTGACGCAAACTTGAATTTTGTTGGACTGCTTCTCTAGGGCAATAACCATAGGGGACAACCATTCTGAGTGCTCTACTCGTACAATAATACCTGCTTCTTGCATTTTTTCCAACTCGATTTTGACCGCTTCTGCATACTTGGGATTCAGTTTGTAAGCCCGTCCTCTGACTGGCTTAGCGCCCTCAACCAGAGGAATTGTGTGGACTCCTAGCTCTGCTGGGATTCCTTCCAAATCGAGGTAAGAACATGCAAACACATCCTTGAAAGAGCGCATGAAAGAGATGACCAGGTCGAGTAGAGCAGGGTGATCCCATAACCAAGCGGCATAGAAGATGGGCTGATGGTTGTCAAGGCCGCCTTGGTTGACCTCTCTGACTGCGTCAGGCGGTGCAGTGGGCGAGGCTGCGTCAGGGAGAGAAGACCGTGCCGCCTCTCTGAGCTTCTGGACATTATGAGCTGGCGTCTGATCAATGTTGAAATCAGCATACTCTTCCTGCAACCATCCTGATGGAAGCTCTGCGAATGGTAAATCCTCAGATACCTCAAAGTGCTCAGGCATGGGTGGAGAGTCAGATGGAGTAAAGGCTAAGGAAGGAGCCGGGGTGTTGGCTTCAGGTGTAGGATCAGGGGGAGAGGGTGAATTTGTTGGCAAAGGTTGAAGAGAGACTACATAGCATGGCATCGAAGAGGTAGCTTCTAACCACTGCAGTAAGTCTTCATCGGACCCATCAGTAGGGACCGGCTGCTCCAAGTCAGGGTTGGACTCTACTGACAGAGAGCTATGCTGAACGACCGGATCCATACCTCCTTCGAGACGAATTTGTTGCATTGGAGAGCTAGGAGTATGTATCCACATGGTGTCGTTTTCCCAGTCGTGAAGTGCTTTCGTATGTCGCAACCATGGCGTACCAATCAGCAAGGGATAACCTCCCTCTAACTGGGGAAGAATAACTACCACAAAATCCAAGTTAAAAGTGAAATCTTGTACCTTCAGAGGCACCTTGTCGACTATGCCCACTGGGTAGACTGTTCTCTGATCGGCCAATGTAACAGTGAAAGGAGCAGGTCGGGTAGGCTGTAGACCTAAGGCCATCATAGTGAATTCGGGCATCAAATTGATTCCAGATCCACCATCAACGATGACGTCGGATAGCTGGTGCCCAAGAATAGATACAGTGAGACGAGGACTTTTATAATCTGTGAGGGGAGCAGTTGGATAGGAAATCAAATAAGACTCTGAGGGCTGTACAGGGAGGTGCCCGCCACTAGGCCCAACCCCCGGGTACAGAGACTGAATGACTAACAGGGTGTCACTTCTGAGTGTTGCGTCGAGCCTTAGCATGTCGTATAGTGACACCTGCTGAAAAGTATTTTTCAAGATGGCTTCTGCTGTGGGCTTGGCACCTTCGAACTGGGCTCCCTTTGGGACCTTAATCTGTTCCAAGTCAGCCACTGCTTCCAAGAAGGCTCCATCAATGTCAGATAACAGAGAAGTTGGTTTGCTCCGAGCAATCTTGAAGGACTCATCCTTTGGGTCAGGTAGACCAGATTGAGGAAGTGGGGACTGGCGAGGTGGACCTGTGGGCAGACTGAGACAAAGAGCTGCTCTTTGTGCCCGAGTAAGGAGACCAGCAGGCTCCTCCACTTGCAGTGGCTTAACCACATGAGTAGCAGGTGATGGTTGAGGCACGGTGTTCACAGTAATCAAGTTTATCTTCGGGAAGGTGAAATCTTGTTGGTTCTGAGTCGAGCCTGAAGACGTGGATGTCCTTTGCGTGGGAGAATCCTTACTGTAGGGATCCTCCGAATGAGGGCAATGACGACAAGGAGGGGACCCCTCAGGTAAAGGACACTTGCTCTGATAATGCCCATATTCTCCGCATCTGTAGCAGAGTATGGGCCGATTGGAAGGACGAAACGGGGGACCAGGTGGTTGCTGCATGGAGATGGAGACTGAAGTGTAGAAGCTCTGAGGGGTTGAGGTGGCATTAGCATTATAAAAACTGAGTCGGGAAAGTACTTGACATCCCTTGGACAGCAGGGGTATTGAGCAAAGGTGGCATGTAGTTGGGATGGCCGTAGTGGGAAACCATGTTGGATGCTGGTGCTACCCCTTGTTGGAAAGTAGGACCAAGACTTTGCTGTATTTTGTGCAATCCCTTTATATAGTAGCAATCCTTATCTTCATGACCGGATTTTTCGCAGAAGTGGCGATAAGAGCGAAGGGGACAGTCCTGTGGAAGGTGTCCTGGAGAGCGGCATGAACTACACCATACCATAGCCTTAGTCTCCTGCTGAGACCTGAGCTCTTCTAACTCTCTTTTAAGTTGATCATAAGCCTCTTGATGTGGAGGCTTCTCATGTCTTAGAGAGAAGGATCTCTCTTCTTGAAGGGCCCGCTGTAACATTAGGGCTTCCAATTCCCTTCGTAAAGAAGTCAAGGGGTCTGATGGACTGTCCACGAGTATAGGGGCAGTATCTATCTGAGGAGAGTCAGTGAACTGCCTTCTTGCTCCGTCTATTCTAGTAGCAGTAGCAACAAAGTCCTCCAGATTGGCTTCCGGACGGAGACTTTCTTTGAGCTTTTGTTGAGAAGTCTTAGGCAGAGCCTTCTCTACCCACTTCTTCACCATGAATTCCCCTGGTTGCTGAGGCAGCTTGGCAACCAGGGACTTTGTTCTGATCATGAGCTCTGCAAATGTCTCCTTGGGCTGGAGCAACAGGCTGGCCAACTCATCTAGAATCTTCTCTTGATAATCCCCTGGTCCGAAAGCTTCACAGAACTGCTGTCTTAACATGGTCCAAGTAGTAAAGTGGTTTTCAGCAAACTTACTGTACCATTTACCTGCAAGACTATCCAAGGTGGACGGAAAGAGCACCAGGTATGCGTCTTCTCTGTTGAGGCCACGACCTCTGCAAAGAGAGACAAACTTCCGAGCATGGTCGTCTGCATCTTTTGTGGAGAGACCTTTAAAGGTAGGGAACTTGATGTTCACCTTTGCCAGAACACTTGTGAGCTCCTCCATGGCCTCTTGCTCCTGAGTGTGTTGCTCACTAGTTTGTTGTAACAAAATGGGGGAGAGCCTTACCGGAGAAGGTGACCTAGAGGATGTAGAACCGGTCGAAGGAATGGAGGTAGCCGTATGAGTAGGTATGGGTGATGGGGTTAATATGCTTCTACTGGGCACCAAGGGTTGACGCCGTCTGTGGTAGTACTTCAGAGGACTCAGTAGTGCACTTTGACGCTCCAATGACCTCCTTGTATGTGTCGTGCAGTAACCGCCAACCCCACCAAGCTTTGGGCAAGCAGACCTTTACTTGGGCAAGACAACCTTCACCTGGCTGAACATTGGTCTAGACTCTACTAGACCAGGGCGAGTGAGTAGACCACCTGTCCTGGACCAGGACGAAGAAGGACTAGACCAGGGACGAGAAGGACTAGACGAGGACGAGGACTGGGTGGACTAGGGCGAGAGAGGACCAGACCAGCAAGGCGAGAGACTAGACCAGCTAGATTAAGCTGTCAAGGGTGAAATTGGACCAGACCAACAGGCTGCACAGGTGAGGCGAAGAAACAGCTACTCAACAGAGTGAGTCTTTAGTTGAGATCCCACCGTGATCGCCAAAATGAGAGCAACTGTAGCGCGGATAATGTGTCGTGCTCTCTACAGTGTGGGTGCCCTTCAGTGCAATGTGCGTGACAATCTCACTCAAACAAATGGAAACTCACTCAAACAGAATGAAACACAGAAACAATGGATAACAAAAGAACAACAGAGACACAACAGTGGACGAGAACATGTGGACTCGACTACCTCAAAGAACCATGTACAGACTCTGGCGTGGCAGCACACTCAGCTCCAGCCCAGAACTCACAGGTACAAAATGGGGGTATCGAGGCTCAGATGTGCAGGGATGGTGAAGCAGTGCTCTGTGTAAGACTCGCTACCACGACGATGACCCGACCATCTATAAAAGATAATGATAATGACCCAACGGCTACTACTCATAGATACAATCATAAAGAGCCACCAACGGCTCATAATTGTTAGCCAACTAAGTGTAACCTGGCCACATGTCCACTAGGCCACCATTCGCCTGCCACGTGTTACTGCCCAGAGTGTCCGTCCAGTGTGAACAGACCAGACCAACTGTACTAACTGTAACTGTGTCCTGTAGCAGTGACACTGTAGCTTGCTACAATATCTTTTCTCCACTAAGTCTTGGTAATTGGGTATTGTCGTGAACTTCTACAGTCCAATCACTCCTCCTCTAATTGTTTCTATCCTCAGTGTTATTTGCCGTTAAGTACTAAGGTCTTTCCAGTTCGGGAGTCTCCAAAAGTCGTGGTTTTGTTCAGTTTGAACAAGGGGTATGTGCTTAGATGGCGATTGAGACAGGGAACAATATGTAATCAAAAACTTGATGAGGCTCACAATGCAATAATGTCTATGTGAGGAAAATGGTAGAGTTTATGTCAAAAAACTTTTAATTCCATTAGCAACAGAAAACCTTTGGTCCCATTAGCAGTGCAGCTAGTTTTCTAGAGGCAAGAAGGGGCCATTAGAGTTCTGTACTCTTGTGCTCCAAAGCTTGCTTGCGAAACTAAACTTGTCTTCTCTTTGTATCTGCCCACTGCGTCCTTCTCTTCTCGGTTATCTGCACCTTACTGTCTCCTTGGACCCTATCCCTCTACCCAACTTCTCGCCCCTACAATCTACTCAACCCTAGCGTCCTACTCTCCCTCACCCCCTTGACCCTACCCTACTCTAACCCCTCGCCTTACTTCCTTCGTCCCTACCCTCCTATTCTTGAACTACCCTCCCCTTAAACCCTCGCCCCTACCCTCCCCTTACTCCACTCGCTCCTACCCTAAGCACCCCCTCGCCACTACCCTCTACCCACCCCCTCTCGCCCCTACCCTCCCCTTACTCCACTCGCCCCTACCCTAACAATCCCCTCGCCCCTACCCTCTACCCATCCCCTCTCGCCCCTACCCTCTAACCACCCCCTCTCGCCCCTAACCTACCTACCCTCGCCCTACCCTCAACCCACCCCCTCGTCCCTAACCTACCCTCCCTCGCCCCTACCCTACACACCTCGCCCCTCCCCTCTAACCACCCCCTCTCGCCCTACCCTACACCCCTCGCCCCTACCCTCTACCCACCCCCTTGCCCCTAACCTACCCTCCCTCGCCCCTACCCTCTACCCACCTCCTCGCCAATACCCTCTACCCTCGCCCATACCCTACCCTCCCTCGCCCCTACCCTACCCTACCCTCCCTCGCCCCTACCCTCTACCCACGCCCTCGCCCATAACCACCCCCTAGCCTCTACCTTTCTGTACCTGGCCCCTACCCTCTCTGCCCTTTGTACCTATCCACCCTCTCCTTATTTCCGTTGGCTTTCTACCCACCCCCTAGCCTCTACCTTTCTGTACCTGGCCCCTACCCTCTCTGCCCTTCGCACCTATCCACCCTCTCTCTTCCTTTGCACCTATCTACCCTCTCCTTATTCCCTTTGGCTCAAAAACGTACCACAAATCTCAGACATACCAGAAACCAGAATACTCAGAAACGTCTATAGAATCTACTGCTCCCTACATCAACCTCTTTCTACTGTCGGGATCTCGCACCTGACAAACTCTTTCAATTGTACTCACTATGGTAGGAGGTAGCAAGAAACAGACATCAGAAGGTGGTAGCAGCAAAAAAGAATTGTTGCGAAAGAAGAAAGCTGTGGCTGAGGCATCAGAGGAATGAGAGAGTGAAGAGATGTCAGCCAGCAGTAGCCACGGCTTGGATGACATAACTTCCAGCGATCCAAGTGATGAAAGCTACAAAGCAGACTCTCCCTCTGAGTCAGAAGCACACTCCGAGTCAGATGCTTCGAGTGATCAAGAGGACCATACAAGAACAGCTCAAAAGAAAGGGAAACAGCCAATCATGAGTCATATAATCAAGGGGCCTGCAACATCCAAAAATCGCACCGCATTCTCTTTGGATTTTTATTTACAACAGCCTCGACCATCTCTGAGCGAGGTATTTTCCAATGCTCAGCTGCACACTCTAGGTCTCACAGCATTGGCTGATGCCAATCTACCTAACAATGTTCCTGTGGAGATGATACATCAAATGTTAAAGGATTTTCCCAAAGTAAGGAGCCACAAGTTGACAGCTGAGAGGGCCATGGGAATGACTAGCTTTCCATCTGTGAAGCCGGCTACACGCACTTTTTCTAAGCTATCCAAGGATGCCACAATTCAAGCATGTCAAGAACTGCTCAGTTCAGATCACCCAAACTATGAAAGGAGCAAACGGATTCTGGCAATCTTCAGGTATTACTTTCTCGCTAGAGAAGCCAAATAAGATAAAGAAAAAAGTGATCTTCCCACTATCTTCTCCCACTACGACGGCCTCTACTGTTTAATCCACACCATTCCCTATGGATTCCACCAGATTCTCTTCACCTCATTGCAGTCTAGGGCTAAAAGATTTCGGGCCCAAGTGCAATCGGTGTAGTTAAGTTTGAAATGTTTTGCAGCACCTCTTTTGGCATGGGTCATAAATATTGAAGATCCACAGGAACCCTCGAAAGGGAAAAGAAAATCTGTAAGCATTCAGGCTGACCCTACAGTTACCAAGAGGAAGAAGATAAAGGCAAAAGTGGCGAAGGATACAGTGCAGTCTTTACTCTCCTTGCCAGTTTCAGAGAGCCAACAGACTAGGGTGACGCGTCTTCCTAGTGACACTCCATCTACCTCTACCCCTAGTTCTACTGTGCCAGCAGCATCAGTGTCTACAGCACCAGCACTAGTCTCTACTTCCACCCCTTCTCAGAGCAGGGTGGCCGCTGCTACCTTACATGATCCTCTCCCTTCTTCTCCCATCTTCACTCATATTCCAGTCAACATATCTCACTCTCCATCTACAATAACCATCTCAGAGGTACCTACCACACTAGTTATACCACCTCCTAGCTCGCAGGCTGTGCCACTTACACGTCCTACAGCATCCCATGCATTTGAGGGATCTTCAGGGATGCTCGACTCTACTTCTCTGTTTCAGCTTTCTGAGAAGTTACTTCAGGACTCACAGGCTGCTATTGCCACCATAGAACTAGGTGCGGAGCAGCTAGCCGCCACGCACCAGCGTCACTTCGCCACATATGCAGCTATGGAAGGATCTCTGAGAGTCGCCGAGAGTGCCTTCGCAGATAGAGATGCTACGATTTTCGTATTACAACAAGCATTGAAGATTAAGTCAAAGATTATTGACGACCTAAGAGCACAGCTATCAGGCTTCCAAGAGATGCTTTTGTATGGTAATAGGTCCACACAGGTTCCTGTGGGATACAGATGGATTGGGCCAGGGACACGGTCCAGACTCAGGTACAGACTCCTACAGGGTATGGGTATGCAGGAGCAGCAGGTCTCACTCAGCAGTTCTTGGGATCGTACACACAGCCAGGGACACAGGTCCCGACACCTGCAGGGTATGCAGGAGCATCAGCAGGTCCCTCTCAACAATGCTTGGGATCGTATACGCAGCCCCCAGTCCAGTACTATACTTCACCGGGGCCTCAAGGTCAGGTACCACAGAGCGTTCCTTGCTGTGACGGTGTTGCTGGTGCACACCGCCATGGTTGTGTCACTAGGCGTCTCGAGTACACTTCAGGGCAGGTGCTTCCATCCGCTGTGGAGCAGGTGGCTGCTCCAACCACAGGGAGCCAGTTTGTTCAGAACATAGTCCAGCAGCCGCAGCGTTACACGATCGATTTGATGGCTCCCCTGGACGTCGAGACTTCCGGTGCGGCAGTGGTGACGATACTTTCTCTTGGATGACTGGACCGCACTACTTGCTACTCCTTTCATTGCAGGGTTTGGGTCACCGAGACGGTGACCAGTCTTGTGGCGGGCAACCTGTAGCAGGGCTACAGTGTCACTTCACAGGACAGACAGACAGTTGGACAGTTAGTTACACTTGGTCTGGTTCACACTAGATGGACCCTTTTGGGCTGGGAGGTGATACGTGGCAGGGTACCGACAGTGGTCTAGTGGACATCGTGGCTAGGTCACCACCACCACTCAGTTTGGAGATAGACTTAGCTGACTGGACATTTATGAGCTGTTGGTGGCTCTTTATGGCTGTACATATGAGTAGTCGTTTTGGGCCAGTTGCATTATCTTGTACGTAGTCGTCTAGAGTGAGTCTATGCACAGAGCACTGCTTCACCATCCCTGCACATCTGAGCCTCGACACCCCCATTGTACCTGTGAGTCCTGGGCTGGAGCTTAGTGTGCTGCCACGCCAGAGTCTGTATCAGTCTTTGAGATAGTCGAGTCGTATGTTCTGGTCTGCTGTTGTGTCTTTGTGAGCTCTGTCGATGGCTATTGTTTCCTTTCTGTTCAGTTTGTTTGAGTGAGATTGTCACGCACATTGCACTGAGGACCACCCACTGTAGAGAGCACGACACATTATCCGCGCTACAGTAGGATGGTCATTATTTATAAAGGGGCACAAGACACAGGCTAAGACACCTATCAAAGGGATGGAGTAGCCACATGTATCTAGGAGAAGATCCTCATTGGAGGTGACTATTAAAGCTAGAGCTGATAGAGGCCAGAGATGACCTAGAAAGAGGCACCGCCCTAGGACATATGAGTAGGGAAAGGAAGTAATCTACATAGTTTGTTCGATGTAGATACTCCATAGAGCATGCTTATTGTACATTTATAGATTACAATATAGGATGCATTGGGCAGACGGTAGACAAAGATGACATCATTAGCCATCTTTTTGAACACAATATTTTCACTCTTTGCTGTTCCATGATACATAGAGACATGGGCTATTGTACATTTGGATTTGTTGCATTGGACAATTTTACCTTTTGTGGCTCTTTTAGTCGTCCTTAGTAGGCGTTAACAAAGCTTTTTTTCTCTCTTCTACCGAAAGAGTAAATATTCGGGATAGCGTGGCTGTTAAGCGAGTTGCCTCAAGAGGTAGAGCCTTCATGCAAGTTTTGGTAACAAGTGGGCTTATCCCTTGTTTATTTCTTAAGAAAAGCTAAATTGCTCTCTTTTTGTGCATATCTATGTTGCATTTGTCAAAAACCTTCTTTGTAATGTTAATGAGGTCCTATATCAGCAAACATACCTTAGCTCTTTGTGTGTGTATTGTCCTACTTGAAACTGTTATGTGCTTCTTCTCTGGTTACTCAACCGTGTTTGCTAACTTACATATTGTTGCAGCCAAACATGCTTGTTCTTGATATAGAAAAGCTTGTCAGCTCCGTAACCAGTCTAAAGGATCCTGAACCATCAAAGCAAGGTATAATTCTTAACTCATTGAAAGTTGAATAGAAAAGTGCCAAGGTACTTGCTCAATGTTTTGAAAGTGGTCTCTCTCTCTCTCTCTCTCTCTCTCTCATTTGTATCAATTTTGTTTCATTTGTCTTTCCGATAGACGGATGACATACACACAATGTACATTTGATTTGTCTCATAGGCCGATTTCGGCCTGACATAGACGTTAAAAATCTTTCTTTCTTTCTTTCTTTCTCTCTCTCTCTCTCTCTCTCTCTCTCACACACACACACACACACACACACACACACACACTTTTTTTTATATTGTAATATCAGATTGAATTACTAATGGGAAACCTCAAGACAAGGAAAACCCATGAGAAATACTACAAACAGGAAATCAGAAACAGTCAAAATAGAGCTCGTAATGGGTGACGGGAAGCTCGTCCAAGTCATAGGCAACTCGGAGAGACTGTAAAAGAGATGTCTTGAAGAAGGAAACATAGTCCACTCAAATCTGTTGAAACATGAGGAAATTACGTGCTCTCCACACCGTTCAAAGCGCCCAAAATCTAACCCAGCCAAAAAAGTATACATACGGCCGAAGCAATGGCGGTACTCCAAAGATCCAGAAAGATCTACCGAAATGCATGGCAGGAAAACGCGTGCGAAGAGTTGTAGAGATGCAATCCACAAACTGTAGCGTATGAGAACAAGACCATAATAAATGTGGAATGTTCTCAACTCCTGCACCACATCGGACACATCTCGAAGAGGCTAATCCTTTAGATCGCAGAAATTTGCCAATCGGGAGAACCCCAACGACGCATCTCCACATAAACAGTCGCTCCTTCAGAGGCAATTTCTCATGCCACACTTTCATGACTTTACTCCGCCACCATGTAACACTCTTGTTCATATTCCATACCTTATCACAGTGTTCATGGATCCAGGAGGACGACGCAAATGACATTACACTTTCTTTGCAGAGATCGAAGAGATCGAAGAAGCAGCGTAGCACCAATCACAAATACGGTTTTCCATCACCAGCGGTGGAACAGGAGATAGAGAGTCAACCAGATTTTTAATGTTGTCCCACATGCGCCTATAGTGCGTCCCAAGCCCAAAGGTAAGAGCAGCCTGTCTAAATGAGAGCACCTATCTATTACGTCCGTCACATCGGTTATGGTGTCAATACCTTTCTGGGAGAGAAAATTAGCCTGTCTAGGAGAGCATTGAACAAGAGTTTGATCAAAAACCCGACTCCAATGCAAACTTTTTAATCGAAGTGAGTTTCCATAGGCATCATCTCTACCATGCCACAACAATTCCCGTGCGACCAATTTCCACAAGACTGGAAGCAAAGGGAATCAAGGTATCGTGGCCTCAAACTTACCAAAAACCACATCCCAATACGACGGCTGCTAATGGCCAAAAGATGGTGTAGAAACCGCATGAGAGCACAGAAATGCAAACATTAGCGTCCAAGGCTGCTTTTGCTCAACCAACACCAACAACAAAGTGGCCGTTCTTGCTATAACATGACAGCCCAAATGCAAAATATTTAGACCACCACAACGCTTTGGAGTACATAACTTATCCATCGCAAGCAAACACAGACCCTTTTTCTGAGAGGAAGTACACCAGAAGTGCTCCAGTATCCGAGACATCAAGGTCCGAAGACGACGGGGTGGCCAATGCAACATAGGTAGGAAAAATTGCACGTATGCCACCAATATGGACTGTACTATTTTGAGTCTTACCTGTAGCGGCCAAGTGGATAATTTCCAATAGTGCAATTTAGACCTCAATTTGTTCTCAACCCAATCCAATAATTTTGCATTGTTAACTGACCAAGCCAGCAGATATCCAAGATGTCTGACAATTTGATCAGGCTTCACTATCTCACCTGACCATAATACCGAGTGCCAATCTGTAAGGTTTAATGGCCATGTGGCCGACCGCCCATCACTAACTGCCACTAACCCTAAGTGTACAACTATATACTTGTATGAGCCACTAACACTAAGTACAATGTGTATTGTGTCTCAGTGCATAAGATAAGAGAAGAAAGAAAGGGGGCATACAGTACGTTGGCTCTCCCCCTTCAACCCGTGTGTGGCTATGGTGGTGTGTGTGTGAGTGTACGTGCGTATTCTTCTTCCGTTGTGCTCCCAGCTCCTCCCCATCATCTGGTATCAGAGCGGTTTCATTCCCGAAATTGTTTGCGCACGCGCGCGCACTTTCAAGAGTGCAAACAAGATTCCGATTTCGCCATTGGCAAGTTCAGCTTCTCGAGAGCATTTTCATGAGGTGTCCTGGGGTTTTTACCCCCTTTCGGAGCCATTCGAGCCATCAGAAACCCCATTTGAGCTATGGTTCAGGAGCTGAAATTTTCAGCCCTCTTGTGGTAGTTTGTGCTGCAGTGCTTCCATAGCCAGTTCCAGGTACCATTGTTGCAGTCTCTTCCATCTACGAGATCCCACGGCTCATTCGGGAGTGTGTAACCTCTTTCGGAGTGGCCTCATACACACACATAGAGTGGGAGCTTGACAGTATTGTCTTCTTCGACTACAGGTACAGGCTACAGGTTTCAGTGCTTGCGATATTATGGTTCCAGTGGGAGCAGTTGTTTATGCGTACATGCATATGTTGACACTTTTGAAAGTGTTTGAGCTCTTTTGAGAGCGGATTGACTCCCCGTAGGGATGTTTAGTTGCAGGCACATGCTTTTGACGCATGTTTGAGCGTCTTGACAGACTTGTACGTCTTTGTGGATACTACCATTGTACGCTTTTGTGGAGCCATCTTTTGGCTAGTACGACAGTCCCGGCCATTTCTGAGACTTGGTTTGGAAGATAGCCATTTCTGAGACTTGGCTATACGTTTTTTGCTGCATAACCTACGTTGTTGAGGGTCGATAGCGTGAGGTTTTCATCGAGCTGGGGTATTCTCAAATGTGGAGATACCTTCGGTGATACAGGTAGCTGGAGCATCCCTTACGAGGCCTCGCCATAGGATATGTATAGAATATGGCAGTAAGCTTCTGAAAAGTCTCTATGGCTTGAAGCAATCGTCCAGACAATGGTATCAAAAGTTTGATGCATTTATGCGTTCCCTATGCTATAAGCGCAGTAATGAGGATCCATGTCTTTACATGAAAAGACAACCAAATGGACAGCTTATTATGCGTATCCTTTATGTAGATGACATGCTTATTGCTGGTCATTCTAAGAAGGACATTGCTGACTTGAAAACCAAGCTGAAAAGTCAATTCGACATGAAAGATTTGGGTGAAGCCAATCACATTTTGGGTATGCGCATTACTCGTGATCGTAAGAAGAGGTTGTTCTACCTTTCTCAAAAAGAGTATGTGCACAAGGTTCTTGATCGTTTCCTAGCTCCTCCCCATCACAATCCATTTGACGCAACGGTAATAATTTAGATTTTCGGAAATTCACCTGCAGACCTGCAGCTAGCCCATAAAGATGTAAAGCTTTCATGATGCATTGAACATCCTCACGTTTATTTTTAGGCCAAAACATGGAGTCATCCACATACGCCTGCGCCACAAAATGATCACAAGACGGCAATTCCAATCCATGCAAATACCCAGACGTGGTTAAGGAGTCCAGATACAAGAATAGAGGATGCGTAGCAATAGCATAGAAGATTGAAAAGAAGAGTTATCATTTTGCTTACCATTGGTGGGTTCTGAAGGTTTTGAGAGGTACTTTGAGACGACTTGGCCTCCTTAGGCTTGCCTTTTGTTGTGCTTTATTTGTTGGGCGAGAGCTATCACCACTGCGGTGTTGTAGTCCGTAGGGTTGAAGACTTGCACATCAAACTTGATGTACTCGTCTAATTCAAAAAGGAAAGCTACTTTCTTTCGGCATCCAATTTGCGCAATTGGACGCCAATCTGCAAAATACGGTTAGAAAAAAGACATAACAAGAGTGTCATTTGGCTTAAGACCACGCCAATCTTCTTTAACCGATCTAGATACTGTGGTGGCATAAAGCGAGCCTTGAGCTTGTCTTGAAAGTCGCCCCAACTAAGAGAAAGGGGTACGTCTTCCTCAGCATGCCTAATGTGCTTAGCCAACTGTGACTCCTACTAAGCTTGATACCAATTAATGACATCTCCTACTAGATACATGGCAACCGTCAAAACTTTGCTGTTACTTGTTTTCTTGTTAGTCGCAAAGTAAGCATTAAATTGATGCAGCCAAAAATGAATCACAGATGCATCCATCTTTTTTCTTCCAAGAAAAAGATCCTTTATTAGTTAATGAAACTTCCCACAAGGCTACAACCACCTCTTCAAGAGAGGGCTACAACAACCATGAAGGGGAGACTCTCCCAATGAAAAAACAGCATATGTACAATGAGGCTAAATCAAGAAATGGGACGAGGGAAAAGCCACACAGGTGCTATCGGAGTACACCCTAGACCATGGTGAAAAAAGGACCAGGACGCCAGAGTCGAAGGAAGGCTCTCTACGCTCCCACATGTGGTCGGAGCTGCCCTGGAGTCTCTCGAGCTGCCTTCTGAGAGTGTGGATCAGCTCTAGCCAAAGATCGCGAACAGTCTTTGCTGGTGGTACAGGGCGAGTCTCAAAGATGCGGAAACAACGGGCCTGCCAGATGAACTAGAGTGTCAGACCACTGATGAGCTCCCAGCACCTCTCTCTCATTGCACCACTCCTGTGGAGTAAGCTCTGTGGCAGGCTGGAGTGTAGGTCGCCCCCCCTGCATCACTACCATCCTGCTGGTGGAAGATAGCTCAAACTGAAGTGCCGGGCCCGTGAGAGTGGACCAAGCTACTGCCCCCCAAGTGTACTGCCGAGCCGTGGAAAGAGCAGGCATCAGCCGAAGAACACGAAGCCACACCTGTTGTGCCAAAGGACAGTCCCAAAGACAATGACGCTGACTCTCCACAAGGTGGCCACAAGCTGCACATGCGGCCGAGAGACCACCATGCACCAGCCAACTCCCAACTGCTATAGCTCTGTGTGCGACCAGCCACTGAAACAAAGTGACTCGCCTCGGCTGTCTGGAGTCCCATAACCTCTCCCAAAAAGCTGCCAAGAACTCAGCTGTGAGACCCTCCTCTTGCCAATGAGGTGTTGCAGCGGGGCGAGCCTCTCTCTGTGCTGCCTGTATGTGACGTCCCAGTCGAACAATGTACTGAAAAAAAGGGACGCCTGGGTGGTCTACAGAAGAGAAAGGGTCCCTCCATAGCCACTCTCCAGGGTCCCACTGTACTCGTGCTATTGGACAACACTCCCAGGCCCACAACCTCCAATGTCCAGTCTCAAGAGCTGCTGGGTCAAGATCGATGACACAAGTCCCCCCACAGATGCCGACCACTCGGATCCTCTGAAAACAGCACTCTGCAACGTGCGGGGCCTCTACTGCAACTCGCTGTAAGCGTCCCTCACCCTGTAACTCAAAAAATAGGGAGGGAACAGTCTCTGAGCAAGCCCGAATAGAGATGAGAACCTCCAGTCGCATGAAGGCTCCCATCCATCTTGGTGCTGCTAACTCCAGAGCCGTGAGCCACTCAGCTGGTACTGCCTCTGAGCTGTCCTGACACATGCTCTGCATCCCTCTCATGCCCTGCAGCTCCTCTGACAAGCCTGAACACTGTAACCAGTCACCTAAAGAGCGTGCTAGACCCGCTACCATGGAACCCCAAGAAACATGAGGCCGACTACCAACCAAGTGCCCTCTCTGAGTGCTAAACATGGGGTTTCACAGAAGTGGCTGTCGCAGGCGCTCCTCCGTGCAAGTAGGCTGGCGCTGCTCCAGGCCTCGCCGCAAGTGCTCCCAAGATCGAAGCAACCCTACAGCAAAGCGATCCTCCAGTCTCCTGCTCAAACCAACTCTACGGGCAGGGCAGCACAACACAAAAGATTGGAGCAGTAAAAGGGTGGAAGCAAGGCCACAAAGGTGTGCAGACTAGAAGGGAGGGCTGCAGCCATCAAACCAAGGAGTGCCGAGAGCTGCCTTGATTGAAAGCTGCAGAGGAAGGCCGTCAGTTGCAAGGAGGGGAGCTCGGGGCTTGGAGCAGTAGAAAGATGACAGGCTGGCTCAAGAGGGAGGCGCCACAGGAGGTGTAGGGGGCGGGCGTAGAGCAGGGTTGCGAGGGCGACCCCTCAAGGGCTTGGAGAGCTGAAAAAACGGGGCTGCAGGAGGCAAGAAGGAGGGCGGCCAGTAGTGGGTGGGCTGCCAACCCGTCAAAACAAGGCCAACCAGGAGGAGGCCACAGCATGAGTAGGGGAAGCCGCCAAGAAGCATGACAGAGGTGGAACGTATTCTACAAGGGTCGTTACAGGAGCGGACTACATGGTGAGTGGCTAAGAGGTGCCGCCAAGCGTGTGGAGAGAGAAGAAGGTACCAAAGGCCAGAGTCGTAGCCATTGGATGGGAAGCAGGGGAAGGCAGCCGGTCATACGGGTTACCAATAGCCGAGGAAGGGTATCCAATTGCACCAATGCACGCAATTGACAACAATCATGATTGTATCAGAGTTCTCTTTTTTTGCTTTGCATAAGTGAGTTTGCGGTTTGGTTGAGATATTTGGTATTTGGCTGCCATCTTCTCGTCTACTCGTCGTCTCGTGCATAGCACCTGTGGTAGCATTGGCTCCGGGTCTTTTGTGTGTGTGTGTGCAGAGAGAGAGGGAGAGAGAGGTTGGGCGAGCTTACTGTGTTTGCAGATTTGATGAGTGTGCTATGCATTAGCAGTTATGGTTGTATGTTGTCGAGACAGTTATGCTTGGAGTTTATAAGTGATTGTATATAGCCGGTGGCGCTCGTAGGCGAGTCGGTGCATTGGAGATTGGCAGAAAGTGTGCGTGTGTGTGAGTTTCTGTGTGGTTAGGGGTGCGGGTTAATCCTTGAGCTATAGAGAGGCAAGCTTGGAGTGTGCTGGGTTTGTTCCCCCTTTCCCCTTTCCATCAGTGGTGCCCCCACTGAGGAGCTATTGATTGCTTCTTGGTGAAGTCGAAGAAGGTGTCGCGGTTTGAAGAGCAGGATCTAACAAGAATCTCATGGTCGGGTTTTCCGACTTTTACAGGTGCTGAAGATGCTGAGGTTTGACTGCAAGACTATGGTCTTTTTATGGTGGAGAGCGGCTTGTCAAGAGAAGAGTGAGTGGCCCAAGCTTTCCTGCTCCTGGTTCGTGGAAAAGCAAAGGTATGGTATGAGGGCTTGTAGGCTGAAGAAAAATAGGATTGGATCATATTGGAAGCGGCATTCCGAAGCTGATATGTGGCCAACACGCAGTGGAGTGAAGTGAAGCAGATGATGGACGACCTAAAGCAAATCCTTGACGGTGATTTCCGAGCATTCGTATGGGAGTTCGAGGCCATATGGAGCAAGTTGGTTAAGGTAGCTGTTGTAGAGAATGCAGATTTTTTGAAGATGACCAAGTTTGTGGACTGCTTGCATGTAAAAGTACGGGATAAAGTCGAGATAGATGGACCGTGCACGTACGAGGAGGCACTAGCCTATGCGCAGAGTAGGACGAAGAAGGTTTTAAAGAAGCAACAGGCAAAGCAGGTTCTGGCGAGTCCATTGGTACCAAGGCCAATTGCTAGGGAAGAGATTCAGTTAATCCGACCCTTTGTTGATGCACATGTGATAGCAGCGGATAGGTGTGATGATAGAGTAGAGACGATACCGTGTGGGCCTATAAGGCCTCAGCAACTGCAGAGAGGAGTCTACCGAGTACCGACTGATGTGCTTGACCAAGTGACTTCCGAAAAGCAATCAGTGGAGAAGATAATTGAAGTGCCAAAGCCAGTGAGTTTTGTGGAGAAAGCCGAGGTGTATTCGAGCTATAGCAGTGCCTTGGATACGGACAACTGGGAAACGGAGTCTGCTTTCTCAAGGTATGAGACATATGATGTTATGCATGTGGATAAGGTGGTCAAAGAGCAACAGATTGAAGGTGAAGAGACATTTTGTGCGGACCAGGGGGTTGGGCAATCCTCTCTCTTGCCTTGTGATGGTAAGGCCATGTTGATTGAAGAAGAGTGCTTCGATGAAGCAGACTGGGGGTTCGATGATCCAGTGGTCGATGTCGATGACGAGACGCAGATTTTGATTGTTAAAGCGATGGCGAGGATACAGGATATGCAAGGCTATGTGCCTGCTCCAGTGCTGTTTGAAGCGCCTACAGATGAAGTGGCTATGCAAGCGCCGCTATGCCAATTGCTACAGGTTGTTTTTCTTGAAGATGGTGATGCTATGGAGGAGTCTCTAGCCGATGGCTGGAGAACACAGGATGCGGAAGCTGTGCAGGGTGTACAGGCTTATTTAGGGTGGGAAAATGATTCATGCATGCAGTTTTTTGAAGGAGGGTGTTATCAAGCTTTACAGGAATGGTTGGCTTACAAATTTATAGGTGCAAAGCAGGGGTGGTGTGCATATGCTTTACAGATGGATGATGATGAGCAATACCATATCTTTGATCCAGGTGGCGTTTACACTATGCTTGGGGAAGCCTGCGGCTTTCCATTTGACCCCGGCGGGCTCTACAACAGATGAATATCTCTCTCTATCTATCTAATGCATCTTGTACATAATCTCTATCTATCAACTTCTTATTATGCAATGCTATTTTACCTAAATAATGCCATGGTTGAGCATCAATGCTCAACGAGGAGGTGGGCAATGATGGTACAGCTCGAATATGTCGACCCGTGGAAAGGCTCATTGCAGGTGTATGGCAGCATGTAGTGTCGCGACAATGTGCTTGAGCCTGTGTCGGGCGCCAAGTGTGACAGGTACCGTTGGATGTGTATGCTAAGTGGGGCATTTAACAGGCCGGACATGGTGCAAAAGATTTGCGAGTCAGAGTGCTTGAGGATGCAAGGCAGATTTCGTGAGGCGTCGTATATTGTGGCGAGGGAGGAGATCAACCAGGTAATCTCTTTGGTGATCAAAGTGCTGTGAGACACCGATTGTCGGCAATCGGAGGCTGTTCGATGATCTTTGCACGTGAATGCTCGCCATATCAAGGATTTTTTGAAAAAAGGAACATATGTTTGTTGTAGAGAATGCAAAAAGAAGGTATGGCCGTGAGCTGCAGTTTGCATGAGGAGAAAAGTTCGCCATCTGGCTGGTTCTGCATGGGAATGTGCTGCCAAGTGGACTTGCATGGAAAAGAGTGACTGGGCTGGCCAACAAAGAGCTGCCAAGAGGACCGAGGGTAGTTCGCCAGACAGAGCGGAGGGAGAGCAAGTGACGGGGCTGCAGCAAGGAAGGGCCGCCATCAAAGGGTAGAGAAGTGGTTGCTGCATGCCGTGAGGGAGTTGGAGCACTCTAGAGAGGATCCTGGAACGGGCATGCAGGGAAGAAGAGCCGCGAAGGGCTGGCTGTTGCAAGGTAGAGGTTGAGTGGGAGCACGGGTTGCTAGAAGGCCGGGAGGTGCTGCATAACAGGTAGGGGGACCACCTGGGTGTCGGGCATGAGCTACAAGGAGCTGCGATGGTCACCGGCTGCATGGTGTAGATCAAAAGGGAGTACAAGAGCGGCAGAGAAGTGGGGCTGCGTTGCATGACAGGAGGGAGCCAGTCCGAGTTGATGAAATGAACCAGGGCCGAGTGCAGGCTGAAGGCTACCCGTAGAAGAGTCGGTAGAGGCAGGTCTCTGAAGGTTGGAAGGGATGAGCGGGCAGCGTGCTGCTTGGGATTGGTAGCTGCATGGGTGGCCACGAGTGAGCATGAGAAGGAGCGTGGACGGCAGGGCAGCACAACACAAAAGATTGGAGCAGTAAAAGGGTGGAAGCAAGGCCACAAAGGTGTGCAGACTAGAAGGGAGGGCTGCAGCCATCAAACCAAGGAGTGCCGAGAGCTGCCTTGATTGAAAGCTGCAGAGGAAGGCCGTCAGTTGCAAGGAGGGGAGCTCGGGGCTTGGAGCAGTAGAAAGATGACAGGCTGGCTCAAGAGGGAGGCGCCACAGGAGGTGTAGGGGGCGGGCGTAGAGCAGGGTTGCGAGGGCGACCCCTCAAGGGCTTGGAGAGCTGAAAAAACGGGGCTGCAGGAGGCAAGGAGGAGGGCCGCCAGTAGTGGGTGGGCTGCCAACCCGTCAAAACAAGGCCAACCAGGAGGAGGCCACAGCATGAGTAGGGGAAGCCGCCAAGAAGCATGACGGAGGTGGAAGGTATTCTACAAGGGTCGTTACAGGAGCGGACTACATGGTGAGTGGCTAAGAGGTGCCACCAAGCGTGTGGAGAGAGAAGAAGGTACCAAAGGCCAGAGTCGTAGCCATCGGATGGGAAGCAAGGGAAGGCAGCCGGTCATACGGGTTACCAATAGCCGAGGAAGGGTATCCAATTGCACCAATGCACGCAATTGACAGCAATCATGATTGTATCAGAGTTCTCTTTTTTTGCTATGCATAAGTGAGTTTGTGGTTTGGTTGAGATAGTTGGTATTTGGCTGCCATCTTCTCGTCTACTCGTCGTCTCGTGCATAGCACCTGTGGTAGCATTGGCTCCGGGTCTTTTGTGTGTGTGTGCAGAGAGAGAGGGAGAGAGAGGTTGGGCGAGCTTACTGTGTTTGCAGATTTGATGAGTGTGCTATGCATTAGCGGTTATGGTTGTATGTTGTCGAGACAGTTATGCTTGGAGTTTATGAGTGATTGTGTATAGCCGGTGGCGCTCGTAGGCGAGTCGGTGCATTGGAGATTGGCAGAAAGTGTGCGTGTGTGAGTTTCTGTGTGGTTAGGAGTGCGGGTTAATCCTTAAGCTATAGAGAGGCAAGCTTGGAGTGTGCTGGGTTTGTTTCCCCTTCCCCCTTTCCAGCGTGCAGTACAATTCCTTACTGTTTGGACCATGAAAGGAACCGTGAAAGTCTTAGAGAGCAACCCTTGCCAAAGACAAACAAAGAATTGAAGGACTACAGGGATATGAGGGGTTTTGGCCATGTACCTGTAGAGCGGGATTGTAGTGGTACAAGAAGGGAAAGGTTCTTGCATGATGTATATGCAAAGGAGATTTTTTCTACAAGTTTTGTAGGATTAACAGACTATGGATCTAATGCTTTTACAAAGTGTGAGGACTTAAAGCGGGGTGAACGACTACATGTAAATAGTGTACAAAGAGGTTTGAAGATGAATGGTTTGCTAGAAGATGATGAATGAATTGCAGGTGTGTTTGATGAGTATTCGTTTGTCGATACTATGCAAGACTTGGAGTCTTTAGTGGATTGCAATTTTCATATGATGGGAAGTGAGGTTGTGAAAGTTTGCTCAATAGAAATGTATAAAGTCATTGAGGATTTCAAAAATGTTCAAGGTGTTGATGTACGAGTGGAGACCAAGTACAAGTCTGTGGCAAAGAAAGTGAAACCAGTGGCATTACCTCTACCAAAAGATTGTACGGATAAGATGGATCAAGCTGCTTTGCAACCTAGTCTTCGTCAGCCGAGCAAGATTGGACATACATTTACACATGATACTTTCAAGGAGTTAAAGATTGGTTGCAAGGATAGTTTGACAGATGTTGAAAGGGTATGCTTTGAAGAAATGCTTGGCAAACATGGAAAGGCTTTTGCATTCGAGGCGCATGAGATAGGATGTGTTGATCCATCCATTGCTGCTCCAATGGTGATCTTCACTATCCCTCATGTACCTTGGAACTTGAGGCCTATTCCAGTTCCAAAGGCTCATTTGCCAAAACTCATTGAGCTGCTTAATGAAAAGATCAAGATGGGTATTTTGGAACCTTCTTGTTCTCCATATTCAAACAGGTCGTTCACAGTTCTGAAGAAAAATGGTTCTTTACGCTTTATTCAGGATATGCAACCTATAAATAAGGTGACAATCATAAATGTGGGTACAAAGCCAATTGTAGATGAATTTGCAGAGGCATTTGCAGGAAGGGCAATATATTCTATGGGAGATTTGTACTCAGGGTATGATCAGTTCCAACTAGCAACGGAAAGCAGGGACCTGACTACCATGAGGACACCTTTGGGCCTGGTAAAGATGTGCACCTTACCTCAGGGAACAACTAATTCAGTTGCACATATGATGAATGGTATGAACAAAGTCCTACGTGACTTCATACCTGAAACTACAATGCCTTTCCTTTATGATGTGCAAATCAAAGAATGTGATGTAGGTGATATAGATGTGGCTCTGGATTCGAGAGGGTGTCGCAAGTATGTGGCAAACCATATCAATGATTGTGATAAGATCTTGGAAGAAGTGAACCTTACCTTGTCTGGCCAAAAGTCAGTGTTTGGTGTGAATGAAGTTCTTATTGTAGGACATATGTGTGGGCCATATGGTAGAAGGCCTTGTCCTGCAAAGATTGATGTAATTCAAAGAATGAAAGGGAAATGCATAAATGTCACTTAGATTCGAAGGTTCTTGGGTGCATGCGTGTTTTATGTTATCTGGATTCCGCATTATGCACATGTAGCAGAGCCTTTGTATCAACTTTTGAGAAAGAACCAAAAGTTTCAATGGGAAGAAATGCATATACATGCCATGAGGAAATTAAAGAAGTTGTTGCTTATGTCACCAGCTTTGAGGAAAGTAAACTATGATTGTGGAAGACATGTGATTGTGACAGTAGATACTAGCCCCACAGGAATTGGATGGGCGATTGGCCAAGATGATGAAGATGGTAAGCGATATGTAGTGAGATTTGGAGCAAAAGTCCTAAGTGCTCGTCAACGCAATTATCCAGAGTTGAAAAGGGAATCATGGGGAGCAGTTACAGCCTTGAAATGTGATAAAGAGTATTTGATAGGTGCAAATGTAATAGTGGAGACTGATTGTCTACCTCTTCTTGGAATGACCACAAGCTGCTCAAGTGCCGACATTGCTATGTTGAGATGGATTGCCTACATAAAGTCCTTAAATCCAGAATTTAAGCATATTGAAGGGAAAGATAATCCAGTTGCGGATATGCTTTCGAGAGCAAGGTATGAAAATGAAGAAGAAATGGTTATTGAGGGTGATGATGTAGGCACAAGGTTTTATTGTAGCTCTTATGCAAAGGGTGATCATGTTTGCCTATCAAATGCACTTGAGTCATTTACAGAGGACCTATATCAAGGTGACCGGTTGCTCATTGGACGCTATTTGAGCACTTTGACAAGGCAAGAAGGGTGGACAGATCAAGAGTTCAAAAGAATACGCAGAAAAGCCTATGGATACTTGTGGAAACATCCAAAACAAAGAAATGGAATGCCGTTGAGAGTTGTGAATGATAAGGATGCTCAAAATGAGCTTATGAAAAAGTTTCATGAGAGTCTTTATGCTGGACATAGAGGTGTAAGGGCCACCTTTACTAAAATGAAAGAGAGGTATTGGTGGAAAGGTATGTATAAAGATGTATCTCACTTTGTGGAGTCTTGTGAAACCTGTCATATGTATTCAAATGTACGTCATCGTGATGGGTTGCACCCTACTTACCCATTGGCAATGCACTACAAGTGGGTAGTAGATCTGGTTACAATGCCATTGGGCTTATGGCAAATGAGATAAATAGTGCTTGCACGAGAAGACTTAACCAACCAAGTTGAAGGTCGTGCTCTAAGAACAAAAAGCACAGAAGGGATATGTAAGTTCCTCTTGGATGATGTAATTAGCGGTTATGGATGTATTGGGAAAATAACAGTGGACAGGGGTGAGTTGGATGTTGATAAAGCAAGGGATTTTTTCTCTAGATTGGGCATTAAACTCGCTCTCACTACTGCATACAATCCTGAAGGGAATGGTAAATTAGAACGTGGGCATCCTCCTATCATTAAAGCTTTGGCTAAGGTGTGCAAAGGTAAAATGGGAGAGTGGCCTAGGTTATTGTCTTATGCTTTATGGGTTGATCGTACAACTCATAGCTCAGTTACTGGTTATATGCCTTTTGAGTTGATGCATGGTCAGAAACCTATAATGCCAATTGAGGATGTAATTCCCACATGGAATGTATTGCCTTGGGAAGATGGAATGAGTAGGGAAGACCTTCTTGCTTTGCACAACAATTAGAAAGAAGGCCTCAAGATATTGAGATTGCAATAGCACGATTAAAAGATGCACAGATTAGAAAGAAGGCCTCAAGGTTGAAGAATAAGGACAGATTTGATAAAAGGCACAGGCTCAGACCTAGAGCTATTGAGGAAGGTGATTGGGTGTTGGTGTATGACAATAGTCTTGATAACCAATATTTAGCGATAAGAAAGCTTTCAAAGAGATGGTTCGGCCCTTATGTGGTTAAGCATGTACCCGGGAATGCAACGTTTACCTTGCATGAGTTGGATGGTACAGAAATGAAGATTCCCATTGCAGGGAAAAGAATTAAATTGTTCAAAAGAAGAGGCGATACAAATCCCTTTGTTTCACAAGAAAGTCAAAATGAAGGCTCTGATGAACATGTTATGGAGGATGAGGATGAAGAAAGAGATGATGATGCACTGGACTTCGCTGCAAGTGATGATGAAATCGATATGTATGTTGACTTAAATGAGGACTGAACCTGCAAAAGCTATGTGTGGCACATGTCGGAGGATGTGCAGTATAGAGGGGGTGGATGTCGTGTCATGGCACGTGCATTATGTGAAACTAAATTATGCTTTTGCTATGTGGGACCAAATGCTATTATGTATATAGTGTGATATATGCGAAATAGATGCCACGGTTGCAGCTCTGTATATACCTTGCGGGGACAGTGAGGCTCTCGACGTGGCACTATGGCATGCTTTTTCACATAAATATATGCCTATTTTGCTTTAGAAATTTACAAAATGTCAAGTGTATCGAAGTGGCACACTCATTTTTCCTAGAAAATTCAATACGGGCAATCTCGGTCAAAAATAGTGGGTTTCATGTGCGGACAGAAGAGATGCATCCAGAGTGCTTGGCAAGTGGTAAAATAAGGTTCAAGATGAAATTTAAGCCCAATGGGATTTTTCCACAATTTCAGGGATTTTTCCCAGCTCGTTTGGGCTTTTTACGAGCAAAAAAGGGTATTCTTGGGCTAAAAATGATCGAAAATGGTAAAAAAAGACCCAAAAATGCTGAAAAATGGCTCAAAATGCCACATCACTCACGGTGCCGTGAATATGAGAAGTGAGGGAGCACTTTAGAACATGAATATCAGCACTAGAAGCTCCTCTGTGAAGGGGATACAAAGCCTGTACCTAAGGTATGCTAGTGCAGTCCCTTGCTGTTCCAAACCTGTATTCGAGGCTGTGAGGCCACCAATTAGGGTTTCCCCTCTTCAAATAACCACTTGGGAATGAATAATGAAGTTCTAAAGCTTCCATGAAATGGCTACGACGGAGAATTGAAGCGTTTGTGTAGGGTTTTTATCAGGGCGAAAGAGCACTGCAATTGTGTAATTGGCAGTGAGGCTACACCAAATCATCACACACACAAGAGTTTTGAGTTGATCTTGGTTCTTTTTCAAAGAGAAGCTTTCATGGCTGGAGTTTTGTTCTTTTTGAGTGTGTTTTTAGCCTCAAATCTTCTACGACTTGCTTGATTTTGCTGCGAACTCTCTCAGTCAGAGGCCCGGCGCTTTCCTAGCCACACTCAGCACTTCTTGACACCGAGAAAAAGATCCTTCTATTAGTTAATGAAATTGCCCATAGGGCTACAACCACCTCTACAAGAGAGGGCTACACCAATCATGATGGGAAGACTCTCCCAATGAAAAAATAGCATATGTACAATGAGCCTAAATCAAGAGATGGGAGGAGGGAAAAGCCACACAGGTGGACGGTAGTGCCATCTGAGCACACCCTGGACCATGGTGAAAAAAGGCCCAGGACGCCAGAGTCGCTCCCGCATGCGGTCAGAGTTGCCCTGGAGTCTCTCGAACTGTCCTCTGAGAGTATGGATCAGCTCTAGCCAAAGATCCTGAACAGTCTCTGATGGTGGTGGCCTCGAAGATGCGGAAGCATCAGTCCTGCTAGATGAACCAGAGTGTCAAGCCGCTGATGAGCTCCCAACACCACTCTCTGTCACTGCACCACTTCTGTGGAGTAAGCTCTGTAGCAGGTTGTGTAGGTCGACCCCTCTGCATCACTATCATCCTGCTGGTGGAGGATAGCTCAAACTGAAGTGCCGGGCACGTGAGAGTGGACCAAGCAGCTGCCCCCCAAGTGTATTGCCGAGCTGTGGAAAGAGCTGGCATCAGCCGAAGAACACGAAGCCACACGTGCTGTGTCAAAGGAAAATCCGAAAGACAGTGACGTTGACTCTCCACAAGATGGTCACAAGCTGCACATGCGGTCGAGAGACAACTATGTACAAGCAAGCTCCCAACTACTATAGCTCGGTGTGCAACCAGCCACTGAAACAAAGTGACTCGCGTCGGCTATCTGGAGTCCCACAACCTCTCCCAAAAAGTTGCCAAGAACTCAGCTGTGAGACCCTCCTCCTTCCAGTGAGGTGCTGCAGCAGGACGAGCCTCTCTCCGAGCTGCTAGTATGTGACGTCCCAATCGAACAATGTACTGAAAGAAAGGGACACCTGGATGGTCTGCTAAGGAGAAATGGTCCCTCCAAAGCCACTCTCCAGGATCCCACTGTACTCGTGCCAGTGGTCAGCTCTCCCAAGCCCACAGTCTCCAGTGGCCAGTCTCAAGAGTTGCTGGGTCGGGATCCATGACACAAGTCCTCCCACAGATGCCCACCACTCGGATCCTCTTAAAACAACACTCTACCACCTGTGGGGCCTCTACTACAACTCGGTGTAAGCGTCCCTCACCTTGTAGCTTGAAAAGCAGGGAGAGTATAGTCTCTGAGCAAGCCCAAACTGAGATGAGAAACTCCAATCGCGTGAAGGTCCCCATCCATCTGGGCGCTGCTGACTCGAGAGGTGTGAGCCACTCAGCTGGTACTGCCTCTGAGATGTCCTGACACATGCTCTACACCCCTCTCATGCCCTGTAGAGCTGAATGCCTTGAAGCTCCTCTGAGATGTCCTGACACATGCTCTGCACCCCTCTCATCCAGTTAGGCGTAGGAGCACTACCAACCAAGAAAGCCACTGTCTTTCTCTAGTTGATGAGTGCGCCTGATGCACAACAAAAAGTCTCTAGAGCTTGCTCACAGCTATGAAGGTTGGCCTCCTGGCCATCGAAGTACAAGGCTGAGTCGTCTGCAAACTCAGCGTCCAATAGCTCATCTCCCCAAATAGGGAGTGCTAAGCCACGTAAATCAACCTGTTGTGAAAATCGAAAACTTGCTCATTGCCTCACCATAGATAAAAAAGAGAAAGGGGGCAAGAGGGCAACCCTGTTTGACCGAACGTGTGAGCATGAAACGATCACTTTTACGTCCTGACAAAAGTACCTGACTGTGTGCACCACGGAGCCGCGTGAGGGCAGAAGCCTCCCAAAAAGTAAAGATGTTGTCAAGGATACTACGCTCCTTGACAAAACCTGTCTGTGTCCCATGTATAATGCTCTCCAGAAGTGGCGGAATCCTCAAACTCAGATCCTTGGCAAGAATTTTGTAGATTGAGTTGAGGATGGTGATGGGGCGCCACTGTTGAATCTCATCCAAGGAGCCACCCTCCTTGGGAATGAGGTAAATGAAGCCCTCACTCATGTTGTCAGGCATCTCTCTTGTGTGCAGGATGAACTGAAAAGCACTGCAGAGATTTGAGCCAAGCAAGTCCCAGTACTCCAAGAAAAAGCTGGGAGTCAAGCCATCCTCACCTGGAGAGCTACCACGGGGGAGTGCTCTAAGAGCAGTGTGTAGCTCCTCTAGCTGAAGAGGTAGCTCAAGCCTCTGGCGCATCTCATCAGTCACAAGACAAGGCATTTGTGCCCACACCTGCTCTCTGCATGCATCCTAACGCTCTGACTGAGGCTCTGCAGACAGTAGATCATGGTAGAAGTTAGTAGCAATTGCATGCATGTCCGCTGGTCTAAAGCAACTGACCCGTCGGGCCTCCTCCAACTGGCTGACCTTGGCATGCGTATGTCGGGGTCCCCCTGTCTCAAAGAAAGCGCTTGTTACTCTATCACCCACATGGGTCCACTGCGATGCCTGTCGATGGAAAGTAAACTCATGGCGCCTCTCCTCTGTGCTGACGAGCTCCTGGCGAGCCTGCTGTAATTGCTCCTTCAACCAAGGACTGTCTGGATGCTGCACCTGCATCCTCTGCGAGGAAGCAACGCCCCGTTGGAGACGCTGCTCCTCCTCTGTCGCTACAACCAGGCGAGTCGAAGACTCCTGAAGAAAGAATCGACTAAGCTGAGCAAGTCCCAAGGCCACTCTGTCAGCAGGAGAATCTTGCTGACACAGTGGGAGAATCCTGCATGTCTAAGCTCTCTGTTCAAAGAGCCTCCAGTCGCTCTCTGAGCGCAGAGCCCAACAAGACTCGCTCAGGGATGCGTAGCATCGTGCTTCCCCTCCTCTGCCTATCAGTCATTGTAAGGATCATTGGTGCATTGTCCGAAAAGGAAGTCCCTGCCAGAATGCCAATTGTTCCACCCAAGTCACAGAAGTGGTCACTAGTGTAGAAGCGATCTATCCGAGATAGATTCACGCCTCCCACTATGAGTTCCGAACGAGAGAAGGCTAGGCTGTCTGGGGGCCTCACAAAGCTAGAATGCTGCCATACATTTGAAACCCGCAGTCATACAAAACCTCTCCCACGCTGCCAGCTCAACTCCATGTCACAGTAGTACGGCTACCACCAATCCTGTCAGAGGGGTCCTCCAACATGTTGAAATCACCCCCTATGTGTTGGGGTATAAAGCCCAATGTGGTCGCCCAGGTAAGTGGGCGGGCCGCCAGGTATGTACACATATTCTTTTGTAAAAACCTAATAAGAACTCACTATGCTCTACACATTACAGTAGAGCGAGTTCACCATATCGTCGTGCTCCTCTTCTCGCACTCTCTCTCGCGTCGCACTTCCACTCGTACTCCTTCAGCTGGTATCAGAGCTCAGATCGAGGCTCGAGGCAGCACTGCAGGAGGCTAGAGTCATCAACTCAGATTGGAGTGAAATTCGACAGGCGAAGACACGGCCCCAAATTTCGTGGGCAAGCCCGAAGGGCTTGGTGTTGTCAGAATTTCATTCTGAGGTCATCTCGGCCACCGTTCGGCTTCGACAAAGGTCTGCGCAGGCCATTTTCGACTACGTGGTCTCGACGGGTGGAGATCCGACTCTGCAAATTTGGGGTTTTCGGCCTACGACTGCAGGTGCTGAGGATATCGACACTCCCAGAGTGTTGATTTGTGGCTGTCTTCACATCGAAGGACGGCTCACAGTTCTTGGAGGCGTGTCACATACGACACGGGCGCATCTACACACAGACTGTAGGCGACATCCACTAGTTCATTAGGTAGCTTGTGTTTGCTGCTTGATATTCCAGATTTCATCCTGACATTGCAGGTACTTCCACATAGGATGTATTGTCAGAGATGATGTATGTCTGTTGAGGGTTTGCTGGCTGTGAGTCACGCAGCAAACAACCGCCGTAGCGGGTGCTGAGGATATCGACACTCTCAGAGTGTTGATTTGTGGCTGTCTTCACATCGAAGGACGGCTCACAGTTCTTGGAGGCGTGTCACATACGACACGGGCGCATCTACACACAGACTGTAGGCGACATCCACTAGTTCATTAGGTAGCTTGTGTTTGCTGCTTGATATTCCAGATTTCATCCTGACATTGCAGGTACTTCCACATGGGATGTATCGTCAGAGATGATGTATGTCTGTTGAGGGTTTGCTGGCTGTGAGTCACGCAGCAAACAACCGCCGCAGCGGTTACAGCATACAGTGGGAAATTTGTGGATGTATGACTTTGTGGGAAGTCTATGTACTGTCAGATTTACTGCAGCCTTTGTTGAGGGTCGAGTGAGGTTTTATTGAGTTGGGGGATTCTCGAATGTTGAGATCCTTTTGGTGATACAGGTCTTGGAGCGATCCCTCGAGCACCCTTAGATAGGTAGCTAGGATGTATTGACTGTGAGTTAGACAGTTGGGATTGCATCTTTGCTTTACTGCCGTTGAGGCATTGTCGCAGTCTATGCTTATAAGACAGTGAGAGACAGTACAGGTGCAAGACAGGTTTACCCGCAGCTTACAGTGTTTTTTGAGCTGTTTTTGGTCTGTTTTTTAGTACACCAGAGCCATTTTACAAAGGAGACTCTGCCAAAATTTCTGCAGAATCTGAAGCTTTCTTGGTTCATTTGACAGGTTGATATTGGTTCAGAGGTCAGTTTACAGGGGAAACTCTATCGAATTTCTCCCAGGAAAGTAAACTACTGTGAAGCGTAGCTATGGCTGGATCACAGGACACTGCTCTTTACAATATCAAGAAGCTGGATGGAACCAATTTCCCATTGTGGAAGAAGCAGATTTGGCACGTGTTGGTACAAAAGAAGCAGATAAAACCTATAAAGCTCAAGGGGATAAAACCAGAAGATATGGACGAAGATGAATGGAGCGAAATGGATGAATTGGCACTTTCTACCATTATGTTGACTTCGGCAGAAAGCGTTTACTTCAATGTAGCAGACGAGATGTCGGCTTATCAAGCATGGTTAAAGCTGAGTGATCTTTATGAGAAGCAGAGTGCAGCTTCACAGGTATACTGGCTTAAGAAGCTTGTTGACTTGAAGATGAAAGAAGGGACACCTATGTCCAATCATCTGAATGAATTCAACACAATCTATAGTCAGTTGTCAGCTCAAGGTGTCAAGTTTGATGAACCTGTTAGAGCTATGTTCCTGTTGATCACATTGCCGGAAAGTTGGGACACTTTTCGCACAGCTTTGAGTAATTCTGCACCTCCAGATGGTTTGAACATAGCAGGTGTAGAAGGAAGTCTGCTTAGTGAAGAAACCAATAGAAAGACAATGGACAAAGGCAAAGGAACAACCTTAGTTGTCAGGGGAAGGACCAAAGAAAGAGGAATCAGTCTCGTAGAAAGTCCCGCAGTGCTAAAGGCAAGAGTGACATAGAATGCTACCATTGTGGCAAGAAGGGTCACATGAAAAGAGACTGCAGAGAATGGAAAGCAGAAAAAGGCAAAGAGAAAGCTGAAGACCATGGTGAGAAGAACGAGTCCTCAGTGAAGATTCAAGAAATAAATGTGACAAACACTGTTGCAGAGGATGACAGTCTAGTGTCAGGAGACATCTACTTCTTGAAGAATACAATGGACTCAGCTCTTCTTACAGCATCTGATGGAAATGCACTGAGTGACTGGATTATAGACTCAGGGGCATCACTTCATGTGTCTCCAAACAAGGAGTGGTTTACTTCTTATGTGACCACTAAAGATCATGTTCGGCTAGGCAATGGGCAGACATGTGAGATCTTAGGTGTTGGAGATGTTCAATTGAAGTTTCAGAATGGCTCTTCTTTCATGCTGAAGAATGTGAGACATGTTCCCGCAATTACAAAGAGCTTGATCAACACAGGTTTACTTGATGATGCTGGCTACGTCACCATTTTTGGACAGAACATGTGGAAGATATCCAAGGGTTCTATGACAGTAGCACATGGGAGTAAAGTCTGGAGGACTTTACATGATTTATGTATCAAATGTCTCTAAAAATGTAATCAATGTAACCGAGTAGCCGAACGTTTCTTTGTGGCATAGCCGGTTAGGACATATGTCCAAGAAGGGAATGGAAATCTTGTCTCGTTCTGGTTATTTGCCTGGCTTTTCATTTAATGATTTTGAATTCTGTGAACATTGTCTGTATGGTAAGCAAACACAGCAGCCACATAAGCATAGAAGCAGTAGAAGAGATACATAGTTGGCACTTGTTCATAGTGATTTGTGTGGACCTATGCCTAACCTATCTCTAGGGGGAGCTTCTTACTTTATGACATTTATAGATGATTACTCGAGGAAAGTATGGGTTTACTTTCTCAAGCACAAGGATGAAGCGTTTAGTGTTTTCAAAACGTTTGTGACACTTGTGGAGAATCAGAGTGGCAAGAAGCTTAAATGCTTACGCACTGACAATGGTGGAGAGTATGTTTCAAAGGCCTTTCAGGACTTCTGTGAGTCAAAAGGTATAAAACGTGAACTTACTGCTCCTTACAATCCTCCTCAAAATGGTGTTGCTGAGAGGATGAATAGGACCATACAAGAGAAGTTCAGAAGTATGTTGTCTAATGCACAGCTGCCAAATGGGTTTTGGGCTGAAGCTGTATCAACAGCTATTCATCTTGTAAATAGATCTCCTAGCAAGGTTTTGCAGAAGGATTCAGTGCCAGAGATGGTATGGTCAGGCAAAATGCCCTCATATAAGCATCTCAGAGTCTTTGGCTGTGAGGCATATACTCACCTTCCAAAGGAATTTAGGAACAAACTTGAGCCAAAGAGTAGAAAGTGCATCTTTCTAGGCTATGATAATTCTAGTGAGATGGGGTACAGACTTTGGGATCCCGAATCCAGAAAGGTTGTCCGCAGCAATGATGTTCACTTTAATGAATCCAAATATCATTCTAAACCAGAGAGGGTTGAGGAGATTAGAAGAGTTGTCTTCCAAGAAGATGGACCTGCATGTGCAAGACAAAATGTCAGGGCTCAAGAGGAGCAAGGACAGGATAGAGTGGAACCACAGGTTGTGGCTGAGCCTGAGCCACCTATCGTGCGTAAATCTAGACGTGTCACGCGACCTCCTGATAGGTTTGTTCCATCTGTGAATTATGTCATGTTGACTGATTGCAATGAGCCTTCATGTTACAAGGAAGCAGTGCAAATGAAGGACTCTGGGAATTGGCAATTGGCAATGGAGTCAGAGATGACAGGTCTGCATAAAAACCAGACATGGAAGCTAGTTAAATTACCACGGGGCAAAAAGGCTCTACCCTGTAAATGGGTTTACAGGTATAAGATCACCGCTCATGATAGTCAGCCAAAGTACAAAGCAAGGCTTGTTGCCAAGGGCTTTAAGCAAGAACAAGGCATTGACTTTGATGAAGTCTTCTCTCCGGTGGTCAAGATGACTACATTGAGATACTTTCTTGCATTGGTTGCCATATTAGATTTGGTGTTGCACCAAATGGATGTCAAGACAGCGTTCTTGCATGGTGATTTAGATGTGGAAATTTACATGCAGTAGCCAGAAGGGTTTGTTGAGAAAGGCAAGGAAGATTGGGTATGCCAGTTGTTAAAGAGTCTTTATGGCTTAAAACAATCACCGAGGGCATGGTACCACAAATTCCACAAGTTTATGCTTTCTCAAGGCTACAAACGTAGTGAGTTCGATCACTGTCTATATACAAAGAAGGCTAAGGATGGTAGTTGGCTGATCCTTATTTTGTATGTGGATGACATGTTGATTGCTGGCAAGCACTTGGAAGAAATTTCAGCTTTGAAGTCAAAGATGGCAAAATCGTTTGACATGAAAGACATGGGTGAGGCAAGTTATATACTTGGTATGCGCATTGAGAGAGACAGATCAAAGAAGTTGATTTGGTTATCTCAAACAAAGTATATTGACAAGGTTTTGCAACGTTTCAATATGGAGAAGGGAAAGGCACTGAGTGTTCCATTGCCACCATATGTGAAACTTAGCAAACAAGATTGTCCTGTGTCTGAGGAAGAACAGGCTGAAATGGATAAGATTCCATATGCGTCTGCAGTGGGTAGTTTGATGTATGCAATGATTACTACTCGCCCAGACATTGCATTTGCAGTGGGAGTAGTAAGTCGATACATGTCAAACCCAGGCAAGAAACATTGGGAGGCAGTGAAAGGAATATTGAGATACCTGAAAGCTACAAAGAGTATGCGTATATGCTATGGGAGTCAGGAGCTAAGTGTAAAGGGTTTTACAGACTCAGATTATGCAGGTGACTTAGACAACCGAAGGTCTACGTCAAGGTATGTCTTTACATTGGCTGGTGGAGCAGTATCATGGCGTTCTAGATTACAAGATTGTGTTACTCAGTCTACTACAGAGGCTGAATATGTTGCAGCATGAGAGGCATGCAAAGAATCAATTTGGCTTAATCGACTAGTAACAGATTTGGGAATCAAAGAAGAGATGCCTGTGTTATATTGTGATAGTCAAAGTGCTATACAATTGGCTCGCAATCCAGTTTATCACTCAAAGACAAAGCATGTGGATGTGAAGTATCATTTCATCAGGGAAATGCTCGAGGATAAGCAACTTCAGCTTGTCAAAGTTCACACCACAGAAAATCCTGCTGATCTACTTACAAAAGGACTTCCCTCAGAGAGCTTTGCGCATTTTCGCAAGCAGTTAGGTGTAGGGTAGTACATCAATTCTCTACATCTCTTGTATATTAGCTTGTATAGTAGCTTCTCTCACACTTAAAGTACCACATTGGACTTTAAGTGGGAGGTTGTTGGGGTATAAAGCCCAATGTGGTCGCCCAGGTAAGTGGGCGGGCCGCCAGGTATGTACACATATTCTTTTGTAAAAACCTAATAAGAACTCACTATGCTCTGCACATTACAGTAGAGCGAGTTCACCATATCGTCGTGCTCCTCTTCTCACACTCTCTCGCGTCGCACTTCCGCTCGTACTCCTTCACTATGCACCATTGCTCTGCCTGCGGCAGAGACTCAACAATCTAAGACCAAAACTCTGTACGTGCACTCGCCACATTGGGCGCATAGATGTTCATGAAGCCCACGAGACAACCCTGAACCTGCATAGTGATCCACTGAGCCCTACGTGGCATAATAATCCCTCTACCCACAATGGCCTCCTGCAAAGAATCCGCAATAGTCATACATACCCCGCCCTCGATGCCTCCAGGTCCGAATGCAGCCGACCAAAAAGTCTCATATCGTCCACGCAAAAGCTGACCACAACGTCTAATGCGGCTCTCACACAGATGATGCTCATGTAGCATAAGAAGGTCAATATCTCCTCCCACAAGGCATCGCTGAAGCTCCTGACGCAGTCGGCCCCTCTGACACTGTAACTAGGGCCCACGTAATCCCTGTACGTTCCATGAGACAATCCTCATGGGGAGCGAGAGAAAACTGATGTTGCCATAGCAGCTAACCATGCTATCCTTGAGGCAGGCTTAGATGGGGAGTAATCCGCATCCGAGTGTCCTCGAGATAGGCGTGACTGCAAAGAGTGTCTAGCCCAAGCCCAAGTAGACCGAGCCGTGCGTAAAGAAACCTCCTCTATCCAGGAGTCCTCATGTATGTGTACATAGCATGGCGGGCTCTGCGTGTCGGCAAAGAAGTGAACCACAATGTGTCTACATCCTGCTGCGTCTGGAGGTGTCACAGAAGACTTGGCCAATGACCAAAGAGTCTGAAGCAAGTCTGTAACCCCTAGGTCTCCCATGTGGTGAGAGAACTCTAGGGCCTGTGTCTGCAGCCACTCTAACACTGAGTCTATAGTCCACTCCAAGGCCTCTATCCCCCTAGCTGCAAGGAACAGTACATGAACTCTGAAGCAGGTTGCCTCAAGGTCTGGTGAGGGGTCGCCGAGAAACCGTGTAAAGTCGTAGACAAAGAAATCCCAACGACGACAAATGTCGAAGCTCGTCAGACCACGAGGAACTGCTGCAAAGGGAAACGTCTGCGCCAGAACGGGGGGTCGATGTCCCCTCTCGCCAAGCGACTCATGGGGAAGGCGCTGCCAAGAGATCTCCTAGTAGCCGAACAAGGCCTTGCCCCCTGGGACGGCTGCGGGATTGGAGTCGAAGGAGGTGAGGGAGCAGGGGGACAGGGGGACCGGCAAAGGTAGGAGGGCGAGATGGAGAGGCAGAGGAGGCGGGGGGGGGGGCGCCGAAGAGGGGGGGAACTCGGGGGAAGGAAGGGTTGTTGAGGGTGAGGCTGAGGTGGAGGCTGGAGCAGGGACCTCATCCTGCTGAAGAGGGTCGAATCGGTTCCCCGTGGGAACCCACCGTTGCTGGGCAGGAGCCTAAGTGCCAGGCTGGTGCGGTGGCTCTTGTTGACGTCGACCAAGAACCTGCTGTCAGCCCTCCTTCGCTTGAGCGCTCGGAGGGTGGCTTTGACTGCGTACTCTGTGACTCTGCCTGCTGTTGTTGGCCAGTCCTTGAGGGTGGGGCTGGGGCTGGGCCTGGGCCTGGGCCTGGGGTGTAGGTCCGGGTCTCCTCCGTGGAGAGGCCTTCGCAAGATGGCCTATTTGTCGACAAATAAAACACTGATTCGGGAGGCCCGAATACTCCACGCTCTGTCGGAACCAACCCCCACTTACCCGAGGGAAGTAAGATGACCTTTGGGAGAGTGGGTGTCCCTAACCAGAATACGTACTGAGGGAATGCCGGCCGCCTTGGCAGCTATTGAGGCTGTCGCGCGAGGTGTCTCCAGGACAATCCCAATCTCTGAGCCTATCCTAGAGAAAAGTGGTAGGTACTCCCTCCTCAAACCAAGAAAGCAGACGGAGATGGGAAGGTCTGCCTCCTCTACCAGAACATCTAAAGCTGGGTCAAAACCATATCTCCACTATCGAAAGTGGGCTCGAACTGCTCGGATGGTGAAGGGGCTTATCGCGATGACCTTGGATGCCATTTCGGAGGTCTCAAACTCTATCTGATAGTAGCCATGTCCGAGAAACTGAACATCCAAGATCTTGCCCGCCTCTACGAGAAGGCGGGCCTGGAGAATATCAGGCAACTCTCCTCTACTGGGTCTGGTGCCGAGAATCTTGCAGATGACGGAAGTCGCCTGAAGGCGTTCCACCTCTGCAGCTAGGCTTGTTGCTCCGTCGGTGAGAGAGCAAGTCGAATGGTGGGCTCAGCGGGGTCGGGCGAAAGGACTTCATCGGAGTCCCTCTGTGGCGGAGCTTGAGCCTCATCTGTGTCTACTGCTGCGCACGAAGAAGAGGGGGGGGGGGGGGGGGGGGGACGGGCGATGTAGCTGGTCAGGTCCCTTTTATTCTTACATAGGAATGCTAAAATCAGAGCCCCAAAAAGCAAAAACTCAAAAGCAATGGGTTCCAAAAGCAAGTGGCGTTAAAATCTGCCAAAACCAGCTAGCGTAGATTTCGGAATTTCGTACAGCAGGCCACGTCAGCATGTGTGCGCAAAAAGCGGAAATCGGTACGGTGTGCCACGTTAGCCTGTTAGTGCAATTTATGGGGATCCGTACAGCGTGCCGCGTTAGCGTCCGTAGAGTGTGCCATGCCAGCGTCAGTACTCTACTTGCCATGTCAACAGTTTGCCACCTCATCGTTTTGTGAGAGGAAGATCAAAGAAGAAGAGAAGCAACATGAGGCGAAGACTTCATCGTGGGTAGATGTAATGATGAAAACATAAAAGAAGGTAGATGAGGCCAAGAAATGGATAGAAGTCGCCAAGAAAGCGAAAGGGAAAGGACCAACAACCATCCCCACTCCCACAATCATCAACATGACCCTAGAGGAAGAGCTTTACACGTACGAGTGACCGGTCTAAGAGATTGTGATGATGTGGAGGGGGAAGTCAAAGAACTTCTAATTATGATGGGTAGTGAGGCCACTCACACAAAGGCATGGAGAGTGGGGAAGAAGAGAGAAGGAAATGGATTTCAAGGAGAGAGCATTGATCTTTCATTTCCCTTCCATGGAAGCAAAGAAGGATTTCTTGAAGAAGCGCCCTACACTAAAGAAGACAGGGATATTCCTTGGGGACGACCTCACACTCTCACAGCTTGTTCATATGCAAGAAGTTATGCTTGAGATAAGGACAGCTTGAGAGAGAGGAAAATTTGCCCTCTATAGAGACGGACGAGTGGTTATTATGGAGAGGCACTCCGCATGACGGTGCGAGACCTATGGGACCACACGCAAAGTTGCTACTTGGAATTGTAATGAATCTCTACGCCTTGATGTGGGTGCTTTTGAGGATAATTTCACGGGGAGGGACATCATCTTCTATTCTGAGACACATCAGACCCTCGGGCAGTCTATGCCACATGTCAACGGATACAAATGGGAGCCATCTTGTAGACAGGAAAGTCGATCAGAGCACAGAGGTCAGGGGGAGTGGCAATCTAATTCAGGGAGGTGTTGCAGCCATTGATACATATAGTCCGCAGGGATGAGCAAGCTAGGTACATATGGGTAAGACTGAGGGCACAGACAGGCAGATACCCCTAGATTGCTATTTGCTACTTTCCTCCAAGTACGTCAGTATATGCACCACCTAGAGGATAGTCCCCCTTTTCTATTTTGGATGATGACATATGGGAGTTCTCGTGACATTATCATCCTGGGGACTTCAATGCTAGGACTGCCATCACCAGACAATAATTTATGATACTTCAGAGGAGACGCTTAGGGAGCTAGATTTTGCAGAGATGGGCCTATCTAGAATATCACAAGATGTGGAGCATACTGAGTATGGACGGCACTTGATAGACATGGGGAATGCACATGGATTGGCCATTTTGAATGGCCTACAGAGATTTCCTGTCACGAGAGGTTTTACATGCTTTCGACACAGACATGGAGCCAGCACAATGGATTATGTCATGGCACAGTCGAGCTTTATCTCTAGTATCCAGGACCTCATAGTTGGACTTAGACCTGTTGGTGTGGCAGCAGATCATGCCCTTGTGTCGATGACCATCTCTTTCCAGTTTAGTGTAGCACACATACCATGGACAGCAGCCCCTACTTGCTACACCTTTACATGGGAGACGGACTCTGTCTACATAGATGGGATCTACAGATGCCTGTGCACTGAGGAGCCAGGGTGACCTCTGGAGGAGCTTAATATTATACTGACACAAACATTGCATGATGCAACAACAGAGGCATACCCACACACCCAGCCTGAGTAGAGACGACGTTCTGGGAGCATGCCCCAAATGGATGGTATGATGAGGAGTGCCGCGAGACGAGAGCCAGGCTTCAGAGGGAGGTGCTTTTGGGGGACATCACTCATAGACAGTCACAGATTGCCTTTCGACGCCTAGTGCGACGGAAGAAGAGGGTATTTTGGCTCGACTGGAGCAGGATCTGTATCAACTATTCTTGAGTCGGCTTGCTCGCTGCTACTGTACACTCCCACTGCACCATCGCCATCGCCTCCCCCCCCCCCCTCGCGTGCTGCCCGCTGCCCCCCCTCGCGCTGCCCTGTTCCAGCCAATCCGCCCGCCCTCAGCCCCTGCTGCCACCACACGCCCTCAGCCTCAGTCCCTGCTGCCGCCACACGCCCTCAGCCCTCAGCCCCAACCCGTTTTATCCCCCCCCCCCCCCCGCCCCGACTCGGCCCATTCACCCATCAGTTTGGGCCCTCCGCCTCGGTTACTCCTTGCAGATTCGGCACTTTCAGCATCTGTTTCAACTCCTTGGAGCAATGTTGGCGCGCCCTTTTGCAGCACCCTCCCGTCGTCCTCTTCTACACCACAACAGTAGACACAGATGGAGGCTCCAGCTTCGCCACAGAGGGACTTGCCAGAAGCCCCCTCGCCCGACCCCGCTGAGCCCACCATTCGACTTGCTCTCTCGCCTACAGAGCAAGCGAGCCTTGCCGCCGAGGTAGAGCGATTGTAGGCGACCTCGGTCATCTGCAAGATTCTCGGCACCCGACCTAGCAGAGGAGAGCTGCGAGACCTTCTCCAAGCCCGCCTTCTCGCAGAGGTGGGAAAGATTTTGGATGTCCAGATTCTCGAACGGGGTTACTATCAGATCGAGTTTGAGTCCTCCGAGATGGCGTCCAAGGTCATAGCTATGAGTCCACTGGCCATCCGAGCCTCACGTGCCCACTTTCGACAGTGGCGACATGGTTTTGACCCAGCTTCGGATGTTCTAGTAGAGGAGGCAGACATTCCCATCTCAGTTTGCTTTCCAGGTTTACGGAGGGGGTACCTACCACTTCTTTCCAGGCTCAGTTCCGCCATTGGGACTGTCCTGGAGCACAGCAGCATCAGTAGTTGCCAAGGCGGCTGGCATTCCCTCAGTTCGAGTTTTGATCAAAGATACCCACACGCTCCCGAAGGTTATCCTTCTACCTCGGGTGAGTGGGGGTTGGTTTCGACAGAGTGTGGAGTACTCGGGCCTCCCGAACCAGTGCTTCATTTGCTGCCAGATGGGCCATCTAGCGAAGGCCTGTCCACGGAGGAGGCTGTCACCAGCGTGTGACTACTATCTATCCTTTTTGTTGATTTCTTTCTTATTATCTATTTACTTTCACTTTTTGGAAACACCCCTCGGGAAATCTAACTGCCCTGCATTGCATAGCTAGTGTGGAACTGTCCAGAGGGAGTCCAGGCCTGAGGGCAAGAGAGCACTAAGGTTGGACAAGGACTATGGTTAGCCAAGTGGGGTCATTGACTAGCCAAAGTGGAATCCTTTGCTACAGAGGCTACATTTCAGTTTTGGATGTGGCCACAGTGTACAAAGAGGGTCGGATGACCTAGAAAGATATAATGGCAGCATCTCCTAAAATTTAGGGAACTGCTATTTTGGGACCTGAAAATGTCTTCGCGTCATTACGTGCAGTTTGACATGGGGATCATTTTGTTACTCTGTGGCCAAGTCAACAGAGGCTGCAGGTGAGATATTTTTAGACCCGAGGGTCTAAAGCGGGAAAATGCACAAATGAGTGACACTTGGCACTCTGAGGCCAGTTTACTACTTATAGAGAAGGCAAAAACGTGATTTATAGTTGGGAGGCTCATTTTGCAAGTCTCTGTCACAGGTTAAGAGCTATGGAGTGCTTGCTTTCCCTCTTATGCACAGTGCGGTGCCAGGAGTGATGCCCTGCACGCTACGCACTGCCCTCTCTCTCCCCTTTGGCAGTATGTTATGCCCCTCTAGTGGGCTCTTCATTTGACCAATGTACAGTTGTGTGGGTTCATGCGCGATTGCCGAGGCAAGAGCCTCTTGCACAGGTACTGGATTAGCTAGCGGCTAATCCTCCCGCAGGTACAGGTGAATTCGGAGAGGTTTCACGCCAGAAATCTCGTCCGATTCAAAGGGCAAGTAGCCCTACAGGTGCGGGAGCTCGAGGACTTGCTACGGATGCGACCGGCACGCGGAACGGAGCCCGAAACAGTGAATTACAGCCTGCTGTGTATTTTTGCAGGTTTAGGGTTTTGGCCCTAAACGGACCCTAATACCCCCAGGAGGTTCGGGGACGCAAGGGGACCGCTGTACAGGCGATCTGGAGCATTTTCAGGGCTGAAAACAGAGAATTCAGCGTGCTGCAGATTCTCGCCAGGTTTTGCAAAGTGCCCGTATGCGTCGGGAAAGTCAGTCAATGCGTGGGAATACTGACCGTGAAGGGTTCTAGTACAGTTATGCTGCCGAAATCGAGCTGGAACAGTGGAAATTCAGCCGAGTTTGTGCGGGGCAGCTTGTAGGAACCACAGCGTTTATTCCCTCTTTTGAACAATAAAGAAATACCGAAAGGGGCGCCTAAGTTAGGGGCCAATCTGGTGTCTGTCTACTCATACAGGTGCAATCTAGCAGCCTGTATCCCTCTCCCCTTTGTTGTGTCTTGAAAGTACAGGTAAAATAGACGACTAATAATGGGTGAAAGCTAAATCAAGGTTTAAAGTAAAGTCTACCGCCCTTTTTGGATTGAACAGGCCGGTTTCATGGTTCCATCGACGGGATTAAATCACTTTTTCCCATAGAAGTGAGCCTTGGGCAGTTTTCGGCTTGAAGACACAGGGGATCATAGACGAGACACAGGGAATTGTAATTATGGCTGACAGACCAGATGATGTGACTGAAGAGGTTTCCTCTTCACAGGGTCAACAGACACATGAAGTGGGTGAGTCCTCAAGACCACCACAGACTGATGATGATATATTCAGGACCCAGTTGGTTACTGCTGTGGCTATGTTCACACAAGTAATGCAGAATCCGAGGTTTTTAGCCTTTCTGCAACCTCCGGTTCCGTCTCAGCAAGTTGGGTCACTGGATCATATTCAAAAGCCTGTTAAGGCTCGAGCACAGGTGATTCATACCGCACAGTCAATGGAAACACCTGTACACTTGACGGAGAATATGCAGTCTCCACAACTTATGCCTAAGGTGCAAGAACAGGTGGCTGAGATGCCAGTCTTTCAAACTGTACCAGTTCAGCCCGCCACCTTTCAGCAGCCTATAGCTGGTTCTAATGGGCAGGGAAGCAACCTACAGGCTATGCAACAGGTCTTCCCACCACCTTCAGTACACCCTGGCTATTTTGGAGGTGGATCCGTATTCCAAAGCATGGCTGGTCATGCACCTGGAAATCAGTTTTATACGCCAGGAACAGTGTTTGGGGGTGCTCAAACGATGATGCCTAACCCCATGTACAGTGTCATGGGTATGCAACCAGGGTTTCAAAGCACTCAGGGACAATTTGGGATGCCACAAGCAAATTTTGGTATGGCTGGAATTACAAATCAGCAGCCAAATATGGCATTTCCAGGTCAAGTTAATAGCGGCCAAGGAACACAGATGAACCTTAATAGTGTTCCCATGTTTCAGTCACTTCCATATGACAATCTAACGCCGCTGGAGAGGCCAACTCCGTACAAAGAAGGTGGCAAAGGTGTGACATTCACGACCTTTACAGGGTTTGATGACAGGAAGAAGGCTCTTTCATTCCTCCAGCAATTTGACAAGGCCTATGCAGGGGGAAACTTTACAGAGGCTTCAAAGGTCCGCAAGGCAGCCACTTTCTTGACAGGGAATGCGGGACAATGGTGGACAACTTTATTGCTTCAAGGGCAAGCTCCGTCCACATGGATTTACTTTAAGCAGATTTTTGCAGCAGCATGGTTATCTGATGATTTCGAAGCAGATGTCATGACAGAATGGCACCAGCTTAATGCTGCCACTTGCAGAAATCTGGATGATTACAATCGGAAGTTTTGGAAAGCTCTACTTCCAGTAACTTCCTATAGGTTTGTGCCATTGACAGAACAGATTGAAAAATACTGTTGTGGCCTACCTAAAGGATTGAGAAAGTACTGTACGAAGACAAAAGTCACTACTTTGACGCAGCTCATCGAGGTAGCAAACACTGGCAATGGTTTGCTCAAGGGAGAAGATTGTGAATTTAACACTGGCGTCAAGGCAGGATCAGGCAAGAAAAATTCAGCCAAGAAGCACGTTCCCAATGAGGCTCCTAAAGGGACTCAGGAGTCGGCCAACGCAGGGAAAGACAAAGCTACGGCTGAATCAGAAAAAGGACCAGCAAAGAAATGGAAAAGACGTTTTCCTCGCAAGTCAGAAGAGCAAAAGAAGGTCCTGAGGACAGAGAACAAATGCTTTATATGTGAGTAGCCTGGCCACATTGCTTACAACTGTCCTACAAAGAAAAGGCCAGCTGATTCTGAAGACAAGGAGGACAGGAAGGGAAAGAAGCCCATGGCTGGTCTAGTGCCAGATATGGTGGGCGACAAGCCAAATTCAGATGCAAGTGAGCTTTGCAGAGCATGGGGAAAGGTTAGGGATCAAACAGTGCTTATCTTCTTTGATCCAGGTGCCAAAGCCAACTTTATTTCCCCAGAATTGGCTTCAAAGTTGGGAATCAGACCTGAAGAGATGGGGTATACAGCAGAGGCAGGTTTGGCATGTCCTGGCCATACAGAGGCTGTGACACCCATCATTGGAAAGTTGCGTCTACATATCCAGTCCTATGTAGATGCTGAAGAATTTTACATCATGCCACTGGACGGATGTGATGTGTTGTTAGGTATTCCTTGGTTATTTCGTGTACAGGGAATCATGGATGCCTACAACAAAAAGATCACTGTACAGAGCAGGGGAAAGACTCATATTCTGGATGTAAAGCTTAAAGGGGAGTCTATTCCTACTGTATCAGCTTCTGCTATTACTTCTGTAATGAAAAAGCATCTTTCTGCGTACTTGGTTTTTGCACGTGAAGTGTCAGATTGTGATGAATCAAATTTATCTGTGCTAGATAAAGAAAGGTCAATGTTTTTACAACAGTATAGTGACTGTTTTTCCGATTCATTACCGTCTCAATTACCGCCAGAGAGACCCGAGGACCATGCGATAGATTTGGTGCCAGGCAATAGCCCACCAAATAAGCCTCCGTACAGGGTTAGTGCGGCTCAGCAGAAAGAGATAATGGGCCAAGTACAGGAGCTGTTAGAAAAAGGGCTGATTCAGCCCAGTTCATCTCCATTCTGTTCTCCAGTGTTGTTGGTGCAGAAAAAGGATGGCTCATGGCGTATGTGCATCGACTACCGTGCACTGAACAAGAATACCATCAAGAATAGGTTCCCTATACCTAGAATTGATGATATTATGGACAAATTAGAAGGAGCAGCTATGTTTAGCAGGATAGATCTAAAGAGTGGGTATCATCAGATCCGCATTAGATCAGAGGATGTGCACAAGACTGCTTTTAGAACAACGTTTGGCCTTTACGAATTTTTAGTGATGCCCTTTGGTCTCACAAATGCTCCTGCTACGTTCAATAGGATGATGGACAGAATTTTCCGTCCACACCAGCAGTTTGTTGGTACATTCTTTGATGACATGATAGTCTACTCAAAGAATGAAGAGGAGCATAGGCATCACTTGGCCATTGTGTTCAAAGAGCTACGCAGTCATAGGTTGCTCATCAATGCAAAGAAAAGTGAGTTTTTTCTGGAAGAGATTCACTTTCTGGGACACATTGTCTCAAAGGATGGTGTCAGAATGGATCCTGCAAAAGTTGAAGCGATCAAGTCATGGCCAAATTTGAAGACGGTGCATGATGTCCGAAGCTTCTTGGGACTATGCTCCTACTACAGAAGGTTTATCCGAAATTTCGCTGAGATTGCTTCACCTTTACATGCTCTTCAAAAGAAGGCAGTCACCTTTAGATGGACACAAAAAGAGATTTCAGCTTTTAATCTCTTAAAGGAAAAGATGACTTCGGATCCAGTCATTGTGTTGCCAGATCTTAGGAAGTCATTTGTTGTCCAGTGTGATGCCTGCGGTAGTAGCATTGGTGCTGTGCTAATGCAAGATGGCAGGGTAGTAGCCTATGAGAGCAGAATTTTGCAAGGGCCAGAGATGACCATGCAGGTCTATGAGAAAGAGTTACTGGCTGTGATTCATGCGCTCTTAAGTTGGAAACACTACCTGCTAGGTGCAGACTTTGTTGTCCAAACGGACCATCAGACCTTGCGATACTTCTTGACACAGACAAAGTTATCTGAGAAGCATATGCGATGGGCAAATATCTTGTCCATGTTCCATTTTCAGATTGTGCATGTGGAAGGCAAGAAGAACGTTGTGGCTGATGCCTTGTCAAGAAAGCCACAAATTTCAGCTGTGTCGATTCCTTATCATCATGAACTTGATGATATGAGAGAACAGTATGCAAATGATGAAGATTTTGCAAGGGTCTTCGAGCAACTAATGGATGGACAACGTCATGAACACTATCTTCTTAAAGACGGGTTCATGATGATGCATGGCAGATTGTGTGTCACAAAGCCATTGCGACGCAAAGTTATGGAAGAGAGTCATGTCCCACCGTATGCAGGGCATCGTGGTATCGATGCTACACTGAAAGCGGTTGAGACATTCTTCTATTGGCCTACATTGAGAAGGGATGTGGATGCCTTTGTGCGAGAATGCCTAATATGCCAAAAGGTCAAGTTTGACAGGCAAAAGGCACCAGGGTTATTGCAACCACTACCTATTCCAGATAAACCATGGGAAAGTATTGCTATGGATTTTATCTTTGATCTTCCAAGAACGCAGACAGGAAATGATGGTATTTGGACCATTATTTGCAGATTCAGCAAACAGGCTCATTTTATTCCTGTCAGGAAGAAGATAAAGCCAGATCAGATGGCACGCTTGTTTATGAGCAATATTTTCAAGTATCATGGCATGCCACAGTCGATTATTAGCGACCGTGATCCACGCATGACTAGTTTGTTCTGGAAAGGCTTGTTTGAGAATATGGGCACCACGCTCAAATTCTCTTCGTCATTTCATCCTCAAACAGATGGGCAGTCGGAAGAGGCAAATTCTACTGTCCTAGATCTGCTGAAGTGCTATGTGTCAGAACATAAAGGAAAGTGGGAGCAGTATTTGCCATTGGTGGAGTATGCATACAATAATACAGTGCATTCATCAACTGGCAAGGCACCTTTTGAGATAGTTGAAGGTGGCAAGAAAGTTCCTCCCATACTGCATACAAAGGACAAGATATTTGAAGCAGATAAGTATGTTCAAGACATGGATGAAATGTACAAGAAGGTCAAAGTGGCCTTAGAAAGGACTCAGGCAAAGCAAAAGAAAGCAGCTGATCGTCACCGTCGTGAAGTAGTATATTCACTTGGTGATTGGGTGCTTTTACGCTTTGAAAAGGCAAGGTTAAAGAAGATGAAGGGCAAGGAAAGAGTGTTTCCAAAGCTCAGCATGCGTTACTATGGGCCTTTTCAAGTGTGCGACATAATCAGTGATGTTGCATATAGGCTGAAATTGCCTGACAGTTGGAAGATTCACAATGCGTTTCATGTGAGTCTTCTCAGACCCTATGTGGGTGATGTGCCAGAAGATATGCCAGCTGAAGATCAGCCGGAAGTCGAGGAACTTGACGAGATCTTGGTCCCTGAACAGATTTTGGCACACAAAGAAAGGAAAGTGAAAGGCAAGGTTGCTAGGCGTTACTTGGTAAAGTTCAGAAACTATCCACCAATGGATGCTAAGTGGATGGAAGAAGGTGAACTTGCAGAGTCACCAACTGTGTTATCACTTTACCTGGAAGCCTTCCATTTGCAACCTACCTTGACCCCTTGAGTTTCAAAGCTAAATGGATTGTCAGTGTGACAATGGCTTCTGAAACAAATGATGTACATGGTATTTAAAGTGAGCTCAAATGAAATACCTGTTACATGAATGTTAGAGCTGTACAGATTGTCAGTTTGGCAATTGCTCTTATGGAATGTCCAAAAGTTTGGTTAGTGCTATACAAGTGAGTATTTCTTGTCAGTTTGTCAAGGATACAGTGATTGCTTCTATTGAAGAGTACATGTGTAACTGCATTCTTAAACTGTCGGTTTGGGTATGCTCGAAAGTGTTACGGGATCCAACGTGTACTATAAGACAGTGGCAAAATGTGCAGCTACCATTTTGTCATTGGAAAGTTAGTGACTCAAAGCAATGGCAGAGTGCGAAGCTACCACTATGTCATTGGGACAGGGTTCACACGCAGGCAATACATGAGTCGACGAGGTGTTGAATACACCAGGGTTGACAATGAGCATGTATGTGTCGTATATGTGTCGACAGGTGTTGACAGTAAGCATGTACGACATAGATGCAAACGAGGACGTTTGAGATTTCAGGAGGGGGGTATGTCACCAGCGTGTGACTACTATCTATCCTTTTTGTTGATTTCTTTCTTATTATCTATTTACTTTCACTTTTTGGAAACACCCCTCGGGAAATCTAACTGCCCTGCATTGCATAGCTAGTGTGGAACTGTCCAGAGGGAGTCCAGGCCTGAGGGCAAGAGAGCACTAAGGTTGGACAAGGACTATGGTTAGCCAAGTGGGGTCATTGACTAGCCAAAGTGGAATCCTTTGCTACAGAGGCTACATTTCAGTTTTGGATGTGGCCACAGTGTACAAAGAGGGTCGGATGACCTAGAAAGATATAATGGCAGCATCTCCTAAAATTTAGGGAACTGCTATTTTGGGACCTGAAAATGTCTTCGCGTCATTACGTGCAGTTTGACATGGGGATCATTTTGTTACTCTGTGGCCAAGTCAACAGAGGCTGCAGGTGAGATATTTTTAGACCCGAGGGTCTAAAGCGGGAAAATGCACAAATGAGTGACACTTGGCACTCTGAGGCCAGTTTACTACTTATAGAGAAGGCAAAAACGTGATTTATAGTTGGGAGGCTCATTTTGCAAGTCTCTGTCACAGGTTAAGAGCTATGGAGTGCTTGCTTTCCCTCTTATGCACAGTGCGGTGCCAGGAGTGATGCCCTGCACGCTACGCACTGCCCTCTCTCTCCCCTTTGGCAGTATGTTATGCCCCTCTAGTGGGCTCTTCATTTGACCAATGTACAGTTGTGTGGGTTCATGCGCGATTGCCGAGGCAAGAGCCTCTTGCACAGGTACTGGATTAGCTAGCGGCTAATCCTCCCGCAGGTACAGGTGAATTCGGAGAGGTTTCACGCCAGAAATCTCGTCCGATTCAAAGGGCAAGTAGCCCTACAGGTGCGGGAGCTCGAGGACTTGCTACGGATGCGACCGGCACGCGGAACGGAGCCCGAAACAGTGAATTACAGCCTGCTGTGTATTTTTGCAGGTTTAGGGTTTTGGCCCTAAACGGACCCTAATACCCCCAGGAGGTTCGGGGACGCAAGGGGACCGCTGTACAGGCGATCTGGAGCATTTTCAGGGCTGAAAACAGAGAATTCAGCGTGCTGCAGATTCTCGCCAGGTTTTGCAAAGTGCCCGTATGCGTCGGGAAAGTCAGTCAATGCGTGGGAATACTGACCGTGAAGGGTTCTAGTACAGTTATGCTGCCGAAATCGAGCTGGAACAGTGGAAATTCAGCCGAGTTTGTGCGGGGCAGCTTGTAGGAACCACAGCGTTTATTCCCTCTTTTGAACAATAAAGAAATACCGAAAGGGGCGCCTAAGTTAGGGGCCAATCTGGTGTCTGTCTACTCATACAGGTGCAATCTAGCAGCCTGTATCCCTCTCCCCTTTGTTGTGTCTTGAAAGTACAGGTAAAATAGACGACTAATAATGGGTGAAAGCTAAATCAAGGTTTAAAGTAAAGTCTACCGCCCTTTTTGGATTGAACAGGCCGGTTTCAGAGGCCGCGACCTGCACCACAGCCTCAGCCCCAGCCTGCCAGGGCTGGCCCGCAGCCACAGCCAGCGGCAAAGCGTACAAATGCAGAGCCACCCTCTGAGCCTGGGGCTCCAGCGGAGGAGGGGTGCCAACAGGCCCGTGGCCGTCGACGCCAGGGGCCACAGCGTTAGCCTGGCACTCAGAGTGGCCCTCAGGTGCCTACTCAGCAGCAGTGGGTTCCCACGGGGAACCGTTTTGGTCCTCTCGAGCAGGAGGAGATCCCTACGCCAGCCTCCACCTCCGCTTCTCCCTCGATAGCTGTTCCCCCCCCCCCCCCCCCCCCCCCCCCCCAAAGTTCCCTCCCTTTGCCTCATCCTCCCTGTCTTTTGCTCCCGTCGCCTCTCCACCGTGCCCCTCTACCTTTGTCGCCCCATCCCGCCCCTCTTCTCCTCCACTCTCCCCAGCTCCCTCTCCTCCTCCTGCTCCAGTTCCTCAGTCGGCTCAGGCGACTGGTCCCTCTTCAACGGCTAGGAGATCTCTTGGCCTCGCCTTTGCCACAAGTCGCCTAGCGCGCGAGGGTCAGCCCTTCTTGCGGCCCCCTCTGCAGATTCAGACATCCTCCCTTGCAGCCATCCCTCGTGGGCTGACGAGCATTGACATCAGACGCCACTGGGACTTCTTCGACTACGGGTTCACTCGTTTTCGCGGCGACTCCGCAGCAGACCATGAGGCAGCCTGTTTCAAGGTCCATGTTTTGTTCCTCGCCGCTAGGGGGACAGAGGCCCTGGACTCAGTAGTTGGTTTCTCCTTTCCCCTCTGTGGTAGGACCGAGACAGAGTGGTCCCTCGACTCAGTGGTGGGATGGTTGCATACACAGGCCTTAGAGTTCTCTCACCACATGGGAGAACTTGGAGTTACAGATATGTTGCAGACTTTGTGGCCACTGGCCAAGTTTGCGGTGACACCCCCAGACTCAGCAGGATGTAGGCACATTGTGGTGTACTTCTTTGCTGATACGCAGTGTTTGCCTTGCTATGTATACATTCATGAGGACTCCTGGACAGAGGAGGTTGCGTTACGTACGGCTCGCTCTGCTTGGGCTTGGGCTAGGCACTCACTGCAATCACGCCTATCTAGAAGACGCTCGGATGCGGATTACTCCCCATCCAAGCTTGCCTCGAAGATAGCCCGTCTTGCTGCTGCGGCAGCATTTGTTCTCTCTCGCTCCCCTTGAGGATCGTCTCATGGAACGTGCAGGGACTAGGTGGGCCCCAGTTTCAGCGACAGCGAGGCCGATTGCGTCAGGAGCTTCAGCGTTGCCTTGTGGGAGGAGAGATTGATCTCCTTATGCTCCAGGAGCGCCATCTGTGTGAGAGCCGCATTCGGCGTTGTGGTCAGATTTTGCGTGGACGGTATGATACCTTTTGGTCAGCTGCTTTTGGACCTGGAGGCATCCAGGGAGGGGTATGTATGACTATTGTGCACTCATTGCAACAGGCCATTGTAGGCAGAGGGATTATTGTGCCAGGTAGGGCTCAGTGGATTACTATGCAGGTTGAGGGTGGCCTTGTGGGCTTCCTGAACATCTATGCGTCCAATGTGGCGAGTGCTCGTGCAGAGTTTTAGTCACAGATTGTTGAGTCTTTGCCGCAGGCCGATCATTGGTGTATAGGAGGAGACTTCAACATGTTGGAGGACCCTTCTGACAGGATTGGTGGCAGCCATGCTACTGTGCATGGAGTCAAGTTGGCAGCTTGGGAGAGGTTTTGTATGACTTTGAGGGTCTCAGATACACGGCAACACTCAGGTTTTGTGAGGCCCCAGACAGTCTTGCCTTCTCTAGATCGGACCGCAGAGTGGGAGTGAATCTATCGCGGACGGATCGCTTGTACACTAGTGACCACTTCAGTGACTTGGGGGGTTCAGTGGGCATCCTGGCAGGGACTTCCTTCTCGGACCATGCACCAGTGATCCTCACAGTGGCAGACAGGCAGAGGAGTGGGAGCACGATACTCCGCATCCTAGAGAGGGTCTTGTTGGACTCAGCACTCAGAGAGAGGGTAGAGGCTCTCTGGACAGAGGGTATGGACAGACAGGATTCACCTGCCGACAGAGTGGCCTCAGGCCTAGCTCAGCTTAGCCACTTTTTTCTTCAGGAGTCTCTGGCTCGCCGGGCTGCAGCGAGAGAGGCGGAGCAGCGTCTTAGACGGGGCATTGCTTCACTGCAAAGGATGCAGGAGCAGCATCTAGACAGTCCATGGTTGGAGGAGCAGTTACAGGAGGCTCGATAGGAGCTTGCTAGCATAGAGGAGAGGCTTCATGAGTTTGCCTTCCACCGACACTGGACAGGCATCTCAGTGGACTCAGGTGGGTGACAGAGTGACTGGTGCTTTTTTTGAGACAGTGGGGCCTCGACATTCGCATGCCAAGGTCAGTCAGTTGAGCAGGCCCGATGGGTTAGTTGCTTGTGAGCCCGAGGATATGCGTGCAGTCACTACTGACTTTTACCGTGAGTTACTGTCGGCTGAGCCTCAGTCAGAGCGGCAGGATGCATGCAGGGAGCAAGTTTGGGCACAGATGCAATGTCTTGTGACAGAGGAGATGCGCCAAAGGCTAGAGATGCCACTTCAGCTTGAGGAGTTGCACACAGCTCTGAGGGCCCTCCCTCGTGGTAGCTATCCAGGTGAGGATGGGTTGACTCCCAGCTTTTTCTTGGAGTACTGGGACCCGCTTGGCCCAGATCTTTGTAGTGCTTTTCAGTACATTTTGCACACAGGAGTGATGCCTGACAGCATGAGTGAGGGCCTGATCTACCTCATTCCCAAGGAGGGTGGCTCCTTGGATGAGATTCGACAGTGGCGCCCCATCACCATCCTCAACTCAGCCTACAAAATTCTTGCCAAGGCTCTGAGTTTGAGGATTCAGTCACTTTTAGAGAGCCTTATACATGGGACTCAGACAGGTTTTGTCAAGGAACGCGGTATCCTTGACAACATCTTTACTTTTTGGGAGGCTTCTGCCCTAGCACGGCTCCGTGGTGAGGACCTTGTGATTCTTCTTCTCGATTTTGAGAAGGCCTACGACCGAGTTGATTGGGACTTTCTAGAGGGCACTCTTTGCAGGATGGGCTTCTCAGATGCTTGGATCAGAGGGGTGTCAGCTTTGTACAGACAGGCTCACAGTCAGGTGCTTTTGGCAGGGGGGAGAGGTGAGCGCTTCATGCTCACACGCTCGGTCAGACAGGGCTGTCCTCTTGCCCCCTTTCTCTTTCTGTTCTATGCAGAGGCGATGAGCAGATTTTTGGTGTCACAGTAGGTTGGTCTTCGGGGCTTAGTATTCCCTATTCGGGGAGAGGAGCTACTGGACGTTGAGTTTGCCGATGACTCAGCTTTGTACTTAGTTGGCCAGGAGGCCAATCTTCACAGATGTGAGCAGGCTCTGGAGACCTTCTGTTGTGCATCGGGCGCACTGATCAATTGGAGAAAGACATTGGCTTTCTCGGTTGGTAGTGCTCCTATGCCAGATTGGATGCCAGGAGAGGGTTTCAGGTGGATTCCCACAGGGACTGCAGTTCGTTACTTGGGTTGTCAGGTTGGTTTGGACTTGTCTCCCGAGCAGCAGATTGCTCCTCTTCTCCTGTGCATCAGGAGAAAGCTGTTACATTGGAGCTCAGCACGTCTGTCGCTGGCTGGTAGAGTAGTAGTTGCCAACCAGGTGCCATTGGCGACTATGTGGTACATCACGTCCTGCTAGATCTTCTCGGGTTCTTGTATCAGCCAGGTAGAGAGGCTGATCAGGAACTTCCTTTGGTCAGGACGTGACACTCAGATGACCCGAGCCAAGGTGGCTTGGTCGGTCATCACGCTTCCTTGTTCTCAGGGAGGGCTTGGGATCATTGATCCAGCACAGCAGAGCAGAGCCCTTCTAGGGAAGTTCATAGTCAGAGGACTTCTTCCAGGTGAGGAGACCTGGAAGGAGTTCTTGTTGCAGAGGCTTCCTGCCAGGGTGCCTCAGCCAGGAGGCCCTTGGCAACCTTCGACCAGATGGATCTTTACAGAGATGCGCCGAGTTGGTTTGAGCAGGAGATTGGAGGACCGTTTCGCTGTGAGTTTGCTTCGTTCTTGGGAGCTCCTACGGCGTGGCCTGGAGCAGCGACAACCGATGTGCACGGAGGAGCGCCTACGACAGCCCCTCATCTGGAACCCCATGGTTAGCACTCAGAGAGGCCACTTGGTTGGTAGTTGACCCCATGTTTCCTAGGGTCCCATGGCAGCAGGTCCAGCGCGCTCTCTAGGTGACTGGCTAGAGTTCACAAGTTTGTCAGAGGAGGTAGAGAGTTTCCAGCTGCAGGGCATGAGAGGGGTGCAGAGCATGTGTCAGGACATCTTAGAGTCAGTTCCAGCTGAGTGGCTCACGCCTCTCGAGCCAGTAGCACCCCGGTGGATGGGAGCCTTCACATGATTGGAGGTTCTCGTTTCCGTCAGGGCCTGCTCAGAGACTGTCCGAGCCCTGTGCTTCGAGCTTCAGGGTGGGGGACGATTACAGCGAGTTGCAGTAGAGGCCCCGCAGGTAGCAGAGTGCTGTGATCCTAGTTGTGGGCATCTGTGGGAGGACTTGCGTCATAGACCCTGACCCAGCAGCTCCTGAGATTGGACACTGGAGGCTTTGGGCTTGGGAGTGTTGTCCACTGGCACGAGTACAATGGGATCCTGGTGAGTGGCTATGGAGGGACCCCTTCTCTTCTGCAGACCACCCAGGAGTCCCCTTCTTTCAGTACACTGTTCGGCTTGGACGGCATATACTAGCAGCACAGAGAGAGGCCCTCCCCGCTGCAGCACGTCATTGGCAGGAGGAGGGTCTCATAGTCGAGTTCTTGGTAGACTTTTGGGAGAGGTTGTGGGACTCCAGACAGCCGAGGCGAGTCACCTTGTTTCAGTGGCTGGTCGCACATAGAGCCACAGCAGTAGGGAGCTGGCTAGTGCATAGTGGTCTCTCCGCCACATGTGCAGCTTGTGACCATTTGGTGGAGAGTCAGCGTCACTGTCTTTGGGACTGTCCCTCGGCCCAGCAGGTGTGGCTACGAGTTCTTCGGCTGATGCCTGCTCTTTCCACGGCTCGACAGTACACTTGGGGGGCAGCGGCTTGGTCCACCCTCACGGGCCCGGCACTTCAGTTTGAGCTATCTTCCACCAGCAGGATGATAGTGATGCAGGGGGGGCGTCCTACACTTCAGCCTGCTACATAGCTTACTCCACAGGAGTGGTGCAGTGACAGAGAGGAGTGTTGGGAGCTCATCAGTGGCCTGACACTTTGGTTCATTTGGCGGGCCCGCTGTTTCCGCATCTTTGAGGCTCGCCTTGTGCCACCAGCAGAGACTGTTCGTGACTTCTGGCTAGAGCTGATCCATACTCTCAGAGGACAGCTTGAGGGACTACAGGGCAGCTCCGACCGCATGCGGGAGCGCCGCGAGGCTTTCCTTAGACTGTGGCGCCTTGGGCCTTTCTACACCATAGTCCAAGGGGTGCTCAGATGGCACTACTGTCCACCTGTGTGGCTCTTCCCTCCTCCCATCTCTTGATTTAGCCTCATTGTATATATGCTGTTTTTTCATTGGGAGAGTCTCCCCTTCATGCTTGTTGTAGCCCTCTCTTGTAGAGGTGGTTGTAGCCCTATGGGCAGTTCTCATTAACTAATAGAAGGATCTTTTTCTCGGAAAAAAAAAAACTATTCTTGAGTCGGGACTCGGGTGAGGCATGGCGACTCTTTCATGAGCACTCCTCCCCTCCTGCCATTACTTCTACAGAGGTTTGGGGCCAGTATGCGTCATCTCTGTACACAATTCTTGGACAGCCGCCTCTTCCCAACCCCCTCGAGCCATGCCCACACACATGTGCTTTTTTTATCTCTGAGATGGTGAAGAAGACCATTGATAGGATGAGGACTGGGAGAGCATATGATCATGATGGCTTAGTGGCCGTTATACATGCCAGGGATCTTCTCGCAGAGCTTCTAGCAATGATGTTCAACCGTGCCATGTATGAGTGTTTTCTTGATACTTGGAGTTTATCTACTATTGTATCTATCTTCAAGTCAAGAGACACTATGGAGCTTGGAAATTGTCGCACTATCATGATTGGACACACCTTGGCAGGGTTGTATGCATCCATTCTTGAGCAGCAACTAAGTAGATAGGCAGAGAGGGAGGGTATACGCGCAGCCGAGCAAACAGGGTTCAGGAGAGGTTGTTCTACTCTTAACCACATTCTGACACTTAGAGCCATTATTGAGGAGGGCAGATCACACGGGAGATGGATCTATTGTAGCTTTGTGGACTTCCGCAAAGCATTTGACACAGTGCCCAGAGCTAGATTGATGCGCAAACTACAGGAGATAGGAGTACCCACAAAGTTGATTTGGGGGATTATGGCATTATACAGGTCAATAGTGGGTCATGTACGCACTGTAGAGGGGTTATCTACATTAGTTCACTCCACTATCGGGGTGAAGCAGGGCTGGCCGCTCTCTCGTACTCTATTTGGTATGTATGTCGATGAGGTTTCTGACTATGTTGAGAGAGAGGGTGATAGAGGTGCTTAGTTGGCAGGGATATGGATTCCACTATTGTTATATGCTGATGATCTTGTGTTGATCTCCTACTCTCCGGAGGGAATGCAACTTCACTTGGATGCTTTGCATAGGTTTGCTCACGACAGTGGTCTGTCTGTCAACCTTGGTAAAACCAAGGTTATTGTGTTTAACATCACCCCACAATGGACCAGGAGATCAGCACCCACATTCACAAACGGCCATGAGATAGTGGACTATACAGATGCTTACACCTATCATGGGGTGGTCTTTAGTGGACCAGCATTTTCATTGAGGAGAGCAGCAGACACTAGAGTGACTAGAGCACATGCAACATTCGCTGGATTGGAGAGGATGTGTTCACAAATTCAGTTTCAAGAGCCTTGGACGAAGCTCTGGCTTTTTGACACTTCGGTGGTGGCTTCCGCATTGCTCTACGGAGTTCAGATATGGGGGCCTTCATTGGACCATCACGGGAGGTCGGGTCGCACTGATGGATGGGGAGACATGGAGAAGCCTCTAGTCTTTATGATCTCGCGGCTTATTAGAGCCAAGGCTTCAGTACCACATGACATTATTCGAGCAGAGCTAGCTGCCTCCCCGCTAGTGGTTGAGACGCTTACAAGATCAGTCTCCTTTTACACCGCTTGTGGGACCTCCCCAGAGATAGATGTGTCCGCCTAGCACTTGAGTCCTCTCGACAGTTAGCTTTGCAGGGAGACACAACATGCTGGTATGGGGGGATGACATCATGGTTTTAGGTACGTGGGTTCAACATGGACAGATTGCCCCCCTTCCAGTACTCATTGGATGCACCCTCTCTGACTCTTACACGATCCGAGATCAACAGGCTCATCCGCCAAGACCTGATTCAACTAGATACTAGGACTCAGGAGGACTTGGATACAGCCGGCTCTAGAGTTGGGCACGAAGATGGCTTTCTGTAAAGTGCAGTGGAAGTGAATGTTGAACTTGCTCAAGATGAGTGCTCCGAACTGTGCTCAAGGGTTCCTTTTACTTACGGAATTTCCGTTCCTTTAATGAGAGAGTGCAAATGATCACAACAAAGTGGTAAACACTGTGAATGAAGGTACTGAGACCGAGATAGAGAGAGAAGAATACGACACCAGAATGTTGTCAAACCCTCCTCCAAAGGCCCACTCTCTATGGCGAGAGCGGTCTACTATTGATTGCACAAATCTCTACAATGTTATGGACTTGCCGACGATGTCGACGACGATGAGGATGACGACGAGAGGCTGAAAACTGAAACGCTAAGGGCTGAAATCTGCAAATCTTGTATCTGCTGAATTCTGACTCTATGTCGACGACGACGATGCGCTGAAAACGCAGACGCTGAAATCTGCGAATAGCGGCTGAATCTGCAAACTTTGGCTGATCTAACCGTGCGGCGAGGATCTGCTGCGGGAAGGTGAGATGGTGCGGAGTCATAATGCTGAAAATGCAAAATGCTGATGCAAAGGGTACTTATGTCGCCGGGAATCTGCAAAACGCTAGGTGGTCTGCTGTCCCAAAAACGCTAGGGCTGGTCTGATGTTTGATGCAAAAACACTATGTATTCTGCTGTGTCTTGCTATCGCCAGGCTGATCTGCAAATGCAAAACGCTAGGCTGATCTACAATGCTGAAAAACGCTGGTCCTTGTTGGCTGTTGAAAACGCTAGGCTGCTTGCCCAGGGGGTCTTGCTGAGAAGGTGCTATGTTCAACGCCCGATCAGACTTTTCACCATGGAGGAGATTGATGAGATCTACTAGCGATCGATGATGGATCTCCTATGATTTAGCTCTTTTGAGGATTGTACATCCTACTCATCTTGTATCAGCCTTTGTATCAACTCTCACCCATTATATTCCCACACGCACATCCACCTTGTGTTGTATTAGCCCTCAGTCACTACTCTCACCCCCCCTACTCATATCCTACACAGTTCGAGCTACCTGTTTAGTTCACATCTAGCAGTTAAGATTTTGGTTTTCACTTCATTTTATTTTTGTACCCAGACATTGTATTAGATCCACCAAGATTGTATCAGTTTGGTCTCATGGGTCATTTTGGCTTTTTGAAGACAATTAATGCAACATTTCATTCTCCCTCTCTCTCTCTCATGGATAGCGCGACAGCATGGCGCACCCTGCGCGAGCCACGTCCGACTACAACTATTGAGGATCCACAGATATGGCATGATTATGCAGAGCGACTTTACGAGGTGCCAGGACAGCCTCCTATCCCACAGCCACACGAGCCACGCCCCACGTGCTCCTCCTTCTTTACAGCACAGATGGTAGAGAGGGCCATACGCCGCATGCAGCACAGACGATCAGCTGACCATACTGGATTACAGAGTGAGCACATCATTTATGCGGCCTCCACTATAGCCCCGTTGATTGCACATGTCTTCAACCGGGCTATAGGGGAGGGCTTCCCAGAGGAGTGGACACAGCACACCATAGTGCCTATCCACAAATCTGGCGACACCCTGGATCCAGGGAACTACAGGACTATCATGATTGGCCACACGATGGCCAAGCTATATGGAGCAGTACTTGAGGCACAGCTCAGCTGCTACGCAGAGATCGAGGGTTTACGAGCTCCAGGCCAGGCAGGTTTCAGACGAGCTTTCTCCACCACTGATCACATCTTCGTTCTGCGTTGCCTCATTGATGGGGCAAAGGCGCGGAAGAAGAGGCTTTACTGCTGCTTTGTGGATTTCCGCAAGGCCTTTGACACAGTCCCACGCGAGAGACTCTTCCAGCGCCTTCACAGCATTGGGGTACCAACAGAGATGATTTGGGCCATATATGCTCTCTACGAGAAGGTGACGGGTCGAGTTCGTTGCCCAGGCGGTTTTTCAGAGACCATTGCTAGCACCATTGGTGTTAAGCAAGGATGCCCACTCTCCCCGACACTCTTTGGGCTCTACATCGACGAGATCTCCGACTACATACTGCGAGCAGGGGGAGAGGGGAGCGACTTGGCAGGTACTCCGGTCCACATCATGTTATATGCTGATGATATTGTGTTGATTTCAGAGTCACCCGAGGGCTTGCAACGCCATCTTGAGGCCTTGGACGAATTCAGCACACACAGGGGGTTGACTGTGAACCTTGGCAAAACCAAGGTTATGATCTTTCACACATCCAGTGCAGTGAGGAGCGCTGCCACCTTCACAGCAGCAGGAGGAAAGGTTGATGTAGTCACCTCCTATGTCTACCTTGGCATCACATTCACCAGCCTACCAGGACCCTTCACTATGAGGCAGGCTGCTGCTGATAGGCTCACCCGAGGATATGCAGCTCTGGCCATGCTAGAGCGGAGATGCCACCAAGCACACTTTCAGGAACCCCGCACGAAGGGGTGGCTTTTCGACACCTTAGTCACCCCGGCCTTGATGTACTCGGCGGCAGTATGGGCACCAGGATTGACAGCTGACCAGTGGACACAGCTTGAGAGGCCACAGGTATGTATGATCTCACGCTTGCTCCGCAGCAAGAAGACAGTGCCACATGACATTATTAGAGCCGAGCTCGCCACACCACCCATGGTGGTAGAGGCACTATTCCAGACAGTCTGCTTCATCCAGAGGATGAGAGAGCTACCTCCTGACAGACTTACTCGTAGAGCATTTGAGGCAGCTATACAGCTATCAGAGAGTGGGCATGAGAGAGCATGGTACTCACAGGTCAGAGCATGGTTTGAGGGACACGGTCTTGACATGGAGAGCCTACCACCATTCCAGTACGACCCCCACTCACCATATGTTCACCTCTCTCGCAGTGAGAGGAACTTGGTACTGAGACAGGATCTGTGGCAGCTATACACTAGGAGAGTCTGGGAGTCACATGGCTTGGGGACGAGGATGTCAGATTACAGAGACCAGTTTCTCACCATATTGTCCGGGGGGTTCATACAGAGACCACGCTACATGGACACATATATGCCACATAGCTCACGGGTGGCGATTGGTCAGCTGAGAGTGGCTTCACACAGGTTAGAGATTGAGATCGGGAGACATACTGGTGTTCCCAGGGAGGAGCGCGTCTGCAGAGCCTGCACAGAGGAGGTGGAGAGTGAGGAGCACTTTGTATGTAGATGCAGAGCATACACTGAGATCAGAGGCAGGTATGAGGCCCTATTCAGAGGACAGCCCACTCTCCGAGAGATCATGGACTCTCGAGATCAGAGACAGCTCGGATGGTTCTTACTAGAGATACAGAGCCATCGGGACACACTACTACAGCCACACACAGCTACACAGACAGAGGGGAGACAGTCGCAGCTCACAGACTTCTTTCAGAGGATTACCGCCCCTCCCCCACCAGACACTCAGAGGGGAGTGACACTCCCACAGGCGGAGGTGAGCCGAGCTAGACGACGACCACGAGTCACAGGCTACAGGGGCGCGAGCTCCCACCACCGACAGATCGAGGAGATCCGAGCCCGGGAGCGCCGTGCCACTGAGGAGCGAGTGGCCCGGATGAGGGCCGACCCGACAGCTTTCATCCGGGCAGCCTTGGCACCAGACCCGCCCATGTACCACATCTTACATCCCCCCATTAGTACAAGATGGAGCTAGATAGCTTGATGCATTCTCATGATTGTACTACCTTGAGCATATAGACATGCATATACCCCTAGAGATAGAGCTCCATCCCTCCTCAGATACCCCACTACCTACACTCAGTTCAGTTTTGTATCAGTTTTTGTTTCATTTGTCTTTCCGATAGACGGATGACATACACACCATGTATATTTGATTTGTCTCATAGGCCGATTTCGGCCTGACATAGACGTTAAAAATCTTTCTTTCTTTCTTTCTTTCTTTCTCTCTCTCTCTCCCCCTGCCCCCCCTTTCTTTAAAGGACTCAAGTACTAGTGGGGAATCTCAATGTAAAAAATTCACAATTGGGGGAATCCCATAATAAGTGAGGATACAAAAGAGTAGATCCTTCTCTTTGGTAGGGAATATCAAAGAGTATACACCTCCATGTAGGTGAGGGGAGTCAGAAACCAGGATCTGTCAAACATACTTGACGATGTGAAGTGGGTGCTCTACGAAATCCATTGAAAGTGTCTACAACTTTTGGGGAGAAAGATTGAAGGTATTTAAAGTGGCTATGGTAGTGATTTGTAAAGGTGAAACATCATCGTCATGTGCAATTGTAAGACAATGCGAAGACACCAAATACGTGAGCGAGACTATCTCTCACGAGCATCACACACCACACTTTTTTTTTATATATAAATCTGGTTTGATTAATTTACTTGTGGGAAACCTCAAAGCAAGAAAACCCACCAAAAAGATAAGATACAAAGGGAAGAACACAAAAGTGTTCTGTGATGTGAAAGTGCTGAAAGCAAACATAGAAGAGTTGCAAGATTTCTAGGGATATGTCCCCAATTTCAAAGGCAAAATGTAACGATTACTTCAGCGAAATCTTGAAAGATGGAAAGCCACAAGTACCATAGCGACCAAAATCTGACCCGTGCGAAGAAGATGGAAAATCGTTGGAGGGAAGTCGGTAGAATGCCAAAAAGCCAAAATCGTTTGTGGAAAAGTGCTGAGGGAAATCGAAGGTGCATACCATTAGAAACGCAGTGAAGGAAAGCCCTCGTGCAGCGACACTCCCAAAGCAGATGTCTGATAGTCTCATCAGCAGCAGAGCAACTGACGCAACGGGAGGGGCCAATGCGACGCACCGCAAGGAGTGTTCCAACTGGAAGAACTCCCAGCAAACAACGCCAAAGAAACAAATGCTCTTTAAGAGGCAAGCGAGACTTCCAGGTTGCGGCAAGAGCCTGTCTCCACCATTGATCAGATTTGTGCAAATCCCAGAGCGCATTGCAGTGATTAGCCAGCCAAGAGTCCTGCATGAAAGAAGCATAGATATAGCGAGCAGAAATCGCCTTGAAATGAGTGTCCCATAAATTCCAGTCTTGCATACGGCATCCAGCCAACAGTGGAATGGGGAGAAAAATATCCAGTATATGCCGAAGCAGGCTCCAAATCTAATGGTAATGCGGGCCCAACCCAAAGCGTGTTGTCGCTCGAGAAAAAGCAAGCAAATTCCCAGATGAATCCACCATGCATATGCCACGACTAGAAAAGAAGTAGGCTTGACGAGGCGACCTATCAACCAAGGTAAAAGAGAATACCCTACTCCAATGAATGCTTTCCAAACGCAACGAATTCCCGTCTGCTTGCTGCCTGCCATGCCAAAAGAGATGATCCGTAATAATGACTTTCCAAGCAGAGAGCAAGTCAAAGGTGATCGAGCAACCAAAAATATTATCGACCATCTTGCCAAACACAATCTCCCAAAGGGAAGTTTGCCAATGACCAAAAGCAGGAGTCGTAACATGCCGACATAGATCAGCAACCATAATTGTCCATGGGTGAGACTGCAGTGCAAGAGTAGGCAATAACATAGCCTTCCTTGACAATGCATGGCGACGAAGGTCCAAAATATTCAGTCCCCCCAAGACGCTTTGGAGTGCAAAGTTTCTCCATTGCTAACAAACGGAGGCCTTTTTTATGAGAACTTGTGCGCCACAAGTGAGATATAATGCTAGACATAAGCAATGAGAGGCAGGAGCGAGGCCAGTGTAACAACGGCAAGTAAAACTGAACATACGTCATCATGATACTTTGCACAATACGAAGTCGAATAGTGCAATTTAACATTCAATCGTTGCATGACCCAGCATCACACACACACACACACACACACACACACACACACGTGCGTGCGTGCGCGTGAGTCGTGACACGCAAATCTTGCACGAGTGCGTCTCTCGCGCAGCTTTCATCTAGTGATGTAATCTCTCTTATTAAATCTTATAGGTCAAGTTAGCTCAGCATTTTGTAGACCTTGCAATAGTATGCTTTATTCATCTCCTTCTCAATAACTCATGTGGTAATATGCCGTAAATTCTCTATCTTTTTTCAAAAAGTTTTCCTAGAGGTGTGGGCTCTCACTTATGGTGTTTCAGACGATTGGTTTAGCATTCAAGAGAGGGACCCAATTGCGATCTTACACCTCAAGATCCTAGAAGCATCAAACTTGAAACCTTCTGATACAAATGGTACGCCTATTCATTCTGGAGGTTCAAACAATTTTAAGAGCTGAGGCTCCCCTTTAGGGAAGGTTTTGCAGTTCTTGAAGCAATTTACAAACTTATTGAAAAAAATTGAATGTTTGTATTGCAAGCTTAGGCTTGGCAAATCCTTTTGTCAGAGGCTCTTTCGCTACTTGTCAATTTAAAACCAAAGTTCAGAAAAAGACCTTGAACCCCAGGTGGCTTGAAGAGTTTGAGGTTCCCATTGCTAGCTGGGAATTGCCAACCTTGTTGGTCCTGCATGTGCGAGATAAGGAACCGGTTCATGATGATGACCTTGGGTAAGGAGCTGGTGTTTTTTTTTTTTTCTTTGTAGAAGAAACAAACGATGTAAATTTTGTATTTCAGGTTTTGTGAAATTGATGTCAACCAATTCAGAAATTGTGAGCCTAAGGAGCTCTCCATTCCTCTTCAGAACACCAAGATGGGGCAGTTGCACGTGGTTTTTCATATAACCGAAAATGTAAGTCTTGTGTTGTATTCACGTATGACATGTGACATTTCAGCTTTGGCCATAAGCTGTGTTTGCTTTAACATAGGTTTCTACCAAAAGCTTCCCTTCTACCCAAGAAGCAGAAAGTGACATCAATGTTGCAGACGATAAAACCCTGATGACAGACAGATTTGAGCTTATCAATCTAGGAAAGGGGAAGGATGGGTACTTGTCTGTTGTAAGCCCGGGGCAGCCTTCAAGTACAAAGAGCTGGCAACAAAGGCATGGCGTGTGTAGACGTGTCAGTGCGGCTAATCAGAAAGAAGTTATAGAGTCTATGCACATGGAAACATTAGCCTCTAGTAGCAGTGAAGAGGATGATGATGACCGAAGGTCAAAGATCAAGCCAAGAAAGAGGGTTTTCTGGGGTAGACGGTCTCGGCCGCGCATAGCTCTGGGAAATGCCAATAAGGATGGTTCCCCAAATTACAATGAACGTAGAGCCGTAGGAACTAAAGGTACAACAGTGACAATGAAAGTAGAGGAGCCAAGTGAGATTATTAGTACAAAGGACCTGGGTATTGATGACCGGGATGCAATCACAGTGTCTGAAAGCCAGTCCAAGAGAGGTCGCATGAAAAGAATGGCAAAGGGGTTGATGAAACATGCTGCACATAATGTAAGCTCTGCGTTGAATCCAAAGGAGGATGTTACAAGTGCATTTGCCTTATCAAGTTCTGCCAGTGAGCCAGCAGATTCTCTTGACACAGCCATGGCATTAGAGAGCGCGAGCGCGAGCGCTCACAATTTGGGGTGTTTTAATGAAACACTGGCTGAATCAAGTATGTATGATAAGGAAGTCGCAGGAACTCATGCCTCTCTAGAGGCAATTTGTCCGCCAGATGAAAAGAGTGTGGAGGCCAGAGGTCAAGATGACATACTGATGAAGCCCCCGATGGATGAAGGCCTTCACACAAGAGAGGAGTTCTGACCTCATATAACATTTTCAGCCAAGTAAATTCGTTGCACATTCGCAGCATGCACTACACATCCCTTTTCTATGTGAAACCCTTTCATTTTGAATCATAAAAAGCAGCCCATAAAGAAAACTTATCTGACAATGTGTATCAAAGAGCAGCTGTGGGAAGTGTTTTCCCCCTTCTGGTTAAAATTTGTAACTTCCTAATTATAGCCATGAATGTAATCAGATGCTTTGTGGACAGTGTGATAGAACCAGTAACCCCCTTTTTTGTAACAATCCATGTAGGCTTCCTTGCCTACTGCGTTTGTAATATTTCAATTCCTCTCTAATATAATTCACCTCGCCTTGGTTGTTTTTAAAAAAAAGAGCAGCTCTGAGCACTTCATACTAAAAGTGTCTTGGTGGGGGGGGGGGTGGACAAAGTAAACGGTCTAGGGGCTGCGTTTTGTTTTGTAATATATATGGATGTATGAAATATACATGCAAGAGAGCTTATTCGGGTTTTGGATGGTAAAAGCTTGACTTAGGCAATGGTCACATGATTCATGGTTATCAAGTACTTTTTGAAATAACTATGCTTCATGCATGGTTACACGTGAACCATTTATTTGACTTATATGCAACTATGCAAGGCCTTTTGTAATTATGTTGATTAATGATCAATATGCTTCGTGTGACCACATCCTTATGACTAACAAGTGCAAGTGTTCTAAGTCACTGTTCTACCATGTCATCAACAATCTCCATTGATAAAACCAAGTCAGAACTCAATATCTTTGGAAAAAAGTTTCATCATTTCAGGTACATCAGAGCAACTTTGATTGGAGACAGCTTTGTACATATGGGTTGCCCTTCCGCATAATTGGACTCTGGAAGTCTGGTAGCATGAGACTTATTAGTGCTCAACGTAGCCATTAAAGAACAGACATGCCTTGTAGGAAAATATTGAAATGTCCTCGCTTTGTAAGAGAGTGTCTTTCAAGCCTCCCCTCCCCTGACGGAGATAGTAGACCAGCTCACACCTCTTTAATTGAGAGGAGTTATTGTCTTAGTCAAAGGTTGATATTTTATGAAGGTGGTTGAGGGACATAACCATTTAATAATTCACAAAGTTGCTTTATTGTTTTCCAAAGTTTCTATGTAGTGCTTCCAGCACACACTTTAGAGGACGCACAAAAGCTTATGGTTGTCCTTAAGAACTTTTGTATGCATAGTGGATTGATTGTGAATGAATCCAAAACAAAGGTTATGTTTGTGAAAACCAACCAGGCCATGCAGTATGTACAACAATGAGATCCTTGAAGTTGTTGAGAGATTTAAGGACCTTGGCCTTGAGGTTCCAGCAAATCACAAGTGGCATGAATGTACTATGCGCCGTTTGAAGCGGGAAAGAGCGTATTATGCATTTGAGAATATATGTAATGCGGGAAACATTAAGTGTTTGGTTCTCAAGAAGTATCTTTTTGACACATTGGTGACACCGGTCTTTCTTTATGGAGCTGAAGTGTGGGACGGGAGCATCTCAAATTCATGGAAAGAGTTTTAGAATATCCAAAAGCGTTTTCTTACAAACTTTCTCCAAGTTAAGACACAAACACCATATATTCTCCTACTTCTTGAGACGGGATCTCTTTCAATAGAGCTTATAGGTTTGGAAAGGGTTGTAGAGTACATGACAAAGATGCGTCAAAACCCCTCATATTGGTCCATAGGTCATATTTGACCTTCGAGGACGATAATAAAATCTATCTATCTATCTCTTGTTGTATTTCTTTAGTGAAACCATTTTTGACCTAATGTACAACAACTTACTGTTTTGATCATAACTTCTCTATTTGAACTTTGATTTGGGTAATCTATAACTTCGATTGAAGAGCAAAACGTCCTCTATGCATTGATATGAAAATAGAATTTTGCAAAGCAATTGGAAAGGATTTTTTGGAAAAGTTTACTCTCATATCTTGTTTTGCATACAATGTCTTTTGGTATTTGTAAAGGTTTCTCTTCTTTAATAAAGATCACAACCATTGTAGAAAATGATCCAAAATTTCATAGTATGGAGACATGATTATGACATACTTGATATTAAACATTGCAAGAGAACATGATTATGACATACTTGATATCATTGCAAGAGATCGTAAACAAACATGATGAAAATTTACAGACACTTGTAATTGAAAATGATACGTTAAGAATTTCTATTGTTGAGAATGAGAATTTTAAGAGGGTACTTGAATTCAAACAACACGTTTGATGCAATTTGAAGAGGAATTCAAAGAATATAAATGCTCTTTTGTGTACTTTAATGCTTTAACGGAGCGCATGAGCAAAGTGGATGATGACAATGTATTGAAAGAGGAGAAATTTGACACCATGAGTTGTGATGTATGCAATATGAAAATTATATGTACAAACAAGTTTTGGGTTCATATATATGGTATGAATGTAGTTTTCAATTTCTCTCTCATGCAAGTTATGGCTCAAACAAAAAATGTTGAAAATGTGGATGTAGAGGAGTTGAAGGTATAGGAGCGACGTTTCAAGAATATCATTATTCATGGAATTCCCAAAGAGAAGTCAGAGACATTAAAAAAAAGTTAGAGACGTCTTCTTTTCTTGCAATTGTTATTGAAGATTTCTTCAACACTCACTTTGGTATGTCAAGAGTTATAGTTTATGAATAAAATAGAGTGGATAAACAAGGAGCTCATCGCTTGGGACAACAGTGAATCATATGCACTATGCTAGATGAGACCAAGCGAAACATTATCTTCAATAATAGTTTGATTTATTGAGAGATACAAAATATTCTATATGTAAGATTGCATAATTATGTAACAAAATGCTCGTCTCAAAGCATGAGGAAAAGAATAAGAAAAAACAAAGATATGTCTCATGAAGAAAACATCTCTAAGAAAGAAGAAAGACCTTGGAGAAAATAGGTACATGTGACCTATGAGGTCGAGTTACAATTGAAAATATGCTTTTTGAATTGCAATAAATACCCATGGAATGTGGGAATTGTCATAGATGAACTAACTAATAAAACTGATGCTATACTTCTTGTTGAAACTTGGGAGCATGATGCACAAAGGATCAATGGGATCGAGGAATACAATGTACATTTATTGATGTGGTCAAAGAATCTCAAGCAACAAAGAGGATAATGAGGGGTACCATGTATGATTAAGAAAGGGTTGAAAGATTTTGTATCAATTGTAAAAGATGACAAATATAAACATTATGTATGGTTGAAAATTATGACACAAAAAAATCACCCAATTTTGTAATTAGTTGTTACATTCTTCATCATGATTTCCCTTTTTATGCTTACATGTATAGAGTTGATATGAAGAAGGACATTTATTATTTTAAAAGTGATGGTGAATTGTCTTTGGGGATATGAATGCCCGTATATAAAAATATTAGAACATGATATGCAACAATTTGATATGCCATACATGCATAGAGTTGATATAAAGGACATTTATCAATTTAAAAGTGATGGTGAATTGTCTTTGGGGATATGAATACACATACAAAAATATTACAACATGATATGCAACAATTTGATATGCCATTTACTTCAAGGAGTTGGAGGAATTTTACTTGTATGATCGTACTTCAATGGATGAGAAAGAGTTGTATTACTATGAATAGTACGGGTATGCTTATAGATATAAAAAACACAATGAGGATAGTAAGATTGACTATATGCTACCCTTTGTAGCCATTATATATCACATAAAGAGTTTTACACTTGGTCAATGGGCCTCAAAATCAGATTATTGAACCTTATTATTGACCTTACATGTGGAGAAACAAGTGAGCATGAAAATCTCATCGAAAGTGAGGAAAACTTATCTTTTTGGATAGATTTCAAGAGAGCACAGATATATATTGAAATGGTTGAGCAAAATTTATGGATGGCAAAGTTCCAATATATTAGACCATTGAGTTGTAAATGGCAAGCTTTCAAGAAATTTATTTATTCTTTTGTCAAAGAATTCTTTTTTATAAATCATATCCATGGTATCAACAAAGACAGATCACACAAAATATGGTTTGATAAAGAGTGTCAAGATGTTCGAAAGTCCTAGATGTACATATGAACAAAGATAACTACTAAAGTCATTTTTGTGCATATAAGGCATTTATTCAAGAGAAGAAAAGAACATGGAAAGTAAAACGTCAATTTTTTGAAGTCCAAGAAAAGACACGTGCATGTAGAAGATTTTGGAGAAGCTTAAAGGACAAACAGCTTGAATCTTATGGATATGTACACTAAGAGCAACCAAATATAAAAAGAATGCCATTTTATGGTTCACTTCCATACATATCTTGTTTTTTAGTATTGAAGATGTGTATGATGGGCTTGAAAAGTCGATCACTCACAAAGTGCGATATCTTCAATGTATCAATTTAAAAATGACCAAAATGGAAGATATATCATGTGATTGGATGTGAGATATGCTCAACTTTGTACTTCAATATGATATGCCTTATAATTAGAGTACTAATTGTGTCAAGCCTTTGATAAAGGGAAGGGATGTAAAGAATGTAAATAATTATCAAACTATAATAATTGGGTCTATGGCAAAGTTATTTGGGTACATAATGGAGCTAAAATTGAGTGATTGTGGTGGAAAAATGACAAGCATGCAAAGAGATAATTGGGTTTTTGTCAATGTCATAGTATTGTTGACTATCTTGTCACTTTTTGTGTTCTCGTGAAGGAAAGTCAATTGAAAGAAAAATGATTGTATTATTGGATGTATGCATGATAAGATGCACCCACTTTGAACAGTTTTTTTTAGCAAAACTATCAAAAAACAATCTTTTTTTTTATACTACTACCACGTATATTTGACTTGCTTGCACGTACTTGAAGAGGCAAGATTTGGTATCCACACAAGACACATAGTGTTAAACACTATGAAAATTTATGATCTTCAATTTTCCAAATCAAAATGAAAATTTTAGTGTGCAAGGACTACTCTGGTTTAGCCTGTCATGCCCTGTCACAACACTATAACCTTGATGAAAACATACATAGATCTTTAGATGTACTTCTTTACTGAACTTGCTCTTTTGCACAAATTATTCACTTGATAAGCAGTTTAACTTGACTTTTTGGTAATTTTTTGGGTCTCTATGTAATTATTATTTATTTCTCTCTGTTAGAATTACTATTTACAAAAGCCATAATATTTTACACCAAATATCTAATGATGTATATATTATTTTGCAAGATCCAATGGTCATTTGATAGATTTTTTATCCGAAGAATTTGATCATGTAAAAAGGTGAAATCTTGAACGTTTCAAAATAACAAAGTCTATTCAGAGGATCTTGAGATAGTCTTTAAAAAGTTCTAATGTATAGTATAAATTGCCACTCATTTTGATTTTCATGTATCTTATGACTCTTACCATAAGCTCCTTATGGAAAAACATTTGAGTCGATTTGAGTTAGGGAAATACATTTTTTCACTATTTAATTTTTTTCACTTACACAATTAACTTAGCAATTTATTTTAAGCTCTAATGAACATTTTTCAATTCAAATTTCACATCAAGCAACGAATGACGCCAATGTTTTGAAGCATGAACAACAATTCTTAATTCCAAATCATGCACATGATATTTCACTTCATGTCCTCTCAACTTCTTAGATCATATGCGACAACTCTTCCCTCATGATATAAGACACACCCCATTTGTTCACCATACTTGCATTACATGTTACCAAAAAAAGTTTCCCAAAGTTTTGGAATTTTCAAAATATAATTTTCAGCCACCTTTTCTTTTAGTGTTTCAAATGCATCTTGACATGCTTCAGACCATACATAAACCTTGTTTTTCTTTGTTAGTTAAGCTAAAGGACTCGCAATCTTTGAAAAATTCTTAATATGCACATGTTCATACTGTGCTAATCCCATAAAACTCCTCACATCCCTCACAGTTTTTGGTGTTGGCCATTCTACAATTGCCTTGATCTTATCAGGATCCATTCGAACTTGTTTGGGATCATCTTGGGCCCTTTAAATTGGACGCCTAGTAAAGTTCTTAAAATGCTAATGAAGATTTGACCAAGCTAATGGCATGGGCCTAAAAATATATATTTGCATTTCCTCTAAAAAGAAAACAGGTCTCAATCATATCTAGCCACTAGATCCTCTCAACTTTTTGGATGTTAGTGCATCCCTACATACCACTCCCTCACTTTTGAATTTAAAAATTTTAGTCACTCCCCCCCCCCCCCGCGGGATTGGAGATGCTGCAAATGACTTTCTCTCTCTAAAATGAGTTTGGGGGATTATGCTTGGGTTTAGGCTTCTTTACCTCTCTAGAAGCTATAGCCTGTATATATGAAGCTCCTCTACCTCCCTCTCTCTCTCTCTCTCTCTCTCTCTCTCTCTCTCTCGTAATAGCTCACCATAACTCTGTCTCTCTCTACTGTGGATTGGTGCAGACTTGCACATCCTTGCAAGCTCCATCTCCATCTCCACCTCCATCTCTAGCTCCACCTTCATCTCCACCTCCACTTGCACCTCCATTTTCAACTCCATTTCCATGTCCATCTTGAGATGCACCTACACCTTCATCTCCATCTCCATTTCCGTCTTCATTTCCATCTCCATCTTCAGCTACAATGGCTATGCAAGACATCACCAACAAGCCTTCAAAGTTCATATTACATGTTGATTTGGAGCAGGAATTCAACTTTGGCGAAGCAATCGAGACAGTGGGTCTATTCGGATGGACATGCTATGATTACAAGGGAGGAAAGCCTTTGACCTTTGGACGGATGGTGCAATTTACCCCCTTAATCCTCAGATAGGTGCATCTCCACCATTCCACAACATCAGACAACTCTTATGCTTTTTGGGTGACAGCTACCACAGATTGTTAGGCTATTGCGAGAGGCTTTACACTTTGTACTTGCAAGAGATCTCGGCACGTAATCAGATTCAAACAAAACTAGACATACTGTAAGTCACAAGCTTATCTGAAAAGGAGCAACTTTGGGCATCAGCCTTGATGGCAAAGGAGAAATTCATGATGCAAGTAGTAGAATTAAGGAAGCAAGTTGCAAAGCAAAAGGTGAAGCTTGACAACGAAAAAGAAAGAATCGATTGAGTTGTAGAAAATTACATGCATCTTCGGCATTCCACTCGAAATCTCAGGCGGCATGTTGACCATTTCACTCACCTTCCTATGGGATTCAAAAAGAGACAACAAAAGTACAGGGCTATGGGGCTCCTTGTTAAAATGGAGGCGTTCATAAGAGACGTGTGCACCAAACAAGGTAGGAGCATGTTGTAGGAGTGTAATTTGTTAGTAGAATTTAGTAATTGACTCCTTTTCTATTTGCTTTTTGCAAAGAATGTGAGAACAATTCTAGGTTGCAAAAGTACCAAGGAGTCGGTCAATGTGTCCATATTTCGGCACATGGTTGATGAGAAAGAAATTCTAAATATAATCTCTGATGTTGTAGACGCTACATTGCAAAAATCCCTTCAAAAAGTGTTGCTGAAGGACTTTCAAAATATTATTCCTCCTTGTGACATGCTTATAGTGTGTGACTCAGCCAAGGAAGTGATAAGGGATAGAAAGCAGTGTATACATGCATAACAGGACATCTATGGAGATGGATCGATCAATGTTACCAACCCCATACAATATGGCTATGCAAGAAAAAGTGCAAACAATGATGTTTCAACCCTGCTAGGTGGGTCTAAGTGGGTAGATAGCAACATGCCAATGTCCTCAAATAATTTTGTTTACAACAGGTTCAACAATCTTTACGTTGAAGTAGAAGCCTTGCAACGAGCTATGATCCAACATTACGATATCACAATAAAGGAGATAGGTGGAAAAGCTATATTTGTGTTAAAATTAGATGAATGTCAGGTTGTCAAAGGCCATAGGGTGGAACACACAAGCCTCACACTGATGAGCAGGGCACTAGTGGGAAAGGGGTTAGAATGTGTAGAGGCAGTCGAGTCGCTTGGCAGGAAGCAACAAAGGCAAGATTTTTATGGGGTGTAATCAGAGAAGAACATATGGTGGCAAGCGGCTTCCACACTTCCACACAAGTGCCATGACTATTTGAAGTGGTATTTCAACAATTCAATTATTCAAGAAATAATAGATCGACAATAGAATGGGGAACTCCTCAATGTCCCTAGCATTGGCGAGTTTGAAATAGAGTGGCACCTTGGTGAAAAATTGAAGACCTTAAAATGCATGTTGGGCACTAAGAGCGGCGCAAATACTTTATCTCCATGCATTTTCTGTTGCCATGCAAAGATGCCTAGGGGATCCATTGGGGAAGGGCACAGGGGTCGGAAGATCAAAATTTCGTAAGCAAGCAGGGGATAGGAGCCCAAGAACAAGAATCAAAAGGTAAGTGGAGGGCACGTGTGGTTCAATGGCATCATGACTTGCGACCAAAGCAAGCCACCATCTCGTGCAAAGGAGGATCCAGATTGGCATCCCATTATTTCGATTCTCCTTAATTGAGTGCATATGTGTTCCTTGCATTTGAGACTTAGAATTTTGGACAAGTTGCTAATGCTCCACATAAATTATGCAGAGCTAGAGTTGTGGAAAGCGGTGTGCATTCATGCACTTGAAATGACTTTGTCATCGTGGCTTCTCACGTAGTAACGATTGTAATTTCCACTTTTTGGAGCATATTAATGATAAATTGTATTTTTTTTAAAGTTGGGTCCTATAGATGTTAAAGTGAGTTTTTAAAGTCTTGCTCTCTTGCCCTTTGAATATCTTGTTGATCCCGATCAAAGTTTTGTTGCCATGGTGGGAGGTGAGAGTAGGGAGGAGGAGACGAGAGGGAGAGAGAGAGAGAGAGAGAGAGAGAGAGAGAGAGAGAGAGAGAGAGAGAGAGAAGTATCTGATTATAGAAGCAAAGAGGTCTTACAAGGCACTCCAAGAGTGATGATACCCACTCAAAAATATTGCTAAGGTCTTAAGAACAGAAGTCAGTACAAAATACAAGAGACATCAAGAAGAGAGGCCTAACACATATTCACAACTACTCATGGATGAGCAGTTGGTTGATCTCATAGAGAAGGTTTGTAATAGCATGATTCAAGAAGTCTATGAGAAGTTCTTGAGCGACGCGAGGAGGACGAAGGAAGAACAATGGAGGGCAAGGATGGAAGAGGAAAGCCACCTTGCAAGGGAGAGAGAAGAAGAAAAAAAGAGAGCGAATGAGAAAAGGTACAAGAAGGCCACCCAAAAGAGCCCCTGAAGCTGCCCTAGAAGAGTCCAAAGAAGGCCAAACAACCCCTAGCTAAAGCAACAAGTGAAAGTAGTCACGCACCAAGAGGGAAGACGGTGAAGAAGAGAAAAAATCCTCCACAAACTGCAGAGAAGGCCAACCAGTGTGATGAGAGGTGCAAGAAGTACCACAACGATTATGCCCCATTAGAAAAATTTGGAGGTCATTTAGAGGGCCATATGAAAGAGAGAGAAAATAGAGAGCATCCAATGAGCTTCAGGGCTACGTTACATAGGAAAATACGTGGAAAGACTCAAGGAATAGGAAAATACTTTAAAAACTTTCACGAATCTAGGATTGTGGCATCGTAACTTCTTTGCTTTTACTGAGCTGTTAGGTGCATGTGTGGTCCCACTGCTGATATTCTCTTATGGTCATTAACGTACTGGAGGGTGGCCATTAAGCCTGCACAAGATATTGAAATTGTAAAACACTTTTCCTCCATTAGGATACTTTCAAAGTGAATCTCCCTCCACTAAAGCTTTTCTCTCAGAGCTATGGCTTCCACGTCTTCCCGCCCAAGAAGCTCTAGGTGTTTATGGTCTCTCACCAACTAGGAACACCTACACTTTGCCTAGAAGGCCAAGTAGTAGCATAACATCAATTACAATAGCAACTGCAATAAGTGCAGAGAACCAATGGGTTGGACAAAGGATAAGCAAAGGTTCATGGGTCCTAATGCAACCAAGAAGAGCCAAGAGGTCTAGTGCTATCAATGTTTACCGCTTAGCATGGAAGGCCAGAGTGTTGGATTTCAAAGTTGAAATCGGCAAAATATCTGTAAAGGAAGTTCTTGTTCAGCATGTATTTACCCATCCAGATGTGATAGCAAACTGTGGAAATGTGTAAGATATACATCAATCACGTTGCAATTGTAAGTATTCTTCACATCTCAACTGCATTTGATTTGTCATTTCACTTATTGATACTCTCAGTTTAAATTTTGTTATATATTTTGCAACGTTTATCCCTCTTCTTATGAGCAATGGCTCCATTCTTCACATCTCAACAACATTAGATTTGTCATTTTCACTTATTGATACTCTTAGTTTAACTCTTGTTATATATTTTGTAGATGTTTATCCCTCTTCTTATGAGCAATGGGAGCCTGTGGAGTGCATAATAGGCCTCTTCCTTGTCGTTCATGCCCACATTGGTTCTCTACAGTATTCAGGGAGAACCAGCAAAAGCCTGGTTGATGAAGGAATATTTTTCTATGACCACTTCTACCAACTCTGCCCATGGAATAAGAATGGTATGTTGGTGAAAGTGCCACTACCAACCGACTGGAACACTGTGGACTGGCCAGTTTCTTAGGGAACAATGGTGGAGGCAATGTGAAGTAAGCTCTAGAAGGATATATAGAGGTATCTACGTAGCTCTATTCCCACCAAACTGGTTAGGATTGCAAACTTTTGTCCTGCTCCACTGTTCATAGAGTTGTTTCATAACTACAATATACGTGTTATGAAAACTATGTTCGTGTGCAAGTCATTTTAGCAGTCATCCTGTGACAAACTTCTTGACAGAGGATGGTATGTAAAGGAAGAGATTAGCATACGGTGTGAGGTCACGCTTGACACTCTAGTTGTCAAGTACATGATTGCAAGCCAATCACTGTTAGTCTCCTTTTGGTATATGCGATCACAAATGCTCAAAGGTAAGTACATTCCTATGGTCCAGGTTTCTGCAGGTTTGGAAGACAACCCTGTTGTGGGTGTGGAAGTGTTTGGTAAAGAGCATGGCCTAATGTTGGTGGTTACAATAAGGGAGCTATGCAGTCTTCTGCAGTTGCTGCATGACATAATTGAAGAGTCAATGGACAGGGACCTTTCAGATTTTTCCTTTTTCCTAGCTGGCCGTAAGCTGATGCGGCGTAGGGAGAAAGATATTTTGTACAAAGAGTTGGATGGTCGGGTTGAAATAGTGTCAATGTAATAGAGATTCTTGTAAACCCAAATGTATATGAGTGACTTTCAATACATGAAGTTTTTTTGAGCTCATTTGTCAATTGTGGTCTGTGAATATAAGTGTTCTTGAAATACATTTCTTTAGCCATTGCCACATATCTCTCTCTCTCTCTCTCTCTCTCTCTCTCTCTCTCTCTCTCTCTCTCTCTCTCTCTCTCAATGTAAGGCAACACAAAGACATGATAGAAGAGTCATCTTAATTCATTAGAAAGTACAAACTCGTCCGTGAACATTGGATTGAGGTACAATTTTTGTAAGTATGGAATCAAAATGTCTTCAAGGTAAAAATAAAAGGTATGCCCTTTAAAAGAGGGTGGTGAGATAGTTGTTCCTGGTGGATTTAGTCTCCCTTTTCAGGAGTATCATCAATCAGTAGTGTATTATTTTCATCAAAGGGTACATCGATTTGGTTGAACGGTTTGTACAAAAGATGTAAGTTGGGTTTTTTAGGTTTTTAGTGGCCCCCGATGCTAACGCATCTTCTCTGATCATACAAAAAGGAAAAATCTCCCATATGAACACCGGATACAACACAAACTATTCTAACTAGTGGAAACAAGTTTTACGGTTGCACTGAAGACCATACGGCAACTCTGAAGCGCAGAAGAAGAAACTGAATAAATTCTTTTGTTCGTGGACGAACCACAACTCGACGAGTACCCATCCGAAATGTTTGGAAATCCTCGTAGGTGTCTTTATACCTAGAGGCAGACGCATCAGCAGCAATCCATTGATGTCCAAGATAATCAACCTCTGTAAAAGTTGACAAGTACATATAAGTAGTTAGAAGCTGAACATATTTTTCCATTCTTGAATAGACATTACCGGAACAACCATATCTACAGGTAGCAAGGGTCCATACTGGGTCTCTATAGTGTTGTTGTTGTTGTTGCTATCCTCTGCTTTTGCTTCGTCGTCGTAGTCATCGTTCTCATCTTCATCAAGGGTCTCCCCTATGGCTCTTTGTGCCTCATCAGTTCGCTTGTCTTCCATGGTTTCCTCCAAGGTCTTTTCTTCACCCTCTGTTGGCCGGCTTGCCTCATCCATATCCTTTTGGGGCTCCTCCATTGGCTGGATTGCCTCATCCATAGGCCTGCTTTCCTCATCCATGCTTGCGTCATGCAAAGGCTCAGATTGCCTCATCCAGGGTCGCATCCATGGGATTTTGGGGCTCCTCCTGAGACTGGCTTGCCTCGTCCAGGGCTTTTGGGACTCCTCTTGAGACTGGCTTGCCTCATCCAGGGTTTCCTCCATGGGCTTTTTTGGCTCCTCCTCTGGCCTACTCCCCTCCTCCATTGTCTCCTCGCTGCTTGTGTCATCCAAAGGCCTGCTTGCCTCATCCAAGGTCGTATCCATGGGCTTGTGGGTCTCCTCTTGAGGATGGCTTGCCTCATCCATATACCTGCTTGTCTCATCCAGCGTCTCCTCCATGGGCTTTTTTGGCTCCTCCACTGGCCTACTTGCCTCTTTCATTGTCTGCTCCATAAGCCCCTCTGCTTGTACACTAGCACCTTGTATATCCTCGTTTGACCTTTTTGTGTCCTCAACCCTTTCATCTTTGGCTGGTATGACCTCCTCAGTCCATTGTGGTTCCATTGTGTCTGATGCAGGGGCTTGTGGTGGCGGCTTGTCACGTATTGTCATATAGATTATGCAGTCATCCAAGCAGCTATCTTCAGCTTCTAATACTCTGGGATTCGACATAGTGAGCAGGTGTTGTATTAGAGTTGCCCGATATCTTTACAAATAATCATATGTGTAGTTCTCCACAGCACTCTGCAAAATTGAAAGACCACATAGTGAGAAGTCTTGTATAAAGAAAACCAAAACTGACTCAATGCATTGCCAAATGGTTACCTTAGTCATGAAAGGTTGTAATGCAAAGTAGCTTTGCAGGAAATATTCTGCATGGAGAAGACATCTCCAGCTGCAAGAAGTTGCATCGGTTTGATTTGGTACAGGCACATCTTTGATTGGGGCCTTGTATAGTTCGTACCTTCCAGATAGCTTGCCATAAGCAAGCAACAATCTCTTTACACAACTGCATAAAAGAGTATCAGGATGTTAGCTTGAGGCTTTCAAATTTAGATGGATATCCATAAGAAACACTTTCTGATACATAACAATTACAGCCTAATTTCATGGTGGGTTCCTTTTATTGAATTGAACACCCACACTGCTGGCTGGTCAACATCAAGGCATATGAGACTCCAGTGATGGTTGTTCTCATAAGGAAAGATGATGACGGTTACTTCCAGCATAGCACAGTGGGAAAAAGAACTTTCGAATGTGTTAAATAGAGTGTTCTTCTGTCTAATAATCACAGACATTTGTGGATCAAGAAGAAACACCTCCGTGTGGTGTGTAGTGGAAGTTGACTTTTGATCAAACTGCAAGGAGTGTACCTGATTTAGTACACCTATCATTTGAGTTTTCAAAGTTAGAAAAATATTAAAACTTACTTAAGACAAATGTAGAAAATTGAATCTGTTATCTGAGCATCTATATCCAGCAATATATTAACGTCCATTGTATCCAGAGCCAGCTTTCTGGCTCCATCTATAAATGGTATCTCTACAAGCAAACCATCCTTCATTGATAGTAGAGTATCTTTGTTGCTGGCATCTATGGAGCGGGTCACATTGCATTCTCTTTGCCTATGGGACTCCACTGCTGCTTTCGTTTTCTCCTTGTGTTCTGCTTCCCTTATGTCTTCTGTTTGGCGAGCAGCTCTCTGCACTTGCCCTTGTATTAACATCATGTGTGACATCTACAACTGTGACTTGTGGCAATAGTTCAGGGGGGTATAGCAAAATTTCCCTCATTTTCTTATCCCTGCAGTCATTGGGTACCAGGAGTTTGTCATACCTCCACCTTACCCTTTTTAGTGTCTCGCTATCTTTGTCCATTATAGTCACCCTGTGGGCATGGGCTGCTACAATGGTCATGTCACTGAAGTATTCAAGCAGGAAGTCCTCTGCTGCTTCCTGTAGAGCCATCAGTGCAACCACTTTCCACCTTTTAGTGCCCCAGATCGCTTCCTCACAAATGGACCTCTCTGGAAGGGCAGCTTTGGTATGCACAAATCAACACATTTCTGCACCTTCCTGATTTCTCTGAAAAGTCCCATGCAGCTTTGTAACTTCTTCATCCTTGGACCTTTCAAAATCTTACTTAGTTTTCCAGGTCTCTTCTTTGGGGTTGCAGATCTACTACTTGCCTTAGCTGCTAACCTTGGTCCCTTGCCCCCCTTTCTTGCAGTGTCCTTTGTTCTAGCCATCCCACTGTATACAAATAGAAGAGTCTCTCTCTCTCTCTCTCTCTCTCTCTCTCTCTCTCTCTCTCTCTCTCTCTCTCTCTCTCTCTCTCTCTCTCTCTCTCTCTCTCTCTCTCTCTCTCTCTCTCTCTCTCTCTCTCTCTCTCTCTCTCTCTCTCTCTCTCTTTTCGAAGCTAGGGTTTCGCCAAGGCTCTGCTGCCACAACTCCCCGCTGGGCACAGGGCAACATCTTGTGGGGGGGTTACGTTTTAGCTTCTACCCCCCTCACGCCAGCACTAACAGGTCGGCCCCGCTCGAAGCTGCTACTACAGTGTCGTCCATGGCACACTGCTCGAAGTTGCGGCTGTCGTCCTCGGCGCATTGCCCAGCCCTTCTAGCAATACACAGGTCTTCAGCTTCAGCAGCGCCATTCTGTCGTCCTCGGCAGTCTGTTCGAAGCTGCAGCCTCGGTCGTCCTCGGCACTCTGCCCAGCCCGTCGAGCACTACACAGGCCCTCAGCAACGGCGGTCACGAACATCAGCAGCAACAGATTCGCCCTCAGCAAACCCTGTCGCCGACTCAGGCCGCCACCTTGGACTTCATCCACTTAGTCTCTTCGTTTGTAGGTTAGGTCTTTTGACCCGTAGCACCAGTTCGCATGCAGTTTTGCGACAATGACTACTCCTAGCACTCCGGCTTCATGTGCTCGCAAAATTTTTCTTGTTGTGCCAGCTGCCCCCAGGAAGGACTCCTTCGTCCGTCAAGAAGCCAGAATATCGGCTCTTGAGACCCAAATCCAAGAGCTCATTAGGGTAAACGTAGCCCTCAAGAAATGCCTACACAAGCTCGAGGTCACAAAGGAAGAAGAGAGCCAGGCTCTCCTTACAAAAACATGAGAGGTTGAAGCCTCCATTGCGGAGTCTGTCACAAAGGTCCAAAAGGAAGTCCGAGAAGTCACAGAAGGCATCACACAAAAAATCGGCACCGAGTTAAAGGACGCCCTCCAAGAACTCCAGCTACGAGAATCCCTCGGTCTTAAAGTAAGGATCGGAGGGCTCCCATCACCATGGTGCACCACCGAGGACACTCTCGAAGAAGCGATCATCAAGCTAAATGACATCCTGCAGCCAATCACTATTGAGCCCAACACAGTCTCTTGGCTCAATGACACAAACAGACGCTTTCCACCTGGGCAATGCACACTTACCTTCAAGGACAAAGAAGAGCGGTTGAGGCTTTTACGCCAATCCCGCCTCCTCAAGGGAACGAATTTTTGGATCTTCGAGGAGTTAACTACAAACCAACTCAAACTCAAAGCAAGCGAGCTCAAGAAAATTCATGAGGCTCATAAACAAGGAAAGTGGGAAGTCTATCGAGATGGGTGAGCTCTCATTCAGGATTTTTGAACTCCCAAGAAGACCCCGTTGCTATCGGCAACAATAACCACTTAGGATTTTTCCCCCTTGTTGTGTCATTTTGTCCCCCTCCTTCCCATTTTAGGATACGCGGGTCATGTGCCCATTTGTATGACTCCCTTAAAAGCTAGTACTCCCACGTAGAGTCTTTACACCCACCAATTGAGTTGTACCAGTCATATGATGGAGCTATCTTTGTAATTTGTGTTTTTGGTCCCATAGGTCATATTTGACCTCCGAGGACGATAATCAATCTATCTATCCATCTATCTATCTATCTATCTCTCTCTCTCTCTCTCTCTCTCTCTCTCTCTCTCTCTCTCTCTCTCTCTCTCTCTCTCTCTCTCTCTCTCTCTCTCTCTCTCTCTCTCTCTCTCTCTCTCTCTCTCTCTCTCTCTCTCTCTCTCTCTCTCTCTCTCTCTCTCTCTCTCTCTCTCTCTTTCCTTTTCACTAACGACGCACGGAGGCGTATTTTATTGTCATAAAATTCTTTCACGCGTGCCGTTAGTGATGAGATAAGTTTTGGTGAGAGACAGGGAGAGTTTTGGGGGGGGGGGGGGGAGAGAGAGAGAGAGAGAGAGAGGGGGAGAGAGAGAGAGAGAGAGATAGATAGATAGATAGATAGATTTTATTATCGTCCTCGGAGGTCAAATATGACCTATGGGACCAAAGTTACATGTGATGTAGTATATGTATGGCTGATGAGTGACTCTCGATGCTCCAAAATTGTAGTGATGAGAGTCGCAATGGAGAGCCCACACTTTGGCTGGGAGAGGAAAGTGTGTAGGTCTAAGTTATGGCTGAAAATGTGAGAGAAGCAAGTTCGGATGTGATCAAAAGCTGAGCACTCTAGTAGTGTGTGGTACTCAGACTCTCGAACTTGCAGTGAGCATAATGTGCACAATTGATTTGACTCTTCTCCATTGCCCCAACGCCCTATCTCGCATCGAAGGAAATGGGAGCTAAGCCGAATTGCTGCGATAGTGCGTATCGCGGACAAGGGAATAGGCTCAAGCATGTAAGTGTGAGTACGGTTTCCTCTCTCAGCGAAGAACATGGTTTTGTAGTTGGGGGCAATATAGGTGGTGTAATGTATGAAGCGTGACCCACCGGATTTCTCCCAAGCCGTAATACATTGGCGTTGTAGAAAAGCTTCATTCACTTGAGAGTCAATTGAAGCATCATGTAGCAAGTGTAATGCATCCCATCTCCCAAACCACTTCTTTATGTCTTGCATCCATCCCGTGCTCAAGATCTTGCTTTTATGTGTCTTTTGAACTTTTTTGCTTGCTTCCCATGCAATTGTAGGAAGTCGATGTGAGGGGTTTTGACGCATCTTTATCATGTACTCCACAACCCTTTCCATGCCCATAACCTCAATTGGAAGAGATCCCGACTCAAGAAGTAGGAGCATATATGGTGTTTGTGTCTTAACTTGGAGAAAGTTTGTAAGAAAACGTTTTTGGACATTCTCAAACTCTTTCCAAGTAGACTTTGAGATGCTCCCACCCCACACTTCAACTCCATAAAGAAGAACCGGTGTCACCAATGCATCAAAAAGATACTTCTTGAGAACCCAACACTTGATGTTTCCCACATTACACATGTTCTCAAATGCATAATATGCTCTCTTTCCCGCTTCCAAACGACGCATAGCACATTCATGCCACTTGTGATTGGATGGAACCTCAAGGCCAAGGTACTTAAAGCTCTCAACAACTTCAAGTGTCTCGTTGTTGTACACAATGCATGGCTTCTCCTTATGGTTGGTTTTCACAAGCATAACCTTTGTTTTGGATTCATTTACAATCAGCCCACTATGCAAGCAAAAGTTCTCAAGGACAACCATAAGCTTTTGTGCATCTTCTAAAGTGTGTGCTAGAAGCACTACATCATCCGCATACAACAAAAGCATGATTACCACATTGCAAATAGTGACCTCTTCAATGCCTTCTTCTTGCATAAAGTCAAGTACCATTTGTTCCAATTGATCGATGCATAGACCAAAGAGAGTTGGTGACAATGGACATCCTTGTTTAACCCCAATAGTGCTTACAAAAATTTCTGAAATTTCTCTTCCCATGCGCAATTGACAAATCACCTTCTCATAGATTCGAGAAACCGCAAGCATAAACTCACTTGGCACTTGGAGTTCTTCCATCCTTCTCCACAAATTGTTACGTGGAATCATATCAAAGGCTTTCTTAAAGTCCACAAAACAACAATACAATCGCTTGCCTTTCAACCGACTTTCCTCCATGAGAACACGAAGAGTGACAAGATGATCAATGGTGCTATGGCATCGACGAAAACCCGCTTGTCCCTTTGCACGCTTGTCATTCTCTTCAGCCCAATCACTCAATTTCATCTCCATTATGCACCCAAATAACTTTGCCATAAGAGACCCAATCATTATAGTCCGGTAGTTGCTTACATTCTTTACATCCCCTCCTTTATGCAAAGGCTTAACCCAATTAGTACTCCAATCATAAGGCATACCATGTTGAAGTGCAAGGTTGAACATATCACACATCCACTCATGGGTAAAATCTCCCGTCCATTTGATCATCTCCGGCTTGATACCTTGAAGATCTCCCGCTTTGCCAGTGGCCAACTTTTCAAGCCCACCGCATACATCCTCAATAGTAAAAAAAGACGGCATACATGGGAGTGAACCATAAAATGGTATTTTTTCAGTATTTTCTTGCTCATATAATTGCCTACAATGTGTGTACATATCCACTAGACTCAAGTTACCAAAATTCTCAACCCGCTTGCCTCTCAAGTTTCTCCAAAATCTTCCACATGCATGTGCCTTTTCTTGGACTTGAAATTCTTGTTGCTTTACTTCCCATCTTCTTCTCTTCTTTTGAATCAATGCCTTGTATGTATGCAAATGACTTTGATAGTTGTCTTTGTCCATAGTTGCATCAAGCTTTATCAAGGACTTTCGAGCATCTTGACATTCTTTATCAAACCACCTTTTGCGTGATCTATCTTTGTTGATACCATGGAGATGCTTTATGGCAAAGCATTCTTCCACACAAGAACAAATAGCTTTCTTGAAAGCTTCCCATTTAGTTTCCAATGGTGCATCACATTGAAGCTTTGTCATCCATAATTTTTGCTCAACCATTTCAATGTACATTGGTGCCCGTTTGAAATCCATACATAGTGATAACTTCTCTTTCCTTTGGCTGAGATTATCATGCTTAGTTGCTTCTCCACATGAAAGGTCAATACATAAGGTGCGATGGTCGGATTCCGGGGTCCATTGACCAAACATAAAACTCTTTATGCGATACATGATGGCTTCAGAGAGTAGCATATAGTCAATCACACTATCCCCATTATGTCTTCTACATGTAAATCCATTGGTTCCACTCCACAAAGATACACCATTGGCAATGAGCATACCCGTGCTATTACTCATGTGTAAAAGTAAATTTCCATAGTGATCCGGCTCTCTCTCTCTCTCTCTCTCTCTCTCTCTCTCTCTCTCTCTCTCTCTCTCTCTCTAAAGCAGACCAAAACACACACACACACACACACACTCCCTCTCTCTCACTCATTTTCTCTGCCTCTCCACAGTCCTAAAGGCGTGCGTAGAGACATCCAAAGGGTAGTTGGTTGTCTCTGCACGCCTTTAGTACACACACACACACACAGACAGAGAAAGAGAGAGAAAGAGAGAGAGAGAGAGAGAGAGTCTGTGTGTGAGTGTGTGTGTGTGTTTGTAAGAGAGAGATATGGAAATTTCTTGTGAGACAGAGAAAGAGAGAGAGAGAGAGAGAGAGAGAGAGATAGAGAGAGACCTTTGAGAAAGAGAGAGTGATAGAGAGAGAGAGAGACAGGGAGACCTTTGAGAAAGAGAGAGAGAGAGAGGGCCAGACCTTGGTTTTTGTTGTCACAGAGAGACTGTCTAGTTGACTTTGCTATGTCTCAGTCTGTCTCTCTTTCTCCTTGCAGACCCACTCTCTGTTGCGGACTCTCACTCTCTCACTCTCTCTCACTATCTCTGTTGCTCTGTCTCTCACTCTCTTTCACTCTCTCGGTCTCTGTCTTTCTCTCTCATACTTTTTAGGTTTCACTCACTAACCGTTATCGATAATCGCGCCGCATTAAATGACCAAACCCACGGTCGGATACTGATTGATATCCGTAAAGATACTATTTTTATGTCACATGTGGGGCGCTGTCGGGTGTTAACTGTAACACGTCTCTAGAGGGAGAGAGAAAGAGAGCGAAAGAGAGAGAGATAGATAGATAGTTATATTATCATCCTGGGAGGTCAAATATGACCTATGGGACCAAATGAACATGTCACGTGGTGTGAGTGGAGTTCATAAGTGACTCTCGATGCTCAAAAATGGCTAAAATGAGCGTCGCAATAGAGAGTCCACATCGTGGTTGGGAGAGGAAGGTATGTAGGGAGAGATCATGGCTGAATATATGGGGAAAAGAGGACCTAATGTGGTCAAAATCTGAGCACTCAAGTAGTGTGTGGTACTCACTCTCTTGCACTTGACGAGGGCATAAGGTGCAAAGTCGCTGACACTCCTCGCCAGTGCCCCAACGTCCTGTCTCGTAGCGTAGAGAATGGGAGCTAAGACGAATGGAGGCAATGGTGCGGATCGCACTCAACGGGATGGGCTCAAGGATGTAGGAATGGGTTCGGTTACCTCGTTTTGAGAAGAAGAGAGATTTGTAGTTTGGGGCAACGTGTGTGGTGTAATGGCTGAAGCGAAAACCTCCGGATTTCTCCCAAGCCATGATACATTGGCGTTGTAAGAAGGCCTCATTAACTTGGGAGTCGATCGACGCATCCTTGACCAAGTGACATGCATCCCATCTTCCAAACCATTTCTTGATATCAAGCATCCACCCCGAACTTAGTATTTTGCTCTTGCATGTCTTTTGAACCTTTTGACTTGCTTCATATGCGATTCTAGGAAGTCGATGCAAAGGGCTACGTTGTGTCTTACGCATGTACTCCACAACCCTTTGCATGCCCAAGACCTCAATGGGAAGCGATCCGGACTCAAGAAGTAAGAGCATGTAGGGTGTTTGTGTCTTGACTTGAAGAAAGTTGGTGAGAAAACGCTTTTGAACATTCTCAAACTCTTTCCAAGTAGACTTCCCGATGCTTCCACCCCACACCTCCACTCCATAAAGAAGCACTGGTGTCACCAATGTGTCAAAGAGGTACTTTTTGAGAGCCCAACACTTGATCTCTCAAACTCCTTGGGAGGCGTATGCTCCATTGCTCTCTCTCTCTCTCTCTCTCTCTCTCTCTCTCTCTCTCTCTCTCTCTCAGACCAGAATCAGTCCCTCTCTCTCTCTCTGTGTGTGACAATAATAAGTCTCCCTCTCTCTCTCTCCATTTCTCTCTCTCTCTTGCTCAATTTCTGTGTTTTCACTCTACCTGTCTCTCTTTCTATGATTTTCTCTCTCTCTCTCTCTCTCTTTCTAACAATAGCTAGCAGTGTGTGTGTGTGTGTGTGGAAACAAACAAATCTATACTGTTGAACACACACACACACACAAACACACACACACAGAAACTCTCTCTCTCTCTCTCTCTCTCTCTCTACAAAACACACACACACAGACACAGATACACACACACAGGGACGCACTCTCTCTCTCTCTCTCTCTCTCTCTCTCTCTCTCTCTCTCTCTCTCTCTCACAGCCATTTTTTGACCTAGTAGACAACAGTTCACTCTTTTGACCATAACTTGCTCATCCGAACTCCGATTTAGGTGATCTATAGCCTCAATCGAAGAGCACGAAGCCCTCTACGCATTGATGTAAAGAAAGAATTTTTATGTGTAATGGAAGGCTTTGCTGTAATAGCATCTCAGAACTGAAAAAACTGTCAAAACTTTGCATTTTTGTTGCCGACTTGAAGGCAATGTCAGACAAAACTCGCAAGGGTGGAAAAGCCACACTCGCCATGGAGAATGATGCAAAATCTCCAAGGAATTTGGATGCTAATCCAACCACATCGTCTACAACAACGGAAGCAATGATCATGGCTTACTTGATCTCGTTACAAGAAACCGTCAACAAGCAAGGTGAAGAGTTACGCGCACTTGCAATGGAGAATGGTACTTTAAGAGTTCTCGTTGTGGAGAATGAGCACCTCAAGAAGGTTCTTGAAATGCAAACAACATGCTTGATGCATCTTGAGAATGAAGTTCAAGAATGTAAACGCTCTCTTGTTGACATGAATGTAGTGAAAGAGCGCTTGAGCAAAGTTGAGAGTGATCATGTATTGAAAGAGGAAACGATAGATACAATACGACATGATGTATGTGAGATGAGAAATGCATCCAAATCATGGGTTGATATATGTAAGGATAATGTGGTTTCTACATCTCCTATCACGCAAGCCGTTGTCCAAGCAAAGAATGTAGAGAATGTGGACACTCAAGAATTGCAAGAACGACAAAAACGCTCAAAGAACATCGTCATTCGTGGAAGCAAGGAGGAAAGCATGGAAACACCCCAATCTCTTGCGGATGCTATTGAAGAGTTTTTTGCTACACACTTTGGCATGTCAGGAATCATGGCTTATGGTGCACATCGAGTTGGAAAACAAGGAGTCCCTCGCTCGAGAGAAAGACCTATTGTATGTACCATGGCTGATGAGGTAAAGAGAAAGATCATCCTTGACAATGGTTGGATCTACCTCAAAGGAACGGGTTGTAATGTATATGAGGATCGCACTCTTATGCAACAAAATGTACGTCGCAAAGCATACGAGGAAAGAAGCAAGAAGGTTAAGGTATCATCTCAAGAAGAAAAGGCACTTGAGGAGGATGCAAGTCCACCCAACAAATAGGGACACATGATCTATGAGACCAACTCACGCTTGCGAATAAGCTTTTGGAATTGTAACGGGTATCCATGGAATGCGGGAATTGGCATTGATGAGCTTACCAATGACTCCGATGTGATACTTCTTGTCGAAACATGGGAGCATGATGCGCAACGAATTCTTGGATTTGACAAATACGATGTGCATTCTTTGATGTGGGCCAAAAATGCAAAGCAACGAAGAGGGCAAGGAGGCGTAGCATGTATGACCAAAAAGGGTTTGAAAGATGTTTCCATTGTCAAAGAAGATAAGCATAAACGCTACTTATGGCTGAAAATCAGCCCACCAAATAGTCAAGTCATGTTTGTGGCCGGTTGCTACATTCCTCACTATGACTCCAACTTTTATGCTCGCTTGAATATGGATAGAGATCAGCCCTTTGTTGAACTAGAGGAAGACATTGCTCATTACAAGGATCAAGGTGAAGTCATTGTTTTTGGAGACATGAATGCTCGCACAAATATGTTACAACACGACACACAACAAGTCGACATGCCGCATGTATCAAGAAGAGTGGATGACTCATACATGTATAATCGAAGTTCTAATGATGCAAAAGAAGTGGATCACTATGGAAAGTCACTTCTACATATGTGCAATAGTACTGGAATGCTCATTGCAAATGGTGTATCTCTATGGCAAGGCACCAATGACTTTACATGTAGAAAGCACAATGGTGCTAGCGTGATTGACTATATGTTGTTCTCAGAAGCCACTTTAGAATGCATACAAAGCTTTACACTTGGTGAATGGAATCCGGAATCGGATCATAGGATGTTATGTATTGACCTCAAGTGTGGTAAACGGCCCGAGCATGTAGCCTCCAATCATGATGTGAATCATTTGTACCTACGTCTAGACTTCAAACGAGCACTTATATATGCTGATATGGTGGACCAAATGTTAAGCATGATAGAGCATCAAGGGAGCCCAACATTAGAATGCAAGTGGAAAGTTTTCAAAGAAGTAATTTTCTCTTGTGCGAAGGAATGCTTTTCGGCGAAACACATGTCTTGCAAAAGGTCTAAGAAGGGTAGCACCAAGAAGAAATGGTTTGACATGGAATGTAGTCAAGCCCGAAAACACTTGCTAAAATTGGATGCAACCAAAGACAAGGAAGTTTACTCGGAATGTTCACACACATACAAAGCACTTGTTCAAAAGAAGAGGAGAAGGTGGGAAGTCGAAAAACAACTTCTTTTAGCACAAGAGAAAGCACATGCATGTGGCAAGTTTTGGCAAAATCTAAAAGGCAAGCGCGTTGAGAGCTTTGGTGACTTGACTCTTGAGGATATGTATATGCATTGTAAGAACCTCTATGAGCAACCCAATGTTGATAAGATGGAGGGTTGTAGCTCCCTTCCATTTATGTCTCCCTTCTTTACCATTGAAGATGTATGCCGCGCGCTTGAGAAACTTGCTACTCGCAAGGCAGGTGACCTTCAAGGTGTCAAGGCTGAGATGATTAAATAGACAAGCAAGAAAACACGATATTGGATATGCGATATGTTTAACCTTGCACTTCAGTATGGCATGCCTCATGATTGGAGTGCAAATTGGATCAAACCTTTGCACAAAGGAGGAGATGTAAACAATGTGAACAACTATCGCACTATAATGGTTGGTTCTTTGATGGCAAAGTTATTTGGATGTATCATGGAGATGAAGATAAGTGAATGGGCTGAAAAGAATGGCAAACGTGAGCTTGGCCAAGCAGGTTTTCGAAAGCATCATAGCACTATTGACCACCTTGTCACTCTTCGAGTTCTTATGGAAGCGTCTCGATTGAAAGGAAAAAAGTTGTATTGTTGCTTTGTGGATTTCAAGAAAGCTTTTGACATGGTACCGCGAGGAAATCTTTGGAGACGTATGCAAAGCCTTCAAGTGCCGAGAGAATTTATGCATGCAGTCTTTCGCATCTACCAAAAAGTGATATGTCGATTACGTATGGGAGATGGAATTTCAGAATTTTTTGCAAGCACTATTGGTGTCAAACAAGGATGCCCACTTTCCCCAACCCTCTTTGGGCTACTCATTGATGAATTGGAATACATGGTTCTTGATTTTATGCAGCAAGAAGGCATAGAAGAGGTTAAGATTGGAAATGCGGTGATCATGCTTTTGCTTTATGCCGATGATGTAGTGCTCTTGGCACATACCTTAGAAGATGCACAAAAGCTTATGAGTGTCTTGGAACGCTTTTGCCTACATAGCGGGCTGATCGTGAATGGATCCAAAGCCAAGGTTATGCTTGTAAAGACCCTCAATGACGAAAATCCATGCATTGTATACAACAATGAGAAACTTGAAGTGGTAGATCACTTCAAGTACCTTGGCCTTGAGGTTCCATCCAATCATAAATGGAAGGATTGTGCAATGCGTCGCTTGGAAGCCGGAAAGAGGGCTTATTATGCATTTGAGAACATGTGCAATGCAGGAGAGATCAAGTGTTGGGCTCTCAAAAAGTACCTCTTTGACACATTGGTGACACCGGTGCTTCTTTATGGAGTGGAGGTGTGGGGTGGAAGCATCGGGAAGTCTACTTGGAAAGAGTTTGAGAATGTCCAAAAGCGTTTTCTCACCAACTTTCTCCAAGTCAAGACACAAACACCCTACATGCTCTTACTTCTTGAGTCCGGATCGCTTCCCATTGAGGTCTTGGGCATGGAAAGGGTTGTGGAGTACATGCATAAGACACAATGTAGCCCTTTGCATCGACTTCCTAGAATCGCATATGAAGCAAGTCAAAAAGTTCAAAAGACATGCAAGAGCAAAATACTAAGTTCGGGGTGGATGCTTGATATCAAGAAATGGTTTGGAAGATGGGATGCATGTCACTTGGTCAAGGATGCGTCGATCGACTCCCAAGTTAATGAGGCCTTCTTACAACGCCAATGTATCATGGCTTGGGAGAAATCCGGAGGTTCTCGCTTCAGCCATTACACCACACACGTTGCCCCAAACTACAAATCTCTCTTCTTCTCGGAACAAGGTAACCGAACCCATTCCTACATCCTTGAGCCCATCCCGTTGAGTGCGATCCGCACCATTGCCTCCATTCGTCTTAGCTCCCATTCTCTACGCTGCGAGACAGGACGTTGGGGCACTGGCGAGGAGTGTCATCGACTTTGCACCTTATGCCCTCGTCAAGTGCGAGAGAGTGAGTACCACACACTACTTGAGTGCTCAGCTTTTGACCACATTAGGTCCTCTTTTCCCCATATATTCAGCCATGAGCTCTCCCTACATACCTTCCTCTCCCAATCACGATGTGGACTCTCTATTGCGACGCTCATTTCAGCCATTTTTGAGCATCGAGAGTCACTTATGAACTCCACTCACACCACGTGACATGTTCATTTGGTCCCATAGGTCATATTTGACCTCCCAGGACGATAATAGAACTATCTATCTATCTATCTCTCTCTCTCTCTCTCTGTACTAAAGGCGCGCGGAGACAACCAAGTACACTTTGGAAGTCCCTACGCGCGCCTTTAGTACTGTGGAGAGGTGGAAGTCCCTACGCACGCCTTTAGTACTATGGAGAGGCAGAGAGAGAGAGAGAGAGAGAGAGAGAGAGAGAGAGAGAGAGAGAGAGAGAGAGAGAGAGAGAGAGTTTTTGTGTGTGTGTCTATGTGTATGTGTGTGTTTTGATGTGCTTTGGAGAGAGAGAGAGAGAGAGAGAGAGAGAGAGAGAGAGAGAGAGAGAGAGAGAGAGAACAAAGACTTGACATTGATTCTTGATGAATAGAAGTAAGGTGCAGTAGGCAGAAGAGTGAAAAACCGGACCCAGAGCTTTTGCCAGGATTCCAACCTTTATAGGCTCAGTTGCTTGGAGCTTCTGCCAAAAGAACTGTTGACTTTTGTCATGACTTTGATCAAGAAGAGTCAATCTGTGAAGATGAGCTAGACAGGTCGGCTAGCCAAGAGGATCCCTCACCCTACAAGGTCCCCTCACCCTCTACAGTACTTGTCAAGAAAAGTACAACAAAGAGGAATATAGACTTCTCAGATGATGAACATCTCCCAGCAAGCAGTCCTTGTGCAAGTAAAGGTAAAGCCAAAGAGGATGTGCCTTCTCTGGAAGAGCCAGCTGTAACTGATGAGAGGCTGTTCAATTTTGCAGCATCGTGTGGTGTTGGGGACAAATATGATCTAGTTCATTCTATGTTTAACCCAAAATTTGATATTGAAGACCTTTTAGCTCAGCACAGTGAATTCTTGTAGCGCTACAGAGATCAATTTGAACTTAAGTTGCAGGTAGGGAGGGTTGTTCTGCCTAGTATGGCTGTGGTTCATTTAAATGACTGCGGTGGCAAAGGACAGGGACTGAAGAAGTATAGGGAATTACCACCTGCTTGCCGACAATATTCAACTTGCCCTTTGCACCAAAAAGAGTGCAAACTTATTCAGGAATCCTTTGGCTTTATGATTTACATGAACAGCCAGTTTGGATTCCTCGTGCAAAATCCTGATGAGGTGATAAAGGAGCAGGATGCACCACAAGACGAAGAATACGAGCAGACAACACACATTCAAGAAGTGGAGGAGGTTGAAGATATAGTCGACCTTGAGGTTGAGGCAATTGAAGTTCAAAGAAGTAAGATGCTCTCTGTGAAAACAACAGAAATCAAACTACCCTTGGATGTCAGTGGCTTCACTGAGAAGCATGCTCAAATGATGTTGCCTGTTGTGCCTGAGTTCAGAATTGGAGACAGGACCTATATCTTTTTACATGATGTGCAAAGCATCTTTTATTTAAGGGAGGAATTCTCCCTGGCTATCATTTCCAGAATCCAAGAGGAGAGGAGTGGATTTGTTTCAGAGGAAGTAGTGATGATGAGGCAATGGAAACATCCAGCAATCCAATGGAATGCCTCCGAAGTTGCTTTGAGAAATCTGAAAAATACAAGGAGACACTACCGGATGAAGCCACCTTCCAAGCAATAAGACAAAGCCTAAGACCATCAACAAGTCACAAAGAAGTGGAGGATTGGTTTAACCATTTAGGTCAGGAGTCAACTACGTCTGTGGACCTGTGGTAGGAAAACCTCTTTTTGCAGGATGAGAGCTTCATGGTAACTCTCTCTCTCTCTCTCTCTCTCTCTCTCTCTCTCTCTCTCTATCTCTCTCTCTCTCTCTCTCTCTCTTACTCAGTCATGATATGTGCAGTCTTGGATTGCTGACAAGGATGACTTCCTTCGACAATGGACTCGAGAGTATCATGGAAGGAATGCAGCCCTAGCACAGTACCTTTCAAAGCTTTGCAAGGCCCCAATAATAGTTTTTCACAATGGAATGTCACAAGAGGGTACAACAGCAGCTTACACATTAAAGACACTATCATGCTTCTTGGGTGGACCCGTACTGCCCAAAAGTGCAGATAAAGTCATTCTTGTGGACAAAGTGTTTGCTAGAGATTGTTTTGGTTCTTGCCCGGGCTATACAGGTGGTCGGGCGACGTATTACTATACTTACACAGCAATGGCACTAGCTCTTAGCAGACAAAACCCGGATGAACTGTTAGAGTATGGCAAATATCTCATGATTCGTTACAAGGGTGATGTGCCAAAAAACAAAATTGAACCTTCAAAATCCTGATACACTGCAAGTAGCAATTGTATTAAGAGCATGTATTACAAAAATATTGAAATTTTGTACAATGTTATCCACTCAGAGTATCTTTCTCCACTTGTGGTTCACATACACCATTGTCTCTCTCCACCTTCGTTGACCTTCACGAGCACTGGAGTTGTTGTATGCCATTGATATTTAATTATATTTTGTTGTAAATGTCTGATGGCTTGTGCTGTTGCTGAAGAGGCCAAGACTTATTTTGTCTGCATTCGATGAATGATTCTACGATAGAACCATTCAAATAGTTCTCTCAAATTGCTAGCATTGATTCGAGAGCCATCATGTCGTGTGTGCCTGAAATAGGCATTTTTGGCCATGTAATGAGACTTTTCCATCCCTTGGGTATTCCATATGGCCGGGTTCCCATACTTTTGTATAAAATATGGTAAATGATTGAAATGATGTGCTGGATATGAAAACAGATTACTTAGAATGTTTTACATTCACATAGTTACACATAAAAGAGAATCAAAATACACAATAATACCATGTAGTGAGTAATCTGGGTATCTGTCCATGCTGTCTTGAATGATTTCTTGAGAAGGTTGAGATTCTCCTTGAACTTCTTCATATCACCTTGTGACCAGTCATCTTTGTCGCACATCAAAAATAGCATGTCTATCGATCGCCAAACCTCAGCCTTCGCTTATGAGTAGTTGGTTCTTGATCTTTGACTGCAATATGTAGCTTTTTCCAGCTCTGATACTCTACCTTGCTAACATAAGATGTGTTATATATTCTTCCATGCTTTGTTAGCTTCGGATCTTGTATTCCTAGGGGTTTACATAAAAACCTCCGTGCCTTCATCCCACCGATGGATGGTTTGCATGGGACATCCTTCTCAGCAGTTGATCTCTTTTCATCCCGCTGGATTTTCACATTGACACCATGAAGCCCTATATCTGACAGTAGCAATTCTAAGCACTGCAGGGCCATCTTTCGCTCTTCTGAGTTCTTGATTTTCCAAGAAAACCCGATATATAAGTAGACCAATTTCTCCACAATTCTACAAAGGGCATGCATTGTACAGATGTGGACATTCACAAGTGGTATTTTCAAAACCGATCGAAAAGCAGGGTCCTCAATGTGACGTGTTGGAGCTTTTCTCCACCACATTGGGTCCATGACCTTTGCAGGCTCCATGCAGAACAAACACGGCAACTTTGTCGTTGCACCCATTCCACAATTATACATGCACTTTAATGTTTTGAGGTCACCTACAAGATGCCACTAAACTTTAAAGTCTCCCCTTCCATCTAGACGTGGTACCTCTCCCTTGTTAGTCTGTCGATCAATCACCTCTAGAACATTAGTTTGATGGAACACCCAATATAGAATGTCATGATCTTCTTTCTTTACTTGCAACACAAAATAAATGAGACTTAAGTATATGTGAACATTTGAGCTCAGCTGAGAATCTCTCTTACCTCAAAAACACCAAGCCACCATATGTTAGATTTTGATTGAACACTAAAATACAAAGGATCATCAGTGGGACACTTTGAGAGGGCTCTATTCATTAAAGTAATAGTAACACGCTCTAGCTTCTTGTCTTTAACAAGCTCACACTCATCTAGTTTCAACACAAAATGAATACCCCTCGTGACTCTTCAAATGTGATGTTGTAAAACTCCACCATTCTCTTCTACAACATCTACAGGTCCATAAAAATATTATTGAACTACCATATGCTATGTTTGCTCCACGGCCACTGTAAGTTGCTTTAATATGAAACGGTTGTCCAAGATATTCTCCCTGTGTGTCGTTAAGTTGAAGCCTCTCTTTCCAAACACTTGAGGCTGATGGTAAAAGTTTGGACTTTATTCCCTTCTTAAGAAAGATGGATGAGACAGATTTCTATATAGCCAAATATCCTCTTTTTCTTACACCAAGTGAATCAAGTGTGCCTTGTATCTCTTTTGCAGGCACTCAGTTCTCTGAAATAAAGCGGTCCACTAAATTTTGTTGTAAGACCTTAAACTTCTTGTCATGTACTATATCTGCTGCAAGGCTTCTACTTATAAGTGGCTTCAATCTCTTTCCTATATTGGCTTTGGGGTCAATGTTTTCCTTGTCAGGATAGATTGAATCTCTACATGAAGATAATGCATAACTAAATAACAGAAAATTTACTTAACTAACACTATTTAGACACATGAAAACAATGCATAACTAGAAAAACAAAAAATTTACTTAACTAAGACTATTTAGTCAACCAAGAACCATCACCTTAATGCTCGGATTCTTTTCTTAAGACCTCCGGATGCAACCTGCAATGTTTCAAGATTGCACAATTTCTTCTTTCGGATACGACCACCCAAGATGGTGTCCTTCATTTGACAACTTCGTACCTTTCCTTTCAGTTCCTGTACCTTTGTTTTGTGTTGCAAAATTGTAACCTGATCTGTAGAATTCAAATAAGAAAGACGAGCAATCTCACATTGTTGATCTTGGAGAATGCCCTTATAAGTTTCAGCTTGCCTTGTAAGAGATTTATAATAACCCAGCAGGTTGTTTTCTCCATCATCAGCAAAGGTCAATAAGCTTGTAGGATTGACAAATGCTGGAGACTCATTAGTCATTGGATTCTTAGGATAGAGAGAGCCTCTTGTCCAGATATCTATGTGTTTAGCTCCCTGAGCTCTGAGTGTGCCTATGGATGCGCGAGGTATATGTGTGTTTGTTTTACTCCGCTTAATCAATGGTTGGTACTCGTTGTCCAAATCAATGTGAAGGTGATATTTGGCTCGTTTCTGCGTAACATTTGTGCCATTTGAGGAGTGCGCCATTAGCCAAAGATGCAGGTTTAATGAAAAGTGCATAGTTGCTGCGGCTTCGTCCCTCCATGTTAGCCTCGTTCCCTCCATGTTAACGAGGTTCATTCAATACAACTGAAAAGAAGATTATCCCTCAATCATTACGGACGAATGTTCAGAAGGGTAACATTAGAAAAAAATTGGACTCCCTTGGGGCCATGTAAGGTTCCCTAATTTTAAGGGATTAAAGCTAATTTTGTAGGGGATGGAGGGAACAAAGACAATAAATAGGGCTACTTTTGTAGCTCTCTCTCTAACTTCTCTCTAGATAGGGGAGGGGGAGAAAGTAGGGAATGAGGGTGGTAAAGTAGGAGAAATAGGGGGGATAAAGTAGGAGAGAGAGGGGAGTAAAAAGAGAGATAGGAGTAAAGGTAGAGAGAAGAACCATTCTCTCTCTACCTATCACCAAACAAAGAGAGTAAGTAGTTATGACAAAAGCCACTTTTCAGTTCGTGCATCAATTTACCCCCAAAAAATGAATTTTTTATAAAATCTTCAAAATGGATCTTTTAAGCTTTCAAAAGGTCCGTATATATATATATATATATATATATATATATATATAACATTATTTTTAGAAGAATCTAGCTTTTATAAGCTCCAAATCTAAAATTCCTTGGGTCCCTCTTTACATTAACTCCAAGAATAAATAGACAATGCCACATCATCAAAACGTCCATCTAATAAAGCCTAAAAATTGAAATTTTTAAAATTTAAAAATTTCCCTCCTTTGAGCTCAAAAATTGAATCTATATATGAAAAAATATATTTTTAAGTCTTTTTATCCCAAAAATTTTCTGTTTATCCCAAAAAGTATATCTTATCAAATTTTTTTCCCATCATAACTTTTCACCATGTCTCTTCGCGACATAACCAATGAATCACATGCGCCGTCATCTACTAGGTCAACTAATGTCAGTCTGCGTCTACTGATCGAATTTGCTCCCACAAAAAAAAATGACGAGAAAGCATCTCAATCAGCATCCGTACGACGGTTTCGAGGAGAAACCAATGTTGACTTGTGGCTTGATGGAGGGTTGTATCCAAAAGATCCGCTCGTGGGCTGTCATCCGACATTCCGTACACTCTCAAGCTTAATCAAATATGTGGGAGAAGGAGAACGTGGTCTTCTTGGGTATTGTAAGAGATTGGACTCCAATCACGCAAGTGCGTCGGCATATTTCCGACAACAATGTCAAGTGTTACACAATCATTCCACAAATCTCCAACAACAACAACTACATTCCACAGAGAAAAAACTCAAAGATCTTAAAGAGGAGATGAAAGCTACAGAAACAGAGGTAACTAAGCTACAGATTGCAATGATGCACCTAAAAGTCACTCCATTTGGCATGCGTGAGCGTAAGAGGGAGTTCTCTTCCATTGAAAACTTAGCATCTAATGGAGGGGCACGTAAGAAGCGGATCACGGCAACCAGGTATTTTTTTAAATTCACAATGTTCATAACTCTCAAATAATTTTCATCGATTTGTAACTCGGTTCACCTTTTGAAATAGGACATATATACAAGATGTGTGTGGAAGTTTTAGACAAGAGGACCGTTGCAACCTTCTCCTAGGATGCATCTCAAAGGAAGATATACTTTACATCATAGGTTGTGAAAAGGCCAAACACATGAAAGATGCCATCACAAAGGAGATCCTAAAAAAGATCTCTAACCTTGTGTCTGAGGATGATGTCCAGAGAGCTTGTGATGAGGTTGGGATCAGCACAAATGCATACCATGCACTTCATGGATTGATGAAAGATGCATTACGAGAGCAAGGTATCACCGAGAATTTATTTCCTATTCCACATAGGGTCCGACTTGCAAAAAAAGCAAACAATGATCTCGTTCGGGAATCCCTTGGCGAATACAAACACATTGAAGGATCCATGGTGTACTCTTCCACGAGTGCCAAATCACGTGGTAATATAAAGAGAGGCAATACTATTCCTAATGGGACAAAGTCTTTTAGTTATCATCAATTCAACAATATTTTTTTTGACTTGAAACGACTACAACGAGCTATGGTTAAATTTTATGCTTTGTCTCCACAAGGTAATACAAATTGTAATGTTGTTTTTTATTTGTATTGAATATCATTTAGTATAACAATTCAATTCTTTTGTTGTTTCAGTACTTGGAGAGAAGCTCATATTTATTCTTAAGCTAGATGAATGTCAAATTGTCAAAGGACGGAGATTGGAATATATGAGTGTGACACTCATGAATAAGGCAATTTTTTTTGCAAAAGTCGATGCTATCGGTGATCATTCTCAGAAACCATAATTTAGTGTACAATTGGAAAAAGAAATATGGTGGTTAGGAGCTTTTGAAGTTTCGAAGGAGACCCATGAGGTGTTGGCATGGGTCTTCTCTATGATTCCGTGGATCACAGAGGTTATTAAGGCACAACTAGCGGGAGAAAAGCTAGAAGTAGATGGAGTAGGTACATTTGATGTTGAGTGGCACTTAGGAGGTGATCTAAAAACAATCAAATGTATACTTGGGTGTAACCAAGGTGCTTCATCACTTCTTCCTTGTCCATATTGTGTACGAGGATACAAGGAGAGTACTCGTGGCTCCACGTCTTCAAAGAAAAATGTCAAAGGAAGTCAAGCAACAGGGTCAATGGATGATGATGCAAGGGATTAGGTGTGCTCGGTGTTGAAGTGTCCTATCATGGAGGTCCCCAATCGATCGACAAAAGATAAAACATGGCATCCCATTATCAATTTTCCACTTACAAATGTACACTTTTGCACTTTGCATGCCTTTATGCGTATATTTGATCGCTTGTTAAAGCTTCACATAGAGTACGCTTTCACAATGAAACCACTTTCCAGATCCGTGGAAGCCATTGGAATAGTTGAAACAATTCTAAATTCGATTGGATGTCATGGTGGCAATGTTTCTATCATCGGTGAGGTGGATAATATGCATGAAGTGCCACAAAAAGTATCTATGAATGGTGTGAAAGCACGTAGGTTTTTCAAGAAACCAGAGATGTGAAAGGAGAGGTGTGAAGAGGATGCTCCATGGGAGCTATGAAAAGCTCTTTGCAAGTGTAGGACCGATCAAGATTCAAATCCCATGCTTGTAAATCTACGTAGGCAAGTGTGGCATCTCTTGGTGTTAGTGCTTCAAATCATGTGGAAACCCCAAACCACGAGCGAGCAACAAAATTTTTTCAAAGATCACATTTCGAATTTCACTAAAGCATTTGTGCAAGTGTGGGGAGAGAGCAATATCACACACTACATGGTAAGTTACTTTGTTCAGTTGAAATTTTGATGCTATACATAAATATTTATTTGATCTAAGTATTTTTTCTTGATGCAGCATATTTTGTATGCGCATGGAGCATTCTTTATGTCAAAATATGGTTCATTAGACATGTGGAGCACTCAAGGAATGGAAAAATCACATTATCAAGCCAAAGGTGTTTACTTTAAAAATACACATCACGGTGGTGGAACTACGAGATCCAACTACATGAAGGAGATGTTTGATTGGTTCTTTCGTTGTTCTTTGGGGAGATGTCATGCCATAGAGCGAGCGCGAAAGTCAAGTCTTGCCAAGGAGGTTAGGAGACAATCTCGACTTACTGCTAAAGAGAAATGGAGAAACTCCACCGGACCCCTTAATCATGCTAGGTGGCGTGAAAATCGCCATAGAGTAGGCAAACGTTGGTTACCCAACATGTAAAACAAATGATGCTATGCAATGTAATGTTTATGTTTGTAGATGTCTTTGTTGAGTTGCATATAATACTTCTCCATTTATCTATTTTTTGTTTTTTATATTTTGATGATATTAAGAGTTTTATTAAGTGGCCTGGTCAAGTGTGAAGAGACCTTTTAAAAAAAAATAGAGGGCTTTTAGAGAAGAAGGAGTCTCATTTTCAATCTTGCCCCTTCTTACACCATGGCACGCACAAAGCAAACAGCAAGAAAAGATTAACCTTTTTTTGTTCACCCTCACTCAACCGTCCAAGGTGCTCAAAAACCACCTTGGATACACGAACAAGAGCTTTTAGAAGAGATGGAGAGAGAATGGTCAGGTGAAGAGCAACAAGATGGACAACCTTCACGCAAGAAGAAACGGGTAGTGACATCAGACACAGAAACCGAAATGGACAACGAAGCACAAAGCCCACCATGGAGCGGACATGAGATCCTAAGCAATCATCGAGTTCCGACCGGGAAGACATTGCCACGTGGCTTCGGTGCTCTGCCGTCAGATCAGCCTAGAGGTGATCATGGGTTACTAAATGAAGAGGATTTTGAGGATTTAGCAGACGAGCCAGTTGGAGCGCAGAGTGGAGAGGAAGAGCCAGTCGGAGCGCATGGTGGCCTTGAAGATGCGCAAGCTCCCCTTCGCAAGCCCTCCCGTAAAAAGAAAAAGTTTGTCAAGGTTCGCCCTCGCAAGGCCCATGTCCCAGATCTTACCATCCCTCAACAACGGGCTCCTGCGGTGAAGTGACACATTCCAAAAGCGTTGCAAGAGATTCGTCACTATCAAAAAACTTCAGACCTTCTCATACGCAAGGCACCATTCTCACGTTTGGTAACAGAGATCATGCAAAGTTATCGAATGGAGTTTCGAGTTCAAGGTATCGCCGTAGAAGCTCTGCAAGAAGCGGCAGAATATCATCTAATTTCTATTTTTGAAGACACCAACTTGTGTGCTATTCATGCAAAACGGGTGACAATAATGCCCAAAGATTTAGCTCTTGCGCGTCGAATCAGAGGACAAAGAGATTGAATTTGACTTTTAGACAATTTTGCCAATGTAAAGATATCTTTTTGAAATATAACGAGTCGTGGCTTTTCCAAATATAACGAGTCGTGTACATTTGTTTTAAGTGATAAGTAAAGCTAAGTAGAGAGAGGAAAAGAGAGAGAGAGAGAGAGAGAGAGAGAGAGAGATCTGGATAAAAAAACTGTCAACCAAGTTTGGTTGATTAAATAACCAAAAAATCATTGTATTCTTACAATTTTGACATAAAAAAGCTTAAATTAGGTTGTTTAGAGGCTTGCCGCAGAGACGCGCGAGAAGCCGAAAGTAAATGTTACTTTTGACTTCTCACGCGCCTCTGCGGCCTCTAAACAGCATAATTTAAGCTTTTTTATGCCAAAATTATAAGAATACACTGATTATGTTTTTATTGATGGAGATTGGACTGAAAAAAACTCTATGTTTTGATTCAGAGAATTACACAAGTGTATCACAAGATAGAACCATTCATATACTATCTATCGTACAATAAACTCAATATAGAAGTTGAAAAGTACCAGTTAAAATCAATTTCCATTCGAATTTTGAAATAACAAAGTACAAAGATGTGATATATCTCATTACATATTTGAAGGAGTTAATTACAAGATTTATGCATCTATTGACTGCTTGAGCCATCTAAGATATGGCGAGCAATGTTTTCTCGGCGCTCTTGGGTGCAAGGAAGCTATTTGTGCAGCACATCCCAAGCAATTTGTTCCACATTGCTTAGACCTACAGTTTGGCTTAAGGCCACGTTACAAAGCACAGGACCATGAATGTGTGTTGCAAATGCAGCACTGGCCAGAGATTTATTTACAAGATATATAACTTGGGAGGATTGAGATATGGTTGACAGGCATAGGATGCGGCTCATTGCTTTCATCATTGACACCCAAAATTGACCACAAGGAGTGTACTCCTTGTGGATTATCATAAAGCCGTCCTGGGGGAGCTTGCCAAGGTAATGCGCAAGAGATGACTGCCATCCAAAAGCTTGGCGCCTACCATCTCCTCCCCGACCTGCATGCTCATCCAGCTCCACAACATTCTACAAAGAAATCAATAGGTAAATAAGACTTCAGAATGCAACAATGAAAATTAACGTAATCACAAAACAAAAATCAATTAATACCTCTTGTTTTTCGTCGTCTTCATCGTTTATGTCTTTGCTGTCAAGAGAAATAGATGAATTGGGAGCCATAGCGACACTCTCAAGTTCATCTATATGAACAGGCATAGGAGTGCGTTGGGCTTCAAGCAATGTGCGTGTAGCTACAAACTCATCCTCCGACACAGATGAGTGCGGTGCATCTGTCACCGCCACCATTGCCAACTCCACTGTATCTACCACACTCTCTCCAAGGGGAAGGGGGCTTCGATCCAAAGGATCGGAAGAGGGGTCAATGGCAGAGGACTCTACAGTGGCACAGAGGATGGACAGAAACTCATCCATGCGGATGTCAAAAGTCTTTTCAAGATCATGTAAAAACAAATATTCCTCCCCATCTATCACAATTGGGGAGAGGTGTTCAAGAAAAAACCTCCGGAGTTAATGTCTCCTCCGACGCATCTGCAGCGGGCTTAAAGGATGCTTCTGCACCCTCATCACTCATGGATTTGGCGGCATCCATGACACCTCCTAGATAGGTTAGGGCAAGAATATTGCCCTCTTTGCTTGCATCCCAGGGCGTTGTAATGGGCTCCTTTGTGTCCTTGACGACACCCCCAAGGCGCAAATGAGGCAAACTCACCTTAGATCTTTCAGGCTCCTCCGCAAGAAGAAAAACAAAAGTCGCCAAGCGACTTAGAAACTGGGTGCCGACCTTCTTCTTTTTCAAACGTGAATCTTCAATGTACTGACCTGCCTCACCCGCAATTACACAAAATCGTTGAAGTCGTTGGGTGAAAGGCCGATCGCCTTTGTGTATGTAGCGAAGCAAATCGCATGGAATCCACAATTCCCCTTGTCCGACAATTGGTACAACATACTTGTCGATATTAAATTCAAAAAATTCTAAGATAGGCTGAAAAGATTGGTTGTTTATGTGAATAGTTGCATTCACATCAGGGAATTGGGTGAAGAAATTGTGAAGATCGTCACGATCTTGCCACTCGGTTGTTTGTAAAAACGCTTGGAAGCGTTGTAACGCCGTGGCTTCGGGAGGGGTGGAGGAGGATTCCATAATGCTAGCTCTTAAAGTAGGAATGCAAAGAGTGTTGGAGCTCAAATGAGAGTGCGAACAGGCAAAGAGTGTGAAAATGGTAGGGTTTAGGAGGCTTTATATAGCACGTCTCCCCCCCCCCAAATGATGCCCATCCACCGCTCCCCAAGTGGTGCGAGCTCCCTGCCTCTACTCGCGCTCTGGCTGCATCCTTTTGTTGCTTCCACTTGTCGGGATTCTAGCGCGCTTCTTTCTTCGCATTCTTCCAATCTTCTTTGGCAAGCCAATCTGGCCTGTTCCACCCATGCTTGATTGCTTTTTGCACTTCGGAACGCTTGTGTTTGCAGTATTCGCGCATTCGAATCTTCATCAGGTCTTCATTGAAGCGCTGATCCCGTGTTGGAACGGGAAACTCATCATGAAGTATGCTGATGACTCTGTTTTTTAAATCACTTGGTACTTCACTCCATTTGTTTAGTATGTAGTGTCTAAACAGCTGAGAGCAAAGACCACGCATGCGCGAGATCACCTTCTTGCCGTCATCATCCATAATGATGCCGCCGCTGAAGTCGATGGAGTAAGGCAAGCCCTCTGGCCGGTGACGCGTGAACCAGGGTGTCTCGGCAGGGGTATCTAGCGGCGTGTCGATGGGGGTAAGGACGTCAGGTGTCTCCACCGGCGTCTGGGCCCTGAAGCGAGGAGTGTCGAGTAGGGTGGGTCCTGGCGGAGTAGGTAGAGGTGTGTAGCTGCTAGAAACAGTCAGCCGTGCAAAACCTGGCGTAGATGGCGATGCTGTGGCTGGTGTGGGGGTGGGCAAAGAAGGGGAGGGTAAAGAGCCTCATCGAACACGAGGCGGTGTGGAGGCATCGGTGGCGGAATCCCCACAACAACCGCCACCGCCACCACTAGAGCGTCGGTGTCTAGACGAGTGTGAAGCTCGTCTCGTCGATGCCGAAGCTTCGGAGCACGCCGAATGCTCCGAAATAGAGGGAGATGCGGATGGAGTAGGAACGCGCGATGATGCGCCAGAGCGATGACGCTCCACGTACCACTGTCTCTGCTGCGGTGACAAAGAAGAAATAAACTCCTCATCATCCATACCTGCATTAAACACACAAATATTTAAACTTAATATTGAATGAATAGAGTAGACAATGACGCAAAGACCATTAAATACAATGACGCATATAAATACAATGACGCAATGAATTGAGTGATAGAAGAGGCAAGTCGAAAACTCAGAATTTTCAATCAAAAGATCTGAGCGCGAGTAGAAAAGAGCGTTTTACACCATGGAAGGTACTTAGAGAGCCAGAGCTTTTACAACACGGAGAAAAATTGTTCAAATACAATATTTGTGGCTTTAAGAGATCTCTCTCTCATCCTCGCATAACTCAGCATAACTTCCTATATCTATATAGAGCTCTCCGTTTAAACACATATCCTCTGTTTCATTTTGTAGCTCCTCTGCATGCACCCCATATAGAGTAGTAGCATCTTGATGCTCGTCTGGCACCACCGCAGCGGCTTCTGATTGAGCATCTTCTCTGATCTGCTCCATTGATGCCGTTGTGATTGGCACATGGTAGCCTTCATACGTCCTTGCACTACGAGGGGCTACCTCTATGACGTACCACCATTTTGATGTAGATTTTGAAATATTACTTGCCAGAGCCACATAACTTACATGAGAGCTTTCAAGCACATAACTTGTAAAAGGGGGATGTTAACTATTTACATACTTACTTGTTCACAATGCTCGGGTAGTACGAAAGTGTCTCTTAGGTCAGTCCATTTCTTAGTAGAATCCACCTCAAGAAAACCAGACTCTCCTCTACACACAGTTGCGTTGCAACCCTCCATGATTATCTTGAACCATTGCACGTCGAACAAGTCGACAAAAAATCCTCTGTAATCGATCCTCAAAATCTCTTGTAGCGTGCCGAAGTAAGTGAGTTCCGCCACCACAGGATCTGCATCAGAGGAACGTCGTCGACTAGACTGTTCAAATTTTGCCATGATTCCACAATCTTGAGTAAAACGCTTTTTGTCGATTCGTTCCACCCTAAAATGTCGACCTTTACACCATGCTGCTGTGTATGGCTTATACTACAACGAACAAAGATTATGAGTGGCCGTTCAAACGTTTAGAAATAAAGTCACTAGCTAGTCGTACATTGCAAACTTACCTTGGTCGCGCAACCCCGAGAGTACTCCCACTCTTCCTCAGTCACTTCGTCACCGCATTGTTGTGCGCTTTTCAATTGGTTGTGCAACCATCTTAAGCTCATGAAGGTTGGTAGGCTCTCCAGAACCGTCGGATAGTGCATCGGTGGTCGTCTTCCCCGTCTTGTTGGCCAGCGTTAGAGTCCGACGAGTTATAATTGGCAACAACTCGATCTATAATAGATGGATCGAACTCGCCAAATTCGCGAACGTGCTGCAAAGAAACATGTCTTGTCCGTCGCACAGCATGCTTGCATTGATTACAAGGACATAAGACCCTCGTTGAGAGATAGGTGTTTCGGTTGGACGGTCCCACATCCTCGTCACTACTCATAATGAGGATAAACCTAAATCTTATAACCTCGACAACAAATTTAATATTCTATTGGCATTCTTCGTCTTATCTCTCTCTCTCTCTCTCTCTCTCTCTCTCTCTCTCTCTCTCTCTCTCTCTTTACCTCACATTCTCTAGTCATGTCCAATCCCCGCACACCTCGGTCTAGAGGTGCACGGAGATCAGAACCACCGGGTTATAATCTCGTCTTTATTGGTCAATACCTATATTTGTGGGTACAAGAAATCTACAAACCCACGTCTACATGATACTGCATGTAGTGGACAAAACCCCTTTGCCTCTTCTCTAGCTGTAGCACTTCCCAGCATCTTAACATCTTTTCACAGTAGATCTTTTCACTGTTCGTCTAACTCTAAACCCTAAACCGTAAGTAATTATTGCGTGGACTCGATCTAACGTAAATAAGCGTAAATCTAAATAAACGTAAATCTAACTAAAAATAAACCTAAATCTAATTTAACGTAAGTCTACATCTAACCTAATCTTTAACGTCTTTTGGAATAGTTTCCTACGGCGTTAAAACTCTCTTCTTCTTGTGTGTGTGTGTGTGTATGTGTGTGTGTGTGTGTGTGTGGGTAAACCTAAATAAACCTAAGTCTAATCTAACATAACATAAATCTAAATCTAACGTAAATTATGTTATATTAAAAACAAAGAACTAAACTAACAGGGATTATATGAACCTTAAAACTGATTTAACACATAATTTTTCACATAACTCGGCAAGAGTTGGCATTCTCATCACTAAAGATGTGAGAGTTAACTTCCGGCGGTGACGCTGCCTCATCTCCATCCACATCTGATGACAGCAATTGGTCCTTTAGACCGTTCTTGCTCTTGTTACTAACTTTGAAGTTGGTGTTGAATGACTAGAGGTTGTCTAGATGGTCATTGTGTCGGGGATGTAGTGACTCTTGCCGCCCTGAAGATCCACCTTCTTCCCTATCTTCTGAAGACATTTCACCAGTACTTTTGGATCGACGGAGCCCACCATGAGTGAAGGCAGCAATACCCTATATTCCATTGAGGTCTTTCTTCACCCGCTTCATGCAGGCATTGCAGTCTATGGAGACCTAAATCTAATCTAATATAACGTAAATCTAAATCTAGCGTAAATAAACGTAAATCTAATTAAAAATAAACCTAAATCTAATCTAATTTAACTTAAATAAACCTAAATCTAATTTAACGTAAGTCTACATCTAACCTAATCTTTAACGTATTTTAGGATAGTTTCCTACGACGTTATAACTCTCTTCTTCTTGTGTGTGTGCGCGTGTGTGGATGTGTGTGCCAATAAAAAGAGATAAATGGTATAACCTTTCTATCACCCATGCCAAGTATGATAGATTGGTTATGCCATTTCCCTCTTGAATAATAGGTCTTGAGTTCAACTCCTCGTCGGCTAGATCTTTAGGTCTTTTAATTTTAATTAGTTTCCTACGACGTTAAATTAGTTTCTCTCTCTTTCTCTCTCAATGTGTGTGCGTTTTTTTGTTTATGCATGTTTTCTCTCTCTTTTCCTCTCTCAATGTGTGCGTTTTTTGTTTATGCATGTTCTCTCTCTCTTTTCCTCTCTCAATGTGTGCGTTTTTTGTTTATGCATGCTCTCTCTCTCTTTTCCTCTCTCAATGTGTGGGTGCATTCTTTGTTTATGTATGTGTGTGTGCGTTTTTGTTTATGTTTGTACTCTCTCTCTCTCTCTCTCTCTCTCTCTCTCTCTCTCTCTCTCTCTCTCAAAAACACTATGTGTGTGTGTGTGTGTGTGTATGTGTGTGTGTGTGAGAGAGAGAGAGGGAGAGAGAAAGAGGGGAAGGGAACATGAGAGTGAGGAGAGGGAAGGAGCATACCTGGCTCTCCTTCCTCTCCTCGTGTGTGTGTGTGTGTGTGTGTGTGTGTGTGGAGAAGAAAGAGAGAGAGAGAGAGAGAGAGAGAGAGAGAGAGAGAGGGAGAGCGTTACCTGCTCCTTGCTTGAGGGCGCCGAAAAACTCAGATCTGAGATCTGATTTTTTGGGCGCTCTCTGTTATTTTTTTAGCCTAGTCGGCGTCGCTATGAGCGTCGCAAATTTACAAAGAAATTTGCAACGCTCATAGCGACGCCGGGAATTTTTTTTTTGAGCGTCATTGTGTGAGCGTCGCTAATATGAATAGCCTCTTGTAGTGTTACAAACTAAATTACAATCATTTAACTCAAAAAACACATCACTACAACTTTAAGATAATGTGCATTGTCAAAATTTGACACAACTATCTGCTTGAACTTACAATTGTGATATCATAAAAAATTTAAGTACAAAACATAACTACTCTAATGATAAAATCAAATTCTCTTCCGTCGTCCACTCCTATTCAATTTGAATCGTGCTCTCCATGCGGCTACCAATCTAACATAAAAAAAATAAATTAGCATACCCAACTTAGAGCAGGGAATAATAAAAAAAACATAAATATAACATAATTAAGAGAGAAAAATCATTCACCTTACGTCGTCCGATGCAAAATTTTGTATCTTTTCCATGCTCTAAACCCATTATCACTAAGTGCTCCCGCACATTGGCCAATGTCCAATGCTTGTTCACTTGGACGGTTTCAACAGCACCACTCGACAATTTGATTGCAATATCAAATACTTCAATTGTAGCATCGGTGGATTGCAATGGAATCCATTCACCAAGCTTGCACATCCATCTTTCATAGAAGTACCGCACGTAAAGAGTGGAGCGCACCTTGATGAAACGGATAGCAATGCCGAAACTTCCAACCTGACACCGAAAGCGATCTCCGTTGTGAAGTCCTTCAAGATATCCCCACTTCTCCCCAAGGATGGCTTCCAATGTATCGTATTGTAGATCTTTGCAAACATACATAGTATTTGTATGATGGAAAGGCAAAGATCCAAAGATGCTAGCGAAGACATGAGCAGGACAACACCATCCAAGCCCAACGGAACACGAGGCTTTTCCAAATTTTAATGATGCTCTCACATCAGTTACAATCTTGGCTTTCAAAGACATTACAGTGAATGCATCTGGCTTTGGCCACTCCATTCTACGCAAGGTTGTAGCCTCCAAAGGTTGTAGCTCTCCGTAGCCTTCCTCATCTGTAGGTACAATGTACTTGTGGGTGTAGAAGAACACCCTCTATCGTGCAAGGTTTGATGAAGTTGTGTTGGAGAAGAGAATATCCCCCAGACTTGCATGCATGGCCGTAAATGTGCCTGAAAGGCACGAGAGTGGTTTCTCCTCCACAAGGCTAGAAGGAAAAACAGCTACATAGAAACAAAACAGTCCGTGAGATGTAAAGAGTCCATTTTTTTGTTACCACCAAAACCATTGAAGTGCAAGGGACATACAATTACAAGGAAAATCCCTTGGGTTGGTGATCCCTCGTAGACGCATGTGTCCAAACATGAAAACATGTTGAACGATTGCCACCGTACCCTTGTCTCTTACTTGCTTGAAGCCTAGTAGTCTTCCCTTCCAATGGAGATCAACGTTTGTTCTTTCACGAACACGATGGGGACCGATTGCGGAAGGTTGCATGTAGACCCACACACCTTCTTGAAAAAGCTGAGGTTCCCATTGTTGCTCCTCATTCTTCGAGTTGTGGAGAACCATACTTTGAATGATGGATTTGGGGTGTCTATTTTGACCATTGTTTGCCATGAATGCTTAAGTGGGAGCTTGAAATTGCAATGGAGAGCTTGGGGAAGGAGGAGGGAGACAAAGTTTAGAGAGAGAGTGGGAGCTTACAGTTGCAATGGAGAGCTTGAGGAAGGAAGAGGGAAACAGAGTTTAGAGAGAGAGTGGGAGCTTAAAGTTGCAATGGAGAGCTTGAGGAAGGAGGAGGGAGACAGTTTAGAGAGAGAGTGGGAGCTTAAAGTTGCAATGGAGAGCTTGAAGAAGGAGGAAGGTGTAAGAGTTTAGAGAGAGAGTGAGAGCTTTGTGTTATGGAAAGGGGCTATGGAGGAAGGGAGTCTTGGAAAAAAGGTTCTAGAGTGAGAAAATGACTTTTTGATCATAGGGTAGGTTTGGGGGGAGTTTTGGATGGAATATTTTGAATTTATTTTTTTTTTGAAAATTTTGAAATTTTAGGGTTTTTGCAAAAACGTATCTGTGGACCCACCACTCCCCCCCCCCCCCCCCTTTTTCCCCCTCCCCCTTTTACCCATCCACCTCCCTCTAGGATATAAAGCAATAAATGAGTGGACAATCCTATTATTCTCTCTACTTTTTTAGGTTCTAGACTTGTATACATTGCTCTCTTCCTATTGGCTGGAGCCTAATTAACCTTAATCCTATATGGCCCAAAGAGAGTCCACATTTTTCCTAATGAAGAATCTACTAAAAGTACAATTTTTGAACTTTTACCATGACAGACCGGCCTCTATTATTCGCCATGTTTTCTAGAGAGAGAGTGCGAAAAATACATTTTCTTCGAAGGCCCTCCAAATGACCTCCGAAATTTCCTAATGCTTGGGCTCGCAATGCCTAGCCTCCACCACCGTCACCACCTTTAAAGAAGAAGCATCACTGGAGACCTGGCACATGTGCATTGTGTGAAATCCACAAGTTCTAGAAGAGTATAGAGCTTAATGATTCTGAAGGCCACATTTTTCCAGCTTGTGAAAGAGATTATGGATGAGTACTTAGAAAGTGTAACCAGGGTGCAAGCAATAGCACTAGGTGCATTGCAGCAAGGAGTGGGGGATATCATTGCATCCCTCTTTCAAGAAACTATTTTGGCAGTGGTCCATGCTAAGCGTGTGACTATTGAGCTCACATATATGTCGTCATCACTTTGTAAAATCTAGATAGGACAACCGTTGTAACTTCTCAAGCAGCATCTTTGCCAGCTTTATCATGTAACTGTTTTGACAATGAAGTTATGATATCTATGGTTGGAAATTGCAATGTATTGTTTGAAATTTTAAGCTTGTGTTGGTTATGGATTTGAATGATTACTTGGGTCAATTTCTCTAATTAATTCTCTCGTGGGGTCCATGTTAGCTGGAAAGTAGCAATAAGGGCTCATGTGGTGCCCTAATTGAGCCCCACAGGATGTATGAACCCCGTTGTCATGCACATGGCGGTGTAAGAAGCTGTTTCGTGGCCCCCTCCATGTGCCATGGAGCAACTTTTGGCTATTTGATCAGGGTCAACAAAGTCGCTCTATGGCACATGGGACCATGGAACGGCTTCTTATGCCGTCCTGTGCACGGCAATGGGGTTCATACAACCGGTGGGGCTCAATAGGGCAAGGAGACATCATGCTAGTATGTAAATGTGTCGTAACCCACAATCTATCCACAAGGTGCTCAAAACAAATGTTTTTATGCTCGTGGGATCCGTGTTAGCTAGCAAGTAGCAAGTAGAGCTCATGTGGTGCCCATCTCGATGCCCACAGGACGTATGAACCCCATCGCAGTGCACATGGAGGCATAAAAATCCATTCCGTGGACCCGTACACTACGAAGTGAATTTTGGTCAAACTGCCAAAAGTCACTTTGTGGCGCATGAGGCCACAAAAGGGCTTTTTATGCCACCATGTGCACGACGGTGGGGTACGGCAATAGAAAATCATGTTAGTGTGAAAATGGCTCGTGACACACATAGATCAAGGAAAAACTTCACTCAAGCTGATAACTTATTAATTTCAAAGTTACATCAAGACATGCAATGCACGTGGCTAAGATAGCCTTTTTACAATCTCATTGAATGCATCTTGACCTAAAGATGGTATTTCAACAAAGGTGTCTTTCTTGCTTGTTATTCCTTGCTCGAGGCAAAGGCCGCAATACCCTAAAAGGTTTCCGGCCCTTTTCTCACCAAAACTGTGGATTGCTGCCTCTCTGTTTACAAGAGTACATTTGTGGGCATCTAGGGTGTTAACCACTGAACACGAGAAAAGCCCAATTTTTTATTATTTATTCCGTCAAACTCAATGTAAGTATTTGTCGACACTCGATTGAGTTTCTAGATTGTAATATACTAAATAGGTGGATTAGTTGAACCCATGGTAGAAAGTAGGAGATGATTCTGATAAGTTAGAACCTCCAAGGTTGAGGTATAAAATCCAATTTTTGTAACCCTAAGAGCAACTTTTTTGAATTACTCAACTTTTGAGCTCAGCTAAGTGTGCCATGAGTTTTGTGTGAAAGAGTGAGTGATCTTCTTCTACTCTCTATGCGTGCTACAAATGCTACATTGTGAAGGCGTCTTCACCCTCGTGTTAGCAACGGTGAGAGCTACACGCCAATGCCAAGCTTGCACGATTTTGGTCTCTATGAGAAGAGCTCTCCCACGAGCTTCACCTATCTAACGGTGCATCCAATTAGGGATTCCTATATGTCATTGCGTTCATGGTGAGTAGAACTACACATTAGGCTTAAACATGCCTAGAATTGGTGACCTATAATTTTTGGCATATCTTCATACGTGTATTTTGCACCAAGCGTTTACGTGTAGTGAATTGGGCTAGAGACTTTAGGGTAGTGTCCTTTAGGTGTGTAGAGGTCATCCCTTAAGTTTCATGACGATTTGAAAACATTAAATCTTATTTTGGAGAGCATAGTTGTCGTAGGTAAGATAGCTTTTGTGCAAACATAGTGTGCTTTGAATTGGTTTTCCTTATTAGTGATTGTCCATAGAAGGTTGAGTAGATGATTGACACCCATCTATTTGTTTCCATGCGCCTACGGGTCAAGATCCATCCTTGGTTGACATCTTGTTTGTTGGCCTAGTTCTTACTTTGCTAGCAACTGCGAGCAGCAAATCTGCCCGACAACATTGGCGTCACTGCCAGGGACGAGAGCCCTACGTAGGTGACCTTAGACTAGTCCTATGAGGTGAGAGTTCCTCTAGTTCACCGGAGCCATGTTATTATACTCTAGGTAGGAGATATTATTTTCTTGTATGCTTGCTTGCATATGTTATCTTTGAAGAGTTGATTTTTAGAGATTACTTGCATTAAAAAAGCTTCAATAGACATTTATGCATGGTTGAGTGATGCTAGGCATAAAAGAACACATATGCAAGAGATCTGGATGAAAAATATGCAATTTTGCATCTGCAAACATCATACACGTATGATGTCTCAGGGCCTAGTAGGAGACCAAATTTGACAAACAGACTGCACTAGAGTGTTCTAAAGGGGTGTTTTACCCTAAGTATACCTTGGGACTAAAGTTTTGATCAACATGCACATGCCAAACAACATGCCCACAGAGTTTCCTCATTAGAGAATTCATGCAAAAGCATAGCGTTTGACACTAGAAATACTTACAATTAGCAGGAAAGTGCTTGCAATCGGCATCATTGATCCATAGTTGAGAAGATTTGTAGACGTGTTGTATCGGCCATCTGCTTCATCTTCAATATATGATCCTTCCAATGATGAGACTTCAGTCCAATGAATCGGCGAGAGACTTTGTGGGTTCCCTTTGTGCTTGGCTGCGTTTTCATCCACATGCCTGTCACAAAGTTTATGGTTACCCAATGGCCATTGTCGTCCTGCTCATTGCTGCAACACAATGAGTCTACCCTTGAATGAGGTCTACGACTCATGGTATCCAAGCTTCTTGCATTGTGCAAGCTGAAGCTCCCTTACCCTTAAAGCTTTGCAAGTTGAAGGTTCCTAAAGCCTAAAGCCTTTTAAGCTGAAGCTCTCTAACCCTAAATCTTTGCAAATTGAAGGTCCCTAAACCCGAATCTTGGGTCGTTGAAGCTACTAAGCTCTACAAGATGTATGTGAGCCCCCAAGATGAGAGTGGAGAAGGGGTGGAAGCATGAGAGGAAGGCCTCCATGAAGGGAAAAATGGAATGTATTACAAGCTCTCCATTGCCAGAAAGGAGCCAAAACTTAGAACTAGGATTGGGAGAGAAGGGGAAGGAAGATTGGAGGGAGAGAAGGCCAAAAAGGCACTCTTCCAATAGGGGAGAGAGTGAAAATCATAATTTTTGGTTCTAGAGAGAAGAGGGGTCAGATTTGGTATGTAGAGAGAGAATAAGTGAGTGGAGGGAGGGAAAAGTAGACCTGAATGTCAAATTAATGATGGGGGCCATTTTTGGGGCTAGCCAACTTTTTGACGGTGGCCCATTTACTCCAACCAACACAATTTAGAATAAAAAATAGGCCCAAATCTTTTATTTTTGAAGATTTTGCAATTTTCATGTCCATTTACAAAAAATAAAAGCCTAGACTCCAGGTTTGACCTCTAGAAATTAGGGATTGACAAACCCAACATTTCTGTCCACATGGCTTTCTCCTATTGCTCCGCTACTTAATCACTATCATTAGGCTTGGGTCAGAGTAAAGGGCCCAAGAAGACCCGAAACAAGTCCTATTGAAAATGAATACCCTATTTTGAGATTATCCTTCCCAAGTATACAATTTTCTCCTTAGCAAATAAACACTTACTCAGTTTGGCATACAATTGATGTTCACATAGTACTTCAAGAGTTTTTCTTAAATTCAATTCATGATCCTTTTCATTCTTAGAATAAACAAATATCTCATCCAAAAAAACCAAAATGAAGTCATTAAGATATGGATCATTAAACACATGAATGTTGGGGGTGCTTTAGTCAAATCAAAAGCCAAAATAGTAAACTTGAAGTGCCGATATTGTGTACGAAAAGAATTTTTGAAAATACCTCCTTCCTTGATTCTGATTTGGTGGTATCTAGATCAAAGGTCAAGCTTTGAAAACACTTGTGCACCACTAAGTCAACTTAACAACTCATCAATGTGTAGAAGGGGATATTTATTTTTGATATTTTTCTAATAAGACCCTTGTAGTTAATGCACAACCTATAAGTCCCATCCTTCTTTTTGTGGAAAAGAACAGGTCTGTCCAAAGGAGATACAGTAGGTTTGATTAACCTTTTCTTCAACAAGTCATTGAGTTGGAGTTTTAGTTCCTTAAGTTCATTTATGTTGAATCTATAAGGAGCTCAAGAGTACAAACTAGATCTTGGATATGGATCTACCCCATGGTCTAGTGATCTAGGAGGAGGCATACATGGTAGGTCATCAAGAAAAACATCCTTGAACTCATCAATAATATTTTCCACATACTCTAGGTTTTTCCCTTTCCTATTTCAGTTTCATCTTTTAATTCATTTGCAAAAATTGTGAAGGTCTCACACCCTTGTTTAAGTCACCTTATCAATTTCATGGCCAAAACTAGATTTAGTAGTGTGATTATCCTCATCAAATGATTTAAGAGAGATTTTCCTTTCTTCACAAAAATCAACCAAAACATGATTTTCAATCATCTAATCGATGCCAATAATTACATCATGCATACCCATGTTTACGATATAAAAATTGCCCTTATGATTCTGACTATTCAAAGAAAAAGACAAATTTTCAATTAGTTCTTTCGTGAAACTTTTATTACCACTAGTTAAGTTCACAAGTCTTTTAATTTCTCAGTTTAATTTCAGGTTTAATTCTTCAATCAATCCAGAGCACAAGAAGCAACCCATGATTTCGATCACAGAAGCTTTCAAAGGATTCATCAAAGATGTAAATCATTAGAAAAGGGGTTCAAATGACATATTACCTTTATCATGTGCATTGCCAATAGTCTTTACTTTAGTCATCTTGCTCTGTACTACCTTATCGATCACTTTGTTTGGGCATTCGAAAGTCCGATGGTCTTGCTCTCCACATCAAAAGCATAATCCAAGCCTTTGAGCTCTTCACTCCCTGCTTCCAAATCTTTGCATGTCCTTCCTATGCCATTGAATTCATTGAGTTTAGCCTTCTTAAAAACTTGTTTGATTGTAGTTTCTTCTGCATCATCATAATCTTCATCATTTTTTCTCTTTTGTTTCTTCTTCTTTGATCCTTCACCTCCTAGAGGTGGTGATGGGCCATTTTCACCACCTGACAAATCCACCCAAATTCCACTTCCACCTTCTCCTTGGCTTCCACTTCCACCCTCTGCATTAGCTAATTCCTTTTCTTTATCATCTTTCTTGCATATGGTGAGATCTTTAGTCAGCCGTCAAATAATCTATGCTTGTTCCTTCAATCATTTCTCGTATGCTTCCATCATTGTCACAAAATTGAAATTGCTCCAATACCACTTGTAATGGGACACGGGAGAGAGAGAGAGATATCATGAGCAGAGCAAAGCTAAAGAGGCTTTGAGAGGAGACAGAGCAAGTGGCATCTGCAAGAGGTCGTGCTACAACTAAAGAAGGGATCAAGAGGCCATCAAACTAAGAGCCACCGTGGAGCAAAGAAAGAGGATGAGCAAGTTGAAGAGGGACGTGACAATGGAAACTAGCGAGGAGGGAAGCTAGTACTTGTTGTCATCCAAAGACAACACTTTGCCAACAAGCCATAGTAGAGGATGAGCAAGGCGAGCATCATCTAGTAGATGAGGAGAGCTCACAAGGGCCGCTTGTAGCAGGAGAGAAGGCCGAGAAGTAGCGCCATGTCAAAGAGATTTTTTGTAGAGAGGGTACACAGGGAAATTATTTTTTTCTCTTAGGAAGTTTTTTTTTTTAAAAGTCACTTAAAATAGTTAAGGGCAGTTCTTGCACCCATTTAAAGCTTTATAAGGCAAAAAAAAAAAGCAATTAAAGGATTTTTTTGAAGCATCAGTGTTGAAAGAGGTATTTCCTAGTCTAAATAATGCTCGGTCAAAATATTTTAGTCAAAATTCCATTAGATCTGAATGTTACTTAGTTGGATATTGCAAGTCGGATTGTTGCTGGCTTGGATATGTTATGCCAAAAACATCTTGTTGGATAGTTATAACTATCATCTTACAATTGTAATTTGCATGAGTTCTGTGAATTCTGTGAATGGGAAGCTAAGCTATGGTGTTCTCCTTTTTATTAGATGTTTCTTTTGTGCTTTTTTTTGCTATCTCTAAGGTTGTCTGTCTGACTTTTGTTGAGTTTGATCATGGAGTGAGTGTTTATTCTTTGCTTAAGAGCATGTGTGAAGAGTGTTATGGAGTCTAATTTACCCCTTGTAATTTTTAGTATTAAAAACACACATTTGTAAGGCCCTCATTATGAGGATAATCCACTGTACGTGAAGAAAAATCACTCGCCAAAAAAAAATAATCAACCCGAAATATTTCTTTTTGTCAAAACATTATGGCCGAATGGCAGCCAAAAAGTGGTCCAAAATGGCCGATCGGTTGGCTGGTGGCCGATAGTCAATGGCCGGTGACCGATTTCAAGGCAGACTTGTCTTTTCAAGGGCAACCACACATGGGCGCATTGGAGATTCCAACTTGGACTTGTCTACACAAGGGTGGCTACACATGGCTTCCTCTCATGAGAGAGGGCAACCCTTTTGGCCTATAAAAGGAGGCCTCTTCTACGCAAAAAATGCATTGTGGTGTATTGTGAAGTTGATGCAACAAGGTGTGCTTGAAGTGGTGAGAGTGAAACAAGGTGGGAGCTCTATTAAGGGTATAATCCCTTTGTAACCTAATTCTTGTTTGAAGTACTAAATCCATTGAGTGGAAGCTTTCTCGTGGACGTAGCCCACATTCAATGAAGCATGTATAGTGTGATCTCTCTCTCTCTCTCTCTCTCTCTCTCTCTCTCTCTCTCTCTCTCTCTCTCTCTCTCTCTCTCTCTCTCTCTCTCTCTACTCTATGATCAAAATCAACTCTTAATGTAGGTAGAGGAAGAAATGATGTTGAAACCAATCAGGTAGCTCCATTCAGAGAGAGGCCACCATTGAGACCCCCTTGACCTAACCGTTGCTGGTATAATCCTAATAGCAAGAGTAAACCAACTCCTAATGTAGATAGAGGAAGAAATGATGTTGAAACCAATCATGTAGCTCCATTCAAAGGGAGGCCACCATTTTAGAGACTCCCTCGACCTCCAAGATCGCCATGGAGAAATCAAGACAATAATCAAAGAAGACCACGAGGAGTAATGCCATGTGTTTATTGTGGTGGACCAGATCACTAGGTTGGTTTGAATTGTGCTTTGTGGGTAAAGCATAGAGAGGAAAGAGGAATGTGAGTAGTGCCAATAATAAAAAAAGACCACGAGGAGTAATGCCATGTGTTTATTGTGGTGGACACAGATCACTAGGTTTGTTTGAATTGTGCTTTGTGGATAAATCATGGAGAGGAAAGATGAATGCGAGTAGTGCCATACAATCAGGATAACCAACAAGCTAATAATCAAAGAAGACCACGAGGAGTAATGCCACGTGTTTATTGTGGTGGACCAGATCACTAGGTTGGTCTAAATTGTGCTTTGTGGGTAAATCATAGAGAGGTAAGAGGAATGCAAGTAGTTCCATACAATCAGGATAACAAGCAAGATAATCCATAGAAGAAACAACAAAATCAGCCACATGCTCAAGCAAATGTGATAATTATTGATATAACTGACATCAAGCACCAGAGGAGGTACATAAAGAAAATCAGGAGCAACAAATCAAAGAGCATTATGATGAATGAGCATGTGATTGTAGTTAATATTTTAAAAGTCAAGATATAGATATAATGGTTGTTCCTAGGTCTAGAGCTAAGGGACTTATTGATTGGAAATAGCAGAAGGGAATTAGGGATAAGGTTCAAAAACAGGTTTAGAAGGAGCAGAAAAAACAAATTTTGGATGCAATGATTACAGACAGTCAAGAGGATCAACTAAACCATCAATATGAAGGACAATGAAAATGATGATACAGATTGGTTTTATAACAAAGTGGCAAGCTTTTTCATATACAGTCATGAATTTTGGGCTCAAAAAAATTGGATCATCATCATTCAATTTTACAGCTTACAAAACATTTGAACCTTATTTACAAGATGTCATGAGAGTCTTTGTGGAAGATTTTTCAAATATTTGGAAAGAAAGATTTGCACCTACATCATTTGAAGTTGTGTTTTAAAACGTGTAGAGAGTTCAGAATGTGCCTTAACCCTTTCAAGAATGTGATTTTTGTTAGGAGTGGAGTACTTCTAGGTCATGTGGTTTCTCAAGAGGTAATGTCAATTGATGAGAAGAAGATTGAAGTTATTGAAGCATTCCAAGCTCCACAAAATGTGAGGGAAGTTGGGTTGAACCTCAAGAGAGCTCATTTCAGATGTTGAAGAAAATGTTATCAGTTGCACCAATATTACAACCTCCAAATTGGACATTAACCTTTCATGTCTTTGTTGATGCATCGAATATGTCTATTGGAGTTGTTCTTATGCAGGGAAGAGTTAGACGATGGTTTAGACCTTTATGTGGCTTTTATCACCTCTGTCTTGCGAAAAAGCAAGAAGCCTTAAACTCCATAGCCATTGCTAATAAGGAGATTAGCTAGATGGATGTTTTTGTTGCAGGAGTTTGACTTTGGGATTGTCCATACTCCTTGCAAAGAGCATTATATAGCAGATTACTTAAGCAGAATTGAAACTGGAGAAGAACTAACATGTATTACAGATGATTTACCTGATGCTGACCTGTTTGAAGTTCAAAATGCAATATCTGAATCATGGTATGATCAGATGTTAATATTATTGACAGATGGCACAATGCCATTAGGTTTTATAAATGATAAAAGAAGGAAGTTTTCTCTTAAAAGTAGAACCTTTTTGGTGATAGCCGGAGCTTTATATAGAAAGGGTAACCACACATGGGTGTATTGGAGATTCCAACTTGGACTTGTCTACACAAGGGCGGCTACACATGGCTTCCTCTCATGAGAGAGGGCAACCCTTTTGGCCTATAAAAGGACGCCCCTTCTACGCACAAAATGCATTGTGGTGCATTGTGAAGTTGATGCACCAAGGTGTGCTTGAAGTGGTGAGAGTGAAGCAAGGTGGGAGCTCTATTAAAGGTATAATCCCTTTGTAACCTAATTCTTGTTTGAAGTACTAAATCCATTGGACATAGCCTGTAGACGACTGAGACAATTTCACTAGGTAGGAAAGCTCTCTTATGAGACTGGGAGTGAATCAGTCAGTAATTACCACGGCAATTACCATGGTAAACCCAAGGCATATAAATAGGGCCCATTACATTGTAATTGGGTCAGCATAATCGGGTTAGCGTTTTGGTGGCATTTGTTGGCAATTGTACTCGACTTGTCAATCATTGGTAGTAGTTGTCGGTTGTGCACTGTCTATCCTTTTGTTCATAAGCCACATCATAGTCATTGTAATCCTCCATCTGTAATTCCAAATACAGCAATATATTCTAGTTATACTTACTCTAGACTCAGTAATCTAAATCTGAATCTGAATCTAAATATCATTCTCAGTACATAGTCTGTTTCTGATTCCAGTAGGTGTATTCCAGTTCGGTTTTTGTTCCTTTGTCCAATCTACTGTCTGAACTCATACATCATCAGTAGCTGAAATCTTCTAACATTGGAATTAGGCGATCACGGTGGCTAGAGCTGAAGCTCATTCACAAAAACACTCTTCTCCCAGTTGGAAGTTCTCAGCTACAGCAATGGCACCCAAAACCAGTCGTGGCCGGAAATCGACCATCCGTGTTGATCCTATTCCTGAGGAGTCGGGAAGAGAATCTGACCCTAAGCAAGAGAGGGCGACTGACACTGAGTCTCATCATGAGGAGCATAGTCAAGCTGATGAGACGTAGGACTCACAGCATTCCAGTCACTCCAGATGCAGATGGGCAGAAAGGGAAGCACAGAAAGCCAAAAGTTCTCGGTCCAGTCAGGGGGATGAGGGTACCAAAGGTAGTAAAGGCAGTCGCCACACTTCTAGTAGACAGGCCAAAGAGGGCACTGACACAGTGTCAAAAACAAATATTGATTGGGACGCAGATACTGACAACTGTAAAAAAGACTCCCAAGCACCGTTTAGAATCTAAGAAGAGAAGTGGCAAGACCAGTGGTAATTGGAATGATTATACATCTTATCTGAAAATTTCTTTTCCACTATTCAAAGGGAGAAAGAAGGATGATCCAGATGTTCACATACAGGCTTTTGAGCAGTATGCCAAGCTGAAGAATATTGATGAGGATGATTGGGGGGAATACTTTCCGCAAACCTTGAAGGAGGCAGCGAGAAAGTGGTACTACCATGACCCCGCTTGTCAGCTTAGATCCTATAACAAACTACTTAAAGCCTTCAGACTGGAGTATTCCGACAACAGAGGTGATGAAGATATCCTCTGTGAACTGGATAAGATCAAGCAGCGGAATCTGTCAGTCCGAAGCTATGTGGAAAAAATCAAGGAGCTAACAAGGCAGTTACAGGAACTGCAGTCTGAGAAGCGATTGCGTGCATGGTTTTTGAATGGCTTTCGAAGCAAAAATCTTAGGGAGCAGGATGTACCAGCTCCAACCAAGAAATTCAATGATCTAGTAAAAAGGGCACTGAAGCTGGAACAGCATGCCAAGAAGGAAAAGAGTCATAAAAAGAGAAGAGCCAGCAGCAGTAGCTCTTCTACTGAGAGCTCTGATTCCAGTGAAGTGTCTAGCAGCTCTGAAAGTAGCTCTAATGAACGGTCCAAGGATAAGTCAAAGAAGGGATCCTGGACTAAGAAGATTGAAGAGATGGCTAGGTAGATTGTCGAGATTAGCCACACCAGACAACCAGTTCGGAAAATGGAGACTTGGTGTTCGAAATGCAAATCCAAGGACCATATTTCCAACGAGTGCCCACAGTGTACTTACTGTGAGGCCTTTGGTCATTTATGGAATACTTGTCGTATCAAGATTCATCACTTTAAGAAGGGGAAAGACCTGTCAGTGGTAGCCTATACTGAACCAGTGAAAGTAGAACCCGCCAAAGCTTCTCAAGAGGAGAGACCAGGTACCAGTGGTACTAGTCAAGGACGCGGCCGATTCCAAGTGGGTATGGGCCGAGGCAGAGGGCGTGGCAACTTCCAAAGCAGGAGTTTGAATTGCTACACTTGTGGAAAGTACGGTCATTTCGCGGCTCAATGCCCAGATGCACCTGCACCTGCTGCTACTGAGGCAAAGGCACCAGATCCAGTCCCAGTACGGGCTGTCACAAGGAGCAAAGACGTGGTAATTGAAGAAATTCCAGATACTCTAGAAAAACCAGTCACTGTTGACAACAGCAAATGGGCTCAACAAAGAGAGATTTGGAAGGCCAAGGGTAAAGAGAAGGTGGTAGATGAATGGCAAGAGTAGAGAGAACTCGCGGCTAAAATCATGAAGGATTTAGCCAAGAAGCTGCTAGAGCAGCCAGACAGTTCTGAAGCCCGAGTCATTCAGAAGATACCAGCCGAATCAATTGAGAAAGATCAGTCAATGCCGGGTATACCTGAGACCATGCTGGCTGTGGTACAAGGAATGATTGGTGAACTGGGAGTTGATGGAAGGATTGGGAGCAATGCAAGAGAGGAATGGCAGTGTGAAGATACAACCAGTTCTTCAAGCTCCGACAACTAGTCTGATCAGGAGAGAGAAGGAATCCATGTTAAGATCTGTGATAGAATTCAAAAGTTTACTGTGGAGCTGGAAGATATCAAAAAAACCTTGCCTAAAGTGGTAAACTTCATCAGATAGCACAGGAAAGCTGAAGTGGAGGCCAGAACAGTGGATCTGACGGCCGTCCGAGAAGATGAAGTACCGCTCATTCAGGTGGACTACAAGGTTCGGAAGCAATGGGAACCTCTTTCAAGTGTTATTTTGGATGCAGGAGCAAGAGTCAATATAATGGGGGCCCATCTCCAGTAGAGGATGGGTATTACGAATCTAAAGCCAACACCATTTAAAGTGCGAATGGCAGATCACAGAGTAGTACAAGGTACGGGCATGATTGAAAATATGCACATAAGAGTATGCAGGGAAAAATTTAGAGCCAGCTTCTTATTTCTGGATGTGCAAGGGGCATATGGGATGCTGCTAGGGCGCCCATGGTTGAGAACAGCACATGTTGTTCATGAATATGCAAATCAAACCTTAACCATAGAAGGGGCCAGCGGAATTCAAATCCAGAAAAACAATACTAGGACCTGTAGAAAAGAGCTGAGGCCAAAGGAATTATGCCAGAAGTACAAGGCAAAGAAGATTGAACGAATGTTAGCAGCTCTGAACCTATTTCCTTTAGCAGAGATTTACTTGAATGCGGTTTTACTGAATAAAGAGCAGGCCGACAAGCAAAAAAAGCAATTCCCAGATCAGTTTACTGAAATCAACACAGGGGAAAGATTAGTTCAGTTAACTGGGAGCCTGGAGGAATCAGCTGAAACTGGCATGGTAGAGGAGCCAGTACATTCTAGAGAGCACACAGTGAATCAGAATGTTGATTCAAAACTGAATGGGCCATCTTGGGATTGTGCTAAGGAATCGACCAAGCAAAAAGGAGGTGGGCCTAATTGGTTGCTTCCAGACGACCAAGAAGTTGAAGAATGGAACCTAGGCTCGGAGGATAGTCCTAGGATGATCAAGGTTAATAAGCATCTCAATCCTATAATGAAGGAAAAGGCACGCAGGATGTTTCAGAACTACAAAGACGTATTTGCTTGGGAACACATAGACCTGAAAGGGGTGGATCCTGAAGTATGCCAGCACAGGATACCGTTGAAGTCAGATGCTCGTCCAGTACAACTGCAAAGATACCGAATGAACCACAATTATGCTAAGAAGGTTAAGGAGGAGATTGACAATCTTCTCAAAGCTGGATTCATCACGGAAGTGGTCAGTAGCGATTGGCTGTTTTCCATAGTCGTATTTCCCAAGAAGAATGGGAAATTGAGAGTTTGTGTTGACTATAGGAAACTCAACACCCAAACTATCAAAGATCCATTTCCATTGCCTTTTACTGACATGTTTCTTGATGAGATTGCAGGATACAAAATGTATAGCTTTATGGATGGTTACAGTGGCTATAACCAGTTCCCCCTTCTCTACTTCCCTCTCTTGCACTCACCTCCCTGGTTCCCACATGTTGTTCAACATCCATTGCATTTGCTAGACCAACCTCAAGTATTGTGAACCATGCAATAAAACTTTGTTTCCCCACAAATTAAGGATAGGCACTAGGTAAAGTGTTGTCAACCACCACTTCAAAACCACTTTGAAGCAGTTTAGGAAAAGTGCTTTCAACCACTTTATGGGCCTATTGTTTGTATAAGCTTCTAGAAGCCTATAAACTACACTTAAAAATCACTTTCAAGTACTTTTTTGACAGCTGTTAAAATTACTTTTTGGGGGTAGGATTTTGAAAAGCTTCTAAAGGTGCTCCCAAACACTTTGAAGTGCCTTCAAAAGCCTACAACTCGTTTGAATCAATCTTAGGTGATATTGACCACTGTCAAACTATCACAACCACTTGAAAGTGGTTGTGCCTTCAAAAGCCTACAACTGGTTTGAATCACTCTTAGGTGAAATTGATCACTGTCAGATTGTCACAACCACTTGAAAGTGGTTTTAGCAACCTCAAATAGCACCTCAAAGCATTTTGGTGGTGTTGTAATACTTGAAAGTAAAATGAGGATGCACTTTCAGGTGACTGTAAATTAACCAAGTGCTTATAGGTCCTTCTAACTTCCACTTTCAAGTAGTTTGGTGACCGCTTTCAACCACCTTCAAGTGGAACTTGGAATTTTACAAAGTGCTTATATAGGTTCTCACCATTTGCAAGTAGTCTGATGTCCACTTTCAACCATCTTCAGGTGGTTAAAAATTTGCCAAGTGCCTATATAGGTTCTCACCACTTTCAAGTAGTTTCATGACTGCTTTCAACCCTCTTTAGGTGGTTGGAAATTTGCCAAGTGCTTTTAGCTCCTTCTAACTACCACTTTCAAGTAGTTTTATGATCGCTTTCAACCACCTTCAAGTGGAACTTGGAATTTTTCCAAGTGCTTCTCACCATTTTCAAGTAGTCTGATGACCGCTTTCAACCATCTTCGTGTGGTTGGAAATTTGCCAAGTGCTTTTAGCTCCTTCTAACTACCAATTTCAAGTATTTTGATGACCTCGTTCAACCACTTTCAAGTGGATCTTGGAAATTTTCAAGGTGCTTATATAGGTTCTCACCATTTTCAAGTAGTTTGGTGACCGCTTCCGGGTGGCTGGAAATTTTCCAAGTGCTTATATAGGTTCTCACCACTTTCAAGTAGTTTGATGACCGCTTTCAACCCTCTTCACATGTGGTTTGAAATTTTCCGATCGCTTTCAAGTAGTTTGATGACCACTTTAACCACTTTCCAGTGGCTTGAATTTGCCAAGTTCTTTAAGGTTGTTAACACTTTCAAGTGGTTTCGAAAGCCAAAAAGTGGTTCCAACCACTATGAGAAGGTTCTAACCACTATGAGGTGGTTAAAACCGCTTGGAAATGGTTAAAATCCACTTTAATCATGCAACAAAACTTCTATGCTAGCAACTTCAAAAGATGCCTTTTAATGAAGTTCTTCCACCACTTTCATCACTTTGAGCTGATTGGAATTTTTCCAAGTGCTAATTCATAAGTTCCTCTTTAGTGCTTTAACAAACCTGAAATTTGGTTGCAGCAATGTGTAGGTATTGGTTTCAATCAAGTTAACCATTTTTGGTAGGTTTAACCACTTGCTTAGCATTTTCAACCATTTTAGGTTTTTGTACATTGCATTGCTACTTCTATCTTTAAAATACAACAGTGGGAGCTCACATTATCTCATCATTTCCTCCGTTCTTGCGCAGGTAGAGTTGTATAGACGGTTTCAGGACATGCATCCTACCGTGCACATCTCTCTTAGATGATTTGAGAGTATGAATCCTTTCTTTGTTCAAAAACTGAAGGACCGTAATACATGCTACTGCGAGTATCATGTGCAGGTTGAGTACATCAAAGAGGCTTTCAATCAAACGCGGCAAGGAAGGTATGGATTACATGGAGGTTCTTGTCGATGTAGATGTGAGGTTTGTGGCCCTATAAATAATGGCAGTATATGTGTGGCTGCAAATTCCACATTTGAGACCCTCACAAAACTATGGGAGTCCTTATCGTGTCCCAGACCAAAAAAATCCATGTATCATTTACACAACTGCTTGATGGGAGAATGTGATCATTGTGGTGCTAAACGAATCAGATGTTGTCCTCTCAAGGAACACATCAATAACAACTTCATGGTGACTAAAAAGATTTTTGTTGATGTGAAGACACAGAAACTGGACAAAGATGGTCAGTGCCACAAAAGAAAAGATCTTGTTATTTAGCACACTAGGTGCTCCGCATTCATGTCTTTCATGAAAGAGAAGTTGACCAAGTTCATCAAACATAACTATATCTACAATTGGGAGGCCGGCCAATTCAGAGAGTGTCTAAAAACTTTTCCAAGTGAGTGGACTTTGTTGAAAATTATAGTTTTAGAATTCAAAATGAGATCCAATCCATACATTAGTATTCTAGTCAGGTGAGCATTTTGGTCCACATCTGCTATGTGCGTTCAAGAATGATAGACATCCAAAAAATTCTCCATTTCTATATATATGATGACAATGTGCATGATACAATTTTTTTTGTGCAAAATTTCTTTCTACTGCATGACAAGTTGTTAAAGGACTAGGGTTTTTGTTTGAAGCGACACTGGGTATGGTCACATGGTGCAACTACAATTCAAAGCATGAAGGCCTTTCTACTTTGTTGCCGCGTTTTCTCAGCTTACTAGGCTTGAGATGATGCACGACTATTTTGGGTCAAGTCACGGAAAAGGTGAACATGACAGTGCTGGAGCAGTCATAAAGAGGGCATTGACCATGAGCAATTGAAGGTGGATAGACACCCCTGCATAATGCAGCAACTATGGTAAATTACCTCACCATAGGAAAGGTTGTTGGTCATCCGGGAGTAAATTCAATAGAGTCTTCTAGGAAATCAAGTTTGGTGATGTGCCTAGAGATACACAATGGGATTGCAGGCCAGTGAGTGGATCACGCTCCTTGCATTGTGTGAATGGTTTCTCTGCTACTGATATGACTGCACTGAGGTGTAGAGACTTGACTTGCTTTTGTCATGCGTGTGTGCATGGTCAATGGAGAAGATGTGCAAACAAAGAACATGTAGAAGCATGGTGGTATTTGAAGATCCTACCAGTAGAGGCTAGCACATATGAAGATGTTGTTTCAAGCGATAAGGATATTGATGCAGCCATGTACGCTGGCCGTCATGATGATTTGAGTGATGTCTTGCATGTTGGAGATAACTTTACAGTCAACATTGAGAAAGAAGACTTTGATTTTTATAATTGAGGTGTTGCATAGAGAAGAGGCTATCCACCGCAACTTAGAAGGATGCATGGCACAATCAGATCAAGAAAAAGTCCTACTTTATTGAGGGAAACTTTTACAATAAAGTTAAGGGACTCTCTAATCAATACGTGTTATTAGATGATAGACCTCTTGCTTCCATAGATACCTTAAGTTCCCCTTGTATCTTGAGAAATATGACCCTAATGTCTACACCTTAACAAATACTATGTATGAGCATATCTACAATAACATGCCTTCTGATACCATGTGTTATTAGAACACATTATACTCTTGAGGTATAGTTGGGTACCCCCTTGTTGCATCTTCTCCTCACAAAAGCTTTATGTTTCTGACCCTATAGCTAAAGCTTTTTAATCCATCTAAGTATTTATAGCCATTCACAACCTATGTAAAACACTTTCAGATGGCTGGTCCATTAACCAATGGTCTAGACAAAAATTGACATCCACTTGTAAGTGCTTTGAACTACTTGAAAGTGGTTCATTCAAGTTTTAACTGATCCTTGAAATTTTCTAGAAGTGGTTGCTAGAACACTCTTAGATACATAATTCTAATCTAAAAGACCACTTGCAATTTGTTCTCAATCACTTGCAAGTGGTCCCTGATTTACATAGGGTTTTCTAGAACACTCTTAAAATAATAATTCTAATCTCATATACCACTTGTAAATTTTATCTCAACCACTTATGAATGGTTGGTTCTTAACCACTTGCAAGTGATTCTCAACCACTTGCAAGAGATTCTCATCCACTAGCAAGTGATTTTCAACCACTTGCAAGTGGTCCCTAATTCACATGTGGTTGATTGAACACTTTTTTGTATAGTTTTAATCTCAAACACCACTTGCAAAGGATTCTCTCAACCACTTGCAAATGATTTTCAACCGTTTGCAAGTGATTTTCAACCACTTGCAAGTGGTCCCAAATTCACATGTGTTTTATTCAACACTCATTTCCAAATAGTTCTAATCTGATACACCACTTGCAAAAGCTTTCATAACTACTTGTGAATGGTTCTCAACCACTTGCAAGTCATTGTAAACCACATTCAAGAAATTATCAACCACTAGTGGTCCCCAATTCACATAAGATTGATTGAACACACTTATCCAGATAGTTCTAGTCTCATACATTACTTGCAAAAGCTTTATCAACCACATATAAATGGTTCTCAACCACTTGCAATTGGTCCCTAGTTTCTAAGTGTACAACATACCACTCTTTACACTAATGATTGGTTTTAACTCAACTACAAAATCCCAAAGACAAACAACTAAAACAATCTAGAACCAAACTATAATTAGACAACTTGTAAGGCACAAGGAAAAAGTCAACTGAGTAGCAAATTAGGTTTTGCATTATCATTATACAATTTCCAAAATTTATCAGAGTTGCAAAAGCATTTGCATAGGAAAGGAGTTCTCAACGCCTGACCTAGTATGGAGTTTAAGCCATGAGCCTCGCAACTAGTGCTACCTCTAAATAGGTGTTATGAATGAAAGCATACTCAAGAAAAAATAACATTGTGGAGGGTGAATATATGTGTACACTGCATTGCCGGAATAGAGAGAGAGAGAGAGAGAGAGAGAGAGAGAGAGAGAGAGAGAGAGAGTATAATGGAGGGGAAGTAGAGTGTGCAAAGACACAGAGAATGACAAAACCCCCATCTAAACGAAACAGACAACCATGTATTAATGCAATATCAAAATCTGGGTATACCATAACATCAAAGAAATATAACAAAACAACTAGCAGAGCACCGGACCCTATGTAGGGATCGACCGGTCCACACATACACTTTTTCTCTACTATAGGCAGAGAGAATTTCACTTCACCAAGAGCGAACCAGAACACCTCCAACCTACCTGAGCCAGACATAGGCTGAGGCTTCTTCTCCTCCCTCCATTAACCCGAGCACTGAAAGGATCTTAAATACCAATAGGTGGTACGATATCAACACCAACCATACCAACTTAGGTACCACTCCTCTTTGATTCCCAACATCTGGTGTTTAGAAAAATCCAAGGGAGGATCCCCGACGCGTTAGCCGTAGGTCGGTCAACCCTCGATGCACTAACCGTGTAGATTAGCCTAACAACAAAGAAAACCTAGGCAATACCCCTGATCTAACAAATCCCCACATGAACGGCCCTTTTATCTAAGGCTTAGCAATGTAGGTGATCCTAGTCTTGTTACCATGATAAACATAACACTTGAGTCCAATCACCATAGCATCTTCCATATGCACAAACAATCTTTTCCAAGCAGTCAAACTGTACAGGGTCTCTACCCTTACACATCTACCATAAACCATCAAATTTACTTCATGATCCAATCCCAAAACCATAAACCATAATCCAATCACATCACATGGGTGAGCACTCTACCCAACTCATGGTGATGCACAACCAACCTTGCATAACTACTTAAGAACATAAATGACTGCAAAAAATTCCACAGCATTTCGGCAGCATAACCATATCCAAAAAAATTACAAGATCCACACCGGATTTGACAAAAAAATAACAATCATAATCCATGAGGGATCTTAGCCCTTGACCATAAACCATATTCACACTGATTCAACTCCCGCACTTTGAATTTGACGTATCCATTGCAATCAAACCGAGCCCTTACACATGGCCCTTAAAAGATGAACCTTTTATGCATAAAATAATTCTGACCAAAAACTAAACATGATATCAAAATCCAATTTTGACAACATCCAATCATGCATAATTGATGCACCATATTTGCACTTCACCCCTTTGCCACATAGAGCTAGTTTTGACCTAGAAAGGTGGAAAGCAATTATACACATGCACATGAGGCATCCAAATCTATCCATGAGTCTTCATACATCATATGATATCATTTCATCAACATAAGCATGATGCAAAACAGCTTCGACACTTAGGTCAACCATAAACCATAACTTCACATATATGTAAAAAACAACTTTTTGCCATTTTTGGGTGCATAGATAACATACAAATGGAATTATTTGACCTCAAAACAATGCATCAAGTTAAGATCCATAATATATACTAACACCTTATCACATCACTTTTCCCATATGATACTCATGCAATAAACGGTAACACAAAAAGAAAGCCACTTTATTCATATATGCATGTACGGTTCGGGCTCACTAACCATATACCCTCGCATAAGCTTATGTACATCTAACACTTGAAATCAACTCACCAAAATACCATCAAAATGATATAAACAGCTTGGTTAACTCACGACGTCATATGGTACTCCCCCTTGCTTGCACCTCTACACGCCTAGGTAAACCCATTGATGGAATAGTTAATAACTCGCAGTTCTGAAGTGATAGAGAAGATCTAAATATATTTATCATCAATTTTAATCAATCTTATCAATTGGCTAAGTGGGTTTTTTCATCCGGTGAATCTATATAGTGGTTCTCCAAGGAGAACCACTATAATTTTGCACCCCAAGGAGCCTGGGGTGCAAAACTTTGGCTGTGTAGTGGACATCAAGCTGTTTTTTTACCATAACTCTTAGCTCGTGCGTGATTTTTACATGACACCCAAGAGAGAAAATGTTTAAGTGGTTCGGGCTAATTCATAACTGTTTGTGAATTATGACCAAAACAATGTTCCTACCGCTTACGACATGAAACGAAAGCTTTTTATGTACACATGTTGCCATAATCACATCGTGTACATAAATCAATGTGTTAAACATAATGGAATAAGCATGAAGCAACTTCATACACACTTGAAAAGTCCATACATACACTCGTATACAAAAAAGCAACCACCGAGAGGTTATCTACTCAGAAAAGCGACATAGAGAGAGAGAGGGAGAGAGAGAGAGAGAGATAATTCCTATGGAGTTTAGAGCTTCTTACCGTGCTTTAGGATTGATTAGGAACTGTCAAAAGGCTTCTTGCTTTGCTGCAAGACCACGGTGATGAGAGCTACGTAGAGGTTTTCACCACGAGAACCTTCGAAGAGCGTGTACATCGTGAAACGAGAGAGAAGATAGTAAGCAAGTAGAGAGAAATTATTATTAATCTTCTTCTTCCCATGAATGAGAGAGAAGAGCTTATGGAGATGGTGATGAAGAGCTTGCAAGCACCACTCTGTATAGTAGGTATGTATTGCCTTGCGATAGTAGACGCAACTGATGACACTAAAAACTAAGGTCTCTTTGTCAATTTATTATTGCAGCAACTGGCCGGAGTATGTCCCAAGCCAGCAGCTAGTGCCCCCTTCTCAGCCTGTATTAGCTTCTTGATTTTTGGAACTTTGCTAGAAACATGGCTTCGCTTTTGGTGGTCAACTCTCCCACCGTCCACTGGAATAAAAAAGCGGACTTGCTTTTCACTAAAAAGCACTAAAAATCATGAAAATCTAAAAATAGCGTGAAAAACGCTCAAGAAGAAGATTTTGACATAATTGAATCATAGCTTTTCCAGACCTTGTAGATTAAGGATCCGGCCCTACTTTTTGCGAAAAAACACCTTAAAGCATAAAAAGCATGAAAAAAGCTTAAAGAAAATGGAATTTTCCAAAATTGAACCAAACGTCTGTCTGATCTACAGGGACATGGAAACGACCTTGCTTTTCACTTTAGAACCTTGCAATACTGTCAAATAAGCATCTTAAACCAAAATCTAGCAACACGAATATTAGAATCTATTTTTCTTATTTTTAAAAGAGACCCAAAATTTGGGGCTCTTACATCCTCCCGCACTTGAAAAATTTGAGGTGTCCTCACCTCGATATGAATTCTGGGTAATTTAGTCTCATTACATCATCACATTCCCAAGTAGCATCTCTCTCAGGATATGTCGATCATTTAACAAAGTGCAATAATGGTTCAATAATTGAAAGAGGCTTATTTTTACTTTGAAGTATCACTTTAAGATATATGTCAAAAGTTCCATCGATAGAGGTAGATAATAGAGATTCATCAAGAATGTGATGTGGATCATGTACATACCTCTTGAGCAAGCTGATATGAAAAACATCATGTACCTTTATGTGTGGTGGTAACAATTTTCTATAAGCTTGTTCATTGATCCTCTCTGTGATCACAAAAGGTCCACGATATCTGGCACTAAGCTTCTTATATTTACCTAGTGACAAAGAGCTACGTTTGGGTTTTACTCTAAGAAATACCATATCTCTTTCTTCAAAGAGTCTAGTAGATCGTTTAGGGTCAGCATAACTTTCTTGTCTATCTTGAGCTATCTTAATATCTTGTCATATAAGATTGGTCTGTAGTTGCATTTCATCCAGCATTTCTTTGGATGCTCAAGAACCCGTATAAGAGGGTCTGTCCATTTTAATGGATTAATACACTCTTGTCTATACAATGCTTGAACAGGAGACAATCCAATTGAGCACTGGAATGAGAAATTATACACAAATTCAACCAAATACAAATATCTGGTCCATTTATCTTGCTCATGCATACAATAAGCTCTTAACATGTCTTCAATGATTTGATTGGTCCTTTTGGTCATCCATCTGTTTGAGGATGATAAGCAGTACTAAATGCCAAGTGGGTTCTTGTAGGTGAGAATAAAGCTTTCCAAAAATTTGAGTGAACTTTGCATCACAATAAAAAATTATTTGACGAGGTAAACCATGATACATGAAGACACCTTTCATGTGAAGACTTGACCTATATCCTTAGCCATAAACATTGCCTTGAGTGGAAATAAATGGATCATTTTTGTAAGCATATCAATAACCACAAAAATAGAGTCATATCCTAAAGATGTAGGAAGTCCTATAATGAAATCCATGGATATGCATTTCCATTTCATTTGTGGTGCATCAATAGGTTGAAGCTTACCAAGATATCGAACTCGATCAGCTTTAAACGTTGATACGTTAAACATCTTGTAACATAGTTCAACACATCACACTTTAGTATTGGCCAAAAGAAACTTTTCCTTATAGTGGTGTAAGTCTTAATGTATCATGGGTGTCCTGCAATAGGTATATCGTGAGCCTCCTATAGTATTTGAAGCTTGATCCCACCTTGATTTGGGATACAAAGACGGTTATTGAAGTAAAGATCATTGTCTTTAACGTGGAAGCCTTTGATTTTCCTCTCTTTCTTCTCTATGCGATTATTCAAGTTCATCAAATACTAGGTTTTTATGTAATATGGGTCTCGAGGAATACCTTCTCAAATGAGGTCAATTAAGGAAATAGTAGAGGTTGTGACAACCGCTATAATGCTATTTCTACCTAAAGCATCGGTCACGAGGTTTTTCTTTCCAAGATTATATTCAATTTCAAAATCATATTTTCATAATAACTACATCCATCTTCGTTGCCGCATATTAAGATCAAGTTGGGTGTAGATCCACTTCAGGATTTTATGATCTATATGTAGTTCAAATCTCCTTTCAAAAGTAATGTTGCCATATTTTAAGAGCATTCACAACGGCCAATAATTCCAAGTCATGTGTAGGATAATTCAACTCATGTGTATGTGACTTATAGGATTCATAAGCTATTGGCTTCCTTCTTGAGATAGAAACATCACCGATTGCTTGTCCACTTGCATTCGTGAGTATAATGAATGCCTTTGAGAAGGCCAAAAGTTTTAATAATCAGAGCATTCACCAAAGCTCAAAGCTAGCTTGAGTATGTTCATTCCAAGTAAACACTTTAGCCTTCTTAAGTGTATAATTCAATGGAGATTCAATCTTAGCATATCCTTGAATAAAAGTACGATACCATTCAGTTAAATAAAAAAAGCCAAGTACTTCTTTTATTGACTTTGGCATAGACCAAGCTACAATAACTTGGATCTTACTTGGATCAGTAGAAACACTATCCTTGGATACAATAAATCCCAAATAATCCATCTTATCAGTGAAGAAGGTGCATTTGCAACGCTTAGCATAAAGTTGATTTTGATGCAAAAGTTCAAGTACTCATTGCATATGTTGTTCATGCTCTTCTCTGTTTCTTTAGTAAACCAGGATATCATCAAAGAAGACAAGAACAAAATCATCAAGATGCTCTCGAAACACATCGATCATAAGACGATTAAAAGTTTTAGGAGAATTTGTAAGTCCAAAAGGCATAACTGTAAATTCCAAAACAAGTGTTGAATCCTGTCTTTTGTATATGCTCCACCTTGATTCGGATTCGCTAATACCTTGACTTAAGATAATTTTTTGGAAGATAGAAGCGGCATGTAATCAATCAAGTAACTCATTCATCCTTGGTATTGAATACTTATTCTTGATTATTACCTGATTCAATCCACGATAATCAATACAAAGACGTAGAGTATCATCCTTCTTCTGATTAAAGAGAACAAGAGTACTCCATGGAGAAACACTGGGTCGAATGAAGCCTTGTTCAAGAATTTAAGTAATTTTCTCTTTGAGCTCTACAAACTTAGGTACCAACATTTTGTATGGTCTACAAGCAACATGTTGAGCTTCTAGAATAAGCTCTATTGCATGATTAAATTCACGCTTTTGCGATGACTGTGAAAGTTCTTCGAGAAATACATCATCAAATTCCGTTAGCCATTCAGGTTCAGGTGTATCTAGTTTCTTTGCCGTAGGGTTAAACTTTACTGCATAAATCATTTCATTATTCCTATAACTCTTCATAAGTTTGGTAGAGTCCACTAGTTTGAGTTTAGGTTTCCCCCGTTTCCCAGTAGCTATAACTCTGGAGTTTTGGTCCTTTACAAAAGTCAATGAAGCATCTTTACAATGTATGTGAGCATCATTGGCCTTAAGCCAATCCATTCCTAGAATTCCATCATAAACTCCTATGGGTAATTAAGACTATGAAGTTTGCAAAAGTGTTGTGACCATCCAAAACAAAATTCAAGTTACCCACTGAAGTAGATGATTTAAGCTTCCTACCCGTAGCTAATTCCAATATAAGGTCTAAATCAAAGTGTTCAGGAAAAATGAGGATTCTAACGCACCTAAGAGATAAGAAAGATTGTATACTCCCAGAATCAACCAATAAAGTAAAATGGTTACCTTGATACTCTGTTGGGGTTTAAATTATTGAAAATTGTCCATTCACTCCCTGATGTTCAATTGCAGCATGAACATACACATTTTCTTGATTCCCTTTGCCTCTATGACCTTGAGCTCTATTAACTTAAGCTCTTTCTTGAGGTTTCTGATTTCCTCCTCCTCCTAGACGAGGTTGACAGTTAAAGTTATTCCCATTATTGTTATTGTTGTTGATGGGCAGTCCGTTTTGGACAAAAGTTGGATTTCTTGGTCTAAATTTTCCTTGGTTTTGAGGTTGTCTCTAATTTTGGTTAAAGTTCTACTTATTGAATTTTGCTAAGTTGTAGGTGGTCTAGGTCTAAAATTTCCAAAATTCCGATTTAGGTTGAAGCTTATGGGTTCATAATTGTCCACCAACCCTGTGAAGCTTGAATTGTTAAATGGACAATCTTCGGACCGATGTTCAGGATCAAGACAAGTATAACATAGATGATCTCATATGGCCTTCATAAGTAATAAGCTCCTAATTAGCTTGGCATGAATAATACTTGTAAAAGCGAGAGAGAATTAGAAAAATTGACAACAATTGTACACTGGATTTACTTGGAGCTGGTCCCTCCTCCCAAAGGCTTTTGTATATAAATTATCCCATGAAGAGAGACTTGGTATAATACATGCTTTGTGTTCCTTGTCCCCAGTCTCAATCCCAAGACCTCAAACACCTTCAAAGGTGGAGAGCTCTAGTAGGGAGTTGGGAATAGTCTCCTCACTTATCATGACTCTTAGTGCATAGCATAGCATGGCATAGTAATGGAAATGAAGCAGATGGCAAGAATTTTTTTGAAGCATAGCTCTTGGTTGGATGTGTATTCCATAGCCAAGAGGTGTTGGTGTAGGCTCTCAGCTTCTCAAGCTTGGAGAAGGAGATGAAGCTCTTTCTCAACACAATGGGAGAGTGTGTGTGGGAGAGTATGAACAAAAGAGAGCCTCGCTCCTCTTCTTGGTTGACCCCTCTCACTCTCTACTCATGCTTGCACCTCATTGGATATTGCCAAGATAAGCCAATCAAGTGCCTTCATCAAAACTAGCAATAAAGGTAGCATTTGACAAGTGTCCTCCTTTTCCTTTTGAGAGAGAGGGCTTGAATAATGCTTGGATAATTAGATAATTAAATTAAATTCTCATTGGACCTCCTTAATGTTGGAATTAGGGTTGCAGAGAAACGCACACAGCTTGGAGAAGATGAAGGAAGCTCAAGGCACACAATAGAGAGTGTGTTACTTAGTGTGCAATGGAAAGATAGATAGCCCTAGAGTGATGGGCATATATACAATGCTCGGGGGGAAAAACCTCCTAAAGAGGGAAAAAATGCCCTGGCGGTCCTATTGTGTTCACACACATAACTATCACATGTATATGGTAACAAATCCCCCCTGGAGTGACGCGGTGAACGAGAGCTGGCACATGAGTAAAGGGAAGTGCCATGCCCTGAGGACATGATCAGTCCAAAAAGGGGAATAAGCCCAAAGCTTTGCGGAAAGCTTCAAGATTCTCACGGGACAATGCCTTTGTGAAAAGATTTGCAAGGTTGTCCTGTGTTGGCACATAAGCCAAGCTGATCTCTCCTACTGAGAGTCTCTCTCTGACATAGTGGTAATGCACCTCAATGTGCTTTTTGCGAGCATGAAAAATTGGGTTCCTCGCAATTGCCAATGCGCTTTGACTGTCAGTGTAGATAGTGTTGGCAGTGTCCTGTCCAACACCCAAATCAGCCATAAGGGGTCTGAGCCATACACACTCAACCGTAGCTGTGAAGACTGCCCTGTACTCAGCCTCACAACTCGAAGTGGCCACAGTAGGTTGCTTCTTGCTCAACCATGATATACATGAACTGCCAAGCATGAAACAAAAACCACTTGTGGACACTCGCGTGTCAAAACAACCAGCCCAATCTGAGTCCAAAAAAGCATGTAAGTCTGGTGGCAATGATCCCTCCTTGGGATAAAACAAGCCAAGTTGTAAAGTGCCACTAAGGTAGCAAAAAATCCTCTTGACAGCTTGCCAATGCTTAGAGCCTGGGCTATGCATAAATCTGCTGACCTGTGAGACTGCAAACTGAATATCCGGCCTCCTGTTGCATACATAAATGAGGCAGCCAACAAAAGTTTGATAAAGAGTGACATTAGCAAGATTGCCAGCATCATGTAGACTCAACTTCAAACCTGTTTCCATGGGAGTGGCAATAGGTTTGCAATCCTCAAGTCCAAACTTACATAGCAATGTCTCTATGTAGCTTTTCTGACACAAGGCAATAAAACCATCACACTGCTTAAACTGTATGCCCAAATAATGATGCAACAGCCCCAAATCTTTCATCTTGAAAGTAGCATTCAAATCAGCCTTAAATTTAGCAATATGTCTCTCATTTGGTCTAGTGATCAGCAAATCATCGACATAAAGAACCACAATGAGAAGTACATCACCCTCATGCTTTACATACAATTTGCTTTCTGTTGGACTGTTATGAAAGCCTCATTTAACCAAATGAGTGTCATCTTTCTCATACCAAGCACGAGGAGATTGCTTTAACCCATACAAAGCCTTCTTACATCTGCACACTTTGTCCTCTTGTCTTTATGACAAAACCGTGAAGCTGCGTTACATAAACTTTCTCAAATATGTCACCATTCAAGAAAGCAGTAACAATGCCTGATTGATGTACATCCCAACCAAAATGAGCTTCCAATGCACATAGAAAATGCACAGTATCCATACGACAAGTAGGAGCAAAGGTCTCTTCATAATCTATGCCTTTTTGTTGTGCATAACCCTTTGCAACAAGTCGAGCCTTATGGCGATCGATCTCACCATTCAGCTTGCGTTTCTTGCAAACCCACTTCGTACCAATGGCCTTTTTGCCAGGAGGCAAATCACATAAAGTCCATGTGTCATTTTCTATAAGTGCATCATATTCTGATTGCATTGCAGCCATCCACTTTTCTGAATTTTGTGCTTCATCAAAAGACCGAGGCTCCTCAACATCATGTAAGCTAGACACAGCCAAAGCATAACAATCTGATGCATAAGATGCATGGCGAGAGCCTAAACGAGTACTACTAGACAAAGGTGCATCCAATTTACTGTCACGCAAAGTGTGCACCAGCCATTTTGGCATACCTCTAGCCTGCTCATTTTCAGCCCTTTCCTCATCAAGTACATCATGTACATCTGCATCAGTAATAGGCTGACCAGTAACATTTTTAGAAACCCCCATAGGCTATACATTTGCCTCATTGGAACTTACAATCGTATTTCCTCCACTGAAAAGAGGCAACAAAGTGTCATAAATGTCCTGTGATCAGCTTACATTACTGTCTCTAGTAGATGATAGCAAGGGCTGGACAGAATCTTCCACAAACACTACATCCCGTGAAACCAAAATACGTTTTGTTTGCGGATGATACAACCTGTGAACTTTGCTTTCAGTACTATAACCAACAAACATACATTTGACAGCCTTATCATCCAATTTTCTGTGTTGTGTTTGTGGCACCAAAGCATATGCCAAACAGCCAAAAACACGCATGTGCTCAATAGAAGGCTTTCTATCATGCCATGCTTCATATGGAGTAATAGACTGCAAAGCTTTTGTAGGACACCTGTTAAGTACATAATTGGCACACATGATTGCCTCAAGCCAAAAAGAATGCGGCAAAGCTTGACTATGGACCATACATCGTGCCATTTCCATCAGTGACCTATTTTTCCTCTCAGCAACACCATTTGCTGAGGAGTATAAGGCACTGTAAATTGGTGTTTTATCCCACGAGTAGCCAGAAAAGCATTAAATTCATGAGACATATACTCCCCCCCTCGATCGGAACGGAGGGTGCCCATAGTACATTTAGAGACATTTTTAGCCATAGCCAGAAATTGTTTGAAGCACATAAAAACTTCAGACTTCGCTTTAAGCGGAAATACCCATGCATGCCTGGAGTAATCATCAATGAAAGTCACGAAGTAAAGGTAATAGCCCAAGGACAGAGTTTGCATGGGCCCACAAACATCACTATGCACAAGCTGCAACCTGCATGTGGCCCGAATTGAACCATCCTTTGGAAACTTAGAACGCTGCATCTTACCCAAAATACAGCCTTCACAAACATGTTTGACGGATGCTTCAAGAGGCGGCAAAGAAGCAACCATATCAGATTTCTACAAACGCAGGAAACTGGCAAAATTCAGATGACCAAAACGTGCATGCCAAAGTTTTGCATTTGAAAAAGCCCTTGAATCTGCATTAGCATTTGCAAAATTTTGCCCACACTTGTCATACAAAATGAGCTTATACAACCCACGGCACAAAAGGCCAGATGCAACAATTTCATCACCAAAATTGAGATCATGAATTGTATATCTGTCATCCACAAATTTGACTACAAGTCCAAGTCTAGCAAGTGCGAATACAGACAAGAGATTCTTCTTGATCCCAGGTACATAAAGTGCATCAACAAGTGTGAAAGAACTGCCATTAGCAGTAGTAAGCACAATCTTTCCAACTCCCTGAACTGGATAAGAGGCATTGTTGGCACAAGTGACAGAATTCCCATGAGGGACAGACGAGAGAGAGGTGAACAATTCACGATGTGAGGTAATGTGCTTTGTAGCACCACTGTCAAAATACCACACATGTGAATCTGCAGAAATTGACAAGCATGCATCATGGACAACAGGATTGTAAGTGCACTCTGTGCTAAAAGCCCACTCTGCATCGACATGAGCATCACAGTCTCCTTTCACAGAAGACTCAACAATGGCTGCATTTGTAGTGGAACCAGCATTTGCAGTGGAACCACCCTCTTTCTTCTTAGCCTCTTTGGCCTTCAACTTAGGACACGACTTGATCAAGTGATCATTAGCTTCACAATAATGGCAACGCATCTTCTTTTTGCCCTTATCACGAGAATTTCCAGACAAATTGCTGCCAGCAGAAGCATTAGGAACAGAAGTTTTACCACACACAGCAGAACCATAAGAAGTGGCTGCATTGATGTTACCACCCTTTCTTTGAGAAGCAATAAAAGCCTGTTCAACTGCATGCTGCCTAGTTCTGTTTTTTTTGGAAAGTGACTCTTGCAACAGCAATGTGGATAATGCATCAAACTTGACAACTTCAGGATTTCCTTGGCTCATCAGTCTCCAAGTACTAGCAAAATTCTGGTAGGAATCTGGTAAGGCATTAAGAACAGTCTGCACAAGGGAACTGTCTGAAATGACTTCACATGCAGAAATAAGTTGCTCATTATTATCCTTGACACCAGCAAGAAAAGTGTCCATATCATCTTCCTCATGCATAATCTTTGACTCCATCTCTTTACGCAGCAAAGCAATTTTAGCCTCATTGTGGCTTGCATAAAGACCAGCCAAAATATTCCAAGCCTGTTTTGCAAATTTAGCTGAACAAATGTGACGAACAATGGTGCGCTTCACAGACAATGCAATCAATGCATGCACCTACACATCCTTTACATCCCAACGAGCTTGTTCTGTCGTAGGCAAAACAACTCTAATAGCAGCAATCCTTGCAGCAAGACCTATAACATCCTCAACATCGCCTACATCCTCAGAACCAGGACGTACATCAATGCCCTGCACAATGTTCCAGACACCCTTTGACACAAGAACGTGTTGCATCATATAAGCCCACATAGGGTAATTGTCCCCGTCCAACCTGTCCTCAGCAGCAAACATCTTGAACACATCTGTGTTGTTGTTGTCAACCATGGTAAATGCTGCACCTGATGTGAAAACTGCCCGAAAATAGGAGAAAAGGAGCGAGAACAACACGTTCTATATAGCACAAACCGTAGAAGACTGCAAGGCACCTGTTATGCAGAAAACAACACTGACAGAAATTTTGCACAAAATGATGAAATTGCCTATGCAGACTTGTCTGTAGTGGAAACGGAGGCCGAAATGAGCCCAAATAAAAAATCTAAGCAGACCAAGCTCTACGAGCTGTCCCGAAATATTTATCAAGCTGCAAACGCTCGCCAAAGCTCACTGAATTGGAGAAAGTGAGCAGGCATGTGCTGGAGAAGCTGGCGACTAAGCCCGGGAGGACGCGACCTGCTTTGATACCAATTGTTAGAATTAGGGTTGCAAAGAAACGCACACAGCTTGGAGAAGATGAAGGAAGCTCAAGGCACACAATAGAGAGTGTGTTACTTAGTGTGCAATGGAAAGATAGATAGCCCTAGAGTGATGGACGTATATACAATGCTCGGGGGAAAAAACCTCCTAAAGAGGGAAAAAATGCCCCGGCGGTCCTAGTGTGTTCACACACATAACTACCACATGTATATGGTAACACTTAAAGGCCAACCAATAGACTTTAGGCACACTATGAGGGTAACCTTGCTAGGGGTTTGACATGTGTCCTACATGTCCTTATTGAGAGAGAGGACTTGAATAATGCTTGGATGATTAGGTAATTAAACTAAATTCTCTTTGGACGTCCTTAAAGGCCAACCAATAGGCTTTAGGCACACTATGAGGGAAACCTTGCTAGGGGATTGACATGTGTCCTATATGCCTCTCGTGGAAGGGGTGACCCTTGAGAGGGTTCATGCGTGTTCTCTCTCCTCCCCTACTCCTTGGGCTTGCCCCCTCCTTTTCAGGCACCTTTTTGACTTCAAGCACCTTAATCTCCTTGACCATCAAGCATGACAAGCACCGTCAAGCACCTTGGTCATCAAGCACGACAAGCACCTCAAGCACCGTAATCAGCTCAAGCATGACAAACACCTCAAGCACATGCCTAGCTTACCCTAAGTTCTAAGTATTTTTAACACTAACCTTTGGAGGTCTTTAATGAAACTAACCCTAAGGTATTTGAAGTTCTATTATTTGCACATTGTTCTTCAGTACACCATCTTCTTTTGAGCCCCTATCAAGATGAAACCATATCTCCTCATTAGGAAGAGGATGAGGTATAGGAGGGCCCCTTTATTTTCCATGAGATTATGGAGGTGATTAACATTTTGACGAATAGGTGTATGCCATGTTTGCAAGAATGGTGGGTGTGTAAGAGAGGTGTAAGAATGGTCAAAGGATGCACTTTTCCCCCCAAAATGGGGGGGGGGGGGGGGGGGACATCTCTATGTTTTTTGGCCTTCTATAACTCCTACATACAATTTCCGATTTGAGTGGAGATTATAGATCTATAATCTACACACCGAGCTCTTTCCGTACATATGTTACTTGATTGTACCTTCAGAGGCACCTTCTCTACTATGCCCATAGGGTGGACTGCCTCTGGTCCGCGAATGTAACAGTGAATGGAGCAAGGTGGGTAGGTTGCAGACCTAAGGGCAACATATTAAATTATGGCTCTTCCACCTGCTTCAAACCGTGTGAGCACACCAACCGTGTGAGCACAACAGCCGGCTCTTCCACCTGCTTCAACCCATCTCGAGAGGCAATTACAAGAGTGGAAGGCGGGGCCTATGGAATGGTGCTTACTGTGATGAGGTTAGCCTTGGGAATGTAAACTCCTGTTGGTTCTGGCTTGTGCTTGCAGATGTGGATGCACGTTGTTTTGGGCAGTCCTTACTATAGTGATCCTTAGCTTCAGGGCAGTGTTGGCAAGGAGGGGACCCTTCTGGCAACGGAAATTTGCTCTTCTAATGTCCATACTCCCCACACCTGTAGCACCAAATTGGCCTATTGGAGGGGCGAGGTGGTCTCGGCCCTTGCTGCATGGGGCCGGATGCTGACGTGTAGAAGCTTTGGGGAACTGAAGGAGTACTAGCATGATAAAAGCTGGGGGATGCAAAGTTCTTGTGCATACCTTGCATAAGAGGTGTTGCTAGTAGAGGTGGCATCGGGTTTTGATGGCCATAGGGTGAAACCATGTTGGATGTAGGTGCTATCGCTTGTTGGAGAGAAGGATCTAGACTTTGTTGTATTTTCCGCAATCCCTTGATATAGTAGCAATCCTCGTCTTCATGCCCAGACTTTTTACAGAAGTGGCAATAAGCCCAAAGGGGACAATCCTATGGAGGATGTCCTGGAGAGCGACACCAGCTGCACCATACCATAGCCTTAGTCTCCTGCTGAGACCGAAGCTCTTCTAGCTCTCTCTTCATTTGATCCAAAGCCTCAAGATGACAGTGCATAGACCTATTTTTCCTATTTTAGCCATTTTATACTTATTATTATTAAGTGACTTTCTTGCAGAAGAGGCAGCAGTCTACAATTGAAGCGCACCTTCTCAGCAAGATCGGCAAGGAGACATAGCGTTTTCAGTCACCCAAGATCAGCCAGCGTTTTTTATCAACAGCAGAAGAAGCCTAGCGTTTTCGGCAATTCTTGATCAGCCTAGCGACAACAGAACCCCTGGCGTTTTTGCTGCAGACATCAGATCAGCCCTAGCGTTTTTGGAATCAGCAGGACAACCAAGCGTTTTGCAGATTCTCCGCAACAGAACAACCAGTAGGTTCAGCGTTTTTCAGTTTTCAGCATCCCGAACCCACAGATCAAGTCCCGAACCTCGCAGATCTCACCTTCTCGCAACAGATCCTTGCCGCACGGTTAGATCAACAAGCGTTTGGAGATTCAGCTCGGAAAACGAAGATTTTAGCATTTACGTTTTCAGCACGTCATCATCGCATTGTCGTCATCGCCGTCGTTACCGACATAGAGTCAGAATTCAGCAGATACAAGATTTGCAGATTTCAGCCATTAGCGTTTTCAGTTTTCAGCCGTCTCGTCGTCGTCGACATCGTCGGCAAGTCCATTGCATTGTAGAGACTAGTGTAATCAATAGTAGACTGCTCTCGCCATAGAGAGTGGGGCCTTCGGAGGAGGGTTTGACAACATTCTGGTGTCGTATTCTTCTCTCTATATTTCTCAGTCTGAGCACCTTCATTCACAGTTTTCTTCCACTTTGTTTGTCATCATTTGCACCCTCTCACTAAAGGAACGGAAAGCTCTCCCGTTCGTAAGTAAAAGGAACCTTGAGCACAGTTCGGAGCACCCATCTTGAGCAAAGTTCAACATTCACATCCGCTGCACCTTACATTGGTATTAGAGCTTTGACAGTGTTTTGTATCACTTAAAGAAAGAACCACATAGTTTTTTCTGCTTGTTGCAATCCCACGTAACCCAAGTCTACTTGGGCGTGTCGATTCCTAATCGTGTTTTTGAAGAGTGACAAGAAACCCAAGAAAGAAGGGCTTGTCCAGCCTCCCCTTGTTTCTCTTTTCACTCATTGAGAGCGGACCGTGCATTTAGCGGCCGGCCAATCGATGTGAGGTGGGAAAAAGAAACCTTGGTGTGAGCGCAAGGCCGCCAAGGGGTGCGCCCACGGGAAAGAGAAGAGCTCGGGTAAGAGAAGATCCTTCTCTAACACAGATTGCAAGCGAAAGAAGAACCTCGGGAACCTCAAGACTCAAGATCCTCAAGAACCAAGAACCACAAGCACCCAAGTTCCTCGTGAACTAAAGAACCCAAGACTTCTGTATATAGTCATTACCCGAAGCGGAATGGATACTTCGCATGGAGGTGATGAGCATGGAAGAGGCGAAGAAGAATTTTTCCCACCAGGAGGTTTTTCTAACCCTCCCCTCTCCCCATCTACGCCAAGGATTGCACCAACTTTTATGAAGGCTTTCGTCAAGATGTTGATGGACAAGAAGTTAGAACGCGAAGGAAGAAAGGTAGAATTGAATCGTGAACACAAAGAAAGAAAAGGAGAAATGGATCACGAGCACAAAGCAAGAAGAGCTGAATTGGATCGCGAGCGCGAAGAAAGACGGTTAGCCTTGAAGCGTGTGCGCGAGTAAGCGCGCTTGGCGGCCGAAGAAAGAATGACAGCCCTAGAGTGTGAGCGAGAGCAAGCGCGCTTGGCGGCCGAAGACAGAAGGGTAGCCTTGGAGCGTAAGCATGAGCAAGAGCGCTTGGCAGCCGAACAGAGAGACCAACACATGCAAGAGTTTGTCCTACTATTTTCTAATGTGCAAGCGCAGATTGAAAAGAATTAGAAGGAGACTCTGTCTTGTCTTCTCCAAAGCACGACACACATGATTTGCATGATAATGATAAGCATGATGATTTGCATGATCAAGATGTGATTATTCACGAGCATGATGATTTGCGGGATAAAGACGTGGCTCACAAGGATGATGGTTTAGTTGATACTTTTTCTAGTGAAGCTAACCTCATTGCGGATTCGATCAATCACGAAGAACCGATCTTTGCTTTCGAGTCGAGGTCCAAAGAACCCCCACAGGAACTATTCTGCGTTCGAATAATTAGTGAGCACGCATTGTTCGAGTTTTTCATTCGTGATGCTTTCCTCTATTTTAGTCACCGTCCTTATGTGATCCCTTTTCACAAGCATGCCGTATTGTACGATGAACACGATTCACTCATGAATGAGCACGGATGTATGCGGATTACTCATAAAAAGACGAATTGTTTGCACCCAAGGAATTCACATTTCATGTCTCTTCCTTGGCATGACACAATATCCAAAGAGCACAAGAAGGATTGAGCATAAAGTATCGGCATTTCCATTGTGATTTGCTACAATTGATTGATTTAGATCAGAAAAACAAGTTTCGATTCCATTGTTTGCGTGTGTTTGATGAACGGTTTGACACTCCGTCACTTTGTTCATCTGCATTGCATGCACAATTTTTTGGAAAGACTAATATTTTTCTAGTCACTTTACAGGGAATGGGTATGTTCATGTTTTTGTGTTGGAAGTGTTTTCATGAATTTCATCCTCGGAGATTCTTGAAGAAGATAGACGCATAACTATAAACGAAGTTGAAGCATTGAAGGAGCCACAGATGACTTTGTGTCGCTTTCGGCGTAGCCCAAAGAAGCAAGCATTGCAGACCTTTATGAAGTTCAAGTATCGCATCACCCATGCATCAGAGTGATCCGGCGAAGAGTCCTTTCCAGGATTTCAGATGCTGTTTGCGATCTCCCTCGACGCCATATAGTTCGGCACCAGTACCTTACTTTGAAAAGGAGGGGATGCCACGTTCACATCTAACCCTATGTGTATGTGGACAAGCTACTTGACTAGGGTTTAGTTTAGTTCAGTTCAGTTAGCTTAGGAGTGTTCTGGCACTTTTGTGAGTCTATTCACAGACCGTGCATGCCCACGCACTTAAGAGTAGATGCATATCCTGTGGTTGCACACAGCATGATCATCAGATTATAGTCAGAGCCCACGAGGAGCATTTTTACAGTGCATAGACCTATTTTCCCTATTTTAGCCGTTTTATACTTATTATTATTAAGTGACTTTTGTTGGGAAACTGGGTAGGGCAATTTGACAAGCAAGTATATAAGAAAAGCCAACGCTAGCACTTTCTAGCAGGAGAGGCAGCAGTCCACAACTGAAGTGCACCTTCTCAGCAAGACTTGTCACGTGACACATCCAACCCTATGTGTCCGTGGACAAGCTACAACATGACCAGGGTTCACCCAGTCAAGTCAGTCTAGAATAGGAAGTGATCTGGCACTTTTGTGAGTCTGTTCGCAGACCATGCATGTCCAGACACTTAGATTAGATGCATATCCTCCGGTTGCACACAGCATGATCATCAGCATTCTCATCAAAATCCATCAGAATCCATCAAGGGAATTCAGTGCATTAAACCTATTTTCCCTATTTTTGACATTTTTCACTTATTTATTAAGTGACTTTTGTTGGGAACTAGGTAGGGCAATTTTGCTAAGGTAATATATAAGCAAACTAGAGCTAGCAGTTTCTAGCAGAAGAGGCAGCAGGAGTACTCGCTCAACAAGCCACTTCTTAGCAGAACCCCCAAGAGGCCCTAGTGTTTTTGCTTCACAGCAGAAGGCTAGCGTTTTTGGACAAAACCTCAGATCAGCCAGTCTTTTTGGTTTGACAACAGGTTGGCAAGAGCAAGAAGCAGCAGACTCCCCAGCGTTAGCAAATTTTCACTGCAAGGACAAAGATCAGCCCTAGCGTTTTTGCATCTGCAAGGCACTTCAGCGTTTTTGTAGATCTTCGCAACGGAATCCCACAAGGCAGATCCTCGCCGCACAGTCAAATTCCGCAAGGTTTACAGATTCAGCCCGGAAAACGCAAGCATTTGCGTTTTCAGCACGTCGTCGTCGCATCGTCGTCATTGACATCGTCACCGAGATAGAGTCAGAATTCAGCAGATACAAGATTTGCAGATTTCAGCCCTAAGCGTTTTCAGATTTCAGCCCGTCTCGTCGTCGTCCTCATCGTCGGCAAGTCCAAGCATTATAGAGATTTGTGCAATCATAAGTAGACCGCTCTCGCCATAGAGAGTGGGGCCTTCGGAGGAGGGTTTTACAACGTCTCTGGTGTCGTATTTTCTTCTCTATCTCTCAATCTCATGCACTTTCATTCACAATGTTCGTCCACTTTGTTTGTGTCCATTGCACTCTCTCACTAAAGGAACGGAAGGCTCTCCCTTCCGTAAGTAAAAGGAACCTTGAGCACAGTTCGGAGCACTCATCTTGAGCAAAGTGCAACATTCACTTCCGCTGTACTTTACAAGACCGGCAAGGAGACATAGCGTTTTCAGCCACCCAAGATCAGCCAGCGTTTTTCATCAACAGCAGGAAGCCTAGCGTTTTCGGCAATTGTGATCAGCCTGGCGACAGCAGAATCCCTAGCGTTTTTGCTCTAGACATCAGATCAGCCCTAGCGTTTTTGGATCAGCATGACAGCCAAGCGTTTTGCAGATTCTTCGTGACAGAACTACCAGTAGCTTCAGTGTTTTGAGTTTTTAGCATCTAGACATCGCAGATCAAGTCTCGAACCTCGCAAATCTCACCTTCTCGCAACAGATCCTCGCCGCACGGTCAGATCAGCAAGCGTTTGGAGATTCAGCCCAGAAAATGCAGATTTCAGCATCTGCGTTTTCAGCGTGTTGCCGTTGCATCGTCGTCATCGCCGTCATCACCGACATAGACTCAAAATTTAGCAGATAAAAGATTTACAGATTTCAGCCATTAGCGTTTTCAGTTTTCAGCCGTCTCATCGTCGTCGACATCGTCGGCAAGTCCATTGCATTGTAGAGATTTGTGCAATTAATAGTAGGCCGCTCTCGCCATAGAGAGTGGGGGGCCTCCGGAGGAGAGTTTGACAACATTCTGGTGTCGTATTCTTCTCTCTCTATCTCTCAGTCTCAGCACCTTAATTCACAATGTTTTTCCAATTTGTTTGTGATTATTTGCACTCTCTCACTAAAGGAACGGAAGGCTCTCCCTTTAATAAGTAAAAGGAACCGTGAGCACAGTTCGGAGCACTTATCTTGAGCAAAGTTCAACATTCACATTCGTTGCACCTTACATTGGTATTAGAGCTTTGACAGCGTTGTGTATTACTCAAGGAAAGAACCACATAATTTTTTTTGCTTGTTGCGATCGCATGTAACCCAAGTCCACTTAGGCGTGTCGATTCCTAATTGTGTTTTTGAAGAGTGACAGGAAACCCAAGAAAGAAGGGCTTGTCTAGCCTCCCCTTGTTTCTCTTTTCACTCATTGAGAGTGGACCGTGCACTTAGCGCCGACCAATCGACGTGAGGTGGAAAAAAGCAACCTTGGTGTGAGCGCAAGGCCGCCAAGGGGTGCACCTGCGGGAAAGAGAAGAGCTCAGGTAAGAGAAGATCCTTCTTTAACACAGATTACAAGCGAAAGAAGAGCCTCAAGAACCTCAAGACTCAAGATCCTCAAGAACCTCAAGAACCAAGAACCACAAGTACCCAAGTTCCTCGTGAACTTAAGAACCCAAGACTTCTGTATATAGTCATTACCCGAAGCGGAATGGATACTTCGCATGGAGGTGATGAGCATGGAAGAGGCGAAGAAGAATTTTTCCCACCAAGAGGTTTTTTTGACCCTCCCCTCTCCCCATCTATGCCAAGGATTGCACCAACTTTTATGAAGGCTTTCGTCAAGATGATGATGGATAGGAAGTTCGAACGCGAAGGAAGAAAGGCAGAATTGAATCGTGAACACAAAGAAAGAAAAGGAGAAATGGATCGCGAGCACAAAGCAAGAAGAGCTGAATTGGATCGCGAGCGCGAAGAAAGACGGTTAGCCTTTGAGCGTGTGCGTGAGCAAGCGCGCTTGGCGACCGAAGAAAGAATGATAGCCCTAGAGCGTGAGCGAGAGCAAGCGCGCTTGGCGGCCGAAGACAGAAGGGTAGCCTTGGAGCGTAAGCGTGAGCAAGAGCGCTTGGCGGCCGAACAGAGAGACCAACACATGCAAGAGTTGGCCCTACTATTTTCTAATGTGCAGGCGCAGATTGAAAAGAATTAGGAGAAGGAGACTCTCTCAGTCTTGTTTTCTCCACAGCACGACACACATGATTTGCATGATAATGTAAGCATGATCAAGATGTGATTATTCACGAGCAGGATGATTTGTAGGATAAAGACGTGATTGTTCACAAGGATGATGGTTTAGTTGATACTTTTTCTAGTGAAGCTAACTCATTGCAGATTCGATCAATCACGAAGAAACGATCTTCGCTCTCGAGTCGAGGTCCAAAGAACCCCCACAGGAAGTATTCTGTGTTCGAATAATAAATGAGCACGCATTGTTCGAGTGTTTCATTCGGTGACGCTGTCTTGTATTTTAGTCACCGTCCTTATGTGATCCCTTTTCACAGGCATGCCATATTGTACGATGAACACGATTTACTCATGAATGAGCACGGATGTATGCGGATTACTCATAAAAAGATGAATTGTTTGCACCCAAGGAATTCACATTCCATGTCTCTTCCTTGGCATGACACAGTATCCGAAAGAGCACAAGAATGATTGAACATTAAGTATCGGCATTTCCATTGTGATTTGCCACAATTGATTGATTTAGATCACACAAACAAGTTTCAATTCCATTGTTTGCATGTGTTTGATGAACGGTTTGGCGCTCCGTCACTTTGTTCATATGCATTGTATGCACAATTTTTTCGAAAAACTAGAATTTTTTCAGTCACTTTACATGGAATGGGTATGTTCATGTTTTTGTGTTGAAAGTGCTTTCATGAATTTTCATCCTCGGAGATTCTTGAAGAAGGTAGATGCATGACTATAAACGAAGTTGAAGCATTGAAGGAGCCACAAATGACTTTCTGTCGTTTTCGGCGCGGCCCAAAGAAGCAAGCATTGCAGACCTTTATGAAATTCAAGTATCACATGACCCTCGCAGCAGAGTGATCCGGCGAAGAGTCCTTTCCAGGATTCCAGGCGCTTTTGGCGATCTCCCTCGATGCCATACAATTCGGTACCAGTACCTCACTTTGAAAAGGAGGGGATGTCACATGCACATCTAACCCTATGTGTACGTGGACAAGCTACTTCATGACTAGGGTTTTGTTCAATTCAGTTCAGTTAGCTTAGGAAGTGTTCTGGCACTTTTGTGAGTTTGTTCGTAGATCGTGCATGCCCAGGGGGCACTTAGAGTATATGCATATCCTTTGGTTGCACACAGCCTGATCACCAGATTAAGGTCAGAGCCCCTCAGGAGCATTTTTACAGTGCATAGATCTATTTTCCCTATTTTAGCCATTTTATACTTATTATTATTAAGTGATTTTTGTTGGAAAACTGGGTAGGGAAATTTGACAAGCAAGTGTATAAGAAAACCCAGCGCTAGTACTTTCTGGCAGAAGAGGCAGCAGTCCACAACAACTGAAGTGCACCTTCTCAGCAAGACCGGCAAGGAGACATAGCGTTTTCAACCACCCAAGATCAACCAACGTTTTTCATCAACAGTAGAAGAAGCCTAGCGTTTTCGACAATTCCTGATCAGCTTGGCGACAACAGAACCCCTAGCGTTTTTGCTGTAGACATCATATCAGCCCTAGCGTTATTGGATCAGCAGGACAACCAAGCGTTTTGCAGATTCTCCGTGACAGAACAACCAATAGGTTCAGCGTTTTCAGTTTTCAGCATCTAGACACAGCAGATCAAGTCCTGAACCTCGCAGATCTCACCTTCTCGCAACAGATTTTCGCCGCACGATCAGATCAACAAACGTCTGGAGATTCAGCCCGGAAAATGCAGATTGCAGCATTTGCGTTTTTAGCGCGTCGTCGCATCGTCGTCACCGACATAGAGTCAGAATTCAGCAGATACAAGATTTGCAGATTTCAGCCATTAGCGTTTTTAGTTTTCAGTCGTCTCGTCGTCATCGACATCATCAGCAAGTCCATTGCATTGTAGAGATTTGTGCAATCAATAGTAGACCGCTCTCGCCATAGAGAGTGGGGCCTTCGGAGGAGGTTTGATAACATTCTGGTATCGTATTCTTCTCTCTCTATCTCTCAGTCTCAGCACCTTCATTCACAATGTTTTTCCACTTTGTTTGTGATCATTTGCACTCTCTCACTAAAGGAACGGAAGGCTCTCCCGTCCATAAGTAAAAGGAACCTTGAGCACAGTTTGGAGCACTCATCTTGAGCAAAGTTCAACATTCACATCCACTGCACCTAACATTTTTGCTTGTTGTTTGTGTTTTGTAATTGATGAAAATTGTCAGAGATGTTGTGTAGGCATGCTTACCATGCTAGTTGTATTTTGACATGGCTTGCTATACATACCACCGCCCTCTTATGTAGAGATATGAGATGCCATGGCAAGCACTGGTTGAGGCTCAGACCAGCAGGAGTGGAGAGAACTCAAACGCCATTGTATGACCCATGGGAGAGACAGCTGGTGGCAATAGAGATAGAGGGCTAGCCATTGTTGGGGTTCCAGGTATTGGTATAGTTGTCAGATCAATTCCGATGTCTGAGCATAATGCAAATACAAGAAGCATTGTAGAAAATCTAGCATCAAACGTGGTACAGTCATCAGTTTTGGGAGCAAACACCAATGAAAGGATGCAGGCGAAGGAAACAACTTTAAATATTGCTCTGTCTTGTGGAGTTGATGAGGGAAATTTTACATCAGAACAAAGTGAGGATGAAGGTGATAGGTCCAATAATCTCAGTCTAATAGAGAGTGCCAACATAGTGCTCAGGACGAGTACTTCAAACTTTGCTCAAGGGTTCCTTTACTTACGGAAGGGAGAGCCTTCTATTCTTCTTAGAGAGAGAGTGCAAGTGTAATGATCACAAACAAGTGAATGCTACTATGAATAAAAGTGCTGAGAGAGAGAGAGAAATGAAAATGAAATGTTATATTAACGTCTTCAAAAGGCCAAAGTGACCTATGAGACCAGAAAGTTACAATGTGGTGGATTTGATACAAAGTGAGAGTAGCAAGAGTAACAAGATGACAAAATGACAGAATGACAAAATGACAAAATAAAATACTATGGATTCCTAAACTGCTAGGTGTGAACTAAGCAGCTAAACAGCTAGCTGGGATAGCTAGATCACAAGAGATCCAGCATCGGTCGCTAGTGGATCTCGTCAATCTCCTCCATGGTTAGTAGTCTGACCAGGCGTCGTGCATGTTGAGCCAAAGTGATCCGAATCCTCTGATGCAACCTCCGTCGATGCTGTGTAGTCCTCCGCAGTCGTGGGCGTTTGGATCTCCCCAGCTCAGTCGCTCGGTCGATCAGTGTGCCTCTGGTGTAAGGTGACGAGCTCTACTGTGGTAGTAACTCCTTCGGGTGTCCAGTGGCAGCTCTAAAGAAGTCTGTGATCTGTCTATGAGACTGGCTAGTCTCTCCTCTCATCAGGCTCTCTGTGTGTGTGCGCAGCTCGAGCAAAAACAAACCCAGGCATCTTTGATCCTCTTACTGCATGACTCTAGAGAATGGTCCAAAGCCCTCTCTGAACAAGCAATGGAAGCGGCCTCGTATCTCGTAGTAGACGGGGCAGTGGCATGTGTAGTGCAACTCTCTCAGGCTGAGAGAGAGAGAGAGAGAGAGAGAGAGAGAGAGAGAGAGAGAGAGAAGAATACGACTACGACTCCAGATGGGTTCTCAAACCCTCCTCCAAGGGCGCCCCTCTCTATGGCGAGAGAGGTCTATGCTTTAGATTGCACAAATCTGGTACAATGGTCTAGATGCAATGGACTTGCCGATGATGTCGACGATAATGGTGATGTCGATGAGGACGGGCTGAAAATTGAAAACGTTAGGGCTGATATGCTGAAATCTGGAAATGCTGACCTTCTGCTGAATACTGATGTTGTGTCGGAGTGGACGGCGATGACGACGACTCGACGACGATGCGCTGAAAACGCTGATGCTGAAAACTGAAAACTGCGGGCTGAAATGGAAAACGCTGGCTGAACTGGACGAGATGATGAGGATCTGCTGTGGGAGATGCGATCTGCGAGGCTAAGGGCTGAAAACTGGAAACGCTAACCTGATCTGCTGGTTGAGAGTGCTGATGGCTGAAAAAGCTAGCTGGATCTGGGATTGGCAAAAACGCCAGGTGCTTGAGATTGAAGACGCTGGGCAGATTTGCAGATTGCAAAACGCCAAGTGCTGGTATTGCTGAGTCGAGGCACTGCAAGTTGGATAACTTCTTTTGCTGCCTCTTCTGCTTGGGTCGAGCATGCTCCCTTACAGCCCGACGACCTTGTAATTTGGCATTAAATAATTATAAAATGCATGCATTATCTGCCCTAAAAATGTCATGGAAATTCGGGTGTACTGACTTGGAAAATGCAAATGGGAGCTACTCGGTTGTGCAATCAGTGCATATGCAACTACTCTAAGTGCCTGGACATGCGCGGCCTGCTCACAGGCTCACAAGGGTGCCAAAACACTTCCTAGGCTAACCTGAACCCTAGAATTGGGATAGCTTGTCCACATGCGCATAGGGTTAGATATGCACGTGACATGCTTGCACTCCAGCATCTCTCAGTCTCAACTATTGGTAGAAGAGGTCCCTTGTCATGGTTTCCCCGGAGCTCCAGCCCAACTAAACCTACTCAATTTAACACAGAATTAGGAACTGGAGGCTTGAATTTTAGGAGGGCAATTTGAGAGAGGTGCACACTTGCTGTACCTCTGTCTATGAATGTGAATGCTGTACCGACCTAACCCACCACTATCTTCAGTTGAGCAGTAGATAATGTCTGAAAGTATGTTTTTGAAGTGCATGTGTACCTGTACTGTTTAAGGAAGTCATTGCTGAGCTGGCTGAGTGCAAAATGGGTCCAATCCCTACTTTTGTTGAGTCAGAATTCCCATGATTATCATCCTAGGATTTTTGTTTTGAAAAGGATCTAGGCTCCTAATGGCAGGTCTTTTGGCTAGTGTCGGATGATAAACTGACCGGATGGAATGAATGCTCATGCCCGAAGCTAACTGTGCATTCTTGAAGAGTGTTCTTTTTGTCATCAACACTCTTGATTATTGCTCTTAGATGTTTCTATTTTCAAGGTACCGCCTCGAAATGCATGAGCATGAAAAGAATTTTCCAATGAGCTGCTCAAATGATTGAGCCCAAAGATGAGCATGTGTTCTTGAAGAGTGTGTGATGGCAATAACTGGTTTGATTTTTGTATTTCTATATGTTTACATTACCTGGTCTGATTGAACAACTCTGGAACTAGCAGCTCCATATTTCTGTTTGCTGCTTCATGGCATGCTCAAGCTTCCTATTCTTTGGGGGGCTGCTTCTCTTCATGATTCCTCAACCTCGATTGTAGCAGGTCAAACCTCCGACGTGGATGCTGTACTTCAGACATACTAACAGATTGGGCTTCTCCCCCTTCTTCCTGTGTCATTGTTGTGGCTCTGCCCACTCGACAAATTCTCACTATAATTCCCACATGGGAGACTACCACAACATCATGAGCTGCTGGTCAGGATGGAGGGCATGCCTAGCTAGGTGCGGTCCCCTGCCCCCAACCGCACCTAGCGAGGCATGCGCTCCATCCCGACCAGCAGCTCATGATGTTGAGTTCTGTAGTGGAAAATATTGAGAAAAAAAGCTCCTTTTCTATATTTGAAAATGTCTAAAACTTCTGGTGGTGGTTCTTGCTTACTTGATTGTGGCTGTCAAACCTCCGACACGGATGCACTACAAACCTTTACGCGAGGTCTTGGGCACCCCGATATACTAACAGATTGGACTTCTTCCCTTGAGGCTCCTCCTTCCTCTTGTTATTTCTCCCACTCCGCCCTCTTTATGTAGTTGAAGAGGTGTGACTTGCAACGTCAAAGACAGAGTATCCCATCTTGACCTCCCAAGGTCACCATAGACCTCCCAAGCTTACACTCCTGATCACGATGATTGACAAGGGGCACCTTGACCTCAGCAGGAACTAGCTATTAGCTATCTGGCATTCTCCTGCCCATCATAACTAAGCTAACTAGCCCCAAGGAACTGGTTCTATGGAGCAACAGGTTTGCAGGTAGTATTTAGTTCGAGTTGGGTTGTCTTCCACTTGGGGCAGAACTTGCTGTTGGGCCCCATTCCCAACAAGGTAGGTTATTACCTCTCTAATGCCTTGACTCACTTGTGGTGCCTCACCAACTTGGACCTTATTAGTCCAAACGCCTTGTCTAGGACCATCCCCTTGCAACTTGGCTATGGCCTTCCTTCCTTCCTAGGCTAGGTCTTTGACAAGAATGGGCTAACAAGACAAATTTCCAACGAGGTTGGAAAGTGTTCCAAGCTCGAGTTCTTTTAGAAATCTCGAGGGCCCTCTCCGAGAAGAGCTTGGTAACCTTGGGCAGCTATATACAGAACATCTTCATAACCTCGGGCAGCTGGTACAACTAGGCACTTTGAATCTTGGCTACCTGTCAAGCCTTCATCTTGAGCTCCTGTACCACTCCAAATTGAGATGGAGATGCTGGCAGAACCTCTCCCTCTAGCCATATGCCATTCTCCTCCTTGTCTGGGCTTCTCCTTGTGCCTTTCTGTAGCTGCTTTTCGCTTTTCTGTTTTCCCTTGGGTAGTGGGGGAGCTTCCTGGCCTCCTTGTCTTCTTTCTTGTTGCTTGTTGGGCCTCTTCTCTTGCCAGTCGTCTGGCCATTTGTTCATCAATCTCTTGTGAGAGTTGGCGTGTAGGAGGGACTTCTTTCTTGTGGTCCTCTTGAAGTCTTTGACGTTGCTGCTGCTTGGGATATGGCATGTGAAGCAGCAGAGGATGGTGCCCTTCCTTGCTGTCTTGTTCATATCCCTTTTGGAAATATTGTCTTGTCTATTGTCTTCAACCATTCCATTGAATGTGGTGGCGGCAGGTGTTCGATGCCTAATGTGGCATAGGCAATCTTGGTGAGGACCTCCCCGCCGTATAAAGATGGCTTCTTATCTTGGGCACATTTGGCTTCCTTGATGAGCTATTTATGGATGTACTTTTGCCGAATCAAGTTCTAAGAATTTTTGCCTCATCTTCCATGTGAAGATTGCTCCAAGCAGCTTGCTGACATTGGTGTATCTCTCTGGGTGCATGTAGTTGAAACGTTGTATGTAGAGTCTTGCTGCAAGCTTTGCACTCATAGCTCTCATCTTATCAAAATTCTTTTTGCCCTTGTCCTTTGTGTTGTATGTGGGGCTTTTTCCGCTGTTGATGTTTGTTTGTGCACTGGATTCCCCACGGGTGGCACCCTCAAAGCTTGGGCAATGATCTCTTTTGTGATCTTGATGTTGATTTTGGCCCCATCTTACAATCAGTTGTCTGGTGGGCAAAGCTTGGCAACTGTACTTTTCTACAAGAGCTTTACATTGGCAAAAACAACCTCTCTCGTGGTATCACTTCAGAGCTTTGCTAGGCCAAGAAGCTAACCACCGAGAACATATTCTACTGCTAAAATAATTAGACACCTAGCCTTACTCATCTATGGCTGCATCAGAACACGATGTTCTCAGGTGCCAAGAAGAGGATGTGCTTGTTGAGAAATGGAGCCTTGAAAGTCTAACTCCCTTTGGCACGGTACATGGTAATATGGGGAAGCTCATAAAGCTGGTCTCTTTGGACCTCTATGGGAATGCTCTATCAGGTCCAATCTCTCTCTCTCTCTCTCTCTCTCTCTCACACACACACACACACACTTTTTTTTGTGTAAATCGATTGATTAATTTACTAGTGGGAAACCTCAAAGCGAGGAAAACCCACTGAAAAGATCATATACAAGGGGAGGAGCACAGAACTCCTCATCTGTAGAGCGTAGCTAAAAACATTTATATGAAAGCTGATGCATCTCTAAGGTGATATCACCAACTTTCAAAGCAAACCGTAACGATTCCCTAAGAGAAAGCCTGAAGAGAGGGAATGGATCCGCATGAGTAGATGGAACATGTAAGCTTTACGCTGACTCCACACGGTCCAGAAAGCCCAGTATCTGACCCACATGAAGAAGACCGCAAAACGTTGTAACGTCGGTGAGAAAATGCCAAATGCCCAGAACCTTTACTGAAAGACAACCCCAGGAAAACGGAGCCGCATACACGTCGATACATGGCGAAGGAAGTCTCTAGTAATGCAGCAATCCCACAACAAGTGACAAATATCCTCTTATGCAGTCGAGCAACGAACACAAGAAGAAGGACCATATGACGCGCCCAAAGAAAAGTGCCAACGGGAAGCACTCCAAGCAAACAGCGCCAAAGAAACAGACGCTCCTTCAAAGGCAAATGGCTTTTCCACAAGGCAAAGAGGAGCCTCCTCCACCAGAGGTCAGATTTGTGCCTTCGCCAAATGGCATTACAATGACCATCAAGCCATGCTCGTGGTAGAAGAATAGCATAAATTCGACCTGTAGAAATAGCTCGAAAAGGCGTTTCCCGAAAGGACCAATCAAACATGCGATCACCATCAGGCAAAGGTGAAACAGGCAAAAAGTCGAGCAACATGCTTTGAAGCTCTCTCCAAAACGGACGGTAATGCATGCTCAACCGAAAACGACGAGTAGCAAAGGAAAACTCAAAAGTATATCCAGCCTCATCAACCACATCCTCAACCACACGAATGCCACGACCAGAGAGAAAGTAAGCCTGACGAGGTGAGCGGTCGACCAAAGTAAGAGAGAATGCCCGGCTCCAATGGAGACTTTCCAATCGGACCGAATCACCTTCCTGCTGAGGATTCCACGATAAATGCATCGTAACCTCTTTCCAAGCAGATATTAAAGAGGGAGCAAGTGGACATCCAGGAATGTGCCCTTCCACTTGCCAAAAACCACCTCCCAGAGAGAGGGGTGCCAATGGCCAAAAGCAGAAGTAACAACGTGCTGACCGAGGAATGCAAACATCAAAGTCCAAGGCTAAATTTGTTGCACAAGAGTGGGCAACAACATAGCTTTCCGCGCAAACACATGCCTGCGCAAATCCAAGATATTAAGTCCACCAAGACGTTTAGGAGTGCAAAGCTTCTCCATCAACATCAAGCGTAAGCCTTTTTTTGTAGCATGACTTCACCACAAATGGGATATAATGTCCGACATATGAGAATTAAGACATCGGCGAGGCCAATGCATCAGTGGCAAAAAGAACTGAACATATGCCAACAGGATACTCTGAACAATTCACAGACGAACATGCAAGGGCCAAGTAGAAAGCTTCCAGTAATGCAATTTGACATTCAAGTGTTGCATGACCCAACTTTCTGAGAGTGAGTAACATTCCATCCAATTGAATAACCCAAATGCCTAGTGATCACATTTGAAGACACAATCTCACCTGACCACAACAGACTATGCCAATCACAAGAACGGAGAGGCAGAAGCTTCGATTTACAAAAGTTGACTCTAAGCCCAGCCGCAATGCCAAACAGTTCCAAGGCTTCCACAATCACCTTGACATCCGCCTGCTGATTACGAGGCATAAACAATGAATCATCAGCGTAAGCCTGGCCAACAAATGTACGACCCGAAGGTAACCGCAGACCATGTAGACTCTGAACAGAGGTCAAGTAATCAAGATAAGTCAACAACGGGTGAGTAGCAACATCATACAACAGAGCACTAAGGGGGCAGCCCTGCCTGACCGAACAACCAAGAGGCCAAGATTTAGTTAATTCACCTTCTAATATCCCTGAAGACGTGCTACATGCATGCAAAAAATAAACCACATTGGCAATTTAGGACCAAACCCTAAACACGTCATGGTGGCGGCAATGAAGTCCCACTGTACAGTGTCAAAGGCCTTTTCAATGTCAACTTGCATAACCAACACATCTTGTTGAGTGTACTTAGCGTACTCCATGCCAATCAAAACATTAGCTAGATTATCCATAATCTGGTGACATGGAATGAAACTATATTGAGCCTGATGAAGTCCTGCAAAAAGATGGTCCTTAATGCGGTGGACCAGCATCTTAGCCAATAACTTATAAACCACCGGCATAAAAGTGATCGGACGCCAATGAGAGAATCGCTCACAAAGCGCTTGCTTAGGCAGCAATTTAAGTAAACCTTCTTTCCAAGATATCGGCAAATCTTGTTTCTCCCATGCCGCATTAATCATGTAAAGCAGTGGATGCTCAAGATCCTCCCAGAAGGAGAGGAAAAATTCCACAATAAGCCCATCCCAGCCGGGAGACCGCCAGCGGCCCAAAGCAAGCAATGCACTATGCAATTCTGAAGCAGTGAAGGGGTCCTCAAGACCACATGCATCTTGCAGGGATATAATCGGAGTAACAAAGGAAAGCATCAATTGACGCCCTCATAACAAAGCAATACCAAGAACATCAAGATCAAGATGCATATGAACCAGCAGAGGGGGAATAACCTCAGAGATCATTCCCCGAAAAACCTCATGCGTGAGATAAGCATTATTGACAAGTAGCAGATGTTTCTTGGGAAGGGCCCGATCACAACGAGTCTGCCAAAACTCACATCCAGCAAAACAGGGTAATAATCCAATAATTGCAAGGTGTAATCGATGTTGACCTCACATACAAATTCCTCATATTGTTGCAAATTAAGCAAATACCACCAACCGTACTCGATAAGAAGAATAGGCAACATGCTGAAAAGTAAAACCAGATGCATTTGGATGCAAATGCCGCCATATATCAGTCATTTGAGTAATAGCAAAGAGATTATTCCATTCTTGCCTTTCCGCAGACAACATGTGTGAATTGCCAGTGGTACTATCATCCATCTCAGGGGTATTATGAAAATCATTGCAAAGGAATGCACTCGAGGTCCATGAGCGAGAAGAGATGCCTCGCCATAGAGCAGCACTTTGTCCAGATGATGTATACGCATAAACACCTCCAAATTCATACACCTGACCGTTCAACAAGCATTGAATCACCATCCAACGGCCGTTCGGATCATTATACAAGAGAACTAGCTGAAGCTCATGCTGAACCAACATCAATAAACCTAAGTAATCATGCAAACTAGCATATGCAATCCAGTAACCTGCAAAATAAGAACACTAACCAACAAAGTCATGCTGGTTGTGTTCTTGCAAAACCACGATATCTGCCTTACATGTATGTACATAGTGCCAGATCAGTCGCCATTTGTCCAGGTTACATAACCCACACACATTATATGAAATGCATTTAATGCGACTGTGCATTAAAACCATATTTACAAGGGCACGAAACGGAAGGATCAAGTTGAGATGCCCATATGAACATCTCCATCCACCACATCCATGCCAGAACCCATCCGCTGAGTCAAAGCAGGAAACTTGTCCATAGAGACTGCCTGAGAAGTGGAAGCCTCGCCCAAAAGTACATCCTTATAAGAGTGCATCGCTTTTTCCCAAGTGTCAATCAACGTGCGATTGTCATTGCAGGGAAGCTGCTTAAATGATACATTCTTATTGGCGTTAACCAGAGGAACATAATTACGGGATGAAGGTGGAGTACGAATTTTTACTGTCTTTTTAGGTATCTCCCATGAGCCAACATCAATCGGATGCAACATTTTTTCCTTTCCCTGCATTTACCTTCCCAATATCCGCAGACAACGGATTTTTGTTTTTCCCTTTATCTGCATTAGAAGCCACCTTCATTGTAGGGATTGCATTCAATTTAGCTTCACCAACAGATTTGCCTATAGGGGCAGGGGAAGAGGAAGGAACAACCAAAAGAGGGGGCTGCAAAACAGGTTCAGGACATTCAGATTGCATGTGACCGAATTTATCGCATCGAAAATAGGAGTTAGCAAATTTGCCCCATTTAAGTTTAAAAGGGCGCTTGCCCACCCAAGGATCCCCTGAATCCACCATAATTCCATCCGAGGTTTGCTTATCCGTATCCCACAGAATGCAAAACCTGTTAGTGTTCGCGTCCAATTTCGGCGTGCAAATGACCTTGCCAAGTTGAGCAGCCAACAAAGGAAGAAAATGCCTCCATGTGCGGGGAAAATCAACAATTTTCACACACACACACCTGCTGACGCAGGCATAGTGGGCTGGAGAAGCGTGCAGAATGGCTCGCACAGAGTGCAGAGATTTGCCTCACACACTGTGCGCTCCTTGAAGCACTGTCGAAGCAAGGGACTTGCCAATACACCGTGTGCGAGCCACAAACGGCTCCAAGCACACAACAAGCCTAAACTAGCAAGCTCAAGAGAACAAAGGGTGTGTCACTCACTGCTCTACGCTCGCCTTCGTGGTGGATTCCTCGCCGCGATGAAGAAGAAGCTGCAGTCGTGCCGCACTCAACCGGTTCGCCGCCGTCGTGCCTTCGTAATGCTCGATCGCACACACACTCTCCCTCTCTCTCTCTCACACACACACACACAAGGAGGTGAAGAAGAAGAAGATGGAGATGGAGCAAGAGCACTCTTCTATTGCAAAAATGAGAGAATGAGTAAAAATTAGGTTTAGTTGGCTTTTATAGGAGCTCACCCCATTCACACTTGGGCGCCCATGCTTAGCCAACTAATCCCTTGAATGTCCCAGTTAGAGTGCGCCTCTCATCGACGATCACTCTTACCCTTTTCCTATTGGTCCGACAAGCCCGGTGCCTGACTCTAAATAATACAACGTTTATAGATCATAGGGTGTCCGTGTGCCGTGAGGGTTAACATGCCCCCCTTCCTGATGTAGATTCCGTCCTCGGAAGCTATTGAGTTGAAGCTGGTTCGTCGAGGTGGAAGAGCATTTGAGATGAATGTCCTTAGCCTTCTTCAGTCACTGCAAAATCAAACAACATTGGCACAATAATTGCATTCTCTTAAAAAGCATATGCAGTTTGAGGTAGACAAATTGATTGGTAAAAGAATTTCAAACAATTTGGCAGCAATGAACATTAAATTGCAATGTAATCAAATGCATAAACAGATGTAAAGGTAAAAAATTAAACAAGTCTGGGGTCACTAATTTGACGGTCAAAAGGCACTAGAGATCGAATATTAATACCATGGGTAAGCTTCTTAATTTTTTGTGGTCAATTAAGTTGTTTAATCGCGAGAGCCAAGTATTGATGTTCGAGGGCTGACTAGAGGCTATATCTAGAAAACTTTGTAGTTAAGCTACCATAAAAGGAATTTCTCATGAAATCATCGCCTGACTGATTACTTTTTCTTTGACCCCCTAAGGTCTTTTCACATTGATTCAGTTTTGTTGTGTGTGCTTATTTTGTATGCCTTGGGTTTTTTGCTTTTCAAGGAAAAGCGCCCACAATGGGAACCTCTAGGGCTCTAGTACCATAGGCAATACATGTGAGTGAAGTACCAATTTAAGCAGGGATTTCTCTTCCAGCTTAAAATTTTACATTGTGGCACTTTGATTTTTTGTTTTTTCATTTTCAGCATTTAAATTTTGTAGCTTTGGGGGGTCATATAACACTGATACACTCCCCAGGCTCATCACATTAGTAAACTCCCTTTATAATACTTAAGCTAAAGGTCAATAGGGTTAAGCCCACTAGAAAGCCCTAGTACATTTCACACAATGCTGCCTAAATCGGATTAAGAACCTAAGTAACCATTGCTTATTAGGAAGGCATTCCCCATGGTATTAAGAGAAGATCTCTAACACCTAACTTGGTCAAACTAGCTTAGTCGGACTGCTTGATTTTTAAACCTAGACAAGTGATTATGACAAAACATTACATTGAATTAAATGTTTGATACTAAGCAAATGCACTGAATATTATGCTACCAATCACAATCAAAGCAGACAATCATAGATGCAAAAAGATAACGGCAATGCTAATGGACAAGAAACACCTGTTTGTGTTGATGGTCGTGCTTGATTTGAAGGTTCCATGAAGGTCCAAATCCTATCAATAGCAACACGCTCCTGTACACACTAGGAAACAAAAGGAATACCTCCAGGAGGCACATCAGTGGGAAAAATTAAAACTCCTAAAAAACAAACTCAAAACACAATCTAGACCCCTAACCTACCTATCTGTCACCCCTTTTAGAATCAAGGAAAAAGGATATTATATAAACCGGGTGGCCACCCTAAGGCTAGGCCTCTATCCTCATCATCTAGATAAATAAAATCGTTGTCCGTGAGGCCATAGTCTTCCTCGGTCTCTATTAGTTCCTCTTCATCATCCTCTTGTGCAAGCATGCTAATCAAGAACCTCGTGATGCGTGGATACTCATCTTGTGCAAAAGAATAAGCATGTGCCATTGGAGACACATTCGCTACTGGGTAGGGATCACTAGTTAGCCATAGACGTATCAGCCATTCTAACTCCTCAAAATTTCTCTCACATGCAAGGCTCTCTATCAAATCCCATTCGCAAGAAAGTATAGGGTAGCATATGTAGAACACTTGAGGAAAAGACAAAGGGTACCTTTCATCAAAAATAGAAGTGCATGCCTCTGGTGAAGTAGCCATTTCTGACAAGACAGATAGATTTGGTTAGGCCTTTAAAACATAAGAGTTGTTTTTGTGTGTTGCTTGAATTGACACGGTGAATTTGGACTTATATGTAAGATCTGATAGGGTGCTCTCTCATTGCTAGGCGCTCTTGCTCTTTACTATTTTTGTTTTTTTGTGAGTATAAGGCTATATATATACATTCCCTAAGATCGGAGATTGAAAGGTCAGGGAAAAAGGTTGAGAGGGAAACAAATGAATGATGACTGTCAGCCAACACTCCCCCCTTCCTTGGGTAGATCATACCGTTTGAAATGAGCTTGTCACCCTTTGAAACCAATTGTTCCAGTTGGTAATAGGTGAGGATTTTAACCAATAGTTTTCGACCGCCCTATGCGTTTCATCTAGTTGCAAGGGTGGTAAGGTACTCTCCCATGATTTTATTTGCAACGTTGTTGTAGGTGGTGAGCTTACCCCGGAAGGTGCAAACTCTTTCGTGCTTGTATGGATATGTACAGTGGTAGGTGGAGGTTGTGTCGAAGCTTCTATTTGCGTATAGGAACTACATGAAGAGCAAGAAGCTTCATTTGATTTCCCTGTTCCTGAGCTAGGTGGAACAAATCGTTCTTTCTTTGGTACCCAAACTAGCTCTAGAACGGGTGTGTAACATTCCATGATTTTTTCCTTTCCGCGATTTTCAATTTGTTTTGGAGCCACAGGATTGGGTTTACATGGGCCAGGTGACAGGTAAGAGTACACTTTACGTTTGGGCACCCAGATTTGATCATTTCCTTGATAGTAGCCTTGGGCTTCCAATAGTCGTTTAGGGATCCATCGCAACATTTTCTTACTTTTCTTGGAGCGAGTGGTACGTTTCTTACAAGGCTTCTGTTTTTTAGCACTAGATATGGTCGCTAAAGAAGCTTTAGGGACCCACTTGTATGTTTTCTTCGTTACATTAGGATGAGTCTTGTCGGAAGCGATATGCATTGCTTGTAGCATATTTAAGGGTACATGCATTTCATCCCCCTCAGGTGTTACCCAGGTCGTCCCCCTATTTCCCCAAGTGTCTATGGTTGATGCTAGGTGGACCCAATCCACATTGTCTGATTCCGTCATACCCGGTAACACATCCATATAAGGAGAATCTTGGCCAATGTCTGTATCCTTCTTACAAGTGTAACAATATTGTAGTGGGGCCGAGTGAACTGTGGTGTCAGAGCGATGATCAATAATGGTTTTACTCCCTAAGGGGTGTACCTTACCAGTCACCAAATCCACTCTAAGGACAGAGTCTTGGAATTGCAAATAGACATGATTTTTAGACCAATCGTGAACCATTTGTGCTTCCCTCATGAATGGTCGTCCTAAAATCATTTCATATGACATAAGGTGTTTAGAGAAATCCATTACAATGAACGTATGTCGTACCTTGTGTCCTAGAACTTTGATCTTAAGATCCTTGAGCATCCCCATAGGTTTGGCTATGGTACCATTTGCCATCTTTACCACAATGTTAGTAACACTGAGGCGGGGTTTTCCCATGGATTCCCAACAATCTTTTGTAACGATGCTAACTCCCGCACCACCATCAAGAATTCCCTTTATAGTTAATCCCTTGGTAGTGATGGCTAGGGTCGCATTAGACTCGTCGCCTTCAAAATACTGCCCTAATTCGTTAATGGGTACCTCGATCACAGACTCGTGTCCATCTAAGTCAAGTGATTGCACATGATTTTCCTCATCAATCATAATCGAGTCAGGCCTATTTGGTTGCGCAAACTGCGGTAATCCCGTTCGTAGCTCTCCGTTAAGGAATGCTCGAAGTGCAAGGAATAACTCAGGATCTCCATACAGATTTGCTATGATCGTGGTTCGGACCTCAGAAGACATGAAGTCCACTAGTTTGGCAACATTCATTGGCGTTTTGCAGGGTGTAGGTCCTTGACTAGGAACTGGTGAGGATGGAATCTCATATTCCTCAATGGGATCAGGTATTCCTTCGTTAAACATCCTTTCCAACAAGAAAGGTGTATGCTCACTTTCTGATGTCCCGTCCTCACTCCCTTCTTGGATGATACTAGATATGGCTAACGGTCTATGGTTCATGTGGGGTGGATGAACTTGCGTGGGAAACACTGTGTCATGAATTTTGACATGCATGGGTTCTGGTTCTAGTTTCCTTTGAGTCTCCTCCACTAAACCTCTTAGATGTTTCACCTGCTCAATCTCATCTACTGGGTTTGGGTACGTCCCAATCTTCTTTTTACGATTCTTCCCTTTTTGCCCCTGCGGTTTATCTTGGGGGTCTTGGATTGGATTTGGAAACACTTGTGGTGTTTTCAGAGGCTCTTTATGGTTTTCTCTTATTCGGTTTTCATTTGGTTCCATGTTACGGTTTTCTTTGTCGGTCTTTCTCTTTGTGGTATTGGTTCTAGTCTCCATTGTCTCGATTGAATCTGAATCATCCTCGAGGTCATTCATATACACGGGGTCATCTCCTGTTCCTATGTTTGTTTTGGAACTTGGCTTTGAATTTTCCGTATTCTGCGACTTCTTCCTTCGTGTCTTCTTTTTCTTTGCTTGGATAACTGACGCGGTATCTCTCTCTTCGAGGATATGGCCTGGCCCTTGAAGCATGGACCGTGTAATCGCATAAGCGGGTGCGACGGGTGGTATTGGCGATGTCACACTAGCAATTTCGACCAAATTCAGGGGTGTGATTTTAGGCGCATTTGGGTTATAGGGGCATTGGGCAATCAAGTGATCTATGCCACAACGATTACATGTGAGTATTGGCATTGCAGACGTGCTCCCTTGATTCATTTGCATCTGTGCAGCATTCTTTGCAGCCTAATAGGGCACTCCGCTGCTCGATGTGGTCCACCACACTCGTAGCATTGAAGAGGTGGCCTCCTAGCCTGGGTGTTGATATTTTGACCTCTGGATGCGAGAGCAGCAGCTTGATAAACCGGCTTGACTTGCCCCCAACAATCTTCCATGTAGTATATAGGACACTCTTCCAATGTATCAAGTCCGTAGGCAATACTAGTGTCTATTTCCTCCTCACAACCATCTGGATAAGCATTTGATGGCTCGCAACCCACTTGGTTCATAGGGGCGACTCTTGGATGCGGGGGCTGCGGTCCTAGCACAGGAGGTGGTAGCGGTGTAGCTTGTACAACATTTTGAGATCTAGGGACCATGTGTTGCGGTAGTTGCTCAACAGGTGGAGTAGGCATCAATACAGGAGCTCGAGGCGCATCCGTCCAGGCTACAGGTGGTCTATTTGCCATCATACGTTTGATCATTAAACAATCCTTAGCTTGGTGACCATACCTACCACATGCGTTGCAAGTTCCATTAAATTTTACTCTAAACGTAGGGCACTCACTAGTGCTATGTGGACCTAAGCAAATGGAACACCATTGTTGCTCCCTTCTTGGATACATGTGACTATTTTGAGGGGGTCGATTATCCTTAAGAGACTCTTGGATTGCCTTGGTGAGGTCTGTCAAGAATGTCTCAAATACCTTTGGCTCATTGGCAATGGGCTTTGCAGTCATGGGTTCATACTCAATGGCTTGTGAGCTAGTGGATCTCGTGTCAGTAGACACCCTCATGCCTGCTATCATCAAGTTGTCCTCTAATTGGATTGCATTGGCAGTGACATCTTCCCAGGTTGTGATACCTCTAATCACTAGTCCATTATAGATTCCTTCATTCCTCAACCCTCGGATGAATCGATCAAGCAGTTGATTATTGTTGAAGCGCTCATTTACAGGGCAACGAGAGTTTAAGTGCTTTAGACGACTAATGAAGTCCCTTACTGACTCTCCTTCCTTACGTTCGGCCTTCTGTAGCTGAGATGCTACACCCCAAAGCACACCTTCTCGTATGTACTCCTTTAGAAACAACCTTCGAAGGGTAGGGTAGATTGTTTTCTCGTCCACCCTTAGGGTCCTATACCAATCTCCAGCCTTCCCACTTAATGTCAAGCTTAAGGCATTGCACTTATGTAGTTCGTTGCGTTCCCCTAAGGAATCACATACTTGTTCAAACACTTCAATGTGTTTCCTAGCATCTTCGTCCCCATTGAATTTTTGCGTGAGTTTGGCAATTTGTACTGCCTTACTTCTAGGCTCTCTATTAGATGCGTGACGCATATTTTCCGCGATAGATCGACCTATGGTTTGAGCAAACGCTGCCAAGTCACCTATGTGAGGAGGCAGGGCCGGTGGAGGTACTCTTGGAATCATATGTGGGAGAGGGATGGGTGCCGGTCTTGGCATATGTGTGGATGATGCAGGATATGGAACATAACCGGGCATAGGTCCACTCGGATAAGAGCTAGGGAGCGGCACTCGAGGAGCATAAGCAAGTGGTACTATTGGAGGTGTGGGGGCCATGTGTGCATAAGGGGCTAGAGGCACATATGGTCGAGGCCCCATATTAGGTACTACGACACTAGGTAGTGGCACTGCGCTAACCGTAGATGTCATAGGTACATTCTCTGTCAGGCTTATCCCTGGAGTGAGCACTGGGTTTTCCTTAATAGAGGGTTGAGCCAAGTTAGGGAAGCTAAAGTTTTCGCTCGGAGGCTCAGATTGCATAGAGACCCCAGGTGAAATGACGTAAGATGGGCCCATGGGGCTCATTAGAGGAGTCTCCATTTGTGATAGAGTAGGCTGTTGAGCCTTGCTCGTATCCAGAAATCTCATGGGGCCAGTTGAGAGTATATTTACCCCTCGGTTTTGCCTTTCTGATTGAATAATGCCATGGATAACATTACAGATCATTTTTTGTTGATCTTCGATGCTCGTGGCACTAGAGGTGGATTGTACAATCTCTATCCATCCTACATGGTAGGCGTGGCCAGAGTGTAGATCCGTCAACACCTCAGTGTGGAGGTCGTATGTCCAATGATCATTAATGAACAATCCTTCTAGAGTTGACGTGTTAACGGTTTCTTGTGAGGTAGAAGCAATGTTGCTCCCCGTGGTTTTACTTGTCACCAACGGTACTCTAGAGGGAACTTCTGAAGGAGGCAGCTCAACAGGGCCTTATTGGTAAGAAGTTGGTAGGATATCCACATGGACACTCTTTGGGGGTGTGGGGTCCACGTGCGATGTGAAAGGAGAGTCCACTTCCCCACCCCCTTCGTGTGCTTCATTTGCATCAGGTTCCGAGCGAGTAGCTCTACCTAATGTTTCCATGAAACGGCTAAACATACTAGTACTAGGCTGTGGAGCTTCGGGAGGTGCATGGCCTTCTCTCTCAGTGTTTTGGGTAGGGTATGCTTCCATGATTTCTGAGTCGGAGGAGGAATCACTAGCGGCTATTTTAGGGTCTTGGGTGGTGCTACCTTGTGTCCCCGCTGAGGGTCTAGAGCTTATCGTGGATGGGTAATGGGTGTCCGTATGAACAGAGGCACCCTCAATATGCTCGTGTTCTAGCACCCGCCCAGAGCGTAAGTGCATGTGCTTTTGATACCCTAAGGTGTCGAAAAGCTGCTCTAGGAGGCCTTGTGACTAGTTTTTAGCGTGTTTTTTGTTTGTTTTTTTGCTAGATTTTTTAGAGCGTGTCGTGGAATGGGCCGTGTGATAGCTCGAAACGAGCGTATCGGTCAGAGGGTCGTGCCGTGCTTTACAGCCCTCCGTTTGGTCACTCTATGCCCTCGGAATCCCTAAAACTGTCAATTTCCAGTAGAGAACTAGGCCCAAACTAGAAAGTCTAAGGGTGCAAGTGGGAAGAGAAAGGAGGAGAGTGGAGCTCTTGTCCCACATGCTCTCATTCTCTCTTGAGGGAGTAGGGTATATATATAAAAGTGAGTCTAGTATATAACATAAAACTGAGGACTGAGGCCTGGGCCTGGGCCTGGGCCTGGGCCTGGGCCTGGTTGGGCTTGGGCTTGGGCTTGGGAAAATGATCCCGATCCCGATCTATCTTTTATACAAACCAACCTGTCCGTTTTAAGAGTCACGTTTTTTATTTTCGAAAAATTTAGCCGCCCGCTCGCTCGCGTTTTTATTTTTCGATTTTTTTATTTATTTATTTCTTATTTTTTATTTTTTTCCAGAATATATTTTTACTTTTTTTTTTTTGATGCAGAAAATACAGAAATTGAAAACGCTGAAATTGAAAATGCAGAAATGCAGAAAATTGAAAAAACGCAGAAATGCAGAAATTGAAAACGCCGAACTTGAAAATGCAGAAATTGCAGAAAATTGAAAAAACGCAGAAATGCAGAAAATTGCAGAAATTGAAAACGCCGAACTTGAAAATGCAGAAATTGCAGAAATTGAAAAAACGCAGACAATAGCAGAAATTGAAACTTGACAGCAAATGCAGAAAACGTAAAAAACAGAAATCTCCACACACTCCTTCCCTGCCTTTCCTATGATAGAGATTGCACCACAAGGAAGCGTAAAGTGCTAACCGAGCTTAGTGTAGGGCATATCCCCGGCAGCGGCGCCAAAAATGTGCGCTCCTTGCCGCACTGTCGAAGCAAGGGACTTGCCAATACACCGTGTGCGAGCCACAAACGGCTCCAAGCACACAACAAGCCTAAACTAGCAAGCTCAAGAGAACAAAGGGTGTGTCACTCACCGCTCTACGCTCGCCTTCGTGGTGGATTCCTCGCCGCGATGAAGAAGAAGCTGCAGTCGTGCCGCGCTCAACCGCTTCGCCGCCGTCGTGCCTTCGTAATGCTCGATCGCACACACACTCTCCCTCTCTCTCTCTCTCACACACACACACAAGGAGGTGAAGAAGAAGAAGATGGAGATGGAGCAAGAGCACTCTTCTATTGCACAAATGAGAGAATGAGTAAAAATTAGGTTTAGTTGGCTTTTATAGGAGCTCACCCCATTCACACTTGGGCGCCCATGCTTAGCCAACTAATCCCTTGAATGTCTCAGTTAGAGTGCGCCTCTCATCGACGATCACTCTTACCCTTTTCCTATTGGTCCGACAAGCCCGGTGCCTGACTCTAAATAATACAACGTTTATAGATCATAGGGTGTCCGTGTGTCGTGAGGGTTAACACACACGGACACACGCACACACTCACACACACACACACCCCGGGGGATTCACTCTATATACAAAACAGGATGCCACCTGCGAGCGAACAACTTTGATAAAACCCCTATATACGACTCATATTAGGGAACATGACCCCCCTTTCTATGCTTATACGACAATCAATGAAGAAAACTATCATACCCATATCTTACATATAAAATTTAGGTCTCACATGATCTAACTAAGTAAAACTAGTCAAAGAGTGTGTAGCATAGTGAGTGACAACGTACTAAGGAAAGAACCACTTGTGTTGATAACTACATGTACCCTCAATGTGTCTTAGTTTGACTTTCAAACTATGTGCCCGATCAACCTGCACTTTAGCTACTTGTCTCCCAATTTTGACCCATCCAAAGCTGTTGTAAATCAATCCTTGACCTGCTCCAAATCAGCCCTTATCTATGACCGGCTTGATGAAAAATTTGATGTGTGACCTCATAAAAAACTTTCCCAAAATTCATCCAAGTTCTAGTGCACACCTATGACCAATCATCACAAGTAAGCAACCTAGGTTAGTCTCCCCCTTCCCCTCCTTATAAATATGATACCTCCCTCCATTATTTTTAAGTTTGGGAGATAAATTATTGGGGGCCTACCCCAAACTTATATGCTTATGTAGCTTGTTAAAAAAACCCCCCTCCCCTGCACTTACGTGGTGCGGTAAGTTTTCCATTGTGAATCCCCTGGGACACACACACACACACACACACACACACACACACACACACACACACACACACACATACACACACCATCTCTCTCACGCGTGCATGCATCCCTTCAAGGTCCACACACACAACAAATAAGGAATGCCTAGATATGTGTGCTTGTGTTGCACAATTTGCTTCTCCTACTCCATTTTCTTTCGTGGTTGTGTTGGATACACAATGTGCTTCTCCTCGTGCTTTCTTGCTCTTATAAGCAACTAAGGTAAGTTTTAAGCTTTTCTAAACGTGTGTAGGTGGCTTATTCTTATGGTTAGCCTCTTGCTTTTTATAATAGGCGCCTGCTTTTACCCTATCAGGGATTAAGAACGTTTAAAAAAACACGTTAAAAATAATAATAAATAAATAAATTTTATATATATATATATATATATATATATATATATATATATATATATATGTATGTATGTATGTATGTATGTACACACACACACACACATCAAAAGAAGATTAAATTTTTCTAGGAGATCCATTATCTAGGTCATATTGTCTCTAAGGACGGGATCCACATTGATCTCAAAAAATTAGAGGTGATAAAAGAGTGGCCTATATCTATGAATCTATATGAACTTAGAAGCTTTATAGGCATGTGTGCCTATTATAGACGCTTCATAGAAAAATTATCGGCTTTAGCCAGTCCATTGCATGATTTAACTAAAAAGAACATTAAGTTTGTGTGGACCAAAAAGGAACACGATTCCTTTGTAGGACTTAAAGCTAAGCTTATCCCTCAACCCGTGTTAATATTACCGGACCTCTCAAAGCCCTTTGAGGTCCATTGTGATGCATGTGGGCAATGCCTGAGAGCCGTGTTGCTTCAAGAAGAGCATGATGCTGGGTGTGAAAGTAGGAGATTGAAAGAGCAAGAAATGAATCTAGGCATCTATGAAAAGGAGCCTTTAGCTATCTTGCATGCCTTAGATACTTGGAAGTACGATCTGCTAGGCACTCCATTTATTTTGCGAGCGGATCATCAAAGTCTTAAGTACTTTATGATGCAAACTAAATTGAGTGATAAACAAATGAGATGGGATAAATTTCTCTCACAGTTTAACTTTCACATAGCCCATATTCCTAGTAAGCAAAACCAAGTGACCAATGCCCTTTCACGAAGGCCAAGAGTTAAATGTTGTATCCATAGCTAATCATAATGGTCTATCTCTTATGATAAATGAGTATGCTATAGATCCCAAGGATGTTATGTCAACCCTTGCTTTAGGGAAGAAAGAAGAGCCATACAATGTTAAAGATGGCTACCTTGTTTATGGCAATAGGCTATGTGTTACACATAGCCGTCGTGAAAAGGTAATGTATGAATCTCATGCTCCTCCTTATGCATGGCATAGAGGGATTCAAACTACTCTCAAGGGAGTAGAAATGTACTTCTATCGGCCAACAATGAAGGCAAGCATATATGATTAAGTTACCAAATGCATTGTGTGTCAAAAGACTAAGTATGATAGAGAGAAGCAACCTGGATTGCTTTAGCCTTTACTTATACCCAATTCCCCACATGGAAAAGCATATCCATGGATTTCATCTTTGGATTGCCAAGGTCCATCCATGGGAACACAATATGGACGATAGTTGACCGATTTAGTAAACAAGATAATTTTATACCAGTCAAAAAGACTATTAAGGCACAATATATGGTTACCCTCATTGTCATAAAAACTAATATCTAATTCTCCCAAATGATTTTCTCATGTTAAGCTGATCATTTAATATGGGGAAGTACCAAGGGAGTAAAAGCTAGAATATTGGTAAGGCTGCCTAGAATGGGAGCTGTTCTCTTCAGACAATTATTCCAGGTGTTAAGAGTTTAGAGCTATTGATTATCTAGGCAGTTCGGTTAGTGAGGACTGAAACAGAGTACTTGATTGAATTAGAGAACTGAGCTGGAATGATGTACTGAAATGAAAGACACAACTGGAAGACAGAAAATGGTATTTGTAGATTTAGATCAATAGCTCAAGGATAATCAGTACAGTGTACAACAGGCTTAAGCTCAGATGAAGTCTGAGGATTGATTATAGGAGTAAATGATTACAGGGGTGAATCTAGAAGCTAAGAGCTCGTAAACCAAAGGTTTCAAAAAGCCAAAAAGCGAAAAGCCCAGAAAGCCTGCTTACAGTGTAGTGGGTCCTCTTTATAGGTCTCAGAGTTACTACAATAACTGCGATAATTACTGTCAGTGTAGCTGTTTCCGCTCCCCGCCGGTCGGCCTTCTAAGGTGCAGTTATCGCCTGCTGGGACTGTCCTTGCCTTATACATCCTTCCCTCCTCTCTTGAATTTTGGTATGACTCCAAAATTTCATTTTGATTGGAAAAAGAAATCCACCGCATGATTCTGATTTGTTGCTGAGAAAACCCATCTGGTTTTCTGAGTTGGCCGATGTTCCGCATGATAGTATTCTTTTGGTATTGCTAGCTTTATGCCATACTTCATGCTTGTTGAGTACTTGACACCCATATAGTTATAATTCCAAGGGTGCCTAGCCAAGGAGATTCCAGTGTCTAACTGGAATATCCACCATCTGATTCAGAGATAGAACTACCCACTATCCTTCCACTGAACCTGCTTCCTCTTGTCCTTCTTCGTTGGTGCCTCAGAAGTGCTAGTGCCAGTGCCAGCATTGTCCTTCTAGATAAGTCTGTAAATGGCCTTCTGCTCAAGCTGATCCCGCCTTTCTGTGGTGATCTCAAATTCATAAGATGTGAGGGCATTGTAAGTTTTGGTGTCGGGATCATAGAGACTGCATTCGCCCTTAGTGAGACGGGTTCTAGCTAGTTTATGACAACGCGAGGCTGTGTGAATCCATCCCTGCAGAAGTGGTTGATTTGCCTTCAGTCTGCTGGCCCCAAAGAGAATCTCGGCCATTTCTCTGTATTGTGGTCCCAGCTCAGGTTTGGCACAATGATATCGTTTTCAAGAATCTTGGAGGACTCCACAGTGAGTTGAAGCAATTGATTTGTGATCTTCGTTAATCCATGGAGATGGACCTTACACTCTCCCATACAGAAGTTGAAACTTTGCATTTCCTTCTGTAGATCCACAACCATGTCCTTTTTGAGGGCATCATTGACCAGTGATTGCCAAGCTTTCCATTCCATAGTGGCTCGCTCATACCAGTCCTAAAGTTCATTAGTGATGCTGAAATAAGTGAGCCGATCTACTGGTTCTAAATGATGAGGATACAAAGCTGAAAAGAATCTTGGCAGTTCAGCCTCTTTGGCAGGTAATGCATACAGGAGTACTGGAGAGTCAGACACAAACTCCAGAAAATTGAGAACATCTTGGTTTTCTTGCTGCATCAAACCCTAACCCTAAAACAAAAAGTTCTAATTCTGCTAAAACCTTAACCCTAAAATAAGAAACCCTAAACCCTAACACTAAAATAAAAAATCCTAAATCCTTGTTGGGGTATAAAGCCCAATGTGGCCGCCCAGGTAAGTGGGCGGGCCGCCAGGTATGTACACATATTCTTTTGTAAAAACCTAATAAGAACTCACTATGCTCTACACATTACAGTAGAGCGAGTTCACCATATCGTCGTGCTCTTCTTCTCGCACTCTCTCTCGCGTCGCACTTCCGCTCGTACTCCTTCACCTAGTATCAGAGCTCAGATCGAGGCTCGGGGCAGCACTGCAAGAGGCTAGAGTCACCAACTCAGATTGGAGGGAAATTCGACAGGCGAAGACACGGCCCCAAATCTTGTGGGAGAACCCGTAGGGCTTGGTGTGCTCAGAAATTCATTCTGAGGTCATCTCGGTTACCGTTCGGCTTCGACAAAGTTCAGCGCAGGCCATTTTCGACTACGTGGTCTCAGCGGGTGCAGATCCGACTCTGCAAATTTGGGGTTTTCGGCCTACGACTGCAGGTGTTGAGGATATCGACACTCCCAGAGTGTTGATTTGTGGCTGTCTACACATCGAAGGACGGCTCACAGTTCTTGGAGGCGTGTCACATACGACACGGGCGCATCTACACACAGACTGTAGGCGACATCCACTAGTTCATCAGGTAGCTTGTGTTTGCTGCTGGATATTCCAGATTTCATCCTGACATTGCAGGTACTTCCACATGGGATGTATTGTCAGAGATGATGTATGTCTGTTGAGGGTTTGCTGGCTGTGAGTCATGCAGCAAACAACCGCCGCAGCGGTTACAGCATACAGTGGGAAATTTGTGGATGTATGACTTTGTGGGAAGTCTATGTACTGTCAGATTTACTGCAGCCTTTGTTGAGGGTCGAGTGAGGTTTTATTGAGCTGGGGGATTCTCGAATGTTGAGATCCTTTCGGTGATACAGGTCTTGGAGCGATCCCTCGAGCACCCTTAGATAGGCAGCTAGGATGTATTGACTGTGAATTAGACAGTTGGGATTGCATCTTTGCTTAACTGCTGTTGAGGCATTGTCGCAGTCTATGCTTACAGGACAGTGACAGGACAGTCAGAGACAGTACAAGTGCAGGACAGGTTTTCCCACAGCTTACAGTGTTAGAGAGACAATGGTTTTTTGAGTTGTTTTTTGAGCTGTTTTTTGGTCTGTTTTTTAGTACACCAGAGCCATTTTACAAAGGAGACTCTGCCAAAATTTCTGCAGAATCTGAAGCTTTCTTGGTTCATTTGACAGGTTGATATTGGTTCAGAGGTCAGTTTACAGGGGAAACTCTGCCGAATTTTTCCCAGGAAAGTAAACTACTGTGAAGCGTAGCTATGGCTGGATCACAGGACACTGCTCTTTACACTATCAAGAAGCTGGATGGAACCAATTTCCCATTGTGGAAGCAGTAGATTTGGCACGTGTTGGTACAAAAGAAGCAGATAAAACCTATAAAGCTCAAGGGGATAAAACCAGAAGATATGGACGAAGATGAATGGAGAGAAATGGATGAATTGGCACTTTCTACCATTATGCTGACTTTGGTAGAAAGCGTTTACTTCAATGTAGCAGACGAGATGTCGGCTTATCAAGCATGGTTAAAGCTGAGTGATCTTTATGAGAAGCAGAGTGCAGCTTCACAAGTATACTGGCTTAAGAAGCTTGTTGACTTGAAGATGAAAGAAGGGACACCTATGTCCAATCATCTAAATGAATTCAACACAATCTATAGTCAATTGTCAGCTCAAGGTGTCAAGTTTGATGAACCTGTTAGAGCTATGTTCCTGTTGATCACATTGCTGGAAAGTTGGGACACTTTTCGCACAGCTTTGAGTAATTTTGCACCTCCAGATGGTTTGAACATAGCAGGTGTAGAAGGAAGTCTGCTTACTGAAGAAACCAATAGAAAGACAATGGACAAAGGGAAAGGAACAACCTTAGTTGTCAGGGGAAGGACCAAAGAAAAGTACAAAGGTGGAAAGAGGAATCAGTCTCGTAGCAAGTCCCGCAGTGCTAAAGGCAAGAGTGACATAGAATGCTACCATTGTGGCAAGAAGGGTCACATGAAAAGAGACTGCAGAGAATGGAAATCAAAAAAAGGCAAAGAGAAAGCTGAAGACCATGGTGAGAAGAACAAGTCCTCAGTGAAGATTCAAGAAATAAATGTGACAAACACTGTTACAGAGGATGACAGTCTAGTGTCAGGAGACATCTACTTCTTGAAGAATACAATGGACTCAGCTCTTCTTACAGCATCTGATGGAAATGCATTGAGTGACCGGATTATAGACTCAAGGGCATCACTTTATGTGTCTCCAAACAAGGAGTGGTTTACCTCTTATGTGACCACTAAAGATCATGTTCTGCTAGGCAATGGGCAGACATGTGAGATCTTAGGTGTTGGAGATGTTCAATTGAAGTTTCAGAATGGCTCTTCTTTCACGCTGAAGAATGTGAGACATGTTCCCGCACTTACAAAGAGCTTGATCAGCACAGGTTTACTTGATGATGCTGGCTACGTCACCACTTTTGGATAGAACATGTGGAAGATATCCAAGGGTTCTATGACAGTAGCACATGGAGTAAAGTCTGGAGGACTTTACATGATTTATGTATCAAATGTCTCTAAAAATGTAATCAATGTAACCGAGCAGCCGAACGTTTCTTTGTGGCATAGCCGGTTAGGACATATGTCCAAGAAGGGAATGGAAATCTTGTCTCGTTCTGGTTATTTGCCTGGCTTTTCATTTAATGATTTTGAATTCTGTGAACATTGTCTGTATGGTAAGCAAACACAGCATCCACATAAGCATAGAAGCAGTAGAAGAGATACACAGTTGGCACTTGTTCATAGTGATTTGTGTGGACCTATGCCTAACCTATCTCTAGGGGGAGCTTCTTCCTTTATGACATTTATAGATGATTACTCGAGGAAAGTATGGGTTTACTTTCTCAAGCACAAGGATGAAGCGTTTAGTGTTTTCAAAACGTTTGTGACACTTGTGGAGAATCAGAGTGGCAAGAAGCTTAAATGCTTACGCACTGACAATGGTGGAGAGTATGTTTCAAAGGCCTTTCAGGACTTTTCTGAGTCAAAAGGTATAAAACATGAACTTACTGCTCCTTACAATCCTCCTCAAAATGGTGTTGCTGAGAGGATGAATAGGACCATACAAGAGAAGGTCAGAAGTATGTTGTCTAATGCACAGCTGCCAAATGGGTTTTGGGCTGAAGCTGTATCAACAGCTGTTCATCTTGTAAATAGATTTCCTAGCAAGGTTTTGCAGAAGGATTCAGTGCCAGAGATGGTATGGTCAGGCAAAATTCCCTCATACAAGCATCTCAAAGTCTTTGGCTGTGAGGCATATACTCACGTTCCAAAGGAATTTAGGAACAAACATGAGCCAAAGAGTAGAAAGTGCATCTTTCTAGGCTATGGTAATTCTGGTGAGATGGGGTACAGACTTTGGGATCTCGAATCCAGAAAGGTTGTCCGCAGCAATGATGTTCACTTTAATGAATCCAAATATCATTCTAAACCAGAGAGGGTTGAGGAGATTAGAAGAGTTGTCTTCCAAGAAGATGGACCTGCACGTGCAAGACAAAATGTCAGGGCTCAAGAGGAGCAAGGACAGGATAGAGTGGAACCACAGGTTGTGGCTGAGCCTGAGCCACCTATTGTGCGTAGATCTGGACGTGTCACGCGACCTTCTGATAGGTTTGTTCCATCTATGAACTATGTCATGTTGACTGATTGCAATGAGCCTTCATGTTACAAGGAAGCAGTGCAAATGAAGGACTCCGGGAATTGGAAATTGGCCATGCAATCAGAGATGACATCTCTGCATAAAAACTAGACATGGAAGCTAGTTAAATTACCACGGGGCAAAAAGGCTCTACCTTGTAAATGGGTTTACAGGTATAAGATCACCGCTCATGATAGTCGGCCAAAGTACAAAGCAAGGCTTGTTGCCAAGGGCTTTAAGCAAGAACAAGGCATTGACTTTGATGAAGTCTTCTCTCCGGTGGTCAAAATGACTACATTGAGATGCTTTCTTGCATTGGTTGCCATATTAGATTTGGTGTTGCACCAAATGGATGTCAAGACAGCGTTCTTGCATGGTGATTTAGATGTGGAAATTTACATGCAGCAGCCAGAAGGGTTTTTTGAGAAAGGCAAGGAAGATTGGGTATGCCAGTTGTTAAAGAATCTTTATGGCTTAAAACAATCACCGAGGGCATGGTACCATAAATTCCACAAGTTTATGCTTTCTCAAGGCTACAAACGTAGTGAGTTCGATCACTGTCTATATACAAAGAAGGCTAAGGATGGTAGTTGGTTGATCCTTATTTTGTATGTGGATGACATGTTGATTGCTGGCAAGCACTTGGAAGAAATTTCAGCTTTGAAGTCAAAGATGGCAAAATCGTTTGACATGAAAGACATGGGTGAGGCAAATCATATACTTGGTATGCGCATTGAGAGAGACATATCAAAGAAGTTGATTTGGTTATCTCAAACAGAGTATATTGACAAGGTTTTGCAACATTTCAATATGGAGAAGGGAAAGGCACTGAGTGTTCCATTGCCACCATATGTGAAACTTAGCAAACAAGATTGTCCTGTGTCTGAGGAAGAACAGGCTGAAATGGATAAGATTCCATATGCGTCTGCAGTGGGTAGTTTGATGTATGCAATGATTGCTACTCGCCCAGACATTGCATTTGCAGTGGGAGTAGTAAGTCGATACATGTCAAACCCAGGCAAGAAAAATTGGGAGGCAGTGAAAGGAATATTGAGATACCTGAAAGCTACAAAGAGTATGCGTATATGCTATGGGAGTCAGGAACTAAGTGTAAAGGGTTTTTCAGACTCAGATTATGCAGGTGACTTAGACAACCGAAGGTCTACATCAGGGTATGTCTTTACATTGGCTGGTGGAGCAGTATCATGGCGTTCTAGATTACAAGATTGTGTTACTCAGTCTACTACAGAGGCTGAATATGTTGCAGCATCAGAGGCATGCAAAGAATCAATTTGGCTTAATCGACTAGTAACTGATTTGGGAATCAAAGAAGAGATGCATGTGTTATATTGTGATAGTCAAAGTGCTATACAATTGGCTCGCAATCCAATTTATCACTCAAAGACAAAGCATGTGGATGTGAAGTATCATTTCATCAGGGAAATGCTCGAGGATAAGCAACTTCAGCTTGTCAAAGTTCACACCACAGAAAATCATGGTGATCTACTTACAAAAGGACTTCCCTCAGAGAGCTTTGCGCATTTTCGCAAGCAGTTAGGTGTAGGGTAGTACATCACTTCTCTACATCTCTTGTATATAGCTTGTATAGTAGCTTCTCTCACACTTAAAGTACCACATTGGACTTTAAGTGGGAGGTTGTTGGGGTATAAAGCCCAATGTGGTCGCCCAGGTAAGTGGGCGGGCCGCCAGGTATGTACACATATTCTTTTGTAAAAACCTAATAAGAACTCACTATGCTCTACACATTACAGTAGAGCGAGTTCACCATATCGTCGTGCTCTTCTTCTCGCACTCTCTCTCTCGCGTCACACTTCTGCTCGTACTCCTTCAATCCTAACCCTAAAATTAGAAACCCTAATTTTTCCCTAACCCTAATCCTAACCCTGATTTGCTGACGTGGCGGGATGACACCCTGCTGTATGGATACCGGCGTTATTTACGGAAAGCTGGGCAGCTTTTTGGTGTTGCTTTTTTCTACGCAAATTGCTGAGAAAGAGAGAGAGAGAGCCCTCTTTGCTTTATTTTAGCAAGAGAGAGAGAAAGAGAAAGCCTCTCTGCTTTATTTATTAAAAGAAAGAGAGAGGAAGAATTTTTGCTTTATTTTCAAAGCTTTTACTTGAAGCTTTTGATCTCAATTTTTGGGGCTCTGCTTTTAGCAACCCTTGTAACTTTAAATATATGAGCAGGCCTCTCACAATTCAGAGCATCTGGATGCAGAGTTTGAGTGTGAGCGCTTGCCCACACTCTTGTACTTTGAACTCAGATTAATACAAAAAGAAATATCGAAAGGGGCGCCAGCCTTTGGGGCCAATATCTCTAGGCACGGAACTCTGTCGGGCCAATGTCGAATTAAATTGTGAACTGTGAACTGTTTTGAAGTTGTTATTTGGTACTGTCATGGTAGATTCTTGACTTGGAATGTCCAAGTCTGTTACAGTTTCATAACAGTAGATCCATTTCAAGAGCTAGAGAGTGGCGATTTGCAGTGGACTATCTCTGCCAATGCGGATTGACTGTCATATCATCAGAAGTCAGCGTCCACTCAGGTACCCTTTCCAGTAATAACTGGATACTGCTAGGATGCACATGTAATTGACACAAATCTTGATCATGAAATGCAGCCAACTTCTAGTGCCGAATCATTTTCCTGGCTCCTACATACAACCTTTGGAAGCGTTCCAAATCAGAGATAAGAGTGTCATCCTCCAAATACTGTCTAGTAATAGGAGCTTGCTGATGTCTTAATCTCTTGTTCAGTGTGATGAGATGTAAAGAGTATTGCTCATCAGCCTTGAAGGATGCAGTCACAGCCTTGGATTTTCTTTTGCTGTCGGGAATGTACTATGACTAGTGTACTCGAGGATCTGCAGTGTTGCCCTTATTGTGCTGGCCACTGCTTTGCTACTGATCATCAGACTGCTGGTCTGACTGGTCTTTGTATTGGTCTTGCTGGTCTTTGTTGGGTTCACTGTCCCCTATTGCAGTTGATCCTCCAGCTCCAGAGCCAGAAGGTAGGGAAGGGAGAAAATCATCACCATCACGTTTGTCCTCCAGCGGTTGGTCATCCCCTTCCTCATCCTGCTCAGACTCCTCATCAGTATCATTTTGCTTATAGCGATAATTCATGATGGCTTGATTTGCTAAGGCTGTGTTGTATTCAGAGACCTTATCTTGCAGATCACTCTGAATAGTCTCCATGAGTGCCTTCAAATTGTCATAATTCAAGGTTCCATTGCGTTGTGGATTCAGGATATCAGAAAGGTTATTATATATGTACCTTTCTGTAAGGGAAGCCTTTAATGCAGTGTGGGTTGTCAACAACTCTTTGAAGTCTACATGCTTTACTCATAGCAGAGTCTGAAATCTATCAACATCTCTTAAGGAAGCCTCCTTCTATTCATACAGTCACTTACGTTCATTTTCCAGCTTCAACAACTTTGTTTGCAACTCCTTAATTGCTCGATTTGACTGATTCTCAGCAATACCATGCTTGAGAGACTGATCATCCATTTTCTGCTGAAGTTCATGAGCCTGATGTTGGTTGCTTTCGAGTTCTTCTTTCTGCCTATCCACTTCTTCACTGGAAGTTGATACATCCAGCATTTGTCCTAGGGAATGCACAATAGTGTTCCATGATGCTTGGATGACCGCCGAGCAGCCATCAACTAATGTAGCTGAATCAGATTTAACTAACTCATAAACCATAACTGGAGCTACATATGGCAATGCTGCCAATTCTAGTTTTTGAATAATCAATCATCCTTTGAGAGGGTTATTTTGTAATTGCTACAATCGATCCTTCTTGGCTACTGATAAATCCATTTCACTGAAAAGAGTTTTGATGATCAGGCTGGCAGGTGCTGGGCCCTTTCCTTTGTCAATATTAACTGCCACATGTTCAGTGCTTGTTGTTTCTTGCTAGCCTTTTCCAGTGCTGATTTTTGTTGGAGTCTGCTCTTTGGGCATTGCTGAAGTCTGGCCTGCTGAGGATTTTTCAGTGGGCAGAGGCTGGACTTAACTCTCCAGTTTCTTCAGTAGAGCAGTACTCTTTGTCAACAGAATCCTTGGTTTCTTTGAACCACTAGCCTCCACCTATGCGGCCTTCCTCTTCTGTCCAGTTGTGGCTAGTTGGTTGTTTGGATCCTCTTCATTTGAGGATAACTCTACATTGTTATTGATTGGAATGGGCTTCAAACTCCAAGCCATCTTTACGTGGGAAAGGCTTCTGGAGTAGTAGCCCATTACAAAAATTGCCAGACATACCAAGCTTTGAATACACTCTGATATTTCAGCTTGGCAGTCTGCTGTAAAATGTTGTGAGACAAGATCTGGCTCAGATTAATTTTGGCTTTAGCATTCAGTCTTTTTGCGAGCATCATGGCAAACACCTTCTCTGACACATATGTGGGATTGTTCTTCAAGCTGACAGCCTCAACAAAAAACATATAGGTTGAGGGGACATCCAATCCTACTACGGAACCCCTGGTGCACCAGCCTTCCTTTTCTTTTTGGCTACTTTATTTTCCTTCAGAGCCAAACTTATCTCCTTTGCAGATGCCGTGGTTGGATTTTCCTCGTTGGACATTCTGAAGGCGTAGGCAATGTCTTCAGGTGTCGCTGTTATTTTTATTCCATTAACAGTGGCACTAACTTTCTCAACATTAAAATAATCAAGAACCTGTTTGATAATGGCTATCAAAATCCAACTTCGTAGCCTGTATGACCACATGCAAATCCCATAACTGCAGTAGCGATTCTGCTTGCTTAGTAAACACATATCTGTGTATCTTCCTGTGTGGGATAAGTGGTAGGGAGGCCTGAATAGAAGTGATGACTATTGCATTTTCAGCCATTGTATCTTGCATCTTCTCTGAAACTTTCTTTTGACCTATACACTGCGAGGACTGCAAATTTGTAGAGGAAGACAACTTGTATATTCAAATCTGCAGCAAGGTGTGTCAGGTAGGGACAGATAGGGACCAACAGAGTAATCTGACGAGGAGGTTTTCGGTTGTAGTGAAGAATTCTCAGAGCTTGATGATGGCGAGTGTGTAACAACAGGTAGTCGTCGCGCAGGAGACTTGTGAGGAAGAATGCTCACATGCCTTATTATTATACGCGTACGCATCATAAAAGCTCCACTACTTATCGTTCCTAGAGTTGTGTGTGTTGTTGGCAACGTGGCACACATGCATTGGCCATTTTGTTACATAATCCTTTTAATGATTATCACATTCATTCCCGTTGGTCCTTTTCCCCATACGAACTGGTACAGACTCTGAAACTCTACTGGCTCTATCATTGGCACTGGTTTACATGGAAAATATTTAGAATGACTGGGTCTGAAAATCCTTGGTCATAGCACCTAGAATACCAGTATTCAGAATACTAGTATCATCTCCTCTGGAGGTCTCTTTTTCATTAGAATAATATAACTTGATCTTGGCCCCATTATAAACACCTGGTAGAGTAATCCAGATAAATCTTTCAACCTCACTGTGCCATTGGAAAATACCCAATCGAATTCATATGGACCAACCCAAGCTATCTTTAAATTTGGTTTCTTAGGGCCCAGTTTGGACTGATAAAGAAAAACTAAGTCTCCCTTCTGGAACTCCTTAACCTTGATTCTTTTATCATGCCAATGCTTTCTGCGTTGCTGAACAATCTCCTGTTCTAGCATGGATCTTTGTCGTAACTCATCCAGCTGCACTAGTTCCTCCAGTCTATGTTTGAGATTATGATTAAAATCTAATCCATATTCAACCGCTATTTTGAGAATTGGAATTACAAACTCAATAGACACTACAACTTCAGTACCATACACCATTCTGAAAGATGTCATTCCAGTGCCCATAGAGCAGTCTGGAGCTCGAGATCCCACTAGTGTGGCTCCTTCTAAACAATCTTGGTTAGAATATTCTTGATGGTTTTGTTACTGCTCTCTACTTGACCATTGCACCTGAGATAATACGGAGTTGATTTGCTACACTTAACTGAGAGCATCTCCATTAGAATTTCCATGGTATCATTAATGAAATGTGTCCCTTGATCAGATATAATCTCTATGGGGCATCCATAGCGGAAGATAATGTTTTCAAATAGGAAAACAACAATGGACTTTACAATATTATCTGGAAGAGCCTTGGCCTCTACCCATTTAGTGACATAATAGGTATCCATCAAGACGTACCGGTTCTTCCTTGGAGTAACCTTCTTGAATGGTCCCATGAAGTCCAGATCCCATTTCATGAATACTCCCAGTGGTTGTACTGAAGTAAGTGGAGTCATATCAGCTGCTGTTGGTTTGCCCATTATCTGAAATATATCACAAGTTTTGCATAAACTTTGGATATCCGCTATCAGAGTTTTCCACCATCATCCATCTTGAAAAATCTTCTTATAAGTGATATCAGTGGAGAAGTGTCCTCCAAAATCCCCATCGTGTGCTTCAGAGATAACTTGCATTTGCCCTTCCATTGGCACACATCTTCAAAGAACACCATCTATGCCCAATCTATAGCCTAGCAATCCTCCTATTATGATGAACTTCAGACTCTTAATAATCAGAGCTTTCTTTTGATTCTGAGTCCAATTGTCTGGGAATCCTCCTCTTGAAAAAAATTGATAAAAATCATACCATTCAGGGTCTGAGTTCTCCTCAGCTGTTACCTAGAACAACTCTACATCTATTGGCTCATCCCTCAAGGATATTTCAGAGTAGCCTTCATTACTTCTGGAAAGAAAATCAACACCACAATGAGATTTACCGGGCTTGTGGAATATGGGAAACTTGAACTCCATCAAGAACATCATCCATCTGATTAATCTTCCTTGGATAATAACGTTGTTAATAAAAAATAAGAGTGCCTAATGATCCACATAGAAAGGAAATAATTTTCCCAGTAAGTAATGACGAAACTTGGTGGCACTGAAAAGCATCCCTAGGGATTCTCTCTCCGTGGTAGTATATCCTTGTTCAGCTTGACTGAATCTTTGACTGGCAAAATACATTGGATAATCAGTCCTTCCATCTCATTGAGCCAGTATTGCCCCCATTTCCAATCCCAAAGCATCGACATACACATGGAATATAACATCCCAATCTGGTTGTCGGAGTATTGGCTTACTGAAAATAGTATTTTTAAGACATTAAAATATTTCCTCACATTCAGACGTTCAGATGAACTTATTGGTTTTCTTGGTAACCTCATATAAAGGTAATGCCTTGAAAGCAAACATGTGAATAAATCTTCTATAAAAAATTATATATTCCAAGAATGAACTTAATTCAGATGCTGTGCGGGGTGCCTTGGCCTGCTGGATACACTGGATGTTATCGTTGGCCATCTTTATGCCATTCCTGGACACTATATGCCCCGGTAATTGTCCCTTCCAGACCAGAAAAACACACTTGAATGGATTCAAACAGATCCTCTTCTCCTTACATCACTATAAACCATTTTAAAAAACAATAGATGCTCCTCCTCGGTTGAGAATATAGTGAAGTCATCCATAAATATAGCTAAAAATCAGTGCAAGAATTCATTGAAGATCTCCATCATGCAACGTTGGAATGTTGTTGGAGCATTGCAGAGACCAAATGGCATGACTTAATACATGAATGCACTCCATTCAATAATAAAAGTGGTTTTGATCTTCAGGAGTAATATTTAACTGTTTATAACCACTGTAGCTATCCATAAAACTATATATATCATGGCTTGCAATCTCATCAAGAAGCATGTCAGTAAAGGGTAATGGAAAAGGATTTTTGATAGTTTGAGCATTCAATTTCCGATAATCCACACAAACTCTGAGTTTTTCATTCTTCTTTGGTATGACCACTATAGGGAATAGCCAGTCACTGCTGGCGACTTCTGTGATGAATTTGGCTCTCAGAAGGTTGTCGATTTCCTCTTTGACCTTCTTGGATAGTTCGGATTCATTCTGTACCTCTGCAGATGTACTGGTCTGGCATCTAGTTTCAGAGGTATTCTGTGTTGGCAAACCTCTGGATCTACACCTTTTAAATCAGTATGTTCCCATGCAAATACATCTTTGTATTTCTGGAACATAAGTCGGGTTTTTTCTTTCATTTTTGGGTTTAGATGCTTCACTTTGATCAATCAAGGATTTTCTTCAGAACCCAGATTCCATTCTTCAATTTCTTGATCATCTGGAAGCAACCAATTCGGCCCACCTCCCTTCCTTTTGCTTGAATCCTCAGCATAATCCCAGGATGGACCTGTTAGTTTTGGATTCTCATTTTGAACTCCAGTAACCTCTTCAATGTGCACCTCTTCAGTGTGCGTTCGTGTACTAGAATCTGAACATTCTTCTTTGGAGTCAGCTGGTGTCTCTGGCCATCCAGCTAATTGAACTAGTCTTTCTCTAGGATTCAGTTCACTGAATTGATCTGGAAATTGCTTTCTTTGTTTTTCATCTTGATCCTTGTCGAATAATACTGCATTTAAGTCTATTTCAGCCAATGGAAAAATGTTAATTGCTTCAAGCATCCTTTAAATCTTCTTAACCTCATACTTCTGGAAAAGATCTTCTAATCGAAGTGCCTTCTTCCAGCTTCTGGTGTTATTTGTCTAAACTTGGATTCTCCTACTAGTTCACTGTATTGTTAGGGTGTGATTGGCATAATCATGAACAACCTGCATCGTCTACAGCCACATCCCTCCCAGTAGCATACCATATGCTCCTTGAACATCCAGTATTAGAAAGCTGGTTTTGAATTTCTCTTTACCTACCATAATCGGCATATCCTCAAATATACCAATTGCCTGGAAAACTCTATGATCGGCCATTTGAACCTTAAAGGGTGCTGGTTTCAAATCTGTGATACCAAGCCTTTGCTGAAGATGTGTCCCCAGGATATTCACACCTGTCCCTCCATCCAGTATAACACTGGATAGCGGCTGCCATTGTTTCTTGACCTTGTAGTCCACTTGGATTACTGACACTTCATCATCTCTGACAATTGCTAATTCAACTACTTTGGCATCGGCTTTAGCCTTTCTTCACTATCTGATGAATTTTGCTGCTTCAGGCAAAGTCTCCCTAATATCTTCTAATTCAATTATCGATTTCTGAATTCATTTACAGATTTTTGACATGGATTTCTTCTCTTTCCTGGTCAAAAATATTATTAGAGCTCGAGGAATCAGGACTATCTTCATAGTGCCAATCCTCTGTTCCGCTGTCTACTTTTCCCAGTTTATTGTTTCCTATTGAGGTCAAATCTGATTTGTCGTGCCCTAAATCATCCACCAGTCCTTACACTACAGCAAGCATGGTCTCAGAGATTCCAAATCTTAACTGATTTGGCTACCTTTCCTCAAAAGACTAGACTGGTATCTTCTGATAACTCAAGCATCAAAACTCTCTGGCTGCTCTGGTAGCTTCTTAGCTAGATCCTTTGTGATCTTAGTTTCTAGTTCTTGCTTCTCTTTCCATTCATCAAATACCTTCTCCTTGCCCTTAGCCTTCTAGAATTCTCTCTGCTAAGTCCATTTGCTGGTTTCATGACTCACTGGTTCACATGCTCGTCTGGAATTTCTTCAATAATCACCCCTTTACTGCGAGTGACTACCCATACTGGAATTGGTTCTCGTGCTTTCGCCTCAATAGCCGAAGTACTGGGTGCTTCCGGACATTGTGCTGCAAAGTGTCTATATTTCCCACAAGTATAGCACTTAAGACTGTTAGCAGCGGCTAACACAAGCTATACCAATTATGCACCAAGCTGTGGATGTGCTATAGTGCACAATATTTCCTTTTCATTGTATAGGGCCTTGGGCTCATTTAGGAGTTCCAAAGTTGTATGAGTCTATGCTAGAGAGCACAACTTTATCCCATAGTTGAAGGGTTTGAGGCCCAAAGCTATAAAAGAGCCCTATGCTTAATGAGAATTCATTCTTGGGTGAGTTCTTCTCTTTGTAGAGTGGATGGTCATGAGGCTCATGGGCTTTCTATGCCCATGTAGCTCTTGATTTCTATTCATCAATTACACTTTCTTTCTTATTAGTCTTCTTTCTTTGATTATGAGGAGTGAGATTGATGGTAGATCTCCTAATCCCTTTTTTGAGTTAATCTATTCTATCCACACCATTGGCCATGGTGTGTGAGGGCTATGCCTTCCTTCTCTTCATCTCTCTCTACAAGGTGTGCGGTTAGTGTGCGTGCATACATGGTTGCATTGAGAGGTTGTGCCGGAATGGACACACTAATGAGGAGTAGGTATGTTAATTGCATGCTTGTCTAGCTGTGTGATTAAGAGTTGTGAATAGAGTGATTGATGTGAGAGGTTAATTTCAACCACGTGATTGTGTGCAAGTGATTAGTAAGTAGGAATGTGTTGTTGATTAGAGAAAGCCCTTTCCATGGCTTCTCTCTATGATCAGTAAAAGGATCCCTTGAATCCCTTATGTCTATACATCCTAGGCTCATGCTTCCATTCCCTAGAGCCGGGTTGCCGATCCACGATTTGACAATTTTGTGGGTTGCAATTAGTTCGTGCTACAACACCTCCCTACATTTGGCACCGTTGCCGGGGATCGATAACCTAAGCTAGTGAGTTTAGGTTGTGTAGAATAGAGTAATTTCACTACTAATTTTGTTGGGTTTTGAGTGTGTGTAACTCATTTTTTGGTTTGATTTGATGATGTTCTGTAAGAAATTGATGCTAATGTTGAGTTATGAATACCCCAAACCCCCAATTTCACTAATTTCATGCTAACCCTTGCTAATTCGCTTCTTTCCATGCTAATTTTACTAATTTTGACTAACCTTGCTAACCTAACCACTAACATTTGAAGTGTAAAGTATGTGAAATCGCCTTGCAAGAGGTGGAATCATCACTCTAATCAAGTTAATTGTACCAATTTATGCCTAATTTGATGATTTGAGTGTTTGATTTTGACCTACAAATGGTCAATTTTGGAGCCGATTTGATGGTACACACACTTGTGTGTGCAACGATGCGACTTCGTGTGGAGCAAAGGAATAGCTTGGAGTGTAATTACAATATAAGTGCACTTACTTGTTATGTCAATTTTTGATTGATCAATGTGATTCCATTTGCCAATTATTTTCTAAAATTAGGTGTGTAACACAAATTGACCTACACTGTGCACTTAATTTGATACGCTTGGAATGAAATTGATAGTGAAATTGTGACTAATGAACTTTATGTGTATACAAATAATGCTTCATTCTCATCAAGAATACATGTGTGTGCATAAAAATCATTGTGTGTGTGCATACACCAAAGAGGAAAAAACTGTCAAAAATTTCAAGTGTGTCTGTACCTAATCTTGAATGTGTGCATACATGAAAATTGATGGAATTAATGATACATGAGTATGCAATCATGTAAAGGATGTGTATACTAAGCTAATTCAATCATTGGATAAGCCTAATTGTCAAAAATTTGGGCAAAAATTGAGTGTGTGTGCCATCCATGACCACTTGATTTTTGATGATTGATGCTCAATTGGGACACCTAAATGGTTTTTGATTTTGAAATGATCATGAAAAGTATGTGCAATCATTAGGTGTAAGCCTAAATGCATTGGCAATTGAGCCAAATTTGAATTTTTGTGCTTAATTTTGAGGGTGTCCATTGCTTAATTGGGTAAAAATAGTGCTAAAGTTTTAGAAATTGAGCATGTATGCATTCAATTATGATTGATCGATTTTGCAATTTGAGCATTGCAATGAGGAATTGATGTAATTTGTTCATAAAATTTTAGCAGAAATTTGTGTGTGTGTGTGCCTACTCAATGGCATGTGCAATCCGGTGCTTGAATGAATAATTGGTATTTTTTACCAATTATGATGATTAATTTGGAGAAATAACTGATGTGTATGCCGATTTGATGGAAATTGGTAAAAATTTCATTGCATTGTGCCTTCGCAAATGCTATAATCAATTGTGTGTAATTGTACAAACCAAATGACAAATCCAATTTGATTTGGATGATTAGGGTTATCAAATATGATCAATTACTTTTGCAATGATTGTTGAAGCGGGCTTGGATTGGCTAATCTAATCACTCAAGGGGTGTGTATAGATAACCAATTGAAGTAACCAAAGCCAACTTTGTTCAAATTTTTTTTTGTATGCATACCAAATGATCTCAAATTGGAAGAAACATGGAAGGGAATGGATTAATAACATGAAAAAATGAAATAAAATCTTAAAATTCCAATGGGAATCGCGGAAATACAAGGTATGGGCTTGCTTGAAGAGAAATTGAGCATGTCGTATGCATGACGTCCAATTGCATTCAAATAAACATGGTACAATTGAATCAATAAGGATAAGAGATGATTAAAAGGAATTGTACATGGGTTTTTGGATTACTTTTAGGTGTATTACGTGCACTTCCAATTGAAGATTTTGTATCTCAATTATTGTTGCGTGAATTTTCATGGAAAAATTTGGTCATGAACTTGCATATTGAGAATGGGCATGAATTTGTGAGCATATATGTTTTAGAATTTTGTGCGAGAGTTAATTAGCAAAGAGAGGCGTGATATTGAAATAGTATAGTCTTCATTGATTTTTATAATTTCTCATGTCTTCTCTCTTGAAAATCTGCGTGGGAATGACTCGTAGGGATTTTTTCAAAATTGACCTACCTGGCAGTCGTTTGTCGGGTTGCTAACTTGCGCGAACCCTTTTGCCCACCTACCCGTTTGGCACATCCCACACACATGCTCACTGCTTGTCACTCCACCTTCCTTGCGCGTCGCCCACTTCACTCGCCACTTGACTAGCTTGGCGCATTAACATGACACACACGCATGCTTTAAACTGCATACCGATTAGCCATTCTCCTGCTCCGGGCTCCACCAACCCGCGAGGCCTTCGCAAATCGCCCTTCAATATCTGCATCGTTTCTGAAAAACAACGCAGGTCTGGCCATGCCTGGATTGGCGCAAAACACACTCACACAGTCCCGCCACACACACACACTGCAGGGCAGTGCAGGCTGCTCCTGATCCCCCTGATTTCTCTACAGTCTGCTGAGTCCGCCCGCCATAAACTCTCTCACACATACAACTGGTCCGTGACCCAACCGACCTGCCTGACTTTGCACTGCCATAAAAACACACACACACACACACACTCACAAACAACCTCAAAAATCGCAGACCCTATCTGTCACACACACTGCGGCACTGCTTCACCATACTCGACCCTGTCCTCGCTTTGTATAGTGCTGCCAAAGAACATTTTTTTTAAAAAAAAAACTGAATAAACCTTACAACATTGACATTTTAAACAAAACTCCAAGGAGGAAGTTCCCACTGAGACTTTGGAAAAAGAGGGACCTCTCAAATTTGTGGTAAGTCACCAAGTCTAGGATTGGGACAAATGTCACCTAGCTTACCCACAAAACCAAACAGTTCAGACAAAGATAAAATTGAGCTTAATCTTGAGTCAATCCAAGTTCGCATGATAAGAATGTTTGGACTCGTGTTGAGCGGATCCGCAATTCACCTTGGGAAGGAAGAGTTTTTGATCAAAATTTGCAATATTTTTGAGCTTCAGTGATTTGTGCTTCATGAAGTTTCCACATTTTGGATTTCCGAGTGGTTGAGTGTGACAATGTTACAAACCTAAATCAAGTGTTAAGAAACTCGTTGCATGTCACTCAATTAGGCTCTTTCAAGTGTTACCGACTTTTGTTTGTAAATGATCATTAAATTGTGGGTTTGCCATTGAGTCTAATGTGATGTGTCATTTGATCAAAATTAATTCATGTATGTACGCTTCACTTTTAAAAGCCACCACCAAATGATGCATTGATGCATGTTCAAGGGGGTGCATTAAAATTGAATTTGACATTGCTTGTCCCTTTTAGTGCTTGAAATTAATGAAAAAAATGGGAAAGCACTAAAATTGAGCTTCTTGATAGCAAAAAGGGATCACTAAAGTTTGGGTTTCACATTGCTTGATACATTTTAATGCTTGAATGGAATGAAAAATCATTGGAAAGCATTAAAATTGAGCTTGTTTTAATGAACACGAGAGGGCAATAAAATTTCGGGCTTATGATTGTTCTTAAATTCTTTTAGTGCTTGTATTGTGTTGACCATATGAATGTATAACACGAATCAATGATCTTTTTTAAAGGGATGTGGCAAAAGTGTGATTTCAAATGATCCAAGAAGGGGTCATCATTGCAATATTGAAAAATTTGGCTACTTAGAGCCATGCCAATTGTTTGGATTAAAAGTTGTATATATGCTAGCTCATAGCCTTGTGAAAAGTTTATTTTTTTCATTTTGAGCTAGTGTTTAACCAACTTTTTTGAGCTTTCAAGCACATACTTTGGCTATTGAGAGCCATTCACTTTCATTCCATTAAGAGTTTAAGTCATCTCTAGCTCATAGATTGCTCTAAAAATGTAAAATTTCATGTGAGCTAGTTGTTAGCTAATTTTTTGGAAAGCTTTTAATTGTAAAATTCGACTATCAAGAGTCACTTCATTTAATTCAAAAGTTGCATTATTTTCAGCTCTTGGCTTGTTTTTTCCATATTTTATTGAGCTAGAAATTAATCAAACTTTTAAACCATGCATAAGAGGTTGTAAAAAATTGAAAATTTTCTTATGTAGAAGCATTCTACCTCTCTCATTGCTGATACGTATGCATAAGTTTGTTACTTTAGAGCATCATGTGTATAACCAAAGGCACTTTTTTCCCTTGGGTTTTTTCCCTTTGGCAAATTCGGGTATGCAAGACCGTAGGTTTAGGTTTTCATTAATGTTTTTTGTGTGCTTTTGGCTTTCAATAATTGGCTTTTGTAGCTTGTGTTTACACTTAAATTCAAAAAGCTTGGATTGTGATAAAAGATCAAGAGACTTCTCTACACAGGGGATGCTTGCTCAAGGATGCACAAAGAGCATGAATAGGTGTAATCGTTCCATAATTTTGCTCTTTCTATCTCTTCATTCTCTTGCTTGGCTTAAGTAATTTTTGCTTCTAAACTATGGTTTTTTCATGTTCAAAAGCTAAGCATACTAAAGTTTCAACACTTTGCTTTGTGAAAATCAACTCATCAAAAAATTAGGTGTAATGTGTGCTAATCATAGGTAATTGGCCTTGACCTTAGGTTCATATAGGATCATTTCTCATTAATCCTAGACTCTTAGTGAATAGTCTTAATACTCTATTCATTTTTGACATGACCTAGGGCTATGATTAGGCTTTAGTCCTTTAGTCCAATTGCCATTAGCATCTCATGTTGGAAGCAATAAAGTGCTAAAAAACGAATCAATGAAGCAAAAAAGTGTCAAGAAAAAGTAGCAAAAATGCTACTAGACACATGAAAAGAAAATCTCTATGTCATGTTGTGTCTATGTGAGGCCTAGCGCCTTATTGGCACTTGGCAAGCGAGGGGAATCACCTTGGCCCGCTTGGTCAAGGCCCTAAACCGATGCCCTGGGCTGATAGGGGTTAGCCGTCGCCTTGGTAGGCTAGTAGGCTTTTGGAACACCTTCTTGAGGATTCAAGGAGCCGAGAGTCACACCTATACTTGCCTTGCGGTGATAGCCTTGTGATTGTGCTTTACTTTTTTCAATGAATGACAAAAAAAAACCTTCCATGAGCTTCAAAAAAGCTGTGACAATGTACTAATAGATTAGGAGATTTTTTATAGCCCGTAGACATGATAGATTTGAATGATTTATTAATATTGGTCACATAGTTTTGAGGCTAGTCAGTTTATGAACTTGCATTAGCCTAGGGCCATAATTGATTGCTTGTGTTTCATGCATAAAAATAAAATTTCAAGTGCTTTAATCTTCATGATAGTTTGATTGTTTTTTTTGCTTTCTGTTTTCTAGTTTTTTACTATGATTCACCCATCTTTTAGAAGCAAAATAATCACTTTGCATGATTGTTCATTTGTGCTTCATGTTTTATTCATTCTTGGTGGTCTTTGATGCTCATTACTTGTTCTTATGTTTTGCAGCTCAACATTTCTTCCATGGACTTGCTTTCTACCATGTCATCGTGTCTTGCTTTACCGGCACACGAGGACGTGCGCCAAATTAGGAAGGGGGGAATGTTAGCAGTGGCTAACATAGGCTACACCAATTGTTAGGAAATATGACGTAGCTAAATAGATATTTGAGTAGATTACTTAATGGAGAGAGATAGATTTCACATACAAGAGACTATAGAGTAGAGAGAGAGAGAGAGAGAGAGAGAGAGAGTACACACGATATACGTGGTTCACCCAATGTGGGCTACCTCCATAGGAAAGTAGCCACTCAATGGCTTTAGTACTTCAAAACAAGAAGTAGTTTACAAAGAGATTATACCCTTAATAGAGTTCCCGCCTTGCTTCACTCTCACCACCTCACACCCACCTTGTTGCATCAACTTCACACTATATAATATGTGTAGAAATGGCCTCCTTTTATAGGCCAAAAGGGTTGCCCTCTCTCATGAGAGGCAGCCATGTATAGCCATCCTTCTGTAGATAAGTCCAAATTGGACCCTCCAATACGCCCATGTGTGGCCACCCTTGAGAAGACAAGTCCACTTTTGAATTCGGCCACCGGCCACCGGCTATTGACTTCCGGCCACCGGCCACCGGCCATTGACTACCGGCCACCGGTCAACCGACCGGTCGTTTTTCGACCACTTTTCGGTCTCCATCCGGCCATAATATTTCGGCGAAGGAAAAAAAAAGTCTTGGGGGCTTCCGCCCCCGACACCCCTAAAGTTGCCCCTGAATTTTGGTCGTGAAAATTTTGGTTTTCAGCGAGTGATTTTTATTTTCGGTGAGTGATTTTCCTTCACGCACGATGGCTTCTCCTCATAATGGGAGCCTTACAAATGTGCGTTTTTACCACAGAAAATTACAAGGGGTAAATCAGGCTCCATACTTAACACCAATTATGCACCAAGTTGTGGATGTGCTATAGTGCACACTATTTCCTTTTCATTGTATAGGGCCTTGGGCTCATTTAGGAGTTCCAAAGTTGTATGAGTCTAGGCTAGAGAGCTCAACTTTATCCCATAGTTGAAGGGTTTGAGGCCCAAAGCTATAAAAGAGCCCTATGTTTAATGAGAAGTCATTCTTGGGTGAGTTCTTCTCTTTGTAGAGTGGATGGCCATGAGACTCATGGGCTTTCCATGCCCATGTAGCTCTTGATTTCTAATAATCAATTACACTTTCTTTCTTATTAGTCTTCTTTGTTTGATTATGTGGAGTGAGATTGTATTAGTATGATGGTAGATCTCCTAATCCCTTTTTTGAGTTAATCTATTCTATCCACACCATTGGCCATGGTGTGTGAGGGCTATGCCTTCCTTCTCTTCATCTCTCTCTACAAGGTGTGCGGTTAGTGTGCGTGCATACATGGTTGCATTGAGAGGTTGTGCCGGAATGGACACACTAATGAGGAGTAGGTATGTTAATTGCATGCTTGTCTAGCTGTGTGATTAAGAGTTGTGAATAGAGTGATTGATGTGAGAGGTTAATTTCAACCACGTGATTGTGTGCAAGTGATTAGTAAGTAGGAATGTGTTGTTAATTAGAGGAAGCCCTTTCCATGGCTTCTCTTTATGATGAGTAGAAGAATCCATTGAATCCTCTATGTCTATACATCTTAGGCTCGTGCTTCCATGCTCTAGCTGGGTTGCCAATCCACGATTTGACAATTTTGTGGGTTGCTATTAGGTCGTGCTACAACGCCTCCCTACATCGGTCACAATAGGGATTCAAAGGAGGGAAAATAGGGATCCAAAGGGGGGCCATCTACAAAAGAGCAATGTGCATCAATGGCCTTCAAAGACACTAAGGTTCAACCCATTAAGACTTCCAAAATGCTAAGGTTCCAAAATTCAAAGGTTATGTCCAATGGTCAAGCTTAGGATAAATTGGATGCTTGTGAGAATACTCAAAAGTCTTCCCACATCCCTATCCTTGAGGGGACGAGCCCTTTTAATAGGGGATGCGAGAGAAACACACACACACACACACACACACACACACACACACACACACACACACACACACACACACTAGTAAGCTCCCTTTACACATAGGGCATAGTGGACACATATCAGCTCCCTAGCCTAGTTGCCCCCAAGAGGTGCATTCAAATCCTATTGGATGGCCATAGAGGTGGACCAATGAGAATTAGGCTAGAGTAAATCTAGTTTAATTCATTCAAAAACACTTGATAAAAGAATCAATAGAAATTAAGCTCTCTAGAAGACTATCGAACAGTCTCCTAAGGGGTCCAATGAGCATTTAGCAGCCCAATGGCTTGCCTGATTCCTATTGGCCAAAAGACTAAGGGGTCCAATGAGAGTTTAATTGCATTATTTAAATACCTAAAGCTCTCACAAAAGGAGAAAGGGAGACACATGTCACAAGGCTATCACTTATGCTTCTTAATTGTCATTGGCTAAGCTTTGCAGGGTCTAGTAGGATGCCAACATGTGCAATTAGCAAGAGGGGTCCACCAACAGAGAGAGGTGGCTGATTTTTTCAAGGAATTCTCACTTACACAAACACACAAGCTTATGTGTGAAGTAAAGAAGAATATCTCTCCTTCTCAAGCTTTAACGGAAAGCTCGTCATCTACTCTAAGCTTGTGAGAAGGGAGGCCTACACCAACAACTCTTGGCTTTGTGATGCAAATCCAACCAAGAGCCAAGCTCCAATGCATGCTCATCTCCTCTACCATGCTAATTAATAAGCTATGATAGGCTATTATGAGTGATTATGTGAGGAGACATACTTCTTTGTCGTAAGAATACTCCTTCCTCTCGATCTACTCTCATACCCCGTTAGCTCTCACCATCTTCGAAGGTGTGTGAGGTCTGGGGTCTGAGACCCTGAAGCAATTGATGTTGTGTTTTATATGTGTGGGCTTGGTGCTTGAAGCTTCCATCTTCATTACACCAGCAAGTTATTGAAGGAACACAAAGCATTGTATTGTAAAATGTCTCCCTTAATGGGGAAAACCTATGATACAAAGCCTTTTGGAGGGGGGACTGGCTCCGTGTAAATCCGGTCCTCAACTGTTGTCAATAGCTTAATTTCTCTCTCTTTTTGAAGTATTGGTCATGCCTATCTAACTAGGTGTTATTCTTTTGTTGCTCTCTCCATCCAAGCACTCTTGCTATGTTCATTAGGAGTCTATTCTAACAAAATTCTCATTATGTCTATGTTATTTTCCGCTACACACAAGTTACTAGACCATTAGATGTTACATTGGTATCAAAGCAAAAGGTTTCTCTTTTCTTGCTCAAGAAGAGAAGTCCTCAAGCTAACTATAAATGGATGGTATTATTAATTGCAATTGAGTAAGTAGAATAAGGATTTTTCTTTCTTAATTGCAGGTGCGTTTGCTTTGTGCAGATAACGGGGCATCACCGTCGAGAGCTATGGTCTTAATAGTGGACTCCTATGGGGCTTGCCTACGGCTTAACCACTACTGAGCTGTTAGAAGCTTGACAGGAGCCGGTAATGTTTTGGTGTTGAAAGACCCTATCTTCTATTCCTTGCAATTAATGATATTCGAGCCATGTGTACAAGAGCTTGAGTGATTTTCTAAAGGGGTTAAGAGGAGTAGCAACTAGGGCTTGAAGTGCCAAAGTAAACCTAAAAAGTTTACACCTAAAAGTTGCTAGAATGGCTGACAATAGTAAAGAGAGTGAAATTAATTTTGATAGCTTCAGTTTTGCTAATGAACAGGCTACTAATGATGCCCCTATGCTTGTTAATTACCTTGTTTCTAGTCTTCAACAAGCCGTGGGCAATCCATCCCTTCAAAGTGAAGTGCAACGGCAGCTACGTGCTCATGGGATTCTCCAAACTCCCCACAAAGAAGAGAGAGTACCTAGGAAGCCTCCTTGTGAGACTTCCAAAAGAGGCCTCTCTCCGATAAGGGAAGAAGAAGAGGATCCGTACGAAGGGCTCAAAAATCTACTACTTGATGACTCATCTTCTTTGAAAATGAGGACTCAAGTTTCAATGGTAGATCCCCCACCAAAAGAGCGATAAAGAAGTGAGTCTCCTGCCACCTCTGCGGATATGGCTCCATGCAGACGGTGCGCAAAACACTCTCCAACACCCCCTAAACGGAGAAGACCATCGCACACTTCTCCACACCAGAGGGATGATAGAAAATAAGAGCAAAAAAAGGCGAGAAAGAGGTCATCTTCTTCTCCATCTTCTTCATCCTCTTCCTCTTATGAAGAAAATAATGGTGCAAATAAGGAGGAACAAGGGAAGAAAAAGGCGAGAAAGAGGTCACCCTCTTCTCCATCCTCCTCAAATATTCCTCTCTGGAAAAAGTGATGGTGCAAATTTTTAACCACCAAAAAGAAGAGGCCATAAGAAATCCTATGCCGCGTGGAAGAGGTTGTCCAAGCTCAAAAAGTTCAAAGAGGTAGGAAAGAACATCTCTTTCCTTACCTACGATGGCACCTTTGGTGCTACGGACAAAGTCTTGGCCTTCATCCAACAATTTGATGCGGCGTCTGGAGATGAGGGCTTCATGGAGTCCTCTAAGCTACGCCATGTAGCTATGCATTTTCAAAAGTCCGCCAGACAATGGTGGTCTAGCTTATGGGCAAACGGTGAAGCTCCCCGAACAAAGAGCTTCCATCATGAAGCAGTTTTTGGATACTGATGCCAAAGACAAAGTACTCACCGAATGGCAAAGCTTGCAGTTCTCTCCCTACGAATCTATCCACAAATATGTAGACAAGTTTTGCGACTTACATCTCAAAGCCACTATCTTCAAAAAGATGGATTTTGGAGAGCAAAAACAACAATTTTGTGTGGGTCTAACTGAAGATATGGCGAGAGTATGCTACCACCCAAAGGCCACACACAATATCTGCGGTCATACACCATACAATGGTGGCTTCACAAATCAATTTCCAACAAGGGGCTAAGAGAAATCTTAAACCCATGGAGAACAAGGACCGTAAAAACGAGCCTAAGGGGAAGGAAATTGTCCAAAATTCTCCTAAAGGCAACGCCAACAACAACAAAGCTAAGGAGAAGGGAGTTTATAAAGGCAAAAATAAACTCTCTCCTAAAGAATTTGAGCGTTATCGCAAAGATAACCGTTGTTTCAAGTGCGGGGAGAAAGAGCATGCCTATCGTACTTGTCTCAACAAGAATACACGAAATGAGCCACTCAGAGCTACCTTGGCCAAAATCCAAGAAGAGGATGCTCACCACAACGGATCTCCTCTATGCCATGCTTGGGGAAAGGTAAGAGAACATGATGCTTTTATTCTCTTTGACCCAAGTTCGACTCACAATTTCATATCCAGAGAGTTGGCCACCAAGCTAGGCATCCAAGCCTATGAGATGGGAGATGTCCTACCACCGATGGTGCTTTCAAAGGGCAAGAAGCTTCAGTCACTCCCTTAATTGGGAAATTGAGGCTCCATGTCCAAAGATATCTGGACAAGGATGACTTCTTTATCTCTCCTCTCAAGCACGAGGATGTAGTCCTAGGGACACCATGGTTTGATTGCATGACTACCAATGTTAAATTCCCTGAAAGGCAAATCTACTTTAGGTTCAGGAAAAAAGATATGTACATAGATGCTAAGGAGTTGATTAACACCATACCCATTGCACATATGCAAGCTTTCAATAAGGCAATAAAGAGCTTTATTTTCGTGTACATGATTTTTTGTTAAAGATTCTCAAAATGAACCTAATGCTTTAGCAAAAGAAAATATAAACAATCACAAGGAATTAGAGTTATCCAATTTTCTCAAGGGATTTCAAGATGTTTTTATTGACGACATCCCTTGTGAACTACCTCCTAAATGAGGCAATGATGACCATGCAATTGAACTTCTTCCAAGAAGTTCACCGCCTAATAAACCTCCTTATAGAGTTTCTCAAGCTCAACAAGAGGAGATTATGCGGCAAGTGCATGCGTTAGTTGAGAAGGGCATGGTTAGGCCTAGCTCATCTCCATTTTGTTCACCTGTGTTAGTAGTGCAAAAGAAAGATGGCAGATATTGTATGTGTGTCGACTATAGAGCACTAAATAGGATCACTATCAAGAATAGGTTTCTCATTCCACGGGTAGAGTACCTATTTGATAAGCTGCAAGGGTCAACCTACTTCACTAGGATTGACCTAAAAAGTGGCTACTATCAAATAAGGATAGTTGATCAAGACATTGTAAAGACCGCATTTTGTACTACGTTTGGTCTTTATGAATATATTGTCATGCCTTTTGGCTTGACCAATGCACCAACCACATTTACCCGCTTGATGGAGAAGCTATTCAGGCCTCAACAAACTTTTATTGGAGTGTTATTTGATGATATAATCATCTACTCTAATTCACTAGATGAACACAAGCAACACCTCTAGGTAATATTTCAAGTCTTACGAGAGAATAAACTCTATATTAATTGAAAAAAAAGTGAGTTTTTCTTACAAGAGATTCAATATTTAGGGCACATTATCTCTCAAGATGGCATCAAAATGGATCCATCAAAGTAGAGGTAATAAAAGGATGGCCTAATCCAAGGAATCTACATAAACTAAGAAGCTTTACAGGTATGTGTGCATACTATAGACACTTCATATAAAAGTTCTCATGACACAGACCAAGCTCTTCAACAAACAAATGAGGTGGGAAATTTTTCTTTTGCAATTTCATTTTCATATTGCTCACATTGTTGGCAAGCATAATCAAGTAGCTGATGCAATCTTAAGATGGTCGAGAGTGAATGCGGTTTCCATAGCAACTCACAATGATCTATCTTCTATGATAGATGAGTATGCTATTGAGAGTACCACAAACTACTAGAGTGCTCAGCTTTTGGTCACATCCGAACTTGCTTCTCTCACATTTTCAGCCATAACCTAGACCTATACACTTTCCTCTCCCAGCCAAAGTGTGGGCTCTCCATTGTGATTCTCATCACCACAATTTTGGAGCATCGAGAGTCACTCATCAGCCATACACATACTACATCACATGTAACTTTGGTCCCATAGGTCAAATTTGACCTCCGAGGACGATAATAAAATCTATCTATCTATCTCTCTCTCTCTCTCTCTCTCTCTCTCTCTCTCCTTTTTCTGTGGATCACGACACGCGGGCTCAGCTTTGAGATGGGATAATAGCCTATTGCGCATTGTGATCCACAAGTGGATATAGAAAGATTTCAAATCTAGTTCATGCCTTTTAAGCAACAAGCCTCAATATTATTGATGATGAAATAGTGTGTAAAATAGTAATCTTGAGATGTAGTACACACTCTCTCTCTCTCTCTCTCTCTCTCTCTCTCTCTCTCTCTCTCTCTCTTTCAGCCGTTTTTTGACCTAGTAGACAACAGTTCACTCTTTTGACCATAACTTGCTCATCCAAACTCCGATTTAGGTGATCTATAGCCTCAATCGAAGAGCACGAAGCCCTCTACGCATTGATGTAAAGATAGAATTTTTCTGTGTAATGGAAGGCTTTGCTGTAACAGTCTCTCAGAACTGAAAAAACTGTCAAAACTTTGCATTTTTGTTGCCGACTTGAAGGCAATGTCAGACAAAACTCGCAAGAGTGGAAAAGCCACACTCGCCATGGAGAATGATACAAAATCTCCAAGGAATTTGGATGCTAATCCAACCACATTGTCTACAACAACGGAAGCAATGATCATGGCTTACTTGATCTCGTTACAAGAAACCGTCAACAAGCAAGGTGAAGAGTTGCGCGCACTTTCAATAAAGAATGGTACTTTAAGAGTTCTCGTTGTGGAGAATGAGCACCTCAAGAAGGTTCTTGAAATGCAAACAACACGCTTGATGCATCTTGAGAATGAAGTTCAAGAATGTAAATGCTCTCTTGTTGACATGAATGTAGTGAAAGAGCGCTTGAGCAAAGTTGAGAGTGATCATGTATTGAAAGAGGAAACGATAGATACAATACGACATGATGTATGTGAGATGAGAAATGCATCCAAATCATGGGCTGATATATGTAAGGATAATGTGGTTTCTACATCTCCTATCACGCAAGCCGTTGTCCAAGCAAAGAATGTAGAGCATGTGGACACTCAAGAATTGCAAGAACGACAAAAACGCTCAAAGAACATCGTCATTCGTGGAATCAAGGAGGAAAGCATGGAAACACCCCAATCTCTTGCGGTTGCTATTGAAGAGTTTTTTGCTACACACTTTGGCATGTCAGGAATCATGGCTTATGGTGCACATCGAGTTGGAAAACAAGGAGTCCCTCGCTCGGGAGAAAGACCTATTGTATGTACCATGGCTGATGAGGTAAAGAGAAAGATCATCCTTGACAATGGTTGGATCTATCTCAAAGGAACGGGTTGTAATGTATATGAGGATCGCACTCTTATGCAACAAAATGTACGTCGCAAAGCATACGAGGAAAGAAGCAAGAAGGTTAAGGTATCATCTCAAGAAGAAAAGGCACTTGAGGAGGATGCAAGTCCACCCAACAAATAGGGACACATGATCTATGAGACCAACTCACGCTTGCGAATAAGCTTTTGAAATTGTAACGGGTATCCATGGAATGCGGGAATTGGCATTGATGAGCTTACCAATGACTCCGATGTGATACTTCTTGTCGAAACATGGGAGAATGATGCGCAACGAATTCTTGGATTTGACAAATACGATGTGCATTCTTTGATGTGGGCCAAAAATGCAAAGCAACGAAGAGGCCAAGGAGGCGTAGCATGTATGACCAAAAAGGGTTTGAAAGATGTTTCCATTGTCAAAGAAGATAAGTATAAACGCTACTTATGGCTGAAAATCAGCCCACCAAATGGTCAAGTCATGTTTGTGGCCGGCTGTTACATTCCTCACTATGACTCCAACTTTTATGCTCGCTTGAATATGGATAGAGATCATCCCTTTGTTGAACTAGAGGAAGACATTGCTCATTACAAGGATCAAGGTGAAGTCATTGTTTTTGGAGACATGAATGCTCGCACAAATATGTTACAACACGACACACAACAAGTCGACATGCCGCATGTCTCAAGAAGAGTGGATGACTCATACATGTATAATCGAAGTTCTAATGATGCAAAAGAAGTGGATCACTATGGAAATTCACTTCTACATATGTGCAATAGTACCGGAATGCTCATTGCAAATGGTGTATCTCTATGGCAAGGTACCAATGACTTTACATGTAGAAAGCACAATGGTGCTAGCGTGATTGACTATATGTTGTTCTCAGAAGCCACTCTAGAATGCATACAAAGCTTTACACTTGGTGAATGGAATCCGGAATCGGATCATAGGATGTTATGTATTGACCTCAAGTGTGGTAAACGGCCCGAGCATGTAGCCTCCAATCATGATGCGAATCATTTGTACCTACGTCTAGACTTCAAACGAGCACTTATATATGATGATATGGTGGACCAAATGTTAAGCATGATAGAGCATCAAGGGAGCCCAACATTAGAATGCAAGTGGAAAGTTTTCAAAGAAGTAATTTTCTCTTGTGCGAAGGAATGCTTTTCGGCGAAACACATGTCTTGCAAAAGGTCTAAGAAGGGTAGCACCAAGAAGAAATGGTTTGACATGGAATGTAGTCAAGCCCGAAAACACTTGCTAAGATTGGATGCAATCAAAGAGAAGGAAGTTTACTTGGAATGTTCACACACATACAAAGCACTTGTTCAAAAGAAGAGGAGAAGGTGGGAAGTCGAAAAACAACTTCTTTTAGCACAAGAGAAAGCACATGCATGTGGCAAGTTTTGGCAAAATCTAAAAGGCAAGCGCGTTGAGAGCTTTGGTGACTTGACTCTTGAGGATATGTATATGCATTGTAAGAACCTCTATCAGCAACCCAATTTTGATAAGATGGAGGGTTGTAGCTCCCTTCCATTTATGTCTCCCTTCTTTACCATTGAAGATGTATGCCGCGTGCTTGAGAAACTTGCTACTCGCAAGGCAGGTGACCTTCAAGGTGTCAAGGCTGAAATGATTAAATGGACAAGCAAGAAAACACGATATTGGATATGCGATATGTTTAACCTTGCACTTCAGTATGGCATGCCTCATGATTGGAGTGAAAATTGGATCAAACCTTTGCACAAAGGAGGAGATGTAAACAATGTGAACAACTATCGCACTATAATGGTTGGTTCTTTGATGGCAAAGTTATTTGGATGTATCATGGAGATGAAGATAAGTGAATGGGCTGAAAAGAATGGCAAACGTGCGCTTGGCCAAGTAGGTTTTCGAAAGCATCATAACACTATTGATCACCTTGTCACTCTTCGAGTTCTTATGGAAGCGTCTCGATTGAAAGGAAAAAAGTTGTATTGTTGCTTTGTGGATTTCAAGAAAGCTATTGACATGGTACCGCGAGGAAATCTTTGGAGACGTATGCAAAGCCTTCAAGTGCCGAGAGAATTTATGCATGCAGTCTTTCGCATCTACCAAAAAGTGATATGTCGATTACGTATGGGAGATGGAATTTCAGAATTTTTTGCAAGCACTATTGGTGTCAAACAAGGATGCCCACTTTCCCCAACCCTCTTTGGGCTACTCATTGATGAATTGGAATACATGGTTCTTGATTTTATGCAGCAAGAAGGCATAGAAGAGGTTAAGATTGGAAATGCGGTGATCATGTTTTTGCTTTATGCCGATGATGTAGTGCTCTTGGCACATACCTTAGAAGATGCACAAAAGCTTATGAGTGTCTTGGAACGCTTTTGCCTACATAGCGGCCTGATCGTGAATGGATCCAAAACCAAGGTTATGCTTGTAAAGACCCTCAATGACGAAAATCCATGCATTGTATACAACAATGAGAAACTTGAAGTGGTAGATCACTTCAAGTACCTTGGCCTTGAGGTTCCATCCAATCATAAATGGAAGGATTGTGCAATGCGTCGCTTGGAAGCCGGAAAGAGGGCTTATTATGCATTTGAGAATATGTGCAATGCAGGAGAGATCAAGTGTTGGGCTCTCAAAAAGTACCTCTTTGACACATTGGTGACACCGGTGCTTCTTTATGGAGTGGAGGTGTGGGGTGGAAGCATCGGGAAGTCTACTTGGAAAGAGTTTGAGAATGTCCAAAAGCGTTTTCTCACCAACTTTCTCCAAGTCAAGACACAAACACCCTACATGCTCTTACTTCTTGAGTCCGGATCGCTTCCCATTGAGGTCTTGGGCATGGAAACGGTTGTGGAGTACATGCGTAAGACACAACGTAGCCCTTTGCATCGACTTCCTAGAATCGCATATGAAGCAAGTCAAAAGGTTCAAAAGACATGCAAGAGCAAAATACTAAGTTCGGGGTGGATGCTTGATATCAAGAAATGGTTTGGAAGATGGGATGCATGTCACTTGGTCAAGGATGCGTCGATCGACTCCCAAGTTAATGAGGCCTTCTTACAACGCCAATGTATCATGGCTTGGGAGAAATCCGGAGGTTCTCGCTTCAGCCATTACACCACACAAGTTGCCCCAAACTACAAATCTCTCTTCTTCTCGGAACGAGGTAACCGAACCCATTCCTACATCCTTGAGCCCATCCCGTTGAGTGCGATCCGCACCATTGCCTCCATTCGTCTTAGCTCCCATTCTCTACGCTACGAGACAGGACGTTGGGGCACTGGCGAGGAGTGTCATCGACTTTGCACCTTATGCCCTCGTCAAGTGCGAGAGAGTGAGTACCACACACTACTTGAGTGCTCAGCTTTTGACCACGTTAGGTCCTCTTTTCCCCATATATTCAGCCATGAGCTCTCCCTACATACCGTCCTCTCCCAACCACGATGTGGACTCTCTATTGCGACGCTCATTTCAGCCATTTTTGAGCATCGAGAGTCACTTATGAACTCCACTCACACCACGTGACATGTTCATTTGGTCCCATAGGTCATATTTGACCTCCCAGGACGATAATAGAACTATCTATCTCTCTCTCTCTCTCTCTCTCTCCCCCCCCCCTTTTTCTGTGCTCACCGGGCACGGGCTCAGCTTTGAGCCGGGATAATAGCCTATTACGCGTCATGATCCACAAGTGGATGAAGAAAGATTTTTAATCTATTTCATGCCTTTTAAGCAACAAGCCTCAATTTTATTGATGATGAAATAGTGTGTAAAATAGTAATCTTGAGATGTAGTACACTATCTGTGTGTGTGTGTGTGGATCACGGCGCGCGGGCTCAAAACCAAGCAAATAAAATAGTCCATCGCACGCCGTGATCCATTTTTGTGACATCCCTCTCTCTCTCTCTCTCTCTCTCTCTCTCTCTCTCTCTCTCTCTCTCTCTCTCTCTCTATCTCTTGCAGAGGTCATCTATTCGGTTATCTCTCTCTCTCTCTCTCTCTCTCTCTCTCTCTCTCTCTCTCTCTCTCTCTTATCATGAATTCAAGTGTGCATTTGTTACTATAAATGTACACGTATTTTTCGGTTGTTAAAAGGTACTTAATGTGGTTGTACCACCCATTTAATGCATGTCCTTGTAACACATGTACAATAATATTCGGCTCGCTTTGTTAAAAACGCCAACGGTAATGTCTATTATTGCATGAAAAGGGGAGGGGAGGAGAGAGAGAGAGAGAGAGAGAGAGAGAGAGAGAGAGAGAGAGAGAGTAACTCGTGTGGTCAAGCTAAATACAGACCTTGAGAGAGAGATAGAGGCTAGAGAGAGAGAGAGAGAGAGTTAAGAAGGCCTCTGCCTCTTTCAAGGTGCAAGAATCAGAAGCTTGAAGACCCAAAACAACATTCCCAGTCCTGAACCTCTACTCCAACAGCAATGTCTAGTCCTGGCAAAGGTAAAGTCAATCTCTTCACTTTCATTTGGTCCATAGTTTAGTTGTGTCTAGGGATTCTTTTTCAAAATGTAAAACACCATTTCACAATTCACCAACCAACATTGGAACACAGTAGCTAGTAATGTTATGGAGATCCGTTTACATACTCTATGCGTTGTGATCCTCTTTAAGATTTACAAACCTTTTTTTTGAAGAATAATATTGTAGGTATTTCACTGCATGAAAGCCCGTTAAGTGGATCACGACGCGCCAATAGAGTTGTGGACGTTCGTTTACATACTCTATGCACCGTGATCCTGTTTTGAAATTGTACAAACTTTTTTCTGAAAAAAAATATTCTTTGATGTTTTGGTAGCTATTATATTTTATGAAAGCCCATTAAGTGGATCACGGCGCGCCTATAGCTGTGTGGATTTTGGTTTATGTACTCTGCGCGCCGTGATCCACTTGTATCGCTTTTGCTCTTCACAACTATAAAGCAGTTTTGCATTTTAACCATACTAATCATCTTATGTTATAGTCTATATGATTAGTTGGGAATAACTGTGAGATACCTAGCTATAGCTTGTTCAAAACTTATATGATCATTTGGTGCTCTCCATTTTATTTATGTTTGATGAAACTTATACTTGTGAGTATGAAATAAATGGCAGGATTAAGATCACATAGGAGGAAGAGGTAGAAAATAGATCCCGAGCACATTGTTGGCCAAGCAAACCTTCCGAGAAGACTGCCGGAGCTGTTGAAAACATCAATGAAGAGGAATGTAGGCTTCACAATACCCATTGATATATTTGCTGCAAAGCCTACCATGACTTTGGAGGAGGATCCTGCCCTGAGTTTGGAGGAGCTTGATACTGATCCATCTGTAGAAATGGAGTCCCCTTCTACTCCAAAATTTACTTTACTGAACTCGCTTAAGAGAGAAGTGGATTTTTCAACACCTACTTTGCAGAGTGCCCAATGTGTTGCAACAATCCAAAAGAAAAAAGAGATAGTTATTTATGAAGCCCCTACAGTGATTGATGAAAGGCTTTTAGATTTTTCAGTTTCGTCTGGGGCTGTTGACAAGTTTGATTTGGTATCTTGCATGTTTAATACTCCATTCAATCTTGATGTGTTTATAGCTGAACAAAGTGAACACTTGAAGCTAGAACGAGAGAATTTTGAGCTTCACACTCAAGAGGGCAAAGTTAATGTTGGTGAAATGGTGGTAGTCCATTTAAAAGACTGTGATCCTAAAAGACAGTCTTACAAGAAGTATAATCAACTGCCTCTTATGTACAGGCCCCATTGGTGTAGCTTACATGAACGGGAGTGCAAGCTGATTCAAGAATCCATCGGATTTCTAATATTTTTAAATGGATTATTTACAAGTCTTATGAAAGACACTAAGGAGGTCATGGAGGAACACGATTTAACAACAGATGAAAAAGAGGAAAAGAATGAGGAATATATTGAAGTGATAGAGATGGAGGAGTCCATTGATCTTGAAGAAGAAGCAAAAGAGGTGAAACGAAGCAATCTTCTCTCAGTGAAAACCTCAGATATCAAGCTACCTCTAGATGTGTCAGGTTTCAATGAGCGGCAAGCCACCTAAATGCTACCAAAAGTGCCAGAGTTTAAATTTGGAGATAGGTCATACATTTTTCTTCATGATATACAAAGTATTTTTTGTTTATGGGAGGACTTTGCACTGGCCACTATCTCCAAGTATCAGGAGGAGAGGAATGGATTTGTTTTAGATGACAGTAGTGATGACGAGGCAATGGAGATCTCTAGTAACCCACTGGATTGCCTTAAACTCTGCTTTGAAAAGGTAGAAAAGTATAAAGAAAGCCTTCCTGATGAAGCCACACTTCAAACTATTTGAAATAAGCTTAAGCCATCAACTAGTAAATAGGATATGGAGGATTCGTTTAAGCGACCAGTGCAGGAGTCAACCGGATCAGTCAAGCTATGGAAGGATGAGCTTTTTTTGCAAGATGAGAGTTTCATGATATAAAATCCTACCCCCCCCCCCCCCCCCCCACATCTCTCTCTCTCTCTCTCTCTCTCTCTCTCTCTCTCTCTCTCTCTCTCTCTCTCTCTCTCTCTCTCTCTCTCTCTCTCTCTCTCTCTCTCTCTCTGTCATCGACTTTGCACCTTATGCCCTCGTCAAGTGCGAGAGAGTGAGTACCACACACTACTTGAGTGCTCAGCTTTTGACCACATTAGGTCCTCTTTTCCCCATATATTCAGCCATGATCTCTCCCTACATACCTTCCTCTCCCAACCACGATGTGGACTCTCTATTGCGACGCTCATTTCAGCCATTTTTGAGCATCGAGAGTCACTTATGAACTCCACTCACACCACGTGACATTTTCATTTGGTCCCATAGGTCATATTTGACCTCCCAGGACGATAATAGAACTATCTATCTATCTATCTCTCTCTCTCTCTCTCTCTGTAACTCACTCACTCTCTCTCTCTCTCTCTCTCTCTCTCTCTCTCTCTCTCTCTCTCTCTCTCTCTCTCTCTCTCTTTCACATACACAAACACTTCTTTTGTTTACAGTCATGGATTGCTGAAAAGGACGACTTTCTTCGTCGTTGAAGAAGAAAATTTCCTGGTAAGGATGCAACTCTAGGACAATATCTTCCTAGTTTATGTGAGGCACCCATCCTAATCTTCCACAACGGAATGTCACAAGAGGGGAATACTGCGGCCTATGCTTTCAAGACATTATCTCGCTTCTTAGGTGGTCCAATGCTGCCACAAAATGCTGACAACGTTATCCTCATCAACAAGGTTTTTGGGAGATAATGTTTTGGTTACTCGCCAGGATATACTGGGGGCCGTGCAGCATATTACTACACATACACAACAATGGAATTATCTTTAAGGAAAGAAAACCCTACTAAACTCTTAGAGTATGGCAAACATTTAATGATCAGATACAAGGGCGAGGTTCCAAATGATACTTGCAAATCATCAAAATGTTGAAATAGTTGTGGTACATATTGAATTTAGTTCTATACATCTGATCATCTAAACTCTAACTCTCTTGTTTCATCGATGATTGGCATATTGCATTGTCTCTCTCCACTTGATTTGACTTTAAAGAGCACTTGAGTTGTTGAATGCATTTGCTCGCTTTCTTTTTTGAAGTTGTGAATGTTTGATTGCCTGTACGATTGCTGAAGAGGCCAATACTTGATTTTGTTGCATGCGATGAATGATTTTGCGACAAAACAACTGCAATAACTCCTTTCGAGGGCCTCCATGCTATGTGTGTCCAAAGTAGGCATTTCTAGCCATGTAATGAGACTTCTCCAGGCCCTGGGTGTTCCATATACTTGGATTCCCATACTTTTGGATGAAGTATGGAAAATGATTAAAAATAATGTACTGCAAAACAAGAAATTTATTTAGAAATTTAAACACAAAACTAGTACTAAGACTATCTGAGGTGCTTTGAATTTACCATGTAATGAGTGATTTGAGTGTCAGTCCATGCTGTCTTGAAGGATTTTTTCAGTAGCTAAAGGTTCTGTTTAAACTTGCTGAGATTATCCTGCGACCAATCATCATTCTCACACATTTGAAATAATATGTCAATGGAACGCCACACATCACCCTTTGCATTGCGAGTTGTTGGCTCTTGGTCTTTCACTGCTAAATGAAGTTTTTTCCAGTGCATATACTCAACTTTGCTAATGTAGGTAGAGTGATATACTCTCCCTCACTTTGTTAGCTTCACATATTTCATACCTTGAGGTTTAGATAGAAAATGGCGTGCCTTGACCCCACCTATGGATGGTTTGCAGGGTACATCTTTCTCATTGGTTGACATTTTTTCGTCCCACTGTATTTTAACATTGTCCCCATGAGGACCAATATCTGACAAAACTAGTTCCAAAGCCTCTAGAGTGACTTGTCGTTCAGATGACTTTTGATTTTCTAAGAAAACCAAATGTACAGATATACCAACTTCTCTACAATTTGGCAGAGACCATGCATTGTACAAATATGGACATTAACAAGTCGTATATCCAGAACTGGTTGGAAATTAGAGTCTTGATTGTGACGAGTAGGAGCCTTTCGCCACCACTTTGGGTCCATCACTTTTGCAGGCTCCATGCAATACAAGCATGGAGACTTTGCCATGGCACCCATTCCACAATTATACATACACTTCAGTGTTTTGAGGTCACCTACAAGATGCCATTGAACTTGAAAGTCTCCTCTTCCATCTACAGCCAATACCTCTCCTCGATTCATCTGCCTATCAATGATATCTGGAATAGGGGTTTGATGGAACACCCAAAATAAAATGTCATGGTCTTCTTTCTTTACCTACAAGATCAATCCTTATGACATATGAAAAATAAATCTAAAATTTAGGTACAATAGAGGGCTTGCTAGAGCTGCAAAATTGGAGATAACTGGATTACCTGAAATGCACCAAGCCACCATATGTTTGTTTCTGATTGAACACTGAAGTATGAAGAGTCATCAGTGGGACATTTGGAAAGATCCCTATTCATTAATGTGATTGTAACTCGCTCTAGCTTCTTCTCTTTAAGAATCTCACACTCATCTAGCTTAAAAACAAAATGTAGAATGCCACCTGTCTCTTTGAATGTGATATTGTAGAACTCTACCATTCTAGTTTGCAAAAAAGTGAGGTCCATGAAGATATTGTTGTATTCATCATAAGTGACAGTAGTTCCCTGTGAGCTATAAATATCTTGAATATGAAATGGACATCCAATGAAGTCTGTCTGTTCATTATTGAGCTGTAGTCTTTCCTTCCAAACACTTGCAGCATTGGTAAATGCTTAGACTTTATTCCCTTCTTCACAAACATGGAAGAGATAGACTGTTGAATAGTTGAGTAACCTCTTTTACTAACTCCAAGGGAGTCCAATGTACCCTGTATATGCTTGGCAGGCACTGCATTCTTTGAAATGAATCTGTCAACGACATCCCGTTGCAAAACCTTAAACTTTTTGTCATGCATGATATCCTTTGCAAGACCACTAGTTATCAATGGCTTTAACTGCTTTCCTACATTGGCCTTCGGGTCTATGTTTTCTTTGTCTGGATAGATGGAATCTCTACAAAGAAAGCATAACTAACATAAACAAAAACTTAGATTAGTTTAAATTGATTAGATAGTTTACAATGCTCACCTCAATGCTTGGATTCTTTTCTTAAGGCCGCTAGAGCCTATCTTCAACGTTTCAAGATTCCGTAGTTTCTTCTTTCGCACACAAGTGCCTAACATTGTCTCTTTGTTTTGTAATGACTGTACCTTTGTTCTCAAGACCTGTGATTCTTGTGTGCGCTGCATTACAGTCTTTTGGTCCTCATGATGCAAGTTTGAAAGTCTCTGAATCTCATTTGCTTGGTGCTTCACCATGTCTTTATAAGTTTCTGATTTGTTGTTTAGAGCTTTACAGTAGCCAAGAAATCCATTCTCTCCATTACCTACAAAGTTCAATACGTTAGTGGGATTTGAAAATACTGGGAAAGCATTGGTCATGGGATTCAATGGATAGAGTGAGCCTTTTGTCCAAATATCTAAGTGTTTTGCTCCCTTTTCTCTAAGTCTCTTTGTTGATCGGTGTCACTTTGATGTTAGTTTTGCCTCGCTTACACAGTGGCGTATATTGGGGATCCAGGTCAATGTGTAGATGATAGAAGGGTCTTTTAAGGAGGACATTTGTGGGGGTGGAAGAAGAAGCCATGTATGCAACAGGGCAAGAAAGGGAGGATTTTTTTAAGGTCAATGCACAAACAGTGAGAGAGTAAGGAGAGAGCAGGTTTGGAAGGATACGTCCTATTTCCTTTAATCATACATTCGATGTATAGGAAACTCCCTCCAATTCTAGGACTTTCATTAAATGCAACTGAAAACGATTTATTCTTCAATCATCACGGCCATCACAGTAGGGATCCAAAGGAGGGAAAATAGGGATCCAAAAGGGGGGGCCAGCTGCAAAAGAGAAAATGGTTTTCGAGCAAGCGCCTCTAGCAAGTCTATGGGGGAGCCGCTTCTAGCAAGTCTATCGGGGGAGTGGCCCTTTAAATTCAGTCTCTAGGGTGGAGAGATTGACGAAAAGAAAAAGAGTTTTTGTGGTATGAATATCAAATCAGTGAAATGTGATCACCCTTGTTTTAAAATAGTTTAATGATATGCAGGAGACAAGTTCCTTGAAAGTAGAGATGCACCAATCAAATGGTATTAAGAGTAGTATAACAAGCGAAGTTCATGCTTCTACCTCCCCCTTTTGAGCTTGATAAGCACAATCTCCTTTTCACAAGCTTTAGAAAGCATAAATTGGAATCTTGCTTTCTTTTTAGCTTCAGCCGGACTACAAGATATTCAAGATATCACTAATACTTTAAGTGACAAGCGGGACTCGGCTCTTATGTTAAGTGGTCAAAGCTCTTGACAATGCAACTGGTGCGGTGGGGCTTGCATGAGACGTGCTCAGCGCTCTCTCAGGCTCCCCAAAGGCCAGAGCCGCGCTGCCCCCCACAAACTTAATCTGCCAAAGTCAACGTTGGCAATCTCTCTCTCTCTCTCTAGAATTATTTTGCGGACCCCGATTGGGGAGGAGGAGAAGATTTGCTCAGAAATTTTGCTCGTACCTCATGAAAGGCACGACAGACCTTTGACACACACGCGCGCGCGCACAGACCTTCCATACACACAAACACACACATACACAAAAGAGCTGTTCACGCGGATCTGCGAATAGATGGTGGTGTTTCTGCGACCATTTTTTATTAGCCGGGTAATTACATGGAGCGGCGGGCAAACAGAATAGTGAAGGCGGTGGTGTTGCTGGCGGGGATATTGGTGGGTGTGTTCCTGTTACTATGGCTGCTTCTGTGCTTGGCAACCTGCTTCTCCAATTACCTCAGGCGCCTAGTGCTCGCCATGAACGACGAGGCAGCGTCCGCAGATGCTACCGACGATGATGAGCAGCAGCAGCCGACGCCGCACGATGATCAGCTGGACAAGGCTTTCATCGACAAGCTGCCCCTAGTGGAGTACCACGCGGAACAAATAACAGGTAAACACGAAGGCTCAGCTATTGGAATTCGAACTTTAGCCATAGAATGCGGGGTCTGCCTTGCAGAGTTTCAAGAAAGAGAGGCGCTGCGCCTGCTGCCGACGTGCCAGCATTGCTTTCACCCTACTTGTATCGCCACATGGCTCTCCTCCCACAGCACCTGTCCCCTCTGCCGCCGATCTCTAGCAGCCTCTCCTGCTGCTGCTCCTCCTCCTCATATTGCAGCTGGCCCGCGTCTCTTTTCCGTGGTCAACTTAAATGACATTGGGGGCTCACCACTTGCAAGAGCGTAAGGCATTAGTGATCGAAGGCCCTCCCTCAATTAATTGTCACCACTTGATGCGCATGTTTGCACTGCCACTGGCAGGCCAAATTTCCCTGTAAGCGTGTAGCTGATGGCTGTTTAAGTTTGGGCATTAAGAGGACTTTCCTACCTCGACTGATTCCCATGGTGATGGTGATCATGTATTTGGATCATTGGGTACTTCGTCTCCGACCAATTACTGTGGAATACACACCTCAAAAGTTTGAGGATGAAATATTTGTGTGCTCTCAGCTCTGCTAAGCTTCTGATGGGAAAACATGAAAAGTATGTCGATCCCTATTCCATAGCAGTGCTCGAAGTAAACATTTTTGGCCTGCGAAAACCAGGCAATAGAGGAAGCCTTACTTTTACTTGAGTGGTCCCCACGTGGACGGTCAAGGTATTTGTCAAATCTTTGTGCTATGCAAAGCATTTTCAATCACTGAAGGCCACGGCCACTTTAAGCGGCTCCCTTCATCCATTTGAGTCCAACTTTCGAGTGGTAGCTGGAGGTGTGGGGTGGAGGGGACACGTAGATCACGGGCCATTGGAACGTATGGCGCCAACATAATCGTTTAGAGCATGGGTTTCATATGGGAGTGCGGACTGGCCCAAATTTGCGACCCTACAGAACTTATTAAGTTTCCTAAATTTCCAAATGTACAACACGAATCCTCCGAATCGTAGATCCCATTTGAACACGCCCATGTATATAGTGTGGAGGGAGGGTTGAGCCTGCAACTGTGTGTGTGTGTGTGTGTGAGAGAGAGAGAGAGAGAGAGAGAGAGAGAGAGAGGGAGAGTGAGTTGGGCAAGGCTACAATTTGTGTGTATGTGTTGTATGTGTGGGGCGAGGTGTGTAGTACCAAGGCCAGGGTGAGATCCTCACATTTGAAGAACTTTATAGGCTTATCATGAAGACTATGTAGAGTGGTAAAGTGTTTTAAGGCTCTATGGTTGCTATGACGTATGAGTGTCATAGCAACCCACCTTGCAACTAGAAAAGGCCATTTCAAGTTGCTTCTTGCTCAACCAAGATATGCATAAGCTTCCAACCATGAAGGAAAAACCACTAGTGGGCGTTGATGTGTCATAACAACCAATCCACTCCGAGTCGAAAAAAGGACGTAAATTTTTATTTGGAAGCAATGATCCCCCCTTGGGATAAAGCAACCCAAGATGTATAATACCACTCAAGTACCAAGATATCTATTTAACTACCTTCCAGTGTGTAGACCTACCATAGACTTTGCAAAAAAAAAACTCAACTACCAGACTACATATGAACATGTGGCCTCGTAATGCTACAATAGCCTGCTGATCAATCGTACCTAGCTAGGTATGTGGTGCCTCCCGAGCAGAAGCTCATGATGTTATGCATTGTATGAAAAACACTGGAAAAGACTCCATTTTCCTACATGAGAAAATTTCTAAATCTTCTTGTGCACCTTCCATGGTCTCATATTAGACATGGAGTCTTGTTAGATGCTCGCAGTCTTCAAAGTGACACCGAGTACTTTCGAGAAGTTTGCCAACGGAGAGTGACATCAAAGTGGTCTCCCACATAATGAAAACTAAGCTTTCAAACATGTCGCCATAAGAGTGCAATAGGCCTCATGATGCTACAATAGCTTGCCAACGGAGAGTGATATCAAAGTGGTCTCCTACATAATGAAGACTAAGCTTTTAAACACGTCTCCATAGGAGTGCAATAGCCTTGTAGTATTTGCAACAATGGCTCAGCGTGATTTGTTTGAGACCAAGGGGTCCACCTTTCAAAATACTTTAGCACGTGAATTCAAAAGGTTTTTATAAAACACCTCTGCACACTCACTTTTCCACGAATTACAAGATCGCTTTTCTTTAATAAAAATGCACCTTTTGCAAAAACTTTCATTTTTAAACCCCTCTTCTACATGTAGCTCTTTAACTCCTTAAGATATAGAAAACCTCTTTGGGTGAACTCTTGTGCTACAATTACATATTTTGAGGTGGACCTTTGCAATTTGAGACAAAGCACTACCTCCATCAACATGCTTAAATTGTTTTCCCAAATACTGATGCTAAAGCCCCAAATCTGACCTTTCAAAAAATAATTTGAATTGGCCTTAGAATCAACAATATGTTCCTCTTTTAGGAACATGTCAACCACATAGAGCACAATGGTTAGAAACATATCATCCACATGCTTGACATACAAAGTACTCCTAGTTTGAATATGTTGAAAACCATGTGTAACCAAGTAAGCTTTCATAGCAAGTGGACAATGTATTGCCTTCTTAAGCTTGCACACCTTGTTTTCCTACCCTTTTGAGCAAAATACACTTCCTCATGAAAATCACATTAAAAAAGGTAGTCTTTATGCCCACTTGATGTACATTCCAACTAGTATGACTTGCAAATGCACGAATTCTATAAATGGTTGGTCATACGACAAGTGGGACCAAAAGTCTCATTGAAATCAATGCCCTTCGCTTAAGCAGACCCTTTTTGTAAGTGTAGCCTTATAGAAATCAACACTATTTTCAAGATTACACTTTAACGCAAAAACCATGTAATACCAATGACTTTTTTCTAGAAGGCAAGCAACATAAAGACCTTGTGCCATTCTTCACAAATAAAAGTATAATAGTCAGATTTTATTTAGCCAACCAAAATTTTTCTTCATTAAAAAAATACTCTTCCTCATCATGCATACTAGACACAACCAAAACAATACAATCTGATACATGAGAGGCATGTTGAGAGTCTAAACAAGCATGAGGAAACACCCAATTTACTATCATGCAAGGTCTGTGAGAGCCATCTTAGCATAACTTTAGTTCATTCATTTTCAACCCTATCCCCATCAATTACATCTCGTAACGCTGCATCAAGCATAGATAATGTGTAACATCATTTGAAACTTACATAGGTTGCACATGTGCCTCATTAAGACTTACATTCATACTCCCACCATTAACAAAAGCTAAAGCATATCATAAATTTTATTTGAGACTGTTGTGTCCTAAGCAGGTACATAAGCCAAATTGAAGTCTCCTATAGAGAGTCTTTCCATGTAATAATTGTAGTAAATCTCAATGTGCTTTATGTGACTATGGAACACTAGAGTCCTCCCAATTGCCCAAGCACTCTAGCTATTAGTGAAGGTCAAGGTGGTATACAATTTAACTTTGAATTCAACCCAAAGGCATTCGAGGCCAAATGCATGCAGCAATAGTTGTGAAAGCTACCTTGTAGTCAACAACACAACAAGAAGTGTCTAATACTCATATTTCATAGCAGCTACCCTCACAACTAGAAGAGGACATTTTATGTTGCTTGTTGCTCAACCAAGATATGCATAAGCTTCCAAGCATGAAACAAAAACCACTAGTGGAGACTCATGTTTCATAGAAACATCTAGTGGATACTCATATTTCATATCAACTAACCTCACAACTAGAAGATTCTATTTTATGTTTCTTCTTGCTCAACCAAGATATGCATAAGCTTCCAAGCATGAAACAAGAAACACTAGTGGACATTCATTTGTCATAGAAACCAAAATCCAATTAGGGTCTAAAGAAGGATGTAAACCTAGAAGCAATGATTCCCCATTGGGATAAAGCAACCCAAGATGCATATTTCCACTCAAGTAGAAAGAGATCTATTTAATTATGTATACACCATGTGCTTTGCAAAAATTTTCTCACTAGCTAGATTGCAGATGAAATTGTGGCCTCGTAATGCTATTGTAGCCTACTAATAGAGAGTGATTTCAAAGTGGTCTATAGAATCATGAAGAATAAGCTTCATACCTATCTCCATAGGCTTGCAATCTTTGCAAAAATGGCTCAATGTGCTTTGTTTGGGACCAAGGGGTCCACCTTTCAAAATACCACAACATGTGCATTCAAAATGTCTTTATAAAACGCCTCTACTCTCTCTCTCTCTCTCTCTCTCTCTTCATACTTCAAAAGTGAGTCTAAAATTCTATACCCCAATGGGGAGTTTGCACTATATGTGCTTCCATGGCCAACTAGGATTGAGAGTCTAGGAAAAACATATCGATGAGACAAGAATCTAAAAATTCTATCTTGGGCACATTCAAACTCTTAGATCCACACCGTAGGTGAAGTAAAGTGATGGAACCAATAGGAATGGGTGAAAGATGGCTTTATGTTCCTTATTTTCTATCAAGTTCTTATTTAATGGACAACATGCACCAAGCACTATAGGATATATCGAAACCATGAGCAAAAATGTAATACAATAGTCATAACATTTATTCAAAAATTGGTTAAAAAATATAATAATAGAATAGGGTGCTTTTCTAGGAAATATCTATCAAACTTTAACCGTCAAAGTTTGGGTTTTTTTATGGAACAACATTCCTTGTAATTGTATCTACCAAGTGATTGTAGGACCTTGAGAAATGAGCTTTGCATTTATCGATATAATATATCGATATATCTTGTGTAGAAAAATGGAAGTACAATTAAGAAACAACTTTTCTTTTAAAAATCCATTAAAAAATGCTGCATATGGAAAAAGATACCAAAAAATCAAATTAAGCTCAATTGAAGTGCAAGACAACTTTTGCAATATATGAGCTATACTAGAATTACATTCAAGAATCTGTTAGGATCACAATACTATAGTAGTGCATGACACATTACCCCAATAGAGCTTTACACACAAAAAGTACTCCATTTATGTGACCAGTTGACATTGGTAACCCTAATGGTGAGTCTTTTGGAGACATATCTTGTATTCCATTAATAGTTCTTTTAGTTTACTGGCAAGATTTTCTTGCTCTGGTGATAGATGAGATATAAGATAAGACATAGAAAAATGCAACATGGAGGAATTTTCAATCATTATTAGTTTATTACCAACACTTGACAAGAAATGACACATAGAGTAATACAAAAAGAGTTCTTCTATTTCATCTTTGAAAGACAGATTCATAAATTCAATTGTACAAATAATCTATGAGAAAGTCATATGTTTTTCCCTTAATAGTAGTGCATGTGCACCATTGGAGTTCAAAAGTTAAACTATTATGCTCGTAGCTACGCTTTAATGAGGACCCTAACCCATATAACCACTCCTTACTGAGTACCACATCTCATATTCATAACTTGAAAATCCAAGGATATATGATATCCTTAAATCTCTAGAGATACACCATGTACTTATGTATACCAAACTTCACCATCATGGCCATAAAACATGGCTACCTTGTAGCGGTGGAAACTAGGTGTTTGGAGCAAATTGAGCCGCTTCACTAAATTATAATTAAAGCCGCTTCACTAACTTATATTCAGAGAAATTTTGCAAAGCACTATCATCCACCAAGATCCTCATGTTTTGACCGTGGATAAACCCATGTATATGCACCAACTTGTGTTTACCAAAATTTGGTTGCCATAGAGAGTCGTAAGACAACACTCGTGACTCACTTTGGAATGTGTTACTTCCACATTTAGAAAACAAGAAGAGGATTCTAGGGAAATAAATTGCACCAAAAGCACAAATTTCTCCCTACCCTCGGCACTAGATTTCCCCTTGGGACAATCCTTTTTATCGTGTCCACTTCCTAAGCAGTTAAAATATAACCTATCCTTCTCTACTTTTTTCAAACTCCTCAGTAGATAGATGGCCTCTATGCCCCTCGGGATTGATGGACGCATCAAATGTAGCTACCAAAGCCTTCCTCTTATTATGACCATGATATAGACATGCATTTGAATTGTAAGGCATATACAATTATTTTTCATTTGAATACGCATGGATATGAGCCTACAATATAGCTTCCTCAAGATTCATGGGATCCTAGGTTTTAACGTGCTTTTTAAGCTCTGGTGTTAACCCACAAATGGACCCACACACCTGTTGGAAGGCGCCGAGATCCTCAAGATTGAGGATTACATCACAATAGTGTGAGATATACTCAAGAAGTATCTTATGCTGATGCATAGAACACTTACCTCATGAAGTCCACTTTTCATTTGCTTCATTGGTCGGGAAAAAATATTTTCTAAACACATGCTCAAAGGCCACCCATCTATGTGGTATGATGCCCTTCTCCTTGAGCAACATCCACCATTTATAGGATTTACCCTCTAGTGTTAGACTAGTTTGCAGTGCCTTGACTGCATCCAGAGTTTGTCCAAGATCATGAATAATGTTAGGCCTATGGTAGGACCAGGGAGGAAAAGGCCCTGAACTACACATGCTTGAGTAGTTTAGGTCCATTCCCTCCTTGTTCCTACCATATGTATATATTAAAGGAGCACAACAAAGATAAGTTGAATATATTCTTGAGAAAATGGGATGGAATTCATGATCTTATATGAGCTCCATATGCAGTCAAGGAACTGAGAACTAATACTACTAGGTAGATCCTATAAATGCTAGGTGTTACTCAAGGAAGTAACACAAGTTGAAATGGTTCATGAGTGTTGTCTTACAACCTCTATGTGGAAATTAAGTTTTGGTCCACATAAGCTATGCATGGGTTTATCCAAGGTCATAAGATGAGAATCCTAGTAGACAATAGTGACTCACAAAATTTCATTAACTATAAGTTAGTGAAGCAACTCAATTTTTCCTAGACACCTAAATATCCACAGCTACAAGGTAGCCATGATTAATGAACATGATGTTGAAGTGTGGGTTACACAAGTAAATGGTGTACCTCTAGAGATTCAAGGGTATCATAAATCCTTGGATTTTTAAGTTATGAATATGGACCGGGAAAATGTGGTACTCATACGGGAGTGGTTAAACGATAGAAAGTGAAAACACACGACAACCCACACACACCTCTCTATAGCTCAAGTGGAATCAAAACACCCTGGTCCTCTCAAAACATCACATTGAACAACCAAAATTCACTTCAATCACTCATCTACACATATCCAAGCACACAATCACACACAAAAGCACATCTTATTGCATTCCAACAATTGTAATTGCTTCTTGATTCTCAACTACACGTATAACACCTCTCTCTTTTTGCACGCACTAACTGGCTCGAGGGGCTCATACATAGCCTACACACATCAACACACCCTGCCAACGGGTTGCCATGACGGATGTCTATAGCATAACTTTCTAGCACTAGCATAATGTCAATACTCAGGGAAGCGACTCGGATGGGGCACGAAGACTCTTTGAGGGTGTCAACCTCAAGATGTGAATCTACGTAACGACAATATCTCTAGTGCATACTAATCTATCACTCTCGAATCTAGCAACCTACCTATGTTATATGTCACCGTACTCAGTCACAACCTATTGCGGCACTCAAATGATGTCCAAATGCTACAAAACTTTAGAAGGAGGTCTAAGGCACTTAGGGGCACTAACCTATCAAGTTTTGTTGCAATCCAAGGAGGTACCAAAATCACGATCCATCATTACCAAGGTCCTACAAAATGCAACAGAACATACCTAGAGTCTAGGAGCACTCTCCTATGGTTGACATGTCAAAACACAATTATTAACTTATTCAAAATAGCAGATTTATCCTACTAACATGTAGTCACAAATCACCACAAAATTGACAATGAATATACATGAATGAAAGAGCAAAGGACAAGGAGCACAATGCAAGTTTTGAAAGCAAAATGTGATTACCAGAACTCAAGTTATGATGATTACAATTTCAAGAGATTAGCCGCTCTCAATCATACGCTTCAAACCCAAAACTTGATAATGATAATGTGTTCTTTCCCACTTTATATACTTTATACCTAAGGCTCTTTTGGCCATTGGTCGACTTTGCAAGATTCAAACTCCATTACTAGATTTACAACCTATCTTCTCAAAATATTCCCATCTATAATCAAAGACTATCAAATAATTACAAGGCTTTTTGAAAAAAAAAGTGAAGATACATCCAATTTTTGGGCTCATGGGAGAAAGGATCAACTCGAAGGGAGCCCCTCTACCTTGACTTCCAACATTACCCCCTTCCTAGTCTTTGCACGCCCTCATGCAAACTGTCTTGGTTTGCTGCTTAGAGTCTTTGCATTGCTTGGAAAACTGCTAAATGGAGCTAAATGTAGCTTTCTTCAATAGTCCAATGTATGCCTCTTGAGTGTATGAGTTATCCGATTGAATTGTTGTACCTGTGCTTCAATTTCCACTTTTTTGCGAACTCTCTGAAGGGATGGTTACTCAAAATTCTTTGATAGGAAATATGGTGAGCAGGAGATTCTTTGCCATGGGGTTGAAGATAGATTGACCTATTTCAAAGAACCCGATCATGAATGCCTCTTTGAAGGTTTGCGTATAGCCTGAGAGGGCAAGAACATTACACGGGCATACAACCCTAAGATAATTTTTTGGCCCGGAATTTTTGTCTCCAGATTCCAACATATCCCTCTGCTACCTTCTAGGAATACTTGCCATGGATGCTTTGCCGCTTCTATGTCCTCAAATGTTGTGATGCATGCGATGATCATTTTTGCAATTTTCACTAACACTTGGCAAGTCATGTCGTGGACATCCTTCATTTGATTGATAACACCTTGTAGAGTGTTGATCATATTTTTTTGATGGAGGGAAGTTCCCTACTGGATTTGTGAGGATTGGGTAGTTAAGCATCGTCGTTCTTTGATGCTTCCACGTAGAGAAAGTATCCCAGGAGCACCTTCTATTGATAGGACAATATGTTAGATCAATCATGAGATGTTGCAGCGCATTCTAGTAGTAGGTCTCATCTATGGGGCGTTTCTCAAACCACTTCTTCCTCCATAGGGGATAGTTCTCAAGGATGATTTGCACTTGATTAGCCATTACAGGGACATCCATGTAATCCCCCTTATGGCTGGGCCCAAGACTAGGCAGCATGTTCTTTTCCAAAGGAGGGCCTCTTGTCTCATCACTGGCTGAGATATCATGTTATGCCCATGGTTTTTGATGACTTCGTCTTGGGTGATCATAAGAAGTGAGGCCAACTCCAGTATCGTGAGTTCATATTGCATATATTATTTGTGGGACGGGCCGTGCACTTCTTAGGAGGAGGGGTGGTTGGTTGATTAAAGCTGGTGGAATATCAGTATGCATTTCCAATGGCTCCACACCACCCTCCTCTTCAATCCTTTCCTCTTCTTTTTTGTGTTTTTTCTCTTGTCATGACTAGACGTCGTCGATTTTCTACCTTTTTGGCTTTGGTCATCGGTTTTCTACCTTTTCAACTCCTACCATACTCTTTGTTCTGCTTTCTGCTTAAGCTCCTTTTGGATATGAGCTTCACCATATCTTTATAAGTTTCTGATTTGTAGGTTAGAGCTTTACAATAGCCAAGCAATCCATTCTCTCCATTACCTGCAAGGTCAATAAGTTAGTGGGATAAATGCTGGGAAAGCATTTGTCATGGGATTCAATGGATAGAGTGAGCCTTTTGTCCAAATATCTAAGTGTTTTTCTCCCTCTACTCTGAGTCTCTCTGTCATGATCGGTGTCACCTTGATGTTAGTTTTGCCTTGCTTACACAGTGGTGTATATTGGGGATCCAAGTCAATGTGTAGATGATAGAAGGGTCTTTTAAGGAGAACATTTGTGGTGGAAGAAGAAGTCATGTGTGCAACAAGGCAAGAAAGGGAGGATTTCTTTAAGGTCAGCTCACAAACAGTGAGAGAGTAAGGAGAGAGCAAGTTTGGAAGGATAGTCCTATTTCTAGGATGTTCATTAAATGCAACGGAAAATGGTTTATTCTTCAATCATCACGGCCGTTATGACACTATGGCAAGAATCTACTTATAAGTGCACTTTTTGAATGGTTATTCCAAGTTTACAATTGCTTTTACCACACCTATTTTCTAGAGAGAGATTCAAAATTCTATTTTTCTTAGAAGGCCCTCCAAATGACCTCCGAAATTTCCTAATGCATCCCCTACTAAAGGGCTCACCCCCTCCTATCTAGCGATATGTGAAAATTTTTAGGTCTTCACATAAGCATTCAATATTACCTAAAATTTGACCGTTGGATCTAACCTTTGAATTTGAAACCTTAGCATTTTAGAAGTCTTAATGGGCTGAACCTTAGGGTCTTTGAAGCCCATTGTTGCACATTGCTCTTTTGCAAATGGCCCTCCTTGGGATCCCTATTTTCCCTCTTTTGGATCCCTACTGTGGCCGGTCTGCCAGCTTAACCAATATTCTAGATTTTTCTCCCTTGGAACTCCCCCATATTAAATGATCAGTTTAACATTAGAAAATCATTTAGGAGAATTAGATATTAGTTATTATGACATTACATCTCTCTTAAAATCATAGTCGTCCTCGAGTATGGGCTAGAGAAGATAAAGCCTATTCATTAGTCCTATTTCTAGCGGGTAGAGGATCCCTTTCTTACCCTACGACATCGTTCCAAAATGGATGACTAATCCATTTGGCACTTGAGAGCCTAAACTGCCGCAAGCATGTCTGTGCATTAGTCCTATCAATCTTCCATACTAGAGTGACAAGCTCTACTTGGAGACGTCGTCTCCACAAACTTGATCCTAAGCATGCATACTTCTTAGCATCTGTGCACAATAAAGAGAAAGAGAGTCTCATAAGACAAAAACTTTGTTCATTTTAAACATTTGTAAATTTGCTTACTCGAGGGAAGCATTGTAAGCATTGACAAGGTTTAGGTTATCCTTTAATTGTATGCCTTGCACCCATCTAGGATCTTCAAAATGATAGTTCTTAAACTTAATAAGATACCGTCGGATAATCTTACCGCCTCTCAATACCTTGTCTTCATGTCAGAGAATGGACTTGGGCTGCAGCACCTCTTCTTGGTCCTCGATCTCCGGTGGGTCTTCAATAGTTGGTTCTTGAGGTGGCTCTCCTTTGTAAGGCTTTAGTAGGCTCACATGAAAAGCATTGTGTATGAGCCAATGATTGGGCAACTTGAGTTGATAGGCCATCTCATTGATTGGTCTAAGAATCTAGAAGGGACCATAGTACCTTTTTGCTAACTTCGCATAGTGATTTTGGCGTCCTGTAGGATTCTTGCCCGTCGTGTGCCTTAATCGAGCCTTGGGAAATTTAAGTAAGACCCAATCTTTTTCTTTAAAGGCTTGGGCTCTTCTGTGCTTATCAACAGTAGCCTTTTTTCTTTAATGTGAGATAGAGATAGCATCCTTAATCTTTTGGAAAGATTCTTGTAGGTCTCAGCTATACTCATCCGCAGCGAAGATCTTCCCGGTACCTTCAGTAGTACTCCACTAAGGGTAAGTACTTCTCCCATCCGGACCTTTGATCTACTTCCATTACATAGGCTTTTAGTAGATCAAGAATTGTTAGGTTAGCTATTTCACTTTGGCCATCAATTTGCGCAAGCCAAACAGAAGTTTAGCCTTGTCCCTAAATTCTCAAAGATACCCTTCCAAAAATTATTGGTCATTCTAGGATCTCTATCCGACACTATGGACACTGGAAAGCCATGGTATTTGAAATCTGTGATATGAAGAGGGTTGCCATTTGATGGGCTTTGATAGTCTTTTTGACAGGTATAAAATGAGCTTGTCTGTTGAACCTGTCTACTATAGTCCATATTCCCGTATTCCCATGGATAGACTTGGGAAATCCAAAGATAAAATCCATGGATATGCTCTCCCATGGTGAATTAGGAATTGGAAAAGGTTGAAGCAATCCAGGTTGCTTCCTTCTATATCAAATTTTGTCTTTTGGCATACCACACATTTAGAAACATACTCTTGTATGTTTGCTTTCATGGTAGGCCAATAGAAATATGTTTCAATCCCTTTTAGGGTAGACTGAATCCCGCTATGCCCTGCATAAGGAGGAGCATGAGATTCAAACATTACTTTCTAACGTAGTGAGTTAGTAACGCATAGTCTATTTCCATAGAGAAGATAACCATATTGTAAAGTAAATGGCTCCTCTTTCTTTCCTAATGCAAGGGCTGAAATCACATCTCTAAAAACTTGGGATCAATAGCGCCTCATCATCATTGAAGATAGATCATTGTGAGTTTCTATGGAAACCACATTCACTCTCGGTCTTCTTGAGAGTGCATCGGCTACTTGATTATGCTTGCCAGCAATGTAAGCAATATGAAAATGAAATTGCGAAAGGAAATTTTCCCACCTCATTTGTTTGGAGAGCTTGGTCTACGTCATGACGTACTTAAGGCTTTGGTGATCTGTTCGCAGAATGAAAGGAGTCCCCAATAAATAATGCTTCCACGAGTCTAAGGTATGTAGAATTGCAAGGAGTTCCTTTTCATATATTACTAGAGCTTGCTCAACAGAGTCAAGCCTTTGACTTTCATAGGCTATGATGTGCCCTTCTTGGAGAAAAACAGCTCCAAGGCAATCACCACAAGCGTCACATTGGGCCTCAAATGGCTTTGAGAGATCCGGCAATGTAAGCACAGGTTGAGAGATAAGCTTTTCTTTAAGCTTTTGGAAAGCATTTTTCTCCTTGGTAGACCATGTATACCTAATGTTTTTCTTTGTTAGGTCATGTAATGGTCTCGTTATTTGTGAGAATTTTCTATGAAGTGTCTATAGTATCCACACATACCTATAAATCTTATTAGTTCATGAAGATTCATTGGATTAGGCCATCCTTTTATTACCTCTAGCTTTGATGGATCCATTTGGATGCCATCTTGAAAGATAATGTAACCTAAATATTGAATCTCTTGTAAGAAAAACTCACTTTTCTTTCTATTAATATACAGTTTATTCTCTCGTAAGACTTGAAATATTACCTGGAGGTGTTGCTTGTGTTCGTCTAGTGAATTAGAGTAGATGATTATATCATCAAAGAACACTCCAGTAAAGGTTCGGTGAGGCCTAAATAGCTTCTCCATCAAGCAGTTAAATGTGGTTGGTGCATTGGTCAAACCAAAAGGCATGACAATGTATTCGTAAAGACCAAACATAGTGCAAAATGCAGTCTTTACAATGCCTTGATCAACTATCCTTATTGATGATAGCCACTTTTTAGGTCAATCCTATTGAAGTGGGTCGACCCTTACAGCTTATCAAATAGGTCTTCTACCCGTGGAACGGGAAACCTATTTTTGATAGTGATCCTATTTAGTGCTCTATAATCGACACACATACAATATGTGTCGTCTTTCTTTTGCACTAATAGCACGAGTAAAAAAAATGGAGATGAGCTAGGCCTAACCATGCCCTGCTCAACTAACTCATGCACTTGCCGCATAATCTCCTCTTGTTGAGCTTGAAAAACTCTATGAGGAGGTTTTTTAGGCAGTGAACTTCTTGGAAGAAGTTCAATTACATGGTCATCATTGCCTCGTTTAGGAGGTAGTTCACAAGGGATGTCGTCAATAAAAACATCTTGAAATCCCTTGAGAAAATTGGATAACTCTAACTCCTTATGATTATGTATATTTTTTTTCCCTAAAGCATTAGGTTCATTTTGAGAATCTTTAACAAAAATCATGTACATGGAAATAGAGCTCTTTATTGACTTATTGAAAGCTTGCATATGTACAATGGGTATGGTGTTACCCAGCCAAAAATACTTTTGCAAAAATGCCTTCCATAATTAGTGTGTGCATTCAAGCATGATCTTACAGAGTGTATGTGAAAGGCATGGTTCTTGAAGGTGTTTATGAGAGAATTGGGTCTTGTGGCTACCTTGAGCTATGTAGGCAAAATTTTATGTGTTCTAGTTGTGCTCCACATTTGCCCTCTCCAATAGCATGACAACCCCACCAAAGTGGGGTTGCATGAGGGTGAAAAAGGAGTAAATTCAAGTGCTAAAAGTAAGAAAATAAAGAGACCTTTGGGCTATTTTTGGGCAAATGATACAAGTAGTAGAATAGCAATTTGGGGTGATTGATGCCATTTTTTAGATATAGTTCTAGATGAGCAACAAGGAGGAGAAGTGTTCGGGGCATAAGTTAGGAGGAGAAGGATTTTCCCATGATCTCTCTCTCTCTCTCTCTCTCTCTCTCTCTCTCTCTCTCTCTCTCTCTCTCTCTCTCTGATCCCACAAGAAACAATGGGGAGGTTTTGGATCCCACCCCAGACAATTTTGAAGAGAGAAAACCCTAGCTAGCACCATTACATGTTTGAAAAGAGAACCCAAGTAGGGCAAGGTTGATATTAGCACTAGGCTAATAGAGCTACCATTTTTTGAACCTAAAAAATATAATCTCATCTCATTACTAAATGAAAAGTCCATCTAGCCCAAATGTTGTACTTTTCTTATTCTTATAGAAATGTATAGTTGGTACTCAAGGCTATGAGCTTCTAGATTGTAAGCAACTATCACAACCTAGATGTGATTTTCCATCTCATTCTACCTCAACTTTGAGTTAATTTGTGATTTTTAAACCTTGGTTAAGGTATACAAGCCAATTTTTGTATACACCTTTTAAGTTTAGGATAATGAAATGTGTGTCACTATCTTTGAGCTCTTTGTACTCTCCCTCTACCATCTAATGCTTATATCTCTCACAGATTGTTTGTTTGAAGTGCCATCTGCTTCTATGTGTTCACATGTAAAAGATCTATCTTATGACATAGTTCTCTTGCAATGGTTTTATAAATGCATTGCTGCTAGTCCTCTTTCTAGCTGGCTCATAACTCAAATGAAGAACAAAGAAAAGAAGAATAAAGTATAGAGAATCACGACAAAGAAGACCAAGAACAGGACATAGCTCTAGAAGAGGTTAAAGATGAGCAAGATGAGCAAAAAGGAAGAGAAAACCAAATAAGAGGATGCGAGTACCTCACAAGTGGCTCCCATAAAGGAAATAGAAGACTACATCAACTTTGCTCATCATATCATAGAGAAAATGAAGAATGAAGTTTACTCTTACCAACAATGGATTCATAAGATTGATAGCCCACAACACTATTAGACCACCCATGTGGAGGTGGTTGATACTCTTTTTCAAGAATACAGTGAACTTCACGATCACTTCTAGATAAAGATAATTAGCTTATAAGACACCAATTACAAACAGTTGGAGAAAATAACAAACATGTCAATGAGTATGGAACAACTTTCCACCGCAAGTGAAGAGTACGATAGGAAGATTAAAGTGATAAACTCTACTATATGCTGGATGCGAGTGCTCATGTGAAGTGGTTGCAGATGAAATTAGATATGGACAACATTCAGATAACATAAGCAAAGGTAAGATTGAAGGATTAAAATGAGCTTTTAGATAAGCTATGGACTAACCCTACTGTTCTCATGCTCCACGGGCCTGATTTGGCTTATAACCTCTAGAGAAAAGAAATAAAGACTTGGAGATGGAGCTAAAGCCTGAACAAATGTAAAGAAGGGAATTTTCCCTGAGGTTCATGCATAAAGAAGGGGAATACCAATAGAGATAGCATAGATTCAGAGAGATCTACAAAAAGCCCTCAAGCAGATCAAAGGCAATAAAATAGAAACCAAGGAAGACACCTCTGACTAGGGCACCCAAGACAATGAAGCATTGAAACTTATACTTTGCATAGATGAAACATAGGGGACCACCTCCCTTCCAGAGATTTCCCCATTAAGAATGAAGAAGATACATTAGGGCCACTTGATGGATTCACAGTAGAAGCAAAGAAATATCTAAAGGCAAACATCTAGACAAGAGACCAAAGATATTTGGAAAGAATCTATGATGTGGGAAGATTGCATCCTGCATTCAATTGTGGCTCAACTCACATCAAAGCAAACCATCGACACTTGGAATCAACAATCACTATCGTATTCCCTGATACAATATGAAGTATTCAAAGTCAAAGAATGACCACAAAGATCAAGTAGCTGATGAATCCAAGTTACATCTAGTGTGGAGAAAAATGTGTTTGGGGAGGCATCCAAAGTATTTGGTACTCTAACACAAGCCCTACTAGAAATAAAAAAGGGTCCTACTATCTACCCAATGCCACAAGTCAAAAATTAAAATAGTCACCAGATATTCCTAAAGAAACACCCCACTTGGTTGGGGGTAGTTGTACTTGGCGAGGATCTTTCAAGCATAAATTAGGTTTTTCTTTTTTTAGTGATTGATTAGTTGGACTATGTCAAATTCTGAAAGTTGATGCTCACTTCATAACAAAGAGAGAAAAAATAGAGTTTGTGGATACTTTCCAATACCTATATTGTTTTTTGACTAGAATTCTTGGGTCCATTAGCCTAGAAATTTCATGCCAACTCTACTTCCATCTTTGATCCACTAGTGAGTGAGCATAAGTACACCAAACATGATCCAAATCTGGTCTTATAGTATTTTGTACTAACTATGGGAACTATCAACAATTGAAAGTTTTGTAGTTTTGGGCATCGTGCTCAATATCTCCAGTCAAAAAAATGAAAAATTTTCATCAATTAAGAATACCACATGCTAGATCATAATGTAATAAGCATATCATTTAAGTTTGGAGTTGTAAAGTGCTAGTTAGACCTGATTCTCTTGGAAGACCAACAATAGTTATACAAAGTGGGCTAGAAATATGAAAATTGAACCAAACCTCATGAATCTTGTCAAAGACATGTCCATAGCGTGTACATCTAGTGTGGATCAAAAAACTAAGACAATTTCTTCATTTCATGCTTAGAGATAATAATTGTACTTATTATCTCTTGCCTTATAACTTAAGATTTTTGAACTTTTCTTGAAGGGACTTTGGTCTATGATAGTAATAGAGTGTATGTCCAAATTTCAAGTGTATGGCCTAACCAGTGGGTGTCACCAAAAGTGATAAAAAGTGTTTTTTTGTGCTAGTAGATAATAATTCCAATCACTATCTTTTGTCATGTGCCTAACCAATGGTTATCACCAAAAGTAATAAAAAATGTTTTTTGTGCCAGTAGATAATAATCATGCTTACTATCTCTTGTCATAGCCAGATAGAGAATTTTTGAATTTTTTGGTTGCCAAGTATAAAATATCTAACCTACAACTAATTTGAAAAATCTGAGTCATTTGGATGTTGTTTGCCACTAGAAATTGAGATTTTAGAAATTGAAGGTTGTAAGTTAGCTCTTTGGCTATTTCTTCCATTTAGGACTAGAAAATTTTTCCATCATTCATTGTACATACTTGTAGCTAATATGCTAACACAAGCATAATGTCTAGTTTTCCAAGACATGGTGAGATCAAGCTTGAATCAAGAGAAAGTCTAGATGAGGAAGAATTGTGACAATTGATTCAAGCTGGTACCAGATCTACAGGCAGGGTATTCAATTCCATTAAGCATTGGTGACCTTATTGTACCTTAGATCCCTCTGTGTACTAGAAAATTAGGGTTTTAATTGAGAGAGTGAGAGTAGAGTGTCAACAAAAGAGACTTTCAATGAAGCCTGGGCCACCAGTAGAGAATATACTTGAAGAAGTTCCAGACACTTACTATGACTTGACCTCAGACACGTCTTCCTTTTCCACTCATTTAGGTGTTGGAACCTAAATGAGTAAGTTCCAGACACTTACTGTGACTTGACCTCAAACATGTCTTCCTTTTCTACTCATTTAGGTGTTGGAACCTTCCTACAATTTAAGCATATGTTGACCTTTTATAGGAACAGTACTCATGACGCACATATTTATTTGGATCCTAATGAGGGATACATGGTTAGAGTTTATCGGCATAGTGTTGAAATTGAAGATGAGGCTACAGCCAACAAGCAGAAAACCTTCTACATGAATCAAATTGAAATCCATTATTGGAAATTGTGACTCATAGGATTAGAAGTAGATGTATTGATTCCAGCATGACCACCAAGGAGGGGCCACGAGTTCTCAAGTTGGAGGGTTATGATCAAATTGATATAAAGTCTCTAAAGTGTATATTGATTCATAACCCAAGACTAGGAGTCTAGTGTTGGGAGCAAAACAATGTTAGAGATTCTTTGTGGATAGCTCATGCAAAGCAAGGGCACTTAACACCCTCGAAGATCATGTATATTTTCAACATTAGGAAGAAAGGTTCAGAAAACCTTCCTACAAACCTCTTTAAGGATTGTTTTAACAATAATTTTGCCATGATGACTCCTATAGAGGGTGAAAAAACCAAATATTAGGTCTACCCAATCAAGGACATGATCTTGAGAATGGGACCTAAAATAGATCCAAAGGTTGGGCCAACAAATAGATCTACTGGTAGTATGGCCCATCAACAAGGTAGAACAACCCATGGAACCAAAGGTTGGGTCAATAGATAGATCTTGTAAGGACATGGGTCCTACGAGAAAGGTCACCAATGGTGCAACCAAAGTGTGTCGATCCTAGCAGAGGGCACATACAATGATTTGTATGATTATAGATGCATGGCAGAGGGCTAGAGCACATGGGGAGATCCTGGGCAGGCAAGTGACAGTGGAGATGTATGCTTTATGTGGTTTTTAAGACCAAAAGGGCTCCAAAAAAGGCCTAACATGGTGGCAGGTGAAAAATGTCCAAGGTGCTAGTTTTTGGTCCTGATATGTAGAGTTTAACATGCTAGCCACGGTGTGCAAGTTACGATGCTTTGAAGTTGGAGGTGGTTGCAGATCCGAGATGGATAGGCCAAATGATGCCAGGTAGTCTGAGCAGTTTGGGGCTATGGGCAGATAGTGCTTGATTTATGGAGCATTTTGGTCGTTTCAGATCGTCGATTGGAGTCCTAGATGCTAAGATACGACCAGTCAAAGTTTTACTGGTGGCCACTTATGGGCTGGGTTGGCTGCCTCGATAGATGTGCCATTTGATGTTTTTAGAGACTTACCAAGGTTTGAATGTCAAGTATGCAGTGTGCAAAGACTATCGAAGGTGACTGCATGACAAACAAAGTCCAGAGTGTGGTTATAGCTTGCTGAAGTTGGGGCTTGTTGCTAGTAGGTCGGTTCATATGATTTCTTTCAATCTTGGGGCACTCGATTTGAGGCCATCCAAAGGTCAATGTGCAATGGGGATGGAAGAGTTTGCAGTTGACAACCGCAGCTTCCAAGGGGCTTTGTCAGCTCGCAGATCAAAACGCCAAGCCACAAGTGGCAGTAGTGGGAAGAGAGGGAGGAAAAAGGAAATTTTTCAAAGAAAGGCTTTTGAATGGTTCTTGATTATTGGACAACGAGGAGAATGTGGAGCTTGGAGCGTAGGCTATGGCAGATGCGCCAATAAGCATTGTGGATGGTGGGCCTACCTGTGCATTGGCATGGCTGAGTTGGGGCATTTTTGGCCAAGCAATGGTGCTCGTAAGCGGCTGAGGCTGCACCGCCTTCACCTAGCAGACAATGATGTGGCAGATCCACTAGGTGTGGTTCTCGCGCCCCATGTGGGAAAAACCCTTTTGAGAGAGGGGTTGAGAGCACCGAAGGAGCCATCGAAGACCCACATAAGGGACAATGCATACCACGGTGTGGGGCTCAAGTAAACGGGTGTTAAAAGTAGCAAGGAAGGGGCTTGTGATGCGACATGCAAGGAAAAAGGAGAGGAGGTCAGCCAAGAATAGGAGAGCTCTCATGCACCCAGAAAGATCCCTGTTTTTGGCAGTTTTGGGCGTTTTTTTTGAGGACAGCTCCTTGGAGATCGCCGAGGAGAAGAGGAGTCCCGTCTTTTTGCTCAAGGCAGGAGAGGGCAAGATTTCTTTAGAGCTGGAGAAGGTGAAGCTTGGAGAGACCTATGGAGGAGCAGTTTGGAGCCAACGGAGATGATCTCAAAGGTTCTTTTTGCTGAGCTCTCAGCGAGGAGAGTCGCACGAGCGGTGAAGCCAAAGTTGCCATTTTTCCCTTATCGCTCGAGGTCTCTAGGCCGAGTTGTTGTAGCAAGTTTTGATGATGGAGTAGATGAGGTTTTTTTGCCATAATTGAAGAAAACTATATTGATTTTTGGTGTCATTTCTTCCCCTTCTCCCCCCTCTTCTCTTTGCTATGTTCCAACAATTTGGTGTCGATGTTCGAGATGTGTGTGCCTCTGCACGTCTCAGTGTGTGTGAGAGAGAAAGAGAGAGCGGTGTGTGCTACAACACAGTCTTAAACGGGCTTGACTGGTGTGGTTTGATGTCGATTGTGTGAGTTTTGAAGGTGAACTCTAGTGGATTGGGGTGCAATGATTATCCTGGGCTATAGAGAGGTAGATTGTTTGGGTTTTGGGTGTGTTCCCCTTACCCCCATACATCTTCTGGTGCCCCCAGTGAGGAGCCCTGATGCTCCAATTTGAAATTTAAAGCGGTGTTTGAAAGCTGATAGCGGTTGGTGGATGATCAAAAATATTTGGTGGTCGGATTAGAAGCTAGCAGGGATAATGGAGCCAAGTTTTGGCCCCATATTTACAAGTGTTGAAGACCCTGAAGATTGGTTAGCAGATTTTCAATTATGGATGCTTTTGATGCATATGTTGACGGATGCATAAAAGCTGGAAACGGTGTTGCTGCTGATGTCCAAAAGTGCAAGGATGTGGTACAATGATTTGAAGGCTGATGGTCAAAGTTCATGGCAGGAATTGCAAAGGCAATTTCTAGAGCGGTTTTGGGAAGTGATCACCCCTAAGAGGCTGGTGCTAAGCTGAAAGCGGTATGCCAAGATGTAACTAAGGATTTCTTCATTTTTCTTCAGCAGTTTGAAGCCTGTAGGAAGCAATTAGAGGTTGCCACTATGGTGAAAGGCAATCAGTTGTTGAAGTTGTCAAAGTTTCTTGAGTGTTTACATCCGAGGATCACAAATAAGGTGGGTGCTGATACCTATGCTAACATGGTGTATCTGGCCCATATGAAGAGCAGAAAGGTGAAGCGAAAGCTGGAAGTGGTTTTGTTGAAGCCTACAAATTACATGCCTGTTGTAAAGCTAGCAAGGTTTCCTATGGTTCAATCAAAGGCTGTGCCGATGGTGCAAGATGCAAAGCCCGTTTAGGTAAGGCCAACAATCGATTATGTTACTTGGAGGTTTCTAGTTTATGATGTGCATGTGCCAGTGATGGACGAGCTTGTCAAAGAGGATAAGCCCCTTGTTGAAGTGAGACAATGTGCCATAAAGGAAGTAGGTGTTGGATTTCTAGAGCAAATTAAAGAGGTAGAGCATGTTCTTGTGGAAAGCTTGTACGAGAAGGTAGCAGATTGGAATCAAATTGCAGATACCAAGGGTTCAAAAGGAGATGAAGAAAGTGTACAAAGCCTAGACGATGGTCAAACATTTGTGGAGAAACAAGCAATTGAACATGCGGATACCGAGTCAGTGTATGATGTTGATGTAGATGGAGAGGCAAGTTCCGATTCCTGGGAGACAAGCAAGAAAGATGGAATGGATGAGCCCACATCCTATGATGAGGAAACTGAGTCAGATGAGCCAGTGCTGGTAAAGGTAAATCTACCTCATTATGTGTCTAATGATGTGGTCGTAGCCAATGTGGAAGAAGAACAGGTTGAAGTTCCCAAGCAAGTGAGAGAGGATATGCTATCAAAGGTGATATGCAGTGCTCTATTGGCGGCCATGTTGATGAAGGTAGCATTGGAAATGGCTATGGTGGTACAATTTGTTCAAAACTCTGCCAAAAAAAATGAACCTGGGTCTATGGATGGCCAAGTTGGCCTATGAAATCCCCAAGGGGATGATGATGAAGTGGAAACCAAGGGGGTTGGGCATATTTTTGAAGCTCATGCGGTGATGGATGCTAACCAAAGAAAAGAGCAATTGGAGGAACCTATGGATTGCCATGGTGATGCTATAGATGCAGGCCTTTTGGGTCAGGTATGCTGTGAAAGTGAAGATGATTGGGGCTTTGATGATGCCATGGATGAGTGCTTGTGGATAAGGCTTTGATGAGGGTACACGCTATGCGAGGGTTAGTCCCTCTACATGTGGAGAGTCTAGTGCATCAGACATGTTCTAGGAAGAAGGAAAACGGTGTCACAGGTAAGTCCAAGCTTTCAAAAGAGGTATGCAATACTTGGTTGAAATATATATGCTTGTAAGTGTAGTAGTGAGGTATGTTATCTGCCAGATACAGTGCTCCATGGAGATGAACTTTGCTTTACATGGTTGGGAGGGAGGGTCAGAATTGTTAGTTGGTGCAGATGGTGTGATTGAAGGGCCAAATGCATTGGTTGGTTCAGGTTGCATGCTTACAGAGTCGGGTGTGTTAATGACGAAGGTAACGGTGTGGAGAAGTTCTAAGGTGCTTTGGGCATACTGTGTGCATGGCTGGCTGCGGACATGGGTGAAGCATTATTGGAGGGTGCTACAGATGATGGAAGAAGTCAGTGCCAGGTTTTTGATCCAAGTGGGAGCCCTATGATGTAGGGGGTGGGGCAACCCACTTGAGGTTTGACAATAGTGTACATATGGTATGCTTTTTGTGGTTTTCTCACAGGTTTTGGGGAGTGTTTGCCAGTTTTTGCAGTTGGTAGAAGAATAAAGTTTTTTTTTGGTTGAACATGAATGTTCAACAAGGGGGTAGGGCAATGATAGTGTAGCTAAAGTGTGTCGATCCTAGCAGAGGGCACATGCAGTGATGTGTATGCTTATAGATGCATGGTAGAGAGCTAGAGCAAATGGGAAGAGCCTAGGCAGGCAAGTGGCAGTGGAGATGTATGCTTTATGTGGTTTTGAAGGCCAAAGGGGCTCTAGATAAGGCCTGACAAGGCAGCAGGTGAAGAATATATGAGATGTTGGTTTTTGGTCCTGATATGTAGAGCTTGAGGTGCTGAAGAAACAGGTCTAGACATCTACAGATGCAAGACAGATACGCCAAATAATGTCAGGTGGTCTGAGCCAGTTTGGGGTTATGGGTGGATAGTACTTGATTTAGGGAGCGTGTCGGTATTTTCAGATTGTCGATTTGAGTCTTGGATGCCAAGCTACAGCTATTCGAAGTTTTATTGAAGGCCAGTTATGGGCCGGGTTGGCTGCCTCGATAGATGTGTCATCTAATGTTTTTGGAGCCTTGCCAGGGTTTGGATGTCAAGTATGCAGAGTGAGAAGACTATCAAAGGAGATTACATGACAAACACAGTCTAGAGTGTGAAGTTATAGCTTACTGAAGTTCGGGCTTGTTGCTAAGCAGGTTGGTTTATATGATTTCTTTCAATCTTGGGGCACTTGATTTGAGGCCATCTGGAGGTCAATGTGCAGTGGGGACGGAAGAGTTTGCAGTCGGGGACGGCGGCTTCCAAGGGGCTTCTTCAGGTGGCAGTAGTGGGAGAGAGGGAGGAAAAATGATTTTTTTTGAAAAAAACAATTGAATGCTTTTTGGGGGTTCTTTTTGCCATGGAGGGTGGAGAAGAGTGGCAGCACCACGTGGTAACGCCATGTGAGCCCACGTGCGTGGACAAGGGCAGAGGGCGTAGGGGATCTATCCTATATGGGTGCCCCCATTATCAGATAGCTAGGAGGATGGAGCTTGGAGCTTAGGCTATGGCGGATGCGCCAATGGGCGTTGTGGATGGTGAGCTCGCCTGCGCAGTGGCGTGGGGGGACTGAGTTCAGGCGTTTTTGGCCAAGTGGTAGCACCCATAAGCGGCTGAGGCGGCACCACCTTTGCGTAGCGGCCAATGATGTGGCAGATTCATTGGGTGTGGTTCCCACACCCCATGTGGGCAAAACCCTTTTGAGAGAGAGGTTGAGAGCACCGACAGCACTGTCGGTGCTCCACATAAGGGAGGATGCATATTACGGTGTGGGGCTCAAGTAAACGGGTGCCGAAAATAGGCTATCACTTATGCTTGTTAATTGTCATTGGTTAAGCTTTGCAAGGTCCAATAGGATGCCAACATACACGAGGATTTCTCCCCAATGGCCATATTGTTTTGTGGGTGCTTAAGGCTGCTATTAAATGTGGGATGTGCGTCTAACCTCACTATCCTATCTCATTGCAGTTTTAACGAGAACCATGATTAAATTGTCAATGCATGGGACGAAGCTGACTTGACTAGTGCATAGAGGCTAGAAGAGGTTGTCAATCTCTTGGAAAACAACTAACAACTCGCATCTAACTCAAGCTACACTCAAGTGACCAAAATCACCAAAAGCCAATCGCTCATCGACAAACAAATCACATTCGTTACAGCATCAAATGACATCCAAACGTAATGAAACTTTTAGGACATGTTTATAAGACCTAAGCACACATGCTTATGGTCTCAAACCCCACTTTAGGTCAAGTGACAAAATCGTGATTATTACTAAGCAGTGGATTTTTTACCTAGTCGTTTTCGACGCAAAATGCACCTAAATGCTTAACAATGATGCCCCAATACCCCGCCTATGCTTAGTTTTTTATTTTGAAGTGTAAATTCCTACTTGTGATGAAATTAGGTTGCGGGTCGACGATGCCAAAAGCTAGGAAATATTGTGATGTGTTTACGTCAATGCATAGAGCGCTAACCTGTGGTTGCAATGTAACAAACGCAACTGCAATGTGACAACCGGGGAGGGAGTAGGAAGCATGAGAAGGAGAGAAGTGAGCACCGTTACCTCACGCTGTGTATTCATTATCCAAAACTTACAAATAACTTACAAAAAATTGGCTTTAATACCTTAGCCAAGGTTTTTGGTGGTCAAAACTAATAATCTGGGAGCTCTAACTAAAGATAGGTAATGACAGGTTGATACAATGTGTAAGCTTGTAGACTTGGCTCAACTATTACAAGGTTTACTTGAAAAATAGGAGTTACAATATTCCCAATTTATCAAAGATAATAAGTGTTTTTACATGGGAGCTCCAATCCGTGTTAGCTTGTTGCTAACATTCCCTCCCTCCTCTTATGTGTCGTCCCTTGACGCAGCTTTATGGGTTGAAGTAGTCTTCGGGTTGATGACAGACGAGGCGGTCTTTAAGCACATTTAGTGCTTTTTGATATCTGATCTTCCTCTCTTTATCTGGCACTTGCAAGAACTACATAGTGACTTTGTTTTTCAGCTCCACTACTGAGTAGCCTACAAACCTTGATGTGAGGTTGTTGATCAGTGGCCCAAATATTTTTGTTTGCCAAGTGAAGAACCCTGTGTAGAATGCTTCCTCAAACACCAGCATATTGTGAGAAGGTAAAAACATGCATCTGGCTTAGAAGCCATAGAGGACTTCTTCGAAAGGTTGACCACTAAGGTCGTAGCATAATCCTTTATTACCTCGAGGAATGACATCCAAGGGGTGTCTGCTTGCTCTGGTTCATGGAAGACTTTGATGCAGGTGAGAAGCATTTAGCAGATTTTATATAACATTGCACATGATAAATCTGGTAGACTTTTGAAGAAGTACATGGCAGTTTTCACCATGTACTCTTCAGTCAGCGGTCCCTTTTCTGGAGCAGGCAATCGAGGGTAGTTCAGCCAAGTTGGCCGCTTCTTTGTTAATGCCTCCTTTTCTTGCCAAGTCCTTACTCTTGGTATAGGACAGAAAGTAGGATGCTTTCGTATGGCCGCACATGCTCTTGTGAATAGAATCAAATACCTTGGATTCTTGTTCAACCAGCTGAGCCTCCACTTTGGGTAGTCTTGATCTGCGGTGTCTTCTTACATGTCTTTGTACAGTCTTTCCTTTACCTGGAGCAACTCCACTTTTATGAAAGAGTAAGGCAGGTATTGTTGGTGTCATTGCGTGTTGATTTGATTGGCAGTGAGTTGTGTAAAAGTGATGGAATGAAGGACTCTTAGCTCCCAATCCATTGCTACCTTCCACCGCTCATCTACCTCTTGTGTAATCTTTTCTTTTAGTGCATCTTCCTCAGCCTTTGAGAGCTGGACCATTGGCATTGTATCCATTTTGGTTATGTGTACTTGAAATTCCTCCTCGCCACCTAGCTCTTCAACTGGCTATGTCTCCATCTCAACGAAAATAACTGAGGGGATCTCTATCTATGGTTACTCGGAAGTTCTTGCCTCTTCTTGTGTTTCTAGTCGTCTCTCTTGCAACAGTTGGTTGACTCTTTTAAGTTCAGCTATTTATTTCAGCAACTCGTCTTCTCTTTGCACCCTCATTGAAGCCAGGTCTCTGCGTTGAGACTGGTCCAATTTTAGCTCTAGCTCGTGGTCCTTATTCTTTTTCTCTAATGCTTTGTAGACCTCATCTGTTCATTTGATCAAGGTTGCAGCTAGATTCTCTTGTATCTGCCGCAAGAAAATTGCCTGATCATTTATTCTTTGTTTTGAGTACTGTAGGGAAGCATTTGCTACATCTAACTGTACTTGCATCTTTTGAACTGATAGGATTGTCGTTAGCAGCTCGTTTGTAACTTTTGTCAGTTGTTTATCTTTTGCTTTGCAAGCATCTGACAACTTTGTAAGCAGATCATCGAGCTCCTCCATCTCTTTCTGTTGTCTATCCCTTGCGAGCTGATGTTGTTCAACTTCCACTTTCAACTCCTGCACTTGCCTTTGTAAATCGGTGATGACGTTTAGTCAGCCGTCTAACTCCCCTTGGAGTGTGTCAATCATCATTTCTAATTCCTTGGCCCTTGTGCTACCGCTAAGTGCTACTGAGCGAAGTCGTTCAGTCATGTCCTGTATTTTCTTGGCATACTCATAAACTTGCAGGATCACTTCACCATTTGATTGCTAATCTTCATTTTGTGCCAGCTGACTTGATGTTTCTGCAAATTCTTGTGTACCTTTTGGCGGTGTCATGGTGGTTGGTTGTTGTTGCCCTTTTGGTTGTGGTTGATCCTCTTCCGCTTTGTCATCCTGAGGCTTCATGGATGCCTCGGCCTTCTCTTGCTATGTTGAGGTAGAGGGTGTTTCCTTGGTATCCTCTTTTCTTGTTTGTTCAAACCCTGTAGTGGCCTATGGTGCAGGACTTGTTGCCCTTTCCGGCTCTGGCTCTTGCTCTTTGTGTGGCTCTTGTGTAGTAGCTGCCTGTTGTGAAGATTCTGCTGCTTATTGTTGTTCAGGCTCTGTCTCTTTTGTTGGCTTAGTTGTTGTGGTTCTAACTATTGGTGATGGTGGTGAGCTTGCCATGGGGTGATCATGTTGTTAAGAAACAGGTGAAGAAGGGCTGGGAGACATATCACCTTGATCATTTTGTGCTTCTCCTTGTGCACTGGCTTCCTCTGATTGCTTTTGCTGCTCCGCCGCCTCCTTAGCTTTCTGTTCCGCTTCTTGGGCTTCTCTCGGCTGCAAGGCTTTTGCTTCTTGATACATCTTTTCCAACGATTCCATGGGATCTTCAGCCTGTTTCTTGGTATGATGCTTAGTTCTTGGTCCTTTAAGCTCAATGGGTACCTACTTTGCTAGGTCCTTGCCTTGTGCTTGGTGGCTGCTTTTGTAAGATTGCTTCTCTCTTTCAAATCACGCCTACTTTTGTACAGGTTCCTCCTAGTGTGCTGCCATGACTTTTCTCTTCATTTCTTCCCATCGTGCTCTTTTTTCCTTGTTATCAGAGCTTTCACCGCTGTGCTGTTCTGGTGAGCTCTCGGTAGACTCTTCATCTGACTTGTATGTTCTCTTGGAAGATCTTGTAGCTCGAGGGGAGGGGTGTGCTGACACTATCCAAGTGTTCTGATCTGAGACAGGCGCCCAGGGGATTCACTATGTGTAGAACTACCATATCACATGCGTTCAAGACATGTTTGTAAAACCCTTATCTGTGAATTTTGTTAAGAATATGATGTACCCTTGTCTTTTAAAATCTGTAAGTTTTTTTCAAATTCGAAAAAATAATGCCCTTCTGTATATATATTTATGTAAGTTTCAAGAAATTTAAATACCCTTCTGTTGAACTCATGTGATAGGTTACATTTTTATTAGGTGACCTCCCCGGGGACAGAACTTGTATAAAGGTTGTAGAAACCGCATGATTTGGTGTCGTGTACATCGACGGCCTCTTGGCAAGGAATTGGAAGTGCTGGTGGTACAACCTGGCGGACTCTTCCAACTGTTTGTGAATGAGGTCGGAAAATGTGGCCGCAACAGTTTCCTTGGTGAAAGTTCCGGCCGTCTTTCTATCTCTCGCCCTCATTGTCATTCCTTTTGTTGGCAGTCTGAGTGATTTTGCCACTATCTCCTTGGTAATCACTACTTCAAACTTATTCCCTTGTGGGTCAGAGATTTGAGCGGTTCCATCTTCTTTGATCGTGGACAAAAGCTCATAAGTTTTTTGGAAGTTCACTCCACATGGCTCTTGTTCATAGAAATCTCCGAGTCCTAGCCTTCGGTTTGCTTTTTTGGCCTCGGGCTTTGCAGCAACATCATACACTTCTTTTGGTAGAAGTTGCAGGTCTACCTAATGTCCTTCCTTGCTCTTGAATCAGTCGGTGAACACTGTGGTATTCTGCTCTTCAAGCTGTTCCTTTGAGAGATAGGTCGCTTTGGCATTCTTGACTGAATCAGGGTCTAGTTGATATGGTGGTAGCTCTTGCAGCTTCTCCTTTCGTGAGAGCTTCTTCTTGGCCCTCTCTGCAGCTTGCATGGCTCCTGTTGAGTAAATAGAGTGTCAATGTTAGCAAATTTGGCAGATTCTCTCTGAAATGTCCTTCAGCCTGAAATGTTGACAATTTTGGTCCAATTTGTTTCAAATCAATTTTTGAACATGCATAGATGCATAAAAACATGTAAAGATTAAATTCATAAAGTCAATACAAAAATTTACAACAAAAGTAAACAATCACGATTATTACAGCTGAGTAATTTCTTCAACTTTTTGCAAACTTGGCATTACAAGCTTGAAGTATATACCAAGTTGATACTCTGAGTGAAATATGGCCTCATTTGAGTGCACTAGGTGAAAATGGTGCCAGATTTAGGCTTTAGGTCTCTAAAACAGTAGATGTAAAGAGATTTTGAGATTTTGAGCTCCAAATTTGTTCAAACTTGGCTAGTGGGCTTAAGACATCATGTACTTTGGATGTATGATGGCAAAATTGCAAATTTCTCCCATTTTTGCCAAAAAGTAAATAATCGTAATTATTAACTTTTCTACCAAAATGAAGATTTTTTGATACAACTTGGTTCTAAGCATTGTATAGACCTTGTGTATGGGATATGGGGTGATTTGGATCAAAAAATGTGGCTCATAACTCAAAAATTGGCTTGCAAAGATTTCTTTGCATTTTTTGGCAATTTTCCAAGTTATATGTGATCATTTTGGCTCATACTTGAATTTTGGCATGTAATAGGTGTGTACAAATGATATGTGAGGTGATGATGCAACTTTCAAGACAAATTAATGCAAAAGTAAATAATCGCGATTATTTACAACAGTCATATTTTTCTTGCAAAACTTAAAAATTTTGACCTAGACACATTCTATACACCTAAAACAAGTCCTAAATTGAATTTGGTAAAGTTTGGTCTTGCCAGCATCACTTTGTGCTTTGTCGACTTTGAAATCACCAATTTTTGTGACTACACTGCCTGTTGAGTTGGCCAGTCACTTTTTAGGTTATGGATTTGTTCGCAACATAGTTGTGAAGCAACTCATCCAATTTTGGCTCATTTGGAGCCAGTTTGATCTCGTATATCAAATTTGATGCTTTGTAGCCTTCGAGCCATTTTTTGCTTTTTGAGGGCCTTGCTTGATTCATTTCACGAAACCAATCATATACATTGTATGTAGACCTCGTAGGTAAGTCGTTTGTGGAGTCAGAATACAATTCTGGCATCTGTAAAAAACCTAGCTTTTCTAATTGGGGACCCCTCTACCCTTGCCGAATGGTCAACTGTTGATATAGAAGTGTTCTAATATGTTGGGGCATGATACATTTCAAATCTCATCCGATTTGGTTGAGTTGACGGGCCGCTATGGTCGATTTTTGGTCGTAGGTCTTCGTGCACTGCTCGGATTCTAGGGTTGTTTCTAGGGGTTTAGACTAGCTTCCACCCGTACAAAATGGATCATTGATGAGTAAAGAACTTACCCCTCATGTTCGTGTGAGATGATGCTGAAAACAGGTGACTGTAGACTCCGGAAAAAACGTGCAAAAGAGGTCGAAAAGCTCTCTCTCTAAAGGCAAACAAGTGGAAATGAGGTGATTTTAGCCTACCTTGGGTATCTATACTCGGACTTCTCGAACCGTTTTTCCCAGATTCCCCTGTTAGTCCTACTAGGCCGTGAAATCTATGTTAAACTCAAAAATTTTCCTAATCAGATTCCTGTAGCTCATTTTACAAGAATTTTGCAAAAGTAGGTATGGCTGCTTAATTTAGGCTTCCCGCTTCCATTTCTTGATTTGATTGAAATTTTTTGTGCTTGTCCGCCTTGACTTTCTGATCACTACCGTGTCTTCGGGTTTTCCATATGAGCTCCTTTGCTATTTATTATTAATTTTTGATCTGTTTATTAAAAAATCAAAGAAAATAACAAAATGCGCTAAAAAAGCAAAGTAAAAATCCAATAATTATAAAAATCCATTGAAAAACACAGCTTTATTGTTTTTTGTTGGATTTCTCTTTTTTAAGTCTCTTTTTTAATGGTTTTTTGATAATATAAACACTATTTACATTCATCGGGGAGATATTATCAGTTAAATTTTCCCTGTTGATAATTATAAGGGAATTATTAGGTAATTTTGCAAAAAATCACACGTTTACATCAAACTTTTTCCTCCCTCTTCAAAAATTGCCCTTAATTACTTAGTACTCTTCCACCCCTCCTAAATGGCGTACTCCGGGACGACTATGTGCATGTGTTGAAAAATTTGTGTCTATGCATAGCCTTGGTTAGCTCTACCGTGCTTTGAAAATCAATTCAATTCGAACCATTATGCTATGCAAGAGTTGGGTCTTGGGTGATTAACTTAAGGGTTTCTGATGTTGAGGCTTTCTGATGCTTTCTTCCAAAGAGAAAATCTTGTAGCTTGTGTGCTCTTTGCTTGATTGTGCCATCAGGATGCTTTAGCACACAGTTTGCCTGAGCTTTTGGTACCAGTAATGATTGTTGTCGAGCTTTTACTTGCCATTGATACCTTGGTTTGTCTTGGTCAGAAAGGGGTGGTTGAGGTTTTTGAGGCTTAACTCTCCATTGCTTGATTGATTTTCTTGTTTGCGGAGAAAATAAATGCTCTTTTTTTTTTCAAATCCATTTCGTCTTAGGTTCCCTGCTCGAAGATGCTCGTCTCAGTGTTTTGTCCTTTGGAACCGCCTTTGGTATTGTCGATGATGTTTTGAGCACCCAGATTTGAATCGGCTTATCCTTAAGCTATGCTTTCGGGACCCAAATTTGCCTAATTTTTTGCATGCTACCTGTAGCATTTGCTTGTCAATAGGATGGAGAAGGTTGATTACTTCGTGGTTTGGTCAGTTAATTGCTTCCTTTCTATTCCTCCTTGCTTGGTGCAATTGAAACAATGAGTTTCCCGCCTTTAGGTGATAGCTTGACCTGATTTGTATCCCAATCTGGTACTGCTTTGTATGTTCGCATCTATGAGATTCCTAGAATCATTGTCTCATTCATGTGTTCATCTGGTAAGCATACAAACTCATGAGGGCATGAACATCCATGTGCTATCACGTTTAAGTTGACTACTCCCAATGTTGGTGTCGGGTTCTTGTTGCATCCTTTTATTGTCGCTATTCGTGCTGTCAAAGACTGACTTGTTACTTTCTTGTACGTGGAATAACTGATTTCATTTACTCGAGCTCCGGTGTCGACCAATGCATTCGTGCTATGATTGTTGAGTTGTACTTTGATGCAAAGGTCCATTTCATCTAACCATTCCTCGTCTATTGACATTGCATCTTTTGGCAATTCCCATTGTCGATCATCTATTTCCACGGTGTTAATGGGAATAGGTTGATGATTCTTGAGAGCGGTTTTCCTCAAAGCCGAGTTTCCTCTTGGGCTTCATCAATAACCTGCTGTATTTTTATCTTCCTTGCTTAGATGCATGCATTCATTCTAGCAATTCACTGGTTAGCGGCAAATTATACTTCTTTAAATGACATCCACTAATCCAATTAGCCATTGGTTCACCATCTAGGGTGGATAGCTTAACTGCTCCACTTGGAGATACTTCTTCAATGGTAAACGGTCCATTTTCCTTTTTCTTAAACTTGGGAATGTGTTGCTTAAGGGAATAGACTAAAACTAAGTCCCCTTTTTTGAATATTTTTGTAATTAGATGGGAATCAAAAAATTGTTTTTGTTTTCGCTTTTGTGCGTAGATGTGAGCTATAGTTGTTATCCTTTGCTCACTAGCTTCTCTAAATCTTCAAGTCTTTCAGACAATTCATGTCCAGTCCACTCAAGATCCTTTGCTACCCTTAATGTCGGTAATAGAAATTATCTTGGCAGTATGGCATCAATGCCATAAACAAGGTTAAAGGGTGTAACGTTTGGAGCTGTTTTGAATGAAACTCGATTAGCCCATAGAGCAGCATGGAGATTCATTTCCCAGTATGTACTTCCTGAACTAAACACTTTAGTCAAAATCGAGCTAAGAATCTTATACAGATGCTCAGCTTGTCCGTTTGCTTGTGGATGATGGGGAGCTGATTTGTTATGAGTGACCATAAATTCATTAAGAAAAAGTCTCGATTACCGCATGAGGAAATGAGTTTTCCTATCACTGACAATTTCTATTGACATTCCATATCTTGTGAACACATATATATGAATGCGGCAGTGGTTCTGGCATCATTCTTTTGAGTTGATTTAGCCTCGGCCCACTTGGTCAAATAGTCCATAGCTACAATGATATATTGAGCTTGGGCTCTATAAGCAGGTGGTTGTATTGGCCCAACAAATTTTATACCCCATTTTGCGAAAGCTCTAGCCCCCCATCATTGGTCTTAAGGGCATGCTATCTACATGTGTTGGCATTTTTGCTCGTTGACAAGCATCACATCTTCAAACATATTTTTTGGCATTTGCAAAAAGTATTGGCCACCATATGCCTACCATTAAGATTGCTCTTGTGGTGGTCTCACTAGAAAAGTGACCTCCAGCTAATCCAGCATGTGCTTGTACTATGATCGGAATATATTCATCTTCATTTTCACAAAGACGAAAATGTTGATCCTTACCTCTTCGATACAATTGGTTTCCAATAAGAGCATAGTCTCTTGCTTCTGTTTCAACTGCTCTTTGACGGTGTTTACTCATATCCTCAGGAAGTGTTTACTTGATAAGTAAGTGACTAAATAGTTACTCCACTTAGGAACAGGCGACATTTGAAACAATGTTACATGAGGTATGGGTGTTTGTTTATTACATTGAGGACAATCCTTTACAAAAGAGCGAATGTCACTCCTCATAGCTGGCCAGAATACTCCAAGTCTCAAAATCCTTTGCATAGTTTGGTCTTCCGCAAAGTGAAGTCCCACTATGGTCATATGTGCTTGACTTAGGTATTGGTTTTTCTCTTCAGGATTAATACATAAGAGAAATATTCCATCTCGATTTCTTTTGTAAAGCCTACCAGCTAGTAATTGATACATAGCCGATTGCTCAATTAATCCGATTGTAATTGGAAGTGGTATTTGTGAATCCACTTGAGCTATGGTCATCAATGACACCATATTTTCCGACCATCGAGGTATCATTTCCACGGAGAACAAATATGTATATGGTAGATAATCATCTACCCCTTTAGGTGATTCCCTTGAAACAATCCTTGACAAATGATTTGCTCTTTGATGAGTAGTATCCTTTTTTACAACCACAGTGAAATCAAATTCCAAAAGAATGATGAACCATCTCACTATTCTTTCTGTGATGCATGGCTTGTTGACCAAATACAATAAGGCTTAGTGGTCCACAAAGAGCACAAATTTGTTCGCTAATAGATAATGTCTATACTTTTTTACGGCATAGATCATTCCTAATCCTTCCCTTTTGGTTGTGGTGTAATTCTTTTCTGCCATGTTCAATTGTTGGATAGCATAAGAAATAGGAAAATCAATTTTCTCGTCTCCTGGTTGAGCTAGTATACAACCTATGGCACAATTGGAAGCATCTACATGTATGTTCAATATCTTATTCCAATCTGGTGCTTTCAATATTGGAGCTGAAGTGAGAGCTTGCTTAAGCTTCATGAAGGATTCTTCACATGCTTCAGTCCAGTCAAAGTGTGTAATCAAGCTATACATGGATTTTGCAATTATAGCGTACATGTAAATGAACCGTCTGTAATATCCACAATGCCCCATGAAGGCTTGAACCCCCTTGACTGTTGTTGGTCTAGGCAAATCAGCAATGACATGAATTTTATCCCCCGGGGTGATCACTTTTTAGAATGTGTATGCTATCACGTGAGTTAACCGGAGAGGATTAATAAAAGATCAAAATGTATATTTTTATGTATACATTAAAGGGGGGGTGGGGGTTTTTTAAATAGGCACGTAGTGTAAATATAGTATGTATATTGAAGTATTATTAATAACATCTTGAACGCACGTGATATAGGAAGCTTTTGATAAGTGACTGCCCCCGGTTTTATCCATATCAGTAGCTATGCCATTTTTTGACACTAAATGTCCAAGAATTTTTCCTTGTCTACCCATGAATGTGCACTTTTCAGGATTTAGGCAAATCCTATAAATTCTACATTTTTCAAATACCTTTTTGAGATGTTCAAAATGATCAGCTCGGATTGATGAATGTATGCCTAGATCATCCATACATACTTCGAAGAATTTACTAAGATATTCTTTAAAAGCATGGCTCATCAATCTTAGAAATGTGACAGGAGCATTCGTTAACCCCAAACGGCATAATCCGATAGGCAAAAATATCCCATTTTGTTGCAAAAACAGTTTTATGATGATCTTTTGGGTCAACCAAAAGTTGATTGTATCACGAAAATCCATCTAAGAAGCTGTAAGCTTCTTTACCTGCAACTCATTCTAAAACGTGCTCAGTGATTGAAAGAGAAAAGTTGTCTCTAATGATAGCTGCATTCACTTTCTTGAGGTTGACACACACTCGTAATTTTCCATTCTTCTTAGGTACTACCACAATTGGAGACACCCAATCTGTGTATTCAATTTCATAAATGAATTTGGCTTCCTTTAGTTTTTCAATCTCTTCTTTGATCTTCCTGGAAAATGTCTCACTATATGTGTATGGACTTTGTCTACTTGGTTTTGCATCATCTCTCAAGGGTATGGTATGTTGACAGATTTTTGGATCAACACCCTTGAGATCCTTGTAAGAGCAAGCAAATATGTCTCGGTATTCTTTTAGCAAGCTTAACAAAAGCTCTTCTTCTTCTTCTGTTAGGTAATTTGCAATGTAGGTAGGCCTAGGGTCTTCTCTTGGTTCAGCCAAATCTATGTTTTTTGCGTTTTCAGGCCCTTCGTAGGACTCACCCTGTTTTCATAGTTCTCTAACAGGTTGTTCGACTATGATTTTCCGATCTTGGAGAGTTTATTTTTTGTAATGGGATGAAACAATTATTACATCTTTACCATCCTCTTATGTGGTTTCCATTTCGGTTATATATATATATCTTCTTTAGAGATTTTTTCAACTCTTGATACTTCTTTTTCCGCTCAAATCGTGTCATGGTTGACTCCTTTTTCTATTTTTTGGGTTTTTCTTGAGTATCCTTCCTCGTTTTTCTTGATGTTTTAGACAATTTTGGGTTTTTGTTTGAAGGATATCTGCCAGTGATTTTGTCCTTGACACAATCATGTGCGCCTATCTGCATCAGGAACCGTGTTCTACTGGAGACTAATGGCATAGATCTAGCTTTCACATTTTTAGTGTCTCTTTTTTGTCTATATCATTTTTGTCTTCTTGGTTTTTTGGTTAGGAAAGTCAAAAAACTTTTCCTCCCCTCCTTTCATGAGTAGCTTAGCTCTCACATGTTCTTTTTCTGACCCCAAATCTTCTTAGGTAGCTGAGTGTTCTTCTAACTTATCTGTTGCATCATAGTAGAGGTCTGAAAAGACTTGTTGAGCTTTCATCAAGTCCTTGGGTTCCTCAATTTCATCTTCAATGTGGAGGATTGAAATCATTTGGATGGGAATTATATCATAGCCGTCCTCATTTTGCAAAATTGAGTAGGCATAGACGTATTCACACGTACATCCATTGTCGTTAAAATTTGAGTCCATTCAAATGGCTCAAACAAATGCTCTGGAAAGGGTTAGGTACATAGGCTTCGTCGGTGCAATCCCTCTAAATACATTCTTCTCATTTTAAACTCCCCTTTTCTGAAGCTCCACACACCCAAATAGGAGTGTCTTTGTTTAACCAAGATTGAAGCTTAGTTTCAGCTGAAGGAACTGAATCGAACTCTTGTATGGGTGTTTTCATGACATCTCTATAAGTGTGATCTTTTAAATTGACTCTTGTTATAGATCCCACTTGCTTCAATTCAGATAATTGTTTCCCCAATCTTGGATAAGTTGTATCTGTCACATAAACGGTCTTCCCAATATGATTTTGTAATTGAGTTTCTTCCCAAAGTCTACTATGGCAAAAGTGTGTTGATATTCAATTCCACAGGAATTAACTATCACTTTTTCAAGCAGCCCTAATGGTCTTTCAATGTGTTCATCAGCCAATTACAATTTCAATCGAGTTTGTCTAATGGCTAGTTGTCCCTAGGATTCGCATATGGCTTTTGTGGCTATGGCTATGCCTGCTCCACTGTCCAGTATTGCCATGGTTTCTATGTCATTATATTTCATTGAAAGGGCGGTGTTTCCTTCTTCCCTTGCGTAATATTCTCCAACTTTGTTCATTGGAACAGATCAAATCTCCTTGTTATCCATTTTGTGTTTCAATCTTTCCAAAAAATTACGATGAGCCCCGTTATTCCCACATTCTCTAGGGTTTTCTATAGATCATTCCATATAAATATGGTCTGATTTTTAATACTTCTCCCAAAGTAAGAGTGCATTGGATGCGTGTAGACATGATTGAATGAATGTTATCTACTTCTAGGGTCTGTTTTGCTCTTTTTACTTGAGTGGTCTTACACACTATGGATTCATCTTCATTATCTCCCAAGTAAGAGGGTAATGCTTTCAAGGTCAATAGTTTAGACATTCCTGAAGCTTTAGATCCGCAATCCCCATACAAGGATTGTACATCCATGTCCATATCAGGAGGTAGGTTTTCTAATCAAACTTCCTCTATAGGAGCTGACTTTAGAGTTAGGATCCCATCATTGATCTCCAGAAATTTTTCTCATAAGTGTCCTGGCCAGTCTTCCTCTAAGAATGGAATCCCGTCTAAGGCATCTTCGCTGTCCGGCACTATAATTTTTGGCTCTTTTGTTTCAAGGTGGGGTTCTACCACCACTTTGGATTTTTCTTTAGTGCCTCTTACCACAAGCTCCTCAAGTTTTTCCATACTTTCAAGCTTGGGTTTTTGTTTTTCTAGCATTTCTTGCATGATTCTTACCAAATTTTGATAAGATTCAAGCTTAGATGCTTCCATGTTTAGAGAAGGATAGTTTTTCCATTTGTTTTCCATGTTTTGGCTTGTTCTAAGTCCCGCTTGGTAGGCTTCCAAGGCTACATTAATAGGCTCAATAATTTTATCAACCAAAATTCATCCTCCAGATTTCATGGTTGTTTCTTTGATTTCACTTCCAGGTTCTTTCACCTTTTTTTGGAATAGCTGTTTTGCTTTCTCCTCGATTTCAGCTCGTTGTTTCTGTTTTCTCATCTCATACATTTTGCTTCTGCTTCTTTTGGTCTTTTTTTAGGCATTTTTTGTATTCTCGAATCATTAGAGGAGTTATGTTTTTTTTCCTTAGCCTGGGCTCTAGTGATTACCTTGATTGGGACAATCAGTTCACTCTCAGATGAGCTACTAGGTATCACTTGGACTACGTTTACTATTGTTTTCCCCTTGTTTAAAGGATTTTTTGGACAATCTTATGGGAAGTGTCCTCCCTTTTTGCAACATTGTATGCAATAAGCTTCAACCGGCTTGAGGTTTTTGTCAGGCTCTGGGCATTCATTTTTCCAATGATCATTTGCACCACAATTGTGACAGTTTCTTGTTCTTGGCTTAATCATGGGTCTTACCATAGGAGGTTCAACACCTTAATTAGCTACATAATACATTAGTGCGAGCTCTGGTGGAGCATAAGTCATACGTTCTTCCATTGGTAGTGGATGTGAATTATACCAATCTCCTTCTACCATTAATGTAGATGGACTAGGCTCAGCATAGGGTGTAACAGGCACTAGTGCTTGTTCATCTATGACTCCCTATGGGTGCATGTACTTTACAGGCACTCCCGGGGGATTCACTCCATATACAAAATGGGACGCCACCTGCGAGCGGACAGCTCTGATAAAACCCCCATATACAACTCATATGAGGGAATATGACCCCCCTTTCTACTCTTATACGCCAATGATTGAAGAAAACTATCATACCCCTATCTTACATATAAAATTTAGGTCTCACATGATCTAATGGTTTAAAACTAGTCAAAGAATGTTTAGCATAGTGATTGGAAATGTACTAAGGAACCACTTGTATTGATAACTAGATGTGACCTCAATGTGTCTTAGTTTGACTTTCAAACTATGTGCCCGATCAGCCTGTACTCTGGCTACTCTTCTATTTTTACCCATCCAAAGCTGGTGTAAATCAACCCTTGATCTGCTCCAATTCAGCCCTTATCTATGACCGGCTTGATGAAAAATTTGATGTGTGACTTGATAAAAAACTTCCCCTAAATTCATATAAGTTCTATTGCACATTGATGACCAGTCGTTACAAGTAATCAACCTGGGTTAGGTCCCCCCCCCCCCCTTTCCCCATGAATATGATACCCCCCTCTCTTATTTTTTAGCTTAGGAGATAAATTATTGGGGGCCTGTCCCTAACTTATACGCTTATGTAACTTGTTTAAAAAAACCCCTCCCTTGAACTTACGTGGTGTGGTAAGTTTTCCATGGTGAATCCCCAAGGCAGGCACTACATTATGTCCTGGATACGGAGGTTGTTGACCCAACATGGATTGAGGTCTTTCCATACCCATCAGTGGTCCTTGAGCTGGTGCCATGTTAGGCTGGTATCTGTACATGGGTTGTCTTTGTGGCCTCATGGGCACGTACTGAACATTCCCATCATACTTTGGTCGGAAATAGCACTCATTGGTCTCATGGTTGGTTCATTTACCCTCGATTGCACACCATTTTTTTGGTCTAATTGGTTGTCCTTGTTGAGGTATCCCTTGTCCTGGTCCTCTCATAGGTGATTTTTGCATGTTATTCATCATGTCGTTCATTATTTTGAGCATGTCTTCTTGGATGAAAGTGGTGCTGCAGTAGCTTTCCCCACTTGAGCTGGTTTAGTGGATGTTGTTTTCTCACTTTGGGTATCCTTAGGGACATCTTCTTCGTTGAAAATTTCACAATTGTCTCATAAGTCAATAGCATCTGACACACACTCTTCTAGGGTTGTATGCTTCTTGCTATACAGTATAGCATGAAGTTCTTTGTTTAGCAGTCCCTCTAGAAACAATGACACTAGTTGTTCTTCTGCAAGTATCTCTAGCCATGGGCATCTGGCAATGTATTGTTTCATTCGAGTTGCACAATCCCTAACAAACGCACCATGTTTCTGTTTAAAGCTATAGATTTGGGCTATTGTCTTGTGTTTGATTCTCGTTTTGGAACAAGCAGCTATAAATCCTTGAGCTAATGTGTTTAAGTCTATGATTGACCTTGGTGGAATGTTTTGAAACCATGTTAATACTTTCCCTTCTAATGTCATTCCAAACCCCTCGAATTGAGTATGAAAATCGAATATGCGTTTTGCTCTTATCACTTGTTTAAAGCTTGCTAAGTGGTCGTATGGATTCCCTAATCCACTGTATTTTCTGACCCATTTCTGAAAATCAACTGATCTGACGCGTCTATTTGGTTCAACTCCCGGTCTCCTGAAAGTTGGTCCTGTTTTGAGTCCTTGAAACCAGTCTGTTAAAAATAGTGACTCATGTAGCCCTGGACTTGCCTTAGTGTCACCCGGTTTTCTGTGTGATGAGGTGGTTTCTGTTTTCTTAAGATGATCTCTCAGGGTGTTCATCTCTTGGAATTGTTTCTGGTCCTTGTCCCAATATCCAATCCCTTATGGAATACCCTTGGTATTTGGTTTGTTCTACCTCCTCAGGAGTCATCATAGCAAAGTTGTTGTTATAACAATCCCTAAACAAGTAGGTTGGTAGGTCTATTGATCCCTTATCCTTGATCTTGAAGATATAGATGCTCTTCATGGCCGTCAGTTCTCCTGATTTGGCATGCAAAGTCCACAAAAGATCTTTTACATTCCTATCCTCCCAACAATAGACTCTGATCCTAGGATTATCAGTACTAAGCCGTTTCAAGGGCTTCAAATCAACTTGATCCTATCCCTCAAATTCTAAAGTTGGTGGTCCTTCTTTTGCGGCCATATCTGGAAATATGGTATTTACTTCTAAACCCCATTTGTCTATCACGTCAGGGTCTTCGATTTGTAAATACTGAGTTCCGTTCCGATTCTGTACATTTTTCCTTGTTTGTTTGCCCTAATCTCTTCTTCAAAATCAATACCATGGTCATCAATGCTATATAGCATACTCTTCATTAGGATCAAGGTAAACCTGAGCTCCATGGCGATTAGTCTTATAAAAAGAGAGTATATGCTTATAGCGCATTGTCGTTCCGGTTTTTGAGTGAGTCGAATAGGAAGACATTTCGGATGTCAGATCAAAAAAAGTGTATGAGACTTCTTCAGGGATAGTGTGCAAGGAATTGCCTTGATTCACGCTTTCTTCAGTGGATACTCTACTTGAAGTTTCTCCAAATGTGCCCTGATTTCCTAGTACACGACCAGACCTAAGGTTCATAAAGACTTATAAAGCCCTGGATAGAGTACTTACCTTTGGATTGACTTGTTGTCAATTTCTTTCACTTGACTAGATTGCACTTTTTGTCAAGCTACCGATTCCTCGTCTGCAACCTGATTCTTGTACAAATTTGATCAAGTTAGCTGTTCTTCTATAAAGACAATATAGTTTTTGCTAGCTATTATGATTGGTTTATGTGTATCACTGCAAAGTGAGCTAGTTGAGTCAACAGTTGCAATTTTCAACCTTTAGTAAAAATCAAAGGACTAATCTGTAACTTGAAAACTGAGTGACATGTACCAATTTGGATCCAATTGAATCCGAAATTTCTCGGTGGCCTTGTATTAAGTTGGTCTAACACTGTACAAGCTCAAAAGTCAAAATGGATGGCTCTGTGTAGCAATAGTAAATAATTACGATTATTTACTTTGGTCAGATTTTTTCAATTTTTGGCTTGATTTGCCAAGTGTACAACCTGTTAAGGTCCTTGGACAAGTTTCAATAAGTTTGGAAAAAATATGTTCAAGTTTATCAATTGTTTCATGTCCACAGACTCTAATTCAAAAATCTGGCTTAAATCTCACTTTTGTGATCCAAATTTTACCAAAATTTATTTGTGTAGTCTACTTGATATGTTTTTGACCTTGTGGTATGCTCAAATATGCAAGATTGTCAACTTTTATAGCAGATGTAAATAATCGCAATTATTTACTATGATCATTTTTTTTGCAAGTTTTTGTCCCAATCTTGACACACATCTATTAAGCACTTCAACTTAAGGTCTCTAGCCAAGTTTCATCAAGTTTAGACTATTCTTGTTCAAATGGTCAACAATTTTCTATCCGTAGACTGACTTTGCAAATTTGGTCACAATTTCCAATCCAATGATCCAAATCTTACCAAATTTGGTTTGTGGGCTTATTACAACATGGTAAAACCAATGGTATGCTAACTTGGTCAAAAAATTTGAAAAATAGGGTAGATGTAAATAATCACGATTATTTACAACTGGCCACTTTTTGCATCTTTTTTGTCAAATCAGCATATACTTATGTTTATCATATCAATAAAAGCCTATGAATCAAATTTCATCAATTTTGGACTATTTTTTTCCAATTTACGCTCAAGTTTCAGAAAGTCAGTACAAACTTTAGTTTTTTCCCAGTTTTTTGTCAGTTTGGTGATCCAAATCTTTTATGCCTTTACAAAAGTTGTTTGTACACATGCAATGAGTCACTGGTATCAACCTTAGTCAAATTTGAGATAAAAGTAAATAATCGTGATTATTTACTTTATGCCCAAAATGAACAATTTTTTGCACTTTTTTCATGGACAGTCTTTTCATGAGTTGTTTTAAGCCTATGAATCAAGTCAAAACTTAATTTGGCCTAAAATGTCAAGAAATAGCAAATAATCTGAGTTTTTGCAAACTCTTGAAATTTTTACCTCAATGTGTCCTTGAGCTTACTCACTGGTTCATACGACTTTTAAGCTCTCTCTCCAGTCGGATTGAGTGGTTTGGAGTCTTTTCGTGCTATTTCTAGCCTAGACCTGAAATTCTGTAACTTCAAATAACAACTCACAATGATTCTTTCTAAAAGAGCAATATTCTGAAATCCACCTCGGATCCCACTTACCCTACTCCTAGGTTCTCATGCAATGGGTTTGTGGAAAATGTCCACAAACACTCGTTTTCTTGTTTTTTATGGTTTCTTGAGCATTAATCTTAAGAATTTTCTCGTCTATCAACCATTCTCAAAATCCTAATCTAATTCTACAATCCTACAATCCTAAAGGAACTCGACAAGTACGATTTACCTCCAAGCTACCTCTACATAGCAAAAGACGACAATCCCAAGCTATGCAGTTTAACGATAATGTAGGTTTTGGACCTATTTTCGGAACTTTCTTAATAGTTCAGCACACGTAAAAATATGTGTTTCCCTTCCATGAATGTTACTTGACTATTTTATCATTAGTGTAATTTTTGTATCTATTTTGTGCTTGCCCAATATTTTTATGAACAAGTTTTATCATATCCATATGATCTTGGAGAAAATACTTGACTTGTTAAAATTCCTCAATTTCTAGCCCCACCATAACTGGTGATCTAGGTTGAAAACCATACATAAGCATGAAAGGATGAAATATAATCCTCACAAACTCTAGAATAGGGAGATAATCTTCTCAATCATGAGATTTCTTTTTGCTAACGTATTCTCTTAACATATCCTGTAGCACCTGATTAACACATTCAGTCTGGCCATCCATTTCTAGATGATCTTCAAAACTGATGTTAATTAATCATTTAAACAAAGACCTCTAGAAATTATTGTTAAACAAGGGATCACAATCACTCACAATATTTTTGGGAAATATGAATATTCTATACAAATTGTCAACAAATAACTTTACTAACTCTGGTGTCTTAATCGTGCACTTGGTTGGAATAAATTTACATAGTTTAGTCAATCGATCTACCACCATCTATACAGAGTCATGACCTCATATAGTGGTTCGTAAACCCATAATACAATCCATAAATATACTCTACCATTTAACATATTGGGAATCTCCAAAGGATGTAAGAGACCTTCTGCTTTTAGGCGCTTTGCTTGATTGACTTGACATTTTTAGCAATGCAAGCCATAGTCTTGAACATAACCATGTAAACTTGGCCAATAAAACTACAGTGTCATATGAGTGTTTAAGTTTTATTAATGGTTGGGTGCCTTGCACTAGGACTATCATGACATTCATAAAGAATTTAGTATTGAATGTCTGCATCTATTGGCACACAAACTCTCCCCTTCTAGAGTAGATACCCATCATCTATGGAAAAGTAATTCCATCTCTGGCTCATCACTCAAAAGAGGATAATTGTGTGTGGAGGAAATAAACACCAGCATTAGAGTGAGAAGGATCTCTCATTTTAATGTGGCTCCACACCTTGGAGTATGTTTCATCATGCTCATATTTTCCCTTTAAAGATTCCAAAAAATCACTTTGGAGTTATGTAAAGAGAAGACAATTGATCTCAATCGTACGTCTAAGAGCATTGGCTACCACATTATATCGTTCCTTAGCTACACAACTAAAAAATGAGCCTTTATAACAAACTACATGATAATTTTTCAATCTTTTGAACAATTTGGATGTTACAAAAGGAGAACACACACAACAAAAACGCCTCTAGCTAATTGGGCCAAATTAGCTCTATCGACAAGGCACCGGGGACTAGCTAGGCAACAGTCTTGTAGGGCCTTTTATTGCTGCCTTGTGGACGGAGCTAAGTTGACCCAATTAGCCATAATCTAGCATATGTAGGCCACTTGGAGTACCTAATGGACATTTTCATGCCAATCACAAGACAATTTCTTATCAATGTACAAAAACAACATTCAAATATTTAAGACAGATCAGTAAAGATAAAGTTTTTACAGATTGCATGGTCACTGAATATGATCAAGATAGTAACTGAAGTTGCAATAGACCATGGACAAGAAGAAGTTGAGATTATTTTCATTTAAAAAGGTTGTACATTAGGCTTAACTATCTTTTGATAGGAGGAGCTTTGCGATCTCTCTACAATGTTCTTCATCATTGGGTAGGATGTATGTAAGCACAGAGGTTGTTATGGCTTGGGCACTGTCAACCCCCAAGGATTGACTAGGTGTTGTACGCGTCATGACATTACCAAAAAAACCAATGCCAAAAGTGAAAATTGCAAGGAAGTTTTTACCAAAATAATTACATGGGCTATTTTAGGGATGGTGGCTAAGCATAAAAGTTTAATGTTAGCAGCGAGCTAACACAGATACCATTTTTTGGAGCTCCCATGTAAAAACACTTATTGTTTTTGATAAATCGAAAATATTACAACTCTTATTTTTTGAGTAAACCTTGTAATAGTTGAGATGGGGCTACAAGCTTCCAGATTGTATCAACCTGCCATTACCTATCTTTAGTTAGAGCTCCCAGATTATTAGTTTTGACCACCAAAAACCTTGGCTAAGGTATAAACACCAATTTTTGTAAGTTATTTCTAAGTTTGGATAATGAAATAGATAGCGTGATCTAACGTCGCTCACTTCTCTCCTTCTCGTGCTTCCTACTCCCTCCTCGGTTGTCACATTGCAGTCGCGTTTGTTGCATTGCAACCACAGGTAAGAGCTCTACGCATTGACGTAAAAACATCATAGTATTTTGTAGCTTTTGGCGTCGCCAACCCGCAGCCTAATTTCATCACAAGTAGGAATTTACACTTCAAAATAAAAAATCAAGCATAGGCGGGATATTGGGGCATCATTGTTAAGCATTTAGGTGCATTCTAGGCCGAAAACGACTAGGTCGAAAATTCATTGCTATTAATAATTACAATTTTGGCACTTGACCTAAAGTGGGGGTTGAGACCATAAACATGTGTGCTTAGGTCTTATAAACATGTCTTAGAAGTTTTGTTACGTTTGGATGTCATTTGATGTTGTTATGGATGTGATTGGTTTGCCGTTGAGCGATTGGCTTTTGGTGATTTCAGTCACTTGAGTGTAGCTTGAGTTAGATGCGAGTTGTTAGTTGTTTTTCAAGAGATTGACAACCTCTTGTAGCCTCTATGTACTAGTCGAGTCAGGTTCATCCCACGGATTGACAATTTAATCGTGGTTCTCGCTAAAACTGCAATAAGATAGGATGGTGAGGTTAGACGCACGTCCCACATTTGGCGTCGCTGCGCCAGGGAACGAAGAGACCTAAAATAGAAAAAAACACGAGCGTCTCGTAAAGTTCTTCTTCATCTTTTTATAGGATCTCCTAAAGTAAAAACTGGGGCCTTTTAAGATACTCAAGAAAGTTGGAGATTTGGCTTACAAACTCTAGTCTTTACCAACATACTCTTGTATTCATTGGGTTTTTCATGTAAGTCTTTTACATTAACGCTTGCATAGGGATGAAAACATTGTTGACCAATAGATTTTGGGTGACTTTATTGAGCCTCCAATCTAGTCTCATGAACCCGAGAGCATTTTATATTATCATGATTTATGTACTTATCATCATGTGTGTCATCAATCATTAGTCAAGTGGAAAGACTAACCTGAAGAAGCTGCCACTTGGGAAAACATTAGTGTTCTTAAGAAGAAATTTTTCACTTTTGTTTTCAAGGACAAGGCCCTTGGCCATAGGAGCCACTTTACCGCATATTTGTACTAGCCCTTGTCCTGCCCGATCTTCAATGAAATCAAGAGTAACATATTAATTTTCCACATTGTTGTCCCTTTGCAACCAGTTTGTGTAGCTTGCCTATAACCAACATAATGTGTAAACTCCATTTATAAATCACTTGAGTATGCTAAACGAGTTACTACAACTAAGAGGTGTCTAAAAAAATACCTCTTCTCACTATCCATGAAAGTAACATGCTGACATAGCTTATTCCCAAAGATGAAGTCCTTCACTTGTTATCATTCTTCATCAGTAAACAATCCCACCATAGCTGATGATGGAGGTTGAGAATGGGACTAAACTTAGTCGCAACATGCTTTGCCTCGTGGCCTCCAACTAGAGAGACAACCTTTCCAATTGGATTTCTTGGTTCTAGCGTATGCACTTAGCATATCCTTTAGCACAAGATTAATCATAGTAATCTATCTATCCTCTCTAGATGACTGGTAGTACTGAAGTGTGTTTCCCCACCATTTACAGATAGTCCTCCATATGGCTGGTAAACAAATATCACAATTCCTTGCAACATTGTTGAGTAATCAACAACGTTCTAAAAAACCAACTTGATATATTGTAGGTATTGGAAAAGTGGATTGAATAAATTGTACAAAGTTTAGAAAATTTAACGGGAAGGAATTTCATACTTGGCAGACCAAGTTGAAAGGGTACCTAATGAAAAAGGGCATGTGGGGAATAGTCAAGCCGACCATCACTAACCCATCTAGTGATTGAGCATATGTACAAACATGGGCTATGAGTGCACAGAACCTAGCCAAAGACGAGCAGGCATTAGGAATCATAATCATTGCACTACATGACAACTATATACACTTTCTTGATGATTTTGAAGCCTCGCCAGTTGCATGGGAAGAACTAGAAAAGAATTTTGGATCTAGGAAAAACAAGGGAAAAGTGAGCTTAAAGAAGGATCTATACAAATAAAAAAAGGAACCTAATGAAGACATTACAAGCCTAGTCAATCATCTCAAAAGCATGACCACACAACTAGCCTCTGTGAACAGCGCAGTACCAGAGGAGGACAAAATTGCAGTTCTTCTAGCAGTCTTACAACCTCGCTTACCACCTAGCTTTGACTATATAGTGACCATCATCGAGGAAAAGGATCCAACTCCAATTCTTTAAAGTATGAGGAAAAGAAGCAGGAGAGGATTGCTACTTCCATGTCATAATAATCAATATCTAATTCTCCTAAATGATTTTCTCATGTTAAACTGATCATTTAATACGGGGAAGTGCCAGGGGAGAAAAAGATAGAATATTGGTTAAGCTAGCAGACCGGCCACAGTAGGGATCCAAAGGAGGGAAAATAGGGATCCAAAAGGGGGGGCCATCTGCAAAAGAGCCATGTGCAACAATGGGCTAAAAAGACCCTAAGGTTCAGCCCATTAAGACTTCCAAAATGCTAAGGTTCCAAAATTCAAAGGTTGTGTCCAAAGGTCAACCATGGGGGAATTGGATGCTTTGTGTGTGTCAAAAAAGTCTTTACAAATCCCTACTTAGGAGGGGGTGAGCCTTGCTTGTAGGGGATGAGAGATAAAGCCACACACACACACACACACACACAAGCTCCCTTTACACAAAGGGAATGAGGGACACATGTCAGCTCCCTAGGCCAGATGCCCACAAGGTGTACCCAATTCCTATTGGATGGCCTTGGAGGTGGACCAGTGAGAATTAGGCTAGATTAAATCTAGTTTAATTAATTTAAAAACACTTAATAAAATAACCAATGAGAATTAAGTCCTCTAGAAGACTATTGGATAGTCTCCCAAGGGGTCTAATGAGCATTCAGTAGCCCAATGGCTTGCCTAATTCCTATTGGCCAGGAGGCAAAGGGGTCCAATGAGAGTTTAGTTGAATTATTAAATTACCTAAAGCTCTCACAAAAGGGGAAAGGGGGACACATGTCAGAAGGCTATCAATTATACTGCTTAATTGTCATTGGCTAGCCCTAGGGAGGTCCAATGAGAGGGTAGCAAGAGCAAATAGCAAGAGGGGTCGCCCAAGAGAGAGAGGGGGCTGATTTTTGCAAGGCATTATCACACACACACTCACACAATCTCATGTGTGAAGTAAATAAGACTCTCTCTCCTTCTCAAGCTTTAATGGAAAGCTTACCACCTACTCCAAGCTTGTGAGAAGGGAGGCCTACACCAACAACTCTTGGCTTTGTGATGAAAATCCAACCAAGAGCCAAGATTCAATGCATGCTCATCTCCTCTACCATGCTAATTACTAAGCTAAGCTATGCTAATATGAGTGATTATGTGAGGAGATGTACATCTTTCTCGTAAGAATACTCCTACTTCCTCTCAATCTACTCTCATACCCTGCTAGCTCTCACCATCTTCGAATGTGTGTGAGGTCTTGGGTCTGAGACCGGGGATAATTAATGTTGTGTTTGATAAGTGTTTTGCTTAGTGCATGTAGCTTTCATCTTCATTGCACTAGCTAGTCTTGAAGGAACACAAAGAATTGTATTGTACAATGTCTCTGATGGGAGAAACCATAATACAAAGCCTTTTGGAGGGGGGACCGGCTCCATGTAAATCCGGCCCTCAACTGTTGTCAATATCTTAATTTCTCTCTCTTTTGAAAGTATTGTTCACGCTATCTAACTAGGTGCTATGCTTTTTGTTGCTCTCTCCACCCAAGCACTCTTGTGATTCTCATTAGGAATCTATTCTAATGAAATGCCCACTATGTTCATGCTAATTTCCGCTACACACAAGTTTTTAGGCCATTAAATGTTACATTGGTATCATAGCACAAGGTTTCTCTTTTCTTGCTCAAGAAGGGAGGTCCTCAAGCTAGCTATAAATGGTTCGTATTATTAATTGCCTGTGAGTAAGTAGAATAGGGAGTTTTCAGCCTTACAGTGTGCCTGCCTTTGTGCAGTTAACGGGGCATCACCGTCGAGAGCTATGGTCTTAATAGTGGAGTCCTACGGGGCTTGCCTACGGCTTAACCACTATTGAGCTATTAGAAGCTTGACAGGAGCCGGTGCTATTTTGGTGTTGAATGACCCTCTCTTCTATTTCTTGCAATTAATGGTATTCAAGCCACGGGTACAATAGCTTGAGTGCTTTTTCTAAAGGGGTAAAGAGGAGTAGCAACTACGGCTTGAAGTACCAAAGTACACCTAAAAAGTTTACACCTAAAAATTGTTAGAATGGCTGACAATAGTAAAGAGAGTGAAATTAATGTTGATAACTTTGATTTTGCTAATGAGCAAGCTACTAATGATTCTCTGATGCTTGTTAACTATCTCGTTTCTAGGATTCAACAAGCCATGGGCAATCCATCTCTCCAAAGTGAAGTGCAACGGCAGCTCCGTGCTCATGGGATTATCCAAGCTCAACACCATGACCAGAGAACACCTAGGAAGCCTCCTTGTGAGACTTCCAAAAGAGTTCTCTCTCCGATTCGAGAAGAAGAAGAGAATCCATACGAAGGGCTCAAGAATTTACTTCTTGATGATGCATCTCCTTCCCAAAGGAGAACTCAAGACCCTCCACCGAAGGAATGAAAAAGAAGTGAGTCTCCCGCCACCTCGGCAGAGATGGCTCCACGAAGACGGCGGGCTGAACGCTCTCCATCACCACCAAAGTGGAAAAGATCATTGCATCCTTCTCCACACCATAATTCAAAGAGGGATGATAAAAAGCAAGAGAAGAAAAAGGCAAGAAAGAGGACACCCTCTTCTCCATCTTCTTCATCCTCTTCCTCTTATGAAAGTGATGGTGAAGATGACGAAGATCAAGACAAGAAAAAGGCGAGAAAGAGGTCACCCTCTTCTCCACCTTCTTCAAATTCTTCAACTTCTAAAGAAAGTGATGGTGCAACCTTTGAACCATCAAAAAGAAGAGGCCATAGGAAATCCTATGCCGCATGGAAGAGGTCGTCCAAGCTGAAGAAGTTCAAAGAGGGAGGGAAGAGCATCTCTTTCCTTACCTATGATGGCACCTTTGGTGCTACGGACAAAGTCTTGGACTTTATCCAACAATTTGATGCGGCGTTCGGAGATGAGGGCTTCACGGAGTCCTCTAAGCTACGTCATGTAGCTATGCACTTTCAAAAGTCCGCCAGGCAATGGTGGTCTAGCCTACGAGCCAACGATGAAGCTCCGCAAACATGGAAAGCTTTAAGAGCTTCCATTATGAAGCAGTTTTTGGCCATCGATGCCAAAGACAAAGTACTCACCGAATGGCGAAGTTTAAAGCTCTCTCCCTATGAATCCATCCACAAATATGTAGAAATGTTTTGGGACTTACAACTCAAAGCCACTTTCTTCAAAAAGTTGGATTTTGGAGAGCAAAAGCAACAATTTTGTGCGGGCTTAACAGAAGAAATGGCGGAGTATATCAGCTCCCAAAGGTCACGTACCATATTGGCGGTAATACACCATACTATAGTGGCCTCTCAAATCAATTTCCAAACGAGGGCTAAAAGAAATAATAAGCCCATGGAAAACAAGGGTTCCAACGAGCCTAAGGGGAAGGACAATGTCCAAAAGTCTACTAAGGGCAACTCCAACAAAGCTAAAGAGAAGGGAGTTTACAAAGGTAAAAACAAACTCTCTCCTGAAGAGCTTGAGCGTTATCGCAAGGATAACTGGTGTTTCAAGTGCGGCAAACAAGGGCATGCGTACCGCGCTTGTCCCCAAAAGAACAACCGCCAAGATCCTCCTAGAGCTACCTTGGTTGAAATCCAAGAGGAGGCGACTCACCAAACTCACCACAAAGGATCTCCTCTATGCCATGCTTGGGGGAAGGTAAGAGAACATGATGCTTTTATTCTCTTTGAACCTGGTTCTACTCACAATTTTATATCTATAGAGTTGGCCACCAAGCTAGGCATACAAGCCTAGGAGATGGGAGATGTTCTACCCGCAGACAGTGCTTTCAAGGGGCAAGAAGCTTCAGTCACTCCCTTAATTGGGAAATTGAGGCTTCATGTCCAAAGCTATGTGGACAAAGAGGACTTCTTTATCTCTCCTCTCAAGCATGAGGATATAATTCTAGGGGCACCATGGTTTGATCACCTGGCTGCCAATGTTAAATTCCTTGAAAGGAGAATCTCTTTAAGTTCAGGGAAAAAGACATGTATATAGATGCTAGGGAAATGGGTAACACTATCCCCATTGTACATACAGCAGCTTTCAACAAGTCAATAAAGAGATCTATTTCCGTTAATATGATTTTTGTTAAAGATTCTCAAAATGAACCTAAAGCTTTAGCAAAAGAAAATAAAAGCAACCAAAAGGAATCAGAGTTATCCAATTTTCTCAAGGGGTTTCAAGATGTTTTTATTGACAACATCCCTTGTGAGCTACCTCCTAAACGAGGTAATGATGACCATGCAATTGAACTTCTTCCAAGAAGTTCACCGCCTAACAAACCTCCTTATAGAGTTTCTCAAGCTCAACAAGAGGAGATTATGCGGCAAGTGCATGAGTTAGTTGAGAAGGGCATGGTTAGGCCTAGCTCATCTCCATTTTTCTCACCTGTGCTATTAGTACAAAAGAAAGATGGCACATATCGTATGTGTGTCGACTATAGAGGACTAAATAGGATCACTATCAAGAATAGGTTTCCCGTTCCACGGGTAGAAGACCTATTTGATAAGCTACAACGATCGACCTACTTCAGTAGGATTGACCTAAAAAGTGGCTATCATCAAATAAGGATAGTTGATCAAGACATTGTAAAGACCGCATTTTGCACCACATTTGGTCTTTACGAATACATTGTCATGCCTTTTGGCTTGACCAATGCACCAGCCACATTCAACCGCTTGATGGAGAAGCTGTTCAGGCCTCATCTAACCTTCATTGGAGTGTTCTTTGATGATATTATCATCTACTCTAATTCATTAGACGAACACAAGCAACATCTCTAGGTAATATTTCAAGTTTTAAGAGAGAATAAACTTTATGTTAATCGAAAGAAAAGTGAATTCTTCTTGCAAGAGATTCAGTATTTAGGTCACATTATCTCTCAAGATGGTATCCAAATGGATCCATCAAAGTTAGAGGTAATAAAAGGATGGCCTAAACCAAAGAATCTTCATGAATTAAGAAGCTTTATAGGTATGTGTGCATACTATAGACGCTTCATAGAAAATTTCTCACAAATTGCGGGACCATTACATGACCTAACAAAGAAAAGTGTTAGGTATACATGGTCTGCTAAGGAGAACAATGCTTTTAAAAAGCTTAAAGAAAAGCTTATCTCTCAACCTGTGCTTACATTACCAGATCTCTCAAAACCATTTGAGGTCCAATGTGATGCTTGTGGTGATTGCCTTGGAGCTGTTTTGCTTCAAGAAGGGCACGCCATAGGCTATGAAAGTCGAAGGCTCGACCCTGTTGAGCAAGATCTAGGCATATATGAAAAGGAACTCCTTGCAGTTCTACATGCCTTAGACTCATGGAAGCACTATTTATTGGGGACTCCTTTCATTCTGCGAACGGATCACCAAAGTCTTAAGTACTTCATGACGCAGACCAAGCTCTCCAACAAACAAATTAGGTGGGAAAATTTCCTTTCGCAAATTCATTTTCATATTGCTCACATTGCTGGCAAGCATAATCAAGTAGCTGATGCACTCTCAAGACGGCCGAGAGTGAATGCGGTTTCCATAGCAACTCACAATGATCTATCTTCAATGATAGATGAGTATGCTATTGATCCCGATTTTAGAGATGTGATTTCAGCCCTTGCATTAGTGAAGAAAGAAGAACCATTTACTTTACAAGATGGTTATCTTCTCTACGGCAGTAGATTATGTGTTACTAACTCACTACGTGAGAAAGTAATATATGAATCTCATGCTCCACCTTATGCGGGGCATAGAGGGATTCAGTCTACCTTAAAGGGAATTGAAACATATTTCTATTGGCCTACCATGAAAGTGAACATACAAGAGTATGTTTCTAAATGTGTGGTATGCCAAAAGACAAAATTTGATAGAGGGAAGCAACTTGGATTGCTTCAACCCTTGCCAATCCCTAATTCACCATGGGAGAGCATATCCATGGATCTTATTTTTGGATTGCCTAAGTCTATCCATGGGAATACAGGAATATGGACAATAGTGGACAGGTTCAGTAAACAAGCTCATTTTATACCTGTCAAAAAGACTATCAAAGCCCATCAAATGGCAACCCTCTTCATTTCACAAATTTTCAAGAACCATGGCTTGCCAATGTCCATAGTGTCGGATAGAGATCCTAGAATGACCAATAATTTCTGGAAGGGTCTCTTTGAGAATTTAGGGACAAGGCTAAACTTCTCTTTGTCCTATCATCCACAAACGGATGGCCAAAGTGAAATAGCTAACCTAACAATTCTCGATCTACTAAAAGCCTATGTAATGGAAGTAGATCAAAGATCCCAATGGGAGAAGTACTTACCCTTAGTGGAGTATGCTTACAATAACACTGTACATACTTCCACAGGAAAAGCACCTTTTGAGGTAATTGAGGGAAGATCAAAAAGTCCCTTGCTACTTAAGGTACATGGGAAGATCTTCGCTGCAGATGAGTATAGCCGAGACCTACAAGAATCTTTTCAAAAGATTAAGGATGCTATCTCTATCTCACAACAAAGGCAAAAGGCTGCTGCTAACAAGCACAGAAGAGCCCAAGCCTTTAAGGAAAACTATTGGGTCTTATTAAAATTTCCCAAGGCTTGATTAAGGCACACGACCGGCAAGAATCCTACGGGACACCAAAAGTACTATGCTAAACTAGCAAAAAGGTACTATGGTCCCTTCCAGATTCTTAGGCCAATCAATGAGATGGCCTATCAACTCAAGTTGCCCAATCATTGGCTCATACACAATGCTTTCCATGTGAGCCTATTAAAGCCTTACAAAGGAGATCCACCTCAAGAACCAACTACTGAAGACCCACCGACAATCGAGGACCAAGAGGAGGTGCTGCAGCCCGAGTCCATTCTCCGACATGAAGACAAGGTACTAAGAGGCCGTAATATCATCCGACGATATCTTATTAAGTTTAAGAATTATCATTTTGAAGATGCTAGATGGATGCAAGGCATACAATTAAAGGATAACCTAAACCTTGTCAATGCTTACAATGCTTCCCAAGAGTAAGAAAATGTACAAAATGTTAAAAATAAACAAAGTTTTTGTCTTATAAGACTCTCTTTTTTTTTTATTGTGCACAAAAATGAAGTAGTATGCATGCTTAGATCAAGTTTGCGGAGACGACATTTCCCAAACACCAAGTAGAGCTTGTCACTCTACTATGGAAGATTGATAGGACTAATGTGCAGACATGCTTGCGGCAGCCTCAGGCTCTCAAGCGCCAAATGGACTAGTCATCCATTGTGGAATGATGTCGTAGGGTAACATAGGGGTCCTCTACCCGCTAAGAAAAGGACTCATGAATATGCTTTATCTTCTCTTGACCATAGTCGAGGACGACTATGATTTCAAGAGAGAGGTAATGTCATAATAATCTTCTCTTGATCATAGTCGAGGATGACTATGATTTCAAGAGAGAGTTAATGTCATAATAATCAGTATCTAATTCTCCTAAATGATTTTCTCATGTTAAACTGATCATTTAATATGGGGAAGTGCCAGGGGAGAAAAAGCTAGAATATTGGTTAAGCTAGCAGACCGCCCACAGTAGGGATCCAAAGGAGGAAAAATAGGGATCCAAAAGGGGGCGCCATCTACAAAAGATCCATGTGCAACAATGGGCTAAAAAGACCTTAAGGTTTAGCCCATTAAGACTTCCAAAATGCTAAGGTTCCAAAATTCAAAGGTTGTGTCCAAAGGTCAACCATGGGGGAATTGGATGCTTTGTGTGTGTCAAAAAAGTCTTTACAAATCCCTACTTAGGAGGGGGGGAGCCTTGCTTGTAGGGGATGAGAGAGAAAGCCACACACACACACAAGCTCCCTTTACACAAAGGGAATGAGGGACACATGTCAGCTCCCTAGGCCAGATGCCCACAAGGTGTACCCAATTCCTATTGGATGGCCTTGGAGGTGGACCAATGAGAATTAGGCTAGAGTAAATCCAGTTTAATTAATTTAAAAGCACTTAATAAAAGAACCAATGAGAATTAAGTCCTCTAGAAGACTATTGGACAGTCTCCCAAGGGGTCCAATGAGCATTCAGCAGCCCAATGGCTTGCCTAATTCCTATTGGCCAGGAGGCAAAGGGGTCCAATGAGAGTTTAGTTGAATTATTAAATTACCTAAAGCTCTCACAAAAGGGGAAAGGGGGACACATGTCAGAAGGCTATCCGTTATACTGCTTAATTGTCATTGGCTAGCCCTAGGGAGGTCCAATGAGAGGGTAGCAAGAGCAAATAGGACATTCATCTTCCTTCCAAATTTTTCAAGAAAGAAAGAGGCATTATCGGTAGAAATCCCAGGCCCAAAGTCTGTTTAGGAGAAGAAGATAAAGTAAAGATAAAGAAGAGGACAACATCAATCCTTTAATTTATTACAACATTCTCTAGATTTAGTTTTTCCTTTACCTCTTAGTTGTATTTGTTTGGAGATAGCTTGGTTTTAGTTTTATAAATCTGTTTGAGGGGGAGGTGTTCAGTGTCTCTTGGATTAAAGATAATTTGTCTCTAATTTGTTTGGAGATCCTTGAATTAGCTTGGTCTTAGTTTTATAGATCTGTTTGAGGGGAGATGTTCAGTGTCTCTTGGATTAGACATAATTTTTATCCTGGATTGGGGATGTTCTCTTGGATTGGAGATGTTTTTTTGCTCTTAGATTGGGGTGTACTTGAGATGTCAGTTTCTTCATAGTCTAAACACCAAAGGGAGGGTTGGAAGGGTTTGGGTTTTAGCCTACACGTGTGTGTAACATCTCTAGTCTGCTGGGATGCATAGGTGGCATAGAAACATGTGGTCACATGTGGAAACGGCACCCAAGGTATGACATCATCTATGATGCAGAGGGGCTTGTCACGCGACATGCAAGGAAAAAGGAGAGGAGGTCGGCTAAGAATAGGAGAGCTCTCACGCGCACAAAAGGCCCCCCATTTTTTGCAATTTTGGGCGGGGTTTTTTACAAGAGCTCCTTGGAGAGAGCGGAGGAGAAGAGAAGTCCCGTCGTTTTACTCAAGGCAGGAGAGGGCAAGAGCCAAAGAAGGTGAAGCTTAGAGAGGGCTGTGGAGGAGCAGTTTGGAGCCAGCAGAGGTGATCTCAAAGGTTCTTTTTGCTGAGCTCTCAGCAAGAAGAGTTGCACGAGTGGTGAAGCCAAAGTTGCCGTTTTTCCCTTGTTGCTCGAGGTCTCCATGCCGAGCTATTGTAGCAGGTTTTGATGATGGTGTAGATGAGGTTTTTTTTCCATAGTTAAAGCAAACTATATCAATTTCTAGTGCCGTCTCGTCCCCTTTCCCCCCTCTTCTCTTTGATTTGTTTCGACAATCTGGTGCTGGTGTTCGAGATGTGTGTGTCTCCTCGGGCCTCTGTATGTGTGTGTGAGAGAGAGCGGTCTGTGTTGTAGCACGATCATAAACAGACCGGACCGGTGTGGTTTGTTGTCAATTGTGTGATTTTTGAAGGTGAACTCTAGTGGATTGGGGTGTAGTGATTATCTTGGGCAATATAGAGGCAGACTATTTGGGTTCCGGATGTGTTCCCCTTCCCCCTCCGGATAGTGTTTATGCTAGGGAGAGGCTATAAGATAGCATGGCTGGGTGGAGACTAGCACACGGCATTACTCCCCTCCTTTTAGTGGTATCAGAGCTATTTTGAGAAAGGGGAAAATCGGGTTGCATGTGCATGCGACACACATCTCCTCTCCCACGATCCGTTAAAAATAGGCAAGGAAGATGATGACTCACAGTGCAGCAAAAGAGAAGACAGACACAGAGTTCTATGTGCAGCACGGGAGGACAGACAGTGAGTAGCAGTCGCCCATGTTTGCTTGCCCTGCATCACATAGTCTCCACCTGGATCAAAAGCCTTGCAATGATTCCCTCCATCCATCTGCAACACCCTCCAATAGCCCTTCACCCATGCCCGCAACCATCCATGCACACAATATGTCCAAAGCACTTTAGCATTTCTCTGCACCTTTACGTGCCTCACCAACACACCTGGCCCCTGTAAGAATATTACATGAACCAAACAATGCATCTAGCCGTGCAATCACACCATCTTCACACCGACCAAAAATTTTGACCCTCCCTCCCAACCATGTAAAGTAGAGATCCTCTCAATGGAACTCCGTATCTGATAGATAATATACCTCACTAATGCACTTACAAGCATACACTTTAACCATGTATTGCATATCACTTTTGATAGCTTGGACTCACTCTTGACATCTCTTTCCTTTTCCATAGAACATACCTAATGCACTCAACTCTCCACCTGTAGAGGGACTAACCCTTGCATCACGTGTACCTTGGTCAAAGCTTCCAGTTGTGGATATTCTTCAAGAGCAAGGTATGAAAATGAAGAAGACATGGTTGTCGAGGGCGATGATGTAGGTACACATTTATATAGTATCTCTCATGCCAAGGGTGATCATGTTTACCTACCAAATGCACTTGAGTCATTTACAGAGGACCTATATCAAGGTAACTGGTTGCTCATTGGACACTATCTGAGCACTTTGACAAGGCAAGAAGGGTGTACTGATCAAGAGTTCAGAAGAATACAAAGAAATCCACAAGCACTTGCATCTCCAAATCCATGGCGTCCTCGGCATCATTAAAGCCCCAATTAGCTTCACTTTCAAGGCATATCTGATCCAAAAAACCTATGCCCATAGCATCACCTTGGCAGTCCATAGGAACCTCCATCTGCTCTTCTCTTTGGTCAACATCCATCACATCATGAGCATCAGAAAGATGCCCAACCCCCTTGATTTTTACTTTAATATCATCCTCCTATCGAAGTGGTAAGCCAGCTTGGCTATCCCTAGTCTCAAATTTATCCTTGTTTGCAAAGCTTTGAACCAATCACACCGCTGCAACAATCTCCACTGCTACCTTCATCAGCATGGCCGCCAATAAATCACTGCATGTCACCTTTGATAGCACATCCTCTCTCATTTTCTTTGGCACTTCAACTTATTCATCTTCCACATTGTCTATGACCACATCATCAACTATAAAAGGAGGCATCTTTACCTTTACCATCACCGACTCATCAGACTTGATCTCCTTGCCATAGGATGTGGGCGCATCTAGTCCATCTTTCTCGCTTTTCTCCCAAAAATTAAAATTGGCCTCTCTATCTTCATCAGCATCATACACTAACTTGATAAAGTTTATCTTCAACCACTTGCTACTTCACAAAAGTTTGACCATCGTCTAGACTTTGCACACTTTCTTCATCTCCTTCTGAACCCTCGGTTTTTGCAACTTGATTGTAATCTGCTACCTTCTCGTACAAGATTTCCACAAGAACAGGGTTTACCTCTTCAATCTTCTCTAGAAGCCTACCATCTGCTACCTCTTTGGCACACTGGGACTTCAACAAGGGGCTTATCCTCTTTGACAAGTTCATCCATCACTGGCACATGCACATCATAAACTAGAAACCTCCAAGGAACATAATCAACTATAGGCCTTACCTCAACACGCTTTACATCTTGCATAACTGGCACTACCTTTGGTTGAACCATAGAATACTCTACTAACTTTGCAACGGGCACATAATCTATCGGCTTCAACAAGCCCAACTCCAACACACACTTCTCTCTCTTTCTCTCTCACACACACACAGGCCCGGGGAGGCACACACATCTCAAGCACTGGCACCACACAGTTGGAATAGAGCAAAGAGAAGAAGGGGGGAAAGGGGAAGAAACGGCACTAAAAGCTGGTATAATTTTCTTCAATCGCGACCAAAAAACCAAACATCCATTAGACCTCAATCACATCCGGCTAGGCATGGCAACCTCGGGCAACAAGAAAATTGGCAATTTGGCTTCATCGCGTGTGTGGCTCTCATTGTTGAGAGCTGTTAACCCTCACGGCTCACGGACACCATATCACCTACGATGGACGTTGTATTATTTACTTGGTAGACTCAGGTATCGGGCTTGTCGGTCCAATAGGAAAAGGGTAAGAGTGATCGCCGATGAGAGGTGCACTCTAACTAGAACATTCAAGGGATTAGTTGGCTAAGCATGGGCGCCCAAGTGTGAATGGGGTGAGCTCATATAAAAGTCAACTAAACCTAAAATTCACTTATTCTCTCATTTGTGCAATTGAAGAGTGCTCTTGCTCCATCTCCATCTTCTTCTTCTTCATCTCCTTGTGTGTGTGTGTATGCGTGAGAGAGAGAGAGAGAGTGTGTGTCTGATCGAGCGTTGAGGCGGCACGACGGTGGCGAGGCGGTTGAGCGCGGCATAGCGGCATCTCCCTCTTCTTCACGGTGAGGAATCCTCCACGAAGCAAGCATAGAGCGGGGAGTGACACACCATCGTCATCTTTGAGCTTACTAGTTTAGGCTTGTTGTGTGCTTGGAGCCATATGTTGCTCGCATGCGGTGTATCAGCAAGTTCCTTGCATTGACATGTGCAACATACGCGCACATTTTTGGTGCCGTTGCCGGGGAATGCCATACACTAAGCTTGAATGGCACTCTGTGCTTTTTTTGTGGTGCAATTTCTATTGTAGGAAAGGTAAGGAAGGAGGGTGTGTGTGTTGAGAAGAAGGATTTGGTGTTATACTGTGTTTTTTTTTTGTTAATGGAGTTTTCAAAGGTACTGTGTTTATTCTCTGTGTATTAAGGTTGTTAGTTTTCTTTGTTAATGGAGTTTTCAAAGGTACTGTGTTTATTCTCTGTGTATTAAGGTTGTTAGTTTTCTGTGTACAGTAAGTAGGAAGTAGATCTATGAGAGCTACAGGCCGCGGAGACCTTATCCTTTTTCTTTTTTAAAAAAAATTAATTAATTAATTAATTGAATAAAAAATTTAAAGGTAGGACCGGGATCGGGAATATCTCCTAGACCCAAGCCCAGACCCAAGCCCAAGCTCACGCTCAGGCCTAGGCCTCAGTCACCTTTTAAAATTACAAATTCTAGCTTCACACGTAGCTAAAAATCGATTTTTTGAGGACCAACGGAACTTCAGATGCTCGAAAACTGTGTTGTAAAGCACACAGCGACCCTCTAAGTGATACGCTCGTTTTGAGTTATCACACACTTTAATCAAAAAAATCAAACATTAAAAAACATTAAAAACGTAAAGAACACGAGTGAAAACAGACGCTTAAAAAAGGTAAGAGGTTAACCTTCGAGGTTATTCGCCGACGCTTGTAGGGTGCCAAAGACACATGCATTTGCGCTCTGGTCGTGTGCTAGAGACGGAGCAACTAGAGAGAATTTCGACTTATGCGAGTTCTCAATATCCACCTACTTTAGGTTCCGGGCCCTCGACGGGGACCCAAGGTAGTACAAACCAAGACCCGAACATAGCGGCTAGTGACTCTTCCTCTAACTACAACGTCATGGAGGGTTTCCCAATGCCTAATCCCGATACCTCAAGCCAAGATATGCATGCCATGGGCCCACGATCCGGGACGAGCATGCTTAGCCGCCTGAAGGAAACCTTTAGTAGAGCCACTCGCTTTGAACATGGAGCTAATGATGTAAATGAGGGGGGTGGGGAAGTAAATTCTCCATTCATAACCAATGTAGACCGTATACTGTTAGAAAATGTGCACGTGAATACTTCATTCACTACACCTCCTGACTCTTTAGAGTTATTTCCCTCTGAGGTCATATTACCCGATGGTAGAAGCCTGGCCGAAGTGCAAGAGGTTGAGCGATTTATCCTTGCAGCGAGGGAAAAGGAAATTGAGAGCTTACGCAAGGTGGAGCAACGAAGAGAGTTAAAATTGAAAGGGCCTATGTCAATATCTTTGCTAGGAGAGCAATCGAGTGCTCCTGACTTAGCAAGCGCTAAGGGTCAACCCCTAAAAAGCAACATTGCATCTAGCTCAAAGGACACCCCTAGCACCTCAATCCTAGATGGAGTGTTCTTAAATGAGATCTGGGAGTACGAACTACAAACGGAAACTCTAACCGACCTATACACAGGTCACACCTATCACGTGGGTTGGTTAGATGTCCTACAATCCACAATGGGTGCTACTAGTGTGGAGGATCAACAACAAAGAGTTTGTGAGGTCATCCATAGGGTCATTGAGTTAGAGAGACAGAACAAGGGGATCAACATGCCTTCAACAGGTCTCATGAGATTCTTGGATATAGGAAAGGCTAAACAACCGACCTCATCGCAAATGGAGACTCCCTCAAAAGTTCGACTGATCCTCCATATGTTGTTTCACCAGGGGTCTCATTGAAATCTGAGCCCACAAGTGATAGCTTCACCTTTCCAAGTCTAGCTCATCTTTCCCTTGATGAGACCACGGCTACCATGCCTACCCCAATGATAGGCATGCCAAGAAACATGCCATGGACCTCATTTGTTAGTAAAGCACCGCTACATGGTAGCTCAATGCCTGCAAAACAGTACCTACAAGTGTGTACCAATCGTATACACCCATGGGTCCTCGTACTCATGTAGTCCCTACCCCTCCCATTGTTTCAACTACCTATGCTCCACAACCACAACACCCAAGTTCTTATTTCCATGGGACTATACCAGCTAGCATTAGCATGTCACATCTAACGTCTGCTATGCCTAGGGCCACACATATGAACTTTGGGCCACCACATGGCACAACATCGTACCCAACGTGGAACCCAAGGGCTTCCTATGTGCCAAGCCCGATGCCAATACCTACTCCACATGTAGTCTCTGGAGCGCCTTCACCCACGGTGCCTGCTCACTTAGGTGACTTGGCAACATTTGCTCAAGCTATTGGTCGATCTATTGCTGAGAATATGCATAACACGCTTGATAGAGAGCCTAGAAGTAAGGCAGTACAAATAGCCAAGCTCACACAAAAATTTAGTGGAGACGGGGATGTGAGAAAGCATATCGAAGTGTTTGAACATATATGCGATTCTCTAGGAGAACACAATGACCTACATAAAGCAATGCTTTAAGCCTAACCTTAAGTGGAAAGGCTGGGGATTGGTATAGAACCCTAAGGGTGGAAGAAAAAATGATTTACCCTACTCTTAGGAGACTGTTCTTAAAAGAATACATACGAGAGGGAGTACTTTGGGGTGTAACCTCTCAGCTCCAGAAAGCCCAACGAGAGGAAGGAGAGTCGGTGAGAGACTTTATAAGTCGCTTGAAGCATTTGAATTCTCGTTGTAATCTAAATGAGCGCTTCAACAATAACCAATTTCTTGATAGATTCATTAAGGGGTTACGACATGAGGATATCTACAATAGCCTAGTCATTAGAATTATCACCACTTGGGAAGCAGTCACCACCAATGCGATCCAATTGGAGGATAATTTAATGATTCAAGGAGAAAGAGTGTCTGTTGAGCCTAAATCTATTAGCTCGCAAGCATCAGGGCATCAACCAATGACCCTAAAGCCTATTGCTAAGGAGCCAAATATATCTGAGATGAATTTAGCAAATCTCACCAAGGCTATTCAAGAGAGTCTCAGAGACAATCGTGCTCCACAAAACAATCATATGTATCCAAGAAGGGAGCAACAATGGTGCTCAGTATGCTATGGACCACATAGTACCAGTGAATGCCCTACTTCTAGAGTAAAATTCAATGGGAACTGCAATGCGTGTGGGAGGTATGGTCATCAAGCTAAGGATTGCATAGATTTAAGCGCGTGATGGCCAATAGACCAACCTTAGCATGGACAGACACACCTCGAGTGCCTGCATTGATGTCGGCCCCACCTCTTGAAAAAACATCACAACACATGGTCCCTAGGGCCCAAAATGTTGTTCAAACAACACCTTTACCACCTCCAGTGCTAGGACCGCAACCACCACATCCGAGAATCACTTCTGTGAATCAAGTGGGTTGTGAGTCATCTATTTCTTGTTTGCAATGCTATGAGGAAGATATAGATCCTAATATTGCCTATGGGATGGATGTACTTGAAGAAAGTCCACAATACTACATGGAGGACTATTGGGGACAAGTCAAACCTGTATATCAAGTAGCTGCTCTTGCGGCAAGAGGCCAAAATATCAATTACACTGCTAAGAGACCACCTCTTCAATGCTATGAGTGTGGAGGTCCACATTGTGTAGCCGAGTGTCCTATTACGCTACAAAAGAACGCCACACTAATGCAAACCAATCAAGCGAGCACGTCTACAATGCGGATACTCATTTGTAATTGATGTGGCATAGATCATTTGATTGCCCAATGTCCAAATAATCCAAATGCACCAAAGATCATGCCATTAAACTTGATTGAAGTTACCGAGGAGCCATCACAAAGTACACATGTGGTACCAGTAAACGCACTCACACGATCGATGCTCCAAAAACAAAACTATATTCTTGAGGAAAGAGACACGGCATCAATTGCCCAATCTCAGAAAAAGAAGAAAAAACAAAGGAAGAGATCGCAAAAAGCAACAAAGTCAGACCGCAGTTCAAAGACCAACATAGGGACTGGTGACGACCCCGTATATATGAATGACGCTGAAGAGGATTCTGATTCAGATGAAACCATGGAGACCAAAACGACCACTAAGATAGAAACCAACAAGGAAGATCTTCATGAGCCACGATGGCAGGGATCCAAGAAGAAGATAGGAACTTATCCAAACCCTACAGAGGAGATTGAGCGAGTCAAGCAATTAAGGATTTTGGTAGAAGATAGAACCAGCACCTAGGAAGATCCAAATTACAGACACCGTGTTCCCTACGCAACAACAACCTCACCAAGACCATAGACCCTTAGCCATACCTAGTGTCATCCAAGAAGAAAGTGACTTAAAGTCATCGGAAAGTGGGCGTACTCACTTCTTGATGGAAAGAATGTTTGCAGAGGGACTACTTGATCCTATTGAAGAAATGGAGATCCCATCTTTCCCACGTAAAGGGACTCGAGGCCAAAAGGTGCCGTTAAACATTGCCAAATTGATGGATTTCATGTCTTCAGAAGTTAGAACCACCATCATGTCCAAACTATATAAAGATCCTGAGCTAGTCTCAGCTCTTCGAGCCTTCCTCAATGGAGAACTAAAGTTTGGGCTACCACAATTTTCACAGATGGATGGAGCTGGGAAGATGCCAATAGAGGAGGAACACATAGATCCACAACCCAACCTAGATGAGAACCTTGTTATAGAAATACCTGTTAACAAGTTGGGACAATACTTTGAGGGTGATGAATCCAATGCGACCATACCAATCACTATTAAGGGATTAACTGTGAAGGGAATCCTTGATGGTGGCGCTGGGGTTAGCATTGTGACTAAAAATTGATGGGAAACTATGGGAAGACCTCACCTTGCGACCACAACCATAGTAGTGAAGATGGCCAATGGGTCTATTGTTAAACCTATTGGGATGCTAGAAGACCTCAAGATCAAGGTCTTTGGACATAAAATACGAGTTACCTTCATTGTTATGGATTTCTCCAAACACACTATGGCATCGGAGATGATCTTAGGACGTCCTTTCATGAGGGAAGCAAAAATGGTGCATGACTGGTCTAAGAACCATGTCTACCTGCAGTTCCAAGATTTTTTCATTCAAGTGGATCTTGTGACGAGTCAAGTACATCCTCTAGGAAACAGGTTTATAATTGATCATAGATCTGACACCACAGTTCACTCGGTCCCATTGCAGTATTGTTACACGTGTAGAGCGGACACTGATGTTGGGGAAGATTCTCCTTATATGGATGTACTACCTGGGATGACTGAGTCGAACAATGTGGATTGGGTCCACCTAGCAGCAACCATAGACACTTGGGGAAATAGGGGGACAACCTGGGTAACACCTGAGGGGGATGAAATACCACCACTTGTATCCTTAAATATGCTAGAAGCAATGCTGTTGGAGCCCCATTGGTCCAACTGTTGTAACTAGCCCATTTTGTAAAGCATATCAAATTCCATTTCTTATGTCAAGGACGTCTTATCATCTTGATCCATTCGTCTGGATTATGTAAATAGTAGTCAGTTAGTTAGGACCCAGATTTATTCCCCCTTTGTAATCATGAGCAAGCAAACCCCATGTACATTTTTGAGCTAGGGTGACTAAAGTATAAAAGTCACCTTAGAACCTTTTTTTAATAACACTTGAATTAATCCTGTGTCGTACGGGTCAGAGAGAGAGAGTGTCTTATCCTCTTCACTACGCGCTCCTCCCTCACCGGATTCATGACACGATCACACCACCGTGATAGTCTCTCCGAGAGCTACGCGCCCACGCCACGCATTCGCCATTTCGAGTTGATCGCGACCGATTCTTCCTCGAGCTTGTTTTGCTTGTAAGTAGCACAAACGGTGTCTGTTTTCAATAATCAAGTGTTTCATGGAATGAGAAAGAGATTAGCTACACATAGATACTGGTAAACTTAAGTTTCACCCACTTTTGGGTTATGACCTGTTGGTCTATCGCAACAGCATTCGAGATAGCTAGGGTTCAAACCTGGTGAGATTAGACTTATAGGTAAGTATGTCCTAGTGAGAGAATGATGCCTAGTAAGTTTGATGCGATTCCGAGTTCATTGGACGTGTAAACTGTGTTGTGAGCATTAAGGGAAAGAGTGGGTTGCATTCTACTAGGGTTAGTGATTGATGCATCATAAAAGTGCGTATGTGTAGATTGGTCTCAGCCTGACAAGATAACGAGATTGCCTACGTGCACCTACGGGTTAGTCGTGTCATCGAATGATAAGTATGTTTTCTGTGTCGTACTCGTGAGTATGAACAGGGGAGTAGTTTTGCCCTCAAACATTGGCGCCGTTGCCGGGGACACAAGACCTTAAGTAGGGAGATCTACGTCACTCGTGTGATGGTTAGCTTACTTTAGTTTCGACTAGAGAGAGCTTAAACTTTTAGAACAAGATCCAGGATAGACTATCCTGAGGTCTAGTGGATAGCCAGGAAGCCTGTGTCTTGCCGAGGGTCTGCGACTAGTTAGATTTAGTTAAATAGGAGAAAGAGGAGTTATGGTTTTTGGTTCTGAGTGCTTGTGATACTGGTGAAGAAATAGAGTAGAAAAACGCCATAAAATCGCAGAAAACAAACAAAAAGAAGAAAGAATAAGGTTGTTTGCTTGCCTTGAAAGCAAAACCCACCTCATATACCCTTGAAAGGGGTAAAAAGAGTCGACATTGAAATTTATGATTCAACACTCGAGAAAACATAAAAATTGTGACCGAAACCAACAGAAGAAAAACAGAAACAGATGATAGTCATAAGGAAACACTAAAGTGAACCTAAAAGAGGCCAAGATGAGATATAACCATTAGCCAAGGGTAAACTGACTGTGTCATGAGGTATGACTGATGTGCACAAGTTTAAGATGCAGTGTCATCAAATTTGCATCACTTCAAGTGCAATGAAGTTGTGAATTGTCAGAGAAAGGTGAAATTTGTGGAGTGCTTGAGTTTAAGGTCAAAATAAGTCCAAACTTCACAAAACTTGAGGGATAGACTTATATGGACATAAGGAACAAGACTATGCAAAAACAGAGAAAAACTTAAGTCTCCATTGCTCACTGCCTGGTCTATCGCGATAGACTGGTGAAAGTGGTGTTTGTCTAGCAACAAGCAAAAAACCCTGATACCACAAGCTTAACACATCAACACAAGGGTACTCACAAAAATTGAGTGAATTTGAACACCAATTTTGACCCCAAAACTTCAAAACTGGTGTTGGGAGTCTGAATTCAGAGACAAGGGCAAGAAGTCTCTGACCCAATGTCCAAACAGTGCCAAAATTGGTCAATGCACTACACAAGGGGATACCAAACTAGCTGTGGGGAAAACTTTGGAAAAAAGCTGAAAATGAAGAAAGTGCTAAGTCTATCGCGATAGACCAAGGAACTTTCTGGTGGGGAACTTTTCTTTCAAATTTTCCCTAGGAAGAGCTTTATCAGGGCCTAAATAGCACACACACCAAAATTCAAGGCATTTGGATCACTGAAGGTCTGGCTTAGGGTCAGATAGGGAATCAAGCTCTGACTGAAATACTAAAAGGGGACCAAAACTCAACCTAAGTGTCCAAACTTCACAAAACTTGAGGGATAGGCTATAGAGGGTAACTAGAACCCAAGGGTAAAGTCACAATTTTGCATTGACTTGTTCTGAGCAAACTGGCAGTCTATCGCGATAGACTAAGAAAGTAGTGAATCAAGCATGTTTTGCAATTTGTGACTATACTGCTAGGACATACTCTCTATATAGATCCTAGCCATCATTTCATAATTGAAATTGGACCACCAGAAGACTGACAAAGTGGTTTTTGTATATGCTTGAAAGATTTTTTGGTAATACAGGGAAAACACTTGTGAACAGACTAACCATCCTTATGTAGATCCCAGAAGGAGGTCATCACAAAGCTATACAGGAAGAAGGAGTCCAGGTAAGCTTTAATTTTGCAACAAAACTTTCATTCTTATGTATTTGAGGTAAGGAGCCTTTGTTAAGTCGGGAGCTAAAAGTGTCAAAAGTCAAATTAGTACCACGTCCACAGAAGAGAGTGTAACTCAGACGAGACTAGACCCGTTGGCACCAATCATTGAAGAGGGTAGTGATACTGACACTTCGTCGGAAAAGTCCTTCTTCATGATGGGGAGTCAACAGCCAGTGGGGTTCAACGGTGAAGGATCAATGCTAGGGGGAAGCACCTCCCTACATCCTTTAAACGAAACCCAGTTCACTATGATCTTCTTGGAAGGAACTAACTCGAGGGGAGCCCTAGTCTATTCTGACTCTCGGGGACGCAAGTGTATTTGCATTGAAGAAAGACCGGCTCAGAGACTAGAGATAATCCGAGTCTACGATGATGGAGAGAGATTCAGAGACGAAAAGGGGAACCACTATCTGATAATGAGTAACCCTGAGGATTACAACAGATATGGGGATAATGTGGCCAAAGGAAAAATGGTTTCAAAAACCCAAGAACCGCCTCCTAACATTGATCGACTTGGAGCGATTTTTATGTATGATAAGAAAACAACCAGGGTCCCAACCTATAAGGAGAATGTAGGGATTTATAAGCATGAAAGCAAGGGAATATTCTCTTACTTTTGATGCAAGGAACCCTACCCAAATGAATTAAGCAGGGACAAGGTTCTTTACTTATTTTCTTATGATACTGCTATGGGGAAGGATATTGTTTTTGTTGACAGATACGGGCGAGAATACAAACGTATTCTCCCAGAAGAGGTTGAAAAGGCAACAGTTCCAAGAGCATTGACCTATGGCCCCGACGAGGTACCAAGAGCCACCTACACCCCTAGCAAGTTGACTAATCCCTTTTCAGAAGAGTATGACGCTACCTCACATTCTACCCGACCACCGACGTCCAACTACCAAGACCAACCAGCTACTCAGCCATCACTGCAGGCATGGCTTCGACAGAGTGCTACATTAGAACAAGACCGAACCCGAGAGGGTTATCAAACCGCACGAGGGTTAAGGGATTTACAAGAACCACCACTCTACGCACAGTATCAAGGAGAGAGTAAGCCAAAGACTCAGGGGTCAACTGAGCTTGGAAGAGCACACCGGGAACGAGTTCGGAGAGAGGAACCACCTCTCACGAGAACTGTTAGAAATTATGGATTAGGAGCACCTTTGGGAGAGGAACCTGGTCATTACAGAAGACTAGAGGAGATATATCGACTAGGACGGGGAGATCCCATGATGAAATTTGGAGACCATCGTAGAATTAGACCTTCTTAAGTGCAAAAATGGGTCAACAAGAAATATACGGGAAGCAAGGATCCAAGAGATCATGTAGCAGCCTTTGTGCGTGTAATTAGGGCTGAAGAGGTGCTAGACTTTCCTACCCAATTTGCAGGATTCGGTTTAACCTTAGAGGATGATGCGGCTACATGGTTTGACTCGGTAGAGCGAAGAGACTTTGAGTCTATGGAGGAAGTGTTTGACGAGTTTATCGAGGAATTCTCACAAAGGGGAATAGCTCATAATACAGTCTCGCAAATCCATAAATTCAAACAGAAAGATGGAGAGTCCGTGCAAAAGGACGCCCTCCGATTAAAAAGATATGTTAAGTTCTGTCCCATGGAGGAACTGCCAACTCAGTCCAGACTCATGCTTATATTTATACAAGGACTAAGGAATGCAGATCTTCAAAAGGACTTACATATGAAAAGGAGCACTACGTTGAATGATTTGACCAAAGAAGCGCTATACCTGGTGGAAAATTGTGCGGTCTACAAAGAGGGTGAGTTCAAGGATCTTGACGATGATTCTTCCTCACAACAAAGCGGAAGCAAGTCTGCTAAGACAACACTGAAGGGGGAAGTAGCGGTAAGCCAAGAGCAGCTTGTAGAGGAAGTGCTTAAAAAGATTAACTTGTATTCCAAACCACAAACTAAACAACCAAAATGGTGTGCGATTGAACAGAAATGGACAAACCATGGAACGAAGGAGTGTTATTATAACAAGGGTTATGTGAGAGAACGACCATATGCTCCACAAGCTCAGGCGACATCTCCTCAAGTCCAACCGATGCCTAGATATTAGACTGGCAACCTACCAGGACCTGTAGGTGCAAAAAGACCACAACCAATGTTGGGGCAACAACCACCCCTACCAGGGTTACGACCAGTCGGCATAAGATACACACCCACAGTAACAGAGTCGGACGAGAAGGCTTTGGTACCTATGCATGCATACTACGACGAGCCCAATGGATATGCGGCGAACTCTGTTTATTATCCACAGGACGAACCCTCTACACCAGAACCATGGAGCATGATAGGAAATACAGGACCACCAACTGCTACACAGGCAGCAGGAGAAGGACGATATAGCCTAGATGAAAGAACACTGTTGTTCATAGCCAATGGAGGCATGAGCGGGCAAAGGAGTGCACACCAACAAAGAGGAGCTCCAGGAGCACCTCAACAGCCTAAAGGACCATGCTACAAGTGCGGAGGAGACCATTGGCTGAGGGACTGCCCTCATGACAAAATCGTTAGGGTCAACTCATATTGCACGAAGTGTGGAATTACTCACTTGATCCCTGATTGTCCTAAAAACCCGAGCAAAGGAGCAAAAACTACCTTGAATATGCTGGGAGCGCTACCGTCCAGTGGAGGGTCAGAAAACGAAACTCCAATTCCTGTTAAGGTCTTGACTAGAGCCCAAGCAAAGAAAAATGACAATCATCCCAAGAGTAACGATGAAAATCAAGAAGAAATCAAGACTGACAATTCTAGCGTCAGTCGTGATAATCCTCGGAAAGAACGAAGAGCGAAAATGAAAGCTAGGCATGAGCGAAAACAAAAAGATGTAGAAGCTGAGCTAACGATAGCTCGAGAGCAACTTAAACAGCAAAGAGAGTCCGACTCTCTAAAATCAACGGGAGGACCAAAGAGTGCAAGCTCAGGAGGGTCGGTATTGGTAGATAAGATCAATGAACCCTTAGATGCAATCTTGCAAGCATATGAAGCAAGATTGAAGAACAGACAGACTCTAGAGCAAAGGTGGATGAAATATCCGTATCCAGAGATAGAAAAACAAAGACTAGAGATGTGCAAACAACTGATTGAAACTGCACAAGCTTTATTGGAACCTCCACCTATGGAAGCAGGAGATAGAGTAATTAAACCACCAAACAATGAAACACCTCACAAAATTGAACAAAGGATACCCGACAAGATAGAAAACATTAAATCTTTGCCGGATGAAGAGGATGCAAAAGACGTACCTAATAGCACTGATGAATCACTGAAGGATTTTCCACCATATTCCCCTATTGTGGAAGAAAATTAGCCTGAAGAGCTATGGGAAACGGTGCGAAAAGCTCAAGAAAAATATGAGACAAAAACAGCCGAGTCAGCGCCTTTCTCGGAGCTGAACTTGAATAAGGCTACATGGGATTTGGACGTTAAATCATTTCAATGGGATAATGGTTCAGTTTCATCCGAAGATAGCAGACCACAATCTCTCAGAACTTTGCCATCATACATGGGGGACTATGAGGCAAGGTCAGAAATTTGAAGAGTACCTTCTCAGAGAATAGGCGGTTCAAATCAATTGGACACTAAAATCCTGACAGACTTGTTGACCACTCCTGTCAAGTGTACAATCACATTGGCAGAATTGTTAAAAATTAGGCCAAGCATGTGGTCGGAAGTGGGCAAATGTCTTGAAAAATTTGGCATAAGGACGCCTCTCAAGTTCTTTGAAACCGAGCTTAATGACACAGAACCGAAGAAAGTCAACACTAGACCAGTGCCACTCAACAAGGTAGGAGAGTATTGCGAGGGTGAAGACGCAACATGACCCTACCAGTTGAGTATAATGGCATAGAAACTAAGGCATTACTTGATAGTGGAGCTGGCATTGCCATTGCGACCAAATTGCTATGGGAAAAATGGGGAAAACCAGCAATACGAACAACTAGAATGGAATTGCAACTGGCGGATGGGCACATAGAAAGGCCTATAGGATATTTTGAAGCAATTGTGGTATCTTCCTATGGCATAGAGTTTGAATATACTTTTGCCATAGTATATTTCGGCAAGAAGAACAACTATGAAATTATCCTTGGTAGGCCGTTCATGAGGCAACTCAAAATGGTGCAGGACTGGGGGTATGATTATTTGTATCTAAGACATGCTGAAACTACTACACGCGTAAACATGAAAAATCATAGCTACCATGATGTCACGAGAACCCCGGTGGAAGAATTTTTCTCAGCCACCATTAGTGGATCAGAAGTCCTAGCGTGGCTTTGTAAGAAAAAAGAGATATGGATGTGTGGGGCATCTCAATGTAGTGAATTTGACCACGATGAAAGGACACTAGAGAGGGTCTTGGAAGACGACGCCTATATACGAGAACCTTTTCCTGAAGAGAAGCTCGAACCCCTAGAATGGTCTCAAATTTTGGCTACATTGGATGTATGCGTCAGCGAAGTCACTCCCACCAAATTTTGTGATGAGAATGGCTATGATATCATACCATACTACATGTTGAGCAAAATTGTGGAGGAGGACGAGGCCGAGGTAGATACTGAGAATATGAGGATCCATAAAACAGAAACAAAACTCGGGATTAAGATAGTGGGCTATGTGGACATCCCCACTATAGAAATCAAGCAGGAAGGAGAAGAATTTTATGATTCTTCTTATCAAAGTGAAAGAAGGGAAAACGTGGATGACGAGAAGTCGGAAAATACAGAAGGAGACGACAATCAAGATCAAGACAATGACATCTTCTACGATTTCCCAAACCAAAGCGCGAGATGCCAAAAAAGTTACAAGAGTAAACGACACCACATCAGTACAACAACCAGGTTGAGATTCATGCCAGAGTTTGAGAGTAAGACACATTTTCTTATGAACATTCACGTTGTTGACTGTGCTAAGGATAAAGTGTCAGGAAGATTTCTTAAGGTTGCTGAAGACTCAGGATTTAAGTCCAGACTGTTGAAACCTAAGAAAACCAGCAAACAAAAAAAAAGAGTTGCAACAGAAAAACTGAATGTCTGTGGTAGTCCAATTATGACGAAAATTGAACGGAAAACGAGATACAATGAGTGGAAGCAAAAAATTAAAAATGTATGGACAACTGAAATGGAAAGTAGCGATGGAACGAACGCTAGTGATGGGAGTAAAAAGATAGATGTACCTCCTCACTATCGTAAGTACACCATTCAGGAAAGAAGGTTGGTGGTTCAGTAACCAATGAGGGAGCCTAAAACAAACGAGTCCTACGATGGGCCAGAGAACGCCAAGAAAATAGACTTAGCAGAACCAGGAGAAAATCCTCGACCTGCTTACATTGCCACAGATCTAGGTCGAGAAGAGGAGGACTTACTGATCAAGACACTTAAGGAATTTCGAGATGTATTTGCCTGGTCGTACAAAGATTTGAAGGGAGTGGATCCTAACATTTGTGAACATTCAATCCCTCTGAAGTCTGATGCAAAGCCAAGCAAACAACGTCCATACACGTATAATGAGACATTCACCAAAAGGATAAAAGAGGAGATAGACAAACTTATGGAGGCTGATTTTATTTATGAGATAGAACACACGGACTGGGTGTCCCCGATAGTGGTGGTACCCAAGAAAAATGGGAAATTACGAGTGTGTGTAAATCTCAAGAAGGTAAACGCAACAACAATAAGAGACAACTACCCTCTTCCTATCATTGAACACGTCCTAGAACGAGTGGCAGGCAAACAAGCCTATAGCTTTATGGATGGATTCTCTAGTTATAACCAATTGGGGGTTAAACTAGAAGATCAATACAAAACATCATTTGCAGCAGAATGGGGCATATATGCGTTTAGGGTAATGCCATTTGGCTTGACCAATGCTCCGGCCACATTTCAGAGATTAATGACACACGCTTTTAAAGAATACTTGCGAAAATTCTTGGATATTTACATGGACGACTTGTGTGTCTATTCTCTTTTGAGAGAAGACCATATAGATCATCTGAGAAAGGTATTCGAAAAATGCAGAACGTATAGGATTTGCCTCAACCCAGAAAAATGTGTATTCATGGTACGACAAGGTAAAATCTTAGGCCACATAGTGTCGGCTAATGGAATTACCACTGATGAAGACAAGGTAAAGGTGATCATAGAATTTCCAAGACCAAACACTGTACGAGAGGTACAATCATTTATGGGACATTGTGGATACTACCGACGTTTTATCTACATGTACGCAGTAATAGCAAAACCCTTGTATAGTCTAATCACGCTCTTCATTTGGACAAATGAATGTGAGGAGTCATTCCAGAAACTAAAAGATGCATTGGTATCTGCACCACTTCTGAAAGCACCAGATTGGTCAAAGATCTTCCATGTACATGTAGATGCTTTGGCATTTGCAATAGGCTGTATATTAACACAACCAGATGGGGGAAAGACAGATTTTCCAATCAGTTATGCTAGTAGACAACTAAACAGTGCAGAGAAGAATTATACTACCACTGTAAGAGAGGGATTGGGTATGATATATGCTGTAAAGAAATTTCGACATTACTTACTCGCGAACAAATTCACATTCTTTGTGGATCATCAGGCACTCTTATACTTAGTAAACAAACCTTGCAACACGGGACGAATTGTAAGATGGTTCATTGTGTTGCTGGAGTTTGATTTTACAGTAGTAGTTAAGAAAGGAAAAACTCATCAAAGAGCAGACCACCTTTCTCGATTACTACATGGCAAAAAAGCTACAGGAGTAGATGATGATATCCCAAACGCATACCTGTTTAATATAGAGATGGTACCAAAATGGTCAGAGAAAATTATTCCATTGCTGACATATGGAATGAATCTCGACGACAAACACACGGTGGAAGACATTAGACAAGCACGAAATTACACAATGCTTGCGGGAAGAATGTACCATCATGGAAACGATGGGATTCTAAGGTTGTGTATAGGCCCAGAGGAGTACGAAGCGTATCTAGAGGAGACCCACACACAAACAGGGGGATTCCATAGAGGAAATCAAGATGTATGCACAATTAAGAAGACTTGGAGTGTATTGGCCAGGAATGGCAGGCGATGTAGCAAATTACATCAAGAAATGCAACTTTTTCATATCCAATACCACTGTGGATTATGCCACATTATACCAAGTGAAAGTAGCACCTTCATGGAGTCATGCTATTGTGAATTATTTGACTAATAAGGAGCTGCCAGGAGATTGGTCTAAAGCCAGACAAAAGGCTTTACAAATCGAAGCGAATAGGTATACCATCATTAGTGACCAATTGTATAAAAGAGGAACTGATGACCAGCTGAGGTTAGTTCCTCATGAAAATGACTACTTTCCATTATTGGAACAGGCTCATGCAGGCATAGCAGGTGGTCATTTTTCAGCAGAGAGAACCGTAAAAATCATTATGGTTGCAGGTATATGGTGGCCGACCATGATTCAAGACGCAGCAGAATTCGTGAAAAGGTGTGATGAATGTCAACGCACTAAGGTACTAGTTAAAAGAGACGAAATGCCCTTAAGACCAATGATGAGTGCTCGAGCATTCGCCAAATGGGGATTGGACTTTGTTGGTCCCATCACTCCACCAGCGTATCATTCACACGCACAATATATCATAGTGGCCACGGACTACATGACCAAATGGGAGGAAGCAAAAGCCACAACGAAAGCAGACGCGAGAACCACGGCACAATTCTTATATGAATATGTATTTACACGTTATGGCCTTCCAATCGAGCTAGTGAGTGATAGAGGGACACACTTTGTAAATGAAGTTATCTAACATCTCTTAAATGAGTTTATGGTAATTCATCGCAAATCCGCACCCTATCATCCTCAAGCCAATGGCCAAGCGGAAGCGACCAACAAAATATTGTGCACGGTTCTTACGAAACTGGTTAGTGAAACAAGAACAAATTGGGATCAGATGCTCTATTCGGCATTGTGGGCTTATCGAGTTGCATACAAAACAACACTCAATGCTACACCATTTAATATGGTATATGGGTTAAATGCAATATTGCCTATTGACTTTTTGATCCCCACACTAAGGGTAGCAAAACAATTGGACTGGACTGGGCATGAACTTTCAGAACGGTTAGAGGACCTTGAAAAATTAGATGAGTTACGACTCAATGTTGTAGTGGCAATCTATGCAAAGAAAAGACAACAGAAAGAGTTTTTTGACAAACATGTCAAGAACAAGGACTTTAAAACGGGCGACTATGTCTTAGTATACACCCTTAAAGAGCACACCAAGAAGCTAAAGAAAAGGGGCATGGGGCCTTATGTGATCCAAGAAATATCATCCAGTGGAGCAGTAAAACTGTCGACACTAGATGGAAAAGAAATGACGAACTGGATTAGTGGGTGTCGTTTAAAAAAATATCATCTACCTTTAACACCGGAAATGTTGTTTCAACTCCATTATGGAAAAACCTATAGACATGAACAACAACGAATTAAAGACCAGGCACAACAAGAAGCGAAGGAACGGATTGCTAAACGAAAGCAGTTTCTCAGAACAACAAACATGGTCACCCCAATGATGACTGACGAATATCCTCTTTCAACAACCCAATCAATAGAATCGGATATCCAAAGCAACGAATTAGAAAAGACCAAGACAAACCTTGGGGCTCAGAACGACAGCATCATCAACGACTTGGAAGATACATGGTGTAGTCATTACATAAAAGCTTATGCAGGCACAAAACAAGTTGAAATCTATGCATTGCTTGACACTGTAGTAAAAATGAGTGTCATCAACTTTGAGCTCTTTCAGAAACTTGAACCAATGAAGACGATTCCAGAGACACACAGGTTGAAAGTAGCTTCGGGTGATGAGATGACCACGATGTGTTCTATTATAATACCAATCACAGTGCAGGCACACACGTACACTACACAATTCCATGTACTGCCACCAAGCAAATCAGCAACTCCGTGTATCTTAGCAGTGTCATGGATGAAAGCTAACAGGGTATTCATTGATTTGGATACGAATGAGGCACTGTTTAGAAAAGAAAATTTTTCAGCACCCTTCTTATCATATAACCAATTCATTTCACAGAGGAAACAAAGATCAATACAACCGCAAGGATCTGACCGCTAACAAACAAAATTTACAAGTCCAACAACGTCTTATAAAAAATCAGCAACCATGCAGGGAACCAGGCAAGTTTGGGTACGGCATACAGATCTGACCGAGGCACAATTACATCAGAAGCGGCAATACAGAGTGTGGATACGGTGCGACATCCGGCTGGCTACCTAGCCTCACAATATCAATGCTAGCAAAGATAGAAACACATACGTAGACCCTATAAAAAAGGAGTTTGAAGAACCGACAAAACACCGAAAGCCAGCGGAACTTCAAAGAAACATAGTCAATCTGTCAAATATGCAACGGACTATATTGGTATGGCGACCAAAAATGCGGATTCAAAACGAGCCAACAATACAAGGAGGGCAAACCAAGATGACAATCGTGCAGATATCTACAACTGTCAAGGTCAAGCAGCATCATACAAATAGCACGACGAAACAAACAGAATCAACAACCAACACTACAAGGATGTCTAAGACCCAAGTCATCAAGGCAGAAAGAGAGAATGTTCCACCAGATACGACAATATCGACTTCAAAGGAACCACAAACGTCAATTCAAAACCAGTGGAAAACAATCAAACAACGAGCAGCGGAGTTACAACTACTACTTGCAAAGAAAATCTGCCAGCCAATACAAGATACCACAGGAAACCTCAACGAAAAATGCCAATAAGCGAATCACTTATACCTTCCTCTTGCATTGCATAAATTCTTTCTACATGCATTGACCGTACATGCATATAGGGCTATATTACAAGGCCTGCATTAGCACGAGTTCAAATCCATGCATAACACATACCCTTGACGATACCCTGTCGTCCGGGAGGACTCCGAATAGGAGGGGGGGAGGCATTCCAAATGCGGACTCATCATGTCATATATTAGAGGGCAATGTTTGCGAGCAATTTTTCAACCATTTTTTCCGTTTTATTGTGTGGTTTTGGGAAAAGACTATGCCCTCGTAATTAATCAGAATCGGGGACCAAATCATCATTCATGAGCCCGTAGGGATGTGTATAGACTATAAAGGGAGTCAAATCTGGCCAAAAACTGTCTAAAAACAGCAAAAAATAGGCAATGGTTGACGATAGTGAGCGAGATTGTACATAGACGAGAGAAAAGTGAGCTTCAAAGTGTTTAGCTTCTCATTAGTAATTTTCTAGGTTAGAATTGCTATTTTTGGGTTATTTTGGGATTTATTTGCTTTATTTTAGCCATTTTCTAGCAAAAATTATTTTAAAAAATCCGTAATCCAGATGGAAACACAAAAGAAGAGACGCCTGATCAGAGCAAGATAAAGAAGACAGAGAAAAAATAAGAACTGCAAAGGCGACAGAGCAAAATGACCACCGTCATAAAGGGACCTACAGCAGGAGAAATCTACAAAACTGGTAAAACTAGGGCAACCGAAGTCCAAATCAAAAAATTTGCGAGCCTAAACCGCATCTCTCAAAAAGTTATGGCCACATGTAAAAGATGGGAAAATTCGGAGTCGGAGTCTCGATTACATATAGAGAGACTAGACTAGAAATCCCTCATTTCAGTCATTTTCCATAGTGAGAGAGAGAGAGAGCTCCCTACAGCAGTTGGGACTTCCAGGAGCTCATCCATCGCGCACGGTCACCAGATCAACATCAGATATGAGAGGTATGATCGTCAACACTGACTCTAAGTGTTGTTTACTTCAGTTAGTCGCAAAACCTCGCCGGCATCACAATCACAACCTGTGCACACATACGGTAGAATGATTGTTAGGGAGACCTAGAATCCACCGAATGGGACCAAAATTGAAAGGCACAATGCCTATAGCTTAGGGATCAAGCCTATGACCTCGGAAGGCGTGAAGGAAGCCGCTCAGAAAACCCTAATTTTAGTAGGACCTGCAAAAGGGCGACAAAACCAAGGTGATCGGAAATGAGCCAAAATTCATAGACAGCAAGCCAATGACCTCGACAAACCTACTGAAGGGTTAGACTATGAAAAAGTTCGTCACAACGAAGCCTAAAGTCCCTATCTGACGAAAACCGCACAAAGCGTCACGATACTCTAACTAGCCGACCAAGTGACAAAATTACACCAAATTCGACAAGGAACATTCAAAGGAGGTCAACTACTAGACGGAATGTGTCCACTCAGGAAAAAAGTTCTCCCACTAGGGCAAATGCCGGCAACAGGCCAGAAAGACGTCCAAATGGTCGTTCTTGGTGTTTCAAACACCAAAACAACAACTTACTGCTTGGATGGAAGGTCAAAAGGAAGTAAAAGACATCCCGAATCATACAAAGACCAAAAGGAACCGCGACTATCACCTAAGTGGTCTACTTCGACTTCAGGACCAGCTAAGGGCTGCAAACACGGAATACATTCTGCTAAATTGATTAAAACTTGATGTGTGTGTCTAGGAGGGCCTATTAAAATCATGATTGTCAACTAACATCAAAAAACTGGAAAAAAGGACAAACTGCCCAGTCTATCGCGATAGACTAGGACTTAAATTTAGACAAAGAAATATTTGACTTTGGCTTCATGAGGAATGCTAACAAGGGAGGTTAACCACCTATATCAAGTCAAAGTACCAGAAAAATCTATTTTGGCCAAAAATCTCAGTCTATCGCGATAGACCAACTACAACAATTATTGGGGAGAAGACTTTTCAAATTTTTACAAGCTAGACTTGGGGGAGCAAATGAAGGAAGTACACCAAATTTGGTGCCAAGATGGACTCATATGGCAAGCCGAGAAAGACATGCAGACAACTCAGAGTCAGAACAGGACATCTCATGGACAGACAGGTAAAATTTACATGTGAGGGGTCAAGAAACCTTGGATCAACTGGGAGAAGGCAGACACATGGTCACAAAGCCAAAAAATGACAAACTAGCACCAAACCTCAGTCTATCGCGATCGACCAAGTAGATGGATACTGGACCACCTTTTAAAAAATTTGAAGTGGCAGTTGTCTTCAACATGAGGCAAGATGACCACCCACTAAGTTTGAGCACAAAACAACACAAAATGGAGGAGATAAACCAACATCTCCTTGAAGGGAATCTGGAAAAATGGGAGTTGATCCAAACAGGGGCCACTTGACATTCAATTGAGGTAAAAATGGGGTCAGACCATGTGCAAGGTAAGGAGAACCCATTGGTGGAGTCACAACTACAAAAAATGAGCCAGATCAAAAAAATGACAGTCTATCGCGATAGACTAAGAAAAAGTAGCAAAATGATAGATTTTGAGCTTTGGCCTATGGAGTGACCTTACATACCATAAGAGCATACACCACACAAAATTTCAAGGCAATTGGACTTGTTCTCCTTCACCAACAACATCAATTTGAAGCCGCCAAAGTCGAACAATGGAAGAGCTTGTCTATCGGCTAACATTTCATCTTAACTAATCTTAGGATTAAAAAGGCTCATCTAGATGCATGATTAAGTGGTAATCAATTTAGGAGAGTAGTACTATGTTTGTGCATTAACTACTAATTGTGATGACAGGATCTATGGAGGCTTCTCTGGGAAAACGAAAAGGCAAGAATCTGGCAACAGAAGGTGCAGTACCCTATGCACTTCTACCCAATTCTTTAAAGCCAGCAACCACATGGATACCTGCAGATGTGCAACAGGCAGCGGCTTTTCAGATATATCAAGGGTCATATGTGGATGACAAAAGAAACTTAGTGGGTACGGTGATGATTCCCAAGGAGGCGGAGAATTATTTGAAAAGATCATCGCAAAGGTCATGGCTCAAAAAAGTCGGCTTGTGGAACTTTGTGTCACTACCACCAGTAGGGATAGACTTCAAGAGGGTACAGCATCTAATAGAGACTATCCAAGAAGATGGTACTTGCAGAGTGGCAAGCATGGATGATGAAGTGATGGAGATCCAGATCACCAAAGAGATCATCAAAGAAGCATTGAAACTATCAGATCAAGGAGCAAACATGAGAGAAAGAAGGAAAAACCTCACAGTTTACTTGAAAAAGTCCAAACTACCATCTTTCGAACTCATAGCAAGCCCAGAAGTAAGGGAAGTGACACAGATCTACAGTCAGTGTTTGTTGAGCTACAGCAAAAGGCCGCCGAGATACACTACCCCACATGGGAGCATCTCAACCACTTTGACATGGGCTATGGGAATGACCCGTGAATTCTACATAGATCACGCGTCATATCTGTTTGAAGAAATGACAAAGCTAGGGCAGGACAAACCCAATTACATTGCAGGAGGAGAAGTCCTAACCAGAGTGATATACCATGCCATAGGAGCAGCAGATCAGTTGCCACCTGCCCCTCATTAGAACGACTGGCTGGTTTTAAGGGAAAATAGCGAAGACAGATCACAAAGGAAAGTACCGGCATCGATTAATACCATTGGAGGACGCAAGCTGGAAAGAGTGACAAGAAGTACACAAGAAAAGATGGAAGAAGAAAAAAGAACTGAAGACAAAAATGCCCAACAGAAGAAGCGGAAAGCGGAATTAGAAAATAACACCAGGTTGCAGAAGATAGCAAAGATGGAAAGAATGCTATAAGGGTTTGCTCTAGAAAGATCTCTATGAGGCGATGTAGGTGCCACTTGGAAACCTTGTAGTAGCACTTTCACACTGAGAACGAAGAATAGAAACAACCCAGCCTTTGAGCTGGACTGGTTCGAGAAATACATACAAGAAAGAAATGCGAGGGATGAGCCAGAGCTGCTACTAGAAGAGGAAGATCTCCAAATTTTGAGAGATCAGTTGAGGCCGACTTCACGTGATCAGGACACACCGCCGCCATCTCCAAGGCCAGATACAAGTGACAGACACTCTAGCCCACCTGCTGAATCTACTTCGCATTCAAGAAGCTCACATCGAGATGACAGAGTTCATACACCGCCCAGTGAACAGGAAGAAAATGAAAACTTGCACATAAGGATAAAACAGTTAGAGGAGTCGGCAGCTAAAAAAGACATGGAATTTCAAGCTCTACAAATCAATAGTAGAACAATGGCCGCACAAATCTCAAGTCTACAAAGTGCTGGGCAGCACCAAGGACAAGTACGAGTGCACATGGAGCCAACCACAACGAATTTGGCTGGACTCGCCGAAGTGTACGGGGGTCAAGATGAGTACGGGGATGATTCAGATGAGCAGGATGCACCCAATACGCAGACGGATCAACCCGACTCCAAAGACCAAGAGGAAGAAGAAGATTCAGTCACGAAGATGGAAGAGCAGAGGCTAGCCAAGCAGAGGGAAAAGAAAACAGAAATGATATGGTACAAGGCTATGCAACTCGAGAAGGAGTTACTACAAGGGCTTTCTAGATCGGGCAAAACAGCAGCAGAGCTACGAAAGGAATGGAATGCACCCATGTTACCCTATGCTCTGCTGAAGTACGAAACTCTAACACATCAACGGCAACTCGAAAAAGAAGAACAAGCGCCGGTGTTTGAAGGAGAAGTACAAGATAGGGAACAGCAAAACAGAATAGTGGACAGCCAGCCAAAGTGGAGGCGTCAATGGCTATTGGATCATCCTCATAACCTGATCCACTTAGTCAACGCACCGCCTGAGCTGAGGAATGACCGAACGTTTTGCCCAACTCCACGAACATACACCTACAGCCAACATAAAGCACTATAGAGCAGAAATCCGACATGGCTGAATTATCCAGTAATGCCAGGGCCAACAGAGGGAGAGGGAATATCCGGTTCTTACATGGTGAAAACCCTGTAGGGCACCATAGCAGAATTCGGAGGCTCGCCTGACCTATCCTACAAGATGCTATGTAAAATAGCTCGCACATTTTTGGCCTGTCTCACAGCTTTCTCGGAAAGCTGGACATCAGAGTACATGAATACTGAAAGGAGCATCTCAGAGTTGTCATACGATTTAAGTGGGCCACCTACAGAGCCAGTATTGTACGCCTATTTCAAACGGCTGATGTTTCTGCCAAGCTACCATCTCCAAACGTTTGAAGAAGCATTTTACACGGGCTTCTTCATGTATAAATCCACAATTTTTGGCCCATTAATGGCAAGTGACTCTATGCGCTATGATGCATTTCTACATCAAATCACTCAGGAAAGGCGACAACGGCAATAAAGACAGAGATGATCATGTCGTGGTAGACATGAACTAGGAAGGGGGGAGTGTTGGAGCCCCATTGGTCCAACTGTTGTAACTAGCCCATTTTGTAAAGCATATCAAATTCCATTTCTTATGTCAAGAACGTCTTATCATCTTGATCCATTCATCTGGATTATGTAAATAGTAGTCAGTTAGTTAGGACCCAGATTTATTCCCCCTCATGTACATTTTTGAGCTAGGGTGACTAAAGTATAAAAGTCACCTTAGAACCTTTTTTTAATAACATTTGAATTAATTTAATCCTGAGTCATACGGGTCTGAGAGAGAGAGAGAGAGTGTGTGTGTCTTATCCTCTTCACTACGCGCTCCTCCCTCACCAGATTCACAACGCGATCACACCACTGCGATAGTCTCTCCGAGAGCTACGCGCCCACGCCACGCATTCGCCATTTCGAGTTGATCGCGATCAATTCTTCCTCGAGCTTGTTTTGCTTGTAAGTAGCACAAACGGTGTCTGTTTTCAATAATCAAGTGTTTCATGGAATGAGAAAGAGATTAGCTACACATAGATACTGATAAACTTAAGTTTCGCCCACTTTTGGGTTATGACCTGTTGGTCTATCGCGACAGCATTCAAGATAGCTAGGGTTCAAACCTGGTGAGATTAGACTTATAGGTAAGTATGTCCTAGTGAGAGGATGATTCCTAGTAAGTTTGATGCGATTCCGAGTTCATTGGACGTGTAAACTGTGTTGTGAGCGTTAAGGGATAGAGTGGGTTGCATTCTACCAGGGTTAGTGATTGATGCATCATTAAAGTGCGTATGTGTAGATTGGTCTCAGCCTGACAAGCTAACGATAAGAGTCGACGATATCGAGAAAATGTGCGTGCTAGAATAAATGAAAATAAATCTACCGCAGAATGGCTTAATTATATAGGGGCATGTGATGCTCATCAGAAGTTGGTAGATAACTGGGGTGAATACCTTCAAAGTGTTGTGTGGTGTAGTCCGCAACCCATTGACATCGCACAACTAGAGGCTACAGAGAAGCCAAAGTTGAGCCGTACTATAAGGAGACGACAAAATCGATAGTTATCTCAACAACAAAAGGAATCAGAAGTGAAATCACAGTCCACAGAACAACAGGACTCCACAGACCTACACCCTACACCTGAACATTTCAAATCCTATACCACAGAGGAAGGTAAGGTTGTGTATACAAAGGCTCAAAGAAAACCTATCAATGGGAACAATGGAGTCTATGATGGTCCAGTGATAGTTAAGGAAATAGAGTTAGCAGACCCAGGAGAAGAGTCTAAACCTGTTTTCATTGCCCAAGATCTGACCAAGACTGAGAAGTGTGTACTTAAAGAACTTCTCAAGGAATTGAGGGATATATTTTCCTGGACTTATCATGATATGAAAGGTGTTCCACCTTCCGTGGTGCAACACACAATCCCCATGAATAGCATGACTAAACTAGTTCAGCAACGACCCTACCCAATGAATCCTAAATATGCAAAAATCGTTCAAGAAGAGATTGAAAAGCTTGTGGAATGCGGATTCATATACCCTATTGAGCACTCAGAATGGGTGTCTCAAATAGTGATTGTGCCAAAAAAGAATGGGAAACTCAGAGTGTGCGTGGATCTCAAGAAGGTAAATGCCGCCACTAGGAGGGACCATTACCCCTTGCCATATTCAGAACGCGCTTGAAAGAGTTGCAGGGAAGGAAGCTTATAGCTTTTTAGATGGGTACCCTGGCTACAATCAAATCACAATTGCGCTGGAGGACCAAGCTAAAACAGCCTTTATGACCGAATTTGGAGTGTTCGCATTTTGTGTTATGGCTTTTGTCTTAACCAATGCCCCGGCTACCTTTCAAAGATTAATAAACACTGCTTTTAGAGAATATTTGAGGGAGTTTTGTGAAGCTTTCTTAGATGACCTTTGTGTTTATTCCTCTTGGAAAGAACATCTATCATGCTTACGAAAAGTGTTTGAGAAGTGTAGATTGTATCGCATCTCCTTAAACCCTTTCAAATGCCAATTTTGGGTTAAACAAGAGTCATTTTAGGGCATATAGTGTCCAAAAATGGGATTTTCACAGATGAGGGCAAAATTAAAGCCATTGCTGAATTGCCACCACCTACAAATTATAAAGGAGTTCAAAGGTTCATGGGCCATGTTGGTTATTACCGACGGTTTATTTTAAACTTTGCCGAGATAGCTCGTCCTTTGTACAAGCTGCTTATTGAGTTCCAATGGACTGCGGAGTGTGACCATGCTTATGAGTCATTGAAAAAGACCTTGACTAGTGCTCCTATTCTACGAGTGCCCGATTGGAATGTAATTTTTCATGTGCATATTGATGCATCAAACTTTGCTATTGGGTGTGTTCTAGCTCAACCAGGAGAACATAAACTGGACTACCCCATTAGCTTTGCAAGTTGTCAGTTGAATGATGCTGAGAGAAACTACATCACTACAGAGCGAGAAGGTTTAGGTATGATTTATGCAGTGAAGAAATTTTTCTACTACCTTCTGGACAACAAGTTTATGTTCTATGTTGATCATCAAGCCTTGTTGTATCTAGTAAATAAACCTTGTTCCACTGGAAGAATTACACGATGGTTGTTAATTCTCCTTGAGTTTGATTTTACCATTGTGGTGAGACCTGGTAAAAGACATGTCATGGCAGATCATTTGTCTCGCATACCCAATGGTGAAGCCCCTACTGGAGTCGATGATGAGTTGCCCGATACTTCTCTATTCTTAGTCAAAACCATACCTGAATGGAGTGAGAAGATTGTGAACTTTCTAGTTAATGGTTTTCCCCCCAAAGAGCTTCGTAAAGACATAGCTCGAAAACTGTTAAGAGAACGTGAACCTTACTCTCTCATTGCAGGAACTCTCTACAGGCTAGGGAAGGATGATATTCTTAGACGTTTTGCCCATGAGGATGAGTATTTATACATACTGCAAGAAGTCCACATGGGTATAGCCGGCGGACATTTCTCATGGGAACTAACATCTAGAGAGGTGTTGCAATCAGGCTATTGGTGGCCTACCTTATTCAAGGATGCATCACTTTTTGCAAAAGGATGTGATGAATGCCAACGTTACAAGATCACACAACAAAAGGATAGGATGCCCTTACATCCTGTTAAAGTGACTCAACCATTTGAAAAATGGGGTTTGGACTTTGTAGGCCCAATTAGTCCGACAGCTCGTAGCACTCAATCTTGATATATTATCATTGCCACTGACTATGTGACAAAGTGGGCGAAAGCCAGGGTGACACGTAAGGCTGATGCGAGGTCAACTGCCAAGTTTCTCTTTGAGAACATTATTACAAGATTTGGTTGTCACTTTGAGATTGTAAGTGACAATGGTACTCATTTTATAAATGGAGTAATAAAACAACTCACTACCAACTTTATGATAGCTCACCATAAGTCCACACCTTATTATCCACAAGCAAATGGCCAAGCTGAGAGCACCATAAGACCTTAATCTCTATCTTAACCAAAACGGTGGAAGCTCATCGCACAGATTAGGATTTAAAGCTTTCATCAGCTCTATGGGCTTATCGTACTGCGTACAAAGTTGCCATTAACTGCACACCATTCAAGATGGTGTATGGCCCAGAAGCGGTTATGCCATGGGAGTTTGTCGTTCCTAGTCTTCAAGTAGCTTCTCAAGAAGGTTGGTATGGTAACCCCTTAGTTGAGCGATTATATATCCTTGAAAGGCTAGATGAAGAGAGGCAATTAGCTGTGCAAAATGCACTTGTGGAGAAGATAGGAGGAAAAAAATGGTTTGACCGTCATCTAAAGAACAAAGATATCAATGTTGGTGATAAAGTCCTTATGTCTGGAGTGCGTAACGAAAAGAAAAAGTTGAAATATGCGGGAAAAGGACCATATATAGTATGTGAGATCACCCCACAAGGAACCATTCGTGTGGAGACTCTTGATGGATTTGAAACCATTGGATTCCTCAATGGGAGCAAATTTAAAAGATACTATGATTCTTTAAGCCAAGAGGAGCTACATGCCATCCATACAAAAAAAGCAGCCAAGGCACAAACAGAATTGAAGAAGATACAAGCTCAAGCTGAGGCTAAGGAGAGACAACAATGCATAAGACAAAAACGAGAGGCTAACCTTGGAGTCACACATGCATTCCACGTTGAAACCGACGAGGATTGGTTGGACTCTGACACCCCTCTACGATACCCTATTGAGCTAAACAACACCTATGGAAAAGTGCTATATAACGCCTTATTGGACACGGGTGCTAAATATAATCTGCTATCATATGGGGTGTGGTGTCAGTTAGGGAAGCCACCTCTATCTGAGAGTATTATCCAAGTCAAGGGTGTCAACAAGAAAAAAACTGCGGTTTTCGGAATCTGGCACACTTCTGTCAGTTATTACAATGGGGTTGTAGCTCAAGACTTTTTGGTCATGCCTGTTGGAACTATGGAGGGTAATATAAATCTAGGACGCACGTGGATGATAGCCACCAAATGCACTATTGATTGGGGGACAGGGGGTGTCACAACACAGAAACCAACTCTTAGCCCTGCCACTCAAGCCAAACTCCCAGAGATATTGCCTCTTAAGGAAATAAACGCCAAAACATTGCATGTCCAAGAGGTTGAACCATATGTCCCCATAGCCCAAGTCTCTAGAGCTTCAACTGATGTAGCTGAAATAAAGCTTGAGACACACAAGACCCATCCCAATATAACAAAGAAAACATACAAGTGGGTCCCTAAAGCTTCTTTAGCAACCATAGCCAGTGCTAAAAGACAGGAGCCTGGTAAGAGATGTCCCATTCATCCCAAGAAATGTAAAGAAACGTTGCGTTGGATTCCTAAAAAACTATTGGAAGTCCAAGGCTACTATGAAGGAAATGATCAAATCTGGGTGCCAAAACGTAAATTGTGCTCTTACTTGTCACCAGGCCCACGTGAGCTCAATCCTGTGGCTCCAAAATGAATTGAAGATCGCGGAAAGAAAAAAATCACGGATTGTTACACACCTGCTCCAGAGCTAGTTTGGGTACCCAAGAAAGAACGATTTGTTCCACCTAGCTCAGGAAGGGGGGAGTCCCATTAAGCTTCTAGCTCCTCATGTAATGCATCCATAGAGGTAAAAGCTTCTCCACAGCCTCCACCTACAATAGTGGACCTCCATAAAGCTGCAAAGGAACCCACACCTCCCAGTGTTCAAGAATCACCTGATGAACCACTTCAAGTTCGATCCTGGAAGAGTACCTTACCACCCTTGCAACTCGACGAGGCACCTAAGGTAATAGAAAAATACTGGAAAAAATCCTCACCTATTACCAACTGGAACAACTGGTTTCACAGGGTGACGACATCATTTCAAATGGTATGATCTACCCAAGGAAGGGGGGAGTGTTTGTTGACAGTCATCATTCACTCACTCCCCTCTCAACCTTTCTCCCTGATTTCTTCAATCCCAATCTTAGGGAATGTATATATAAAGCCTTATACTCACAAAAAAAAGAAAAAAAGTAAAGAGCAAGAGCAATTAGCAAACGAGTATGCACAATAAAAGTCAAAACATTGACCCAGACCTACACATTCACATCCGGTACACTGAAACAGAAACCTATGTCATAAAACACCTTTGATCCTCATTACTCGAGTGATGGGGGGTAGGTAGGATTATTACAATAGGTGTGTTTCTGTTTTAGAGTTGAGTGATTAGCAAAGTTCTTATTTCCCACTGATGTGTTCTTTGTGTTTCCTAGTGTGTACAGGAACAATTGCTGTGGTTAGGATTTGGACCTTCATGGAATCTTTATCTCGACTCACTCTTCAAATCAAGCGCGACCATCAACACAAACAGGTGTTTCTTGTCCATTAGCATTTCCCCTTATCTTTTTTGCATCTATGATTGTCTGCTTTGATTGTGATTGGTAGCATAATATCCAGCACATTTGCTTAGTATCAAACATTTAATTCAATGTAATTTTTTTGTCATAATCACTTGTCTAGGTTTAAAAATCAAGCAAGTCCGACTAAGCTAGTTTGACCAAATTAGGTGCTAGAGATCTTCTCTTAATACCATGGGGAATGCCTTCCTAATAATCAATGGTTACTTATGTTCTTAATCCGATTTAGGCAGCATTGTGTGAAATGTACTAGGTCTTTCTAGTGGGCTTGACCCGATTGACCTTTAGCTTAAGTATTATAAAGGGAGTTTACTAGTGTGATGAGCCTGGGGAGGTGTAACAGTGTTATATGACCCCCCAAAAGTTACAAAATTAAAATGCTGAAAACGAACAAACAAAAACAAATCAAAGTGCCACAATGTAAAATCTTAATCTGGAAGAGAAATCTCAGCTTGATTTGGTACGTCACTCACATGTATCGCCTATGGTACTAGAGCCCTAGAGGTTCCCAGTGTGGGCACTTTTCCTCGAAAAGCAAAAAACCCAAGGCATACAAAATAAGCACATACATCAAAATTGAATCGCTGTGAAAAGACTTCGGGGGGTCAAAGAAAAGGTAATCAGTCAGGCGATGATTTCATGAGAAATTCCTTTTATTGTAGCTTAACTACAAGGTCTTCTAGGTATAGCCTCTAGTCAGCCCTCGAACATGAAATACTTGGCTCTCGCAATTAAACAACTTAATTGACCACAGAAAATTACGAAGCTTGCCCATGGTATTAATAGTCGATCTCTAGTACCTTTCGACCATTAAATTAGCGACCCCAGACTTGTTTAATTTTTACCTTTACATCTGTTTATGCATTTGATTATACTGCAATTTAATCTTTATTGCTGACAAATGGTTTAAAATTTTGTTACCAATCACATTGTCTGTCTACAACTACATATGATTTTTAATTGCTTATGAGAATGCAATTACTGTGCCAATGTTGTTTGATTTTGCAGTGACTGAAGAAGGCTAAGTACATTCATCTCAAATGCTTTTCCACCTCGACGAACGAGCTTCAACTCAATAGCTTCCGAGGATGGAATCTACATCAGGAAGGGGGGAATGTTAACCCTCACGGCTCACGGTACCGGGCTTGTTGGTCCAATAGGAAAAGGGTAAGAGTGATCGCCGATGAGAGGCGCACTCTAATTGGAACATTCAAGGGATTAGTTGGCTAAGCATGGACGCCCAAGTGTGAATGGGGTGAGCTCATATAAAAGTCAACTAAACCTAAAATTCACTTATTCTCTCATTTGTGCAATTGAAGAGTGCTCTTGCTCCATCTCCATCTTCTTCTTCTTCATCTCCTTGTGTGTGTGTGTATGCGTAAGAGAGAGAGAGAGAGAGCGTGTGTGTGTGATCGAGCATTGCGGCGGCACGACGGCGGCGAGACGGTTGAGCACGGCGTAGCGGCGTCTTCCTCTTCTTCGCGGCGAGGAATCCTCCACGAAGCAAGCGTAGAGCGGTGAGTGACACACCATTGTCATCTTTGTGGCTCGCACGTGATGTATCGGCAAGTTCCTTGCATTGACACGTGCGACATACGCGCACAAGAGCAGCAGGCAAAAAACCCGTGAGGTTGCCTTCGTTGGCTCCAAAAAAATTTGGGCCTCCTCTTGAGCGTGTGCATGGGCCCCTTTTCTATTTTTGTCGACCCCTTCTATCATTAGTCTTGCATGGCATGTGAAAGGCCATCGCCCCCTTTGGCACACTTGCTTGTACCCCAATCCACATGAACTCCCCCTTAGCCGGGGCACCGATGGTGCCATCGATGCTCCCAAGCTCCTTCTTAAAAATGCTTTGTTCCTTATGGGCGCATGACCACCTCCACAGCAGGCACCACATCAGCACTGCCAGCGGACACTGTCAACAGTCATCCCTGCCCAACAACGTCACGCTCCACCATCTACCCCAAAACCTTCAGCCATAAGCCACTCACGTAGAGGCTGCCCCGCCCGACGCCATGGCCTAGAGCTTCAATAGCTTCCCGTCACCACTTTGATACCACAAGGGCTACCTACTGCAGCCCATATACCTCGTGCCTGGCCATCCTCGTTGCACATATGGGTTTAAGGAGGTGCCATGTGGCAACCCCCTCCAATTCCTTCAAGATCCACCTTAAAAACCTCCAAATATATCATCAAAAAAGTCTTTTTTTGCGCTGCTTTCTCTACTTGTCATTCCCCGCCCCGGGATCCAATCACTGAACCGTAAAAACTCTCTTGCAAATCCAATTCCCCACTTCCATCCATACAAGACCCCTTGCATTTTGACCTTCTTGGGCCTGTCAACTTAGTAGTTCAAAAATCAAAAAAGACATCTGATAATGCATTGTCACCGGTTGCTTTGGATTTTACTTTGCAATATCTCCACTACCCTATGCTGATTGGAATGCCGTTGTTACCATACACATGTGGTAGTGGTGTGTGTGAACACACTAGGACCACCGGGGCATTTTTGCCCTCTTTAGGAGATTTTTTCCCCATGCATTGTTTATACGCCCATCACTCTGGGGCTATCTATCTTTCCATTGCACACTAAGTAACATACTCTCAGTTTTGTGCCTCAAGCTTCCTTCGTCTTCTCCAAGATTTGTGTGTTTCTCTACAACCCTAATTCCAACAACTGGTATCAGAGCAGGTTGCGTCCTCTCGGGCTTAGTCACCAGCAGCTCCAGCACCACGCCTACGCACTTTCTCTGATTTCTGTGAGCTTCGGCGAGCATTCACAGGTCGACAAAAATTTTGAGGAAGCTCGTAGAACTCAGTCTGCTTAGAATTTTTTATTCGGGCTCATTTCGACCTCCGTTTCCACTACAGCTAGGTCTGCACAGGCAATTTCTTTATTTTATGCAAAATTTCTGTCAGCACCAAATACTGCATAATAGGTCCCATACAGTCTACTACGGGTTGTGCTATATAGCACGTGCTGGTCTCACTTAGTTTCTCCTCATTTTGGGTAGTTTTCACATCAAGTGCAGGCATTTTCCATGGCTGACAACAACACAAATATGTTCAAGATGTTTGCTTCTGAGGACAGATTGGGTGGGGACAAATTACCCTATGTGAGCTTACATGATGCAACATGTTCTTGTGTCAAAGAGCATCTGGAATATTGTGCAGGGCATTGATGTACGTCCTGGTTCTAAGGATGTAGGTAATGTTGAGGATGTTGTAGGTCTTGCAGCAAGGATTGTTGCTATTAGAGTTGTTTTGCCTATGGCAGAACAAGCTCGTTGGGATGTAAAGGGTGCACACGCTCATACATTGATTGCGTTGTCTGTGAAGGGCACCATTATTCCTCACATTTGTTCAACAAAATTTGCAAAACAGGCTTGAGATATTCTAGCAGGTCTTTATGCAAGCCGCAATGAGGCTAAAATTGCTTTGCTATGTGTAAAGAGCTGGAATCAAAGATTATGCATGAGGAAGATGATATGGACACTTTCCTTGCTGGTGTGAAGGATATAAACGAGCAACTTATTTCTGCAGGTGAAGTCATTTCAAACAGTTCCCTTGTGCAGACTGTTCTTGATGCCTTACTGAGAGATACCCCTCCCCAAGGGTCTATGCACAAAATATACAATTTTACACTTTTATACAATTTTCAATATACATTAGAGTTGCAGAAGCAGTTTCATAAGGGAGGAGTTCTCAGCACCCGACCAAGCATGGAGTTTAGGCCATGAGCCCGACTGCATCCAAAGGTACCTAGCGACTAGTGCTACCCCTGAATGGGTGTATGAATGAAAGCGTACTCAAGAAAAATATAACATTGTGGAGGGTGAATATATGTGTACACCGCGTTGCAGAGAGAGAGAGAGAGAGAGAGAGAGAGAGAGAGAGAGAGAGAGAGAGAGAGAGAGAGAGAGAGAGAGAGAGAGAGAGAGAGAGAGAATATAGTGGAGGGTGAAATAGAGAGCACAAAGACATGAGAAAATGACAACAGAAAATATTTAAATACCCATTTAAATGGAACAAGCAACCATGTGTTTAATCCAATGATAAAATCTGGGTATACCATAACATCAAATAGTTTATGACAAAACAACTAGCAGAGCACCAGACCCTGTGTAGGGATCGACCAGTCCACCCATCCACTTCCGCTCTATTACGGACAGAGAGAATTTCACTTCGTCGGGAGCAAGCCAGAACACCTCCATCCTACCTGAGCCAGACATAGATGAGGCCGCTTCACCTCCCTCCATGAACCCGAGCTCTGAAAGGATCCCAAATACTAGCAGGTGGTAGTGTATCAACACCAACCATACCAGTTTAGGTGCCACGTCTCTTTGATGCCCAGCACCGGGTGTTTAGGCAAAGCCAAGGCAAGATCCTCGACGCGTTAGCCGTGTAGTTCATTCAACTCCTGACGCACTAACCGTGTAGATGAGCCTAACAAAATGAAGAAGATTTAGGCAACACCTCCGATCCAGCAAAGCCCAGGTCAACGACCTTTTAGTCTAAGGCTAAGCAATGTAGGTGATCCTAGTCTTGTAGTGCCGCTTCCATGAGAAACATAACACATGAGTCCAATTACAATAGCACTTCCTAGATGCACAAACAATCCTTTTCCAAACAGTTAGACTGTACCAGGGTCTCTACCCTTACACGTCCACCATAAACCATCTCGATCACTTCATGATCCAATCCCAAAACCATAAACCATAATCCAATCACATCACACGGGTGAGCACTCCACCTACTTGGGTGAGGTACGACCAATCCTACATAACCACTTTAGAACATAACATGGCTGTAAAAATTTCGGTAGCATAACCCAAACCAGAAAAAAAACCATAAGCCACACCGGCTTCCACCATAAGATTTCAACCATAATCCATGAGGGAATCTCAGTCCATAACCATAGATCATAATCACACTGAACCAACTTCACACTTGGAGTTTGACACATCCCCTGCAATCAATTGAAGTATACACACATATGACCCTTAAGATGTGATTCTTTCATGCATAAAAAGAGTCCAACCAGCGACTAATCATGATATAAAAATCCAATTTTGACAACATCCAGCCATGCAAAGTTGATGCATCTGCACTTCACCACTCCAGCACATAAAGCTAGTTTTGAGCTAGAAAGGTGGAAAGCAATCATAACCATGCATATGAGGAATCCACATCAATCCATGAGTTCCCATACATCATATGATAACATTCAAACACCATAAACACGATGCAGAACAACTCCGTCCTTTAGGTCAACCATAAACCATAACTTCACACATATGCAAAAACAATTTTTTGACATTTTTGGGAGCATGCAAAACATGCAATTGAAAGTGTTTGACCTCAAAAAAATGCATCGAGTTCAGCTCCGTAATATATACTATCACTCCATCGCATCGCTTTGACCATGTGGTACTCACACAACAAACGGTAACCCCAAACGAAAGTCACTTTATTCATATATGCCTATGCAGTTCAGAATGTTTAACCATATACTCTCTTGTAAGTTTAGGACCATCTAATAACTGAAATCAACTCACCAAAACAAACCATAAAACATATCAAAACGGTTTGGTTAACTCACGACGTCATATGGTATCCCCCTTTTGAATAGCACTCCTACACGTGTAGGTAAAACTGATAATAGAGTGATCAATAACTCGCATTCCCAAAGTGATAACGGAGACCTAAGCTCATTTCTTATCAAGTTTCATCAAGCCTTTCAATTGGTTAATTGGGTTTGCCCATCCAATGAATCTATATAGTGGTTCTCCAAGGAGCCTGGAGTCAAAATATTTGGTTGTGTAGTGGGCAACAAACTGTTTTTTACCATATCTCTTAGCTCGTACGTGTTTTTCACAGGACACCAAAGAGAGAGAATGTTTTAAATGATCTGGTATGAAGGGTTTAGACTGATTCATAACGGTTTGTGATTTATGACCAAAACAGTGTTCCTACCGTCCTCTCTATGATGTGAAGCAAAAAGCGCTTTTTATGCACGTGTGTGATCATAAACGCATCATGTGCATAAATCAACATGTTAAACATGATGAAACAATCATGAGGTAACTTTGTATGTACTTGGTTAATCCATACATATGCAAAAAAAAAAAAAATCGCCGAGAGGGTGACTATGCAGAAAAACGATATATATATATATATATATATAGAGAGAGAGAGAGAGAGAGAGAGAGAGAGAGATGATGACTATGGAGTTTATGGTTTCCCACCGTGATTTAGAATTTATTAGGGGTTGTCAAAAGGCTTCTTGCTTTGCCACAAGAGAGCGGTAATGAAAGATACCTAGAGGTATCCGCCACGAAAACTTCCGGAGAGCGCGTACACCGTGAAACGAGAGAGAAGATAATAAGTAAATAGAAAGAGAGTATCCTTCTTCTTCTTCTTCTTCACGAGAGAGAAGAGCTTATGAAGATGGTGATGAAGAGCTTGCACCACTCTGTATAATAGATAAGTAATTCTGACGTCAAGGCAAGAGAGCTTCCGCGTCTGAAAGTGTATCAGTGTGTCCAAGTGAAGGAAGAGAGGTCTTTATATACGCTCTCAAGGCCAAAAGCACTAGCTAAGAATAGAGTGAGCAAGGAGAGACAAGTTCGTGCACGTTTGCGGCTTATAGTATCAATTAATTTTTTATTTTTTATTTTTTTTATGGACACGAATTTCAATGCACGATTTAGAAACTCTAAGAAAAAGCTTGTCTTCCAGGAAAAGAGCTCTAAATTAAACTCCTCCTCTCTTTTGTAAAAAGACTCTTTCTTTCCTAAAAACAAGCCTTTGCTTTTTGGTGGTCAACTCTCACACTTACCATTCAATTTTTACAGCAAATTGATCATCCAAGTAGTATCTGGCCAACTAATGGAAACCGTAACTAGACTATGACACACCGTAACATCCCGACATAATTATGACTTCCCAATAATGTCAATCAAAATTTGACAAAATAGATATTAGAAGTTATTTTTCTTATTTTTAGAAGAGACCCAAAAATTGGGGATCTTACACTTACCAAATTCTTACCAGACTTTTGCTAGTAGTTGGAGACTTATGACCCAAGGAAATCTAGAGAACCACTCTCTATGTGGTGTCACATGGAAACTCGCACCAGAATCTACTATCCAATTTTGTGCATATTGCACATCTTCTGTAACAAGAGCCTCGACAGGTAGATCTGCTGTGAAGACCAATACATCAGAGGTAAGTGGCATAACAACCGCTGGAAGAGTCTCTACAATAGGAGCATTTGAGGACTCTAGCACATGGATCTCCTCGAACTTTGCTTTGCCCTTGTTTGAATCATTAGACTTAGAAGTTTTACCAGATTGTTTATCCTTCTTGCTTTGCTGCCATTTCCTGCAATCCTTCTTCACATGCCCCTTTTTATGGCAGTGATAGCACTCGACATTACGCATAGAACCCGGAGGCTTACTATGTGAGGCCCCACGTTCTTTGCTTTTGGCACGACTTTGAGTGCGACCCCTCTGTCTATCACTAGCAACATACACATCACCATCCTTCTTGCCTTCGAGAGATTTCCTCCGAATCTCCTTGGTAAACAGACCCCCAAGGACGTCATTGTACACTAGACCGGTACCTGGTGCTGAGTTGTGAATCGCAGTACGGAACAGATCCCAAGACAAGGGTAAACTGCATAGCAAGAAGATACATTTGATTTCCTCATCGAAGACAAAACCCTGAGTGCTCAACTGAGTGAAAATGATATTGAACTCATTAATGTGAGTAGAAATAGTGCCCTCTTCCTTCATACAAAGGTCAAACAGCTTCTTCATCAAGAAAACCTTATTAGTGCACTTTTGTTCTCATAACTGGAACACAACTTATCACATACACCTCTAGCATTTCTTTTTCCAACTATAGTAAAGTATGCAGATTCGACCAAATGCAAATGGAGGGTAGATTTGGCATTAGCATCAAGTTTCTACCACTCAACATCTGTATACTCGCCCTCTGGGCGATCCATGATAGGATCCAACTGGCCTTTTTGTATAAGAACATCTTGAATCTGCTCTTTTTAGATAGCAAAATTCGTCCCATCAAATTTCCGGATGTTGTAAATATCCTTTTCACCACTAGATGACATGGCTGCAAGCTAAAGATAATATGGCAATAAACATTGTTAATTCGGGGAAAAATTCGACAGAGTTTCCCCTAAAAAACTGACAGAATCTCAATCCAAAATTGTCACAAGAGATCAGTAACGCATAAAAAGTAATGCTCTCAGAGTATAAGACATGCGCATCAACTACTAACTATGCATAAAAAAGTGAAAAGCTGACCAAGATTGCCAACACGGCGTCAAATGCACCTAGCTCTCTCTATACATGTCCTATGGCGAGGCCACAAAAAAGGGGTACTCCAGCAACCTGTATCACCCAAAGGATCTCAACATTCGAGAATCCCCCAGCTCAAGAAAACCTCATGCTATCGACCCTCACAAAAGGTTATGCAGACAAGAAACGAGCCCAGTATCATAAAGGGCCTCTGAACCGAGTCTCAAAAACGGTCGAGACTGCCAGAAACAAGCCAAATTGGCTCCACAAAAGGTACATATGGCAGTTTCCGCAACTCAACGTACATCCACTGTCAACAATACTGCAAGGTGCAGAATACGCACTTAAACAGGCGCCAAACAAAATGTGCAAGTAGTAAACAAATCCCTACGAGGAGTAAAGCCGCTCTCAAAAGAGCTCAAACACTATTAAAAGTGCCAAAACAATGCATATCCGCATCAAATAATCCCACTGAAATCTGTGTTGATGCTAAACACTGCAACCTGTAAGAAACCTGGTGGTCCTGTATGTATGCAAGAACCTGTGAGGAGATGGATGCTTGAAAAATCCAAGACAATGTTGATGCCGAAAGTACTCCTAATCAGCCCATAAACACCATCTCAATAGCACATAATAGCCATAAAGGGGCTATATACTATCCCAAAATACCTGTGTCCTGTACCTCTACCTGTACCTGTAGCAAAAGTGGAGTTGCAAAATACAACTCTTGAAGCGTAGCTCGGATGAAGCTTTCGACTGCATGAACAACTTTGAAAGGGGGGTAAAACTTCAAGTCACCTGCTGGAAATGCTCTCGGAACGCTAAATTTTCCCATGCTGAAATTGGAAACCTGCTTGCACTTTAGAAAGTGTGTGCGCGCGCGGCAAAAACGGCAAGCACAAACCTTGCTCTGATACCAGTTGAAGGTGCCAAGGGAAGCATGTGCGGGTGCAAGTGCGAGAGAGAGAGAGAGAGAGAGAGAGAGAGAGAGAGAGAGAGAGAGAGAGAGAGAGAGAGAGAGAGAGAGACCTACTTTGGGTGGAGCGCACAACAACGTTATCCTGTTGTTGCAGCTCCTTATTCTATTGTATTAAAGAATAAGTGTATACATGGTTAAGTTAGTAGATGGGTTAGTAGTAAGTGGGATGTCTGGCCAGTTGGCCTGAATCCCAACACCAAGCCCATGGGAACATCTCCTAGAGCATGCAGATGAACTGCACTCTTTGTTGGCACTGCCGTAAGGCAAGGTCTATAGGGAGGAAATTTGCTAGGATGGCCATAGGGGGTTTGGCCAATGAAAATTTGCAGTGGGAGAGTGTTTTTTTAGGTGGAGGACATGCATGCAAAATGCTATTTTTGTTGAGTCTTTTGGGCGTGAAGACTAGAAAGTACGTTTTTGTGTTGTGGTTTCTGCATTGAACTATCTTTCACCATCAGGATGAAAGTGATCCGGGGGGCCTGACCTACACTCTAGCCTACTATAGAGCTTACCCTCTAAAGACTATTAAGGCACACAAAATGGAAACCCTCTTCATATCTCAAGTTTTTAAATACAATGGCTTGTTGACATCTATAGTGTCAGATAGAGATCCTAGAATGATCAATAATTTTTGGAAGGGTCTCTTTGAGAACCTAGGTACAAGGTTAAATTTCTCTTTGACCTATCACCCACAAATTGATGGCCTAAGTGAGATAGCTAACCTTACGATTCTAGATCTACTAAAAACCTATGTCATGAAAGTAGATCAATGCTCACAATGGGAGAAGTACTTACCCCTTGTAGAGTATGCGTACAATAACACCGTACATAATACTACATGAAAGGCACCTTTCGAGGTCATAGAGGGAAGATAAAAAAATCCCTTGCTACTTAAGGTACATGGGAAGATCTTCGCTGCTGCTGATGAGTATAGCCGAGATCTACAAGAATCTTTTTGAAAGATTAAAGAGGCTATATCCATCTCACATCAAAGACTACTGCTAACCAACACAAAAGAGATTTAGCTTTTAAGGAAAATGATTGGGTCTTGCTAAAAGTCCCCAAGGCTCATTTAAGGCAAACTACGAGCAAGAATCGTACGGGTCACCAGACACCAAGTAGAATTTGTCACTCTACTTTGGAAGTATGATATGGAATAAATAGTAGACATGCTTGTGACAATTGAGTCTGTCAAGCACCACAAATGGATTAGTCATCCATTTTGGAATGATGTCATAGGGTAGAAAGGGGTCCTTTACCCGCTACAAAACCATCGACTAATGACTAGTAGGCTTTACCTTCTCTACCTCATAGTCGAGGATGCATTAGGGAAGATTTGGACTCTCAAAGGGACCCTATAAGGAGGTTTGAATTTACCTCTCTCGTCCAAAGTGGGCAACCTAATAAAGTACATAAACGCTTTGTCAAAACCCTATCAACCAACATATCATTGGAAAGATCTTGTAATGGAAATGAACTATTAACATTGACAGTAGCGAAAATTAGAGATAGTACTTTTGAGAAATTACTTTGTGAGCATATAGCGGGTGAGCTTAATTGATGGTAGAAACGTAAACACAACATTTAGATAACTTGGCATAAACAATACTTTTGCAAGAGAAAGAGTTTAGAGAACATGACAACAATTGAGGACTGGATTTATGTAGAGCCGATCCCCCCTCCAATAGGCATTTGTATTACGGGTTCTCCCATCAAGAGAGACTCGTTACACTACAATCTTTGTGTTCCTTATGACCTAGGTGATGCAATGAAGATGGAAAGCTTCATGCATCATGAGCATAACATAAACTTTGAGGAAAGCATTAACTATTCCAAGGTGGAGAAAACTAGCAGGGAATGAGGGTAGGGAAGAAGAAGAAAAAACATTTCATATGAGACATTAGGAAAAATATGAATCCTCTAGGGGCCCTTTGGGATTAAAGTTAATTAGAGGCCAACCAATAGGAAGAGGGTGGTGGACACACTCTATACCCTCAAAAAAGTAAGGGGACAAGGTAGCCTTACCCCTCTTAATGGCCTCTTACCTAGTGAAAAGGTAAGGGAGGTGGCTAGGGGAAAGGGATATTGGGGGGGGGGACCACTTTGACCTTTTTTCCCCCACTTTTTGGTCCAGATTTAAAAATACACTTAAAAATTCAAATTTGAAAAATTTCAAATTTCAAGTTTTCCCTCCTTAAAAGGTCTCCAAACTTATTTCATGGTCAAAAATACTTTTTTGACCTCCAAAAGTCAAAAACATGCACTAAAAAATCCAAAAATTGTTTTTTTTTCAAAAAAGTTCAAAACATCATTTTCCACCCTCCAAAGTCTTTCCAAACCTATTCTATAGCTAAAAAGTGATTTTCTCTCTCTACAAACTCTTTTCTAGGCTCTCCATTGCTGCAACAACCACATGCACCCCCTATAGTCTACCACTATCTCTTTGCTAGCTTTCTCCCACCTCCATTGTAGCACCAAGCAAGCTCCTCCCCCATCTCTTCTTGTCCACCACATAGTTTCACACCAAGCTAGCTCCTCTTCCTTCTCTCACCTCCATTACACCATGAAACAAGATTCTACTCCTTCTAATTTTATTCACTCACAATACATGGAAACCTCTACTCCCGAAGATGGCAAAAGTATGAGCTCACATGACTTGCATACCACAACAATAGGAGGTGTGAATAGTGTGTGGGCATTGCAAGGGTTCATCTCCAATATAAAGATAAAATGGTAAGAAAACTACCCTTGTAGCTTACATTCAAAGCTTAACATCATCTCCATCTTTAAGTTTATCATGTTGGAGAGAATAAACCTCTTTATGGCTTTCAATGTTTAAGCTTGATACCTCATAACACTGGGTGGTGCTATTTTGTTGATGGCTTTGGCGCGCCATCTATAGTTTGTAGCATCTGATTGAGTCTCACAGTGCAAGTAAGTTGTGTTATCTATGGAGAGTCGCCAAAGATTTTTCTTATAATTTATTCTTCATATAATTGTCATTAGATTATCATTTTGTACTTTATAACTTTGTGCTCACATAATCTGTTGTTTACTTACAGAATCAACTTCTTTTCAGAGGACATGAGCAAGCAACCATGTGCAGAGATGGAAATCACTCTATTTTTGTTTCATGAGGAACCTTTCACTACGATGTTAAAGGATTTTGTTAAGAATAGTAGAATTTTTGTAGAATCTTGAACCAATAGGTACTCTCTAGGAGCTCTCAGAAAAGCCATCAATATAGTACTACTATTTTCCCTAGTGTCATAAACACACAAATACTCAAGTGTATATGAATCTCTATTTTTGTTTCATGAGGAACCTTTCACTACGATGTTAAAGGATTTTGATAAGAATAGTAGAATTTTTGTAGAATCTTGAACCAATAGGTACTCTCTAGGAGCTCTCAGAAAAGCCATCAAATATAGTACTACTATTTTCCCTAGTGTTTATGCTATTTTCCCTAGTGTCATAAACACACAAATACTCAAGTGTATATGAATCTCTAGATGAAGAAAACAAATACTTGTAAGAGAAGCCTAATAAAAACAACATTGTCTCCGTTTGTAATTATTTTCATGAGGCTGGATTCCTCTATAAATGCAATATAATGTGTTTTTTTGTTAAATGGTTTGCATTGAGTGACAGTATCTAATTTAAATTAGTGGAGTTTCATACAGATTTGAGAATTATTTTTGAAATTTATGGATATTTTGATTTGCCTGTAAGATGTTTCAAGTCTCAAGTCTTAATAAAAAATTCAAGCAATATTTTGATTTCAGTTTAATCATTAATGGTTATTCTTATTAAAGTGGATCATAACCTTTGTCAAGATGTCCTCATTTGGGGATGCTAAATATATTTCATTAGAAACATTTAACAAGTTGAGAAAGCTAAATTCTTGCTTTCCAACATGTTATTGTTTCCATACTATGCCTATGCCAACTTAGAGAAATGACAACTTGAGATGAAGGTGTCGATGTATAAGGGTGACTTATTATTGACTCGTGTTTCATCATACATATATTGTAAAGCCTTTGAGTTTCCATCTTTTTGAGTAGTGTTGACAAGTTTTTGGTATCAAATCTTCTTAAATATCTCTATTCATGAGCTATTGGTAGCTATTTCTTTGGTATTGCTAAAGATGATACCAATAGCTATTACCTTGTGAACTTAACTGTTAAGTTGCGGATTTGATTTTTACTATGTAGCTCATTTGGATAGAGAAAGTGTAAACATAAATTATAGATACATGCATTGTTAACATAGAAGATATGTACCAATCGAGCCTATGTAAACTGCTAATAAAAAAACCTTTGGTTGGATATTATAACAATAGGGGTCACATGTGGTTTCAAATACCAAAGAAATGGCTTAACCAAAACATTCCCAAGAACACGAGGTGGACACGAGGAAGTAAAAATTGGCTGTTTGATCAATTCATAGTGCTGAATGCTTAGTGCACAGGATTTGTGAGGCCTTTGACCTGGGGAGTTCACTAAAGTATATGTAACATAGCACACCTGTTCAACATAACGGATTTTGTTACAGAAACATGTGTAGATAAGGTCTATAAGGGGTACTTTTAATCCATTTTGGTGAATGCACATGATATAGGAAAATTTTACATAGTGAATGTTCTAGACCTTTGAACACAGAGAAAAAGGGACCGGGGAGGGTGCTCTGACTACATCAAACGCTACACCTCTATTTCATGGCCATGCATTAAAAAAAGCTCCTATTTGTCATTATAACGCCTCAAGGGGGGAGCTCTTTCTCTCTGTACATCTAACTTACATCCTTATCTCATACTTATACACAATAATTTTACAAATTTTTGCCATGTAAAGGCCCCCAGAGCCCTCAACAAAAGTGGCCACAAGGACGCGCGAAATGCCCATCCAAAAGTCCCGGATGGGCATTTCGTGCGTCCTTGCGGCCACTTTTTTTTTTAATAAAAAAATTTAAAGTGTTAACCTTTTAGACCGTGATGCAAAAAAAATCATATTTTGCTCGGATTCTCCAAAAATCAACGTGCAAGTTGGCAATTTCTTTCAAAATGATATAAAATAGACATTTATGACTTTTTCCTTAATCTACGGGCTCCAACGAGCATTAAAATCATGGAATCTGCAAATACTCAAAGAACTAATGTTTTTTATTGTGTTAAGAACTGTATTTCCTACATACAAAACTTTCCCAAAATCTTGCCCTAACATCTTCAAAGGCCCTAGGGGGTGAGCTCTTGCTCTCTGTACATCTAACTTATAGCTTTATCTCATACTTATACACAATAATTTTGTAAATTTTTGCCATGTAAAGGCCTCCAAGGCCCTCAACATGAGTGGCGCAAAATGGCCATCCAAAAGTCCTAGATGGGCATTTCACGCACCCTTGTGGCCACTTTTTAATTTATTTTTTATTTATTAGTGTTGAACTTTTAGAATGTGATGCAAAAAAAAATCATATCTTGCTCGGATTCTCCAAAAAACAGCGTGCAAGTTGGCAATTTCTTAAAAAATGATGTAAAACAAACATTTCTTACTTTTTCCTTAATCTGCAAGCTCCAACGAACATTAAAACCATGGAATCTGAAAATACTCAAAGAACCAATGTTTTTTATTGTGTTAAGGACTGTATTTCCTACATACAAGACTTTCCCAAAATCTCGCCCTAACACCTTCAAAAGTAGCTTCCAAGGAGTGCCCTCGGGCAAAATTTGAAACTAAAGGAAAATAATCAGAATGAACTCTTAGACTATGTACAAACTTTAAAATAACCAAAATTTCTTTCCAAAAAAAGTTATTGCTAAAAATTTGAAAATAGACTTTCCTTGGACTTCCCACGACGATAGAAATCAAAGGGTTCAAGGAGAGGTGTGGCATCGAGGTTTATTCCGTCAAGATCTCTTGTACTTTATCATGTCTTTTCTCGTACAATCTTACCAAACAAAAACAAATTTACACTTTAAATGACTACAAATCTTATTTAACTTATCAAACAATCTAAAATATGGTAGACCTAGAGTGCTCTTACACATCAACAAACAAAAAAGTCCAAATTTCTTCTCATTAAATTTGATAAACATACATTTATGAACAACTTCCAAGGAATAGTGCGGTCATAGTTCTTACATCCATTCCATGACATGGCATGGTATGGGGTGACCTATCACATAAAAATATCTTTGGTAGGAGTGCCCCCATGTTAGGAAAGGGTGTGTTGCTGCTGTTGAAAAGATGTTGCATTGTCCTACTAGGGATCTCTCCATGTTAGCATAATGATTTTTGGTGTAGTGTGAGCCACATTGCCGTTGAGGAGAGCTTTGTGCCACAGTAAAATCTTCATGTTATGCCAGTTCCTTGAGTCATTCTTGCAAACAACACCACTCAACTAGCATAATAAGAGGTCAACTTGTAACAAAAACATGGATGAATTCAACATTTGCAAGCTGTATAATAAAGACACTTGTTAAGTATATGTTGTACAAATCTGCAAGTATTTCCATTCAACTGGGAATAAAAAATCCTAAAATATACATTAGGATGAGCTTACCCACCTCTAATAAGCATGGACTTGAAGCACCTACCTGCAAGATGTAACAAAGAAGATTGTTTAAGAGGAAAAGTGGTGACACTTGGCATCTCTAACCTGTAGCCTTTCACTATTTATGCACAAAAGCAAACTTTGTGCCAAGCACTACAAAACAAGTAGAGGCAACACCTTATACTTCAAAATCTATGATAAAAAGAACACAACCAAAAGTAAGAAGTATATTATTACCTTGCATAAAGGGGTGTTTTATTCAAATATCTGATGGTATTGGAAAGATATTGAAGAACCATCAACATTCATTCACCGATGGTACGACATTCTTGGGATGACCTCTGCTCACCCTCACCTGCAGCCTTCGGTGCAAACGCCACGGACAAGAAAATATGTATGCATACAATTTGTGATGTCCATGAGCACCATGACAGCTATTGTGTGAGGAAGCAAAAGATGAAAAGAGAGAGGGGGTAGGGAGAGGGAGGAACATGGGAGAAGAGAAGGGGGCAGTGGGGCAGAGGGAGAGAGAGGGGAGGAGGAGGAGAGAAGGGGAGAGGGAGGAACATGGGAGGAGAGAAGGGGGCAGTGGTGGGGGAGAGGCAGAGAGAGAGGGGAGGAGGAGGAGAGAAGGGAGCAGGGAGGGAGAGGAGAGGGAGAAAGGAGGGAGGAGGAAGAGAGAACAAAGGTTTTTCTTTTTTTGGGGGGGGGGGGGGCTTTTTTTTTGAAACGTTGGACTTCTAGTGCTTGTAGGTTTTAAAAAAGTTCAAAAAATGATTTTTTGATATGTATATATGTTGGGGGGAAGTTTTAAGTAAAAAAGAAGTAAAAATAACTTGTCAAATTTTGGCTCTTACTGACCCACGTTTTTGGTGATGTGGCCACACCTCTTTACTCCCTTCACTTTCAAAAAGCTAGAAAGAGAAGGTGACCTCCTAGGTCCACATCCTACATGTGTCTAAAAAAAAACCTAGAAAAGCCTACTCAAAACTAGCTTCTTGAATGCCCTTGTCCCCTTAACCCTACACAACATTAGCCTTAATCCCTAAAAATTAGGATTCCTTACAAGGCCCATGCAAGGTCCATATTTCTCCTAATAAGAAAGAATTAGTTCCTCACTTATCATCACTCTTCTTGTTAGCATACATAATAGCATAGTAATGAAGATGGATAAGATGGCAAGCTTAAGCCTTGAAGCATGTCTCTTGGTTGGTTTTGCATTCCATAGCCAAGAGTGTTGGTGTAGGCTCTCAATTTCTCTACTTGCTTGGAGAAGGAGATGGAGCTCTTGCACTTTGCACTTCACACAATGAGAGTGTGTGTGAGTGTGTATGGGAGAGTATACCCCTCAAGCACGCCCCTAGCTTCCTTGGTTGACCACCCCTTGTAGCTCATGCCTGAAGCTCATTGGACCCCTCGAGACCTAGCCAATCACAAGCAAGAGTCATACCAAGCAAGCATGCTAGTCTTGGGACAAGTGTCCCTCTTTTCCCTTTGAGAGAGAGGACTTGATAAATGCAAAAACAATTAATTAAATTCGTTGATTTATAATTGGAGCCCTTGGGAGGGCAACCAATAGGCTTTAGGCACACCATGAGGGCAACATGAGGAGGAACTTGACAATTGTCCCTTTTGCTTTCTTTGTACCAAGCATGCCTTGTCTGAATGTGTGTGTGTGTGTGTGTGTTCTCTCTCATTTTTCCTCTCGTAGGGTTTTCCGCCTCCATGTAGGGATTGATGTTGACTTTTTCACACCTCCTTACCCTCAAGCATCTTAGTCGGCAAGCATGACAAAGCACCTCAAGCTTGGGTGGTGTTCCAACAAGCACCTTAAGCTCCCTAGTCGGTAAGCACGACAAGCACCTCAAGCACCTTAGTCAGCAAGCACGACAAGCACATCAAGCACCTTAGTCATCAAGCATGACAAGCACCTTAAGCTTGGGTCAGGTTCCCACCTCAAGCTTAGCCGTAGCTTACCTAAGGTCAAAGGACTTTTACACTAACCTTTGGAGGTCTTTAATCAAGCTAGCCCTAAGGTCTTTAAGCTCCATTAGTTAACTTTCTCTTTGACATATCATCTCTCGTTTCGGCCCCTTTATCATTGGCCCTGTGTCGAGATAGACCTAAAAGCACATACCTATATTCTAACCCTTGTTCCCCTTTATTCTCCCACACTAAATGATCAGTTTAATATGAGAAAATCATTTGGGTTGGTTAGATATTAGGTTTTTATGACATTACTTCTCTTTTGAAATCATAGTCGTCCTCGACTATGAGGTAGAAGAGGTAAAGTCTTAGTCATTAGTCAACTTTTCTTAGCGGGTAGATGATCCCTTTTTACCCTACGACATCTTTCCAAGATGGATGACTAATCCCTTTGGTGCTTGGGAGACATAGCTGCCACAAGCATGTCTGCTCGTTAGTCCATTTCATTCTCCCAAAGTAGAGTGACAAATTCTACTTGGTGTTTGAGAGACGTTGTCATCACAAACATGATTCTAAGCATGCATACAACTTAAATTTGTGCACAATAACAAGAGAATTAGTCTTATAAGACAAAAACATTGGTAATTTAAAAGAAATTCATACATTTGCTTACTCTAATGTGCATCGTAATACTATCCTTAAGCTGTATTCCTTGCATCTATCTAGCATCTTCAAAAGTATAATTTTTGAACTTAATAAGATACCGTTGGATAATCTTACCATGTTGTAGTACCTCGTCTTCATGCCGAAGGATAGCTTGGGATTGTAGCACCTCTTCTTGGTCTTCGATTTCGGGAGGGTCTTCAATAATTGGTTCACTTGGTGGATCTCCTTTGTAGGGCTTAAGTAGGTCACATGAAAAGCATTGTGGATGAGCCAATGGTTGGGCAACTTGAGTTGATAGGCCATCTCATTGATGGGCTTTAAGATTTGGAAAGGACCATAGTGTCTTTTTGCTAGCTTAGCATAATACTTTTGATGGCCACTAGGATTTTTGCCCGTCGTTTGCCTCGATCGAGCCTTAGGAAACTTAAGTAAGACCCATCATTTTATTTAAACGTTAAGGCCCTTATGTGCTTGTCAGCAGCAACCTTTTGCCTTTGTTGAGAGATGGATATAGCCTCCTTAATCTTTTGCGAAGATTCTTGTAGGCCACGGCTATACTCATCGACATCGAAGATCTTCCCATGTACTTTAAGTAGCAAGGGAATTTTTGGTCTTCCCTCAATGATTTCCAAAGGTGCTTTTCCTGTAGAAGTATGTACAATATTATTGTACACATACTCTACAAGAGATAAGTACTTTTCCCATTGTGAGTGTTGATCTACTTCTGTAACATAAGTCTTTAGTAGATCGAGTATCATAAGATTGGCTATCTCACTTTGGCCATCCGTTTGTGGGTGATAGGCCGAAGAGAAATTCAATCTTGTTCCTAGATTTTCAAAGAGACCTTTCTAAAAATTAATGGTCATTCTAGGATCTCTCTCTGACACGATGGATGTTGGTAATCCATGGTGTTTGAAAATCTGTGATATGAATAGAGTTGCCATTTGGTGTGCCTTAATAGTCTTTTTGACAGGAATGAAGTGTGCTTGCTTGCTAAACTTGTCAACTATTGTCTATATTCCCGTATTCCCATGGATAGACTTGGGTAATCCAAAGATGAAATCCATGGATATACTCTACCATGGTGAATTTGGGATAGGTAATGACCGGAGTAATCTAGGTTGCTTCTCTCTATCATACTTGGTCTTTTGGCATATTACACATTTTGAAACATATTCTTGTATGTTCACTTTCATGGTAGTCCAATAGAAATACGTTTCTACTCCTCGAAGAGTAGATTGAATGCCTCTATGCCCCTCATAGGGAGGAGCATGGGATTCATACATGACTTTCTCACAAAGGGAATGGGTAACACATAGACTATTACTGTGGAGAAGATAACCATCTTGCAAGGTGAATGGTTTCTCTTTCTTTCCCAAAGCAAGGGCTGACATTATGTCTCTAATGTCAAGTTCAATAGCATACTCATCTATCATAGAATATAGATAATTGTGAGTAGCTATAGACACCGCATTAACTTTTGGTCATTGTGAAAGTGCATCGGCCACTTGATTATTGTGCTTACCGCCGATGTGAGCATAATGAAAATTAAATTGAAAAAGAAAATTTGCCCACCTCATTTGTTTGTCTCGAAAAGCTTGGTTTGTGTCATGAAGTACTTGAGACTTTGGTGGTTGGTTTGTAGAATGAATGGAGTCCCCAATAAATAGTGCTTCTATGTGTTTAAGACATGTAGAAGAGGTAAAAGCTCTTTCTCATAAATGCCTAAGACTCGTTCATCCCTATTGAGCCTTCGGCTCTCATATGCTATGGCATGCCCTTCTTGAAGCAAGACTGGTCCAAGGCAATTACCACAAGCATCACATTGGACCTCAAATGGCTTTGAGAGATCCGGAAGCATGAGGACTGGTTGGGAGGTAAGCTTCTCATTGAGCTTGTCAAAAGCATTTTGCTCCTTAGCAGTCCATAAATACTTAATGTTCTTCTTTGTTGAGTCATGTAACTATCCTGCTATTTGAGAAAATTTTGCTATGAAGCATCTATAGTATGGACACATACCAATAAAGCTTCTTAGCTCATGTAGATTCCTTGGTTTAGGTCATGCTTTTATTATCTCTAACTTAGATGGATCCATACGGATACCATCTTGAGAGATAATATGACCTAAGTATTGAATCTCTTGAAGGACAAATTTGCTTTTCTTTTGGTTGAGAAAAAGCTTGTTCTCCCTCAATGCTTGAAAAATCACTTGGAGATGTTGCTTGTGTTCCTCCAAAGACTTGGAGTAGATGATGATATCATCAAAGAACACTCCAGTGAATTTTTGGTAGGGTCCAAAGATTTTCTCCGTTAGACGATTGAACATGGCTGGTGCAGTAGTCAAGCCAAAAGGCATGACTAGATATTCATAAAGACTAAATGTTGTACAAAACGCGGTCTTTAGAATATCTTCATCAACTATCCTTATTTGATGATAGCCACTCTTAAGGTCAATCCTACTGAAGTAGGTAGAGCCTTGTAGCTTATCGAATAGATCTTCTACTCGAGGCATAGGAAATTTGTTTTGATAGTGATATGGTTTAGTGTACGATAGTCTACACACATATGGTATGTACCATCTTTATTTTGCATTAAAAGGACTGAAGAACAAAAGGGAGAGGAGCTAGGCCCCACCATCCCTTTGTCAACCGATTCTTGTACTTGCCTCATAATCTCCTCTTGTTGACCTTGGGAACTCGATAAGGAGGCTTGTTAGGTGGTGAGCTTCTTGGTAGGATCTCAATTAGATGGTCATCATCCCCTCGTTTTGGAGGTAAATCCATAGGGATATCATCGATGAACACATCTTGGAATCCTTTTAAAAAATTAGATAATTCTAACTCTTCTTGATCCCTACCATTTACATTTGATGAAATGTTAGGACCTTTTAGAGACTCTTTGACAAAAATCATGTACGTAGAAACTGAGCTCTTCATTGATTTATCAAAAGTAGGAGGATTTACAAGTGGTATAGTGCGACCAAACTCACTGTAAGGACATGGGTCCTACAGGCAGGCCATCGGCACAGCCGGACAGTGTGTACGCTAGGGGGAAGCTATAAGATAGCATGGTTGGGTGGAGACTATCATACGCATTACCACCACCCTTTCATTGGTATCAGAGCTATTTTTGGAAAATGAAAAAGCGAGTTGTGCATGCGACGCTTCTCTCCCATGTTTCGTAGACAGGGACGTCTTTGTTGTGTAGCAAAAATAAGATAGGCACAGTTTCCTGTGCGCAACATGCATGGACAGACAGCGATAGCTGACTACGGCCACCCCATCTATGCCATCTACAACAGGCAACCAAGGAGGGCAAGCAAGGCAAACTCGACGGCACCGAGGCTCCAAAGACTTCCATTGGCACCGTTGGTTGCGCACGTAGGAAGACCCGCTTAACCCTTGCATGAAGGAGGGTTGAACCCACCCCATGAGGGTAAGAGGCCAACACTTTACCATCAAGCTATTGACCCTTGTTGTGTATAACAAGGAAAGATAGCATACTTGTGTTGAAAGGAAAACTAGAAGGAAAGGGAAAGCTTCAAACTTCAAGGAAGTAGTTTCACCTTCCTTTTCACTTCTTGGAGGAAGGCAAGTTTTCCTCCAAAAATTCTTTTTTCCTCAAGGAGGTAGCTTCAAAGTGAATAAAATCCTTCACAAAAACGACGAGTTTTTGTGAAGAATCAACAAAGGTGTCCTTATGATGAACGATACGTGAAGCGCTATAATTCTCACAAGGCAAGATTCACATGCAAAGCAAATCATGGAGCATACAAAACACAAAGACTTCAATTTCACAAGGTACAAGTTGATATTTTTCTCTCTCTTTACATTAGTGTGTGTTTAGCATGCCAGTGAGGATATCCCACCTACACACACTTTTGATTTTGAACACGTAGATCAAAATCAAGGCACCAAGGGTACTGCTGACACTAATATGCATGATGATGATGATGATGATCTAGGAGATCATGGGCTTTTAGATATGGCTTCTTTCAAGACTTTGGAACATCGCCAAAGTGTATTTGAAAGAAACCTCTTTGCACTCAATGCAAATGATGTTACCAATCTTACAGAGTTACTTGTGAAATTTATGAATTCACACACGGTCAAGGAGCCACAAGTGGCACGGTTCAAGAGAACCAAGCTAGCACGACTCAAGGAGAGTCGAAGAGACAAGTGCTGCAGAAGATGCAAAAGGTAGCAATGCATTACTTAAGAATAACACCATTCTTGAGTTTCATGGGGAAGAGCATGATCGCAACAAGGATGCGGTCAATATGTTCTTACACAAATGGAGTGATATTCATAGATTGAGACACACCCCGAATATAAAGACGACTGTGGAAACAAGTCTATCTCTTAAAGGCAAGGCCTATAAGTGGTGGATGACATTTCCAATAGATGCTCGTCCTTCGTCTTGGGCTGCCTTTCAAGCTTCTTTCTCCAAAGAGTTTTTGGACTCAAATGAGGAAGATAAGAATTGGTTAGCATGGGATGCATGCCGCATGCCTGGCCTCTCTCTCACAAAGTACCTTTTGACGTATCGAGAAATCATATTAAAACTAGAAGGTCTAGATGAATTCCAAAAGATACGGGGTTTTAATAGGAGTCTTGACAAAGACTATCGTCTTCATGTCAAGACCCAACATCCAAAAACTTTGGAAGAAGCCATCAGTCATGCCCAAAGATATGATGATGACCAAGAGAGGAAAGGAAACGTTCCCTACTCTACGAATACTTTTGCTAAGAGCAATGTGGCTAAGAGCAATGTGGCTAAGAGCCAATGGTGAGGTAGATCTCCCACACGTTCCAAGAGGAATAAGAGACAATCTACCTCTCCACACCCACAAGAGGCTAAGAAGCCTAAGCACTCATGAGATACTCTGCGTGGGTCTCTCAGCAGGCTGATTTTGAGCATGCAAAGACTCACACAATTTGTGGTTTAGATGTCTTTCGGACCAACATAACAAGAAAGATTGTCCTCTTTTGCAAGGCAAAGAAAAGGCCATGCACACGGTGCAACACCTCACATTAGATTAATCTCCTAAATATTTGTTGTAGAGGTTCTTCAAATGGAGGAAAAGCACAAGTGTTGTGTGTCTGCTTCTATGTGGCATCACACCTTTGGCCCCCATGATTTGATTTGCATGCATGGAACTATTAACGAACAAGTGTTCGTATTTTAGTGGATGATGGTGCAACTCATAACTTCTTGAATTATAAGCTAGTCAAGAAATTGAAGCTTACACAGACTCCCTGCTCGCACAAGTATATGGTGGAGCAGATGTCCGGGAATGATAAAGAAGTATGGGACACGGTAGTTCAAGGGGTTGAGATTATTGTTCAAGATCATATGATGACCCTTGAATTTCAAGTTATGAACATGGACCATGCTGATGTAGTTTTAGGATGGGAGTGGCTGCATGGTTTAGGAAACACATTGCACACTAGTTATAAACACAACTCCTTATTCTTCATGGCCAATGGTAAACATGTGCTTTTGCTTGGTGAGAAAAATATACCATCTGCACCTCCTATATGTACAACCGAGCTTTCTATTTTGCCAAAAGCAGATTTAATAGATGAAGTCTTTTTGTGTTACTACTTGTCTCCAAGTCTTGTGATTTCTCAAGAGCAAAGTGCGGTGAATTCTAGTAATGGTATGCAAAGTGCAAAGAATTCTAATGATAAGCAAAGTGTTAACAAATTTAACGAGCAAAGTGCTCTCAATATTAATTCTATAGAGCAACGTGCAACTGTTGTAAAACAAACATTACAGAAATTACAAGATTCTCCACTACTTTCTCCTTTTGCACGGCAAAAGTTGACTCACTTACTCACGGAGTATAGTGATGTGTTCTCAAGTGGTTTACCACTGGGTTTACCCCCTACACGTGATGTGCAACATGGCATAGATGTCTTGACAGGCACCAAACCGGTGAGTAAACCACCTTATTGTATGAGTGCTAAAGAAGCCAAGGAGGTTGAAAGTTAGTTGGCTGACTACCTTGCTCTTGGTTTCATTAGACCTAGCACTTCGCCTTGGGTATCACCATTTCTATTGGTAAAAAAGAAAGATGGTACTATGCGCATGTGCATAGATTATCACGGATTAAATGAGATCACCATCAAGAACAAGTATCCTTTGCCTCGAGTGGATGAGTTGTTTGATCAACTCCATGGGACAAGATACTATACAAAGATAGATCTTCGTTCAAGATACCACCAGGTGCGTATCCTACTGCAAGATATCTCTAAAACTGCCTTTAAACAACGGTTCGGGCATTTTGAATTTTTGGTTATGCCTTTTGGTCTAACCAATGCTCCAGCTACATTTATGACACTCATGGATAGTGTCTTACGTCCCTATCTTGGAAAATTTATTGTGGTTTTCCTTGATGACATTCTGAATTATAGTAAGACTGAAATGAACATATAAAACACTTACGGCTAGTGTTCGAATAGCTGCGAGCTCACGTGTTGTATGCTAAGCAAAGCAAGTGCAATTTCTTAACATAGAGATACATTACCTCGGTCATGTGATCTATTATTCTGGCATCAAAATGGAAACTTACAAGGTTGCTGCCATTCTTCGATGGCCACATCCCAACACGGTTAAGAAGCTTCAAATATTTTTAGGCATGGCTGGATTTTATCGACAATATATCCGTGATTATGCCAAAATTGTTGTTCCTATGACGGATCAACTTAAAGCAAAAGGTAAGACCTTTTCTTGGGACGAAGCCCAAAAATGTAACTTTGAATAGCTCAAGTTAGCTATAGCCACTGCTCCCATCTTAGCAGTCATCGACCCACTTAAGCCGTTTGTGGTAGAGACTGATGCTAGTGATAAAGCAATTGGTGCGGTACTTCTCTAGGAGGGAAGACCTATAGCCTTTGAAAGTAAAAAGTTAAATAGAGCTCAAAAGAATTATTCTGTCTATGAGAGAGAGCTCTATGCCATAATTCACGCTTTACGAAAGTGGCAACACTATTTATATGGTGCCGAGTTTGAAGTAGTTTTTGACCATGAGAGTATTAAGTGGTTTACTACTCAAACAGACTTGAAGGGCCGTAAAGCTAGATGGGCCAAAATCCTTCAAGATTATGATTGTAAGCTACGATATCGCAAGGGGCGTTATAATGTAGTATCGGATGCACTAAGTTAAATGTCTCAGATTATTCACTTGCTTTCACGGAAATAAAGAGTGGATTTTTAGAGTCATTACGTGGCAAGTGTGCACAAGATCAATCATATGCTAAAGTGTAGAGTGCAGTTTTAAAAAGGGATCCCTCATACTCACATGTATTTGTACAGACAGATCAACATGTCTTTGCATGCGCAGATAAAAACTCCAACACACAGAGCTCCCCCCCTACTCAAGAAGAGCTTAAGTGATGGAAGAATTTTTCCATTGATGATGGCTATTTACTCCACAAAGGTAGAGTATGTGTGCCAAAGGACCCAGACACCACGTGCCAAATATTATTTGAGTGTCACGATAGTCCAAGCTGTTAAGTATGGAGCCTGATTTACCTTTGTAATTTTCTGTGGTAAAAGCGCACATTTGTAAGGCCCCCATTATGAGGAGAAGCCATCGTGCGTGAAGAAAAATCACTCACCTGAAACCAAAATTTTCACAGACAAGAATCAGGGGCAACTTTAAAGGCGAGACTTTTTTTTCCGCCGGAATATTCTTTTTCGTTGGAATATTATGGCCGAAAAGTGGTCGAAAAACAACCGGTTGGTTGGCCGGTGGCCGGCAGTCAATGGCCGATGGCCGGTGGTCAGAAGTCAATGACCGGTGGCCGGTGGTCGGAAGTCAATGGCCGGTGGCCGAATGCAAAAGCGGACTTGTCTTCTCAAGGGCGGCCACACATGGGCGGATTGGACTTGTCTTCTCAAAAGTACAAGGGCGGCTACACATGGCTGTCTCTCATAAGAGAGGGCAGCCCTTTTGGCCTATAAAAGGAGGCCATTTCTACACACATTTCATAGTGTGAAGTTGATGCAACAAGGTGAGTGTGAGGTGGTGAGAGTGAAGCAAGGCGGGAGCTCCATTAAGGGTATAATTCCTTTGTAAACTACTTCTTGTTTTGAAGTACTAAAGCCATTGAGTGGCTGCTTTCCCGTGGACGTAGCCCACATTGGGTGAACCACGTATATTGTGTGTACTCTCTCTCTCTCTCTACTCTATAATCTCGTGTATATAAATCTGTCTCTCTCCATTAAGTAATCTACTCAATTATCTATTTAGCTACGTCTTATTTCCTAACAACTGGTATCAGAGCAAGGTTTGCTCGTAGATAAATTATCTCAAGGAAAGGATTCCTTGAATTGAGTGGGAGTTATGGCGGAGGAAGGGAAGCTCAAGATTGAGAAGTTCAACGGCAAAAACTACCAACATTGGAAGATGCAGATTGAAGACTATCTCTAACAAAAGGACCTCTATTTGCCACTAGGCGGTCTTGCGAAGAAGCCTGCAACAATGGCAGATGAAGCATGGATTGTCCTTGATTGAAAGGCACTGGGAACAATCCGGTTAAGCTGGGCGTCAACGGTGGCCTTCAATGTTTCGGAGATGAAGACCACGGAGGACTTGATGAAGTCACTTGACGACTTCTACGAGAAACCATCAACATCCAATAAGGTATTTCTTATGAAGCGCTTGTTCAATCTAAAGATGGCAGAGAATGGTTCAGTTGCAGAACACTTAAATGACTTTAACACAAACATAAGTCAACTTCGATCAGTGAAAATCAATTTCGATGACGAAGTACCAGCTCTCCTTATACTATCATCTCTACCGGATAGTTGGGACAGCCTTGTGATGGCTGTAAGTAATTCTATCTCTGGCACAAATACTCTTAAGTTTGATGATGTCGTGGGTGTTCTCCTAAGCGAGGAAATGCGAAGGATAAGCACAGGAGAATCATCAAGTGCTGCACTATCAGTGGAAACAAGAGGAAGGCTTAAGGAGAGGTTCAAAAACCAAAAGGGTCATGATCGCTCAAGGCGGAGCAAGTCACGCACAAAGTCAGTTCTTGAATGTTGGAACTGCGGCAAGAAGGGCCACGTCAAGAAGGATTGCTGGTCCAAGAAGAAGAAGGAGACAGAGTCTCAAGACAACAAGCCAACATCGGAGGCCAATGTGGTAGGTAAAGTAGAGCAAGATGCTCTAATTCTCTCATTAGACAATGTGTCTAATTCCTGGATAGTAGATTCCGGGGCTTCATTCCATGCGACACCACACAAGCAACATTTCCAAAACTACACCAAAGGTAATTTTAGGTATGTATACTTGGGAGATGATGAAGCTTGTGAGATTGTCGGCAAAGGTACAGTTTCTGTCAAAACTGCTAACGGAAATGAATGGAAGCTTAAAGATGCTAGGCATGTTCCTTCTCTTCGCAAAAATTTGATCTCTACAGGACAATTGGACGATGAAGGTCACAACATTGCATTCGGAAACAAACGGTGGAAGATCTCAAAGGGATCTTTGGTGGTTGCCAAGGGTGAAAAAGTCAGTACACTTTACTTGTGTACTATTAGCACGCAACCTTCAGCTTGTGCAACAACTACAGAAGTTGATAGTGCGGTGTGGCACTACCGACTTGGGCATATCAGTGCCAAAGGAATGCAAATCCTTCAAACAAAGAAGCTTCTACCAGGCTTGAAAGAAGTGGACTTAGAGTTCTGTGAAGATTGTGTTTATGGTAAACAAAAGAGAGTAAAATTTCAAAAATTAGGAAATGAAAGAAAAAATAAAAAACTTGAGTTGGTTCATTCTGATGTTTGGGGTCCTGCAAGTACACCATCACTTGGTGGCTCATTGTACTATGTAACATTTATAGACGATGCGACTAGAAAAACATGGGTTTATGTCATGAAGAATAAATCTGATGTATTTTCCATATTTCAAAGGTGGAAAGCCTTTGTGGAGAATGAAACAGGTACCAAGGTTAAATGCCTCAGATCCGACAATGGAGGCGAATATTGCAACCAAGCTTTTGAAAGCTTTTGTGCTAGCAATGGCATTCGGAGGCAAAGGACAACCCCAAGGACACCTCAACAAAATGGGATTTCGGAAAGGATGAACAGGACAATCATGGAACGAGCACGAAGCATGCAGCTATATGCAGGCCTACCGCTTGAGATTTGGGCGGAAGCTGTAACTACGTCTGTGTACTTAATCAATCGGTCACCCTCAACGGCATTGGATGGGGGAGTTCCAGAAGAGGCATGGACAGGTGAACCGGTGAATTATGCATTTCTCAAAGTGTTTGGGTGTGAGGCTTTCATGCACATAGATAGAAGCCTAAGATCAAAGTTAGATGCAAAGTCCAAAAAGTGTTTCTTCATTGGCTATGGAGAAGGAGACTTTGGGTATCGCCTATGGAATCCTGAAGATGGTAAAGTCTTAAGGAGTAGGGATGTAATTTTTAACGAACAAAATATGTACAAAGATTACTTGGAAAGAAAACAAACAAAAGAAACAGGTGATGAGTACATGGAGCTTGAGGACGGTGAAGACTCAAGGACTGCAAACGGTGACAATGTGCAACAACGTCAACCAAATGAGGAGCCTCAACCTATTCCCCGAAGATCTACAAGAGCAAGTAGACCTCCAAAAAGGTTTGTTCCTTCCTTCAACCATCTCTTGATCTCAGATTCTGGAGAGCCGGAATCATATGAAGAAGCTATGCAACATGAATCCAAAGAAGAATGGACGAAGAGCATGCAAGTGGAGATGGACTCACTACATCGCAACCAAACATGGGAGTTGGTTGAGTTGCCTAAAGGTAAGCGGGCACTTCAAAACAAATGGGTGTACAAGCTAAAGGAAGAAGAAGGTGGGAAGAAAAGGTACAAGTCTAGGCTTGTGGTAAAAGGTTTTTCTCAAAAGAAAGGTATTGACTTCAATGAAATATTTTCTCCTGTTGTAAAAATGAACTCAATTAGGCTTGTCTTAAGCCTTGTGGCTGCTCATGATCTAAATCTCGAGCAAATGGATGTAAATATGGCATTCCCTCACGGTGACTTAGAGGAGGAAATCTACATGCTTCAACCAAAGGGGTATGAAGTAAAAGGTAAGGAGAAAATGGTTTGCAGATTAAAGAAGAGCTTGTATGGTTTAAAGCAAGCATCAAGACAATGGTACTCGAAGTTTGATCAATGGATGTTGGATCATGGATTCACAAGATGCAACTAGGATCACTGCGTCTACACGGAGAATTTGGGAGATGGGAAATTCATCATCCTAATGTTGTATGTTGATGACATGTTGATTGCAAGTGCTAACATGCAGGACATCAAAGACCTAAAAGAGGAGCTGTCCAAATCTTTTTCAATGAAAGATTTAGGTGCTGCAAAGAGGATACTTGGTATGAAAATATCAAGGGACAGGACGAAGAAGACAATAAAGCTATCTCAAGAAGATTACATCAAGAAGGTACTAGAAAGGTTTGCAATGCAAAATGCAAAACCAGTTTCTACACCTTTGGCTGGTCATTTTAAACTAACGAAGGATATGTGTCCAAAGACACAAGAGGAGATAGCCTATATGTCTAAAGTTCCATATGCTGCAGCAGTAGGTTCTCTAATGTATGCTATGGTCTGGACAAGGTCAGACATTGCACATGCAGTGGGAGTTGTGAGTAGGTTCATGGACAACCCAGGTAAAGAGCATTGGCAAGCTGTGAAGTGGATACTTAGGTATCTAAAAGGGACAACAACAAATGCTTTGTATTTTGGAGGAACTGATATTTTTCTAGAAGGGTATGCTGATGCAGATATGGCAGGTGACAAAGATACTCGAAGGAGCACTACTGGCTATGTGTTCACGGTTGGAGGCACAGTAGTAGGCTGGGATTCAAATCTGCAGAAAGTGGTTTCACTTTCTACCACGGAAGCAGAGTATGTAGCAATGACGGAGGCAAGCAAAGAAATTCTGTGGCTTCACAGATTCTTAGAAGAGCTTGGATTCAAACAAGACAATTGTGTCTTGTACAGTGATAGCCAAAGCGCTATCCATCTTGCGAAGAACTCAGCCTTTCATTCAAGGACAAAGCACATTGAGGTGAGATATCACTTCATACGCACTCTTTTGGAAGAGGGACAACTAAAGCTAGGAAAGGTGCATACAAGTGAAAATCCTGCAGACATGTTTACAAAGGTGGTCAACGAGGAGAAGTTGAGCTTTTGCTCATCTTCAATCGGCATTCAAGGATAAGAAGCCAGAATGGAAAGCAGTCACAGGTTTGGTTTGGAGATCAGTCTCCAAGTGGGAGATTGTGAAGTATGGAGCCTGATTTACCTTTGTAATTTTCTGTGGTAAAAGCGCACATTTGTAAGGTCCCCATTATGAGGAGAAGCCATCGTGCGTGAAGAAAAATCACTCACCTGAAACCAAAATTTTCATGGACAAGAATCAGGGGCAACTTTAAAGGCCTCGGGCGAGACTTTTTTTTTCCCGCCGGAATATTCTTTTTCGTCGGAATATTATGGCCGGCCGGCGGCCGGAAAGTGGTAGAAAAACGACCGGTTGGTTGGCCGGTGGCCGGTGGTCGGAAGTCAATGGCCGGTGGCCGAATTCAAAAGCGGACTTGTCTTCTCAAGGGCGGCCACACATGGGCGGATTGGAGGGTCCGATTTGGACTTATTCGCACAAGGGCTGCTACACATGGCTGTCTCTCATAAGAGAGGGCAGCCCTTTTGGCCTATAAAAGGAGGCCATTTCTACACACATTTCATAGTGTGAAGTTGATGCAACAAGGTGAGTGTGAGGTGGTGAGAGTGAAGCAAGGCGGGAGCTCCATTAAGGGTATAATTCCTTTGTAAACTACTTCTTGTTTTGAAGTACTAAAGCCATTGAGTGGCTGCTTTCCCGTGGACGTAGCCCACATTGGGTGAACCACGTATATCGTGTGTACTCTCTCTCTCTCTCTCTCTACTCTATAATCTCGTGTATATAAATCTATCTCTCTCCATTAAGTAATCTACTCAATTATCTATTTAGCTACGTCTTATTTCCTAACACAAGCGCTGGTCATCCATGTATTCGTAAGACGTATGTCCTAGTTAGATGGCAATTTTATTGGCCGGGCTTACATCATGATGTTCAAGAGTACGTACTAACCTGCCAATAGTGCAAAGTTAATAAGGCAAAGTGCCTCAAGGTAGGTGGCCTTTTACATCCTTTAGAGATTCCACAAGGTAAGTGGGAGAGCATCTCTATGGATTTTGTAGTAGGACTACCTACTAAAAATCCTGGCCATGATGCCATATGGGTAATTGTAGACCGTCTCACCAAGATGGGTCAATTCATTCCCACTAAGACTATGGTTAAAACACCGAAATTAGCACGGCTGTTTGTAGAGCATATATATAAACTCTACGGTCTTCCAGCTAGTATCATTAATGATAGAGATTGAAAGTTCGATGATCACTTCTGGAGAGATGTGTTCCAAAAGTTGGAAACTAAACTTAATCTAAGTACGGCTGATCGTCTAGAAACGGATGGTCAAAACAGAAAGAGTTAATCAAGTGCTAGAGGATATGCTACGAGCGTACGTTAGCAAGAAGCAAACCAATTGGGAAGACTACTTACCTATATTGGAATTTTCTTATAATAGTTCAAAGCATGTGACTACAGGGTTTAGTCCATTTATGCTTTTGTATGGATTTCAACCTAGATCACCCATTACCGTGGGGTTGGCTAAGGAGAAGATACAGCAAGCGAAGGATTTTCTCCAAGACCATTTTGACATGCTTCGAGTTGCTTGACAAAATGTTAAGCAAACTCAAGATCGATATAAGAAGTACGCAGATGAGCATTGTCGTCTTGCTACTTTCGAAGAAGGAGACAAGGTTTTCCTAAAAGTTTCAGAGCATTCAAAAAGTCTGAAGATGGGAAAAGTTGCTAAATTTTCACCACGCTATTGTGGACCGTTTACCATTCTCAAACGTATAGTTCAAGTGGCCTATAAGTTAGCTCTTCCAGAGCACTCACGAGTTCATCCTGTTTTTTATGTTAGCCGTTTACGGAAACAACTAGGAAAAAATGATAATGTCATTGACACAAGTGTGTTAGTTGACCTTATCGAACCGCCAAGCATCCCTCATGAGTCCGCAAAGATTTTGGATTCTCATGAGCTTCACACTAGACATCATGTCAGATGAGAGGTGTTGTTAAAATGGCTAGATAGACCTGAAGAAGGTTCTACATGGGAGAATGTCTCTGCACTTAAGAAAAGTTTTCTTACATTGGTTTGTGAGGATGAAAATGATTCTCCAAGGGGGGGGTAATGTAAGGACATGGGTCCTACAGACAAGGCCACAAGTACGATCGGATAGTGTGTACGCTAGGGGGAGTCTATAAGATAGCACGGTTGGGTGGAGACTAGCACACGCATTACCACCGCCCTTTCACTCACTAGCATCTATATACATGTTCTTTTCCCTGTAGATGAAGTAGATTCTCCTTTCAGGGAACTTCATATTGGCAGCCATGCGGTTGAACCATCAGGCCCCTAGGATAGCGTCCTCATGTTGGAGAGAAGAGATGAAAAAGTCTTCTTTGTGACATAGCTTTGGACATGGAGCCTCAACTTCCCAATCAAGGGAGTAATGGAGGCTCGCTGTCCCTTGAAAGTAGTGTCGACCGTTACAACATCTCCCATCTCAAAAGCTTGAATGCCCAATTTGGTGGCCAACTCCATTGATATAAAGTTGTGAGTAGAGCCAGGTCAAACAAGATGAAGGCATCATGCTCCCTTCCCTTTCGCCAAGCATAGGAGAGAGGTGCACCTTTGCAATGAGCATCCTCTTTTGGAGCTTCAATGGTGGAAGTCCTAGGAGTCTCATTGCAAGAATTTTTCTTGGGGCAAGTACAATAGCCATGTCCTTGATCCCCACACTTAAAACACTTATGGTCCTTGAAAAAAGCTTCAAGCTCTTCAGGAGCAAGTTTGTTTTTACCTTTGAAAACTCCGTTCTCCTTGGACCGATTGTTATTGTTATTGTTGTACGAATTGACTTGGGAAGAATTTTGGGCATTGGTTTTCCCCTTGGCATTACCTTTGTGTTTATTTTCCATGGGCTTGACATTCTGATTAGCCCTTGTTGGAAGTTGATGTGCAAAGCAACCATGGCGTGGTGGATTACTTTGGTGATAGAACCAGGCCATTGAGAGTTGACGTATCCGGCCATCTCTTCAGGTAATCCCCCACAAAACTGTTGCTTTTTCTCGGCAAAGTCTATCTTTTGGAAGAGAGTAGCCTTGAGATGTAAATCCTAAAACTTGTCTACATATTTGTGGATAGACTCATGAGAGAGAAGCTTCAATCTGTGCCAGTCGGTAAGCACTTTGTCCTTTGCATCGCTTGCAAGGACCTGATTCATGATGGAAACTCGTAGAGTTTTCCATGTCTTTGGGGCTTCACTGTTGCCACAAAGGCTAGCCCACCATATTGATGCGCCAATTTCTGGAAGTGCATAGCTATATGGCATAGCTTGAAGGGCTCCATGAAGCCCTCGTCTCCAAAGGCGGCATCAAATTGCTGGATGAAGGCCAACACTTTGTCAGTAGCACCAAAGGTGCCATCATAGGTGAGAAAAGAGATACTCTTTCCTCCTCCTTGAACTTATTTAGCTTTTGTGACCTTCGCCATGTATGGTATGATTTACAATGTCCTTCCCTCTTGTACTCTCTAGGAGAATAGCCATAGCTTTCATCGGAAGAGGAGGAAGGGGAAGAAGAAGGAGAAGAGGGTGACCTGTGGGTTGAACGTTTCCTCTTGGGAGGAGTTGGCGACCTTCTAGACCGCCCTCTTCGTGGAGCCACATCTTTAGAGGAACTTAAAGTTTCATTGCTTTCTTGCTCTTTGGATTCCTCGTCTTGTATCGGAGAGAGTCTTTCTTTGGGGGTCTCTTCAAGAGGCCTTCTAAGCTCTCTCTCCTCATGGAGAGGTAGGGTAATCCCATAAGCACAAAGTTGTCGTGTAACTTTGGCTTGCAAAGCAGGGTTGCCCATAGCTTGTTGCAACCTAGTGACTAGATAACTGACAAACATGGGGCATCATCATTAGCACCTTCATGTGCAAAATCAAAGCTATCAATGTTCATTCTACTCTCTTGGTTATTGTCAGCCATGTTAACAAAATTTGTGTACTTAGTGTATGCTTTGCCAATTAAACCTTAGTTGCTACTCCTCTTAGCCTTTGAAAATCGGTGCTTAAGTTTCTACACCCACGGCTCAAAGTGGTTAATTATAGATAGTAGTGGAGTGGGTCTAATATTGCAAAATTACCGAGGGCTAGCTCCTTTTGGAATTCTTATGGCTCAATAATGTTGAAGCCGTAGGCAAGTCTAAAAAGACCCCATTATTAAGTCCAAAGCTCTCGAGGTGTGCACCATATCCCACACAGTGGGCTCAACAAAACCGATAATATATCCTAGTCCCACTTTCCCTAATATAATTAACAAAATCAACAATTTATAGGCTACTTAAGGACCTCTCTTTGTAAACAATAAAAGAGAAACCAAATTCTCTGATACGAATGTAATGGAAATGACCTATTAACTTTGAGAGTAGCGAAAAATAAATTTAGTACTTTTGAGAAATTACTTCGTGAGCATAGCGGGTAAACTCAATTGATGGTAGCAACATAAACACAACATTTAGTTAACTTGGAATGAACAATACTTTTGCAAGAGAGAGAGTTTAGAGAACATCACAACAATTGAGGACCGGATTTATGTGGAGCAGGTCCCCCCTCCAATAGGCATTTGTATTATGGGTTCTCCCATCAAGAGAGACTTGTTACAATACAATCTTTGTGTTCATTGTGACCTAGGTGATGCAATGAAGATGGAAAGATTCATGTATCACGAGCATAACATAAACTTTGAGGAAAGCATTAACTATCCCAAGCCTCATTCCCAAGGCCTCGAACACCTTTGAAGGTGGAGAGAGCTAGCAGGGAATGAGGGTAGGGAAGAGGAAGAAGAAACATTTCATAGGAGAAAGAATTAGTCCCTCTCTTATCATCACTCTTCTTGCTAGCAGAAAAGCATAGTAAGCAAGATGGAGAAGATGGCAAGCTTAAGCATTGAAGCATAGCTCTTGGTTGGATTTGCATTCCATAGCCAAGAGTGTTGGTGTAGGCAAAGTGCAAAAGATGGAGCTCTTGTACTTTGCACTTCACACAATGAGAGTGTGTGCGAGTGTGTCTAGGAGAGTATACCCCTCAAGCAAGCCATAGATTCCTTGGTCAACCCCCCCTTGTAGCTCATGCTTGAATCTGATTGGACCCCTCCAAACCTAGCCAGTCACAAGCAAGAGTCATACCAAGTAAGCATGCTAGTATTGGGACAACTGTCCCTCTTTCCCCTTTGAGAGAGAGGACTTGATAAATGCAAAAACAATTAATTAAATTAGCTAATTTATCATTGGACCCTTGGGAGGGCAACCAATAGGCTTTAGGCACACCATGAGGGAAACATGAGAAGGAACTAGACAAGTGTCCCTTTTGCTTTCTTTGTACCAAGCATGCCGTGTGTGAGTGTGTGTTTGTTATCTCTCATCCCCCCACTTGTAGGATTTTCCCCCTCCTTGTAGGGATTAATGTTGACTTTTGCTCACCTCCTTACCCTCAAACACCTTAGTCAGCAAGCATGACAAATCACCTCAAGCTTGGGTGGTGTTCCCACAAGCACCTCAAGCTCCCTAGTTGGGAAGCACGACAAGCACCTCAAGCACCTTAGTCAGCAAGCACAACAAGCACCTTAGTCATCAAGCACGACAAGCACCTCAAGCACCTTAATCATCAAGCATGACAACCACCTCAAGCACCTTAAGCTTGGGCCAGGTTCCTACCTCAAGCTCAGCCCTAGCTTACCTAAGGTCAAAGGAATTTTGCACTAACCTTTGGAGGTTTTTAATGAAGCTAACCCTAAGGTCTTTAAGCTCCATTAGTTACCTTGCTCTTTGACATATCATCTCTCATTTGGGCCCCTTTACCATTGGCCCTGTATCAAGATAGACCTGAAAGCACATACCTATAGTCTAACTCTTGTTCCTGTTTATTCTCCCACATCAAATGATCAATTTAATATGAGAAAATCATTTGGGTTGGTTAGATATTAGTTTTTATGACATATCTAAAGGAGATTCTAGATCCCCAACCTTCAACACATTTCAAGCTGATTTGTAGAAGTTATGGCCTCCCCATTGAAGCTGAAATGTGGGGAGAGATTCCATTTATAAGACAGAGTTGTCACATTAAAAAATGGAATCTTTTAGAATATAAAGAATATAATGGCATATTATATATCAATGGCTAGATCTCAATGAGTACATTCTAAATCCAAAAGGTTCAAAAAGTTTTAGTTTCAGTTCTAAAAATTTTACCGTGCTCCTGTTTTGGACAAGAGAGAGAAAGTCAAAGTCCTTATAGGGCCCTTTTGAGAGTCAAAATTTTTCCTAATAGACTATGATTTCAAAAGAGAGGGAATGTCATAAAATCTAATATCTACATATCCCAAATGATTTTCTCATATTGAATTGATCATTTTATATGGGAAGATAAATGGGAACAAGAGTTAGGATATGGATATGTGCTGCTAGACCCATTCTCAGCAGTAGGGCCAAGAGGAGAGATAAGCTCATCTCGATAAGGGTCCAAATGGAGTGAGATATACCAAAGAGAAATATACCCTTAATGGGGCTATAAAAGACCTTAGGCTAAGCTTCATTAAAGCCTCCAAGGGTTAGTGTTAAAAGTCCATAGACCTAGAACCTTGAGGTGCTTGAACCAAAAAGTCAATGCAACTCCTACAAAGGAGGGGGCAAGCCGTACATCAAGGAGCATGAGAGAGAACACACCCCCCCCCCCCCCCCCCCCCCCCCCCCCCCCCCCCCCCCCACACCCCCAAGAGTCACCCTTCCACATGAGCCATAAAGGACACATATCAAGTCCCTAGCGAAGTTGCCCACAATTAAGCTTAAATCCTATTGGTTAGCCCTAAGCTTGGGCCAATGGACTTTGAGCTAGTGTAAACAAGGAGGGTCAATTTCTCTCTCTCTCTCTCTCTCTCTCTCAACCCATGAGTCCACATACGCATTCTCTCATTGTGTGTTAAGCAAGAAGTGATCTCCTTCTCTAAGCTTGAGAAGTAGAGAGTCTACACCAACATCTCTTGGCTATCATTAGGGAAAATTTGGACTCTCAAAGGGGCTCTATAAGGAATTTGACTTTCTCTCTCTTGTCCAAAACAGGTGCAAATTCACAAATGAAATCAAAATTTGACGGATCTTTTGGATTAGAATGTACTCATCGAGATCTATCCATTGATATATAGCATGCCATCATATTTCTTATATTCTAGAAGATTCCATTTTTTGATGTGACAACTCCGTCTTCTAAATGGAATCTCTCCCCACGTTTTACCTTCAATGAGGAGCCCATAACTTCTACAAATCAGCTCCAAATTTGTCAAAGTTTGGGGATTTAAAACCTATTTTCTAAGATCTTTTCAATAGTATGTTGGTTGATAGGGTTTTGACAAAGTGTTTATGTACTTCACCGGGTTTCCCACTTTGGACAAGAGAGGCAAGTTAAACATCCTTATAGGCCCCTTTAAGAGTCCAAATTTTCCCTAATTGGAGTGCAAATTTAAGCAAGAGTCAAGCTTCAAAGTATGCTCATAATATTCTCAAATCTCCATTACTATGCTAAGCTATGCTCTAAGAGTGATGGTATGTGAGGAGAATACTTCTTTCTCATATGTTACATCTTCTTCCTCTTCACTTTCTTCACTCCCTCCCAGCTCTCTTCACATTTGAAGGTGTTTGAGGTCTTGGGATTGAGGTCAAGGACAAGTTTATGCTATTTAAGTAAGTTTAATTGTTGTTCAAGGCATAGGCATAATATTCGTGCATGAAGCTTTCCATCTTCATGGCATCAACAAGGTCTCAAGGTGACACAAAGAATGTATTGTACCAAGTCTCTCTTTAAGAACATATAATACAAAAGCCTTTTGGAGGGGGGACTGGCTCCAAGTAAATTTGGTCCTCAACTGTTGTCAATTTCTCTGATTCTCTCTCTTTTACAAGTATTGTTTTTGCCAAGCTAACTAAGTGTAGTGTTTATACTTATATATTTAATCAAGCACTCCCTCTCTATCTTTATTAGGAATTCGCCTAATGAAATGCTCACTACTGACATTTTTATTTCGTTGGAATCAATGTTATTAGCCTAATTCCATTACATCTTGGGATGTTGCGGTGCATTTTTGTACATGGTCTCATCATGTGGTCTTCTCAAACCATCTCTTTTGCCATAGGGGTTGATTCTCTAGAATTGCTAACACCTAGTCCACTAGCACAGATACATCTTTGTAATCCCCTTCAAGGTTTTGCTTGAGAGTGGGCAATAATTTCTTCTTCCACATGAGAGCCTTGTGTTTCATGAGTGGTAATGGAATCATATCATGGCCAAAAGTTTGTACTATTTTATAAGGCTTGATCATCACGAGGGTCGTTGATTCCAATACCTTCAACTAGTATTGCATGTACTCCTGTTGAGAAGGATCTTGTACTAAGATCCACTTTTTGATTTTTTTCTTTGTCATCTGGTGTCTCTTATGTGGCTTCAAAGTCATGGAAGCCTCTCTTGATGTGCCTGGCAACTCTACTAGGAGTAGGTCTACCCTTGTGAACTCTATCTCTATTGATGGTGGCGGTTGAGCTAGTACAACCACTTAGGCTTTGATGGCACTAATTGCCATATCTTTCTTTTGTAGCTCCAAAGCATATTTCTCGTTTTGAGTAGCTAAATTTACATGTTCCTTTTCTAGTTTCTCCTTAAACTGCATTATCTCCAGTTATTTCTAGGCTTTGACAACCCTATGTCCTTTTGGCAAGATTTGTCTATCATATTTCTCTTGTGCGAGCTCCTCCTTGACTATTTTCAATTCTTCTAGTACCATCACTGGAGTTGATGATGTTGAAGCTAGGGTAGGTGTGTCTTGCATTGCTAGAAGCTGTGTTATTGTGCTTTTGACCACATCGTAAGATTCCACGAGCTTTACGTTCTTTTGTGGTTTCTCTTCCAGCTTTTCTTCAAGGGTCTGCCTCTCTACCTACATTTGGCCATTTGCTTCAATGTGTTCTTGTAGGATCAGGTAGAGGTTCATTGTTTCCTTATTTTCTTCCTTCAAGTCCTCTTTGATCTCGAAATGAATATCTTGTAGCTCTTCCACTTGCTGATGGAGCTACTAATTAGCTTCTTTCAAAGTCAGTGTTTCCACTTTGGCATTTCTCACATCCAGCTCCTGTAGGTTGGTGATGGCTCTATGACACTGAAATTGCAATCTGATGTGCTTGAAGTGTGCATCCATGCAAAGTTTTGGAGGATCCTTGCACCATCTTTGATTATAGCCCTCCTCAAACGCGGAGAAATTGGCCCTTTTTTTAATGTGATCCTTTGTTGAGAGGTGCCAGCTCCCCATCTCCCCATCTCTATCATTAAGTGACCCCTAGCTCTTGAGGTCTGATGGGAGTAGATTGTGATTACTAGCAGGGAGGTGAAGAGCTTCATTAATAAGGTTGGTGGTGATCCAAACTTTAACTATCTCCCCATCTCTATGAGTCAGTGTAGCCTTTACATTGTATTGAATAGAGCTCATCAGCTCGTGGGCTCTCTAGAAGTCTATGCCCCGTGGCAATAACCTGAAGAATGTGTCCATTTGCAAGCGTCTAGACCCCTCGAGCACTTCACTTTTCTAGTGCAAAGTCAAAATCTCCTTGGGAAATATGGTCGTCTTTACCTTTGTGCCAGCAGCTGCTTGAAATCTTCCACCAATGAAATATTGGATGGGATCTTTGCTAGCTCCTCCTCCAAAATGTGAGCTTCTTCATTGGACGAGATCTCCACCACTTGGTAGAGGGGAGCCTCCCATTTCTTTCTTGGTCATCTGCAAGGCATTCTATCATCATAAAATCATTCAATTAGCTCTTGAAGTTGGCTAAAAAGTTGTCAAGAAATTTAAAAAAATGCAAGCTTTACCATAAAATGAAAAATGAGCATAACTTGATCGATACAAGTCCAAACTTGACGAAACCTCACTAGTGCATCTAGGACAATTGCACACACTAAGTCATGTGGTTACATGTAAAATTTGGCTCAGGGGAGGTCATGGAACACATCTAGGAATTTTGGTGATACCATCTGAAAATGCATGCTTTGGGGATGCTATGAGTCACTTCCTTTTGAATTTGGATCACTGGTTGAGAATTTAAGCCCCGTTTTGGAAATTGTATAAGACTTAGAGAATTTCAGCAATTTGATTAGGGTCTTGAAGTTCAAATTAATTAAAACTCTAGGGTTAGTCTATTCTTGGCATTTGGGACTTGATGGCATGGCTTAGGTTTCAAATTCTCACAAGGGGTCATAGATCGCGATCCGTATCCACCACAACTAAATTTGCAAAATTCTACCCACACTTGTCATACAAAGTGAGCTTATACATCCCATTACATAATATGGCAGATGCAACAATTTCATCACCAGAACTGAGATCATGTACTGTACATCTGTCATCCACAAATTTGACTACAAGTCAGTTGATTTGGCATAGCTACAAGTCTTTGAATGCAACAAAACTTTATGCCTAGTATAAGCAGAGTATCCTTAATGCTCTCATATACTCAAATGTCATTTTTGAAACTTGGACAAATCGCACATAAGATAAATCACCTATTTTAGGTCATTCAGTTTTGGCACCCAAAGCATTCTACGGATTCTTGTAGACGTGCTCTACCTATTCCTAAGGTCAAAAACTAGTATTGATGCGTGTATTGTGTGTAGGAAGCAAAAACAAATCATAGATAGCACGATTACAAACACACTTTCATCGCAAGAAACTTACGTTAAATGGAAGATCTTTCACCTGCAAACACGTTTGTATGCTCAGAATAGCAATGCAACATTGTACGAGAGAGACACGAGAAATTTGAAAAAAAAAAACTCACGTTGAGCTTTTGCAGCAAACACTTACTTTCATTATCCAAAAAATTAGGTTTTTAATTACAAAAGTTGGCTTTTATACCTTAGCCAAGGTTCAAAGAATGGATTCCTAGCTATTTGGGCTCAATATACAAAGCTTAAAAATTGCATACGGTGATGGAGCAAAAGAAGCCGTGCCCACACTCACACACCCAGACAACTCAACACAACACAAGGAATCTACTTAAATTCCACCCCACACACACCACCACTCAAGAGCTCCATGGAAGTTCTACCCACAAACACAATTCAAACTCTAAACACCTCGAGCTACAAGCCCTTGTCTGCTCGTAGACACTACAAGGTGAGTCGAGTTGATCAACACTTAAAATCACCCTTGATGGTGACCCAAATATACAAGAAAATCAATTAAAAAATCAAAAAATCTAGCCAAAAAGGCCTCTCTCAAACCATTGCAAAACCTTCACCAAACTCCACTTTGTTGGACTCTTTGGAGTAGCCCCAACCCTAATGGCGCCGATAGAGGGTCACATAGTCTTGCAGAAAGCCACCCCTTCTTCCCTCAATTCCTTTGCACACACACATCCATAGAAACCTCAGAACTTCCATAGACTCTCCCAAGTGCAAAATTGAAGAGAAAAAGATCTTATTCACTCCTCCACACACTGAAAAACAGGATGCAAACGCAACAGGGCTGCATTAGACCACCTGTAAGAACCTTGTTTCCTCCCACACGCAAAGAGGTGAAAGTGTTGAGTATTGGCTTCAAAAGTTCTCCTTCAGCTGGAACCATCATGGCACCATGAGTGATGTGGAAATTTAAAACATTTTCACACCATTTTTGTCCATTTTTTACCATGGACGGGCATGTTTCGTGGGAAAAATACCAAACGGACTCCAAAATCCACCAATTTTTGTAAGCTTGGCCCTTGATACCCAAAAATCATTTCCACATGCTCACATACCATTTTTGACTACTTCTAGGGTGGTGCATGCATCACCGTAGATCAGGCACCGCAAATAGATAGTTATCACCTGTGTCAAACTTCCTGGGCGGGACGAGAGTGCCCACACCTCCCACTTGCACTATTTACATTCTAAAAAGGTCAAATACATTCCCTAGAGCCAAAAGAAGCCACTTGAAACCATATCTAAGGCATTGATACTGTGTCCAGACACGTGCATCAGCCTGATCGTCGGCACAGGAGCACGACTATTTACAATTTGTACATGTTGCATCTTTTTAAAACTTGAAACTACTTTGCAAAACTCCCAAACGCATGTATTTACATATTTTTTACATTTGCCCATGCATATACACACTACTTTGTAACGCCAAAAGCGGTCCTATCATCATTGCCCACCCTCTAGGTTGAGCACTTATGCTCAACCAAGAGATTATTTGCATCTGGAACCACATCCGTTGAAAAATAATTCTTCAACCTATAACCATTTATTTTATAGCACAAACGTTCACCAGAGAGCCTTTCCAACTCATATTTTCCATTCAAAAATACATGCTTCACTCTGTATGGTCCCAACCATTTGTCCCTCAACTTCTCTTGAAAAGTGAAATCCAAGCGAGAATCGTAATTCATCTCCAGATCTCCTTCTTTAATCTCTTTCTTTGACAGCCTCTTATTCATTTTCTCCATCCTTGTCTCTGCTTGTTGATGATAATAATCACTGGAATTCTCTCTATTCGTTTGCAACAACCTAGAGCAAGAATATTTCTTGCAGCTTGTCATTATGTGCACCTTGCATTCTGCACAACAACTTTAAGGCATCCAACTGCACCTGTGGAGCTGGATCTAGATTCTAAACTTTCTTCAGCAGATGTTTCATTGTCACTGGATTGCCTTCTTCTATGCCCCTTTTCCTTTTTCGCCAGTTGTTCCAACTATATTGCTCTCTGTACCAGGTCATTGAATTTCCTTGTTGGTGCTGGTACTTCTTGCTCTTGCAGCTTCCTACTCTTAAAGCCATTCAAGAACCAAGATCTTAATCTTTTTTTATGAGGGAGGTTCTTGCATTTGTCTGGTTAGTTCTTTTATCTTTTCCACATAATTTCTGACTGATAGCTTGCCTTGTTTGATCTTATCTAGCTCACACAAAATATCTTCATCTCCCATATTGTCTAAGTATTCCCTGAAAAATTTAATGAGCTTATGGTATGATCTGAGTTGACAGGCTCCGCAATGATAATACCATTTCCTAGCTACGTCCTTCAGTGTTTGCAAAAAGTATTCCCGCCATTCATCTTCATCTATGTCTTTCAGTTCAGCATATTGCTTCTTATCGTAATGATTAGTGTCGGTCTCACAGTCCTCTGTTTCCATCTTTATCACTGTCTCTACAATTGCTTTCTTGGTTCCCTTATGTGTTGAGTGATGAGTTTTTTTGGCTCCTATTACTCTCATCACTTTGCCTTTGGCTTTTGGATGCTTGAGTCCTATTCTGTTTAGCCGCTCTTTCAGCTCGTCGACACCTGGAATGATTGGAATGCTGCGAATCCCTTGATTTCTGAGTGATACCCCCTCCGAGTAGGGTAGTGGAGAGAGATTTTGGAGGGAGCTTTTGAGAAAATTTTTCATTGAAAATAGACTTGCTGGCAAATCTATTGAAAAAGCTCTCTCTATGAACTTTGTATTGGATTCCTTAATGTCATGCAAAAAGCTCCCTCCGCCAAATGTTGGTTGATGTCGGCTACCACCAAACAAAATTGTGCTACCACATTAAAAGACAATGCTACAGAGTGATGGTTGGGTGGTTGGAGGTCTTATGTGCACTTCCAACAATGTGCTTACACACAAGCTACAATAAGTTTCAAAATACGATAGAATACAACAAAATCAAATACAAGGATCAAAGAAAATGGTGCCACAAAGAACATTTTTGATGCAACATTTGGTGAATTTTTCATAATGCCAAAGACAATGTATGCTTGCATGTTTCATTTAGTACAGGATGAAATGCATGTGACGAGGAAGGCGGGAGGGGGCTCGAGTTGTAATTAATAATTCAAGAGAGAAAATCACATATCAATTGGCATGTTAAAGTATGAATTTCATGCTACATCCATAATTGATTTTTTCAGCAATTTCTCTAGTAGTAATTCTTGACAATGTCCAAGAGCAAAGTCATCCAACTTTACAGAACTACAAGTTTATAGAGAAGGGTTCCAAGAATACAAAATGTCCACCCAATTGAAAAAACAAATAAGTACATATATCTCTCTCATAGTTCACGGAAAGGTTCGCACGAGAATCAAAAAATCCACTTATTAACAAGACTAGGGTACTTGCGAATAAGCACATCTATTTGTTCATAAGACGGGTAAGAGCAATCGTCTACAAAGGTCCACAAAAAAGATCATTGTTAACACAACGTGAGTTCATGTTTACAAAATCTGCTCTAAGTCATGGGCCAGTTGATCCAACTCCACAATGTTTGGATGCGGCTCCAATAGAGATGCTGCCTTCAGAGCACACTCCACCTCATCTGCATGTCTCTTTTCTTGAACCTGTATCTCTCTCAGTTGGCTGGCTTACATTTCCAAAACATTGCATACTTTGGTGGAGAACTCCTCGTTGCTCTCAAATATTGTCATCATACGGCCCATCTGACTCCCCAACAAAGCCAACGCTCTAGAGTCACCTTGGTATTGAACAACAACGTTGTTCTCCTTTGCATATTGCATGAGCAATTGCCAAAGAAACCAATGCCCACATTCCATACCCCCTGCACAACAAACAAAGTTCAAAGGATACTGTCTATTTAGAGATAGCAGGTGTCGAATTGTATCTTGCATAGGTATACCATCCTCATCTCTCGTCCAATCATCCTCCTGCAACGAATCAAACTAGGCATCGTGTGATGGTATGTCAATGGACTCTGATGCCCAACTATGTTCTTTTCTCATTGAAAACACCAAAATTGTGTGCACAATTCTACTTTCCTTCTTGCATATTGGTGTCTTACAAACAACCACGTTTAGGTGGTCTTCATGCCTCTCAACACCTGCAACCATATCACACAACATTCCATAATTATCTGACTGACAAACAACTATGAATGCACCTTTGTCATCGGCTATTGCCAACGCAAGTCGAGCGAGTTGTCCAAAATGGCATACTTCTATCTTGTTGAAATCAGGGACATCAGAATCAGATATGCCATACATAGTGGCACTGGATGGCATGAACAAAATAGAAGCATTCACTGAAGATTCAACTGTTGAATCGTCATGCAATGGCCGTAGGCATTTCTCCACTACGTGGGGATTGACACTGCTCAACAAAGTATTCTTCAAGTCATTTTCTATCTTGCCCAGCCAAAATGCACAATCTGTATGCAATCACCATCGTTATCTACAAAAGAACATCAAACAAGTCAAGCAAGATCTAGAAACACGCCTCATTGCAATTCATCAGGGCACGGAAATTTACTGATGGACGGGTATGTAACCAATGGAAGGTCTGAGACATGCACTATTTCCGTTTCTAGACTCGTGGCAAAGTCAATGACCTCCTTTGTAGACATCACACTTATTTTTAATGAACAGTAGGAACATATTATTAAAAGATTGAATAAATATTCTTAATCTGCTGCACATCGACAACACTCACTTTTTTCCTTTATACAAGCCATCCTTACTCTAAGCACCAAAGCAAATCACAAATGCTATGATTTGAAAAATTAAAATCGCATTTTTATGATTATTCTTTTTTTTTGCATCTCACCAATTTCTCCCTCTCCCTCCATTCCACTATATCGTTTTATCTCGTTCTCTCTCTCTCACACACACACACTCTTTATTTGTTTCCCTAGTACATTGATTGTCCATCTCTCTCTCTCTCTCTCTCTCTCTCTCTCTCTCTCTCTCTCTCTCTCTCTCTCTATATGTGTGTGTGTGTGTGGCTCTCTCCCTTGCTCTATCCAATCCCTATTTATTTCTATATCTCTATCTTGCTCTTTTCTAACTTATGGCTTCCTAAAATATATGGTGACCTATTGCCTAATCTTTAGCCAAAGCTTAGATGTATCCACCCAGGTAGAGCACCATGGTTAGGCCCATAACTATCATCATTTCTCCAAGACCAAATGATAACATAGGGTCTATCTCTACCATGTTCATGGCACGCTCAAGGATTGAGTTTGCCCAATTTGAATCCCAAGTCAACTGATCTTTTGAATCTGGATTTAATGCAGCTGTGGGATATCCTGAGAATTGCAATGATGAGACAAAAGCAAGGCCTCTTATCCTTGATGAGTGAGTGTCTTTTGTAAAATTCTTGGCCTAAAAAATTATCTTTGATTTCCAAGAATTAAGGGTCTTCTGGTTGTTAAGGTATTTGCATGCCATGGGCAGTAGCAATGGTAACATTGATGAGCGTTGGGAAGCAATCGATGAAACCCATGGTCTCCAAGGTGGTTTATTGTGGAATTTGGCGATCATAACCGTGTGAGCGCTCACTGCTTTTACCTACAAGTGTGAGAGACAGGGAGGGAAAGCGGGAGGTGGAGAGGGAACAAGAGCATACCTTAAACAAACCAGTAATCATCACAAAAATTATCAAAAAAGTATAAAAAAAAAATAACACCAACCATGCCTTTATAGAGTGCATTTTATTTGTGAGCTTTTAAGTTCGTTCTTTTGCAATTGAAATCTTTTTTTCGAGCTTTTTGCCACTACTTTTTGTTTCATCAAAGATAAACATTGATATATGGTATCCTTTGCAATAAGAATCACTTACTAAAAAATGGATGGTAAACCATGTGGGTGACATATAAGTGAAGACGATGAAGTGGATAGTGGAGAAAGCTTCATAATACCATAGTGTAAGAAACCAACCAAGAATCACTACAATATCCAAAAAGATTTCATAAAAGGTACACGTGAGAGGTAACTCAGAACAAAATTGCCGTACTCTTGTAATAGCCCACAGGTAATACATATTTGAAAATAAATTCATGGTAATGTTTTGGGTGATCAATGACCCAAGTATCGGTGGTTGACCTATCAAAAAGGTAATAATTTGTAAAGCTTGGGTGGCTAGACTTAGGATCCTCCTCTCCACCTCTCAATATAAAGGCAGGCTCCTAGCCTCATGCCCTAGCCGGATCCCCTTGTCCACATTGCCTAGCCTGGCCCCTGGCTCAATCCGCGACTCCCTAGCCTTGCCCTTGTCCTGACATTACTCCCCCCTTAAGGAAGATTTTTCGTCCTCGAAAACAAAAGTGGGAAACTTCTTCTTAAGAGCACTAATGTTTTCCCAAGTGGCACCTTCCTCAGGTCGATCTTTCCACTTGATTAAATCTTGTCGACGTACATGATGATGCGTACATAAATCATGATAGTCAAGAATTCGTTCAGGTTCATGCGGTAAGGTAGGAGGTTCAACAAAATTGATCAGAATCTATTGGTCAATGACATTGTCATCCCCATGTAATCGCTTACGTAAATGGCTTACATGAAACACCGGATGGATACGAGAATGTGTAGGTAACGATAGTTTGTAGGCACAATCACCCACTTTCTTGAGTATTTTGAAAGGCCCATAATATCGTTGAGATAATTTAGGTTTTGGCCCAGTTTTCAGAATTTCTCAATGCTCTGGCACACATAAAAATACTTCCTCCCCTTCCTCGAAGGTAACTTGCCGACGCTTCTCATCACCGTACTTCTTATACCAATCCTACGCTTGTTGGACGTTCTGACGAGCAAGTTTCATCATATCCATATGGTCTTGGAGAAAATCCTTAACCTGTTGGAGTTTTTTGGTTGCCAACCCCACCGTAACAGGTAACGTGGGTTGAAAACCATACATGAGCATGAAAGGACTAAATCCAGTCGTGACATGCTTAGCACTGTTGTATGCAAACTCAAGAAGAGGTAGATATTCTTCCCAGTCTGTTTGTTTCTTGCTAATGTATGCGCATACATATCCTCTAGCACTTGGTTAACTTGTTTAGTCTGACCATCCATTTTTGGATGATCGGCTGTACTGAGGTTGAGTTGTGTACCCAATCGTTTAAACACAGCCCTCCAAAAATGATTGTTAAACTTGGGATCACGATCACTCACAATGTTACTTGGCAAGCCATACAACTTGTATAGATTGTCCACAAATAACTTGGCTAATTTTGGAGTCTTAATCGTTGATTTGGTTGGAATAAGCTTACATAGTTTAATCAACCGGTCTACGACCACCCATACTGAGTCATGAACTCGTACAGTGGTTGGTAAACCCACAATAAAATCCATAGATATACTTTCCCATTTACCATGGGAATCTCCAAAGGATGTAAGAGTCCTCCTGCTTTCAGGTGCTCTGCTTTGTTAACTTGACATTTTTGGCAATGCAAGATGTAATCTTGAACAAAGACATGTAAACCTGGCCAGTAAAACTGAGGTTATACAAGAGCATAAGTCTTTTTAATACCCGGGTGCCCTGCACTTGGACTCTCATGACATCCATAAAGAATTTGGCACCCAATGTCTGTGTTCGTCGGTACACAAACTCTCCCCTTATGGAGTAGGTACCCATTGTCGATGGTAAAATTATTCCATCGCTGTAGTTCATCACTCAACAGAGGAGAACTGTGTGTGGAGGTTAACAATACACTACCAACATTGGAGTGAGAAGGATCCCTCATTTGTACATGGCTCCACACTTTGGAATATGCGTCATCTTGCTCAAATTTTCCCTTTAGAGAATCCAAAAATTCACTGCAAAGGTCCGTGAACAGGAGAGAATTGATCTTAGGCATACGACTAAGAGCGTCAGCCACCACATTGTGTCGTCCTTTACGATATTAGAGCTTTGCGTCATATTCCTGAAGAATCTCAACCCACTTGGCTTTTTGACCCTTCAAAATCGGTTTGTTGTGTAAACCATTTAATGCTTTCATGGTCAAACAAAATCTCAAATTGAGAGCCATACAAATAATGTCTCCATGTTTTCAAGGCAGACACTATTGCATAGAGTCCGCATTCATAAGCAGAATAATTCTGCTATGCTGAATCAAGATTCTTGCTTTCAAATGCAATTGGCCACCATTCTTGTAGTAGGACTGCTCCAATAGCACGGTCATTTGCATCCGTTTCCAAAATGAATGGTTTCAAAGGATCTACAATAGCCAAAATTGGTGCTGTAGCTAATGCATCCTTGAGCGTATCAAAACTATGCTGCTAAGCGGGTCCCCACTGAAAGGTCTTGCCTTTGCCTTTCAGTTGGTCCGTCATGGGAACAACAATTTTAGCATAGTTTTTAACGAACCTTTGATAAAAACCTGCAAATCCTTAAAAAATATGTAACTCTTCCAGATTTTTAGGAGAAGGCCACTGTCGAATGGTATCCACTTTGGATTGATCCATGTGTAGTCCAGTAGCTGAAATAACATGCCCAAGATAGTGAATTTCCTCTTTCAGGAAATCACATTTAGACTTCTTGGCATATAATTGATTTGTTTGTAACAATTTGAACACATGCCTCAGATGTTGTAAGTGTTCTTCCTCAAAAGCACTGTATACTAGAATGTTATCGAGAAAAACAATGACAAATTTGCCCAAGTATGGTTTCAAGACACTATCCATAAGTGTCACGAATGTTGCGGGCGCATTGGTTAACCCAAAAGGCATAACCAAAAACTCATAGTGTCCAAACCTTGTTTGGAATGCACTTTTGGGTATATTAGCAAGTCGAATACGTACTTGGTGATAACCCGACTGCAAGTCTATTTTTGTAAAGATACGACTATGAGTGAGCTTGTCAAACAACTCATCTACGCATGGTAACGGGTATTTTTTTCTTAACAGTAAACGCATCTAAGCCATGGTAGTCTACGCACATGTGCATACTACCATCTTTTTTCTTCACTAATAGGATAGGTGAAGCCCATGGTGAAGAACTGGGTTGGATAAATCCTCTGCTAAGATAGTCAGTAAGCTGACGTTCCACTTCAGCAGCTTCATAGTAACTCATGCGGTATGGTGGTTTACTTATGGGTTTACTGCCTGCAACCACATCGATGCTATGTTGCACCGATCATGTCGGCGATAATCCTGATGGTAAATCGTTAAGAAAAACATCGTTAAATTCATTTAATAAATTTTTTAAAGCACTAGCAACCTTTGCTTGTTGAGAACTAGCCATTGGTGGAGGAGATGAGAGAGAAGCATGCGGCGTTGAGGAATGTTCAACAGATTCAATATTAGATAGAAAATGAGACAATGAGTAACACAAGAAAACTTGATCTATTTCATTATCAAAAACGAGTTGCATAAGCTCAACTGTACATATCAGTGGTGAGGAAGGCACATCCTTCTCTCCTAAACAACAACACATGTGTGCAATGGGATTCAAACATCAAGCTGTTGTGTTCATAGCTACGCTTCAGTGATGGTCCTAGGATATGCAACCATTCCCTACCAAGTACCACGTCTGCCCTCTCCATGTTCATAACTTAAAAATACAAGGATATGGAGTAGCCTTTTACTTCCAACGGTACAACTCGAACTTGAGTATCCCAGATTTCGGCATCATAACCATTCATCATTGCTACCTTGTAGTGGTGGGAACTTGGAGTTTGAGGCAATTTGAGTTTTTTCACCAATACATAATTGATGAAATTGTGAGTAGCATCGTCATCTACCAAGATGCGCACCTTGTGCCCTTGCAGAGATCCGTGCATACGCACTAACTCATGTGGTCCGAAGGTTTGTTGCCACATGGAAGTTGTGATACAACATTCATGCACCACCTCGGTGTGTGTTACTTCCACTGTAGAGAATTGTGAGGAAGACCCAAGAGGTAGCAGTTGCACCGTGTGCACTGCTTTCTCCTTGCCATGAGCAACAGATTTCCCCTTGTGACAATCCTTTTTTCAATGGCCGCTTCCCGAGCATTGAAAACATAACTTCTCTTTTTTAGGCTTATCAAAATCCTCAGGAGAGAGAGGACCCAGGGACCCCTTGGGTTTTTCAGGTGCTTCAGAATTGGCTACTATAAATTTCCTTTTGTTGTGCCCATACTGTGTATTAGCAGGCAGGTGATTATTATGTGATTTCTTTTCATCTGGATCATCATGATTGTGTGCTTTCACTATGGCCTCCTCAAGTGTTTTAGGGTCCTGAGTCGTGACATGCTTCTTAAGCTCTGACGTCAGACTGCGGATAAACCCACATACTTGTTAAAAGGTGTTTAGTCCTTCCAAATTGAGGATAACATCTCGATAGTGAGAGATATATTCAAGTAAGGATGGGTGTTGGCACATGGAACACGTGTCCCAAGCCGTCCAATTTCTATCTGCCTCATTTGTAGGCAAGAATTCTTTGCGAAACATAGCCTCAAAGGCTGCCCAACTCTGTGGTATGATATTATTCTCCTTGAGAGACATCCACCATTTGTAGGCCTTGCCTTCTAGAGTTAAACTTGTTTACAAATTACAGTGCTCTGACTGCATCCGGAATACACCGTAAGGTGTGAATTCCATCCCACTTGCTGAGAAAGATATTCACTGCATCCTTATTGCGATCTCGGTCTTCTCCCTTAAAAGTCGGTGGTTTGGTGTTTTCCAATAACTCATCCACCTCCTTTGCAGTGAGAGTGTGCAAAGAATCTAGAGATGACCTTGTCCATGATCAGAAGGGCCTTGTCCCTGAGTAGTAATGTGCTCATGCATGTGTATGTCAATAGGGCCCTTGGCCTGCTGCTGTGTAAGTTGTATCACTAAGTAGATAATTTAGTGATGTTTTCATTTAAAGATGCAAAATTTCCTTCCATTATTGATATGCATGTTTGAAGTGCACAAAATTCTTGAATATCAAGCAACTCATAAGCATCTTCACCTCCCGTAGCATCGCGGGCACCCTCAATGAGAGCATCTGGCCCTTAAAGTTTGTGGGCGGCCTAATATGGTGAGGCCCAGTTTCTTAAGCACTAGCAATGGCGGGTAGTGGCGTTGACTGCGAGCAAGGAGGAAAAAATGCCGTGAATCACGCTGTGCGGCTCGATCAGGATTGGTCCTGTGACGGGTTTTTCCCACCCACCTTGCGAGCACTTGCGAAGCTTGAGGGAGCTCAAGATGGCCCTCCTCGCCTCTGCTCACTCCCCTCAATGGGGCCAGATCCCGCGGAGGCTAAAGTCTCGACGCCCTCTGCTAAGCGACCATGCCCATTGTGTGGCCTCTTGTGGCTTGCATGACATGCAAAGAGTCCCACTCTCCACGCCTATGAGTCCCAAAAAAGTGGCTCTTGATACCAGTGTAAAGCCTGGGTGACTAGACTTAGGATCCTCCTCCCAACCTCCCAATATAAAGGCAGGATCCTAGCCTCATGCCCTAGCCGGATCCCCTTGTCCACACGCCTAGCTTGGCCCCTAGCCCAGTCCATGACTCCCTGGCCTTGCCCTTGTCGTGACATAATTACTATATCCAGAAAAATTAGATAAATGGCATTGATAAAAGAGCTTATATAAAAAATTTCATCCGATTCATTATAAAAAAAAGGATACACCTTATGTGGCTGACCAAATAAAAAGGAAAGGTCTATGGTTGCTAGTTTTTGCAGACAAGAAACACCTTCTGAGTAGATTCTCTCTTTTGAAAATCATGATCTGTGCAATTGGCTCTTTTTTCATGTGAACAACATCTGAGCTCTTCAAGTGTTCTCAAAAAATGGCATGCAGCCTTTGTGTTAATATAACGTCATCCATAAAGGTCACAACCATATTATTAATTGCCTCCAATCTTGGACCCTACCTCACCAAATGCATGTACCTGTTGAGAGATGACTAGAATATTGACGACCATATCTTTATATATGGATGAGAGATATAAATATAGAGGACCATTAAAATAAGCACAACCTCCCACATTGTTGAACAATGAGAAATGACAAGGTTTCATGGTGTAGAGAAACTTTTCATGCTTCCTTTGGGTGCTAGGATAGGTCAGCGTGAGAAATTCCTTGGAGGGTATAATGGCTACATTTGCTATGATGCATGATCCTACCTTCACTTTCAGTGGAAGGTATTTCATGACACTATGACAAGTTTTTTTCTCATATATGAGTTCATTATGAGACATCAAATTTTTCCTAGTTCTAGAGACATAGAAGCTACACCACCCACCATGCTAGCATGTGTGATCATACCCTACTATAATACCTGATGTACTAAAAATCCCGCCCCACCATTTTCTACACCTACATATTTTTCATTATAGAAATTTGTGAAGTGTTTTTCAAGGGCTGGATATGGACTACCACCCGGCGTGCTGATGCATGGTGGCGGTGATGGTGCCACAAAGCATTGTGCAAGGGATATACACAATTTATACATAGTAACGATCCCCCCACCCCGAGGGCTCAAAGTATAGCTTAGATCCGTTGGATGCTGGATGGCAAGGCTCTCAGCCACCCCTTATGAGTTGAGTTATGGAGGCCCGTGGAATATAGATTCTTATGTTCATGTGGATGTGATAAGGGAAATACTCTAGCTAGTATCTTCCTTTCCTATTTTCCCTAAAGAGAACGCTTTCTTGGCACTAGTAGATGCTTTGTAGATCTGATAAGGGAAATACTCTAGCTAGTATCTTCCTTTCCTATTTTCCCTAAAGAGAACGCTTTCTTGGCACTAGAAGATGCTTTCAAAAGGTTTTGTAGTGGCTTTCTTTTGGCTTTTTGTTTTAAGACTTGGGGTGCAACCGCACCCCTTGTGAGTTGAGTTATGGAGGTCCACGGGGTATAGATTCTTATTTTTATGGGGATCTGATAAGGGAAAATACTCTAACTAATATCTGTCTTTTCCTATTTTCCCTAAAGAGAATGGTTTCTTAGCACTAGTAGATGCTTTGAAAAGGTTTTGTAGTGGCTTCCTTTTGGCATTTTTTTTTTTCAAGACAAGGGTGCAACCACATCCCTTGTGAGTTAAGTTATGGGGGTCCATGGGGTATAGATTGTTAGTTTCATGTGGATCTGATAAGGGAAAATACTCTAACTAGTATCTGTCTTTTTCTATTTTCCATAAAGAGAATGCTTTCTTGGCACTAGCAGATGCTTTCACCACCCCGTAAATAAGGGAAACATTTCTAACTAGTATCTATCTTTTACTATTTCCCCTAAAGAGAAAGTTGTCATGCCCCCCACCCCAAACCAAAAAATAAGGCCCTCGACATCGCTTGTGCCTTGTACTGATGATCCAAGTTCACAAGTATACTCACCTATTTCCAATGGGAGAAATATGGCTAGTGTGCACTAACAATAACTCAATGGTCCGATGTTGTACCATAGCCATAATCTTTCCATAGATAAAGGTACAAAACTTACATGCATTACAATATAAAGGTAAAAAGTAGTAACCCAACAATCATACTATGAGCAACATTATGTAAGCATCACCATGGTCCATTCAAATTAATATCATACAACACTAGTGATGTTTTTTTTTAAAAGCACTACTTCTCTTTGCACCACCTCTGAAATTTACACCATCAATTTTTGTGGGAAAGACACAATCATCTACCATGTAGCTATGGTATGCTAGAAACAACCTCTTTGAAATCTTCTCCCCACTCTCTATATCGTACCTCGGTACATCATGACCTACAGGATTCCAAAGACACCTATTTGTAAGATCAAGCACCTATCTGAATACACAAATTCCAAATATGATATTATGACACCATGAAAGAAGCTCTCCTTAGGAGAAACATAAACAAAATTAATTCAATAAAACAATAGTGATCTCACGGCCTCTCTAGTGACAAGATGTTAATACGCCTTGGAGTCACACATAAGTGTCCAAGTATGATGAATCACAAGCTCCACTCTCGACACATCTAAACAAGGAACTCCCCTATGCATCTCCAAGGAACTCCCCTATGTGCTCTCCTTTGTTTTAGTAGAAAATTTTCAAAAAATTCCTCTCCACCTTCATCATTAAGACCTCCACATGAGACTAAGGACGTTCAGCCTTAGTAAAAACACAACGCAAAATCTCATTGAATACACTTTAAATCACTTTTTAAAAGCACTCTTTCTCATTATTACTTAGTGTATAATAGATGTTTGAAATCTCTAGTCATCCACTTGCAAGTGGATGATCAGAGAGCTCAATAACACTTATGTTATATGAAATTTCAAGACAAAAGTTTTAAATAGACAACAACTAATTTGGTTTTTAAGTTTCGATTAAATACATATTAAAACAATTTTTTCAGACACCGTTTTTCATTTTTTCTTTGTGTATAACAAGTGTTTGAGTTCTCTAATCATCCACGTGCAAGCGGATAATCGGCGGAGAGCTCAAGAACTCTTATTTTATATTCAATTTTGACACAATGATGAAAATAGGTAGCAAAACTAATCTATTTTTCAAGGTGCTATTAAATACACTATAAGAAACATATCATCAAAACAATCAAGACATAAAGATTTTTGACAAAACCAAAAGAAATTCAAAGTATAAAAAACATATAAAATTGGATAGAGTCTCCTTTATTTTAGCATAAAAGTTTTTAAAAAAACCATATCCACCTTCATCATGAAGGCCTTCACAAGAGATTAAGAACATTCAAGATAGAAAAAAGACAACCAAAATCTTACTAAATACATATTTTTTTATTAATGTAACTAAAAAAGTTGAGAAATAGATGACCAATCATCCGCATGCACACGGATGATCAAGGAGCTTTGAAAAATGTTGATGATGTTGAGATTTAACTAGTTTTTTAAGGCATCATTTTGTTTTTTTTACTTAGTTCATAGTAGGTGTTGAGCTCTCTGATCATCCACGTGCACGCGGATTATCAGAGGGCTCAACAACTCTTATATTATATGACATTTGGACATAATAGTTGAAAATAGGTAGAAAAAATAATCTAGTTCATGTTTTACTTTGATTTTGGTGTATTATTTTAGAAATAATGCTCCAGTTAGGACTTTTTATCAATGTAATAAACAATATAATGCTCCGGTTTAGCTATTTATCATTACTTTTTGGTTTTTTGCAAAAAAATAATAAGCCAAAAAGTGACATTCAATTGGAAAGACATACACACAAGCTTAAAAAAAAGGGGGGGGAGATCGGAGCCTCTCTCTCTCTCTCTCTCTCTCTCTCTCTCTCTCTCTCTCTCTCCTCTCGTGTTCAATACTCATTGGGTAGACCTTTAATGCCGCTTTAGATTTCCACCAAAAAATATAAGAAAATATTTGATTCGTCCCTCTCTCTTGATTACCTCTCTTTCTCCGTCTTTCAGTTCTTGAATTGAAGACTTGTCGGTTAGGTTCTCTCTCTCTCTCTCTCTCTCTCTCTCTCTCTCTCTCTCTCTCTCTCTCTCTGTGTGTGTGTGTGTGTGTGGATAGATGATCCTTGTCAGACAATCTTAAGATATCTCTTTCAATCGAGATATGCTTAGTAGCATGGAATTAATGCCTCTAAGGGGAGAAAACTTTAATTTAACATGTGCAGGCATTCAATGCATTTATCCCAAAGAAATATTAATAAGTTTTATATCAAAGGCACATCGCTTAATCTTGTGTGAGTCCAATGCAAACCCTCAAATAGTACTTATCATTTTTCTGGCCCTTGGGGCCTCAAAAGGACAACCATAATAGCCAATATTGTAACCATCTCAATCTACCACAACAATTCACTTCTCTCTTTTGGTGGCCAAACTCAAGTCCTTGAGGTGTAATTCAAACGTTGTTATTGTACACTCAAGATACTTTTGTTCTTTGACAAAAGATCCTTCCACTAGTTAGGAGAGAAAAGAATGTTTGTGGGGCTTCAGAAACATTGTCTCCTGGATATAGGAGTCTACAAACAAAGAGAGTAGCAAGGGAGACTCTCCCTTGGTGAGAATCAATTGTCATGTTACAAGAAGGGCTACAACAAACAGTGGGTTGGGGGGGGGGGGGGGGGGGGGGGGAGCGATATAGGAGGCCTCTAATGCCAGTAGAGATATCTAGCATAGAGAGTGTACAAAGGGCCGCAACTCTAGTGAGTCAAAGGGTTGTTGACGTATGAAAACATGATTAGAGTCGCCCTGTATACAATCGTAATGACCACATAGTGTGTGTAAAATCTCCTACCATAAAGCTAGAATTGTCTCTAGTGGGGGCTCCAGATGGCCCTCAAAGGCTTAGAAGCATGTAGCTCTCAAGATGAACCAAATGGTAAGGCTACTCAATAGCTCCCAGTAGTGAGAATCCCTGTACTATGTCGAAAGTGCTGATGAGAAACTGGTAGAGGGGCATTGGTGAGGTTGCCCCCTAATAAAGTGGATGGCCTGGCTAGTTGGCTCTGTCTCGTAGTTGAAGGGTGGTTGGATGGTGGTGGACCAAGCTATTCCCCCCCATGTATATATCTCCTCAGGTGATATAGGATCCAGATTGCAAAGGATCTGAATCCAAATCTATTGAGCACATGGGCAACCCCATGAGCAATGTCTCTATGCCTCTAGCTAGTGTCGATAGACAATATAAATGCAAGACAAAGGTAGCACACTATAGACCAGTCATTTGAGCAATCAACTAATGCAAGCCAAAGGCAGGCTACTATAGACCAATCAACTACCCATTCAAGAACCCCGATGAGATATCAGCGACGACAGCGATGTGGTGCCCTAAGAAGCGAGGGCGTTTACAACACAGTTCTGTCGTTTGCACATCTGGAAAAAAAAAGGGGGGGGGGGGGGGGCTCCCCCTTTTTTTCCAGATATGCAAACAACATTGCTTTGTACGAATGATGATGTGCACACGATTGGTCAACTCTCCAAATGCTATTACCGATGCTTGCAATATCTTGATTGTAGTGGTTTTAGCAAGAAGCTCTGCAGTGTTTTCAACAAGTGACTTGATGCCATGTGGCATTAGGAAAGTTGACGGCATGTTAATAAAAATGTTGCACCGCTGCTTGTTGAAGCCGCCATAGCCATTACCCAGCATGCAGCTCTGCTTCCTGCCATTTCTTTTAGGGACCACCGATTTGCATGGCACCAACTCCCATAAGCATAGAAAAGAGGGTCTCATGAACTTGTAAGCATGTGAATGGAATCCTCATCAGCAATCCTTTCTTATATTTAGGCCTATGAATATTAATATAAAGCATTAGCAGAGATCTTCGTGAAAGCAGTATCGAGAGCAGTTGGTGATGGAGGTTCTCTCTCTCTCTCTCTCTCTCTCTCTCTCTCTCTCTCTCTCTCTCTCTCTCTCTCTCTCTCTCTCTCTCTCTCTCTCTCTCTCTCTCTCTCTCAGTGCAACCGTTTTTTGACCTAGTAGACAGCAGTCCACTCTTTTGATCATAACTTCTTCATCCGAACTCCGATTTGGGTGATCTATAGCCTCAATCGAAGAGCACGAAGTCCTCTACGCATTGATGTAAAGACAGAAATTTTCAGAGTTATGGAAGGCGTTTCTGTAGCAGCATTTCCGAAGTGAACAGGTTCAACAAAATTGATTCTCATCTCCTATTTTACATACAATGTCTTCCGGCACTCGCAAGGGTTCTTCTTCTTCAACAAGATCCACAACCATTGTGGAAAGTGATCCAAAATCTCCTAAGTGTGGAGATAGCAACACAACCCCCCAACCAACGACATCGGAAACCATGATCATGGCGTACTTGGTATCATTGCAAGAGACCGTAAACAAACAAGGCGAAGACTTACGAGCACTTGCAATGGAGAATGGCACACTAAGGGTACTTGTGGTTGAGAATGAAAATCTCAAGAGGACACTTGAGATGCAAACAACACGTTTGATGCAACTTGAAGAGGAAGTCAAGGAATGTAAACGCTCTCTTGTGGACTTGAATGCTTTGAAGGAGCGGATGAGCAAAGTAGAGCATGACCATGTATTGAAAGAGGAGAAATTTGACACTATGAGCTGGGATGTATGCGACATGAAAAATGTATGCACAAACAAGTCTTGGGCTGATGTATGTGGTAGCAATGTGGTTTCTAATTCCTCACTCATGCAAGCTATGGTTCAAACAAAGAATGTTGAGAATGTGGATGTGGAGGAGTTGAAAGAACGGGAGCGACGTTCCAAGAACATTGTTATTCGTGGAATTCGCGAAGAGAAGTCAGAGACACCTCCTTCTCTTGCCATTGTTATTGAAGATTTCTTCAAAACCCACTTTGGCATGTCCGGAGTTATGGTCTATGGAGCACATAGAGTGGGGAAGCAAGGAGCTCCTCGCTCGGGAGAACGGCCAATTGTATGCACCATGCCGGATGAGACCAAGCGAAAGATTATCCTTGATAATAGTTGGATCTATTTGAGGGATACAAAATGTTTTGTATGTGAAGATCGCACTATTAAGCAACAAAATATGCGTCGCAAGGCATATGAGGAAAAGAATAATAAAAACAAGGAGATCTCTCATGAAGAAAATGTGCCCAAGGAGGAGGCAAGTCTCTCAAGCAAATAGGGATGCGTGACCTATGAGACCGAGTTACAATTGAAAATATGCTTTTGGAATTGTAATGGATACCCATGGAATGCGGGGGTTGGCATTGATGAACTAACAAGCAAAGCCGATGTTGTACTTCTTGTTGAAACTTGGGAGCATGATACACAAAGGATTGACGGCTTGGAGGATTACAATGTACATTCATTGATGTGGTCAAAGAATCTCAAGCAACGAAGAGGACAAGGAGGGTTAGCATGTATGGTTAAGAAAGGATTGGAAGATTTTGTATCAATTGTGAAAGATGACAAGTACAAACGTTATGTATGGCTGAAAATTATGACACCAAAAAGAGTACCCATTTTTGTAGCCGGTTGCTACATTCCTCATCATGATTCTCCCTTTTATGCTTGCATGGATAGAGATCAACCATTTTCTGATTTGGAAGAGGACATTGCTTATTTCAAAGGTGAAGGTGATGTTATTGTATTTGGGGATATGAATGCTCGCACAAAAACATTGCAACATGATACTCAACAATTTGATATGCCATACATTTCAAGGGAGTTGGAGGAAGTTCACTTGTATGATCGTACTTCAATGGATGAGAAAGAGCCGGATCACTATGGAAAGTTACTTTTACACATGTGTAATAGCACGGGTATGCTCATTGCCAATGATGTATCTTTGTGGAGTGGAACCAATGGATTTACATGTAGAAGACATAATGGGGATAGTGTGATTGACTATATGCTACTCTCTGAAGCCATCATGTATCGCATAAAGAGTTTTATGTTTGGTCAATGGACCCCGGAATCCGACCATCGCACCTTATGTATTGACCTTTCATGTGGAGAAGCAACTAAGCATGATAATCTCAGCCAAAGGAAAGAGAAGTTATCACTATGTATGGATTTCAAACGGGCACCAATGTACATTGAAATGGTTGAGCAAAAATTATGGATGACAAAGCTTCAATGTGATGCACCATTGAAAACTAAATGGGAAGCTTTCAAAAAAGCTATTTGTTCTTGTGCGGAAGAATGCTTTGCCATAAAGCATCTCCATGGTATCAACAAAGATAAATCACGCAAAAGGTGGATTGATAAAGAATGTCAAGATGCTCGAAAGTCCTTGATAAAGCTTGATGCAACTATGGACAAAGACAACTATCAAAGTCATTTGCATACATACAAGGCATTGATTCAAAAGAAGAGAAGAAGATGGGAAGTAAAGCAACAAGAATTTCAAGTCCAAGAAAAGGCACATGCATGTGGAAGATTTTGGAGAAACTTGAGAGGCAAGCGGATTGAGAATTTTGGTAACTTGAGTCTAGTGGATATGTACACACATTGTAGGCAATTATATGAGCAAGAAAATACTGAAAAAATGCCATTTTATGGTTCACTCCCATGTATGCCGTCTTTTTTTACTATTGAGGATGTATGCGGTGGGCTTGAAAAGTTGGCCACTCGCAAAGCGGGAGATCTTCAAGGTATCAAGCCGGAGATGATCAAATGGACGGGAGATTTTACCCATGAGTGGATGTGTGATATGTTCAACCTTGCACTTCAACATGGTATGCCTTATGATTGGAGTACTAATTGGGTTAAGCCTTTGCATAAAGGAGGGGATGTAAAGAATGTAAGCAACTACCGGACTATAATGATTGGGTCTCTTATGGCAAAGTTGTTTGGGTGCATAATGGAAATGAAATTGAGTGATTGGGCTGAAGAGAATGACAAGCGTGCAAAGGGACAAGCGGGTTTTCGTCGATGCCATAGCACCATTGATCATCTTGTCACTCTTCGTGTTCTCATGGAGGAAAGTCGGTTGAAAGGCAAGCGATTGTATTGTTGTTTTGTGGACTTTAAGAAAGCCTTTGATATGATTCCACGTAACAATTTGTGGAGAAGGATGGAAGAACTCCAAGTGCCAAGTGAGTTTATGCTTGCGGTTTCTCGAATCTATGAGAAGGTGATTTGTCAATTGCGCATGGGAAGAGAAATTTCAGAAATTTTTGTAAGCACTATTGGGGTTAAACAAGGATGTCCATTGTCACCAACTCTCTTTGGTCTATGCATCGATCAATTGGAACAAATGGTACTTGACTTTATGCAAGAAGAAGGCATTGAAGAGGTCACTATTTGCAATGCGGTAATCATGCTTTTGTTGTATGCGGATGATGTAGTGCTTCTAGCACACACTTTAGAAGATGCACAAAAGCTTATGGTTGTCCTTGAGAACTTTTGCTTGCATAGTGGGCTGATTGTAAATGAATCCAAAACAAAGGTTATGCTTGTGAAAACCAACCATAAGGAGAAGCCATGCATTGTGTACAACAACGAGACACTTGAAGTTGTTGAGAGCTTTAAGTACCTTGGCCTTGAGGTTCCATCCAATCACAAGTGGCATGAATGTGCTATGCGTCGTTTGGAAGCGGGAAAGAGAGCATATTATGCATTTGAGAACATGTGTAATGCAGGAAACATCAAGTGTTGGGTTCTCAAGAAGTATCTTTTTGATGCATTGGTGACACCGGTTCTTCTTTATGGAGTTGAAGTGTGGGGCGGGAGCATCTCAAAGTCTACTTGGAAAGAGTTTGAGAATGTCCAAAAGCGTTTTCTTACAAACTTTCTCCAAGTTAAGACACAAACACCATATATGCTCTTACTTCTTGAGTCGGGATCTCTTCCAATTGAGGTTATGGGCATGGAAAGGGTTGTGGAGTACATGATAAAGATGCGTCAAAACCCCTCACATCGACTTCCTACAATTGCATGGGAAGCAAGCAAAAAAGTTCAAAAGACGCATAAAAGCAAGATCTTGAGCACGGGATGGATGCAAGACATAAAGAAGTGGTTTGGGAGATGGGATGCATTACACTTGCTACATGATGCTTCAATTGACTCTCAAGTGAATGAAGCTTTTCTACAACGCCAATGTATTACGGCTTGGGAGAAATCCGGTGGGTCACGCTTCATACATTACACCACCTATATTGCCCCCAACTACAAAACCATGTTCTTCGCTGAGAGAGGAAACCGTACTCACACTTACATGCTTGAGCCTATTCCCTTGTCCGCGATACGCACTATCGCAGCAATTCGGCTTAGCTCCCATTTCCTTCGATGCGAGATAGGGCGTTGGGGCAATGGAGAAGAGTCAAATCGATTGTGCACATTATGCTCACTGCAAGTTCGAGAGTCTGAGTACCACACACTACTAGAGTGCTCAGCTTTTGATCACATCCGAACTTGCTTCTCTCACATTTTCAGCCATAACTTAGACCTACACACTTTCCTCTCCCAGCCAAAGTGTGGGCTCTCCATTGCGACTCTCATCACTACAATTTTGGAGCATCGAGAGTCACTCATCAGCCATACACATACTACATCACATGTAACTTTGGTCCCATAGGTCATATTTGACCTCCGAGGACGATAATAAAATCTATCTATCTATCTATCTATCTATCTCTCTCTCTCTCTCTCTCTCTCTCTCTCTCTCTCTCTCTCTCTCTCTCTCTCTCTCTCTCTCTCTCTCTCTCTCTCTCTCTCTCTCTCTCTCTCTCTCTCTCTCTCTCTCTCTCGCAAACACCTACCACTTCATATTGAAATTTGATCTTACTCTATTGTGTGCACATTATCTATATTGGTGGCTTCCAGCATATTGAAGATAATTGTGGTTACGAAACTGACAGTTCTTGTGGTGCAAGAGATGTGCTTATGTCATGAGATACATATAATAGTCGCAAGCAGCTTAGTCACATCCGAGATAAAGTCTTTGAGTCTCTCTCTAAATGGGCACATGTAGGCCCTTTACTATGTTGTGTCTTCAAAAGGTTCTTATAGCCATTATTTGTTGCATTAAATTGAAGCTTGCAAGTACTCATGTCCCCTATGTACTATGTCTTAACCAAGTGTAGACATCATCCCATCAGCTCTTGGGGCAGGTGGTCATCCTAATGACACTCCCGCTCACCTATCAAGTGTTTGAAGGCTTGCAGGTTCTTGTTGATGCTTACCTCTCCAGTGTAGACTTTCCATCATTAACCTATTTACATGGCAAGCTCATTAAATCCATAGCTAAATTTGATTGCAATATGAACATTCAACACTTTATGTCTTTCAAGAGCAGGCCAATCCATACTTGTGGTCTACATTGATAAATGCATTTAACTCAAATTTCCCAAGCCATTGATTTAGAAGCTTACAAATGACTCTTTTGGAGGTACTAGTGCTACTTTCCAAAGTTGCTGAATTTATAGAACCTGCTAAAAGAAGAGATGAATAATAAATAGTCCTTCTAATTTCAAAAGAAAAAAACTCCAATAGGTCACTCATGAGAAAGATACACTAACCACACACACTTTGCAAAAACTAGCACTTACCCAAGGATCCTTTGCCAACATTGAAAATGTGCGACCCTTGATAAGCCTTACATACACCCCTTGCATTCCACTACATTGGCACCATGTAAAGTAGATATCTACTCCATTGTAATCCTTTGGTATCTATGAACAAGCACACTCCTGCTAGAAATTACTTGCATGGTGCATGGTTGTCAGAGAGTTGGATTATCATCCATGGAGGTGAAATATGACCTACGCGACCAAAATAAAAAGCATTACATCGGGCTTCTACTAAAAAGGTGTGACATACATCGAGCATACATCTCAATTAAGGACTGAGGTTCCATCAAGAAAAGAAAAGAGAAAATCCGACGGTGGGTCAAGGGAAGGAGGCCTCGGCCTAGGAGTGCAAAACTCTTGGATGATGGCTTTACTGCCTTGGTAGACCGCCCATTTGCCTGCTTATGAGCTTCGTGCATCTTCTTGAGCTTGCTTGCCTTAAGCTTAAGTTGATTTGGAGTCATCTCCTCGATGATCCAGACTGTTCTTCCTTTGAGGAGACGAGATTGCCATAGTAGCTTCATCCACTCCTCTTTATCCTTAAACGTAAGGATGCATTGCTTAGGTGGCACCGATTTATTTGTGTCATTGATCCAAGAGATGGTGCCAGGCTGGATGTGAACTGGATGGAGAATATCATTGAGCTTGATGATGGCTTCTTTGAGTGTGTCCTCGTCGGTGCACCATGACGGGTTGAGCCCCCCGATCCCGACCTTAAGACCAAGAGACTCTTGCAGTCAGATTTTTTGTAGTACCGTTTGTATCTTGGCGTTGAGCTTCTTATGTGTCACCTCATGCATTTCCATTTGTATTTCCATGAGAGTCTCTGTGAGGGAGGCCTCAACTTTGTGACCTTTTGCGAGTAGAGCTTGGTCCTGAATTTCCTTTGCTTCTTTAAGAAAATGCAAGCATTGTTTAAGCGTTTCATTCTCCTTGACGAGTTTTTGAACCTGAGTCTCCAAGATTGTGATTTGTGCATCTCGACGAGCGAATGGGTTCTTCCTTGGTGTGGTTGCCAATGCAAGAGAGCTCTTGCGGGTTTGTACCGGGGTGCCGGGGGATGAGATGCCTCCTTGCTTGAATACAGTGGCAATGCTAGGGTTAGTCCGCCGACTAGCTGGTGCCCTACAACATGGTGGGGAGTGACAAGAGCAGGAGAAGGTGACTATGACTGTGGCTAAGGGTAGTAGCTAGGGTTTTGAGAGAGAGAGAGAGAGAGAGAGAGAGAGAGAGAGTGAGAGAGAGAGAGAGAGAGAGAGGGAGAGAGAGAGAGAGAGAGAGAGAGAGAGAGAGAGAGAGAGAGAGAGAGAGAGAGAGAGAGAGATTAAGGAAGGAGATGTTGCAGCTATTGTGAAAAGAGATCTCAAAAGTGATAGCGAACTACGCTAGGGAAGTTGATGTTGCACATCAAAAACGAGGTGACAAAAATTGAAAGAGAGATCTACAAGCTTGAAAAGAGAGATGCAAGGTTGGAAAGTGATTAGAAGTGTGGTAAGGAACCTTATTAAGGGAAGGAGATTGTTGGCAAACCGTTGCAATCGGACGATGTAGCCTAGCGAGAACTCAAACCAACATAGATATGTAAATCCAAGGACGTAGCCAACCCGACTAGTGCATGGAAATGTCAAATGCAATGCCCAAACAGCAAAGCATTGAGAGAGAGGTGTCACTCTCAAGCAAGGAAGCAACTATGTGGAAAATTCCTAATTCTCCCGTGGGGTCTAACTAACACTCAATTGGTCATATAGGGGTCAAATAAACTCCAAATGACATGAAACTTGGCATTAGCGGTCTCTAGGCTAAAGGCAATAGGTTTCCGATACCAAAACCTACAAAATTCATTGTCGCGTAGATGAGAAACAACAATTATTTCCACCTCTCAACTTTACCAAAAATGACAAAAGAGGCATCATTTGGCCCCTCCTAAGGCCTACTTACCTCTGTCCATGCTTAGTTTTACTTAAAACATCATTAACAACACAAAATGAGCACTTGAACACACTAGGCAACCTAGAGATAAAATCGCTTATTCTGTCGCATACACACACACACACACACACACACACACACACTCAAACATAGCACGTCGATTATGTACATGATGCCAAGAGCATGAGGAAGCAATATATGAAGTTTCATTAGAAATGCTTACCCGTAAAAGGAGTAGTGATCATGCAAGAATAGGTGTACTCGTCACTACGTTAGCTCCAAAGTGAAAACAGCTCCCCAATAATTACAAATTTTGGCTTTTATACCTAAGGTGGAAAATGGGTTTTTTGGCTAGAAAGGGATAAGTATTTCCAAAATGTGATGGGCTCTTGCATGTAACTTCTCCATCAAGTACAAAAATGGTTCAAAAATAATCACTCTTTCGAGTTCGGGATTTACAACACAGGCTTAGGCGAAAAGTAAATGAGTGAGGAAAAAGGGTTTTGTTGGTTCATTCGGATAGGCATGATTGGGCTCCTTTGCTTCACCACTCCCACCTGTCGGCTTCTTGCCATCCCTGACAAGACTTCAATCTTTTAGCATGGGATTTCTTTGCTTCTTCTTGTCGACGTACTACCGGAATGCCATCATCATTAGCTACACTTGGTCTTTTGCTTGTGGCTTATAGATTTTGGTTAAGGGGTTTTTGTGTTCGTGTAGGGTGTAAGCCACAAATCGTAATCTGAGATCCTTATGAATGGGCATGAACATTGTGGAGTCCATCTTGAAGTAGCCCGTATAGAATGCCTCCTTGAAGGTCTGCATGTAGTGGATGGGCATTAATATGATCCTTGAGAATAGGTCATAAACTACCTTCCTCTTTGGGGTATCATTCAAATTGAAGACCAGTCCCTTGTAGCCATCCAAGAATGAAGTCCATTTGACTTTAGTGGCCTCTATGTTCTTTAATGTGTTGATGCATGCTAAGAGCATATAGCATATTTTTCAACATCATTTTGCATGTGATGTATGGTTTCCCTCGAACCACGATGATCATTTTCTTTATGACCTTCCTCATGTAGGCGAGTGAAGGTGCCTCTCTTGGTTGAGGAAATACTGGTTAATTCAACCATGTGGGGTGAGATGCAAGTAGCTACTCAAAATCAGCCCACGTTCTCCTCTTGATGATTGGGAAATATGTTGGGTCAATCTGAAGGTATTTTATTGTAATTGTTTGCTTGTTCTCTCCCATAAATTTCTCTTTCCATTCAGGTCTAGCTTCCTTTATTTGTTTTGTGGTCCATTATGAAAGATCCGCATCTTTATAGATTCCATCGGCATCTGGAAAAATTGATGATACTTCTTTTCTGTTTTTAGCCATTTGAGTAGTGGATAAGAAAGTTCCAGCTTAAGAACCTCCTCTTGTAGTTTCTCTATAGTGATATAGTTTAATAAATGTAACGTTAATAGATGGTGCTCATTGTAGAGGCTCCTAGCCACAACTTCCTTACTTACTGCCCAATGTTCCTTCGGTAGATGTGAGTACTCTTGAGGCAATTTTTGGGGTTTAGTTGAAGTACCCACATCTATCGGGCCTTCAAACTACCTATCCTCTTACTCTATTTCCTCTTCTGTTTGATCAAACTTAGGACCTATTTCCAAGGGTCCTTTCTCTCGAAGTGGGAGGTTTTGGAATTGCTCTACTGTTGACAATTGTTTCCTCAACTCCTCCACTTTCTTCATCAGCATCTGGATGCTTTCATCCTTTTCTTTACCTACCTCTACCATCATGGTCTTGCTCTTGTTGTGTAGAGCTTCCTCTAAAGTGATTCTCATTGTTTAAGAAACTTCCAAGGTCTGTTGTAAATCTGTTATTTTCTTTTTGTAGATATCGGCCTGCTCATAATTGCTTGTTGGGATGAGCAATAGATCTTCTATGAATGCTTCTAGCTATCAATTTTGATCAGCTATTTTACCTTTTAGTACATCAAGTGAGATCCTTTGATTTTGAGCTAATGCTATAGATTCCTTGGCACTTTGGTGGGCATGTTGTCATTTATTCTCCTTTTGCCCCAAGAAAAGTTTACTGCTTTGCACTATGCCCTCTTGTACTTGCCTGGCCATCTTCTCTTTTTCATACATCTCCTTATATTTTGCCAGCTCTCGGTTGAGATGCTCTAGTTGTGTGGCCCTTTGGTGGAGATCTTCTACTAAGAGAGTGTTGGTTGCAACCAACTCCTTGTTTTCAATACTTGTATTGTCCATTTCTTCTTGTATGTTGACCACAGCTAAGCTGAGATCGATGTTGTTTTCTTCTTCTCTTTGAGAGTTATTTGTATGATCTCTTTGTTTAAATTCTCAGCTAGCTTGGATATTAGTGCTACTTTGGCCATACTAGACATTGATTCATGGATGGTTGTCCTTGAACAACAACTTGTGTAGTCTCGGTGGTGGTTTCAAGGATGGACTCCTTGCTCTCACTTTTCTTGATAACCTTGATTTTCGGTGGAGCGGTAGTATTGACCCCTTCCTCTAGTCTCTCTTCATGTGGAGTCTCTTTAAGAGAATTTCTGGGAAAGGACTTCAGTCCTGCCCTCTAGTGTTTCCTCCACATCTCTTGTATCTTTTGGACTGCCTGGTTTACCTGTTGTTGTTGAGATCCTGGTAGAGTCGGTAAACCAGTCATCCCAAGGTTTTCTTGCATTTTTAGCAAGCCTTGAGGCTGGTTCACTTTGTCTTGTACCTGTTCATCATTTTTTTAGTCCTGTTTTTGGCCAATCGTCATGAGGTTTTCTTGCATTTTTTGCAAGGCCTCTGATGGATCATCTTCACCTCTTGTCTGATCGGGTGTTTTTGGCTATAGGTTGGGTTCAATGCGGTAGTTCTATCGCAACTTGGGCCTCTTCTATGGTGTAGCTAGCTGCTACACCCTAGAATCTTGGATGGTCCTTTTGGCCTATTCTTCTTCAGTGATGAGGGGCCCATATGGAATATCCTTCTTTGTGCTTTCTAGGGGAAATTGGCTTGTCTGCTCTGACAAAAAGCCTACATTGGTGGGTGGGGAATCCATGTGAATTACGTTTGTAGGCATAGGGCTTGGTATTCTGGGTTCTACATGTTGTGGAGTCTCCTGTTGCTACCATTGTCTTGCTTGTTCCTCTTGTTAGTAGATATGATCCATCATATCTATGACATTGTCATGATTTAAAGGTTCGTCTTCTATAGTGGTCAGCAAGTTGTTGGCGGTCCAAATTTCTTTTTGTTCTTAGTTCCCTTTTGGAGGTATCTTCTTCAAGTTGGTCCTGAGTCCCCATTATTTTTTGTTTCTCCCCTTCTGCTCCTTCTTTTGCTGGTCTTTTTGATGTTAGGATGGTTAGTTCTTTAATTTTGGCCCTCATCATATCGGATAGGATTTGGGCATGCTCTTCCTTTTTGGTGTTCTCTGTATCTCTTCTTCTTTCAGGAGCCTCTCTTTGTTTTTGTTTCCTCTCTTCTTCTGATTTCAACTTCCTTTCTTGCACATCTGTCACCTTTTGTTATCTTTGCTCCACCCTCCTCGTGTATGCCAACATTGGCTTCCTTTCTTGGGTAGTGGGATCCAGTTGTTGGAGCTTTATCTTCTCCTCATCGGTCTCTAATTCAACTGACTCATAGTTGGTGGCTCCTTTATCTCTCACATATTCTGGTTGAGTTGTCTTTTTAGCTCTTGTGGTCCGTGCAGATGTGGATGGTGTTGCCATCTTTTTTGCCTTTGATTGTTGTACTCTTTCTACCCATTCATTTGAGTTTGGGGCATCTTCTAGTGAGTCCCGTTATTTGATTAAGCATTCCACCATCTTTGTTAAGAATTTGGCTCCCCCAAGGCGTGGGATGCTGGATGGTTTAGCCTAGTTCTTTTTCTCACCCGCCACTACAAGCCGATTGAAGGTCCATTTGGCTAAATCTACAGGTGCATGCTTGTGTTGTGATACTAATTTGTAAAATGTTGAGGCTAAATTTCTTTCAAGCCTCGTATCTGGTTTTCCTATCAAAGTGGAGGTGCTGGTGCAGAACCATCATCAAATGTTTTGTCCTTCTTTCTTTGATGCTACTAAATGTTGGTAGCTTCATAGTACTAGAATCCTCATCAGCATAGCCTTAAGGCTTGATCAGTTCTCCCCTAGGAAATTTTGTGATTTCTGCTATGAAATCCGCGGTAATCTCTAATGTGAAATTCTCTCCATCAGCCTGCGTAAGAGTTTCTGTCATAAAATCTAATATCTAACCAACCCAAATGATTTTCTCATATTAAACTGATCATTTAATGTGGGAGAATAAACGGGAACAAGGGTTAAGATATAGACATGTGCTTATAGATCTATGTCAACACGGGGCCAATGGTAAATGGGCCCAAATGAAAGATGGTCTATCAAAGAGCAGGTCTAACCAATGGAGCATAAGACCTTAGGCTGAGCTTGAGGTGGGAACTCGGCCCAAGCTTGAGGTGGGAACCTGGCCCAAACGTAAGGTGCTTGAGGTGCTTGATGCTTGAGGTGAGAACCGAGTGCAAGCTTAAAGTCCTTAAGGGCCAAGCTTGTAGTGGGAACTGGGCCTAAGCTTGAGGGGCTTAAGGTGCTTGGCTGAGGTGCTTGAGATGCTTAAGGTGAGAACCGAGCCCAAGCTTAAAGTGCTTAAGGGCCAAGCTTGTAGTGGGAACTGGGTCTAAGCTTGAGGGGCTTGAGGTGTCAAAAGTCAAAGATCCAATCCCTACAAGGAGGGGACGAGCCCTACATGAGGGGGATGAGAGAGAATACCCACACACTCACACAAGGCATACTTGGTACAAAGAAAGCATAAGGGACACTTGTCAATTTCCTCCTCATGTTGCCGTCGTGGTGTGCTTGAAGCCTATTGGTTGGCCACCCAAGGGGTCCAATTGTAATTTAAGAGATTTAATTAATTGATTTTGCATTTATCAAGTCCTCTCTCTCAAAGGGGAAAGGGGGACACTTGTCCCAAGGCTATCCTTGTTGCTTGGTATGACTCCTGCTTACAATTGGCTAGGCCTGGATGGGTCTAATGAGCTTCAAGCATGAGCTACAAGGGGGGTTGATCAAAGCAAGCTAGGGGGTTTCTTAGGGGGTATACTCTCCCACACACACTCACACACACTCTCATTATGCAATGTGCAAAGTGCAAGAGCTCCCTCTTCTTCTCCAAGCAAGTAGAGGTTGAGAGCCTACACCAACACTCTTGGCTATGGAGAGCAAATCCAACCAAGAGCAATGCTTAAGCTTGCCATCTTCTCCATCTTCATTACTATGCTATTATGTATGCTAGCAAGAAGAGTTATGATAAGTGAGGAACTAATTCTTTCTCCTATGAAATGTTTCTTCTTCCTCTTCCCTACCCTCATTCCTTGCTAGCTCTCTCCACCTTCAAAGGTGTGTCTTGGGACTGAGGCTTGGGATAGTTAAAGCTTTCTTCAAATTTTATGTTATGCTTGTGATGCATGAAGCTTTCCATCTTCATTGCATCACCTAGGTCACAAGGAACACAAAGATTGTATTGTAACAAGTCTCTCTTAATGGGGGAAATCATAATACAAATGCCTATTGGAGGGGGGACCGGCTCCACATACATCTGGTCCTCAACTGTTGTCATGTTCTCTAGTTTCTCTCTCTTGCAAAAGTATTGTTCATGCCAAGTTAGCTAAATGATATCTTAATGTTGCTACTATCAATTATGTACACCCGCTATGCTCACAAAGTAATTTTTCAAAAGTACTCTCATTAATTTCCGCTACTCTCAAGTTAATAGGGCAATTCCATTATAGTTTCCATCATCTTTTCTTCATCCACCTTCTATAGAGTGGTGATCAATTCATAAGCCCTCCTATAATCAACTTGTATGATTGGTTAGGAGAGGATATTTTCAATTCCTAGCCTGGATATGGCTATGTCGGAATTTTGAGGTGTGTATACAATGGTATTGAGGTGTGCCTCCCCTCTCTTTCCTTGCTCATCTTTCCATACACAGTTGAAAACCCGAGGCTGTGCTGAGTTTGTATGGCTTCACCAATAAAAAAGCTTTGGACCCTGTGATGTGGTTCACATCAACTTGGTAGCTTTTCCTTTTCTTCGAGCTTGTAGATGCTTCGGTGTCGCATTTTCTTGGGTGATCGTGTGGAAAACAAATGACAAAAATCCAATTTTTAGGTGGATAATCATCAAATGTCAGTCATTTGTGTCGTTAGTGCTTTGAAAGTTAGTTTGGTGAATATCTTGAGCTGAGAGTGCCCAATTTTGGCATTTGAGGTGTCATTGGAATCCCCTTGAGATGTACTCCATCATAGTCAACTCCAATTCCCAAAATCTAACATTTGGCAGCAACTGTGGTAGGTGTCATTTGTGCCAAATTTGACATTTTTAAACATATTTTGTATATTCACCATTCCCTAATCCCATTCATGCTATGCATGATCAATTTGGACACCTAAAACTCCAAATTAGGCCCAGAAAGTTTTTGGACTCGTTTTAATCTGGTCTTTGTGAAGTTAAGTCAAAATTCTTGCATTTTTGGCCTGCTTTGTCACTTCATTTTTGCATTCTACTCTTCAAATGGGTTCTCTAGATTGACAACATGCTATAGTTTGTCAACTTCTGTGTAGTCCTGTGGTAGCAACCGTGGTAGGTTTCATATGTGCCGAATTTTAGCCTGAATGGTACCCTCTGATTCCCCTTGATGTCTAGAGTCTACTACCACCCTGCTTGGTCAATTTGGATCACTATTTTGCTCACCACTTAGTTTTCCTCTTGTCAAGAGTCCAATTTGTTAAGCAATCCCTATTTATGGTTTTATACTTGGGTTCAATCCTTCCGTATAGCTTTCTATGGTCATTTAAATGCTTCTCAAGGGGTGGGTTGTAAACTTTGCCCTATGGGCTAGCCCATCGCTCGTTTTCAAAAAAATGCACTGAAAATTCACTTTTTGTGAATTGATAAGTTGAACTTTGTCCAACTTTTGTCCTATTCCCTAGGCAATTGGTTCTTTATGGTTAGGCTGAGATTATCGTTCAAAAATTTGTGGCTTTTGCACAAGTTTGGCCTAGTTTTGCAATTTTTCCGCTTGTCGAATTCTAAAACTTGTGAATCTTTGAGTGGGAATTCCCAATTGGTCCAAATTGAGCAACTAAGGTGTAACTGGGACCCACTTGACCTGTGAAAACTATTGGTGCCAAATTTTGCATCCACTGAGCCCTGTAGCAGCTACGACGATAGCTGGCAGCAATAGCCATTTTGCACAAAAATGATATGTCTTGGTTCCCTGTGCCAAAGAGGTCTTGTTTGGGCCATGCATCTATAATTTGGTCACTTTCTCTATGTGTGAGGATAGTTTTTGAGATCCTGGTTACTTTTCCCATTTTTGTTGGGTTTTGAGTATCCAATTGAGGTGGTCATGGCTTCCTTGGGATCCCTTTGACGATATACAACTTGTGGGTATATTATGTTCTAGTTTTGGTTCTAGGTGGTAGCTATCGTGGTAGTTGTCACTAGGACATGCAACTAACTTGGGTCATACACATAACTTCCCCATGTTGTGGGGATTCTCTTGCCCTGCAAGTGTCACTTGGACATTCCTACCTTATGCAGTGCTCAATTCTCTATGTGAGGTGCCTAGACCATGTTTTTGTGTTTTTCGTGAGTGGGTTAGTTTTTTGCATGCATACACATGTTCTATGCGCAATATGGAACTTACCACTAGCTCCACTTTCCATGGGAATGCTGGATTTGTGTATGGGCTCTCCAAAGAATGCATGTGCTTGCTTGCTCGCTCTCTCCCGCAAAGTCATTAGGTGGAAACGACTAGAAAATCCCCTTAAGTTAATATATGTGCATAGTGCTTTCCAAAACCCATTTTTCTTTTTGATCCCATCATTCCCTATACATACCTTAGATTTCTAGTGGATCTTGCATTTTTGCATTTGGACTTCATATGACCTAGATACGACAAATTTACCTTTTGGGTCACCACCGAATTTAGGCCAAAATTTGATGTCATCTATCTGCTTCCAAACTTTTTCTGTGAGTTCCTTTTGTTATGGCATTATGTCATTTGTCTTCAAGTTCTCCATTTCCTTTTTTATATTTTTTACTAGATTTTTAGAAAGAAAATCTTAAAAAGGTAATTAAAAACTGTGGCAATTTTCAAAATTGAGCAAAATCAAGTAAAAAACAATCCAAAAATTACCCGTGGCTTTGGTAACCATCTCTTTCTTTTATTTGGCTCCAGATTCTTAGACGATGATGGTGTGATTTGAGCTGAAGCCATCTTGACTTTTTGTGTTGGCTTTTGTGTAGATTTTTTGGGAATCCATTGCATGGTTTTTGTAGGCAAGGGTTTTTTTCCTTATCAGTAGTCTTTTCCATTGCTAGGCCTGGGTCTATGACTTTGGTAAATGGAACCGTTATTCTCTTTGATTCATTTTGAATTTGTACCAGCTTGGATTTCTAGTCTATCGAAACATTGTACATCCGCTGTCCATGCAATACTTTGTGTTGGTTTTGATTGTCTTCTACCACATAGAATCTGTATCGATAGTCAGAGATATTGATTTTGAACATACAAGGTCACCAACTCTAATTCTTTCATCCGATGGTCAGTGTCACTCTTTATCTCCTGTGAGATCTTTTGAAGCTCTGCGTCTTGGCCAATCTACTTATACAAGCTGAGGGAAATGATATTTCCTTGGGCTCATGTGTTGAGTAGAGCAGTAATTTCAACTTGGTTGTTACCAATCTTGACTTTGATCACTCTATCTTCCTCGAATTTGTTTATGGAAATGGTGTTGATACGTAGTGGCCTCCCATGCTGTTGTTGTTGGCATAAAAGCCTTCATTTAGCCATTCATTCCTTAGCCTGTTTTTCTGCTTCTTCCACAACATGTTGGTTTTTCTTTTCTTGTTATGGCTTTGGTGTAGCATTTTGTGGGTTAGTGGTAGATGATACTTCTTTACCCTGCATCCACTAATCTAGTTAGCCATTTCCTCTCCATCTAATGTCGCAAGTTTGACGACACCACTTTTGATTACAAAGGGTCCCATCCCTTGTTTTTTGAGTTTCTTAGCATGTTGTTTCAAGGTATATACCAAGACGTTATCCCCTACTTTAAATTATTTTGAGTTCACATGATTGTCAAAGAACTCCTTTTGGCGCCTTCTAAGAGCATAGAGAGATGCAACCGCTTGAAGGCATAGCTCATCTAGCTTCTCCAAATCATCTAACCTTGATGACAATTTGTGACCAGTCCACTCTAGTTTCTTAGCTACTCTTAGAGTTGGTATTAAGGATTCTATGGGTAGAATGTCATTAAGACCAAACACCGTATTGGAGGGTGTCGTTCCAATGGATGTCTTATAAGCCACTCTATATACCCATAAGAGAGAATGCAACTTCTAGTCCCAATTTGCTCGTGATTCCATCATAATTTTTGTCAATAATGCGTAAAGTGTTTTATTAATAGCTTCTATTTGACCATTGGCTTGTGGATGGTACGGGGTGGACTTCTTATGAATAATCATGAATTCATCAAGAACACCATATTGGAGAGTTTGAGACTTTAGAGCCAATTTGAGAATCACCAATTTCTTGAAGCTTTGGCCATATGGACAAATCTCAAACTATTTTCTCAGGTCAAATCCTTTCACAAGGTAGTACTTGAAAAACTCTTCCAAGCCATGTTCTCAAAAATTTGGCTAAGATTTTGCCACGTGGTCAGATCTTAAGCTCATTTTTAAAGTGGAAATTGGAAATTCCCAAAGTCACTAACATGGTGCTCAAGAAGATTTTCAATAACCTCATTTAGGAAGTGTGTGCCTCTATCACTAAACATTTCTATGGGTAATCCATATCTTACAAAGAAATTTTCATATAGCAACTTTGCAGAGGTTCTAGCATCCGTCTTTTGTGTGGCTTTTGCTTCACCCATTTTGTGTGATAGTCCGTGGAGACAATGATATATTGGGCATGAGATTTGTAAGTGCGTGGTGAGATGGTGTGCGCTTATGTCGCACGTGTCAATGCAAGGAACTTGTCGATACACCGCGTGCGAGCCACAAATGGCTCCAAGCACACAACAAGCCTAAACTAGTAAGCTCAAAGATGATGATGATGTGTCACTCACAGCTCTATGCTTGCTTTGTGGAGGATTCCTCGCCGTGAAGAAGAGGGAGATGCCGCTATGCCGCGCTCAACCGCCTTGCCGCCGTCGTGCCGCCGCAATGCTCGATCGCACTCTCTCTCTCTCTCTCTCTCACGCATACACACACACAAAGAGGTGAAGAAGAAGAAGATGGAGATGGAGGAAGAGCACTCTTCAATTGCACAAATGAGAGAATGAGTGAAGTTTAGGTTTAGTTGACTTTTATATGAGCTCACCCCATTCACACTTGGGTGCCCATGCTTAGCCAACTGATCCCTTGAATGTTCCAGTTACAGTGCGCCTCTCATGGATGATCACTCTTACCCTTTCCCTATTGGACCGAAAAGCCCGGTACCTGACTCTATCAAGTAAATAATACAACATCCATCAAAGGTGATATGGTGTCCCTGAGCCGTGAGGGTTAACATGCCCCCCTTCCTGATGTAGATTCCGTCCTCGAAAGCTATTGAGTTGAAGCTCGTTCATCGAGGTGGAAGAGCATTTGAGATGAATGTCCTTAGCCTTCTTCAGTCACTGCAAAATCAAACAACATTGGCACAGTAATTGCATTCTCATATAGAATTAAAAAGCATATGCAGTTGTAGGCAAACAATGTGACTGGTAACAGAATTTTAAACCATTTGTCAGCAATAAAGATTAAATTGCAATATAATCAAATGCATAAATAGATGTAAAGGTAAAAAATTAAACAAGGCTGGGGTCGTTAATTTAACGGTCGAAAGGCACTAGAGATCGACTATTAATACCACGGGTAAGCTTCTTAATTTTCTCTGGTCAATTAAGTTGTTTAATCGCGAGAGCCAAGTATTTCATGTTCGAGGGCTGACCAGAGGCTATACCTAGAAGACCTTGTAGTTAAGATACGATAAAAGGAATTTCTCACGAAATCATCGCCTGACTGATTACTTTTTCTTTGACCCCCCAAAGTCTTTTCACAGTGATTCAATTTTGATGTGTGTGCTTATTTTGTATCCCTTGGGTTTTTTGCTTTTCAAGGAAAAGCGCCCACACTGGGAACCTCTAGGGCTCTAGTACCATAGGCGATACATGTGAGTGAAGTACCAAATCAAGCTGAGGTTTCTCTTCCGGCTTAAGATATTACATTGTGGCACTTTGATTTTATTTTATTTTTTTGTTTTCAACATTTTAATTTTGTCACTATGGGGGGTCATATAACACCTTTACCCTCCCCAGGCTCATCACACTAGTAAACTCCCTTTATAATACTTAAGCTAAAGGTCAATAGGGACTAAGCCCACTAGAAAGCCCTAGTACATTTCACACAATGCTTCCTAAATCGGATTAAGAACCTAAGTAACCATTGATAATTAGGAAGGCATTTCCCCATGGTATTAAGAGAAGATCTCTAACACCTGGCTTGGTCAAACTAGCCTAGTCAGACTGCTTGATTTTTAAACCTAGACAAGTGATTATGACAAAAATTACATTGAATTTAATGTTTGGTACTAAACAAAGGCACTAAATATTATGTTACCAATTACAATCAAAGCAGACAAACATAGATGCAAAAAAGATAAGGGGCAATGCTAATGGACAAGAAACACCTGTTTGTGTTGATGGTCGCGCTTGATTTGAAGAGTGAGTCGAGATAAAGATTCCATGAAGGTCCAAATCCTAACAACAACAACATGCTCCTGTACACACTACGAAACACAAGGAATACCTCTAGGGGGCACATCAGTGGGAAAAAAGAACTTTGCTAATCACTCAACTCTAAAACAGAAACACTCCTATTGTAATAATCCTACCTATCCTCCATCACTCGAGTGCTGAGGATCAAAGGTGTTTGATGATGTTACCATATACATGTGGTAGTGACGTGTGTGAACACACTAGGACCGTCGGGGCATTTTCTCCCTCTTTAGGAGGTTTTTTCCCCCGTGCATTGTATATACGCCCATCACTCTAGGGCTATCTATCTTTCCATTGTACACTAAGTAATACACTCTCTATTCTATGCCTTGAGCTTCCTTCATCTTATCAGAGCATATTGCATCCTCCCGAGCTTAGTCGCCAGCTGCTCCAGTACACGCCTGCTCACTTTCTCTGATTTCAATGAGCTTTGGCGAGCGTTCGCAGGTTGACAAATACTTCGGGTGAACTCGTAGAGCTGCGTCTTCTCAGATTTTCGATTCGGGCTCATTTCGGCCTCCGTTTCCCCTACAGGCAGTACTGCACAAGCTATTTTGTCATTTTGTGCAAAATTTTTATCAGTGCCGTTTTCTGCATAACAGGTGCCTTATAGTCTTCTACGGTTTGTGCTATATAGCATGTGTTGCTCTCGCTCTGTTTCCCCTATTTTCGGGCACTTTTCACATCAGGTGCAGCATTTACCATGGCTGACAACAACAACACAGATGTGTTCAAGATGTTTGCTGTAGAGGACAGGTTGGATGGGGACAACTACCCTATGTGGGCTTATATGATGCAACATGTACTTGGGTCAAAGGGCGTCTGGAACATTGTGCAGGGCATTGATGTACGTCCTGGTTCTGAGGATGTAGGCGATGTTGAGGATGTTGCAGGTCTTGCTGCAAGGATTGCTGTTGTTAGAGTTTTTTTGCCTACGGTAGAACAAGCTCGTTGGGATGTTAAGGATGCACAGCTCATGCATTGATTGCGTTGTCTGTGAAGCGCACCATTGTTCCTCACATCCGTTCAGCAAAATCTGCAAAACAGGCTTGGGATATTTTGGCTGGTCTTTATGCAAGTCACAATGAGGCTAAAATTTCTTTGCTGCGTAAAGAGCTAGAGTCAAAGATTATGCATGAGGAAGATGACATGGGCACTCTCATTGCTAGTGTCAATGATATCAATGAGCAGCTTATTTCTGCAGGTGAAGTCATTTCAGATAGTTCCCTTGTGCAGACTGTTCTTGATTCCTTACCAGATTCTTACCAGACTTTTTCTAGTACTTGGAGACTTATGACCCAAGGAAATCCAGAAGTTATCAAGTTTGATGCATTATGCACATTGCTGTTGAAACAGTTGCTTTCCAGAAAAAACAGGACTAGACAGCGTGCAGTTGAACAGGCTTTTATTGCTTCTCAAAGAAAGGGTGGTAACAGCAATGCAACCACTTCTTATGGTTTTGCTGTGAGTGGCAAAACTTTTGTTCCTAATGCTTCTGCTCGCAGCACTTCGTCTGGCAATTCTGGTGATAAGGGCAAAAAGAAGATGCGTTGCCATTATTGCAAGGCTAATGATCACTTGATCAAGTCGTGTCCTAAGTTGAAGGCCAAAGAGGCTAAGAAGAAAGAGGGTGGTTCCACTGCAAATGCTGGTTCCACTACAAATGCAGCCATTGTTGAGTCTTCTGTGAAAGGAGACTGTGATGCTGATGTTGATGCACAATGGGCTTTTATTGCATAGTGCACTTACAATCTTGCTGTCCATGATGCATGCTTGTCAGTTGCTACAAATTCACATGTGTGGTATTTTGATAGTGGTGCTGCGAAGCACATTACCTCACATCATGAATTGTTTACCTCTCTCGAGTCTGTCCCTCATGGAAATTCAGTCACTTGTGCCAACAACGCCTCTTATCCAGTTCAGGTAGTTGGAAATAATGTGCTCACTGCTGCTAATGGCAGTTCCTTCACACTTGTTGATGCACTTTATGTACCTGGGATCAAGAAGAATCTCTTGTCTGTATCCGCACTTGCTAGACTTGGACTTGTAGTCAAATTTGTGGATGACAGATGTACAGTACATGATCTCAGTTTTGAGGTGATGAAATTGTTGCAGCTGGCCTTTTCTACCGTGGGCCGTATAAGCTCACTTTGTATGACAAGTGTGGACAAAATTTTTCAAATGTTGTTGCAGATTCAAGGCCTATTTCAGATGCAAAACTTTGGCATGCACGTTTTGTTCATTTGAATTTTGCCAGTTTGCTGCATTTGCAAAAATCTGACATGGTTGCTTCTTTGACGCCTCTTGAAGCACCTGTCAAAAATGTTTGTGAAGGCTGTATTTTGGGTAAGATGCAGCGTTCTAAGTTTCCAAAGGATGGTTCAGTTCAGGCCACATGCAGGTTGCAGCTTGTGCATAGTGATGTTTGTGGGCCCATGCAAACTCCATCCTTGGGCAATTACCTGTACTTCATGACTTTCATTGATGATTACTCCAGGCATGCATGGGTATTTCTGCTTAAAGCGAAGTCCAAAGTTTTTATGTGCTTCAAACAATTTTTGGCTATGGCTGAAAATGTCTCGAAATGTACTATGGGCACCCTGCGTTCCGATCGAGGGGGGGAGTATATGTCTCATGAATTTAATGCATTTTTGGCTAGTCGTGGGATAAAACACCAATGTACAGTGCCTTATACACCTCAGAAAAATGGTGTTGCTAAGAGGAAAAACAGGTCACTTACGGAAATAGCACGATGTATGGTCAAAAGTCAAGCTTTGCCGCATTCTTTTTGGCTTGAAGCCATCATGTGTGCCACTTATGTACTTAACAGGTGTCCTACAAAAGCTTTGCAGTCTATTACTCCATATGAAGCTTGGCATGATAGAAAGCCTTCTATTGAGCACATGCGTGTTTTTGGTTGTTTGGCATATGCTTTGGTGCCACAAGTGCAGCGCAAAAAATTGGATGATAAGGCTGTCAAATGTATTTTTGTTGGTTATAGTGCTGAAAGCAAAGGTTATAGGTTGTATCATCCGCAAACAAAACGTATTTTGGTTTCTCGGGATGTAGTGTTTGTGGAAGATTCTGTTCAGTCCTTGCTGTCATGTACTAGAGACAGTAATGTAAGCTCACATGACATTTATGACACTTTGTTGCCTCTTTTCAGTGGTGGAAATATGAATGTAAGTTCCAATGAGGCAAATGTACATCCTATGGGGGTTTCTGAAAATGTTCTAGATCAGCCTATTACTGATGCAGATGTACATGATGTACTTGATGAGGAAAGGGTTGAAAATGAGCAGGCTAGGGGTATGCCAAAATGGCTGGTGCACACTTTGCTTGACAGTAAATTGGATGCACCTTTGTCTAGTCGTACTCGTTCAGGCTCTCGCCATGCATCTTATGCATCAAATTGTTATGCTTTGGCTGTGTCTAGCTTACATGATGTTGAGGAGCCTCTGTCTTTTGATGAAGCATAGAATTCAGAAAATTGGATGGCTGCCATGCAATCAGAATATGATGCACTCATAGAAAATGACACATGGACTTTATGTGATTTGCCTCCTGGCAAAAAGGCCATTGGTACGAAGTGGGTTTACAAGTTGAAACGCAAGTCGGATGGTGAGATTGGTCGCTATAAGGCTCGACTTGTTGCAAAGGGTTATGCACAGCAAAAAGGCATAGATTATGAAGAGACTTTTGCTCCCAATTGTCGTATGACTACTGTGCATTTTCTATGTGCATTGGCAGCTCATTTTGGTTGCGATGTACATCAATCAGACATTGTTACTGCTTTCTTGAATGGTGACTTATTTGAGGAAGTTTGTGTAACGCAGCCTTGCGGTTTTGTCATAAAAGGACAAGAGGACAAAGTGTGCAGATGTAATAAGGCTTTGTATGGGTTGAAGCAATCTCCTCGTGCTTGGTTAAAGGAGGCTTTCGTAACAGTCCAACAGAAAGCACATTGTATGTAAATCGTGAGGGTGATGTACTTCTCATTGTGGTTCTTTATGTCAATGATTTGCTGATCATTGGACCAAATGAGAGTCATATTGCTGAATTTAAGGCTGATTTGAATGCTACTTTCAAGATGAAAGATTTGGGGCTGTTGCATCATTGCTTGGGTATACAGTTTAAGCAGTGTGATGGTGGTATTGCCTTGTGTCAGAAAAGTTACATAGAGATATTACTATGTAAGTTTGGACTTGAGGATTGCAAACCTATTGCCACTCCCATGGAAACAGGTTTGAAGTTGAGTCTACATGATGTTGGCGATCCTGCTGATGTCACTCTTTACCAAACTGATGTTGGCTGCCTCATTTATGTATGCAACACGAGGCCGGATATTCAGTTTGCAGTCTTGCAGGTCAGCAGATTTATGCATAGCCCAGGGTCTAAACATTGGCAGGCTGTCAAGAGGATTTTTCGCTACCTTAGTGGCACTTTACATCTTGGCTTGTTTTATCCCAAGGGGGGATCATTGCCACCAGACTTACATGCTTTTTCGGACCCAGATTGGGCTGGTTGTTTCGACACGCGAGTGTCCACATTAGTTTTTATTTCATGCTTGGAAGTTCATCTATATCATGGTTGAGCAAGAAGCAAGACACTGCCAACACTATCTACACTGACAGTCAGAGCGCATTGGCAGTTGCGAGGAACCTAGTTTTTCATGCTCGCACAAAGCACATTGAGGTGCATTACCACTATGTCAAGGAGAGGCTCTCAGTAGGAGAGGTCAGCTTGGCTTATGTGCCAACACAGGACAACCTTGCAGATCTTTTCACAAAGGCATTATCCCGTGAGAAGCTTGAAGCTTTCCGCAAAGCTTTGGGCTTACTCCCCTTTGTGGACTGATCATGTCCTTAGGGCATGGCACTTCCCTTTACTCATGTGCTAGCTCTCGTTCACCGCATCACTACAGGGGGGATTTGTTACCATATACATGTGGTAGTGATGTGTGTGAACACACTAGGACCGCCGGGGCATTTTTTCCCTCTTTAGGAGGTTTTTCCCCCTGTGCATTGTATATACGCCCATCACTCTAGGGCTATCTATCTTTCCATTGCACACTAAGTAATACACTCTCTAATTGTGTGCCTTGAGCTTCCTTCATCTTCTCCAAGCTGTGTGCGTTTCTCTGCAACCCTAATTCCAACAAATGACATAGGTTTCTTTTTCAGTGTACCGGATGTGACGTGTAGGTCTGGGTCAATGTTTTGACTTTTATTGTGCACACTCGTTTGCTAATTGCTCTTGCTCTTTATTATTTTCTTTTTTGTGAGTATAAGGCTTTATATATACATTCCCTAAGATTGGGAGATTGAGAGTTCAGGGAGGAAGGTTGAGAGGGAAGCAAGTGAATGATGACTGTCAGCAAACACTCCCCCCTTCCTTGGGTAGATCATACCGTTTGAAATGTGCTTGTCACCCTTTGAAACCAATTGTTCAAGTTGGTTATAGGTGAAGGCTTTAACCAATGACCGCCCTCTGCGTTTCATCTAGCTGCAAGGGTGGTAAGATACTCTCCCAGGATCGAACTTGAAGTGGTTCATCAGGTGATTTTTGAACATTGGGAGGTGTGGATTTCTTTGTAGCTTCACGGAGGTCCACTATTGTAGGTGGAGGATGTGGAGAAGCTTTTACCTCTATGGATGCATTACATGAGGAGCTAGAAGCTTCATGGGACTCCCCCCTTCCTCAGCTAGGTGGAACAAATCGTTCCTTCTTCGGTACCCAAACTAGCTCTGGAGCGGGTGTGTATCATTCTGTGATTTTTTTCTTTCCGCGATTGTTGATTTGTTTTGGAGCTATGGGATTGGGCTCACATGGGTCAAGTGACAGGTAAGAACACAATATACGTTTTGGCACCCAGATTTGATCATTTCCTTGATAGTAGCCTTGGGCTTCCAATAGTCGTTTAGGAATCCAACACCACGTTTCCTTACATTTCTTGGAGTGAGTGGGACGTTTCTTACAAGGCTTCTGTTTTTTAGGACTAGCTATGGTCGCTAAAGAAGTTTTAGGGGCCCACTTGTATGTTTTCTTTATTATATTAGGATGAGTCTTGTCAGAAGCTATATGCATTGCTTGTAGCATATTTAAGGGTGCGAGCATTTCATCCCCCTCAGGTGTTACCCAGCTTGTCCCCTTGTTTCCCCAAGTGTCTATGGTTGCTGCTAGGTGGACCCAATCCACATTGTCCGACTCAGTCATCCCAAGTAGTACATCCATATAAGGAGAATCTTCCCCAACATCAGTGTCCGCTTTACACGTGTAACAATACTGCAATGGGGCCGAGTGAACTGTGGTGTCAGATCTATGATCAATTATAAACCTGTTTCCTAGAGGATGTGCTTGACCCGTCACAAGATCCACTCGAATGATAGAATCTTGGAACTGCAAGTAGACATGGTTTTTAGACCAGTCATGCACCATTTTTGCTTCCCTCATGAAAGGACGTCCTAAGATCATCTCCAATGCCATAGTGTGTTTGGAGAAATCCATAACAATGAAGGTAACCCTTATTTTATGTCCAAAGACCTTGATCTTGAGATCTTCTAGCATCCCAATAGGCTTAACAATAGACCCATTGGCCATCTTCACTACTATGGTTGTGGTCGCAAGGTGAGGTCTTCCCATAACTTCCCATCAATTTTTAGTCACAATGCTAACCCCAGCGCCACCATCAAGGATTCCCTTCACAATTAATCCCTTAGTAGTGGTTGGTATGGTCTCATTGGATTCATCACCCTCAAAGTATTGTCCCAACTTGTTAACAGGTATTTCTATAACAAGGTTCTCATCTAGGTTGGGTTGTGGATCTAAGTGTTCCTCCTCTGTTGGCATCTCCCCAGCTCCATCCATCTGGAAAAATTGTGGTAGCCCAAACTCCAGTTCTCCATTGAGGAAGGCTCGAAGAGCTGAGACTAGCTCAGGGTCTTTATATAGTTTGGACATGATGGTGGTTCTAACTTCTGAAGACATGAAATCCATCAATTTGGCAATGTTTAACGGCACCTTTTGGACTTCAATCCCTTGATGTGGGGAACATGGGATCCATTTCTTCGATAGGATCAAGTAGTCCCTCTGTAAACATTCTTTCCATCAAGAAGTGAGTACGCACACTTTCCCATGTCTTTAAGTCACTTTCTTCTTAGATGACACTAGGTATGGCTAAGGGTCTATGGTCTTGGTGAGGTTGTTGTTGCGTAGGGAACACGGTGCCTGTAACCTGGATCTTCCTAGGTGCTTGTTCTAGATCCCTTTGGGTATCTTCTACCAAACTCCTTAATTGCTTGACTCGCTCAATCTCCTTTGTAGGGTTTGGATAAGTTCCTATCTTCTTCTTGGATCCTGGCCATTGTGGCTCATGAAGATCTTCCTTGTTGGTTTCTCTCTTAGTGGTCGTTTTGGTCTCCATGGTTTCTCCTGAATCAGAATCCTCTTCAGCGTCATTCATATATACGGGGTTGTCACCAGTCCCTATGTTTGTCTTTGAACTGGGGTCTGACTTCGCTGCTTTTTGCGATCTCTTCCTTCGTGTTTTCTTCTTTTTCTGAGATTAGGCAATTGATGCCGTGTCTCTTTCCTCAAGAATATAATTTTGTTTTTGGAGCATCGATCATGTGAGTACATTTACTAGTACCACAAGTGTACTTGGTGATGGCTCCTTGGTAACTTCAATCAAGTTTAATGGCGTGATCTTTGGTGCATTTGGATTATTTGGACATTGGGCAATCAAATGATCTATGCCACACCGATTACACATGAGTATCGGGCATTGTAGACATGCTGGCTTGATTGGTTTGCATTAGTGTGGCGTTCTTTTGTAGCCTAATAGGACACTCGGCTACACGATGTGGACCTCCACACTCATAGCATTGAAGAGGTGGTCTCTTAGCAGTGTAATTGATATTTTGGCCTCTTGCCGCAAGAGCAGCTACTTGATATACAGGTTTGACTTGTCCCCAATAGTCCTCCATGTAGTATTGTGGACTTTCTTCAAGCACATCCATCCCATAGGCAATATTAGGATCTATATCTTCCTCACAGCCTTCCAAACAAGAAATAGATGACTCACAACCCACTTGATTCACAAAAGTGATTCTCAGATGTGGTGGTTGCGGTCCTAGCACTGGAGGTGGTAAGGGTGTTGTTTGAACAGCATTTTGGGCCCTAGGGACCATGTGTTGTGATGTTTGTTCAAGAGGTGGGGCCGGCATCAATGTAGGCACTCGGGGTGTGTCTGCCCGTGCTAAGGTTGGTCTATTGGCCATCACGCGCTTAAATACTATGCAATCCTTAGCTTGATGACCATACCTTCCACATGCATTGCAATTCCCATTGAATTTTACTCTAAAAGTAGGGCATTCACTGGTATATGCGGTCCATAGCATACTGAGCACCATTGTTGCTCCCTTCTTGGATACATATGATTGTTTTGTGGAGCACGATTGTCTCTAAGACTCTCTTGAATAGCCTTGGTGAGATTTGCTAAATTCATCTCAGATATCTTTGGCTCCTTAGCAATAGGCTTTAGGGTCATTGGTTGATGCCCTGATGCTTGCGAGCTAATAGATTTAGGCTCAACAGACACTCTTTCTCCTTGAATCATTAAATTATCCTCCAATTGGATCGCATTGTGTTGGAATTAGTGTTGCAGAGAAACGCACACACCTTGGAGAAGACGAAGGAAGCTCAAGGCACACAATAGAGAGTGTTTTACTTAGTGTGCAATGCAAAGATGGATAGCCCTAGAGTGATGGGCGTATATACAATGCTCGGGGGAAAAAACCTCCTAAAGAAGGAAAAAATGCCCCGGTGGTCCTAGTGTGTTCACACACATCACTACCACATGTATATGGTAACAAATCCCCCCTGTAGTGATGCGGTGAACGAGAGCTGGCACATGAGTAAAGGGAAGTGCCATGCCCTAAGGACATGATCAGTCCACAAAGGGGAGTAAGCCCAAAGATTTGCGAAAAGCTTCAAGCTTCTCACGAGACAATGCCTTTGTGAAAAGATCTGCAAGGTTGTCTTGTGTTGGCACATAAGCCAAGCTGATATCTCCTGCTGAGAGCCTCTCCCTGACATAGTGGTAATGCACCTCAATGTGCTTTGTGCGAGCATGAAAAACTGGATTCCTCTTAACTGCCAATGCGCTCTGAATGTCAGTGTAGATAGTGTTGGTAGTGTCTTGTCCAACACCCAAATCAGCCATAAGGCGTCTGAGGCATACACACTCAACTGTAGCTGTGAAGACTGCCCTGTACTCAGCCTCACAACTCGAAGTGGCCACAGTAGGTTGCTTCTTACTCAACCATGACATACATGAACTGCCAAGCATGAAACAAAAACCAGTTGTGGACACTCTCGTGTCAAAACAACCAGCCCAATCTGAGTTCGAAAAAGCATGTAAGTCTGACGGCAATGATCCCCCCTTGGGATAAAACAAGCCAAGATGTAAAGTGCAACTAAGGTAGCTAAAAATCCTCTTGACATCTTGCCAATGCTTAGACCCTGTGCTATGCATAAATATGATGACCTATGAGACTGCAAACTGAATATCTGGCCTCGTGTTGCATACATAAATGAGGCAGCCAACAACAGTTTGGTAAAGAGTGACATCAGCAGGATCGCCAGCATCGTGTAGACTCAACTTTAAACCTGTTTCCATGGGAGTGGCAATAGGTTTGCAATCCTCAAGTCCAAACTTACATAGCAATGTCTATTTGTAGCTTTTCTGACACAAGGAAATACCACCATCACACTGCTTAAACTGTATACCCAAGTAATGATGCAACAGCACCAAATCTTTCATCTTGAAAGTAGCATTCAGATCAGCCTTAAATTCAGCAGTATGTCTCTCATTTGGTCCAGTGATCATCAAATCATCAACATAAAGAACCACAATGAGAAGTACATCACCCTCACGCTTTACATACAATGTGCTTTCTGTTGGACTGTTACGAAAGCCTTGTTTGACCAAATCAGTGTTAGCTTTCTCATACCAAGCACGAGGAGATTGCTTCAACCCATACAAAGCCTTCTTACATTTGCACACTTTGTCCTCTTGTCCTTTTATGACAAAACCGCGAGGTTGCGTTACATAAACTTCCTCAGATATGTCACCATTCAAGAAAGCAATAACAATGTCTGATTGAAATACATCCCAACCAAAATGAGCTGCCAATGCACATAGAAAATGCACAGTAGTCATACGACAAGTGGGAGCAAAAGTCTCTTCATAATCTATGCCTTTTTGCTGTGCATAACCCTTTGCAACAAGTCGAGCCTTATGGCGATCAATCTCACCATCCAGCTTGCGTTTCAACTTGTAAACCCACTTCATACCAATGGCCTTTTTTCCAGGAGACAAATCACATAAAGTCCATGTGTCATTTTCTATGAGTGCATCATATTCTGATTGCATGGCAGCCATCCAATGTTTTGAATTCTGTGCTTCATCAAAAGACGGAGGCTCCTCAACATCATGTAAGCTAGACACAGCCAAAGCATAACAATTGGATGCATAAGATGCATGGCGAGAGCCTGAACAAGTACGACTAGACAAAGGTGCATCCAATTTAATGTCACACAAAGTGTGCACCAGCCATTTTGGCATACCTCTAGCCTGCTCATTTTCAGCCCTTTCCTCATCAAGTACATCATGTACATCTGCATCAGTAATAGGCTGATCTAGAACATTTTCATAAACCCCCATAGGTTGTACATTTGCCTTATTCGAACTTACATATGCATTTCCACCACTGAAAAGAGGCAACAAAGTGTCATAAATGTCATGTGAGCTTACATTACTATCTCTAATACATGACAGCAAGGGCTGAACAGAATCTTCCACAAACACTACATCCCGAGAAACCAGAATATGTTTTGTTTGCGGATGATACAACCTGTAACCTTTGCTTTCAGCACTATAACCAACAAAAATACATTTGACAGCCTTATCATCCAATTTTCGGCGTTGCACTTGTGGCACTAAAGCATATGCCAAACAGCCAAAAACACGCATGTGCTCAATAGAAGGCTTTCTATCATGCCGTGGTTCATATGGAGTAATAGACTACAAAGCTTTCGTAGGACACCTGTTAAGTACATAAGTGGCACACATGATGGCCTCAAGCCAAAAAGAATGCGGCAAAGCTTGACTTTTGACCATACATCGTGCCATTTCGTCAGTGACCTGTTTTTCCTCTCAGCAACACCATTTTGATGAGGTGTATAAGGCACTGTACATTGGTGTTTTATCCCACGACTAGCCAAAAATGCATTGAATTCATGAGACATATACTCCCCCCCTCGATTGGAACGGAGGGTGCCCATAGTACATTTCAAGACATTTTCAGCCATAGCCAGAAATTGTTTGAAGCACATAAAAACTTCGGACTTTGTTTTAAGCGGAAATGCCCATGCATGCCTGGAGTAATCATCAATGAAAGTCACGAAGTACAGGTAATTGCCCAAGGACAGAGTTTGCATGGGTCCACAAACATCACTATGCACAAGCTGCAGCCTGCGTGTGGCCTGAACTGAACCATCCTTTGGAAACTTAGAACATTGTATCTTACCCAAAATACAGCCTTCACAAACATGTTTGACAGGTGCTTCAAGAGGCGGCAAAGAAGCAACCATATCAGATTTCTGCAAACGCAGGAAACTAGAAAAATTCAGATGACCAAAACGTGCATGCCAAAGTTTTGCATCTGAAATAGCCCTTGAATCTGCAACAGCATTTGCAAAATTTTGTCCACACTTTTGATACAAAGTGAGCAATTTCATCACCAAAACTGAGATCATGAACTGTACATCTGTCATCCGCAAATTTGACTACAAGTCCAAGTGTAGCAAGTGCAGACACAGACAAGAGATTCTTCTTGATCCCAGGTACATAAAGTGCATCAACAAGTGTGAAAGAACTGCCATTAGCAGCAGTAAGCACAATCTTTCCAACTCCCTGAACTGGATAAGAGGCATTGTTGGCACAAGTGACTGAGTTTCCATGAGGGACAGACTCGAGAGAGGTAAACAATTCACGATGTGAGGTAATGTGCTTTGTAGCACCACTGTCGAAATACCACACATGTGAATCTGCAGCAAGTGACAAGCATGCATCATGGACAGCAAGATTGTAAGTGCACTATGCAATAAAAGCCCATTCTGCATCAACATCAACATCACAGTCTCCTTTCACAGAAGACTCAACAATGGCTGCATTTGTAGTGGAACCAGCATTTGCAGTGGAACCACCCTCTTTCTTCTTAGCCTCTTTGGCCTTCAACTTAGGACACGACTTGATCAAGTGATCATTAGCCTTGCAATAATGGCAACGCATCTTCTTTTTTACCTCATCGCCAGAATTGCCAGACGAAGTGCTGCTAGCAGAAGAATTAGGAACAGAAGTTTTGCCACTTGCAGCAGAACCATAAGAAGTGGCTGTATTGCTGTTACCACCCTTTCTTTGAGAAGCAATAAAATCCTGTTCAACTGCACACTGTCTAGTCCTGTTTTTTCTAGAAAGCGACTGTTGCAAAAGCAATGTGCATAATGCATCAAACTTGACAACTTCTGGATTTCCTTGGGTCATAAGTCTCCAAGTACTAGCAAAAGTCTGGTAAGAATCTGGTAAGGAATCAAGAACAGTCTGCACAAGGGAACTATCTGAAATGACTTCACCTGCAGAAATAAGCTGCTCATTGGTTTCCTTGACACTAGCAAGGAAAGTGTCCATGTGATCTTCCTCATGCATAATCTTTGACTCCAGCTCTTTACGCAGCAAAGCAATTTTAGCCTCATTGCAACTTGCATAAAGACCAGCCAAAATATCCCAAGCCTGTTTTGCAGATTTTGCTGAACGGATGTGAGGAACAATGGTGCGCTTTACAAACAACACAATCAATGCATGATCGTGTGCATCCTTTACACCCCAATGAGCTTGTTTTGTCGTGGGAAAACAACTCTAATAGCAGCAATCCTTGCAGCAAGACCTGCAACATCCTCAGAACCAGGACGTACATCAATGCCTTGCACAATGTTCCAGACGCCCTTTGACACAAGAACATGTTGCATCATATAAGCCCAGATAGGGTAGTGGTCCCCATCCAACCTGTCCTCAGCAGCAAACATCTTGAACACATCTGTATTGTTGTTGTCAGCCATGGTAAATGCTACACTTGATGTGAAAACTGCCCGAAAATAGGAGAAACGGAGCGGGAACAACACGTGCTATATAGCACAAACCGTAGAAGACTATAAGGCACATGTTATGCAGAAAATGGCACTGACAAAAATTCTACACAAAATGACAAAATTGCCTATGCAGACCTGCCTGTAGTTGAAACGAAGGCCGAAATGAGCCCAAATCAAAAATATGAGCAGACCACGCTCTACGAGCGCTCACGAAGTATTTGTCGACCTACAAACACTCGCCAAAGCTCACTAAAATCAGAGAAAGTGAGCAGGCATGTACTGGAGCAGCTGGCGACTAAGCCCGGGAGAACGCAACCTGCTCTGATACCAATTGTTGGAATTAGGGTTGCAGAGAAACGCACACAGCTTGGAGAAGATGAAGGAAGCTCAAGGCACACAATAGAAAGTGTTTTAATTAGTGTGCAATGGAAAGATGGATAGCCCTAGAGTGATGGGCATATATACAATGCTCGTGGGGAAAAACCTCCTAAAGAGGGAAAAAATGCCTCGGCAGTCATAGTGTGTTCACACACATCACTACCACATGTATATGGTAACACATTGGTGGTGACTGCTTCCCAAGTGGTGATACCTCTAATGACTAGGCCATTGTAGATATCCTCATGTCGTAATCCCCTAATTTGAATCTATGAAGCAATTGGTTATTGTTGAAGCGCTCATTTGGATTACAACGAGAATTCAAATGCTTCATGCGACTTATAAAGTCTCTCACCGACTTATAAAGTCTCTCACCGACTCTCCTTCCTCTCATTGGGCTTTCTGGAGCTGAGAGGCTACACCCCAAAGTACTCCCTCTCGTATGTATTCTTTTAAGAACAGTCTCCTAAGAGTAGGGTAAATCGTATTTTCTTCCACCCTTAGGGTTCTATACCAATCCTCAGCCTTTCCACTTAAGGTTAGGCTTAAAGCATTGCTCTTATGTAGGTCATTGTGTTCTCCTAGAGAATCGCATATTTGTTCAAACACTTCGATATGCTTTCTCACATCCCCGTCTCCACTAAATTTTTGTGTGAGCTTGGCTATTTGTACTGCCTTACTTCTAGGGTCTCTATCAAGCGCGTTACGCATATTCTCAGCAATAGATCGACCAATAGCTTGAGCAAATCTTGCCAAGTCACCTAAGTGAGCAGGCATCATGGGTGGAGGCGCTCTAGAGACTACATGTGGAGTAGGTATTGGCATTGGGCTTGGCGCATAGGAAGCCCTTGGGTTCCACGTTGGGTATGATGTTGTGCCATGTGGTGGTCCATATTTCATATGTGTGGACCTCGGCATAGCAGACGTCGGATGTGACATGCTAATGCTAGCCGGTATAGTCCCATGGAAATAATAACTTGGGTGTTGTGGTTGTGGAGCATAGGTAGTTGAGACAATGAGAGGGGATAGGGACTACATGAGTACGAGGACCCGTGGGTGTATACGATTGGTACACACTTGTAGGTACTATTGCAGGCATTGCTACCATGTAGCGGTGCTTTACTAACAAATGAGGTACATGGCGTGTTTCTCGGCATGCCCATCATTGGGGTATGCATGGTAGCCATGGTGTCATCAAGGGAAAGATGAGCTAGACTTGGAAAGGTGAAGCTATCACTTGTGGGCTCAAATTGCACTGAGACCCTTGGCGAAACAACATATGGAGGATCCATCGGACTTACTGAGGGGGTCTCCATTTGCGATAAGGTCGGTTGTTTAGCCTTTCCTATATCCAAGAATCTCATGAGACCCGTTGAAGGCATGTTGATCCCCTTGTTCTGTCTCTCTAACTCAATGACCCTATGGATGACCTCGCAAACTCTTTGTTGTTGATCCTCCACACTAGTAGCACCCATTGTGGATTGTAGGACATCTAACCAACCCACATGATAGGTGTGACCTGTGTATAGGTCGGTCAGAGTTTCCATTTGTAGTTCGTACTCCCAGTTCTCATTTAGGAATACTCCATCTAGGATTGAGGTGCTAGGGGTGTGCTTTGAGCTAGATGCAATGTTGCTTTCCAAGGGTAGGCCCTTAGCGGTTGCTAAGTCAGGAGCACTCGATTGCTCTCTTAGCAAGGATATTAGCATAGGGGCTTTCGCTTTTAACTCTTTTCGTTGCTCCGCCTTGGGTAAGCTCTTGATTTCCTTTTCCCTCGCTGCAAGGATATATCGCTCAACCTCTTACACTTCGGCGAGGCTTCTACCATCGGGTAATATGACCTCGGAGAAAAATAACTCTGAAGAGTCAGGAGGTGCAGTGAATGAATTATTCACATGCACATTCTCTAAGGGTATAGGATCTACGTTGGTCACGAATGGAGAATTTACTTCCCCACCCCCCTTGTTTACATCATTAGCTCCGTGTTCGGAGCGAGTGGCTCTACTAAAGGTTTCCTTCAAGCGGCTAAGCACACTCGGCCCGGACTGCGGGCCCATGGCATGCATGTCTTGGCTTGAGCTATCGGGATTAGGCATTGGGAAACCCTCCATGACGTCGTAGTCAGAGGAAGAGTCACTAGCCGCTATGTTCCGGTCTTGGTTTGTACTACCCTGGGTCCCCGTCGAGGGCCCGGAACCTAAGGTAGGTGGATATTGAGAACTCGCGTAAGTCAAAATTCTCTCAAGTTGCTCCGTCTCTAGCACACGACCAGAGCGCAAATGCATGTGCCTTTGACAACCTACAAGCGTCGGCGAATAACCTCAAAGGTTAACCGCTTACTTTTTTTAAGCGTCCGTTTTCACTCGTGTTTTTTACGTTTTTAATGTTTGATTTTTTTATTTAAAGTGTGTGATAGCTCAAAACGAGCGTATCACTTAGAGGGTCACTGTGTGCTTTACAACACAATTTTCGGGCATCTGAAGTTCCGCTGGTCCTCAAAAAATCGATTTTTAGCTACGTGTGAAGCTAAAATTCGTAATTTTAAAAGGCGACTAAGGCCTAGGCCTGAGCGTGAGCTTGGGCTTGGGTCTGGGAGATATTCCCATCCCGGTCCTACCTTTTTTTTAAAAAATTACTTTTTAAAAAATAAAATAAAAATAAAGGATAAGGTCGCCGCGGCCTGCACGAGAGGACACACACTCTATCTACCTACTTCTAACTAATACACCTACTGTTACACACTAACATGCTCTATTAGCTCTCACATATCTACTTCCTACTTACTGTACACAGAAAACTAGCAACCTTAATACAGAGTACCTTTGAAAACTCCCTTAACAAAGAAAACTAACAACCTTAATACACATAGAATAAACACAGTACCTTTGAAAACTCCATTAACAAGAAAAATACACAATATAACACAAAATCCTTCTTCTCAACACACACACCCTACTTCATTACCTTTCCTAAAATTAAAATTGTACCACAAAAGAAGCACACAGTCCCATTCAAGCTTACTGTATGGCATTCCCCGGCAACGGCGCCCAAAATGTGCGTATATGTTGCACGTGTCAATGCAAGGAACTTGCCGATACACCACGTGTGAGCCACAAATGGCTCCAACCACACAACAAGCCTAAACTAGTAAGCTCAAAGATGACGATGGTGTATCACTCACCGCTCTACGCTTGCTTCATGGAGGATTTCTCGCCGCGAAGAAGAGGGAGACGTCGCTATGCCGCGCTCAACCGCCTCGCCGCCGCCGCGCCACCGTAATGCTCGATCGCACTCTCTCTCTCTCTCTCTCTCTCTCTCTCTCTCTCTCTCTCTCTCTCTCTCTCTCTCTCTCTCTCTCTCTCTCTCTCTCTCTCTCTCTCTCTCTCACGCATACACACACACACACAGAGGTGAAGAAGAAGAAGATGGAGATGGACCAAGAGCACTCTTCAATTGCACAAATGAGAGAATGAGTGAATTTTAGGTTTAGTTGACTTTTATATGAGCTCACCCCATTCACACTCGGGCGCCCATGCTTAGCCAACTAATCCCTTGAATGTTTCAGTTAGAGTGCGTCTCTCATCGGCGATCACTCTTACCCTTTCCCTATTGGACCGACAAGCCCGGTACCTGACTCTACCAAGTAAATAATACAACGTCCGTCGTAGGTGATATGGTGTCCGTGAGCCGTGAGGGTTAACAGATGGGTCCCAAAAAGTCTAAACCCCACTTAGCAAATGCCCTTTCCCATCAGTGGCCATAATGGCATCTCAACCCTTTTTAAGGGTACTTTGGTACATTGGTAATCATTGTATCGCTTAATATATTCATCTATATCCATGTGAAATGTAGGCCACCATATTCCAATAGTTAAATCAATTTTAGATGTCCTATCTCCCAAGAAATGGCCTCCGCTAATTCCTCGAATGTGCTTGCTCTAAGATAGGCATATATTCATGTTTGGCAGCACATATTCTGAGTTGGTTACCCTTTCCTCTCTTGTAGAGTTGATTTTCAATTAGTGTGAAGTCTCGTGTTTCCAACTCAATGGCTCTTTGTGTGGCTCTTGTGACATTTTTGGGAAAATCCTCATTGTAAAATAATCAACCATATATTGACTCCGTTGTGGTGCTAATGCAATCTGGAACAATGTGGCATGTTCCATCGATGGATTGTTCCTGCATGCAACACACTTTAGAACATAATTATGTACAAGCGCATATATATCAAGCCAATATACTCCCAATTGCTTCAAGCACTGGCGTGTTTTCTTTTGAGAGCAATGGAAATATATGTCCTGTACATGGACTTCCATGAGATAGCACTCATATCCATCCGGACTTATCCATAGCCATAGTATTCTTTTGGAGCCTAGATGGTACAATCATCCACCTATTAGTTGAAAGTTTTTAGGTTTCCTGATTGTTTTTCGCTTATGTGTGTGTTTTGTCTTCTCAAATTTGCCACCAAAAATCAAAAGATTGAGTACCTCTTGAGACCTTTTTTGGGATTATTTTGATGTTGAGCAGATAAGCGTCGGGTATATCATTAGCCACTCTTTTGGGTGCTTCACCATTGGGTAATCTAGAGAGATGATATGATCTAAGATGTGTTTTCCCCTTTTTTACCACAATTGTAAATTCAAACTTAGACAATATTATGAACCAATGAACAATTCTTCCTGTATTGCAAGGTTTGTTCACTAGATACAAGAGGGCTTGGTGATCGGTGAAGAAGACAAATTTGTTGGCCAAAAGATAATGCCTAAATTTCTTTACAACATATATCATCCCTAACCCTTCTTGTTACGTGGTTGTGTAATTATTTTCAAGATACAACCTATAGCAAATGCTGAGGTAGTAATCTGAACATCGAATATTTTTTCTCAATCCAGTGCTTTCAATACTAGTGTTAAAGATAAACGCTTCTTTCAGCTTTGTGAATGACTCCTCACATTCATTTGTTCAATCAAAGACAACTATCAACCTATATAAGGGTTGTGCAATGATTGCATACATATATATGAATCATCGGTAGTATCACAATGTCAATTGAAAGATTGAACCTGTTTGGCATTAGTTGGCCTTGGCATTTCCACAATCACCTTGATCTTATCAAGATCCATAGAGATACCATTCTGAGAGACAATGTGTCCCAAGATTCTATCCTGTCTTACCATGAAGACACATTTTTCAGGATTTATGTAGATTCTATAAGTTCTGCATTTCTTGAATACTTTTCTAAGATGCTCAATGTGCTCAACCCTAAGAAGAGAGTGAACACAAAGGTCATCCATATATATTTCCAAGAATATACTCAAGTATTCTTTGAAAGTGCTTCATTAGGCACATGTCCTCTTCTTCTAAGCTCAAATCTGTTGCTATGTAGACTGGCTTTGCAGGCTCTCTAGGTTCTACTAGGTTTATTTGTTTTGCATTTTTTGGGCCATCATAGGATTCATTTTCTATTTTCTCCCTAATTGACCGAGTCATCACTATTTTTATATCTTGGATGGTGAATTTCTGATAGTGGGAAGGGATATCCATGTTTTCCATCTCAGACTTCTCACCTTCCTCACTTTCTATTTCCATTGTCCACACTTCTTTCAAGGTTATTTTGAGTTCTTGGTATTTCTTTTTATGCTCGACCTTGGTCCATCTAGGCTCTCCGAACTCATCCATCCCTTGTTCTTTTGGTTTATTTTGTTTTGTTTCCTTTACAGTCTTTTATGCTCGACCTTGGTCCATATAGGCTCTTTGAACTCATCCATCCCTTGTTCTTTTGGTTTATTTTGTTTTGTTTCCTTTTTAGTCTTTTGAGATTGCTTCCACAAGATCTTAGTACTCTTTTTTTTTATGCCACGTGTTTTTGTGAACTGACCCAATATTTTGTCTTTCATGCAATCTTTCGCCTTTACAAACATCAAATTTTTTGTTTTCCCTCTTACTCTTGGCATTGGGTTTCTTATGGCCCTGTACAAGGCTCTCTTCTTTGTGTAGCATTGTTGCCACCTAGTTTTTTGATTTGGAAAATCATAAAACCTGAAATCTATTATGGTGTCTTCTTGGCCGGTCAAGTTATTAGAGCATTCTTCATCTACATCATTCTCATACTTGAATTGCTCTAGAGAGTCATAAAACAACTCTTTCTCTCCATTCTTGTTTTGTTTTCCTATTTTGGGTTCTTTTGGGGTTTGGTTATCTTACTTTTCCTCAACTACATTGACCATGTAATATGGGATCACATCACTAGCTATCCTTGTCACAAAACTTGATTGTGGGACCATCAGCCATGGTGCACACATCCAAAGTTGCCAAAATGTATTCCCATCCTAAAGGCTCTAAGTGTTCTTTTGGAAAGGGCTCTAGGATCTGATCTTTGTCTTCTAAAAGCCTTCCTAAAATGCCCTCCTCTCACTTTAATCTTTCACGTTTTGAAGCTCCACATATCCATAGCTACTTGGACTTATTAAACAATCCTAGAAGTTTAGACCCTGCTAATGTAGCTGAATCGAACTCCTCAACCGATGCTTTGGTTACATCCTTGTAACTATGGTCCTTTAGGTTTATCTTGGTTGTTGTTTCCATGTTTCTCAGGTATATATGGTTATACCCCCAATCGTGGACCATTTTCAGTTGTCTCATGAATGGTCTTCCCAGTATGATGTCGTAGTTGTTCTTCTTGCCAGAATCGACAACAACAAATGTATGCTCATCCTCAATTTCGCAAGAGGTAACAATTACTTTCTCTAGAAGCCCTAGGGGTTTCTCCATATAACCATCTGTAGGCTGCTATATCATTCTTGTTGCTCTTAAAGCAGGCTTTCCCCATTTTTTCATGTTTCTTTTGTAGCAATGACTACCCTAGCTCCATTGTCAAGAATTGTCATGGTGGTGACACCTTGAAATTCCACAAGAAGAGTTGTATTTTTGTCTTCTCCTTTGCAATATACCTCGACTTTGTTCAACGATACTCGCTTGGTAGTGAGGTGTCAATTTTCAAGTTCTTTGATCCCCTCTTGAATTCTTGATGAAGGGTCCTTTACACCAAACTTTTCCAGACAACTTCCTACCATTATCCACATGTTTAGTTGTATTCATAGCAGCTCTGCTAGCATTATCGTGCATGTCACAAGTGTTGATAATATGTTTATTAGACCTTTAGAGTAAATGACTTTCTTGGAAGAGAGTCTCTGTGATGGGACTTTAACAAGAGCTGATTTGGCCTCGTACTCTCCCATATAGGACAACAGTGCTCATAATGAATGGGATTGGTTGTCCATAGATTGTACAGATTTTTGGTCTCCCCAATACAATTGTGTCTTTGAGCTTTGGTCCATGATCATGACTCGAATTTGGATCTTATTGCTCCTAATTTGGTGAGATTATTGGTGTTCCGACTGGTGGTTCAAACCAAGCTTGGGTTGTTTGAATCATTTTCTGACACATTTCCAGCCTTTGCTTTTCTAGTTCCACTTTGGGATATGTCATCCACCTTTGCTCTTGGGTTTGATTCTTTTTGTGCCATGCTTCGTAGGCTTTAAGGAGGGCGTCTAATGGCTCGTTGACTTTTTTTACTAGTATGGATCCTCCTGAACTAGTGCTTTTGGGTTTTTTAACTATATCTAGCTTTGGTACTACCTCAGGGGTTCCCTTTTTTTTGTTTGTTTTTTCTTTTAATAATTTAAATTTTTGCTTGGTTTGTTTCAACTCATCGGCTAAGGAAGTTCTCATTCCTTCCTAGATTTCATTCTAGCTTTCCATACGTTTCATTGAATTTTTTGCTCAATGCTAGGTGCATCGGTTTTTGGTTCTTTAATGATGGGCTCGTTTACTGCTTTTTGAGCTTGGGCTCTTGTGATGACCTGAATTGGTATCATCGCTTTGTTTTGTGACCCACTATTAGATGGAAATTCCTATAGTATATTCAAATTACTTTTTCTCCTTTGTTAGGGTTCTTTGGGCAATCAAGGATCAAATGAGAGATTCCACTCTCTATGCAATATGCATTTACCCTATAAAAAAAAATCATGAGGATAATCTCTCATCAAGTGGTCTCCACGACACTTATAACACGGTTCCTTGGGTTGTGGAGGTGATCCATCAACAGTCCTCTGTTGATAAGCAGGTCTTGATCTCGCTAACCCTCCATTTGCTATAAATAGAAATGTGCATTCATCCAAACTATATCTACCTTCCCTTGTAGCATGTGCAACAGTTAGTGGTCCAACCAATCCGACCAAGCTCCATGGTTCATGCACTTTTGGTTCTTTAGGTGGATAATATCCTTCTTTTGTTGTATAACCACTAGGCTCTTTGTAATATGTTGGGCCTCAGGTTCTTCTACTAATGGTGCATATCTGATCCTACCTGTCTAATCCCTGGTAGTGGTGGGGCTTGTTTCGCCAAGATAAGTTGTGGTCTTTCAACTCTTACTAGCCCCGAAAAAATCCATGTTGTATATCTAGGCACATGTAGAGCTTGTGATGGTGCTACTTGGGCTTTATGGGGCATATCGACATTCCTTTATGTATCCCTTGTTGTGATAGCACTCCTCAGTTGCATGGTTTGTCCACTTCTGCTCTATAGAAAATCACTTTGGTTGCTTAGCATGCAGTTTAGCAAATGGATTGAACCTCTTGAGTACCTCTTCAATAAGTTGCTCTTGATTTATGGAGGATTCAGATTTTTGTACTAACTTGGGAGATTTGGATCCACTATGCTATGACAAGGAATCATCATCTAAATCCTTGTATTCTCCATCCTTGTAGACAACACAATTATATTCCAAGTAGAGAGCCTCTTTCATCAACTCATTCACTGTTGGACTCTTCTTTGAGATAAACTCGTCAAACACCTCCTCCATTGACTCAAAATCTCTACGTTCCATAGAATCAAACCAAGTAGTGGCATCCTCCTCTAGAGTGAGTCCAAGTCCTACAAATTGTGTGGGGAAGTCACTCTTGCTTCCCTCTTGTCATGCATGTAAAAGGCTCGAGAAAGATTTAGTTTAGAAGGCAATTCTTGGGTCTCCATAACCATATTTCCTTTTGCTACGTTTTCTCCATAGTGATTGTAATTTTTTGGATCTTTGACAATGAGGTAGTGGTTCCCCTCTTCATCGCGGAATGTATCACCATCATTGTTTACGAGGATTACTTCTAGCCAAATGTTCTTCGATACAAATGCATTGACATCTTTGAACATCTGCATATACCAAGGCTCCATAGGTGTTTGTTCCCTTGAGGAAGATTGTCACGTAATTTTGTGTGTTAAGGGTTTTTGGGAGGTGGTGCCCCCCAGAGTCCCTTGGTGTTGGAAGCCTCCTAGTTGTTGGTTTACCATCCAATGATACGACTTGTTGGAAGAGGTGTCAGTATCACTACCCTCCTCTATGGGTGGGGCTAAGGGATCTATCTTGGCTTGGTTTACACTCTCTTCAGTTGATACTAGACTCCTTGGTCCATAGTTTCTCTACCGTAACTCAGAAGATACCTATCCGATCTCAAATACATGAAAAAAGACAGATACACTTTTGTAAAATCTCAACCTCTTACCTATGATGTCAGCTAGTTCCTTATGACGCTTTTGCTTTTGGTAACCTGGGTACCTATATTCACAATTCAATAACTTTGACTCTTGGCATTTTTGAGTTATTACTCCAAATTTCTCTCAGGAATCTAAAATTCAAAATTTGAATAAATTTTGAAACCAAGGTCGAGAATTTGACAATTCAAAGACTGATTTTTAACAAGCTCTTCACAAGTGATTCTGGAGTGTATTTGGTTCAACCAAGGTAGTTTTGGAATCCTAGTATGAGATATCCTACAGGCTGGTGGGTCCAACTTCTCAATTGGGCCAGATGAAATCTACTTTTAAGCTTTTTGAGTCTAATCACTTTTTGCTAGTTGGTCTCTACCTAGTGAGTCTTTTAACACCTTGCTTGAAGTGTTTTGACACTTTGAGGCTTGTTGGGTTAATTATCAAAAGTTTTCCTTGGACCTTGAGTCTTCGGGTGATTAGAACATCACTACCACTTGTATATGGTAACAAGAATCTTCACATTTGGTCAACACAACTTGTCTTGCAAGTTCTACAAAGAACACTTCTGAAAGTGGCAGCCAGCTTGTCACAAATCAACCTTATGCTAGCTTGATCGGATGTCTTCAGCTTGTTGGCATGAACACTCACACTAATATTTTGTTTGTTGCTAATTATCTTGGACAACATCTTGCGCATCCTTCTCTTAAGCATTGGTTTGAAGAAAAATGTGTGTTGAAATACTTAAAAGACACTACAAATTTTGGTTTGATCTATTGAGGATAATTAACATCGGGCTCTATGCAATCTCTCTCTCTTTTGGATTACATAAATGTAGATTGGCTGAGCTTGCATTTTTCTATGCAAGATACTAGTGGCAATTACTTCTTCATCAATGGTTGCCTTGTTTCTTGGACCAGCAACAAACAACATTGTGTTGCAGTTCCTACGATCTGAATATGTTGTCGCATCACTTGTAGCTCGTGAGATGATTTGAATTTGACAAATGCTGGTTGATATTGGTCATATTTCCCTTTCTAGCACACCCTTGTGGTGTGATAATCAGAGTGCTATTACTCTTGCAAAAGACTATGTTCAACATAACTAGTCAAAGTATATTGATGTGCATTATCATTATGTCTGATTTAAGTATGCAATGACATTATCATGATTGAACATTGTCCAAGTGACCAGATGATTGCAAATATTCTTACCAAAGGCCTCAATGAATCACACTTTATCCTCTTCCGCTCAAAGCTTGGAGTTGCTTCGGACTCACTCTTTCTAAATTAGCCTCTCTCCTACTAGGTTTGTACATGTGAAATTCGGACTCACTCTTTCTAAATTAGCCTCTCTGCTACTAGGTTTGTACATGTGAAATTGTAATCATATACGTACCATGCATTGTGCACACTCCATTTGCACACTTTGACCTCTTTGTCACTTGTATATTTTTACATAGTTACACAATACACTTTCACATCATTATTGCTAGTTCATATTAGGGGCTTGGGTTTTTCCCTTGTATTATCCAAGGGTTTTTTTCATCCAAGGTTAGAGACCTTTCTTTTGAGTGGGGGTGTTGGAGCTAAATATGGCTCACTCTACTGAAGTTGGTCTCACCTATATATATGTATCTTGTTCTCAATATGAATCAATCTTTGGGAGCATGCATGGTGTCTCTTGTCTCATCCTTCTCCCTCCCTCCATCCCTCTCTCTTTCTCTCTATATCTCAACAAAGAGTACCTCTTCACTGATTTCAAGAATTTTTGTAGAAAAAGAGGCATTAGATAAAAAATTACTACTTCATACATACTTGCTCATAATGGCATTGCTAAGAATATGAATAGGACAATCCAAGAGTGTGAGACAATCATACTATCTATGGAGAACTTACCTCCTCCCGAGTTTTGGGGAGAGGCTATTAGGACAAAAAAATCCATCATCAATTGATCACCTAGTATGTCATTGAGCTATAAGATTTTGCAGGAGTTGTGGAATTGCAAGAAGACAAGCTATGATAGATTGATCGCCTAGTTTTCCATTGAACTATAAGATTTCAAAGGAGATTGGGCTCACAAGAAGACAAACTACGACAGATTACATGTATTTGGGTGTGAGGCATTCTCACATGTCCCTAAAGAGCTACATAAGAAGCTAGATCCCAAATCACACAAATAAATCTTCATTGGATATGGTATGGATGGAGAGATGGGTTATTTTCTCTGGCACTTGGAATCTAGCAAAGTCATTCGCAGCACACAAGTTATCTTCAATGAGTCAAAGATGCACAAATAGCCTACCAAAGAGGTTGAGTATCACAAGGTCATATTTGAGGATGTAGCCTCAAGTGAGATAAAAAAAATTAGGTCACTCTACTAGTGATGTTCTTACCACTAGTAGTGCTCCAAAGAGTGCGGACTCTAGCAGTTCAATAGTGAGGAGGTCTATGAAAGTCTCTCGTGCCTTTAAGAGTTTTTAACCAAGACTAGACTATTTGTTGGTCTCACTGACTGTGGAGAGCTTACCTGCTACCAAGAAGCTATTTAGAACAAAGATAATGTGAAGTGGGAGTAGGAAATGCAATTGGACTATACCTTGATTATGGCAAATAGGACTTGGAAACTGATAAAGTTGCTAGAGGACAAACAAGCCTTGCCTTGCAATGGGTGTATAAGAAAAGTACATGATAGAAGATCCTGATCCTAAGTATAAGACTAAATTGGTTGCTGAGGGATTCAAGCAAAAAAAATGGACAATGATGTTGATGAGGTTTTCCCTCAACTAGTCAAGATGACTACATTGTGTCTTGTGCTTGAACTAGTAGCCATTGAGGACATGGAACTTGTCCAAATGGATGTGAAAACGATTTTTCTTCACAAGGATCTAGAAGAAGAGTTCTACATGAAAATAGCCAAAGGGTCTTGAAATTGAAGCCTACGAGGGTAGAAGTGGTGTGTAGACTACATTAGGAATTGTATGGCCTAAAGCAAGGCTCAAGGTAGTGGTACCAAAAATTTGACAAGTACATGCAGTCCCAAGGTTATGTATGGAGCCAAGAAGATCACTGCTTGTATATCCAGAAGTTGAAGTATGGGTTCACTTATCATCTTTTTTTTTTTATGTCGATGACATGCTCATTGTCAAGAAGTGTGTGAGCACGCTTAGGACCACCGGGGCATTTTTTCCTCACTAGGAGGTTTTTCCCCCATGCATTTTATATACGCCCATCACTCTAGGGCTATCTTATCTTTCCATTGCACACTAAGTAATACTCTCTTTGTTCTGTGCCTTGAGCTTCCTTTGTCTTCTCCAAGATATGTGTATTTTTCGGCAACCCTAATTCCAACAATTGGTATCGGAGTAGGTTGCATCCTCTCGGGCTTAGTCGCCAATAGCTCCAACACAAGATTTTTCCCTAGCTTGTGGTGAGCTTTGGTGGCGAGCATCACTAGGTCATCAAATATTTTGGGGAAGCTCGTAGAGTGTAGTCTACTCAGATTTTTGATTCAGGCTCATTTCGGCCTTTGTTTCCACTACAAACAGTATTGCGCATGCTATTTTTGTCATTTTGTGCAAAATTTATGTCAGTGTTGTTTTTTGCATAACAGGTTTCTTACAGTCTTCTACGGTTTGTGCTATATAGCACGTACTGTTCCTGATTTGTTTCTCCTCTTTTCTGAAAGTTTTCACAGCAAGTGCAGGCATTCTCCATGGCCGACAACAACACAAATGTGTTCAAGATGTTTGCTAATGAGGATAGATTAGATGGGGATAATTACCCTATGTGGGCTTACATGATGCAACATGTTCTTGTGTCAACGGGCATTCGAAACATTGTGCAGAGCATTGATGTATATCTTCATTCTGAGGATGTAGGCAATGTTGAGGATGTTGCAAGTTTTGGTGGTAGAATTTCCACTGCCATAGCTGTTTTGCCTACGGCTAAGCAAGCTGGTTGAGATGTAAAAGATGCGCAGGCTCATGCATTGATTGTTTTTCTATGAAGCGCACTATTATCCTCACATTTGTTTAGTGAAATCTGCAAAACAGACTCAGGATATTCTGCTTGGTCTTTATGCAAGTTGCAATGAGGCAAAAATTGCATCACTGCGTAAAGAGATGTAATTGAAGATTATGCATGAGGAAGAAGACATGGACACTTCCTTGTTAGTGTCAAGGATATCAACGAGCAAGTTATTTCTGCAAGCAAAGTCGTTTATAACAGCTCCCTTGTGCAGACTGTTCTTTATGCTTTGCAGATTCTTACCAGACTTTTGCTAGTACTTGGAGACTCATGAACCAAGGAAATCCAGAAGTTGTCAAGCTTGATGCATTATGCACAGGTCTTTATTGCTGCTCAAATAAAAGGTGGTAACAACAATTTAGCCACTTCTCATGGTTCTTCTGCAAGTGGTAAATCACATGTTCCTAATGCTTATACTGGCAGCAATTTGTCTGGGAATTTTGGTGATAAGGGAAAGAAGAAGATGTATTGCCATTATTGTAAACCTAACGATCACTTGATTAAGCAATGTCCTAAGTTGAAGGACAAAGAGGCTAAGAAGAAAGAGGTTGGTTCCACTACTAGTGCTGGTTCCACTACAAATGCAACTATTGTTGAGTCTTCTATGAAAGGAGACTATGATGCTGATGTTGATGTAGAATAGGCTTTTAGTGCAGAGTGAAATTATGATCCTTCTATCCATGATGCAAGTTTGTCAATTGATGCAGATGCTCAAGTGGTGTGGTACTTTGACAGTGGTGCTACAAAGCACATTACCTCTCATCATGACTTGTTGATCGCTCTCGAGGATGTCCCTCATGGAAATTTAGTTGCTTGTGTCAACAATGCCTCTTATCTAGTCAAGGGAGTTGGAAAGATTGTGCTTACTATTGCAAATGGTAGTTCTTTCGCACTTGTTGATGCATTATATGTACCTAGGATCAAGAAGAATATTTTGTCTGTATTTGCACTTGCTAAACGATAAGGAAAGTAGCTGTTCGACACACATTTGAGATTGAGATAGGTAGGAACGACATAAAATTGGGTTTTGTGAGAGATTAGCTATCTCTTGTAGGCTCCATGCACTAGTCAGCTACGTCCCACCGATTGACATTTTTTATGTTTGTGGTTCTCGCTTTGCTAGTGAGGCGGTCCAGGGCGGGCAACAAGAGAGGCGACCTCTAAACACCTCTCAAGGTTCTCGTGCTGCTCAATTGGGGTGGGGCAACCACAAGCACAACACAACAACAAAAACACATCCAAACCCAAACAAGATAGGGGCACCACCTAGTTATGGTATGCGAACTAGGACGCAAGAGAGATTTTGTTACAACCAAGAAGATGCGCCACAAAACACACACAAGAAACCTCACAACAAGACACACACAAAATGGACCAAAGAGAGCTAGAGCAAAGGGAAGAGAGAGGGGAAGGGATCTTGCATAATACCTTATTGTGACTTGCAAATGGAGATGGTCTGTTATGATGCTATCGTTGAGCTTGTATGAAACTAACTGAATGCCTAGTGAATGCTAAACACTGCCAACACACACACATTGTCTTAGGCTGTGGGAGACCTCTCACCACAATACCGTCTTACAATGGACACAAAATTGGCAATGAAAACACACCAAAACACTTTCTAAAACAAGATCAACCCATAGAAACTCAAAATACACAAGTCACCTTGAATTCAACAAACCGTATTGCACAAATGGAAGGACGAAGATTTGAACGTTGGATCACACCTTTGATGCACAAAACCTCAATTTATTGATGATGGAGGAGCATATACAATAGTGGTTTTGAGATTTTTGAACTCATTCTCTCTCACTTGCAATGTGTAGCTTGAAAGCTTCTCTCACACCAAAATTGAAGCTCACAAAGTGGTTGCTACGCCTAAGTCTCTCCTCACGCATAGAATGTTGGGGTGCTATGTGAGATATTTGAGGTTGTTTTACAAGAAGGAGAGGGGCCTATTTATAGGTTGGAGACCCTCATTAAGATTATTTGGAAATCCTAATTTACAAGCTAACAAATCAGTATTATGATTTTTTTGAATATCAAAACATTGCAGGCCTTCTTTGTCTGCTTGAGTCGTGGATGTGGACTCAAAAGAGAGCATTATTGATCGTAGATAAGGTGAAAGTAGAGTTTTAAGGAATGAGAGAGAGAGAGAGAGAGAGAGAGAGAGAGAGAGAGAGAGAGAGAGAGTTACTATGCACATGTCTTGAGGTGAGGTGTCTTTTATGGTAAGGTCAATGGCTATTTTGTGTTGGTATGCTAGTGGTTAGTATTAGTAATCACTAGAAAGTTAACGTTATATTTTCAATGGGTAGAATGAGGTGGATGGTTGAAGTAAGATGGTTGAATGAAGTGAGGAAATCCTTATGATGGTGAAGCTTGAAGAAGGACTTACTTGTGTAGGTTCGCAAAATGACTATCGATCATCTTCTTCTTCTTCTCTTCTTTACGCCACCGCCGCCAAGGTTGATTACCGCGATGAAAATGGCAATTTGATTGAGGAGATCTCTCAATTTTCAGAGGTTAAGCATGGTTTACATGCTGAATTTTATGTATATAGAGAAGGGATAAGATGGAATTGTACTTTGGAAGTAATAGAGAGAGGCATAGAGATCGTGTATGTACATGTAGAGCTCATATGAGAGCTATGGAAGTAAGAGGGGAGGTTAATGGTGAAGAAGGTGAGAGAAACCATGGAAGGTGCAGGTTTGAGTGAGAGATTGAGAGGAATGAGTGTGTGTGTGTGTGTGTGTGTGTAGAAATGTGGAAAGAGGTGAGAGAAGACTATGGGCTACTTGTGAGAAAAGTGGGCAGATTGGGTCCACTCAAAAAATCCTAGCTCACCGGTGGTTGCTCCAAAAAATACCAAAATTTTTGAGGTGATTATTCAGCTCTTGCTACATATTTTCTCTTTTGACCACCGCTTCAAATTCGGAGTGGAGATGGATATAAAAAATTCCACCAAAATACTTGTTTTTCTTCACAAAAAAAGTCTTCAGTGGCCCCCCTTTTGTTGAATTTGCATATGGCTCCAAAGGTAAGCCCCTCCTTGCATTAGAGAATGACCTAATTGATTCTTAGGGGTTTGAAAATATGTATGGTTGTGGATTATGCATAAATATAATACATGGATATGATGGAAAAAAACAGGGTAGTATATATAAACAATTTATGGAATTTAGAATAGTGTCAGCTATATATAAATATATTTATTTACAATAGATAAGAAAAAATACCTCTAGGAAATAGGAATTTAATGAAAGGCAATGACTGATGGTGAAAGGTATTTTTGAGGTTTTTCCTTGGAGTGGATTCACACAAAATATAAGAGAAACTTGCATGAAAATATTTCTATATGGAATACATAGGTAAGAAATATTATGGTAATGGTGAGTCAATGTACATATCATACATAGAAAAATAACACACACCTAAGTAGAAATATTTAAATAAATACCATAATAATTATGAATTTTTTTAATATTTAGGTCCTATATACAATGAAATATTTACACACAAATGGGCCATAATATATTTTATTTTTTTGATTTTATCTATTTCTTTGGCTCAACTAACCCAGTGACTAGCTAGTTGAGGGTTTTAAGAAGATATGGGGAAAGTTCCCTAACTCACACACGCCTATGTACAATGAAAAGGTACGAATAGCCACAGTGTTTAGGTGATTTTGGTAGGGTGAGATAACTCACAATGGCAATTATGGAGAGCCGAAAAACGGCTATCATTCGCCCTCCAGGATGATGGTATATTCATGTACCATCATAGAGCATCTTTTGCAAAGAGAGTGCTTTTGAGTCCTCTATGATATCTGGTCTCTTGACAGGATTTTCATTGTGTGGATTCTTATCACGCTCATGCTTCATGCAACAAAACTTACATGAGATAGTCACTTTTTGATAGTCCTTCGGTATATCCTTTGGTAGAAGGTGACTCAAATAGGGCTTCAAGCGATACCCGTTTACCTTCCTGGAGTGCTCTTTACCATTCAAGTCCATAAGCTGATAGTAACTTGAATTGAAAGCCTTCTTGACTATGTATGGCCCCTGCCATCTAGTTTCAAATTTGGCATCAAAACGATTATCAAGTCGATTGTCATACCTTAGCACAAGATCTCCTTCCTTGATGCCTTTGTCCTTGAGTTTCTTATCAAGATTCTCCTTTGATTGTGTAGCTTTCCTCTTGTAGCACTCATAGGCTACTTCTCTTTTCCACTCAAGCTCCACTAGTGTAAGAAGTCGATCCATCCATACCTCTTGATTATCTTGTGCACCTCTTCCATGAAGCCATATTGTTGGGATGTTGAGCTCGATAGGTTGCAAAGCCTCTTGACCATAGACCAAGTAAAATGGTGTGAGCTCCGTGGCTTCACTATATGTGGTTCGATATGCCCACAAGGCACCATCCAAGAAGTCATTTCATAACTTTGTTTTGTTTTGCACCATCTTTCTAATGATGCCTACAATGACACCATTAGCCTTCTCCACCAAACCATTTGACTGTGGGTAGTATGGTGTGCTATGATGATGTAGAATGTGAAACTCTTCACAAACTTCTGTGAGTAAACCCTTCTTGAACCCTGGACCATTATCAGAAACAATCTCCAAAGGTGTGCCAAATCTACAACAAATATTAGTGTAGACAAACCTGCTCACTATTTTTCCATTTACCCTGGCCACACTTTGAGCCTCTACTCACCTAGTCATGTAGTCTACAACCACTAGAATGTAGAGTTTACCATTCTTTGTTCTAGGAAGAGGACCCATAGCATCAATGCCCCATTTTTCAAAGGGGTCCATTTGCAAGCACTATTTGCCTTGGACCATGCACCAGCCTTTTATTTCCATTTACCTGACAATTGTGACAACTTTTACACCAATGTTGGACATCCACATGCAAGCTTGGCCAAACATACCCCGCAAGCAAAATCTTCTTCACAGTTAATTCTTGGGCAAAATGACCACCATATGCCTCTTCATGCAAACCTTTTAGAATGGCTGGAATTTCCTCGATATTTGATATTCTTCTGCACACTTAATCCTTCCCTCTTTGATAGAGGGATCCTTCTAGGAAAAGATAGAAACTTGCCTTATTCATGAGTCTCCTCTTCTGAGCTTTAGTGAAGTCTTTTGGAAACTTTCCCTCCAAAATGTAGCCAATAATTGGAGCCAATGAATCCAACCCCTAGGCCACCATGATGACCTGCACTTTTTTCTCAACACATGTAACTGCTTGTTGTGCAAGTAAATCAGCATCTTCATTTTGTTTCCTAGGAATATAATATAGTTGCACTAATTAAATAACCTACGAATGGCATGAACTTTTGTCCTGAGGCTTTCATTCTTGCATGCCCAAATGCCAAAGATTTGCTTCACAATGAGAAGTGCATCCCCCTTTACCATGAGACGTTGTATACCTTGGCCAATGCACATCTTTAAACCATGAAGTAGTGTGTCGTATTCTGCTTCATTGTTGCTAGTTGAGCCTGGTAGATTGACCTTCTCTTTCATGACAACCTCTCCACTTGGGTTGAGCAGCACTAGCCCTCCCCTTGCTTTTCCTGTCACTCATCGAACATCAAAGAACAAGGTAAAAGAATTATGAATACTTTTTGGTGGTGGCAATGGTAGGGTCTTTACTTCAGGAACCTTAATCTCCTTTTCATGTACCCTATAAGTGAGAATCCCTGCCAATTGTGCACATACACTATCTTCTACCTTGAAAGAATATTGAAACTCTTGCAACTCCATAACCCACTTTGAGATTCTAGTACTAAGATTCATTTGAGATGACACCCAAGGGAACAAATTTTCTGCAGTGAGAATTACAAAAGGTTTTGGTAGCAAGTAGGGTCTAATTTTTCTCACCGCAAAAATGAGAGAAAGCATCGTGGTTCTGCCTCCATGTAGCCTCTCTCCAAAGAATTCAGGACCCTACTAGCAAAGTAGATGGGTCGCATCCTAGTAATGTGGGGATCTTGTTGTAGCAAAATAGCACCAATTGTTTCTTTCCCAACACTAGAGCTAACAAAGAATGTGTACTCCCAACAAGGAGGCATGAGTGTTGGTAGCTCTGACAGAATGACTTTGATGTTACAAAAGTATTCTTCAAGCTCATCAGATCAAACAAACTCGACTTGTTGTGTCAAGTTTTGCAAAGGGTGAAGTAACTCTGAGGCTAAGTGAATGAAGCGTGACATAAACTTCACCTTTTGAATGAATGAGATAACCTCCTTAAGACTCTTTGGTGATGGTAACTCAATAAGAGCCTTTGACTTTGAAGGATCCACCTCGATGCCTTTGTAAGAAACTCTATGACCAAGCAAGATCACTTCATCCTCACCTATGTGGCACTTGTCGGGGTTGAGTTGACCTCCCATGTCGTAAAGTTTCTTCAAACCCTCTTCTACCTTTTGCAGATGCAATGATTTTGAGCTATAAATGCAAAAATCATCAATAAAAACCCTAATGGACTTTCCAACGAATGCTTGAAACACCATGTTCATGAAGCGTTGGAAGGTTGCAGGAGCATTTGTCAGGCTAAATGGAAGGACTTTGAAAGCATAACAACCCCAAGGAGTGATGAAGGTTGTTTTCAATTGATCCTCCAATATACCTATTTGAAAGTAACCTGAGTAGCTATCACACACAGTATACTTCTCATGACCAGCTACCTCATTTAGTATCTCATCCTGAAATGGGAGAGGAAAGTGATCTCTTTTTGTTGCCTCATTTAGTGGACGATAATCCACACACACCCTCCACTTGCCGTTCTTCTTGGGGGTGACAACAATGGGAGAGACCAATTCTAAATTCTCCACTGGATAAATAAAACCTGCTGCTAGAAGCTTTCTTACCTCCTTAAGTAAAGCCTACTCCTTGAAGACTCCTAGCCTTCGTAGCTTTTGAGCTTTAGGTTTGGCCTCTGGCTTTAGCTCTATCTTGTGTTGAAAATCATCTACTCCACGCACGTCGGTGTAGTCTTTAGCAAAAAGCTTAGGAAATTTCCTTAACACACCTTTAAACTCCTCTCTTTCATCCTTTGTAAGTGTTGTAGACAACATACCTTCTAACATTCCCTCATCTTCCACATTTTGGTTCTCTTGGGAACCTACCTCCTCCAAACCTCGACAAGAGGTCTCTTGGTTGGTTGGCTTAAACCTTACCCCCATGAATTCGATGGAAGACTCCTCTTTAGTAATGATGCCGCTACTTTCTTCTTCTGAAGTGTTATTGGTCCACTCTTCTTCCGTTTCACTTTGAGATGATTCTTCATGGAGCTCCTCTTAGTGTTGCTCCTTCATGTCAAAGACAACCTTCTTATGATTGTCATTCCTGCAAATTAATTTTCCACTCTTCCAATCCTGCAAAGCTCGCATTTTCATTAGCCATGGTCTTCCTAGGATAAATGGATAACCACTTCCCTTGGTCGACATAACATAAAAACCCACCACCTTCTTAATGCCAAAGGCCTCTATAAAGACATTTTTACAAATGCCTACACACCTAGCCTTGCTATCATTTGCCATCTTGACTTTGATTTCAGGTGTCTCATGGATGTGCATGCCTAGTCTTTGCATGAGTCCCTCTATCATGATGCAAATTTGTGCACCCCCATCCACTAGAACTTTCCTAACCAATCTCCCTTTGATGTAACAATCTAGCACAGTTGTAATATCCTCATTCATTTCAGCTTGTGCAATTTTTACAACATGCACACTCTCCTTTACCTTTCTCCTAGTGCTAACTGTCCTTGTTAAATCCCTCCTAACTTGTGGACATAATGCAAGAAATTGAGGCCATGAGATATTAGGACCCTTACCTCTCATGTCTTCCAACAAGTTGTACGGAGCCATACCATGTCCAAGAGGGAAGTCTTGGAGGTTGATACGACGTTGAGTCCTCTTGGTTTCCTTGGTCTCTTTTGCCTTCTTTTCTCGTCCATGATATTTTTGTGACGTGACTCCTTCTTTCTCCTTACCTTTTCCACGGCCACGCTTAATGTCGTTTTCTTCCATGTCCACCTCATTGGAATTTGTCACGTCTACCACATGCACATTTGGGTCTGGCAAAGGTTGAACTCCTTCCACTCCTCGTGCAGGTGGTCTTGCTCCATTTGGCCTTTGTAGAATCCGTGGTTGTTGACTAGTTCCTTCACCTGCATTCATCATTGGGTAATTCAAGTTAGGTCTCCCTGGCTCCCCAAGGGCCAAGGACAATTATACATCCCATGTCCAGACTCTCCGCAATTCCAACATTGCAAGGCTCTCCTAGGTCGTGGATCTCGCTCTTCAGACTTCTTTGCTTGTCCCTTTAAACCTACAGCTTGTGCAAGGTGGATTGACAAGTTGCTTAAGGATTTAAATTTTCAATTACCTCCGCTGTTACCTCAGGAATCTCTCTAGATGTTGATGCTTGCAATTTTCTCTTAGGTCTAGGACCCTCTACCTCTCATCTTAGACACTTGAGTTTCCTATACTTCTCAACAGCCCTAGTTTCAATTGCGTCAAAGGTAGCAGGTGCACCCGCCTCAACTTTTATCTTGAGTGTGGGAAAGAGACCGGCTATGAACCTCTCCTTCCTTAGGAACTCTGCACCATCACCAGGGTTGACAACATTTCTCACCCATACAGCCCAAAGACGTAGAAACTCTTGTTTATACATGTAGTAGTCATCTAAGTCTTTTTGTTTGTGAGAAACAATATCTTGCCATAGCTTTTGAGTGTTTTGGGGATCAAAGAAGTATCTCTTGAAATGATTCACAACTTCCGTGTAATTCCCTTTAACTTCCTCAGGCAAAGAGTCAAACCAAGTGCTAGCATCTTTCCTAAGGACCACCTCAAACATTTCTACACGTTCTTGATCAGTTACTATCCTCTTGATACGGCAAGACATCTTGAAATTTGCTAAAAATAATTATGCATCCTCTCCATGCTCTCCAAAGAAAAGAGGATATCCGGACATTTGACATTGGGCCTCCATTGAATCAATTTCAAAGTGACTTACTTTTTTTTTTCTTAAAAAGATCTACACAATAATGTTTTCTAAATGGCAATCTGTTCTACAACAAAATAAAAATATGCACATCAAATGACCTATGATAATCAACAAGAGGCAGGATGACAAGGTTTGGTGATGCAAAAATTTATCCTACTCTTTGGGCACCAAACATGAACACCACACGTTGTTGAAAATGGATCTTTCTACTAATTGCAACATTTATTCTAATGTGTGGAGTGAAATGAAAGGGGAAAACCTCTATTCCTGGGCCATTATCCATTGTCTATGCATGACCTAATGCTTAAAACAAAAAAAATATAGACGTCTAAACTAAGGTCCTATCTAATGAGAGGCAAAATAAAAGGATTTACTAAAGAGTTTATCTCGGCCAACCTAAGAGGGCCCAAAATTTTACGAATTACTCGTTGAAATTGTAATTTTGTGCTTACATGATATACACATTTTGCCTTGCAATGGAAACAAACGGGTCATACAATTTTTTATGATTCATGCATGCTACTTGATTACTCTAAAGGATGAGTATTCACAACACATACACAAGCCCTCCTTAGTGGGGGCACCAAAATTGAAGGCCGTCCTGGGGCGGGCAACAAGAGAGGCGACCTCTAAACACCCCTCAAGGCTCCCTTGCTGCTCAATTGGGGCTGGGGCAACCACAAGCACAACACAACAACAAAACCACAGCCAAACCCAAACAAGATAGGGGCACCACCTAGTTATGATATGCGAACTAGGATGCAAAAGATATTTTGTCACAACCAAGAAGATGCGCCACAAAACACACACAAGCAACCTCACAACAAGACACACACAAAATGGACCAAAGAGAGCTAGAGCAAAGGGAAGAGAGAGAGGAAGGGATCTCGCGTAACACCTTATTTGTGACCTGCAAACGGAGATGGTCTGTTATGATGCTATCGTTGAGCTTGTATGAAACTAACTCAATGCTTGGTGAATGCTAAACATTGCCACAACACACACATTGTCTTAGGGTGTGGGAGACCTCTCACCACAATACCCTCTTACAATGGACACAAAGTTGACAATGAAAACACACTAAAACACTTTTTAAAACAAGATCAACCCATAGAAACTCAAAATACACAAGTCACCTTGAATTCAACAAACCGTATTGCACAAATGGAAGGACGAAGATTTGAACGTTGGATCACGCCTTTGATGCACAAAACCTCAATTTATTGATGATGGAGGAGCATATACAATAGTGGTTTTGAGATTTTTGAACTCGTGCTCTCTCACTTGCAATGTGTAGCTTGAAAGCTTCTCTCACACCAAAAGTGAAGCTCACAAAGTGGTTGCTACGCCTAAGTCTCTCCTCACGCATAGAATGTTGGGGTGCTATGTGAGATATTGGAAGTTGTTTTACAAGAAGGAGAGGGGCCTATTTATAGGTTGGAGACCCTCATTAAGATTATTTGGAAATCCTAATTTACAAAGTAACAAATCAGTATTATGATTTTTCTGAATATCAAAACATTACAAGCCTTCTTTGTCTGCTTGAGTCATGGATGTGGACTCAAAAGAGAGCATTATTGATGGTAGATAAGGTGAAAGTAGAGTTTTAAGGAATGAGAGAGAGAGAGAGAGAGAGTTACTATGCACATGTCTTGAGGTGAGGTGTCTTTTATGGTTAGATCAATGGCTATTTTGTGTTAGTATGTTAGTGGTTAGTGCTAGTAATCACTAAAAAGTTAACGTTATATTTACAATGGGTAGAATGAGGTGGATGGTTGAAGTAAGATGGTTGAATGAAGTGAGAAAATCATTGCGATGGTGAAGCTTGAAGAAGGACTTACTATTGTAGGTTCTCAAAATGACTATCGATCATCTTCTTCTTCTTCTCTTCTTTACGCCACCGCCGCCAAGGTTGATTACCGCGATGAAAATGGCAATTCGGTTGAGGAGATATCTCAATTTTCAGAGGTTAAGCATGGTTTACATGCTGAATTTTATGTATATAGAGAAGGGATAAGATGGAATTGTACTTTAGAAGTAATAGAGAGAGGCATAGAGATGGTGTATGTACATGTAGAGCTCATATGAGAGCTATGGAAGTAAGAGGGGAGGTTAATGGTGAAGAAGGTGAGAGAAACCATGGAAGGTGCAGGTTTGAGTGAGAGATTGAGAGGAATGAGTGTGTGTGTGTGTGTAGAATTGTGGAAAGAGGTGAGAGAAGACTATGGGTTACTTGTGAGAAAAGTGGGCAGACTGGGGTCCACTCAAAAAATCCTAGCTCACCGGTGGTTGCTCCAAAAATTTTTGAGGTGATTATTCAGCTCTTGCTACATATTTTTTCTTTTGACCACCGCTTCAAATTCAGAGTGGAGTTGGATATAAAAAATCACACCAAAATACATGTTTTTCTTCAAAAAAAAGTCTTCAGTGGCCCCCCTTTTGTTAAATTTGCATATGGCTCCAAAGGTGAGCTCCTCCTTGCATTAGAGCATGACCTAATTGATTCTTAGGGGTTTGAAAATATGTATGATTGTGAATTATGCATAAATATAATATATGGATATGATGGAAAAAAACAGGGTAGTAAATATAAACAATTTATGGAATTTAGAATAGTGTCAGCTATATATAAATATAAAATAGAAAAAAGAGATATATGAAAATATAAGGAATCAAATGAGGGGACCCTCATTTGTTTCTATTGAAGTATATTTATTTACAAGAGATAAGAAAAAATACCTCTAGGAAATAGAAATTTAGTGAAAGGCAATGACTGATGATGAAAGGTATTTTTGAGGTTTTTCCTTGGAGTGGATTCACACCAAAAATAAGAGAAGCTTGCATGAAAATATCTATATAGAATACATAGGTAAGAAATATTATGGTAATGGTGAGTCAATGTACATAGCATACATAGGAAAATAACGCACACATAAGTAGAAATATTTAAATAAATACCAAAATAATTATGAAAATTCTTTATATTTAGGCCCTATATACAATGAAATATTTGCACACAAATGGGTCATAATATTTTTTATTTTATTTTTTTGGCTCAGCTAGCCCAGGGACTAGTTGGCTGAGGGTTTTAAGAAGATATGGGGAAAGTCCTCTAACTACACACGCCTATGTACAATGAAAAGGTAAGAATAGCCACAGTGTTTAGGTGATTTTGGTAGGGTGAGGTAACTCACTATGGCAATTACGGAGAGCCGAAAAACTGCTATCACTAGCATAGATATGGTGAGGCTTGATAGTTGACCGACATTTTGGCGCCATTGCCGGGGACGAGGCAACCTAGACTAGAGAAAATCCCCAAAGCATTTACTTGAATCTCCATTACTTCCTCTAGTTTTGGCTAGAGCACCACATTTTTTGACTTTATCACGATGAGAGTTGCTTGAGAGTAGAGATACTCGGTAAGGACCTTGTGAGCTTTAGTTTAGTAGGACTGATTAGGTGGAGGGTCCTTGAGACAAGCTAGTGGTCGGTAAGGACATCACCTAAGTAGAGAGTAGGGATTTTAGACTAAAGGTTGAACTTTTTACTTTCAGTACTCTTTGTTCATGTTTAGTAGGAGTAGGGTAAGTAAAAAACCATGAGGATTGCATTTGATTTGAGATGCATTAAAGAAAACCAAAAAATTTGTCAAATCTATCTTAGGCACTCCTAAGATAGATTGGGGGTTTTTGAGACTGAAACTGAGAAATTGAACTTGCAAGGTGGTAGAAAACTTGAGTATACTACTCCCTTTGATTTTGGAAACATTTGGATCAATAGAACACTTGGTTAATCCCAAAACTGGAAAAAAACGCAGACTTCAAAGAAAATAAACATGGAAAAATCAAAGCATGCTAAAACTTGAAGCCAGGGTGTGGATAAATCCTAAAAATTGTGGGAAAATCAATCTGTGAAAAAAAAAATGAACAATGTCAAAACCTGGTAGAGTTTTATCTTGGGCATGCCAAAGGTAGAAATCTCTCCAAGTTGGGTATTTTGTCAAAATTTCAACCCACAGGGTCTACTTAGCCCATAATACAACTCCTAAGCAAGTTTCATCAAATTTGGAGTTGTGCAAGGATAAAAACACTAGTAAAACTGAAAAACCATGCTACAGGATCAAAAACAGTGATAAAACGTTGGTGAATGATCCAAACCTTGTGAAACTCATTGTACAAGCTTGAAATCACATGTAGAAAGAGCAAGAGACAAGGAGCACAATGCATTCTTGGAATTGACTTTGGATTACCAAATAGAGAGAACAATGAGCTATAAGTCATAGTTGAGTAGCCGCTTACAGTCATAAACCCTAAAGCTCTTCAAAAATGCAAAGATAAGGTATCTGTTCAAACTAAGGTGTTTGAGCTTTATATCTAGGGCTTTTCAAAATGGCCAACGACTGGCTCACATGGATTTTGGCTCATGAAAAAATATTACAACTCACAGTGTACAGCTTCCATATGCAAATTTCATACTCTTTTTCCAAGGCTTCTCGGAGAAAGTAGGATAAATTATATAAAAAATGGGGCTTGGACAAGGTGTGGTTGACTAGGAGAGTGCCCGTCAGCTGCATACTGGCCAAACAATGTTCTAATGCTCATCTCCTTCTTTCTTTAGGTCAGATATCTTATCATACTTCTGGATGCCCCTATCATAAGGAGCTTGAAATTCCTTCAAAGCATCATCTAAAAGATTCTTAAGCTCCATGTCCTCCTGTTCTAGTTGTCTCATTGCATGACATGAGGGATATATTTTGAAACCCTTGTTGTATGTGGCATGGAGACCCTACAAAGCTTCATCCAAAAAAATACATAAGATCATTTTCAATGGGACCCTTTCGAGAGCATATCCCATGCTGTAGTGGATCCTCATCACATGTGACATGCATATAGGCCATATTCCTTTCAGACTTTTTCTCAACCATCACACCTTCTTTTAGCGTTCAATTCTTTTTCCAAGTCATCATCATAATCCTTCCACTCATCGGTAGTGAGTGGCTACATATCAACTTGCACCCCCTCCAAACAAGAGCCTATGGCTCTGAAATACATCTCATCCACCAATCCACAAGCATATGTATCACATCAAAGAGTATTATCTTCATTTGGAGCTTTGTAAACCTCTTTGAAGAATGAACCAAACTTCAAATCACAATATTCTATGTCATCCTCGGTCATACTATTTTGCATGTTAACATATCCTTGGCTACGTTCATGTTGTACCGCATGCTTTATAACATCTTTGTCATCCTTTTCTTCACAATAGGAGAGTTTTTGCATAAGCAATCCATCAAAAGCACTATAAGCATCACAAATAGCAATCCAAGTCAATGAACCACCGTTAGAAATTTAGCTCTTGCATATTGATCACCATCCATAGTATCTTCAACCACATGTCTATGTGCAAACTCCATAGTATCACACAAGGAAGCACAATGCTCATGTGTCAAAACTGAAACACCAAATTTTGCATAAACAGCTCTGACTATATCCTCATCTTTTTCATGTAACAATGTTTTGTCCTCCTGGTGAAGGCACTCATCTATTATAGCTTCCAACTTTTCACGGATTTGATTGCAATCCCTTGTATACCATGGTACTTGTATCAATTTGATATTTCCAACATCCTTTACAACATTTACCTTTGTAGAAGCAATGCACTCTATTTCCCATTCCATAAAGCCCAAGGTTTCTTGTGTAAAAGCATTTGAAAAAGCATTCCAATTGTCTCCACATTCCTTTGCAATCTCTTGGACTTGGTCATAAAACTAGAATGTCACGACCATTGATCTTTCTGGAACCCCTTGATTTCATGTCCATGGCATAGCACTCAAGATAGCCTCTTGGATCATAACCCATAAAGATATTACATTTTTCATACACTGCATTTAATGTCATTTGTGTTGCTGCTTCCATTTGCTTTGCTTGTGTTATTTGCCATGTGTCTTGTATGATCACCTTATATTTGATATACCTTGCTAGAACCTTACCATGTACATTTGATTTTCCCTCATCATGAACCCTTCACCCCAGTTGATTTCACGTCGGGTTCACCAAAAAGTGTGCAGTCTAGCTGGAAAGGTGCAAAACCTTTGGTTGTGAGAGTTCGTGATGAAAGTCACAAACACTTTGCAAAAAAGTGTGTATGGAAGTCAACAACACTCTTCCTAAACATGGCTTAAAGTCTAAGAGAATTTGTGACAAAAAAGTCACAAACCCTCTTTTCTATTGTGCTTGGAATCTGCTTGTTTTTGCGAGCGAGTTTGTGATGAAAGGATCACAATTCGCAACCAATTTTACTTAAAATAGAAATTAAAAACACCAAATTTTCAAACACAAAACCTCAAAACCCCATTCAAAACCCAAACCTCTTTCATGGAATCTTGTAGCCTCGCCCACAATTGCATAGTAGTAACTTCACATTGTTGAAAGGAAATCATGAGCTTGCACCTTCATGACAACCATTTTATGATTTTGCAGAGATTTAAGAGCTCCCATATTGAATCCAACACACCATTTTGATGAAGGGAAACCGTAATTCACTCCTTCACAAGCTCATAAACAAGATAGAGGAGAGGCGGGACTGCACTACGCACTCATAGAGCAACCATGAAGTGAATTACATACAAGGGGGAAACTGCTGGTTTTTTCCACAAGAAGCAGCCCTCCCTCTCTTACCCACATCCAAAAGTGCTAATGTGTCATGTTTTGGGCGTTTTATCCATTTTTGACCAAAACTAGGTCATTTGAGCTCATTTTTGACCCAGAAAAGACCATTTTTTATGTGAAAATCCCAAACAGAGTCGAAATAAACCCTAAATTTTTGGGATCACTCATAAGCATAAAAAGCATAGGTATGAATCAGTTTTCATTACTTATTTATTTTGAGTCACTTTCCATGCAATTTTACAACAATCACACCCGTTAGCTGCTGATTTCGACAGTTTTTACCTACATCAATCTTTGTAGGCGAGATGAGTGTGCCACCATGAAATGCTTGGAATATGTACATTATAAAACCAAATTAGTTTTTTTATAAAGTGAGGAAATCATGCAACAATGCCACATCCAAGGCCACGACTCTCCAGATAGATGTGTACATGGCAACAATCACAATAGCCGCTTTTGTGCAATATTGCTTTTACTCCCATGCATCGAGAAGTGTCAAAAGTTAGGTGAATGTTTTTATTCCACATTGTGTACGTGCCACAACATGACAAATTATTTATTTATAGATTGATCAATGCTAAAAAATTATTACAAAATGTTCGCATGGACATAAAGTGGCCATAGCTCATAAAGAGCTCTTTAGTAATACAATATCAATAAACATGTTATCCTTTTGCAGTTTCCATTGATCGCAGTTGTAGTTAATAAATATTTTTCCATTTTCATTACACATGCACCTTTCACCATTAGGCATGAAGATTGCACTTTCAACAACATAGAGGACAGCAAAGATCAAAGAAACTCAAGCACAACAAAGATCAAGAAACTCAATCACAACATCGACACATAAATGAAGATGAAAGAAACAAAATGACGAATGACATGAAGATCAACATGAAGATGATAACATCAACAACGACACATGACAATAACATGAAGAGGAATTTTTGAAGAGGACACATATGAAGACCTCTTCACACATGAATGAATGAATGAAATTTGTATTACCTTAGGGACTACCTTGTGAGCTTAGAATGAGTACTATTGAACCATGGGTATGAATCCGCTTAGAATCTCCACAATGTATCTAATTGAGAACCGTGAAGTGTGAAATCCGGTGAGAACCACCATGATAAATCATGTACTACACCTAGATGTATCGATAGAGCCTAGGAATACACTATGACATGACACATAAGAGCCTAGGAGTACACTATGACATACAACTAGAGCCAGTGAATACACTATGACATGACACATAAAAGCATGACATCTTTGTACAACATCCCAAGCTTAGCTTAACGGGGGGATTGTTAGGGTAAGCCCATGCTTGTGGCACCACATGGAAAGCCCCTGGACAACTAGGATGGATAGAATATCATTTTCACTTTTGAGTCTATCACTCGTGTCTATACTTTATCCTAATGCTCTTGCCCCTTGGCAAAGCCTAACCCTAATCCTAATCATTCTAACCCTAACCCTAATGCGATGGTTAAGCTAAGGCTCCTTCCACAATAGCTTGATGCTACACCATTGGTGATTAGGGAACATGCTCCCGCTACTAACCCCCAAAATCTAGAAGACATGGCATAGTAAATATTGCTCGATGCACTAAGAAGAGCAACCGTACACCACAAATCCAAAAGATGAAGCAGCCATAGAAATGGATAAAGAAGAACATCCGCCAAGGTATTAACTGCAGTGTGGGCTAAGGCACACCATCCAAAGCCACAAGAATGGGCAAGGAAAACAAGGACTAGAAGACACCATGCATGGCACTTCACTGAATGGAGCACTAATAGGTGATTGAAGATAATAATTTGAAATCCCCCTCTAAAAGAAAAGTATCCTAAAAAACATGCCATGAGTTAACAACTGACTCAACTCGATGTCAAAATAGAGCAAACATTGTCACTGAAATCTCCAAAGCCTAAGCTAAGAGCTCCCCCCAAGATAGGAAGCCCCCTTCTCGCTCAATTCTAGGAAAAGAGAATAAGTAGTACCAGAAAGAAATATGAGACAACCTGGAGTAACCTGCTTCCTTTGTAACTGAATAGCAAAACCTGAATCTTAGGAGAGAATCACACCATCGGTAAACTGAAATTGCTAAGAATAGGAAGACTTGAAAGGTTGTCACATGAGGATCATGTTTGCTAAAGAATTCGTCGAGGCCCAAGAGAACATAGCTTCTCGATCAAATGTCTGCCTCTACCTCTGCCTCTGCATCTGCCAAGATCAAACCTGTAGGTACAATCCAATACAATATGCCAAATTACATACATACCCGGAAGAGCACATATACTCCCTAACTTGCTTGCTTAAAATCTTCAACAATATTGTCCTTTCCACTTGTGCTAAAGAGAATATACCCACAACTGAACTACACAATCAATATCCAATACACAACATGACACCAATACTCAAGAGAAGAGTAAAGGAACCGCCTGGGGAAATTGCAACATGCCCACAAAGATCGGAATGGGCTGCCCAAAAGTCAGAGCTCTCCAATGGGATGTATGGAAGAAGCATTGAAATTTTTCTTACTGTGGGAGTAGAAACTAGATGTCCCCACAAATTGTTGACACTATGTGAAAACGTGTCATCCAAAGGTTCTCAACAAATATGGAGTCGAACATCAAGACTACTGCTCATAGAAGGTTGCAAACCTATCCCAAAAACTAGTGATGACAAGCTCATAAGGGATCGTAAACTAGTCCCACAACTAGTAGTGATAAGCTCACAAGGGATTGTAAACCTGTTTCACAACTCATACTAACAAGCTCACGAAAGGGCAAAGGAATGACCAGATCTAAAGGGCCACACTACATCGGGGAAGGAGAGAACATGGATATAGGAGAAGTCCACACTCCAACAAAACCTCCTCTTACTATTTTCATTGTCAGCTGCCACCACATGCTCCACCTCGGAACTTCATCCAAGGAAGTCGAATGATTAAACAAAAAGTGGTTCTAGAGATAGAAGTATACTCCTCTGTCTATCAAAGCCAACTCCAACACATGCACTAAAAACGTGCACCTAAACTATTGCATACCAGATGACTAAAGTTGGAAGTGAAACTTCCATCCTTGGATGGAAAAGAAAATCAAAGTATCCTTTTCTTCAAGATCGAATGAGATCCCTCTCTCTCATCCAAAATCTAAAGCATGGTACATAAGTACAATTGAATCTGCAACCTACTACCCATTGGATAGAGGTAGCTCCATAGACAATTCCAAGAAAGATGTGCATTTGCAAAAGGCACATCAAATCTGCCAATCCATCTCCTCAAAGAAAACATAGCCATAGAAACCTACTCGAGAAGTGATGAAGAAGAACCTACTATTGTCCAAACACTAAAAAAAAAAAAAAGAAGAAGCTGGAAATGAATAGCACCCCTCTAGATCCAACAACTGCATGCATGCTCCCTTGCGGGAAGTCACAACAACATGACTCCATATGGGAAACCAAATCAATCCAGCACTGCTACATATCCTGGAACCTCCATCCGGTTCCCCTTGATGAAGAGAGGCTGGGATAAACAAGGGTAAAATCTGGGGAATTCATAGACAAGGGTCCAAGGCCTCCACATACCCAAATCAGCCCCAAAATGGAGGAAAAAATATCAAGCTTCTTCTCTCTCAATCAAGTCTAAAATGGCACCAGATTAGGCGAATCCGAGCATCCAAGGTGATCATGTCATTGAGGGCTCTGATACCATGTCAACGATAGAAATGGAAGATGCAATGAAGACAAGAACTGGCTTGTGATCCTGTGGACACCTCGACTCTGATAATGCCACATACAAGAACAAGGCACCTATGGAGAAGAGAGATCATTGAGAGAGAGAGAGAGAGAGAGAGAGAGAGAGAGAGAGAGAGAGAGAGAGAGAGAGAGAGAGAGAGAGAGAGAGAGAGAGAGAGATGGGAAAGGCTCTCCATACTAATAAAAATCTGCTCATATACGTGACCAAGGGTGGTCTGGCATAAAACTGACATACCCAATGGATAGGCCCGAGGTACACACAATTGCGGCTGCTACCGACACTGCCAACTGCTCTTGTACCACAAGACCACTGTCTGACCACAACATAGGATCCAACCCCAACACTGATCCACCTCATCACATCAAGGAAGAACTAGAGAGAGAGAGAGAGAGAGAGAGAGAGAGAGAGAGAGAGAGAGAGAGAGAGAGAGAGAGAGAGAGAGAGAGAGAGAGAGAGAGAGAGAGAGAGAGAGAGAGAGAGAACTGAATCTCTGCTCTCCTAAGGCAACACACAATGATCGTGCTCTACCTCTGACTGAGATGCCCACATGATGGGTTGTCCAGAGGGGATTTCTCAAATGGGAATATCTATTGCCCATCCCTCCTAGCAAAAGACTGTCTCAACACCATGTTCGTCATCACCTGCAAACCTTGCCATGGTTGCCTCACCAAAAACATTGGGCCCCGCTAGGCAAAAATACTAAGGATGCTTGCTGTGAAAAACACTAGGAATGCTAGCTGTTGGTCTCCACATACTGCCCACTAGGGGGAGGGCACCCATCTATTGGGGCTGAACTACAATGCTAAAGAGGTGACCCTCGTTGCTCCGTATATAGGTAAATCCCCTACATGTCCGACCGAGTCCTCCAGCCCATGACCCAATAAATAGGAGGCTGAATATGAGGAAAAGGGGTTTCCCAACTTGCTGGCCACGGAACCAAGCCAAAAACCGAGCGAGCTAAACATGGCAAAACACAACCTGACATGAGAAAACAACCTCACACTGGCCAAGCATAGCCACAAAACAGGCCTCACTCCCTAACACCTGTCCTTGAGAGAAATTGGGACTAATTGGACAAATCTAGAGAGATGCTTGAACTCCAACACCAACCACATACCAAGTGGTTGGTTGGTGTTGTCATTTGGCTTGATGAATATGTTTTGCATGTTGGGAAAGAGATCCTTGGGGATTGTAATGTGATGCTCTTGTGGATATGTATGACAACCGTGGCATACAACCGTGGCCATGCTCTTTGCAAGGTGCAAAGTAATTTTCTTGTGCATGGGATATGAAGCATCTGCAAAATGGGTTAAATCATTCCAAATGAAGTGACTTATATGCATAATCTCAAATTGTGTACTATCACTAGAGCTCCTAAGAAGGGAAATATTTTCACCGATGTCCTAGAGAGGCACTCTTCTTGGAACATTCTCTATTACAATGCTCAAAACAGAAAGTGTCAACTCAAGCTATCAAGGTTTGACAAATTATGGAGGGATGATCACACAGGGCAAGCAAAGAAAGAGTGAAAGTCAAAGCTTGCAAATGAAGGGATTGATGGAGCATATGACTCTCTCCCATAGAGGCATTCATAATGAGAAAATATGAAGGAAAAATCCAGTACTTGTATGTAAGTGGAAGGCAAGGGGATAGCAGTGAGTATGCAACATGAAACTTTCATCCTTATGTCAACCTCATCATTGGAAGCAAAACCATTTAGACACCCATTGTTTCAAAGATTCTCAATCCAGAATGGAACTAAGCTTTTGCATTTGGCAAATGATGTTTTGCAATTGTGGTGCTCTTCCTCAAGTGCACTAAAGCGGTATGCTGAGACGCGATCCATGAGCAATTGTTACCAAACCACTCTGCAATAGGATCATCTTCACGCCACCATTTTTGTAAACTTGAAGTTAATAAATTCTTCCCCATGCATTTTAAATTAAAAAAAACAACTCTCCAACACTGGAGGAGAAGCATGCCATTGTTCTTCAACACTGGAGGAGAATACAAGTAAACGGGAGAAGCGTATTTTCCATGCGGTTTATGATAACTGGATGAGGAGGATGCCAACTCACTGCCCTATTGGCATGTGGTATGTTTGTTTTATTGGGGGCCACAAGCATGTCGTGCACATAATGCATTTGTCATGATATTTGACCTCTGCAAAGTCTTATCACTCTTAACTTTTCTTACGAGGCTTGGACATTCATTATATTTAATATAAATGTCCAGATAAACTCACAAAGAAAATCGTTGTCTTTATTCACTATTACTTGACTAATTATACCACTTGCATTTCATGAAAACTGCTAATTGAAATGAAGAATTTGCCATTAGCACTCACTTTGATGTATAGGAGACGACTAGACTCGAAGTTGTTGCGTTTTGTAGAGAGTGAGAGATTAAACTGTAATTTGCAGAATGCTCATTGCAGCGCAAAATGGTCGCCACCAAAGGCATAAATCGCAAGGAGTTGTGCTTGTATTACAGCAGCTTCGCTAGAGAGAGAGCAGGGCTTGTGGATCCAGGATGATGACGATGGTGGATTTGAGTTGTTTTGCAGATGAGAAATTCAATCCCAAGGCCTGGGTGAATGAGGCATGTAGGTCACGCCATCCGGAGGATCCCATTGACAACCATCTCTCTGACCTAGAGACCAAGCTCCAGCTTATCTCTGAAAATATTGCATCTTCCCTCGAAGAACAGAGCTCTTCTTCCCTTCTTAAGGTACCCCGTGCTTCCCGAGAGATTATAAGACTGAGGGATGATGCTGCTTCGCTTCGTTCTACGGTCTCTAGCATCCTCACCAAACTCAAACAGGTGCTTTCAACTGTGCTCTTGGCTAAAAGCTGTATTGTAGATAAATTTTGAATCCGTGCAAATGAAAAGCTCAGATTGGTTTGGTTCCCTCACCACAATAGTTTCATGTGTGTGTGTATGTGCGCATGCGTGCGGATGTATTTCAGTGCCATAGTCCAAGCACATCACTGGCTTAAATTATTCTAGCAACTTCAAGATTCTAGAGAAAGAGTCGAGCTCTTGCTTAGGAAGGGGAGTTTCATTAGGAAGGGGAGTTTCAGGGAGGTGTTTGCATGGTGCTGCACGAATGTGTGTGCCATCTAGTGCAAGAACTGGAGTTGCGTATAATGTAGCTTTTTTGTGAAAGGTCTTGTCAGACGATTATGATGTTAGTGACAGTTGGATCCAACCTCTCTCAAGAACATGTTTTAGTGAGTGAGGACTGTTTTGTGGCTGTGCCTGGCCGCGTGTCTGAGGTAGACATCACCTTCCTCGGCCTAATTTGGCATGAACATGCCGTAGTATCACGTGTGCTCTGACTGTGTGTGCTACGTGGACATGCTAAAGCAATTTTTAGAGCCAAATAATGTCTATGGAACTTCAGGGTCACTGCTCTGGAATTTTTGTGAATGTGTTTACAGGACTTGCAAACTGAGTCCATTAGGTTAGGTTTTTGTTAGTTCTAACTCTCTTTGCATAAACGTTTGTACAAAATGTTTGGCGGGTGTTATCACAATTTGGTGGGCATCCCAAAGCACTATCATGTAGATTGGGATAGGGTCACGTCATCCCCAAGGTTTCGCATGAAACAATGATCCATTAAGCGAGTTTATACCCTAAAACTATGTTTGCGCATTGCAAAATGTTACTAACTCAAAAGTGGGAATGCCGACATCGAGGCAATGAAGGGTCACTTCTTCTAGTATATAAGCAACCCTTGGCTAAACCTAGGGCTTGGTGCCGCATCTTTGCGACTCAGTGGAGGTGCCCATCTTCTGCCATGTATCACCATCATCTTCCTCAACTCTTGCTCATCTGATGGCAAATTTGGAAGACAGTTAAAAAACAAATCATTTGAAATGATTTATTAATTAAATTATCCAAGCCAAGTTTCTGGGTGAAACCGTCACACATCTGCCAACCCGGGAATCCAATTGACGTGGTGAATGGCTCGTTGGATTCCTCTAACGTAAAACTACATGCACATCATGCCAAATGTCCATCATAGTGTAACAACATCTGCCAAACGCTTGTACAATCCATTTATGCAAGATGGTTCCAAAACTAGAAAACCTAATCTAATGGACTTGTCCAGACATGTAGGTTCTGCGAACGGGCTCACAAAATTGCCGGTACTAATCCTCCTACGATTCTAGATACTCCTATCTAGGGATAGATGCAAAATTGGCTCTGAAATTCGATGAAGCATGTCCACGTGGCGCACAAAGCCATTTGCACGTGACAACCCAGCATACATATTTAAAGGCCTTGGCCTACCAAAAGCATCTCACATAAAAAGCATTAAGTCTGAAAGCATCGAATCCAAAAGAAAATGCCCAAAGGGCTGTTCGTACAGTGCTGCCACGTCATCATCCGTTTTATGCAGGTTGCGTGTGTGTTTTGCTTTATTTTGAGGTTTTATGCCCCTCCGCAAGGGTTCTGTAAGTTGGTTGGGTTAGGATTTTTTATCCTAACCCATTTTGTCTTTTAGGCCTCTTGGCCGATCTTCGGTAAGTTGGGAGATCTTCTTCTTCTTCTTCTAGGGTTTAGGTCCCTCAGCCTGGATCTATTCCATTGGTTGGAACTTGGTGGTGCCGCGTCACAGACTTGTCACAAGGCTTTCTATATAGGTACACCAAAAACGTTATCCTACCTCGAGCAAAAACCCCACGATCCAAAAATATGGCCTAAATGCTAAAAAATTTGTAAAAGTCACTTTAGTGACATACTACCCACATTTTTAGCAGGGCAAAATGCTAGAAACTAAGACTTTCACCCCGAGAAACCCTAGAAACAGGGGTTCCACCTCATGCCAGCCTACCGGGTGCGCATGGTTGAAAATTGCAGGTATGAGCAACGGGCTTATGGATCTATGCTATGATTGCAAATGGCTGCAATAACACTGAAAATTTCAGCTGATGAGAGAAGTTGAATACACGATAGCAATGGCGGTCAACGTTAGATTCAGCCCTAGCGTTTCTACAGATCCAGCCCTAGCGTTTTACAACATCAGCCGTTGGCGTTTTCCCGCATCATCGTGAGCCTCCTCCGTGCGGATCATCCCTTGCAGCCAACGTTTTCAGTTTTTGGCCAATTTCGTCGCTGGAGATGGCTTGGATCTGTTGATGCTATTCTCCCTATCGCAGCCCGATACTTCGGCAACCCATTGAGCCTCTCCTTTGTCAAAGTCGACGATGTGGAAGCGTAGAGACCAAGGGGAGAAAGCATGAGAGAGATGATGATGATGATGTATTTACGTCCTTGGGGGGGCCAGAATGACCCATGTGACCCAAAATCTCATATATGAGACTCCCCCCTTCCCATGTGAAGGAGGGGGCGTGAGATAGTAGCTGGATACTCCCTTCGGGAAGGCTACTCGATGAAAAAGACTATGTTGTGCGTTACACAGCCGTTGAGGGAAAAGGTTATGACTGATTGCCACTGTCCACCTTTTATGGGTCACCGCAGCATTGCTACCACCATGAAAGGGGTAGAGAGAGATTTCTTTTGGCGAAGACTGAAGAAGGATGTGGAAGAGTTTGTGCGCAGTTGCTTGGTATGCCAGAAGGTCAAGTTTGACAGGCATAAGGCACAGGGATTGTTACAGCCTTTACCCATACCCACCCGCCCCTGGGAAAATATTGAAATGGATTTCATTTTTTTTGATCTCCCGAGAATACAGAATGATCACGATGATTTTCCGATTACATGGCACGTCTGAGACGATTCTCTCCGACATAGACCCCAGATTTATGAGTTTGTTTTAGAAGGCAATTTGGGAGAACATTCGCACGCGGTTGCAGTTCTCGTCATCGTTCCACTTGCAGACTGACGGGCAATCTGAGATTGCCAATTCAGTGATTTTAGATTTATTGAAGTCTTGTATCTCGCATCAGAAGACTCAACGGGAAAAGAACTTACCTTTGGTGGAATTTGCCTACAATAACACGATACAGTCTTCGACGGGGAAGACGCCATATGAGATTGTTGAAACTGCTGCGAAGGTTCCATCCTTCCTGAGCACGAAAGATTAGATATTTGAAGCGGATGAATATTCGCGAGATTTGGATACGGCTTTTGCCAAGGTTCGCGAGACTTTGCAGGAGTCTCAAGAACGAGAGAAAAAGGCAGCGGATCGCCATCGTCGCGACTTGAAACTGAAGGAGGATGATTGGGTGCTCTTACTTTTGAGAAGGCACGCCTAAGAAAGAAACAGGGAAAGGAGAGGCTTTTTCCAAAGCTTAGTATGTGATACTACGGACCTTTCCAGATTACTGACAAGATAAATGATGTCTCCTTCCGATTGGAACTGCCAGATACTTGGAGGATTCATAATGCATTGCATGTGAGTCTCTTGAACCCTGTTAAGGGTGATGTGCCTGATGATGGGGAGCCTGATGAGCAACCCGAAGTGGAAGAAAACGAGGAGATCCTTGTTGCTGAACAGATTTTGGCACATAAGGATACGAAGAATAAGGGTAAAGTCCGAAGGCGGTTCTTGGTTAAGTTCAAGAATTTTCCTGCATTTGATGCGAAGTGGATGGAGGAGGAGGACCTAGCAGATACTCCTCGGATTGTGAAACTTTACCTCGATGTTTTGGTTTAGCATAGTCTACTCCAAACAGAACCCAGAAACTCAGCTTGGCCGAAGATCTGGTGCAGTGGGATGCACAAGAGGGGAGTTACTCCGCTCCTTTGTCAACAGATGCCTCAATTTTGATACTAAAGTCACTGATGTCTCTTTGAGCTTCAGGGATACTGAGAGCTGAGAGTATTCTGCTGGATGACTTTATGAAATGGAATTCCTGATTATGATACTGATTTGTTCTTGACTTCTTGTGAGTGCAGGAACTGATAGACGAAATGACTGCAGCATTTTGGTCTACTTGATCTCGAATAGACATGGTTGCAATAGGGGTTAGTCAATCGGACATCGATGAGGTCCCGATTGGACCTAGATGTGATTGCTAGCTACATTGCCGATAAATCATGGTCTAAGATCCGAATGAATGTTGAATGTCATGTGATGATGTCCTGTGATGTCTGGTGATGTCCTGTGATGTCGTGTGATGTGACTGTCGATTTTGTACATGTGCTAGATGTGGGTTCCTAGTACGTAGGTACTAAAAGTCAGTGTCTGCTAAGACGGTTTATGGCTTTTGTCGGTTTTGCAGGCGTAATCGCGGTCGATTACAATGCTTTCAAGAGGGGGGTATGTCACAAAGTGATGACGTGGCGGACAACAGAAACCCTAATTTCTGCCAGAAACCCTAAAATTCCTGCAAACCCTAATTTTTGCCAAAACCCTAAATTCCGGAAATCGCGGAGGCGGATTATTAAAAAAAAATTTATTATTATTATTTTTTTTTGAAAAATGATGAGCGACGCGAATTTTGCTTTTGCTTTTTTTTTATAAAAAAAAAGAGAAAAGACTCTCTAAGAGAGAGAGAGAGAACTGATGCTTTTGATTTTAAAAGCTTTTGGGGCTCTGCTTTTGGGCATCCCTTGTAACCTTTAAATTAGTGGTGAGGGGCCTCACTTCTCAGAGCATCTGGACGCAGAGTCTGAGAGTGAAACCCTAACCGCTCTCTTGTACTTTGATGATTGATTAATATAAAAAGAAATACCGAAAGGGGCGCCAGTCTTTGGGGCCAATATCTCTAGGCACGGAACTCCGCCGGGCCAGTGCAAATCTATTGTGATCTGTGAATTGTTTTGAAGTGGTTATTTGGTGCTGTCGCGGTTGATTCTTGACTTGGAGTGTCCAAGTTTGTGACAAGTAACCTTTAAAAAATGTGTGAACCTGGACAAAGTATAAAAATGTACAGAAAGGGGTTATTTAGGCCTTTAACCCAACACAAGAATCCCCATTCGTGAACTGTTGAAGACATCACGTGTCACCAGCGTGTGACTACTATCTATCCTTTTTGTTGATTTCTTTCTTATTATCTATTTACTTTCACTTTTTGGAAACACCCCTCGGGAAATCTAACTGCCCTGCATTGCATAGCTAGTGTGGAACTGTCCAGAGGGAGTCCAGGCCTGAGGGCAAGAGAGCACTAAGGTTGGACAAGGACTATGGTTAGCCAAGTGGGGTCATTGACTAGCCAAAGTGGAATCCTTTGCTACAGAGGCTACATTTCAGTTCTGGATGTGGCCGCAGTGTACAAAGAGGGTCGGATGACCTAGAAAGATACAATGGCAGCATCTCCTAAAATTTAGGGAACTGCTATTTTGGGACCTGAAAATGTCTTCGCGTCATTACGTGCAGTTTGACATGGGGATCATTTTGTTACTCTGTGGCCAAGTCAACAGAGGCTGCAGGTGAGATATTTTTAGACCCGAGGGTCTAAAGCGGGAAAATGCACAAATGAGTGACACTTGGCACTCTGAGGCCAGTTTACTACTTATAGAGAAGGCAAAAACGTGATTTATAGCTGGGAGGCTCATTTTGCAAGTCTCTGTCACAGGTTAAGAGCTATGGAGTGCTTGCTTTCCCTCTTATGCACAGTGCGGTGCCAGGAGTGATGCCCTGCACGCTACGCACTGCCCTCTCTCTCCCCTTTGGCAGTATGTTATGCCCCTCTAGTGGGCTCTTCATTTGACCAATGTACAGTTGTGTGGGTTCATGCGCGATTGCCGAGGCAAGAGCCTCTTGCACAGGTACTGGATTAGCTAGCGGCTAATCCCCCCGCAGGTACAGGTGAATTCGGAGAGGTTTCACGCCAGAAATCTCGTCCAATTCAAAGGGCAAGTAGCCCTACAGGTGCGGGAGCTCGAGGACTTGCTAGGGATGCGACCGGCACGCGAAACGGAGCCCGAAACAGTGAATTACAGCCTGCTGTGTATTTTTGCAGGTTTAGGGTTTTGGCCCTAAACGGACCCTAATACCCCCAGGAGGTTCGGGGACGCAAGGGGACCGCTGTACAGGCGATCTGGCGTATTTTCAGGGCTGAAAACAGAGAATTCAGCGTGCTGCAGATTCTCGCCAGGTTTTGCAAAGTGCCCGTATGCGTCGGGAAAGTCAGTCAATGCGTGGGAATACTGACCGTGAAAGGTTCTAGTACAGTTATGCTGCCGAAATCGGGCTGGAACAGTGGAAATTCAGCCGAGTTTGTGCGGGGCAGCTTGTAGGAACCACAGCGTTTATTCCCTCTTTTGAACAATAAAGAAATACCGAAAGGGGCGCCTAAGTTAGGGGCCAATCTGGTGTCTGTCCACTCATACAGGTGCAATCTAGCAGCCTGTATCCCTCTCCCCTTTGTTGTGTCTTGAAAGTACAGGTAAAATAGACGACTAATAATGGGTGAAAGCTAAATCAAGGTTTAAAGTAAAGTCTACCGCCCTTTTTGGATTGAACAGGCCGGTTTCATGGTTCCATCGACGGGATTAAATCACTTTTTCCCATAGAAGTGAGCCTTGGGCAGTTTTCTGCTTGAAGACACAGGGGATCATAGACGAGACACAGGGAATTGTAATTATGGACAGAGAACAAATGCTTTATATGTGAGCAGCCTGGCCACATTGCTTACAACTGTCCTACAAAGAAAAGGCCAGCTGATTCTGAAGACAAGGAGGACAGGAAAGGAAAGAAGCCCATGGCTGGTCTAGTGCCAGATATGGTGGGCGACAAGCCAAATTCAGATGCAAGTGAGCTTTGCAGAGCATGGGGAAAGGTTAGGGATCAAACAGTGCTTATCTTCTTTGATCCAGGTGCCAAAGCCAACTTTATTTCCCCAGAATTGGCTTCAAAGTTGGGAATCAGACCTGAAGAGATGGGGTATACAGCAGAGGCAGGTTTGGCATGTCCTGGCCATACAGAGGCTGTGACACCCATCATTGGAAAGTTGCGTCTACATATCCAGTCCTATGTAGATGCTGAAGAATTTTACATCATGCCACTGGACGGATGTGATGTGTTGTTAGGTATTCCTTGGTTGTTTCGTGTACAGGGAATCATGGATGCCTACAACAAAAAGATCACTGTACAGAGTAGGGGAAAGACTCACATTCTGGATGTAAAGCTTAAAGGGGAGTCTATTCCTACTGTATCAGCTTCTGCTATTACTTCTGTAATGAAAAAGCATCTTTCTGCGTACTTGGTTTTTGCACGTGAAGTGTCAGATTGTGATGAATCAAATTTATCTGTGCTAGATAAAGAAAGGTCAATGTTTTTACAACAGTATAGTGACTGTTTTTCCGATTCATTACCGTCTCAATTACCGCCAGAGAGACCCGAGGACCATGCGATAGATTTGGTGCCAGGCTGTAGCCCACCAAATAAGCCTCCGTACAGGGTTAGTGCGGCTCAGCAGAAAGAGATAATGGGCCAAGTACAGGAGCTGTTAGAAAAAGGGCTGATTCAGTCCAGTTCATCTCCATTCTGTTCTCCAGTGTTGTTGGTGCAGAAAAAAGATGGCTCATGGCGTATGTGCATCGACTACCGTGCACTGAACAAGAATACCATCAAGAATAGGTTCCCTATACCTAGAATTGATGATATTATGGACAAATTAGAAGGAGCAGCTATGTTTAGCAGGATAGATCTAAAGAGTGGGTATCATCAGATCCGCATTAGATCAGAGGATGTGCACAAGACTGCTTTTAGAACAACGTTTGGCCTTTACGAATTTTTAGTGATGCCCTTTGGTCTCACAAATGCTCCTGCTACGTTCAATAGGATGATGGACAGAATTTTCCGTCCACACCAGCAGTTTGTTGGTACATTCTTTGATGACATGATAGTCTACTCAAAGAATGAAGAGGAGCATAGGCATCACTTGGCCATTGTGTTCAAAGAGCTACGCAGTCATAGGTTGCTCATCAATGCAAAGAAAAGTGAGTTTTTTCTGGAAGAGATTCACTTTCTGGGACACATTGTCTCAAAGGACGGTGTCAGAATGGATCCTGCAAAAGTTGAAGCGATCAAGTCATGGCCAAATTTGAAGACGGTGCATGATGTCCGAAGCTTCTTGGGACTATGCTCCTATTACAGAAGGTTTATCCGAAATTTCGCTGAGATTGCTTCACCTTTACATGCTCTTCAAAAGAAGACAGTCACCTTTAGATGGACACAAAAAGAGATTTCAGCTTTTAATCTCTTAAAGGAAAAGATGACTTCGGATCCAGTCATTGTGTTGCCAGATCTTAGGAAGTCATTTGTGGTCCAGTGTGATGCCTGCGGTAGTAGCATTGGTGCAGTGCTAATGCAAGATGGCAGGGTAGTAGCCTATGAGAGCAGAATTTTGCAAGGGCCAGAGATGACCATGCAGGTCTATGAGAAAGAGTTACTGGCTGTGATTCATGCGCTCTTAAGTTGGAAACACTACCTGCTAGGTGCAGACTTTGTTGTCCAAACGGACCATCAGACCTTGCGATACTTCTTGACACAGACAAAGTTATCTGAGAAGCATATGCGATGGGCAAATATCTTGTCCATGTTCCATTTTCAGATTGTGCATGTGGAAGGCAAGAAGAACGTTGTGGCTGATGCCTTGTCTAGGAAGCCACAAATTTCAGCTGTGTCAATTCCTTATCATCATGAACTTGATGATATGAGAGAACAGTATGCAAATGATGAAGATTTTGCAAGGGTCTTCGAGCAACTAATGGATGGACAACGTCATGAACACTATCTTCTTAAAGACGGGTTCATGATGATGCATGGCAGATTGTGTGTCACAAAGCCATTGCGACGCAAAGTTATGGAAGAGAGTCATGTCCCACCGTATGCAGGGCATCGTGGTATCGATGCTACAGTGAAAGCGGTTGAGACATTCTTCTATTGGCCTACATTGAGAAGGGATGTGGATGCCTTTGTGCGAGAATGCCTAATATGCCAAAAGGTCAAGTTTGACAGGCAAAAGGCACCAGGGTTATTGCAACCACTACCTATTCCAGATAAACCATGGGAAAGTATTGCTATGGATTTTATCTTTGATCTTCCAAGAACGCAGACAGGAAATGATGGTATTTGGACCATTATTTGCAGATTCAGCAAACAGGCTCATTTTATTCCTGTCAGGAAGAAGATAAAGCCAGATCAGATGGCACGCTTGTTTATGAGCAATATTTTCAAGTATCATGGCATGCCACAGTCGATTATTAGCGACCGTGATCCACGCATGACTAGTTTGTTCTGGAAAGGCTTGTTTGAGAATATGGGTACCACGCTCAAATTCTCTTCGTCATTTCATCCTCAAACAGATGGGCAGTCAGAAGAGGCAAATTCTACTGTCCTAGATCTGCTGAAGTGCTATGTGTCAGAACATAAAGGAAAGTGGGAGCAGTATTTGCCATTGGTGGAGTATGCATACAATAATACAGTGCATTCATCAACTGGCAAGGCACCTTTTGAGATAGTTGAAGGTGGCAAGAAAGTTCCTCCCATACTGCATACAAAGGACAAGATATTTGAAGCAGATAAGTATGTTCAAGACATGGATGAAATGTACAAGAAGGTCAAAGTGGCCTTAGAAAGGACTCAGGCAAAGCAAAAGAAAGCAGCTGATCGTCACCGTCGTGAAGTGGTATATTCACTTGGTGATTGGGTGCTTCTACGGTTTGAAAAGGCAAGGTTAAAGAAGATGAAGGGCAAGGAAAGACTGTTTCCAAAGCTCAGCATGCGTTACTATGGGCCTTTTCAAGTGTGCGACATAATCAGTGATGTTGCATATAGGCTGAAATTGCCTGACAGTTGGAAGATTCACAATGCGTTTCATGTGAGTCTTCTCAGACCCTATGTGGGTGATGTGCCAGAAGATATGCCAGCTGAAGATCAGCCGGAAGTCGAGGAACTTGACGAGATCTTGGTCCCTGAACAGATTTTGGCACACAAAGAAAGGAAAGTGAAAGGCAAGGTTGCTAGGCGTTACTTGGTAAAGTTCAGAAACTATCCACCAATGGATGCTAAGTGGATGGAAGAAGGTGAACTTGCAGAGTCACCAACTGTGTTATCACTTTACCTGGAAGCCTTCCATTTGCAACCTACCTTGACCCCTTGAGTTTCAAAGCTAAATGGATTGTCAGTGTGACAATGGCTTCTGAAACAAATGATGAACAAGGTATTTAAAGTGAGCTCAAATCAAATACCTGTTACATGAATGTTAGAGCTGTACAGATTGTCAGTTTGGCAATTGCTCTTATGGAATGTCCAAAAGTTTGGTTAGTGCTATAGAAGTGAGTATTTCTTGTCAGTTTGTCAAGGATACAATGATTGCTTCTATTCAGGAGTACATGTGTAACTGCATTCTTAAACTGTCGGTTTGGGTATGCTCGCAAGTGTTACGGGATCCAACGTGTACTATAAGACAGTGGCAAAATGTGCAGCTACCATTTTGTCATTGGAAAGTTAGTGACTCAAAGCAATGGCAGAGTGCGAAGCTACCACTATGTCATTGGGACAGGGTTCACACGCAGGCAATACATGAGTCGACGAGGTGTTGAATACACCAGGGTTGACAATGAGCATGTATGTGTCGTATATGTGTCGACATGTGTTGAATACATCAGTGTTGACAGTAAGCATGGACGACATAGATGCAAACGAGGACGTTTGAGATTTCAAGAGGGGGGTATGTCACCAGCGTGTGACTACTATCTATCCTTTTTGTTGATTTCTTTCTTATTATCTATTTACTTTCACTTTTTGGAAACACCCCTCGGGAAATCTAACTGCCCTGCATTGCATAGCTAGTGTGGAACTGTCCAGAGGGAGTCCAGGCCTGAGGGCAAGAGAGCACTAAGGTTGGACAAGGACTATGGTTAGCCAAGTGGGGTCATTGACTAGCCAAAGTGGAATCCTTTGCTACAGAGGCTACATTTCAGTTCTGGATGTGGCCGCAGTGTACAAAGAGGGTCGGATGACCTAGAAAGATACAATGGCAGCATCTCCTAAAATTTAGGGAACTGCTATTTTGGGACCTGAAAATGTCTTCGCGTCATTACGTGCAGTTTGACATGGGGATCATTTTGTTACTCTGTGGCCAAGTCAACAGAGGCTGCAGGTGAGATATTTTTAGACCCGAGGGTCTAAAGCGGGAAAATGCACAAATGAGTGACACTTGGCACTCTGAGGCCAGTTTACTACTTATAGAGAAGGCAAAAACGTGATTTATAGCTGGGAGGCTCATTTTGCAAGTCTCTGTCACAGGTTAAGAGCTATGGAGTGCTTGCTTTCCCTCTTATGCACAGTGCGGTGCCAGGAGTGATGCCCTGCACGCTACGCACTGCCCTCTCTCTCCCCTTTGGCAGTATGTTATGCCCCTCTAGTGGGCTCTTCATTTGACCAATGTACAGTTGTGTGGGTTCATGCGCGATTGCCGAGGCAAGAGCCTCTTGCACAGGTACTGGATTAGCTAGCGGCTAATCCCCCCGCAGGTACAGGTGAATTCGGAGAGGTTTCACGCCAGAAATCTCGTCCAATTCAAAGGGCAAGTAGCCCTACAGGTGCGGGAGCTCGAGGACTTGCTAGGGATGCGACCGGCACGCGAAACGGAGCCCGAAACAGTGAATTACAGCCTGCTGTGTATTTTTGCAGGTTTAGGGTTTTGGCCCTAAACGGACCCTAATACCCCCAGGAGGTTCGGGGACGCAAGGGGACCGCTGTACAGGCGATCTGGCGTATTTTCAGGGCTGAAAACAGAGAATTCAGCGTGCTGCAGATTCTCGCCAGGTTTTGCAAAGTGCCCGTATGCGTCGGGAAAGTCAGTCAATGCGTGGGAATACTGACCGTGAAAGGTTCTAGTACAGTTATGCTGCCGAAATCGGGCTGGAACAGTGGAAATTCAGCCGAGTTTGTGCGGGGCAGCTTGTAGGAACCACAGCGTTTATTCCCTCTTTTGAACAATAAAGAAATACCGAAAGGGGCGCCTAAGTTAGGGGCCAATCTGGTGTCTGTCCACTCATACAGGTGCAATCTAGCAGCCTGTATCCCTCTCCCCTTTGTTGTGTCTTGAAAGTACAGGTAAAATAGACGACTAATAATGGGTGAAAGCTAAATCAAGGTTTAAAGTAAAGTCTACCGCCCTTTTTGGATTGAACAGGCCGGTTACATCACGTCCAAAACTTTTACAATGAACTTTGAAACACATCCGATCCATAATCCGACCAACAACAATGGATTGGTGCACTCATCCATAGTGTTTTAGATATGTCTGATTGGTTCCTTGCCAGATGCATGTGCTTTGGACTCGAACCCATGGGTTTAAACACAGATAACCATAGTTTTTCCATACGTCAACCATGCGTCTCACTCGGGTGGGTATGGAAGCCCAATTTAGATCCCTCGAAGATTCCATAAGTGGAATACCATACGACACCCTAAAAAATAGTCTATATGTATAACAAATTGCAATTAAAATACTAGAGAGCAACACAAACCATAGAATGCATTAAAACACCATAGAAAATGTAGAATCTAGTTGAATCAAGGAGTGAGGAGTTGAGAGTGACAAAGTAGATACTGCAGCAAACTTGCAAAGCAAGAGGTGGCAAAATACAGAGCCTCCAAAACCAAAAAAGACTGTAGACTCCAAATGATAAAACATAAGCCTAGAGGGTGGAGTCAAGCCGCTAGATAGTGTATCCAAAACATAAGTAGAGGACCGAGGCTAGAGCAAAATGCAATGAGTTCTAGCTCTCATTGTAGGCCACCTCATTGTCCTCATCCTCCTCATCCTCATCCTCATCAATGGAGTCTGATGTCCCAATATCGCTGGGCCTAGTAATCGGAAGAGATTTCACAACATCATCTGTGCTCTGTGCAATAGCCTCTTGAATCTCCTGCAACTCAAGCAAACGATTCTCATCCTTCTTTTTGTTAAGCATCTCCAATGTGACCTCCATTCTCTCATAGCCGCGCTCTTTGATCTTGCATAAGCGCCTCAAGTTGGTGTGTATGTAGACAAGCTTCTTGGTATGAGTAGGGAGTAGCCTATTCCTTCTCTTGGTGTGAATGAGAGAAGTTTTGCCAATTTCTTTCACATGGAGTGCTAGTCCCTAGTCGGATCCATCCTGCACACGTGAGATGACTCAAGCCAAACTCACACCTAGACACACTTAGTGAGCGGACATCAGGCTCACCTCCCAACCATAGAGCCAATACGGGCTCACCCCCGAGCCTGGGAGTCTGCAGCCAAGCGGGCTAGCCTCTGCCGCAAGGGCTGGTGTCCCATACCACCGAACTTGCACCAATACGGGTGTGTGGGTAGAGTTGCCAAGGGCCAAGAGTCCAAGTGTGGTGATCACACAAGATGTCTCTCAAACGAGACTCAAGTCCTATTTATAGGACTTCATAACCAAAGGGCCATGTTCACACTCGCCGGACATGCAGGCGTTCATCTTGATGTCTGGGGACGTAACACTTCCCCTCTTATTTTTAATTGCTGTCCTCAGCAATATCCTCGGTTATAAAATTGGGGAAGCGATTCCTTAGCGATCTAACTGACTCTCAAGTAGCATGGGACTCTGGACGATGCTTCCACTTGATCAAATATTCGAGGTACGAAGACCTTTGAGATTTGCGGACCCTTTGATCTAGAACCGATTCGGGTTCAAGTGGAATATAACGAGTGGTGTCTTCTAAGTTTGGGACTTACTCAAGAGGAATTACCAAGTCATCCTGCCCCAGGCGTTCTTTCAAACGGCTCACATGGAACACGGAATGAACAGCAATGCCTGGAGGCAGGTCCAACTTATAAGAAACCCCACTTATCTTCTTTGTGATCTAGAACGGACCACAATAACGAGAAGACAATTTTGAGCATTGGCCAATTTGGATTGTTTCGGAATCCTTTGGTACCCTAAGGTACACCCACATGCCCTCCTGGAGTTCGCGGGGTTGTCGATGTTGATTGGCATAAAATGTAGCACGATCCTGTGCCGTCTTTATGCTCTCTTTCGCGATCTGAAGCATTTCTTGCATATCACGTAAGAAATCGGCCACCGATTGCATCTTGATTCCCTTGAATCCAGTGGCAATTGGTGGTTTCGGGTAGTAACCATACATAAGCATAAATGGGCTATAGCCAGTAGTCGAGGCTTTGTTGTTATAAGCAAACTCAATCTGTGGGAGATAGAGTTCCCAATTAGATTGACGTCGGGAGACATGCTCGCAACATGTCCTCCATAGTTTGATTCGTGCGTTCGATCTTCTTCGTCCGATGGTTGCAGCTCTTCGCCGAAAGGATGTGTCTTTACGTCGTAAGTCATGTCTCTTCACCATGAGACGCGTCTTTTCATTTGTGCCTCTACGTCTCCTATATAAGGAACAAGCATCCATTCAATCAATCAAACTCACATTCAATCTCTTGAGTCTCAGTTTGATCTTAAGTATGAAGTTTTAAGTCTTAATTATAGGATTAGCACCACTAATCCTCACACTCTAGCAATACAAGCCAAGACATCTTTGCTATGGGATATCCTGAGCTCTGAAGAGTGGTCCAAGTCCTTCTTGGAAAAGGCAGTGGAAACGTCAGGCCACCTCCTAGTAAGCAAGACGATGCCAATTGAAGTGCCCCTCTGTCTCTTGTGTCGTCTCATAGCCATATTCACAACTAGTCAACAATAGCAATCGTACCCCATAAACAGAGCCATGGTTACAACTTTCATTATACTCATACAAAAGAAGTGACATTTATAGGCATATTTACGAAACATAACCCTATTGATTGACACAATCATGAGAACCACCATACCCATAACCTCACTACCCACCAATATATATATCATCCTCTAATGGTTCGTGATGTCCACAGCTTTGTACGGGCAGGGATATTCCGATTTTTCTGCTTATGCAAAGTTTTGTGCTCATCAAAGCCTGCCATGGCACTCGTGACCCACACTCCATGCGTCACAGTTGGACATATTGGCGCAAGTGAGCCATTGGCCAAAGTCACTGAAAATGGTAAGGTTTAATTTTACAATGTACTCCTTTTCTAAAAGAACCAAAGAAAACAAACACTTGGTTAGATCCTTCCAATTAAGCAAATTGCACAGTCATTGACAGTTCTTAAGCAAGATGCCTTGTCAATGTGTACTTAGACTGATTTTTGTACACTTATTAGGGTAACATATTATTACTTTCGGCAGGCTGAAGGTTCATGTGCGGAGTCAGTTGCTGCTCTTGCACGTGTGGACGTTGTCAAGCAACGCATGGAAGCTGCATATGGAACACTGCAGGTTCAGTATCACCATGGTGTCGAGATTAATCATGGTTTGCCTTTAATGTTTGTGTCTGCTTCTCAGGATGCTGCTGGTCTTGCTCAGTTAAGTGCAAATGTGGAGACTGTGTTTGCAAGTGGGGATCTTGCAAGAGCTGCTGAGACCCTTGCCAATATGCGCCGTTGCTTGTCTGTCATTGGAGAAGTTCGTTCTGAGTATACTGCACTCTGTAGTGAAGGCTATTTGTACTATTCTCGGAGATTGATTTGCAGGCACTGCTGATTGTGACTGCAGGTAGGTCCTATCTCTTTTGACATTTTCTGCATTGTGTACAGGTTCCGGAGTTTTCTAATGTGAGACAGCAGCTGGAGATTTTAGAGGACCGCCTTGAGGGAACAGTACTGCCTAGGCTTTCGGATGCACTGTTGCAAAGAAAGGTGATTTTTTCTGACCTGGCAATGTTGCTTATCTATGAATTACATTTGAGGCTGCATGCAAGATAGGGTTTACCATGGTGCTCATCTTGTTGTGCTGATTCTGCAGTTGGAATCCACGCAAAATCTGCATGACATACTTGTAATGATTGGTCATTATGGTGCTCTTGAGAAGCAATACACACGTGTAAGATTGAAGCCTCTACGTCGAGTGTGGGAAGAGTGTGATTCAGGCAAAGGGGGATTGACATTAAACAAGCTTGCTGCTGAAGAAAAGCCTGATGATAGTAAGCAGGCTTCCTCTCTGACAGTTGCTGATAGTAATTCTCGAACATCTTTTGTTGATTGGCTCCCTCAGTTCTACGATGAGGTCCTCCTTTCCCTTGAGCAGGAATGGAAATGGTAAGCTGGTACTTCTATCATGGTTTCTACCTGCATGTAAGATCCTATACAGGATATGGGCACGGGCCCTGAGCAAACAGTTTTCCTGTGTCTCAAGCAAGTATTAGTAATTTTTGAACCTGAACTAGAAGGTTGAGTCCCCTGTCACTTTAGCATACATGCTGAACCAAGATAGCCCTCAAGTCATTCCTTCCACTCTTGCTGGGGCTGTAAAATCTTGCACTCAGACAAAAGATAAGAAAGTTTCTTCGGCTGGACATGACTCTGTTTTTTTGACCCTTCGAAAGAATGTGCTCTGTGAATAATTGGTACGCGGAAGCTGTAATGGGTTAGTTGAAAGAATGACAAACCACACTCAAAGTTGCTACCTGGAATTGTAATGAATCTATGCGCCTTGATGTGCGTGCTTTTGAGGATAGTTTTACTGGAAGAGACATCATCTTCTACTCTGAGACACATCAGGCCCCTAGGCAGTCTATGCCTCACGTCAGTGGATACAGATGGGAAACAGCCTACAGACACGAGACACGATCAGAGCACAGAGGGCGGGGCTCAAGGGGAGTGTTATTCAGGGAGGAGTTGCAGCCATTGATACATATAGCCCGCAGGGATGAGCAGGCTAGGACATGTTGGTGAGATTGAGAGAAAAGACAGGCAGATATCTCTACATTGCTATTTGCTACTTTCCCCCAAGTACCTCAGTATATGCACCACCCAGAGGACAGTCTTCCTTTTCTATTTTGGATGATGACATATGGGAGTTCTCTAGAGATAATGACATTATCATCCTAGGGGACTTCAATGCTAGGACTGCCCACCACCAGACAATAGTTTATGATAGTTTAGAGGAGATGTTGAGAGAGCTGGATGTTGCAGAGAGAGGCCTGTCTAGACTATCACAGGATGTGGAGCATACTGAGTATAGACGACACTTGATAGACATGGAGACTACACATGGACTGGCCATCTTGAATGGCCTACTCAGATTTCCCGCTGTGAGAGTTTTTACATGCTTTCCACACAGACACGGAGCTAGCACAATGGATCATGTCATGGCACAACCGAGCTTCATCTCTAGTATCCAAGATCTCACGTTTGGACCTAGACCTGTTGGTGTGGCAGTAGGTCATGCCCTTGTGTTGATGACCATCTCTTTTCAATTTAGTGTAGCACAAAGGCCACGAGTAGCAGCCCCTACTTGCTAGACCTTCACGCGGGAGACAGACTGTGTATGCATAGATGGGATCTACAGACGCCTGTGCATTGAGGAGCCAGGGCGAGCTCTGGAGAAGCTTACTACTATCCTGACACAGATATTGCACGATGCGATAGCAGAGGCTTACCCACACACCCAGCCTGAGCAGAGACGGCGTTCTGGGAGCATACCCAAGAATAGCTGGTATGATGAGGAATGCCGCGAGACAAGAGCCAAACTTCAGAGGGAGGTGCTTTTGGGGGACATCACTCACAGGTAGTGGCGTATTGACTTCCGACGCCAGTGGAAGAAGAGGGCATTTTTAGCTCGATTAGAACAAGATCTATACCGGCTATTCTTGAGTTAGGACTCACTGAGGCATGACGACTCTTTCATGAGCACTCTCCACCCCTTGCCATTACCTCTACAGAGGCCTGAGGCCAGTACGCATCATCTTTGTACACAGTTCTTGGACAACCGCCTTTTCCCGACCCCCCCGACCCATGCCCACATGCATGTGCTTTTTTCACCGTTGAGATGGTGAAGAAGGCCATTGATAGGATGAGGATTGGGAGAGCATATGATCATGATGGCTTAGTGCTTGAGCATTTTATACATGCCAAGGACCTGCTCGCAGAGCTTCTAGCAGCTATGTTCAATCGTGCCATGTGTGAGGGCTTGCCTGATTCTTGGAGCTTATCTACTATTGTACCTATCTTCAAGTCAGGAGACCCTATGGAGCTTGGGGATTATCGCACTACATGATTGGACTCACACTGGCATGGTTGTATGCATCCATTCTTGAGCAGCAGCTGAGTAGATACGCATAGAGAGAGGGTATACGCGTAGCCGGGCAGGTAGGGTTGAGGAGAGATTTTTCTACTCTTGACCACATCTTGACGCTCAGAGCCGTTATTGAGGAGGGCAAATCACATGGGAGAGGGATCTATTGTAGCGTTGTGGACTTCCGCAAAGCATTTGACACATGTGCAGACTACAGGAAATGGGACAGAGCTAAACTGGGGGATCATGGCATTATACAGGTCAGTAGTGGGGCATATTCAGCGGGGCTATCGACATTAGTTCACCCCACTATCAGAGTGAAGCAGGGTTGCCTGCTCTCTCCTACTCTATTTGGTATGTATGTGGATGAGGTTTCTGACTATATTGAGAGAGATGGTGATAGAGGTGCACAATTGGCAGGGCCATGGATTCCACTATTGTTATATGCTGATGATATTGTGCTGATCTCCGATTCTCCGGAGGGGATGCAACATCTCTTGGATGCTTTGCATAGGTTTGCCCATGAAAGTGGTTTGTCTGTCAACCTTGGTAAAACCAAGGTTATGGTGTTTAATACCACCCCAGAGTGGATTAGGAGGTCAACACCCGCATTCACGTACGGCGAGGAGGCAGTGAAGTAAACACATGCTTACACTTACCTTGGGGTGGTCTTTAGTGGACCAACATTTTCATTGAGGAGAGCAACAGAGACTAGATTGATCAAAGCCTATGCAACATTGGATATATTGAAGAAGATGTGGTCATAGGTTTAGTTTCAGGAGCCTCAGACGAAGCTCTGGCTTGACACTTTGGTGGCTTCTGCATTGCTCTATGGAGCTGAGATGGGGGGACCTTCATTGGACCATCATGGGAGGTCAGGTCGCACGGATGGATGTGGGGACATGGAGAAGCCTCTGGTCTCTACGATCTCGCGGCTTATTAGAGCCAAGGCTTCAGTACCACGTGACATTATCCGAGCAGAGCTAGCTGGCCCCCCACTAGTGGTTGAGGCGCTCACCAAATCAATCTCCTTTATACACCGCCCGTGGGACCTCCCAGAGACAGATATGCCCGCCTAGCACTCGAGTCCTCTCGACAGTTAGCCATGCAGGGAGATACAACATGCTGAATGGGGAGATGACATCATGGTTCCCCTTCCAGTACTCATTGGATGCACCCTCTCTGACTATTACAAGATCACTAGGCTCATCCGCCAGGACTTGATTCAACTATACAGGAGGAGGACATGGATAGGAACCGGGCACGAAGATGGCTTTCTATAGAGAGCATCTTCTCCAGCTTACGGAGGACGGCTTTGTGACGAGACCCAGATACATGGACACCCACTTGTCTCATGGGATATGATGTGCTACTGGCGAGATACGCACATCATCACACCAGCTTCGGGTCGAGACCGGGAGATACAGCGGAGTACCCGTAGAGGCCAGGACATGCCCACTGTGTCACATGGAGCGTGAGATAGAGTTGCGCTACACATGCCACTGCCCAGTCTACTATGAGATACGAGGACCAGAGAGGGATTTGGACCATTCTCTAGTCATGGGGTACGAGGACCAGAGATGCCTGGGATTGTTTTTGCTCGAGCTGCGCAGACACAGAGAGAGCCTGATGAGAGGAGAGGCTAGCCAAGTCTGAGATACGGATCACAAACTTCTTTAGAGCGGACACTGGACACTACCACAACAGAGCCCACATTCTCCTCGCACCAGAGACACGCTGATCGACCAAGCGACCGAGCTAGTGAGATCTGGACGCCCACGAATGCAGAGGACTACACAGCATCGACGGAGGCTGCATTAGAGAATTTGGATCACTTTGGCTCGACATGCACGACGCCCGGTCAGACTACTGACCATGGAGGAAATTGATGAGATCCGCCAGCAACCGATGCTGGATCTCCTGTGATTTAGCTCTTTCTGATGATACACCCATAGTGTTGTCTTAGCCCCCCATTCACTCCACTTCACCCCCTACCCCCTACTCATATCCTACACAAGCCCAGCTAGCTGCGTAGTTCACGTCTAGCAGCTTAGGATTCTATAGTATTTTTATTTTGTTACTCAGACTTTGTATCAAATCCACCACATTGTAACTTTCTAGTCTCATAGGTCACTTTGGCCTTTTGAAGACATTAATATAATATTTCATTTCATTTCATTTTCTTTCTCTTGCGTGCCATCGTCTCTCTCGAGGTGACCTTCCCCATTCGGGTGAGTAGAGTCTGCACTTGAGGTATTGCATGTGTGTACGTTCCATTTATGCAATCAAAAGCAAATATCACATCTGCAATGGTGTGGGAGGCCCTTGAGAGGGTTGGTTGGGATCCCATCGGGTGTCATTCTCGTCTCTTTCTCTCTCATTACCTCTCTTCAGGGAAATGAAAGGAACCATCTCCCATGCTAAGTAGCAATCAATAACGCAAGGAAAGACGTAAAGATTTGTGAAAGTGTAAAGTCTAGATCTCCACAATTTCAATTCCGTTGCACCTGACATGCTTTCCTATCAAGGAGTCGATATTCGCATTGCATCTATGCATGAGACTGCATCCAAGGACGCTTGGGTTGTGATTGTGTATTATGGTTTTCAGCTCAGAAGGTTTTACTGAGTTTTTAGCAGGTTCATACCATAGAGTTTTTAGAGTGTTCGACCGCGCTCTTAATGTCACGTGCGCACTTCTCTTGTGCTACATGGACATGCTTCTGCTTTAGTCTAGCATGAGTCTTAGCTTAGGACCTAACATGGCACCTTTGTGAGCCTCTAGCACGATGTGCATGTCCAGATCGCATTTGAGCACTTAGGCATTTACTGCGCGTGAACCACCTCTTTAGGTGCATTTTAGTAGTAAGTGACTTTTCATTTAGCCTTGTTAGGATGTAGGTAGGGCAAGTGGCTAAAGGACCTATAAAAGAAATCCTTTGGGCACCAATAGAAGGCAGAGGAGCAATGAAGGAGGCTCTCAAGAACCAAGCTGTACCAAGTGCCACAGGAACCAACAGTTCTCCATCAGCTTTTTCCGCCCAGCATCATCAGCATTTTCAGCGAGCATGATCAGCGTTTTCAGCCAGCATGATCGCAGTAGATTTCAGCCCTTAGCCTCGTCATGGTTGCAGACCCTAGCTATTGACATCACTAACAGTTACGGGCATTCAGCCATAGCGTTGTCGTCGTCGTCGACATGCAACCATTAGCACCTTGTCGTCGACATCATCGTCATTGACATAGAATCCTGTAGTACTTCGTCGACATTGTCGTCGTCGACATGGAACCCATCAGCACCTTGTTGTCGACATCATCGTCATGGACATAGAACCCTATAGTACCCTGTCGTCGTCATAGAATCCATCAGTACCCCGTCGTCGACATAGATCCCTGCAGTACCTCGTCGTTGACATCATCGTCATCGACATAGAACCTAGTAGTACCTCATCGTCGACATAGACCCCATTAGTGCCTCGTCGTTGACATCATCGTCGTCGACATAGACCCCATTAGTACCTCGGCGTTGTCATCATCGTTGTCGACATAGAACCCATCAGTACCTCAGTACCCACGGGCCGCAATACCCTTCAATATCTCAGTAGTACCTAGCATCAGTGGCATTAGTACCCATTAGCATCATCATCTCAACATTTAGTCATTGTGTCACGTGACACATCCCAACCCTATGTGTCCGTGGACAAGCTATACCACAGCAGGGTTCCCGTCAGTCAAGTCAAGTCTAGATTAGCAGTGATCTGGCACTTTTGTGAGTCTATTCGTAGACCGTGCATGCCCAGTCACTTAGCATAGATGCATATCCTTCGGTTGCACACAGCATGATCATCGGAATTCCCATCAGAATCCATTAGCATCAGTTAGGGGAATTTTCCAGTGCATTTAGCCTATTTTCCTATTTATTGGGATTTTCACTTATTATTTTTAAGTGACTTTCCTACAAAAGTAGGTAGGGCAATTTTGCTAAGTTAATATATAAGCAAACCCAAGTTAGCACTTTCTGGCAGAAGAGGCAGCAGGAGCTTCCCGCTCAACAGGCAACTTCTCAGTAGTACCCCCTTAGACCATCCCTGGCGTTTTGCATCTTCTCCCCTTGGCGTTTTTGCATCAACTCAGCAGATCCATCACTTGGTGTTTTCCCGCGACCCACAGGCATCAGCATTAGCATTTTTCCTCCTGATCTTCATCAACGATTTCAGCCCCTTTACTAAAGCTAGCATAGCAGCAGGATCCCCTTCAGCGTTTTGCATGGGCAGAGCTAGATCAGCCTCGCCAGCACCAGATCCATCAGCGTTTTGTGTTTGCAGATACAAATCAGCCTAGCGTTTTTGGTGAAAGCCAGATTCATCCAGCGTTTTGTGTTTTCAGCCCTAAGCCATTTCAGACACAGGTTTTCAGCCTTAGACCCAATAGCAGATTCCCCCCAATTGGTTGCAGATGTTCCCCCAACTTTAGCCATAAAAACGCAGCCAAAACAGTCATTTTCAGCCACCGAAACAGCCCCCGAAATCAGCGATTAGAAGACCTCAGATTTCAGCCATCGATTCGTCGTCACCACCGTCGTCGTCATCGGCATAGTCCCATTGCATCAGTCCATTGCATTTGCATTGTAGATCGTTGTGCAATCAAAGTAGACCACTCTCGCCGACAAGAGTGGGGCCTTCAGAGGCGGTTTTTACAACCTCTCGGTGTCGTATCTCTTCTCTCTCCTTCTCTCAGTCTCATCCACTTGCACGCACAATATCCACTCACTTGTTCGTGATCATAGCACTCTCCATAAGACGGAAAGCTCTCTCTTTCCCTAAGAACTAAAATGAACCTTGAGCAATAAAGATCACTAATCTTGAGAAAATACAACATTCATTCCGCTGCACCTTACACATTGTATCAACATTGTGCAAGAATAAAGAAAGTACTTGCTCTGGCTATAGAGCAAGGGGGACCCTTGAGGGTTTGGGATGCGACATTTAGTGTCCTCTCTCTTCTCTCTCTTCTCTCTCTAGCACTCTCAATACTACTCATTCACAATTTTCCACTCTCTTGTTTTGGTCATTGCACATTCTCTCACATAGTAAGGAAGGCTCTAAAAAAAAGGAACCTTGAGCACTCACTCATTACTCATCCTGAGCTTACACCATCATCCACTTCCGCCGCACATTACATTGGTATCAGAGCTCTGTGCGTACTTCGGCTTCGCAATTCAAGGGAAGAACCCCAAGTACCCAAGTATCCCAAGAACCAAGAACCCAAAGAACCTCTCCCATTTTTTTTCCTTAAAGAAGCTTCACGTCCCTACCCCGGACTTGTTAGCCACTCATCACCCTCAGTATCATGCATCAAGTACCAACTCCCATCTTCATTGCCATGTCTTTGAAGGAAGATCGACTTCGGATACATGAAAGTCCGGATCTTGAGTACCATGATCTACTTGCATTGTATGCGGATATGAAAGGAGTTGGTGAAAGGATCCCTAATCCTCTTTTGCATTCGCATTTGCATGTAGTGTGTATCCACTTCCATCGACAAGAGCGTAAAATCCGGAATTCTATACAGGATGCCACGTCATCAATCAACGCGTTTTGCGGGATGTTCGTACAACAGGTGCCACGTCATCAGTTTTCCACGATGCCTTATGTATGTGAGGGCTAGCTTTATTTTAATGCCTTTATGTGACTTGGGCCCCATTGGACGGGGTCCCATAAATTGGCGGGAACTTCTTCCGCTTCTTCTTCTTCTATTGCTTCTGCTTCTTAGGCTTTAGACCCCTCGGTCGGGATCTGAAGGTTGGCTCCGTTCTTCAGTGACTTGACACGTCAGTAGTTTGTGACACCGTCCATCATCAGCATCATCGAGATCTGCGTTTTCAGCCCCACTTTACGCTACAGATCTACTGCGTTTTTCGTGCCGGATCCGCGATTTTGCAGCCAGCTTTCAGCCCTTCATTTCTCTCACATTGGGAGCGCAAATTAGCCCCAAATCTACCCTTGGTGGCCATCAGCAATCCCACATCGAGATGGATCCAAAGGTGCATCAAATCGGCCCTGAAGGTGCTTCATCTTGAAAAGTGACCGAGGCGACATTGTCCATTCGACTCAATGGAGTCTGCACTTGGGGTATTGCATGTGTGTACATTCCATTTCAAAAACAAATACCACATCGGCAATGGTATGGGGCCCCCTTGAGAGGGTAGGTTGGGACCCCATCAAGTGTCTTTCTTTGCTTCTCTCTCTTAGGCCCCAGGACAGTTGATGCCGCATATATCAAGATATAGATGGGAGACAGCTTGCCGGACATGCACTAGATCTGAGCATGGGACTAGAGAATCAGGAGGTGTAGCAGTTCTTTTCAGAGAGGAGCTCTAGCCACTACTACACATAGTTCGGAGAGATGATCATGCCAGATACATGTGGGTGAGGCTGAGGGCAGAGACTGGACGTTTCTTGTACATCACCATATGCTATTTTCCTCCCAGCACTTCAGTATATGCCTCACCCAGAGGACAGTCTCCTTATGATATTTGGGAGTTCTCCAGGGATGGAGACATCATACTATTGGGGGATTTCAATGCCCGTACAGGCAGTTCACAGACGGTTTTCTATGACACCTCAGAGGAGATGCTCAGAGAACTAGAACCAGAGGAGCTGGGGCTTGAGAGATGCTCACACCACAGAGAGCATACAGAGTATGGGAGATACCTCAGGGAGATGACGACTACTCATAGTTTAGCCATACTGAATGGCTTACCGACCTTCCCATCATCTAAAGGTTTTACTTGTTTTCCACACAGACATGGGGCCAGTACTGTAGACTATGTTCTGATACATCCGAGCTTTATCTCTCACATTCAGGATTTTACAATGGGGCCCAGGCCTGTTGGAATAGCAGTAGATCATGCACTTTTGACATTATCAGTCTCCTTTGAGTACAATACATCTCAAGCCTCACGGGGTGGTAGACATCCACGCCATACTTTTACACCAGAGATTGACTCAGTCTATGCAGAAGAGATACGTAGACTTTTATGCACATCAGAGTCAGTATACACAGTGGAGGAGATCACATCTATGCTGACAGTGACATTACATGGGGCAGCGATAGAGGCATACCCACACACTCAGCCTGGTCAGAGACGTCGTTCTGGGCACATGCTTGAGAACAACTGGTATGATGAGGAATGTCGACAGAGGAGAGCTCAGATCCAACGGGAGCTTGCATTGGGAGTGATCACCTATAGACAGTCTCGTATTGCTACATGGCGACTAGTACGACGGAAGAACCGAGATTCCTTGGTCCAGATGGAGCAGGATTTATATCAGCTCTTCCTTAGTAGAGATTCAGGAGAGGCTTGGCGTCTATTCCATGAGCAGTCTCCCCCACCAGGGATTACTTCTACGGAGATATGGGGACAGTATGCAACATCATTATACACTGTACCTGGACAGCCACCACTACTAGATCCACCACAACCATGCCCGGCTACGAGCACCTTCTTTATCATGTCTTTACACTCAGAGCTATCATTGAGGAGGATCGAGCACATGGCAGACGGATATATTGTAGCTTTGTGGACTTCCGCAAAGCTTTTGACACAGTACCGAGGGCCAGATTGATGCGCCGACTTATGGAATTGGGGTTACCCACAAAACTGATATGGGGGATTATGGCATTGTACAGTTCAGTTATGGGTCATGTACGCACACCAAAGGGGATATCTGACATAGTTCACTCCACTATCAGAGTGAAACAGGGATGCCCATTGTCCTCTACTTTATTTGGTATGTATGTTCATGAGGTCTCTGATTATATTGACAGAGGAGGAGATAGAGGTGCTCAGCTTGCAGGGACATGGATCCCTCTTTTAGTGTATGCTGACGATATCGTGTTGATATCAGACTCACCAGAGGGTATGCAGAGACATTTGGAGGCATTGCATAGTTTTGCAGGGGATAGTGGATTGTCTGTCAACCTTCGTAAAACCAAGGTCATGGTATTTAATACCACGCCACAGTGGGTCAGGAGATCATCACCTACATTCACATATGGTCAGGATAGTATGGAGTACACCGATGCATACACATATCTTCGGGTGGTCTTTAATGGACCGAGGTTCACACTGAAAGTGGCAGCAGACACTAGATTGACTCGTGCCTATGCAGCCCTAGGCGGTTTAGAGAGGATTTGTTCACAGGTTTAGTTCCAGGAACGTCGAACAAAGCTCTGGCTCTTCGACACTTTGGTCGCTTCAGTTATGCACTACGGGGTTAAGGCTTGGGGACCATCTGTTGACAGTGCTGGATGGAGTAATATGGAGAGGCTGTCACAAAAATATGGAAGCGTAAACTGACTTTTAATTGTACTTCAAATACTCAAGAGAATTAGAGGGAGAGAGAGAGAAAGCTTGACACTTCATTGGGGACTAGAAGATGGGTTGGTTCCCCCCCATAGATATCTTTATTACTAAGGGAGAATCTTTACAAGCACAAGAACGGGGCAATAACCCATCCTCTATTCTTTCTTTTTTGCTTCTGACTAAGAGAGTGCAAAAGCTACTCTCTGAATACTGAGAGGATTTTCCCTCTGCTATGAGATTTTGGGAAGCTCTCGAAAACGAGAGTCTATCTTCCACAAAACTCAACGGAAGCTCTCGAAAATGAGAGTCTACCTTCCACTAACTGAGTCCCTTTATATATAATTATTCCTGCAACAAAAACAAGGGAGAAACACGCAAAATGCACGCATACATGCTTGCTGTAATTTTCTGCATATAACCTGAGCACCTTCCAAAGCTGAAATTGAGACCTTTTCCGCGATGGAATTGCACGAAACTTTGTGTACACGTAGTGTAGGTAAAGAAGAACTAGATTTTATATGTATTTTGCTGAAATTCACCCTAAAGGAGGTGATTAAGGATTGAAAACAGAGAATGTACAGCCACCACACTCTACTAAGAGAGTGCCTATTGCAACTTCTCGCGATGAAACTTCACCAAAAGCAGGCTATGGCTATGAGAACCCTTGTTCTAAACAATGGGAGCACGAGGCCACCACATATGTCGCAAGGGGCTGCTCTCAAGCTTCCATGGAGGGCTCCAATGCGCAGAGCATACTCACAATAGGGGGGTAGGAGCACTGCCAACTCTGAAAATGGGAGAGGGGGAGCTCCTAAATAGCCATCAGGGAGAGGGGGCGCTAGGAAGAGAGAGAGGGTGAGAGTGAGAGTGAGAGAGAGTTAGTTTGCTTAATAACTTTAAAAACCCTTCAACTTTCACTTTTAAAAATCCCTAGGCTATTACTGAAATGTGCAAATTAGCTCACAATTGCACACATAGATGCTACTAATGAAATTGTTAGCTGCTCCCCAACGCAATGCCGTACCGACACTGCTCTGGCATTACCTGTTCGCACTTGTCCGGTCATTTGGTCCGGCATAGACAATTTAAAAATACATTAACTGACTTATCCTAAGGCCGTAAAATGATTCAGGCCTTAGGGTTATTATTCTAAGGACCCCATCTCATTCCTGTGCTTGCACTAGCGCTCGTAATTTTCTGAGCCTGAAATCTGAGGCTACTATCTACCCCTTCATTGAAGACCCGATTTCCCAATCACTAGGGCTTCAAGGTATTTTCTGCTAGGGTCTCCCTGAGGTGCACTGGTCCAAACTTGGGCGCACCTGAGGCCCCAGAACTGTTAAATCTATTATGATGTGCACACAACTAATTAGATAATTCTTTTCTCGTAAATAAATTAATTATTTACAAAGTCTGACATAGTTACATCCCTCTTGGTTCTAAACAGTTGACCTCAACTGTAGAGCGTCAACATAATTGTGCAAGATGTTTGGGTAGTCCTTAAAATCGGACTCAGTCATCCACTTTGCATCTAAAGGGGTGTAATTCTTGAACTTGACTAAATACTTTCAATGTAGGCTCCCCGACTTAGTTGTCTCTCCGAGTGGTGTATTATTTGTTCAAGTTGAAGGATTTCCTCAGTCTCTTCGACTTCTGAAGGATCTTCTTGTACTGGCGTCACTGGAGGAGATCCAACATATGGTCAGAGGAGACTGACATGAAAAGCATTATGGATGCGCAAGTGAGAGGGCAAATCCAATCTGAAAGTCACATCATTGACTTTATTTGTAATTTTGAAAGGGCCGTAAAATCTATGGGAAAGTTTGACAACTTTTCCTTTTCCGACCCGCTTTTTCAATCTAGCTTTCTCAAACCGAAGCAGGACATATTGTCCTTTTTCAAGATTGAGATTCCTTCTGTGCTTGTCTGCTTTTCTCTTTTGTTGCTCTTGAGTACGAAGAATCGCTTGCTTTACTTGTTGATGGGCAATATCAATATTGCGCACAAATTCATCTGCGGCGAAGATGTTTTCTTTGGTAACCATAATAGGAAGTAAGAGTGGCTTCCCATAAATAATTTCGAAGGGAGCTTTACCAGTTGAGGAATGTATGGTATTATTATACGCAAACTCAACTATTGGTAAGTACTGTTCCCATTCGGATCGTCGTTCCGAAACATAGCACTTGAGGAGATCTAAAACAGTGGCATTAGCGTTTTCGCTTTGACCATCAGTTTGAGGATGATAAGTTGATGAAAAATCAAGCTTAGTTCCCAAGTTTTCGAACAATGCCTGCCAAAATAGACTAGTCATGCGGGGATCTCTATCGCTGACAATAGTCTTTGGCAATCCATGGTGTTTAAAAATTTGAGCTAGAAATATTCTAGCCATGTGATCAGTTTTGATCGTCTTCTTTAGTGGAAGGAAATGTGCTTGCTTACTGAATCTGTCTACTATAGTCCAGATTGCATCATTTCCATTCTTGGATCTAGAAAGATCCGTAATAAAATCCATGGCAATACTTTCCCATGGCGTGTTAGGCACAGGGAGCGGCTGAAGCTTGCCATAAACTTTATGTCTGTCATATTTTACTTTTTGGCAGACTAAACACTCACGTACATGTTTTTCAATGTCCGCACGGAGTGTTGGCCAAAAGAAATACCTCTCAAGGGCACTAGTGGTAGCAGCAATTCCCTGATGCCCGGCATAAGGAGAATTATGTGCTTCATCCATCACCTTCTGTCGTAAGGGCTGAGCTATGCATATTGCTTGTTGACGATAGAGCTTATTATCCCTAATGGAATAAGGTGTCCTTGAGTGACCAGCTTGAAGATTTGCCCAAATTGTGGCGAAGTCTGGATCTTGAGGATACATCTCGCTGAGAGATTCTAGTTGCTCATGATAAATTGTTGTTAGTGCATTGATCTTTGGACGCCTGAAGAGAGCATCTGCAACTGCATTCTTTGTTCCAGAAGTGTGTAAAATCTGAAAATGGAACATTAAAAGAAAGTTGGCCCATCTCATCTGCTTTTCTGATAACTTTCTCTGTGTGAGAAAGTAGCGAAGACTTTGATGATCTGTCTTAATAATAAAATCTGCTCCTAACAGATAGTGTTTCCAAATGGAAAGAGCATGAATTACTTCCATTAGCTCTTTCTCGTATATGGAGACATGCAACTCTGCATCTTTAAGGCACCGACTTTCGTAGGCTATGGCGTGACCCTCTTGGTTCAAAACTGCTCCTACACAATCTCCAGATACATTGCAGTATACCTCGAAAGGTTTGCGAAGATCAGGGACGGTGAGAACAGGTCCATGACTGAGTAGATACTTAAGCTTTTCAAAAGCTTGTTTTTGTCCAGACCCCCAATGGAATGGAATCCGCTTCTTTGTCAGGTCATGAAGGGGACCTGCTATAGCGGCAAAGGCTCGAATGAAACGCCGATAATAAGAACAGAGGCCAAGGAAACTTCATACATCATGTACTGTGGTTGGCGTAGGCCATTCTACAACTGCTTGAATCTTATCAGGGTCCATTCTCACTTGGTTTTGAGATACTATATGGCTCAAATAGTGGATTTCTTTTAGGATTTGATGATAATCGCTCTTCAAGTCTATACGACTAAAGATACTTGCTCCTTGTAACTTGTCAAGAATGTCGTCAATCCGAGAGATTGGAAATCGATTCTTGATTGTGATCTTGTTTAGAGACCTATAGTCTATGCACATGCGGAATGTGCCATCCTTTTTCTGTACTAGCAAGACAGGTGAACAATATGGAGAAGTACTAGGCCTTATTAAGCTCTTCTCCAAAAGTTTGTTAACCTGCTTGAGAATTTCCTCTTGCTGCATTAGACTAACTCAATAAGGGGGCTGATTTGGAGGAGAACTTCCTCGGATCAAATCAATTGTATGATCCTCAGGTCGAGGAGGTGGAAGTTCGTTTGGAAGTTCATCTGCGAAACAATCTTTAAAACTTTCTAATAACTTAAGTCGTTTTTGCTCTAAAGAGGAAGAAAGTTGTGAAGCAGACACATCTCTCTCTCTTGCAAAAATCAAGTATGCTGAAACACACTTTTTCAGTACTTTTTTGATGGCAATGTGATTGGCGATAGTGATACGCCAATCACCTGCATCTGCAAGTACAAGATACTCCTTTCCTTTATGAGCAAAGGATAAGGTTTTCTGAACATAAGTCAGGAATGGGATGCATCTTGTAGTGCCAAGGCATTCCCAAGATCACTTCGTATTCTTCAAGTGAAGCTAGTAAGAAAGACTCTTGATCTTTGTAGTCGTCGACCTTTAGATTCAACTTCCCTATGATTGGAGTAGAGTTTGAGTTCTGCCCTTTGAAAGCAGATTGTGCTTGAATAGAAACTCCAAAACGATTGGGCTGTAAGTTCAGGTCATCTGCTAGCTTTGTAGAGATGAAGTTGTCTGTACTGCCAGGGTTAAACAGAATAAGAGCCCGTTGGTTGTTGATGCTACCCCATGCCTTGAGAAGAGCTCTTTCTTTTCCATCCTTGGTTGTATTTCCGTGTATATCTGGGACTGCATTGGAAGAGGGTGGTTGCGGAGTTTTCGTAGGACAATCACCCTTCATATGACCAACTTGTCCACACTTGAAGCATCTTCCTTCACTAATGTAGGTTCGCAACTCAGCAGGAGAGAGATACCTCCCTTTCTTGGGCTGATTTGGCTTTGCTTCTGCTTCGGAGGCGGTTCTTTTCTTCAGACAAGTCTTTAACAAAAGTGAATATCTATGGGGAGGAGGAGGAGAGAGAGAGAGAGAGAGAGAGAGAGAGAGAGAGAAGATGAAGAAAATTTTTAATGCCATCGAAACAATCCCAAAAGATATATCTAACAACATGGGTTATTTTTGTTTCGTCTTCTTTCAACTAAAGGGTTTGGCGGGGGGGGGGATGAGGGGAGCAGATAAATTTTGAATGTCATAGTTACTGTATTGGAACAATAGCAAGATGCCTCAAGACCTACATAAGTGCTTTGCTCCATCTTCCTGGGAGTACCCTCGTCATGTATTCCATCAGCTATGCGGGCTGATTCCATAAGTATCTGCAAGTTACCTCGAGGGTAAAGCTTCATAGCCTTTTGTAAGGCTTCATGCAATCCTGCTTCAAACTTGCGCATCTTTTCTGAATCGTCAATCTTCTTGAATGGAGTGACTTTCAAGAGAACGTCCCAAAACCTATCTACATAGCGTGGAACAGTTTCGTTCTCCGACTGTGAAAGTCGATCCCATTCTTTCTTTACCTCTTCCTCATAGTCTGGAGGAAGGAACTGTGCGTAGAACTCCTTCTTGAAAGCAGTCCAATCTTGGGGTTTGCGATCTTCCAGGATAAGGGTTAACCACCAACTGCTGGCGGTGCCTTTCAGGTACATACTGACATGGCGAAGCTTGGATCTTTCTTTAAAATTCCCTTCAGCAAATGCAACTTCGAATTGCGGATGAAAGCCAAAGCTTTGTCATTATCACGCCGTCCATTGTAGGTGTCGAATTTCACATCTTTGTCTCCCGACTTGAATGTTTTCTGCCTGTGGTGCTTCTTCTTATGGTGCTCCTTCTTTCTATGCTTAGTCTCCTTGTGGACATGAGTCCTTTCCCTTGAATGCGCTTCTTGCTGCGACGGATCGTCAAGAAACATGTCTTCCAGAGCAACTATGTCATCCAGATCCTTCATGAAAGAGAACTGAGGGGAATCCGGGGGATCCTGCTCTTGAACCTTTGGATTAAACAGCACATGACGTTCTGGAGGTTTCCTCTGCCTCTCGTGCATGCGGGAGGTTCCAATCAAAGGATCTTTCCTTGGTTCTGGCGCCTTTGGGTTTTGCGGGATTTCTCCCGATCCCATCGGCATTTTCTCCTTCCCTTTCTCAAGAGTATGGAGAATCTTTTGGACTTCTGGATGGGAGAGAGCTTTTTGCAACTCTTCCATCTGCTGTTGAAGGAGAGAGAACTCTATCTCGCATCCTCCCATTTCTGCAGTCTGCCAAGAGTCGTCAGTCCCTTAAGGAAGAGAGAGATGACCTTGCTCTGATACCACTGTCATAAAAATACAGAAGCGTAAACTGACTTTTAATTGTACTTCAAATACTCAAGAGAATTAGAGAGAGAGAGAGAAAGCTTGACACTTCATTGGGGACCAGAAGATGGGTTGGTCCCCCCCCATAAAGAGATTATCTTTATTACTAAGGGAGAATCTTTACAAGCACAAGAACGGAATAGCCCGTCCTCCATTCTTTCTTTTCTGCTTCTGACTGAGAGAGTGCGAAAGCTACTCTCTGAATACTGAGAGGATTTTCTCTCTGCTATGAGATTTTGGGAAGCTCTCGAAAACGAGTCTATCTTCCACAAAACTCAACGGAAGCTCTCGAAAATGAGAGTCTACCTTCCGCTAACTGAGTCCCTTTATGCATAATTATTCCTGCAACAAAAACAAGGGAGAAACACACAAAATGCATGCTCACATGCTTGCTGTAATTTTCTGCACATAACCTGAAAATGTTACCTGAGCACCTTCCAAAGCCGAAATAGAGACCTTTTCCGCGATGGAATTGCACGAAACTTTGTGTACACGTAGTGTAGGTAAAGAAGAACTAGATTCTATATGTATTTTGCTGAAATTCACCCTAAAGGAGGTGATTAAGGATTGAAAACAGAGAATGTACAGCCACCACACTCTACGAAGAGAGTGCCTACTGCAACTTCTCGCGATGAAACTTCACCAAAAGCTGGCTATGGCTATGAGAACCCTTCTTCTAGACAATGGGAGCACGAGGCCACCACATATGTCGCAAGGGGCTGCTCTCTAGCTTCCATGGAGGGCTCCAATGCGCAGAGCATACTCACTATAGGGGGGGTTGGAGCACTGCCAACTCTGAAAATGGGGGAGGGGGGGCTCCTAAATATAGCCATTAGGGAGAGAGGGCGCTAGGAAGAGAGAGAGGGTGAGAGTGAGAGTGAGAGAGTTAGTTTGCATTGGTAAGTGTCCCACTTGGCACACTTAATTAATAACTTAAAAAACCCTTCAACTTTCACTTTTAAAAATCCCTAGGCTATTAATGAAATGTGCAAATTAGCTCACAACTGCACACACAGATGCTCCCCAACGCAATGCCGTACCGACACTGCTTTGGCATTACCTATTCATACTTGTCCGATCATTTGGTCCGGCATAGACAATTTAAAAATACATTAACTGACTTATTCTAAGGCCGTAAAATGATTCAGGCCTTAGGGTTTTTATTCTAAGGACCCCATCTCATTCCTGTGCTTGCACTAGCGCGTGTAATTTTCTGAGCCTGAAATCTGAGGCTACTATCTACCCCTTCATTGAAGACCCGATTTCCCAATCACTAGGGCTTCAGGGTATTTTCTGCTAGGGTCTTCCTAAGGTGCACTGGCCCAAACTTGGGCGCACCTGAGGCCCCAGAACTGCTAAATCTATTCTGATGTGCGCACAACTAATTAGATAATTCTTTTCTCGTAAATAAATTAATTATTTACAAAGTCTGACATAGTTACAGAGGCCCTTGGTATATATGATATCTAGGCTGATTAGAGCCAAGGCCTCAGTTCCACATGACACCATACGAGCGGAGTTGGCTGCCCCACCTGTGGAGATTGAGGCGCTTACCAGATCAGTATCATTTGTACACAGCTTATGGGACACCACCAGGGACAGATATGCTAGGCTTGCTCTTGAGTCATCCAAAGAACTGGCATTACAGGGAGATACTTCATGTTGGTATGCACAAATGAGCTCATGGTTTTAGAGGCATGGTTTCAACATGGACATGCTGCCCCCTTTCCAGTATTATCTTGATGCACCATCTTTGGCTCTTAACGGATGGAGATTACTAGACTCATTTGGCAGGATCTTATCCAGCTTGATACTAGGAGGACATGGATAGAGCCATCACGGAGTTGGGTACGAAGAGGGCTTTCTATAGAGAGCATCTTCTTCAACTCATGACATACGGATTTGTCACACGGCCCAGCTACATGGACACACATCTATCTCATAGGTTACGATGTGCCATTGGCTAGATACGCACATCTTCACACCAACTTGGGATTGAGACAGGTAGATTCAGAGGCATACCAACAGACATTAGGATATGTCAGTTATGCCACGCAGAGCTAGAGACAGAGTTTCACTACATGCGTCATTGCACAGTCTACTATGAGATACGGGGACACTTTCACTGTTTATTTAGAGATGGTTTTGACTCTTTAGATAGAGTCATGAGATATCAGGATCAGAGATGTCTCGGAATATTTCTACTTGAGATACAGAGATATAGAGACTCTGTATTGAGAGGACATAGGCAGAGACAATCCCAGAGACGCATCTCAGATTTCTTATATCCGAGCACCATAGAGGCAGAGGGGCCACCACCCCCACAGGGCTCAGCTCCCACCCATACATACACCAGTGGTACTCTTATTGACCGAGCTATAGATTTGGGGAGATCGAGACGACCACGGCTGAGGAGGGGAGCCACGCAGCACCGACGGAGATTGCGGCAGAGGATCCACAGGATTCTAGCACGACACCCAGAGTGTCGATCAGGATAGGCTTCATGTTACTGCTATATTGTATCATGGTGACACTTATCCCCACTTTGTACCCTTGTGGCATTATACCATTGCTCAGCTTACCAGCCACACATAGGAGTCGATAGCACTCCTATCTTAGTTTCTAGTTTGTAGTTTTCTTTGTTTGTACCCAGACTTGGTACTAGACTCACCATTGTAATCAGTTTGTTCTCATAGGTCATTTTGGCCTTTTGTAGACGTTAATATATCATTTCATTTCATCTCTCTCTCTCTCTCTCTCTCTCTGCACGTCTCTACCTCTCTCTCTCTCTCTCTCTCTCTCTCATTCCCTCTCTTGAAGGCAAGTAAAAGGAACCATCATTCAAGCTAAAAGCAACCATTAATTAACGCAAGGAAAGAAGTAGAGATTTGTGGAAGTGTAAAACCTAGATCTTCACCATTTCAATTCTGTTGCAGCTAACATTGGTATCAGAGCTTTGTGATTTTGCACTGATTCGCTTATCTTTGAAGATTTTTTTTCCTCTCTAGTGTTTGAGTGTGTGTTGTAGCGTTTTGCCCAAGGACGCTTCTCTCATTGAGGGAACTGCACGACCTTCCATTGCATGTAGGACCATGCGCCTTGAGCGTAGGAAATACAAACACTGTATACCGGGCGCCTGTGAGAGGGTAGTTGACTTGGTGTGCGCGCTTGACCACCTCGACATAAAGAAATCCTAGCATGGATAATTGCATTCATAATTTCTTTGACATGACATATTGCATCATTGAAGACATGCATTGAAAACATGAAGGTGTTGATTGCCAGTGTCAGGATTTGTTAGCGACCTATGACGACAAAGGAAGGCTCTATCGAGATCGGCCTATTAGCTTTGGAGTCTTGGCATTGTTTGCACAACCATCTCTCCCATTTGCTTGGAGATTCCATCATTCGAAGAGAGGCATTGCATCGTCATTGATCTGTATACATCTTTGGTAGCACATCAAGTCAACCCCATCTGCATCTGCTTAGCAATCAATAGCCATCAATCCGGAGCCAAAGGGTTCCAATCCGAGGCAACCACCGCAAGAGTTCGTAGGCATCGTGAGCCTACATTTGCAGCCACATCTGTTGCAGAGACGAGGATTCATCTAGAGCGTCCATCATACGACAATCTAGTCGAAGCCCGAAGAGGAGCCTCTATCTTTGAGGAGTGTGAAGTATCTATAATCTAGGGCATGCGCAGAGCACGGGGTTGTGGCCAACCGTAGGAACCGTCCTTAGAGTAATGATAAGGGTCAAGAGGGCCAGATGACAAAAATTGGGATGGATTTTTCATGCACGAGGGCCGGCGTGGATGAGCCTTGAGAAGGGAGCGGAGGTGGCGGCGCAGTGTGTGTATTCTGAGTCTCAGGAGGCAGTGAGTAACAACTCGCCATAGCTCGGCTTAGCATTCGACATTGGTAGCAGAGCAAATAGATTCTGCTTTTCTCGCTCTCGTCTCAGCCCTCGGCCACTACTATAGGCCGTACGTCCACAGCTACACCACCCTAGGCAAAAGCACAATCAAATTATTATCTCTAGCTTGCCATAACAGACTGTGCTTGAACACACTATAAGAGTCCGCTCGGTTCCATTCTGTGGCTGCCGCTTGCATCATGCTCTACTACTCGACACTCTTGCAGCTTGCAGTGCGCTTGCTATATCATCTGACCACCGCTTGTAGTGCGCTCGCTCTATCCTCTTCTTATAACGTTAGCAAGCCTGCATAAGCCATTCTTGTATGCATTAAAAGGAAGCTTTCCCACGCTGTTGAATACTAGAGGTGCGAAATCGGAGCATCTGATAAAACACTTATGCTTTAGTCCTGAGAGCAACCAACTGAGCAACACTCTATGGTAGAAGGCAACTAGTTGAGATCGAGGTTTTACAGTAGTAGAACGAGAGCAAATTTATTGCAGACCTTACATACACCTGATGGGATTGGCAACACTCGGATACTAATGGTATTCGTCTGCAGATCTTGGTCATCCATCGACACTCTCAGTGAGAACCATTCTGGCGCACCTCTCAGGCAGTGTTCTGTTTATTTGTGCATAGCCTTCTAGCTTATTTTTCCAGTCTTTTTCAAAGTCTTTAAGTGAGTTTTTCTTTAAAAAATTTACAAAATGGATAAAGACCAAATTAAAAAACCACGTGAGACTGACACCAATCAAGACCAAAATATGTATGGGATTAAGGACATGGGGGAAGAGAGGGATGTGCCATCCCATGAGTAGCATGAGATGATAGTGCATAGGGTAGAAAACATAGAATCACAATTACAGACATTCCTTGCTGTTCGTGATGGTCTCAAGGATCATATGACAAAATTAATTGAGTATCTGCAAAAGGGTAAGCAGCCGGTGACACAATCTTTTGTGCCATTTGATCCAAACATGCATCCACCTCTAGGGATGGTGGAACCATGTATAAAGACGTTGCTATACTTTCTCTCGATACCCAGTCGAGACCTAGAGAAAACCCCGTCCTTAAAGACATGAAACCTCCTCAATTTAATGGTGAAGAAAAGGATAGAAACAAAGATGCTATCTATACTTTCCTACAGAAATGGCAAGACCTTCATAGATTGAAAAATACCCCACCCGAGTACCAACCACTTGCCGCTAGTCTGTCATTGGGGCCAAAAGTCTACAAATGGTGGATGAGTCTCAAGGCATTGAGAAAGATTCCAGGGGATTGGACTCAATTGGAGATAATTTTTATGAAAGAATTTCTCCCTGAAAATGAGCCAGAAAGAAATTGGGAGGATTGGGGCAAAGCTATGGAACAGGGTAGGCCTTTGCTTGCTTACATTGCAGAGTACAAAGAAATAATCCTTAGACTTTAAGGGATAGATGACTTTCACAAAACAAGAGGGTTTGTATAGGGATTAGATAGACATTTTAAGCGAGAGGTAAAAGGAAGTCCAAAAAAACTTTGGAGGAAGCAATTAAATTTGCACAAATTATGAAAGTAATACTTGCTTGACAGCTTCTAATGCCACTCAGATTGAGCCCAAGTCCACAGATACGAGGATATCACGGCCTTTTCAGAAAGGAAAAAGGAAATTTCCATTTAATAAGGAGGACAAATGTAACAGACGTGCAAGTCTAAAATCTGGCACGACACACTAGAGAATCACTTAAAAACACTTCACAAACTTTATCACAATTCAATAGAGTCGACACTGCCCGACATAGTTACGTGCCCAAAGGTATTGGCCCCAAAGTTTGGCACCCCTTCCGGTATTTATTTTATGTTAATGCTCGAGCAAAGTTACAAAGTCCGAGGGTCCTCTCTGCTCAATGCTCGTCAGTAATCTGAGTGGAAGAGTGGCCCTAGATACATATTTAAAGACCCATGGCCACTCAAAAGCAGCACATCAAAAGCTTCAAACTCAAAAGCATCCTATCCCAAAAAGGTAGCGCCGCCAAAAGCTAGTAACGCAAATCGCGAAAACCCGTACAATTGCCACGCCATCAATCGACGCAAAATGCAGAATGTCCGTACAGTTGCCACGTCAGCACTCCCTGCGCGATTTTATCTTCTGGGCTTATTTCTATTAGCCTTGTGTCTCCTGGGCCCTGTCGGAAAGGGACCATAAGTTTGGACAACTTATAAAGTCATTCTCCATCTGCTAGCTAGTCTTGCTACGTCATCGCTTTGTGACATACCTCCCTCTTGAAAAAATTGTAATCGCTCTCGATCACACCTGCAAAATTAGATAAGCCATAAATCAGTTCAGTAGACACTGACTCTTAAGTACTGATGCACTAGATGACACAAATTTAACACTCGCACAAAGACGACAGTCACTGAATATCAAATCACATTCAAATCAAATCACATAGAGTCCATCGAGATCTAGGACCATGATCTCTCGACAACGTGTTTAGCAATTGCATCTAGATCCACACCGGACCTCACTGATGGCGGATTAAATAATTCTTATTGCGATCTTTTCCATAGAATCTCAAGATCGAAATGCTGCAATCATTTCGTCTTTCAAACCTGCGCTCAAACACAATCACATGAGTGAGAGCACACATAAATGAGATTCACTTTTCAGGAATTTCCATTTCAAAGTACTTCATTATAAAGTCATAAAGCAGAATACTATCACCACATCAGTATCCCTGAAATGTAACAAGAAATCATTGACTTTATTCCATCTGGGTAATCTGTGACATAGGAGCAGAGTAACTCTCCTCTTGTGCAGTCCCATCTGCACCAGATTCAACCTTGTGGATGTGCCGGATCTCTCAGAATAGACGCAGCTAGACCAAAAGCCTCATTGTAAAGTTCCAATATCTGAGTAGTATTGACCAGGTCCTCCTTTTCCATCCACTTCGCATCCAATGCCGGATAGTTCTTGAATTTCACTAAGAACCGCCATATCACTTTACCTTTCACTTTCCTTTCCTTGTGAGCTAGTATCTATTCAGAAACGAGTATCTCCTCGCTCTCTTCTACTTATTGGGCCCCTGGAAAATCTCAAATTGCCTATAACATTTTTTGTCCGCACTTTGATCAACGAGCTGTAAAGACAGGCTCGGAGAGCACGTCTAGAACTACATTTTGAGCTCATAAACTTGCTTTTTGGAAACTTTAATACATGTTGGCTCATTGGCATCAAAACCACACATTGTAACCCCAAAGTCCACATTTAGTATACATTCCAAGAATTTAATGTTCTAGCAGAATTCCGACATAAACCATAAGACAGTCTAAACCTCGAAATACATTCAGATTTTGGTTTTTCACACCATGCCTGCAAAGCGGCATGGCAACGCTTGCAAGCTCTGCTAATTTGATATGCCAAAAGTATTTGGGGGGGGAGGGGGGGGTGCATGTATAGGGAAAACTTCAGTTTACGCTATCTCCACATGAACTTTATGACTTGGATAAATGGACCTAAAATCCTAATGCTGCCCACATTTAGTAGGAAAACTGTAGAGTATTGGAGACTCTATTTCCGAGAAACCCTAGAAAATGTCAAAGGTGCAATGGAAAAGGTTGAATCGCGTGATCATCTCATTTGCAACGGCGAGCAAACCTCCTCTGGGGACTGGGCAGCTAATGGATCTCAGATCTATCAGGACAGATCTCCTCAGAGATGATTTTGTATCGTGCATCGTCCATGGAACGGGCATGGGGACTCTATATGCAGTGAAACCCACAATGTAGGGTATCAACATGGAGCGAAGAGAGAGAGAGAGAGAGAGAGAGAGAGAGAGAGAGAGAGAGAGAGAGAGAGAGAGAGAGAGAGAGAGAGAGAGAGAGAGAATGAATGCTGGTGAGCAAAAACGCAAGAGAGAGAAACGTGAGAAAAACCCTAGGAACAAGGGTCTTGTCTCATGCAAGCCTACTGGGTGGCCAACACCATGGAATGCATCACCGAAAGAGTATGTCTATCTCAGGTACTGCTGGGTACAGTCACAAAACAACCCTCACTCCTTGATCTCCTCCTAGGAGATATTGGAGCCACCAGCGGACATGAATCTAAAACTCTTCCCTTTCAACTCTTGGACGAGGGAGCGTGACAAGGGAGATGTCACAAGAGGATAAATGAAACCGGCCTGTTCAATCCAAAAAGGGCGGTAGACTTTACTTCAAACCTTGATTTAGCTTTCACCCATTATTAGTTGTCTATTTTACCTGTACTTTCAAGACACAACAAAGTGGAGAGGGATATAGGCTGCTAGATTGCACCTGTATGAGTAGAGGGACACCAGATTGGCCCCTAACTTAGGCGCCCCTTTCGGTATTTCTTTATTGTTCAAAAGAGGGAATAAACGTTGTGGTTCCCTACAAGCTGCCCCGCACAAACTCGGCTGAATTTCCACTGTTCCAGCCCGATTTCGGCAGCATAACTGTACTAGAACCCTTCACGGTCAGTATTCCCACGCATTAAATGACTTTCCCGACGCATACGGGCACTTTGCAAAACCTGGCGAGAATCTGCAGCACGCTGAATTCTCTGTTTTCAGCCCTGAAAATGCGCCAGATCACCTGTACAGCGGTCCCCTTGCGTCCCCGAACCTCCTGGGGGTATTAGGGTCCGTTTAGGGCCAAAACCCTAAACCTGCAAAAATACACAGCAGGCTGTAATTTACTGTTTCGGGCTCCGTTTCGCGTGTCGGTCGCATCCGTAGCAAGTCCTTGAGCTCCCGCACCTGTAGGGCTACTTGCCCTTTGAATCGGACAAGATTTTTGGCGTGAAACCTCTCCGAATTCACCTGTACCTGCGGGGGGATTAGCCGCTAGCTAATCCAGTACCTGTGCAAGAGGCTCTTGGCTCGGCAATCGCGCATGAACCCACACAACTGTACATTGGTCAAATGAAGAGCCCACTAGTGGGGCATAACATACTGCCAAAGGGGAGAGAGGGCAGTGCGTAGCATGCAGGGCATCACTCCTGGCACCGCACTGTGCATAAGAGAGAAAGCAAGCACTCCATAGCTCTTAACCTGTGACAGGAACTTGCAGAATGAGCCTCCCAACTATAAATCACGTTTTTGCCTTCTCTATAAGTAGTAAACTGGCCTCAGAGTGCCAAGTGTCACTCATTTGTGCATTTTCCCGCTTTAGACCCTCCGGTCTAAAAATATCTCACCTGTAGCCTCTGTTGACTTGGCCAGAGAGTAACAAAATGATCCCCATGTCAAACTGCACGTAATGACGCGAAGACATTTTCAGGTCCCAAAATAGCAGTTCCCTAAATTTTAGGAGATGCTGCCATTGTATCTTTCTAGGTCATCCGACCCTCTTTGTACACTGCGGCCACATCCAGAACTGAAATGTAGCCTCTGTAGCAAAGGATTCCACTTTGGCTAGTCAATGACCCCACTTGGCTAACCATAGTCCTTGTCCAACCTTAGTGCTCTCTTGCCCTCAGGCTTGGACTCCCTCTGGACAGTTCCACACTAGCTATGCAATGCAAGGCAGTTAGATTTCCCGAGGGGTGTTTCCAAAAAGTGAAAGTAAATAGATAATAAGAAAGAAATCAACAAAAAGGATAGATAGTAGTCACACGCTGGTGACATACCCCCCTCTTGAAATCTCAAACGTCCTCGTTTGCATCTATGTCGTACATGCTTACTGTCAACACTGATGTATTCAACACCTGTCGACACATATACGACACATACATGCTCATTGTCAACCCTGGTGTATTCAACACCTCGTCGACTCATGTATTGCCTGCGTGTGAACCCTGTCCCAATGACATAGTGGTAGCTTCGCATTGTGCCATTGCTTTGAGTCACTAACTTTCCAATGACAAAATGGTAGCTGTACATTTTGCCACTGTCTTATAGTACACGTTGGATCCCGTAACACTTTCGAGCATACCCAAACCGACAGTTTAAGAATGCAGTTACACATGTACTGTTCAATAGAAGCAATCACTGTATCCTTGAGAAACTGACAAGAAATACTCACTTCTATAGCACTAACCAAACTTTTGGACATTCCATAAGAGCAATTGCCAAACTGACAATCTGTACAGCTCTAACATTCATGTAACAGGTATTTGATTTGAGCTCACTTTAAATACCATGTACATCATTTGTTTCAGAAGCCATTGTCACACTGACAATCCATGTAGCTTTGAAACTCAAGGGGTCAAGGTAGGTTGCAAACCGAAGGCTTCAAGGTAAAGTGATAACACAGTTGGTGACTCTGCAAGTTCACCTTCTTCCATCCACTTAGCATCCATTGGTGGATAGTTTCTGAACTTTACTAAGTAACGCCTAGCAACCTTGCCTTTCACTTTCCTTTCTTTGTGTGCCAAAATCTGTTCAGGGACCAAGATCTCGTCAAGTTCCTCGACTTCCGGCTGATCTTAAGCTGGCATATCTTCTTGCACATCACCCACATAGGGTCTGAGAAGACTCACATGAAACGCATTGTGAATCTTCCAACTGTCAGGCAATTTCAGCCTATATGCAACATCACTGATTATGTCGCATACTTGAAAAGGCCCATAGTAACGCATGCTGAGCTTTGGAAACAGTCTTTCCTTGCCCTTCATCTTCTTTAACCTTGCCTTTTCAAAGCGTAAAAGCACCCAATCACCAAGTGAATATACCACTTCACGACGGTGACGATCAGCTGCTTTCTTTTGTTTTGCCTGAATCCTTTCTAAGGCCACTTTGACCTTCTTGTACATTTCATCCATGTCCTGAACATACTTATCTGCTTCAAATATCTTGTCCTTTGTATGAAGTATGGGAGGAACTTTCTTGCCACCTTCAACTATCTCAAAGGGTGCCTTGCCAGTTGATGAATGCACTGTATTATTGTATGCATACTCCACCAATGGCAAATACTGCTCCCACTTTCCTTTATGCTCTGACACATAACACTCCAGTAGATCTAGGACAGTAGAATTTGCCTCTTCTGACTGCCCATCTGTTTGAGGATGAAATGACGAAGAGAATTTGAGCGTGGTGCCCATATTCTCAAACAAGCCTCTCCAGAACAAACTTGTCATGCGTGGATCACGGTCGCTAACAATCGATTGTGGCATGCCATGATACTTGAAAATATTGCTCATAAACAAGCGTGCCATCTGATCTGGCTTTATCTTCTTCCTGATAGGAATAAAATGAGCCTGTTTGCTGAATCTGCAAATAATGGTCCAAATACCATCATTTCCTGTGTGCGTTCTCGGAAGATCAAAGATAAAATCCATAGCAATACTTTCCCATGGTTTATCTGGAATAGGTAGTGGTTGCAATAACCCTGGTGCCTTTTGCCTGTCAAACTTGACCTTTTGGCATATTAGGCATTCTCGCACAAAGGCATCCACATCCCTTGTCAATGTAGGCTAGTAGAAGAATGTCTCAACCGCTTTAACTGTAGCATCGATACCACGATGCCCTGCATACGGTGGGACATGACTCTCTTCCATAACTTTGCGTCGCAATGGCTTTGTGACACACAATCTGCCATGCATCATCATGAACCCGTCTTTAAGAAGATAGTGTTCATGACGTTGTCCATCCATTAGTTGCTCGAAGACCCTTGCAAAATCTTCATCATTTGCATACTGTTCTCTCATATCATCAAGTTCATGATGATAAGGAATCGACACAGCTGAAATTTGTGGCTTCCTTGACAAGGCATCAGCCACAACGTTCTTCTTGCCTTCCACATGCACAATCTGAAAATGGAACATGGACAAGATATTTGCCCATCGCATATGCTTCTCAGATAACTTTGTTTGTGTCACGAAGTATCGCAAGGTCTGATGGTCCGTTTGGACAACGAAATCTGCACCTAGCAGGTAGTGTTTCCAACTTAAGAGCGCATGAATCACAGCCAGTCACTCTTTCTCATAGACCTGCATGGTCATCTCTGGCCCTTGCAAAATTCTGCTCTCATAGGCTACTACCCTGCCATCTTGCATTAGCACTGCACCAATGCTACTACCGCAGGCGTCACACTGGACCACAAATGACTTCCTAAGATCTGGCAACACAATGACTGGATCCGAAGTCATCTTTTCCTTTAAGAGATTAAAAGCTGAAATCTCTTTCTGTGTCCATCTAAAGGTGACTGCCTTCTTTTGAAGAGCATGTAAAGGTGAAGCAATCTCAGCGAAATTTCGGATAAACCTTCTGTAATAGGAGCATAGTCCCAAAAAGCTTCGGACATCATGCACCGTCTTCAAATTTGGCCATGACTTGATCGCTTCAACTTTTGCAGGATCCATTCTGACACCATCCTTTGAGACAATGTGTCCCAGAAAGTGAATCTCTTCCAGAAAAAACTCACTTTTCTTTGCATTGATGAGCAACCTATGACTGCGTAGCTCTTTGAACACAATGGCCAAGTGATGCCTATGCTCCTCTTCATTCTTTGAGTAGACTATCATGTCATCAAAGAATGTACCAACAAACTACTGGTGTGGACGGAAAATTCTATCCATCATCCTATTGAACGTAGCAGGAGCATTTGTGAGACCAAAGGGCATCACTAAAAATTCGTAAAGGCCAAACGTCGTTCTAAAAGCAGTCTTGTGCACATCCTCTGATCTAATGCGGATCTGATGGTACCCACTCTTTAGATCTATCCTGCTAAACATAGCTGCTCCTTCTAATTTGTCCATAATATCATCAATTCTAGGTATAGGGAACCTATTCTTGATGGTATTCTTGTTCAGTGCACGCTAGTCGATGCACATACGCCATGAGCCATCCTTTTTCTGCACCAACAACACTGGAGAACAGAATGGAGATGAACTGGGTTGAATCAGCCCCTTTTCTAACAGCTCCGGTACTTGGCCCATTATCTCTTTCTGCTGAGCCGCACTAACCCTGTACGGAGGCTTATTTGGTGGGCTACTGCCTGGCACCAAATCTATCGCATGGTCCTCGGGTCTCTCTGGCGGTAATTGAGACGGTAATGAATCGGAAAAGCAGTCACTATACTGTTGTAAAAACATTGACCTTTCTTTATCTAGCACAGATAAATTTGATTCATCACAATCTGACACTTCACGTGCAAAAACCAAGTACGCAGAAAGATGCTTTTTCATTACAGAAGTAATAGCAGAAGCTGATACAGTAGGAATAGACTCCCCTTTAAGCTTTACATCCAGAATGTGAGTCTTTCCCCTGCTCTGTACAGTGATCTTTTTGTTGTAGGCATCCATGATTCCCTGTACACGAAACAACCAAGGAATACCTAACAACACATCACATCCGTCCAGTGGCATGATGTACAATTCTTCAGCATCTACATAGGACTGGATATGTAGACGCAACTTTCCAATGATGGGCGTCACAGCCTCTGTATGGCCAGGACATGCCAAACCTGCCTCTGCTGTATACCCCATCTCTTCAGGCCTGATTCCCAACTTTGAAGCCAATTCTGGGGAAATAAAGTTGGCTTTAGCACCTGGATCAAAGAAGATAAGCACTGTTTGATCCCTGACCTTTCCCCATGCTCTGCAAAGCTCACTTGCATCTGAATTTGGCTTGTCGCCCACCATATCTGGCACTAGACCAGCCATGGGCTTCTTTTCTTTCCTGTCCTCCTTGTCTTCAGAATCAGCTGGCCTTTTCTTTGTAGGACAGTTGTAAGCAATGTGGCCAGGCTGCTCACATATAAAGCATTTGTTCTCTGTCCTCAGGACCTTCTTTTGCTCTTCTGACTTGCGAGGAAAACGTCTTTTCCATTTCTTTGCTGGTCCTTTTTTTGATTCAGCCGTAGCTTTGTCTTTCCCTGCGTTGGCTGACTCCTGAGTCCCTTTAGGAGCCTCATTGGGAACGTGCTTCTTGGCTGAATTTTTCTTGCCTGATCCTGCCTTGACGCCAGTGTTAAATTCACAATCTTCTCCCTTGAGCAAACCATTGCCAGTGTTTGCTACCTCGATGAGCTGCGTCAAAGTAGTGACTTTTGTCTTCGTGCAGTACTTTCTTAATCCTTTAGGTAGGCCACAACAGTATTTTTCAATCTGTTCTGTCAATGGCACAAACCTATAGGAAGTTACTGGAAGTAGAGCTTTCCAAAACTTCCGATTGTAATCATCCAGATTTCTGCAAGTGGCAGCATTTAGCTGGTGCCATTCTGTCATGACATCTGCTTGAAAGTCATTAGATAACCATGCTGCTGCAAAAATCTGTTTGAAGTAAATCCATGTGGATGGAGCTTGCCCTTGAAGCAATAAAGTTGTCCACCATTGTCCTGCATTCCCTGTCAAGAAAGTGGCTGCCTTGCGGACCTTTGAAGCCTCTGTAAAGTTTCCCCCTGCATAGGCCTTGTCAAACTGGTGGAGGAATGAAAGAGCCTTCTTCCTGTCATCAAACCCTGTAAAGGTCGTGAAAGACACACCTTTGCCACCTTCTTTGTACGGAGTTGGCCTCTCCAGCGGCGTTAAATTGTCATATGGAAGTGACTGAAACATGGGAACACTATTAGGGTTCATCTGTGTTCCTTGGCCGCTATTAACTTGACCTGGAAATGCCATATTTGGCTGCTGATTTGTAATTCCAGCCATACCAAAATTTGCCTGCGGCATCCCAAATTGGCCCTGAGTGCTCTGAAACCCTGGTTGCATACCCATGACACTGTACATGGGGTTAGGCATCATCGTTTGAGCACCCCCAAACACTGTTCCTGGCGTGTAAAACTGATTTCCAGGTGCATGACCAGCCATGCTCTGGAATACCGATCCACCTCCAAAATAGCCAGGGTGTACTGAAGGTGGTGGGAAGACCTGTTGCATAGCCTGTAGGTTGCTTCCCTGCCCATTAGAACCAGCTATAGGCTGCTGAAAGGTGGCGGGCTGAACTGGTACAGCTTGAAAGACTGGCATCTTAGCCACCTGTTCTTGCACCTTAGGCACAGGTTGTGAAGACTGCATGTTCTCCGTCAAGTGTACAGGTGTTTCCATTGACTGTGCGGTATGAATCACCTGTGCTCGAGCCTTAACAGGCTTTTGAATATGATCCAGTGACCCAACTTGCTGAGACGGAACAGAAGGTTGCAGAAAGGCTAAAAACCTTGGGTTCTGCATTACTTGTGTGAACATAGCCACAACAGTAGCCAACTGGGTCCTGAATATATCGTCATCTGTCTGTGGTGGTCTTGAGGACTCACCCACTTCATGTGTCTGTTGACCCTGTGAAGAGGAAACCTCTTCAGTCACATCATCTGGTCTGTCAGCCATAATTGCAATTCCCTTTGTCTGGTCTATGATCCCCTGTGTCTTCAAGCCCAAAACTGACCAAGGCTCACTTCTATGGGAAAAAGTGATTTAATCCCGTCGATGGAACCATGAAACCGGCCTGTTCAATCCAAAAAGGGCGGTACTTCAAACCTTGATTTAGCTTTCACCCATTATTAGTCGTCTATTTTACCTGTACTTTCAAGACACAACAAAGGGGAGAGGGATACAGGCTGCTAGATTGCACCTGTATGAGTAGACGGACACCAAATTGGCCCCTAACTTAGGCGCCCCTTTCGGTATTTCTTTATTGTTCAAAAGAGGGAATAAACGTTGTGGTTCCCTACAAGCTGCCCCGCACAAACTCGGCTGAATTTCCACTGTTCCAGCCCGATTTCGGCAGCATAACTGTACTAGAACCCTTCACGGTCAGTATTCCCACGCATTAAATGACTTTCCCGACGCATACGGGCACTTTGCAAAACCTGGCGAGAATCTGCAGCACGCTGAATTCTCTGTTTTCAGCCCTGAAAATGCGCCAGATCACCTGTACAGCGGTCCCCTTGCGTCCCCGAACCTCCTGGGGGTATTAGGGTCCGTTTAGGGCCAAAACCCTAAACCTGCAAAAATACACAGCAGGCTGTAATTTACTGTTTCGGGCTCCGTTTCGCGTGTCGGTCGCATCCGTAGCAAGTCCTCGAGCTCCCGCACCTGTAGGGCTACTTGCCCTTTGAATCGGACAAGATTTCTGGCGTGAAACCTCTCCGAATTCACCTGTACCTGCGGGGGGATTAGCCGCTAGCTAATCCAGTACCTGTGCAAGAGGCTCTTGCCTCGGCAATCGCGCATGAACCCACACAACTGTACATTGGTCAAATGAAGAGCCCACTAGTGGGGCATAACATACTGCCAAAGGGGAGAGAGAGGGCAGTGCGTAGCGTGCAGGGCATTACTCCTGGCACCGCACTGTGCATAAGAGGGAAAGCAAGCACTCCATAGCTCTTAACCTGTGACAGGAACTTGCAGAATGAGCCTCCCAACTATAAATCACGTTTTTGCCTTCTCTATAAGTAGTAAACTGGCCTCAGAGTGCCAAGTGTCACTCATTTGTGCATTTTCCCGCTTTAGACCCTCCGGTCTAAAAATATCTCACCTGCAGCCTCTGTTGACTGGGCCAGAGAGTAACAAAATGATCCCCATGTCAAACTGCACGTAATGACGCGAAGACATTTTCAGGTCCCAAAATAGCAATTCCCTAAATTTTAGGAGATGCTGCCATTGTATCTTTCTAGGTCATCCGACCCTCTTTGTACACTGCGGCCACATCCAGAACTGAAATGTAGCCTCTGTAGCAAAGGATTCCACTTTGGCTAGTCAATGACCCCACTTGGCTAACCATAGTCCTTGTCCAACCTTAGTGCTCTCTTGCCCTCAGGCCTGGACTCCCTCTGGACAGTTCCACACTAGCTATGCAATGCAGGGCAGTTAGATTTCCCGAGGGGTGTTTCCAAAAAGTGAAAGTAAATAGATAATAAGAAAGAAATCAACAAAAAGGATAGATAGTAGTCACACGTTGGTGACAATAAAGGCGCTTGTGGTAGAGGTTTGGTTAAGATATGAACAGGGTTGTCGAACGTCGGACCATACTCTAGCCGAATAGAGTGATCCTTGGTCTTCTCACGAACATAATGATACTGTATCTCTATATATTGGGTATGGGCATGGAAAACTAGGTTCCTCGCAAGGGCTATATAACTCTGGTTGTCAGAGTAGATTGTGGTTGTCTGTTGTGGCAAGCCAACCTCCGAAAGTAGCCTCCATAACCACACTAACGCACATGTAGCACTACAAACTCTGCCTATGTGGATGATAAGGCAACTGCAGGCTGTTCTTATTGCTCCATGAAATTGCTCCTTGGCGAAAAGAAAATGTGCAACCTATAGTCGACCGTTGTCCATCTGGATCTCCACCCAAATCTGAATCACTCCATCCTCGAAGATTATCTTGGAGTCCTTACCTCCAGCCACTTAGAAAATGGCTAACGATTTTGACTGCTTTAAATACCGCAGAGCTCGAAGAGCCTGCTTAATATGTGACTTTGCAGGTCTTTGCATGATTTTTGAAAGAGCTGAGTCCCACCGGCATGATGACATCAAACTGGGTGTAGAGCACCCAAATAAATCGACTAGCTTCTTATAACTTGTAGCATCTGCTACATCTGAGGGGTCATTGTGACAACTTCTGGTTGGGATACATAGGAGATTGCACTTAGTCATACCAAATGCTTCCAACAACTCTTGGACAGAGCGTTGCTGAGAGAGAAAGATGCCACCTTTGTTTGCCATATCTCCAATTCAAGAAATTAGTGAAGCAAGCCGAGGTTTGTCATCTCAAACTCCTTAGCCAAGGTCTCCATAGTACTGCGAATTAGCTCAACATGGCTACTTGTAATCACAAGATCGTCCACATAGAGGATAATAAGAGTCACCAATCCTCCCTCACTGAAAAATATACAAGTCTAGGTCTGCAGAAGAATGACGCAAGGAGTGCTGTAGGAAGAAAGAGTCTATCATCTGGTACCACGCTGGAGGGGCTTGCTTTAGTCCATAGAGAGCCTTCCACAAACATCGCCAATGAAAATAGTATGGCGATGGCGCCTCATGTTGGACAAAGATCCTTTGAAGAGGTGTCTTGTGCCATGAAGAACCACTATCAAGAATCCAATCGCAACCATCTCGAATGGCAAAGACCGTCTTAATCACATGGAGAATCTTGTGAAGGAAATACTCCAAATGAACAAAGGCTGGTGACTGTACCGCACTATAGAAGTCCAACTTGCCAATAATGGCCTTTCTCCCCAAATGATTGCGATGCCTATCTCCCTTCAAAGCATCTTTTTCAGCATCTCTCTTCTTTGGAATGTTGGTACTTTTCTTCTTACCCTTTTGCTTCTTGTTGTTGTTGGAAGAACCGGCCAAGGCTTCAGAGCTTGACTTCTTCCCTGCATTGAACCACTCCTTGTGGTCGAAAACCTTTGGAACAATCTCGTCTTAAGAAATAATATTCAATGTGCCACTCGTAATAAGCGAAGAATAGATATTGGAATACTGAGGAGATAACTAGGCCAAAAACTGGATGGCCATGTCCTTTTTTTTGAAATGATCAGCTTTCCCATATGAAGTATCTCCTGTTGGAGTTCGTGCATGCCCCCATCACTATACACGTGTCTTTTCATCTCCTATATAAAGGACTGTTGTATCACTCTTCAAACAAAACTAGCAATCAACCAATCTTCATGTTCATCAGAGTTTTGTTGTTTTTTGAGTTCTCAAGTCATGAAGTGTCATTAAAATACAAGATTATCCTAAAGCCTTATGCATAGGGTCCCGCGTGTCATACATTGCTGATTGCATATTGGGCCATGGGCATATTGAAATTATCAACCAATTAAATAGTTCATGTTGGAAAACCGCATTATATATTTGTGTATTGGCATGTATGGCAACTCCCCTTGCGATGCATATGTGGTTGAAAGGTGGAGCTTGAAAGCAAAACATGCTGGGACATGTCAGTTGTTAGGAAGGGGACTACGTGCTGGAGGTAGTGTGGGGTAGGTGGGGGAGGAGTGCAAGCAAGTCTGGGAATTTACTGTGGGCAGGTGGGGAAGAGCAATGTTGGCCAGGGTATGGCGTGAATGCAGGGATTTGCAGTAGGTTACTCAACAAACGATGGCAAGTTCCTATTTTCCTAAATTCTACTTAAATGTAAGGTTCTCAAAAAAAAAAAAAGAAAACTTGCAGTATCTTTATAATTTCAAAACCTACATGTGTGCTCAAGTCTGTTTATGAAACTCCCACCATTTTGTTTGTCTTTATTTCTTTCCAGGTGCTCAATAGCTTTTCCTGAGAATTACAAATCACTGGTTCCAAAGCTGTTGATTGAGACCATGTCTTCTATATCAACATCATTTTCCCTACGAATAGAGTCTTCTTCTTATGATATTTTATCTGTATCAGGTTTGTCCTTGAAAGCCTCCCATTTACATCGTCCTCCTTACATCTCAGCTTCAGTATTTATCTTACATCTATCTGTGCCTTCAGGACCAGTTGGTGGCCAAAAAAGTGAAAACTTCGAACACACTCAATTAGGGCTTCTAATTACACTCCATAGCATGACTGGAACATTTGCAAGGAATATCCAACACCTTTTCGATTCCATTGAAGCAAAAGATATGGCCAAAGTCTTGAATGCAATATACTCTCCTTATGAAGGATACAAAGAAAGGTACGCTTAAATTTGAGATTTTAGTAGTTGGCTTAACACTTTTGGGACAAGAAGCTCTTGTGGCACTCATCTGGTTGGTTTATTTGATTAATTCTTGTGTTCTCTAATAGTCATTGAGAGCTGGGCATGGATCTCTCGAGTACATTAATAGAATAGACGTATGAAGGATACAAAGAAAGCGCCCTGGAATTTGTGATTTTAGTAGTTGATTTAACACTTTTGGGACACTTCTGGCACTCATCTGGTTGGTTTCGTTTCAAAAGTCTCGTGTGTGTGATTGAGAGTTGCCCTTGGATATGTCAAGTACATTGATAGAGTAGATCATCATAATGGATAATGCATTATTCATGTCTTTCTTGGTTCTAATACAGCTTGTTGATTGAAATGATGCCTTTGAAAGTATTTTTCAATTCAAGCGCTTTTGTTTGCATTCTCTTTAAATGGTGTTTTGAATTGTTTAAAATTCTTCAAGACTAGCTTGGAGAGACAATATTGCTGCAATGGTGATGGTAGTCCAATGGTGTATCGCTAACAGCGTGCAAATACTGTCTTGAAAGCTTGCCAGGTCCTTGGAGCATGCGGTTGTGTTGCGATTGAACTCCACCATTGCATAGCATTATCTTTAAGAAATCGTGTTGCTCGAGAAATCTTGGATTCTTCTGTATAGTTCCCCAAAGCATAGATGTTGTCGAATTATTGTAGGAACTGCAATGCTTTCTTCCAATCTTTCACCCCGGAAAAAGTAAAAAATTTTGACTGTCCTGCCGCCGTCCTTGAAATCTTTGGGTTGTCTAGGCGGGTATCGCGGGTATGGATAATAAGGGTATCCATATGGGCTCCAACCATTGTAGCTTGATGGCGGTGGTGGTGGGGGCAACGGCGCTTGCATTGGATTAGGGTCAGATGGCTGCACCATATTCCTGGAGACTCCCCTAGTTGGAACAGACGGCTGGGAAGGTTGCCGGTTGGAAGCTCTCGTACTTTCTGGTGGCGGAGGAGGAGGTACCACCTTGGGCATCAGAGGGGGTAACATGTAATTCAAAAATTGTTGAAAACTTTGCAGCATCGAAAGGTTTTTTTTTTTAACGAGAAAAAGATCCTTCTATTAGTTACTGAAACTGCCCATAGGGCTACAATCACCTCTTCAAGAGAGGGCTATAACAACCATGGTGGGAGACTCTCCCAATGAAAAAACCAGCATATGTACAATGGGGCTAAATCAAGAAATGGGGGGAGGGAAAAGCCACACAGGTGGTCGGTAGTGCCATCGTAGTACACCCTGGACCATGGTGTAGAAGGGCCCAGGACGCCAGAGTCGTAGGAAAGCCTCTCTGCGCTCCTGCATGTGGTTGGAGCTGCCCTAAAGTCCCTCGAGCTGTCCTCCGAGAGTGTGGATCAGCTCTAGCCAAAAATCGCATACAGTCTCTGCTAGTGGCATAGGGTGAGTCTCAAAGATGCGGAAACAACGGGCCCGCCATATGAACCAGAGTGTCAGGCCACTGACGAGCTCCCAACACTCCTCTCTCTCGCTGCACCACTCCTGTGGAGTAAGCTCTGTAGCAGGCTGAAGTGTAGGTCGCCCCTCCTGCATCACTATCATCCTGTTGGTGGAGGATAGCTCAAACTGAAGTGCCGGGCCCGTGAGGGTGGACCAAGCCGCTGCTCCCCAAGTGTACTATCGAGTTGTGGAGAGAGCAGGCATCAACTGAAGTACTCGTAGCCACACCTGCTGGGCCAAGGGACAGTCCCACAGACAGTGACGCTGACTCTCCACAAGATGGTCACAAGCTGCACATGCGGCCGAGAGACCACTATGCACTAGCTAGCTCCCAACTGCTGTAGCTCTGTGTGCGACCAGCCATTGAAACAAGGTGACTCGCCTCGGTTGTCTGGAGTCCCACAACCTCTCCCAAAATGTTGCCAAGAACTCAGCTGTGAGACCCTCCTCTTGCCAATGAGGTGTTGCAGCGGCGGGGCGGACCTCTCTCTGTGCTGCTAGTATATGACGTCCCAGGAGAACAGTGTACTGAAAGAACGGGACTCCTGGGTGGTCTGCAGAAGAGAAGGGATCCCTCCATAGCCACTCGCCAGGATCCCACTGTACTCGTGCCAGTGGACAACACTTCCAAGCCCACAGCCTCCAGTGTCCAGTCTCAAGAGCTGCTGGGTCAGGATCTATGACACAAGTCTTCCCCCAGATGTCCACTACTCGGATCCTCTGAAAACAGCACTCTGCCACCTGGGGGGCCTCTACTGAAACTCGCTGAAGGCGTCCCCACCCTGGAGCTTGAAGAAAAGGGCTGGAACAGTCTCTGAGCAGGCCCTGACTGAGATGAGAACCTCCAGTCGTGTGAAGGCTCCCATCCATCGGGGTGCTACTGGCTTGAGAGGCGTGAGCCACTCAGTTGGAGCTGACTTTGAGATGTCCTGGCACATGCTATGCACCCCTCTCATGCCCTGTAGCTGAAGATTCTGCACCTCCTCTGACAAACTTGTGAACTCTAGCCAGTCAGACGCTGATCCTCCTCTCTCGCGGCATCTCGGCGAGCCAGAGACTCTTGGAGAAAAAAGCGGCGAATCTGGGCTAGGCCTGAGGCCACTCTGTCAGCAGGAGACTCCTACCTGTCCAAGCTCTCTGTCCAAAGAGCCTCTACCCGCTCTTTGAGTGCTGAGTCCAACAAGACTCTCTCTTGGATGCGAAGCATCGTGTTTCCACTCCCTTGCCTGTCTGCTACTGTGAGGATCACTGGTGCATGGTCCGAGAAGGAGGTCCCTGCCAGAATGCCCACTATCCCGCCCAAGTCACTGAAGTGGTCACTAGTGTAGAAGCGATCTATCCGCGATAGATTCACTCCTCCCACTCTGCGGTCCGACCGAGAGAAGGCAAGGCTGTCTGGGGGCCTCACAAAACCAGAGTGCTGTCAAACATCTGAAACCCTCAGAGTCATACAAAACCTCTCCCAAGCTGCCAGCTCAACTCCATGCACTGTAGCATGGCTGCCACCAATCCTGTCAGAAGGGTCCTCCAACATGTTGAAGTCCCCTCCTATGCACCAATGTTTTGCCGACGGCAGAGACTCAACTATCTGAGACCAAAACTTTGTACGAGCACTCGCCACATTGGGCGCATAGATGTTCTGGAAACCCACTAGGCCACCTTGAACCTGCATAGTAATCCACTGAGCCCTGCCTGGCACAATAATCCCTCTACCCACAATGGCCTGCTGTAAAGATTCCGCAATAGTCATACATATCCCACCTTGGATGCCTCCAGGTCCAAAAGCAGCTGACCAAAAAGTATCATATCGTCCACGCAAGAGCTGACCACAACGTCTAATGCGGCTCTCACACAGATGGTGCTTCTGAAGCATATGGAGATCAATCTCTTCGCCCACAAGGCAGCGCTGAAGCTCCTGACGCAGTCGGCCCCGTTGACGCTGAAACTGGGGCCCACCTAGTCCCTGCACATTCCATGAGACGATCCTCATGGGGAGCGAGAGAGAACAGATGCTGCCGCAGCAGCTAGACGGGCTATCTTTGAGGCTGGCTTGAATGGGGAGTAATCTGCATCCGAGTGTCCTCTAGATAGGCGTGACTGCATCGAGTGCCTGGCCCAAGCCCAAGCAGAGCGGATCGTACGTAAAGCCACCTCCTCTGTCCAGGAGTCCTCATGAATGTATACATAGCATGGCAAGCACTGTGTATCGGCAAAGAACTAAACCACAATGTGTCTACATCCTGCTGAATCTAGAGGTGTCACTGCAAACTTGGTCAATGGCCACAAAGTCTGGAGCATGTCTGTAACTCCTAGTTCTCCCATGTGGTGAGAGAACTCTAGGACCTGAGTGTGCAACCATCCCAACACTGAGTCGAGAGTCCACTCTGTCTGGTCTCTGCTGCAAAGGGGGAAGGAGAAGCCAACTGCTGAGTCCAAGGCCTCTGTCCCCCTAGCGGCAAGGAACAGAACATGGACCCTGAAGTAGGCTGCCTCATGGTCTGCTGAGGGGTCGCCGAGAAAACGAATGAAGCCGTTGTCGAAGAAGTCCCATTGGCGCCGGATGTCAATGCTCGTCAGACCACGAGGGATAGTTGCAAGGGAAGATGTCTGTATCTGCAGAGGGGGTCGCAAGAAGGGCTGTCCCTCTCTCGCTAAGCGACTCGTGGCAAAGGCGGTGCCAAGAGATCGAGAAGGCCCTTCCCCCTGGGTCGACTGTGGAACTGAAGCAGAAGGGGGGGGGAGAAGGAGCTGGGGGAAGTGGTGGAGAAGAGGGGTGGGAGGGAGCGGCAGAGGTAGAGGGGCGGGAGGAAGAGGCGGCGGGAGCAGGAGGCGGGGGGGAGGATGAGGAGGAGGGGGGAACTCTTGGGGGGGGAAGGGGCTGTCGAAGGTGAAGCTAGGGAGGGGGCTGGAGCAGGGACCTCATCCTGCTCAAGAGGACCAAACCGGTTCCCCGTAGGAACCCACTGTTGCTGAGTAGGTGCCTGAGGACCACTCTGAGTGCCAGGCTGACGCTGTGGCCCCTTACATCGTCTACCATGGGCCTGTTGCCATCCCTCCTCCGTTGGAGCCCCAGGCCCAGAGGGTGGCTCTGCATCTGTGCGCTGTGTCTCTGTCTGTGTCTGCTGGCTAGCCCTTGCAGGCTGGGGCTAAGGCTGTGGTGTAGGTCTAGGCCTCCTCTGTGGACAGGCCTTTGTTAGATGGCCCATCTGTCGACAAATGAAGCACTAGTTCGGGAGGCCCGAATACTCCACACTCTGTCTAAACCAAACCCCACTCACCCGAGGCAGAAGAATAACCTTCAGGAGCGCGTGAGTGTCTCTGACCAAAACGCGAACTGAGGGAATGCCAGCTACCTTGGTAGCTACTGAGGCTGCCGTGCGAGGTGTCTCCAGGACAGTCCCAATGGCTGAACTGATCGTGGACAAAAGTGGTAGATACTCCCTCCGCAAACCTAGAAAGCAGATTGAGATGGGGATGTCTGCCTCCTCTACTAGAACATCCGAAGCAGGGTCAAAACCATGTCTCCACTGTCAAAAGTGGGCACGTACTGCTCGGTTGGTCAGTGGACTCATGGCGATGACCTTGGACGCCATCTCAGAGGTCTCAAGCTCGATCTGGTAGTAGCCTCGTCCGAGTATCTGCACGTCCAGGATCTTGCCCACCTCTGCGAGAAGGCGGGCCTGGAGAAGGTCACGCAGCTCTCCTCTGCTAGGTCGGGTGCCGAGAATTTTGCAGATGACAGAAGTCGCCTGCAACCGCTCTACCTCTGCGGCAAGGCTCGCTTGCTCTGTCGGCGAGAGCAAGTCGAATGGTGGGCTCAGCGGAGTCTAGCGAGGGGGCTTCGGGCGAGTCCCTCTGAGGCGGAGCTGGAGCCTCCATCTGTGTCTACTGCTGTGGCGAAACAAACGAGCGGTGGAGAGAGACTGCAGACGAGCGCCGAGCACTTGCCCAAAAAGAACAGTGCTACACGAGCCAATGTGCAGGAAGGGTTGGGGGGGGTGGAGCAGAGGGATAATGTGCGTAGGAAGGGTGGGGGGGGGGGGGTAAGGCAGCTGGCAGCCCGCGGGGCAGCGCGAAACCGGGAGGGGAGGCAGCGGGCGGCTGTGGGGCAGCGCTCAGGAGCGGCGGGGGATGGGGGGCAGCGTGCAGGGATAGGCGAGGGTGGAGGCAGCGCAAGGGCAGCGGGGGGGAGGGGGAGCAACAATAGCGAGCGTGAAAGATTTTGCGGAGGATGCCGCGAAAGAATGTCGCGAAGCGTGTCGAGAAGAAACTGCAAATATTCTGCCGAATCCATGAACGCCATGTCTTGGGTTTTTTATGGCTTATGCCCTGTAAGATAGAGCGGTGAAGACGGGAGCTCGCTCGATACAGGATGAAATATGGGTGGAAGTGGGTAACATGTAATTCAAAAATTGTTGAAAACTTTGCAGCATCGGAAAATTCTGCGGAGGATACCGCGAAAGAATGTCGCGAAGCGTGTCGAGAAGAAACTGCAAATATTGTGTTGAATCCATGAACACATGTCTTGGGTTTTTTATGGCTTATGCCCTGTAAGATAAAGCGGTGAAGACGGGAGCGCGCCCGATACGGGATGAAGTATGGGTGGGAGTCGGTAATATGTCCGGGATCAGAGCACAAAGATTCTCCAAATAAAATTCCAGTAGCCTTTGGAAGCGCCGGTTTGCTCTGTCTGCTCTTTTGCAAGATTGGCGTGCTTTCAGAAAAGCACACATGTGATGCTTTGGTACCACTGTCACAAGATGGTCACCACGTGCCAATAGAAAAGAACAGACTGAACAGGCTTTTAGCACTTCAATAACAACTAAATTGAAAGAGAGAGAGCACACGCAACATGGAATGGCGGAATTCCACCCCAGAGAGTACTAGCTCCAAACCTTGGCGCCCCTTTCGGTGTTTCTTTATATTACTTGAACTCATTACAATGCCGGTACTGGCGCTCTGCACCTTCTCACTGAAGTGTGCCAGAGAATGAGTCCTTTGCACATATTTAAAGGCCCTTGGCTTCAAAAGCAGCTACATGAAAAGCAATTAACTCAAAAGCATCTAGTCCAAAAAAAGGTGCTCAAAAGCTGCCAGCGTAAATCACGGAAATCCGTACAGGCTGCCACGTCAGCAAGCCAACGCAAAAAGCGGGAATCTGTACATGTTGCCACGTCATCCAGTGAACGCTAAATCCGGAGATCTGTACAGGCTGCCACGTCATGAGCTTTTACACTATTCTTTTTGTGTGTGTGTGTGTGTGGGTCTAGCTTTATTTTAATGCCTTTATGTCCTCTGGGCCCCATCGGACGGGGTCCCAAAAGTTGATGGAACTTTTACTTCTTCTGTTGCTTCTTTTTAGGGTTTAGGCCCCTTAGCCGGGATCTGAAGGTTGGCTTCGTTCTTCAGTGGCTTGACACGTCAACAATTTGTGACAGATACATAATTGGCTTTGGGAGTCGATGAAGCATGTCCGCGTGGTGGAGAGAGGCACGTGACATCCCCTCCTTTGTTAGGTGCAATGGAAGTGATTGATGGTGAATGCTGAGGATGAGTGCTCAGTGCGTACTCGAGGTTCCCTATACTGAAGGGCCACCCTTATTACTTCATGAGAATTGTACTATAGAGCGAAAAAGAGAATGAAAACCGTGAGTGAAAGTGCTGTGAGTGACAGAGAGGGTCCCAAACCCCCCTCCAAGGGCCCCCCTCCTCTATCGCTAGAGAGGTATTTACTTTAGATTGCAAAAATGTTGGTACAATGGTACTAGATGCTGGGATGCTGATGGTATTGGTGGTGAATGCTTGGTATTGCGAGGCTAAAGGCTGAAATCTGAAAACGCTAATGACCTTGGCTGGAAACTGCAACTAGCTGGCGATAGGGCTTAAGTCTGGAATGCTGGAAAGGCTGATGCTTGGCGGCTGAAAACGCTGATGATGGAATGCTGAAAACGCTGGAATGCTGACTGAAAAACACTGGCTGTAGATACTGATGGACGGCGGTACTGCTGCCCAGAGATGGGCAGCCAAGAAGATGGCTTCTGCAAACGCAAGGCTGATGGCTGAGGATCTGCAGAACGCTGGAGTTGAGGTACTGAAACGCTAAAGAAGAGGCATGAAAAACGCTGGAGTGCTGGTTGAGGTGCTGCTGGTACTTGAGGGTGCTAACTGGTGCTTTCTCTTCTTGGCCTGAAGTGACCCCATAGGTTCACTTTAGCAACATAACGCTGGGTCGAACAATGCTTATTTAGGCTCCACGATCTTGCAAAATGTCACTTATTAATAATCTGGAGAATTATTACTAAGAGGCTGCTCTTATGCAGACTATGCCTAGACTTGGTACTAATGGGAACACTCCCCAATGCCTACACCTAGTGGACAAGAGTCGTGCTCTTGTGCAATCAAAGGGTATGCAACTACATTAATGTGCCTGGACATGCATGTCCTGCGTATAATACACACATGAAAGAGCACACACCCTCAATTCAATCAAGGAAATTTCCAATTTAATGTACACAATTCATAAACTTATCCTGCAAAATACTGTTAGCCTGTCAGTATTCCTAAAATCTTGAAGAGAAATTAGTGACTTTATTCAATCTAGGCGATCTGTGACAAAGAAGCGGAGTGGCTCCCCTCTTGTGCAGTTTGCACCACACCAGATTCGACCTGCTGATCGGTAACTTTTGGCATAGACATTGCTAATATTCCAAAAGCTTCAAGGTATGGCTCTCTCTGAAGAGAATTTGCAATGTTCTCCTCCTCCATCTACTTTGCATCGTGGGGCAAAAAGTACCCTTGACCAAATTATCCGGTGGACATAGCTTACCTTTTTGTTCTTTTCTTGTGCCATGTGATCTGTTGGTAGCCTCACTGGCCTCCCCTGTTCATAGGCACCTCAATATGAATCGTCGGAATTCTCTGATGAACCATGAACTGATTCCCTTGCTTTGTCAAAACCCTCGGATGCACTATCATCTCATTCCCTTACTTCTCGAGAATCATCTGATGAACTTTCATCCGGTTCCCTTGGTTCTTTCTCTTCACCGGAAGACTCTTGCCTTGTTGAGGTGGACACTGGCTTGTCCATAGATCATTAATATGAGCCGGCATGCATACCAAAACCTTGCCTGGCATGTCCCAAAGTCTTTGATTAGAGTCAAACTTTTGTTGTAGACAATACTGTCCAATTTTTTTTTTTGCAATCCATAGTTGAACCGCTCAATCCGGTCCCTCAAAGTGACCCTCCGAAACGAGGACAATGGCAAATAGGTATCTTAAAACCTCTCGCAGTAGTCATCCAACATGTCTGTCACGTGACACATCTAACCCCATGTGTACGTGGACAAGCTACTTCATGACATGGGTTCAGTTCAGTTAGATTAGGAAGTGTTCAGGCACTTTTGTGAGTCTTCTTGTAGACCGTGCGTGTCCAGACACTTAAATTAGATGCATATCCTCTGGTTGCATACAGCATGATCATCAGATTTTCATCAGAACCCATCAGGAGCATTTTTATAGTGTATAGACCTATTTCCCTATTTTTGATATTTTTCACTTATTATTTTTACGTGACTTTTATTGGAAACTAGGTAGGGCAAGTTTCATAAGTTTGTATATATAGAAACCTAGCTCTAGCACTTTCTGGCAGAAGAGGCAGCAGGAGCGCTTGCTCACAGGCAACTTCTCAGTAGGACCCCCAAGATTCTCTAGCGTTTTTGCGTCACAGCAGATGAGCTAGCGTTTTTGGATCAAGAACCCAGATCAGCCAGCGTTTTTGCATTTGCATCAGCCTAGCGATAGCTAAGGATAGATCAGCCCTAGCATTAGTGGTTTGCACCAGCAGATTCACAACGGTTTTGCAGCAGGACCCATTTTCAGCCCTAGCGTTTTTGGATCAGCATACCATCCTAGCGTTTTGCAAATCCTTCGCGACGAACTAGTTAGAAGCATCAACGTTTTCAGTTTTCAGTATATAGACACAGCAGAACAAGTCCCAAACCTCGTAGATCTCACCTTCCCGCAGCAGATCCTTGCCGCACGGTCAGATCCCGCGCAGTTTGCAAATTCAGCCCGGAAAACGCAGATTTCAGCATCTGCGTTTTCAGCGCGTCGTCGTTGCATCGTCGTCATCGACGTAGAGTCAGAATTCAGCAGATAAAGATTTGCAGATTTCAGCCCTTAGCATTTTCAGATTTCAGCCCGTCTCAATATCGTCCTCATCATCGTCGACATCTTCGGCAAGTCCAAAGCATTGTAGAGATTTGTGCAATCAATAGTAGACCGCTCTCGCCATAGAGAGTGGGGCCTTCAAAGGAGGGTTTGACAACTTCCCGGTGTCGTATTCTTCTCTCTCTATCTCTTAGTCTCATGTATCTTCATTCACAGTGTTCACCACTTTGTTTGTGACCATTGCACTCTCTCACTAAAGGAACGGAAGGCTCTCCCTTCCGTCAGTAAAAGGAACCTTGAGCACAGTTCGGAGCACTCATCTTGAGCAAAGTTCAACATTCACTTCCGCTGCACCTTACGTTGGAGGAGGTTTTTTTGACCCTCCCCCTTCTCCATCTACGCCAAGGATTGCACTAACTCCTATGGAGGCTTTCGAGAAGAGGATGATGGACAGGAAGTTAGAAAGCGACGAAATAATGGCAGCCATAGAGCGTAAATACGAAGACAGAATGGCAGCCATAGTGAAGAAAGAGAAGCAAAATTTGATCGCGAGAACAAAGCAAGAATGCGAGAGATGTTGCGACTCTTTTCTCAAGTTTAAGCACAAATGCAAGCGATTCGGGAAAAGGAGACTCTCTCAGTCTCTTCTTCTCTAAAGCATGACACACAGGATTTGTATGATGATAAGCATGAAGAATTGCATGACAATGACAAGCATGATGATTTGCATGATCAAGATGTGATTTCTCACAAGCATGATTATTTGCATAAAGATGATGTGATTGTTCACAAGGATGATCGTTTAGTTGATGCTTTTTCTAGTAAAGCTAACCTCATTGCAGATTCGATCAATCACAAAGAACCGATCTTGGCTCTCGAGTCGAGGTCCACAGAACCCCCACAAGAAGATTCGATCAAACATGAAGAACCGATCTTGGCTCTCGAGCCTAGGTCCAAAGAACCCCCACAGGAAGTACTATGTATTCGAATGATTAGTCAACACGCATTGTTCGAGTGTTTCATTCGTGATGCTTTCCTGTATTTTAGTCACCGTCCTTATGTGATCCCTTTTCATAGGCATGCCATATTGTACGATGAGCACGATTTACCCATGAATGAGCACGGATGTATGCGGATTACTCATGAAAGGATGAAATGTTTGCATTCAAGGAAGTCACATTCCATGTCTCTTCCTTGGCATGACACAGTGTCAGAAAGAGCACAAGAAAGATGGAGCATCAAGCATGGGCATTTCCATTGTGATTTGCCACAGTTGATAGATTAGATCAGAAAGACAAGTTTTGATTCCATTGTTTGCGTGTGTTTGATGAACGATTTGGCACTCCGTCTCTATGTTCATCTACATTGCATGCACAGTCTTTAGAGAAGACAAGAATTTTTCCAGTCACTTTATATGGAATGGGTATGTTCATGTTTTTGTGTTGGAAGTGGTTTCAGGAATTTTCACCCTTTCTTGAAGAAGGTAGACGCATGGTTATTGACGAAGTTGAAGCAGTGAAGGAGCCACACAAGACTTTGTGTCGCTTTCGGCGCGGCCCAAAGAAGAAGGCATTGCAGACCTTTATGAAGTTCAAGTATCGCATGACCCACACATCAGAGTGGGCCGGCGAAGAGTCCTTGCCAGGATTCATCCAGACCCTATTGGCGATCTCCCTCGACGCCATACAGTTCGGTACCAATATCTCACTTTGAAAAGGAGGGGATGTCACGTGACACATCTAACTCTATGTGTACGTGGACAATCTACTTCATGACATGGGTTCAGTTCAGTTAGATTAGAAAGTGTTCTGGCACTTTTGTGAGTCTGCTCGCAGACCGTGCATGTCCAGACACTTAGATTAGATGCATATCCTCTGGTTGCACACAGCATGATCATCAGATTTCCATCGTGACCCATCAGGAGCATTTTTACAATGCATAGACCTATTTTCCCTATTTTGGACATTTTTCACTTATTATTTTTAAGTGACTTATGTTGGAAACTAGGCAGGGCAAATTTCATAAGTTTGTATATATAGAAACCTAGCGCTAGCACTTTCTGGCAGAAGAGGCAGCAGGAGCGCTTGCTCACATGCAACTTCTCAGCAGGACCCCTAAGATTCTCTAGCGTTTTTGGATCAAGAACCCAGATCAGCCAGCGTTTTTGCATCTGCATCAGCCTGGCGACAACAAAGGACAGATCAGCCCTAGCGTTAGTGGTTTGCAACAGCAGATTCACAACGTTTTTGCAGCAGGACCCATTTTCAGCCCTAGCGTTTTTGGATCAGCATACCATCCTAGTGTTTTGTAGATCCTTCGTGACCGAACAGTTAGAAGCATCAACGTTTTCAGTTTTCAGCATATAGACACAGCAGAACAAGTCCCAAACCTCATAGATCTCACCTTCCAGCAGTAGATCCTCGCTGCACGGTTAGATCCCGCGCAGTTTGCAGATTCAACCCGGAAAACACAGATTTCAGCATCTGCGTTTTCAGCGCGTTGTCATTGCATCGTCGTCATTGTCGTCGTCATCGACATAGAGTCAGAATTCAGCAGATAAAGATTTTCAGATTTCAGCCCTTAGCATTTTCAGATTTCAGCCCGTCTCAACATCGTCCTCATCGTCGTCGACATCATCGGCAAGAATCGACGGCCTCTTGCCATCTCGAGTGAATCACATCAATTGGGTAATTGTTTAGGTGATTCACGTATTTCGGGTCTCTAGAGTACTTGATCAATCTTTCACACACTTGTCGACCTACAGTTGATGTTTGTACTCCGCTTTGGCAAGATTCCCCACTGGAACTTTGCCAAAATCTCCGTTGGTTTCTTCAATTTCCATACTGGGTTTCAACTTTTCTTCATCTCCTTGGCAACCAACAATCGTAGGGGTGTTGTCTCTGTCGGATTCTCCGTAAGAACCCATGTGTGCTACAAAAAGGATCGGATCCTCCATAGAACAAGAATTGTTCTGAGCATTGATACTACTATTACATGCTTGGATACTTCAAGTGAGAAATCACTAGCAAAACACGAACAAGAACTGCAAATAACTGAACCGAACTTGAATAGAGACATAGAAGAAGAGTCGACATGGTAGGGCACGACGGAGTTCCGAGCCAAGACGCACTGGCCCCAAAGAGTGGCTCCCCTTTCGGTATTTTTTTATTGTTGCTTCGCAAAGTTTCAACTCCCGAGGGTCCAACTCTCTCCAAGACTCTACGTCTAAATGCTCTGCGAGAAGTGGTCGTCGCGAGAAGTGGTCGTCTGGGCACTTCTAAACATACAAAAGGAGAGCCTCAAAAGCATCAGGTACTGTCAGTGCAAATCACGGAATTCCGTATAGTAGTACTACGTCAGCAGTCTGTGCGACTTACAGATTTTCAGTCCAGAGGTCAAGCTTTTGATTAATTGGGTTTATGCCCCTTGGCCGATGCTCCATAAGTTGGGTAGGGTAAGTTTTTAATAAAAACCCTAACCCTAGCCATACTTTTTGGGTTGAGTTCTTTGGGTTTCAATTCATCTTGTCCACTCGGCCATTTCTCTTCATCACTTTGTGACAGCCTTTGCTACCCCAACTTGGATGGTGTGAATCAAACTGTAAACCGTATGGATGCCTGTAGAGCGAATGGCTGGATATGAAAACGTTGATGCCCATGAAGGTTACCGGCCAGCCTATGCTGCCCCTATGCGGGAAGATTGGTGAGAGCAACGCCGAATGGGAGATGAAGATGGATATGTCCTTTGGAATGTCCACAAACCATGGCAAGTCCTATGTATGATGTCTCATAAAACCGCCAAATAACTCCTCAAAGATAGAGGCTCCTCTTGGGGCTGCGACTAGATTGCCATATGATGGAAGCTCTAGATGAATTGTCATCTCTGCAATGGATAGGACTACGAATGTAGGCTCATGGTGCTTGCAAACTCTCACAGTGGTTGCCTTGGATTGGAAGGCTTGGGCTCCGGATTGATGGCTACCGATTGTTAAGAAGGTGCAGATGGTGTGGACCAGGTGTGCTTCCAAAGATGTGTATAGATCAATGACGATGCAATGGATCTTTTGGAATGATGGAATTCTCCAAGCAGATGGAGAGATCATTATTCGAACAATGCCAAGACTCCAAAGCTAATAGGCCGATTTCGATGGTGCCTTCCTTTGTCGCCATATGCTGCTAAGGCAATCAACATCTTCATGTTTCCAATGCATGTCTTCAATGATGCGATCTTTCATGTCAAAGAAGTTATGATTGCAAATATCCATGCTAGGATTTCGTTATGTCGAGGTGGTTGAGCGCGCACACTAAGTCAACTACCCTCTTGCAAGCACACCACAACCAAACCCCCCGGGCATACAATGTTTGCATTTCCTACGCTCAAGGCGCATGGTCATACGTGGATGGTAGGTCATGTAGTTCCTTGAGTGAGAGAAATGGCCTTGTGCGATACGCTAGAACACACACTCAAACACTAGAGAGATTTTTATTTTCAAAGATTAGCGGATAAGTGCAAAATCACAATGCTTTGATACCAATGTCAAAATTGAAATGGTGACAAGATTTAGACTTTACACTTTACAAAGGTTTACTTCTTTCCTTGCTTGAATGTGTGCTACTTAGCATGAATGATGGTTCCTTTTATTTCCTTGGAGAGAGAGAGAGAGAGAGAGAGAGAGAGAGAGAGACGTCCCAACCAACCCTCTCAAGGCCCCTACACTGTTGCGGATGTGGTATTTGCTTTTGATTGCGCAAATGGAATGTATACACATGCAATACCTCAAAGCAGACTCTACTGACTCAAATGGGGAATGTCGCTGCGATAACTCTTCAAAATTAAGCACCTCCAAGGTTGAGTTAATGCACCTTTGGATCCGTCTCGATGTGGGGTTGCCGAGGGCCACCAAGGGGTAGATCTGGGGCTGATTTGGGCTCTTGATGTGAAAGGAATGAAGGACTAAAAGCTCGCGACAGAAACGCAGATCTGGCTACAAGAATGCACTTGATCTGTCGCACAAAGCAGGGCTGAAAACGTAGATGATGATGGAGCCAATGATGGACAACAATGGAAGCACTTGATGCGGCGAGGTAATGGCCGAGAAGAGGCTCAAGAGGCTGGCAAAGGTCCGGGCCGCAGGAGGATAGATAGCATCTGTAGATCCAAGCAATCTCCGACGAGGAAGATGTGTCAAAACCTGAAAACGCTGGGCTGCTTTGCTACTATAGAAAACGGTGGGACAAAGATGGCACTGTCGATGATGTGGCATTTTGAGCTATTTTATGCTAATTCTGGGTTACTTTTGACCATTGTATGGCCATTTTTAGCCTTTTTCAGCTCATAAAATGCCTCTTTTTTTGTTTTTGCAGAAAATCCAAACAAGCTGGGAAAAATCTCTAAATTTGTGGAGAAGTTCCTTTGGACTCAAATTACACACTGAACCTCATTTTCCAACTTTCTCGTGTCCCTCTTGCGTTCAGTTTTCAAGTTGCGTTCTTGTGTATGCGTTTGCTTGCCTGCAGGTCCCGTTTGCATCGCAGGTGAGCCGGCGTGGCCCCTTTTCCGCGACGCCCCGAACGAGGGCGTCACAGTCAAGCACTTTGGACACATGTTTTATGGCCACGCATGAAGCCTGCTATTTTTGGCTGAGATCGCCCGCATTGGACTTTCATGGCAAAACGACTATGCCATCTCCATGCACTTGACATATGCGATTTCTAAACCAAGTTAAGCATGCATTAATGTGAAAAATCGTGCAACAGTACCACGTCGAGGGTCTCGTCTCCCCGGCAAGGTATGTACACAATTGCAACCGTGTTAGTGTGGCAATTGTTCTCACATATGACCCTATGTACATTGTAGCATTTGGTCTTGCATAACAAAATGCATAAAAAGTGAGGTGAACATTTATATTTCACATAGTAAACGTGCGACAACATGACAACAGGACAACTTGTACATTTTGTTCTGTACCATAAACTAGTACGTTTTGTTCAGGCTTCGTTCTCGGCAGTTTTTAGGTGAGGTTGAGGCCTTTGTTGAGTGGCCACAATGACCATTTTTCACATTGTAGGCTGCATTTTTGGCCATTTTTCATGTGTTTAAGCTCCATCCTTTTTAGCTTGTTATCTCATTAAGCTCTTTTCCTTCATGTTTATTCTTTCAAGACTAGACTTTAGGCTAAAATAACAAGTCTTCTATCTGTTATTGTACTCTACATCCACAATATGTTATAATTTTTGTAGTTACATTAGTACTGCACATCTGCGTACGTGTACTGATGGTACGTGAGCGTACGTGTCAACCTTGCTTCGTCAGCCTAGTAGCAAGTGGTGTAGCCTCGGGGATTTGGGAAGAGGGGGATGCGGGCAGGGAGAGAGGCAAGTGCCGCAATAGTGAGTGCAGGGGCCAGGAACGCGAAGGAGAACTCGGGGAGTATGGAGGCAAAGGGCAGGGCAGGGGTGTGAAGAAAAGGGGTGTGTGGGGGGGGGGGGGGGGGGGGCGGGGGGCGGCGCTAGAGCAAGAGCTAGGAGAGAAGGGGGGCAATGGAGGGCTACAGCAGGAGCGAGCACGCTTCCAAACCATGAATGAGACCTTTCGAGTGACCTTTTTGGGACCATTTTGTTGCCATCTTCTGGCAAAGATTTTGTATCTACTATGCAGTTCAGCATTATGGCCTCATAGTCTCCGTTGTTTTAACTCTGAAAGAAATAATGTATTATCTTTCTTGTCCCACCCTCAGGACTAAGCTACACTGAGCATTTTTAATTTTATTGAAGGGGGGTGAGGGGATCCAAGTCCACACACGAAAACTGGGGTAATCGCAGCCGCAGGTGTCATGCTAAAACTAAAATGGGGTGCAAATCAACCCCAAAAATCTGGGCAGCGCATGTTGGCTTACAATATAACATCATAAAAAAGGGGGAGTGTACATGATGTGCGCACGGGTGAGGTAGTTAACCTATGCGACGCGAAACCTGGGGCATGAGGTTGTGGGCTCAAATCCGGGTGACAGGGGGGTGGCATAGTTTCCGTAGTGCCTTGATTTTTGTGCTACCTGGGTCTCGAGATTCCGCCCGTGAACCCCTACTATTGATCCCCTCACTGTCCTCATTAAATGCATGGTGTTACTTAGTGTTGAGGACCGGGGTTGTCCCACTATCTTCCAACTTTTTGACAGCCATTATCCGAAAAAAAAATTAATATCTCTACTTCCTTTGTGTGTAGCTTCTGTGACTAGTTCGACCACATCGGCAACGGTATGGGGGGTCCTTGAAAGGGCTGGTTGGGATCTCTTGAAAGGGGCGAGCTGCTGGTCCTGGGCGAGCTCTTGGTCGAGGACGAGCTCCTGGTCCTGTGTCGAGGGCGAGCTGCCTGCCAAGGGCGAGGGCGAGGGCCCTGACCTCTGAAGGACGAGGGTGAGCTGCCTGCCAAGGGCGAGGCGAGCTACCTACCAAGGGCAAGGGCGAGAAGAGCCAAGGGCGACGACGAGCCAGCCAGGACGAGTCAGCCAGGGAGAAGGCAGCCAGCCAGGGCGAGGGAGAGGGCAGAGACCAGCCAGGTCGAGCCAGGGCGAGGGCGAGGACGAGGACGAGACCAGCCAGCCAGGGCGAGGGCAAGGACGAGAGCAGTCAGCCAGGACGAGGGCGAGGGCTTGGTGACCAGGGCGAGGCCAACCAGGGCGAAGGCGAGACCTCTGCTGGTGAGGGCCTTGACTCAGTGCTCGCTTTGTTCTTCTCTCTCGGATGGACTAACCAGTCGAGGATGGTGATACAAGTGGCTTCACCACCCCACAAAAAATGAAAGTGACATTCAAGTGGAGGAACAGAGATAGTATACTCTCGCCAAGCTCTCTGCGGGCAGGGAAAACGGTCAGAGTCCAAGATGATTTAATGATGGAGAGGGCTCAAGTGATGATTAAATCGGAGCTCAGCTTTATGAGAGATGACATCATGAAAGAGATGTACGCAAACGCAGAGAGTTATAAGAATTCTATGTATGCAGATATGAGGAAAGAATTGGATAAAGCGATGCTTGGTAAGCATGATGAGATGTATCTATCTGTGAAAGGGGAGATGCAGGCTCTAATGCGGGCAGAAGTGAATGTAATGGAATGTATTATGCAGAAAAAGTTGGATGAGGCAATTGCAAGCTTTGAATCTTGGAAAACCAATGTGGAAAAGTGCATGAAGGAAAAAGATGCAGTGATTGAAGAGCTTAAAGGGGAACTTGCAGCTTGCAAAATCATGCCCAAAACGGAGGGGGGAAATCAGCCCTCGATGTTAAAGGAGCTCGAAGAAATTAAGGAGCAGGTGAAAACTTTGCGTGAAGGGAAAGAACAAAACTCGAAAGAGGCTTCCTCGTGAGCGGAGCGCCTTTTTAAAACACAGGAGAAAGTTGACGAAGCAGAAAAATGGATTGAAGGTGCAAAGAAAGGGAAGGCCCAGATGCCAGAAGCCGCACAGACTTCTACCATCATCAATATGACCATTGAGGAGGAACAGAAGAGGAGGACTAGAGCCCTCCGTGTGCGTATTACTGGTATCAAAGACACCGAAAATGTAGAAGACGCAGTGAAAGAACTCCTGCAGCGCATGGGCATCCCCGAACCTATGCACACAGGTGCCTAGAGAGTAGGAAAGAAGGGAGTGGATGAGAAGGGAAACGTCAAAGAGAGAGCACTTATTTTGCGTTTCCCGACTTTGGAAACAAGGAAGGAATTCCTGAAGAAGAGACCAGCACTTAAGAAAACTGGAATATTTATGGGGGATGACCTTGCTTTAGCACAAATAGCACATATGCAAGAGTTGATGCCAGAAATCAAGGCAGCAAGGGAGAAGGGAAAAATTGCCTTTTATAGAGGAGGGAAAGTAGTGGTTTTGGAAAGACGCACAACATGACAGTGCGAGACATATGGGACCACACTCCGGATGGCGGCATGGAATTGTAATGGATCATATAGACTGGATGTGGGTGCCTTTGAGGATAGCTTCAGAGATAGAGACATTGTTTTTTACTTAGAGACACATCAGAAATCTGGACAGTTGATGCCAAGTGTGATTGGTTATTTATGGGAGACAGCTTGTCGGCCAGACGCTAGATCCCAGCATGGGAGTCAAGGTTCAGGAGGGTGGCAGTCTTATTCAAGGAGGAGTTGCAGCCGCTATTACAGATTGTCCGGAGAGATGACCAGGCGAGATACATGTGGGTGAGACTGAGAGCTGAGACAGGCAGATTCTTATACATTGCTATATGTTACTTTCCCCCTAGCACATCAGTCTATACCTCACCTAGAGGGCAATCCCCTTTCTCTATACTTGATGATGACATATGGGAGTTCTCTAGAGATGGAGATATCATTCTCTTGGGAGGCTTTAATGCCAGGACGGCCAACTCCCAAACGGTATTTTATGATACCTCGGAGGAGATGCTTAGAGAGATGGATATATCGGAGATGGGGCTTGACAAACAGTCACAGGATAGAGAGCACACAGAGTATGGGAGATATCTCATGGAGATGACGACTACGCATGGTTTGGCCATACTTAATGGTCTAGAGATTTTTCCTTCGTCTGGGGGATTCACATGCTTTCCACACAGACATGGGGCCAGTACAATGGATTATGTCATGACTTCATCGAGTTTCATCTCTAATATTCAGGATCTCAGTGTGGGTCCTAGACCTGTTGGAGTAGCAGTGGACCATGCTCTTCTGACTTTTTCAGTCTCTTTCCAGTATAGTGCCTCTCAGACACCACGGAGGATTGCACACACATGGTATACTTTTACACCAGAGACGGACTCAGTTTATGTGGAGGAGATTTACATACGGATGTGGGCAGCCGAGCCTGTATATACCGTGGAGGAGATCACCACTTTATTGACAGAGATCTTGCATGGGGCAGCAACAGAGGCATACCCACACACTCAACCAGATCAGAGAAGACGTTTTGGGAACATGCCTCAAAATAGTTGGTATGATGAGGAGTGTAGAGAGATGAGAGTTCAGATACAGAGCGAGCTTATACTTTGAGTCATTACACATAGACAGTCTCGGATTGCCCTTCGGCGTTCAGTGCGACGGAAGAAGCGGGCCTTTTTAGCCCAGATGGAACGTGATTTGTATCAGCTCTTTTTGAGTCGAGATTCAGGTGAGGCCTAGCGTCTCTTCCATGAGCACTCACCTCCTCCAGTGATTACTTCTCCCGAGATTTGGGGTCAGTATGCAACATCATTATATACAGTACCTGGGCAACCACCATTACCAGACCCTCTAGAGCCATGTCCAGCCACTAGTACCTTCTTTACCACTGAGATGGTGAAGAACGCCATTGACAGGATGAGGACTAAGAGAGCATATGATCATGATGGTTTGGTGGCAGAGCACTTGATATATGCTAGAGATTTACTGTCAGAGGTTCTTGCGCGGTTGTTTAACCGTGTCATGTGTGAGGGACTACCCGAGTCTTGGAGATTATCTACTATTGTACCTCTCTTCAAGGCAGGGAACCCCACGGTGCCAGGGAACTACCGTACTATTATGATAGGGCACACATTGGCACGGTTGTATGCATCCATTCTTAAACAGCAACAGAGTAAATGGGCAGAAAATGAGGGCATACGAGCAGCAGGACAGGCTGGATTCAGGAGGGGTTTCTCCACTTTGGACCATATTCTTACACTTAGAGCCATTATTGAGGAGGGTCGGGCACATGGGAGACGGATGTATTGTTGCTTTGTGGACTTCTGCAAAGCATTTGACACAGTGCCGAGGGCCAGATTGATGCACAGGCTACTGAAGCTGGGAGTACCCACAGAGATCATATGGGGGATCATGGCTTTATACGGCTCAGTGACTGGCCAGGTACGCACTCTTGAGGGGATTTCTGACATTGTTCATTCCACTATTGGAGTGAAACAGGGGTGTCCTTTGTCCCCTACACTTTTTGGTATGTATGTAGATGAGGTCTCTGACTACATTGACAGAGAGGGTGACAGAGGCGCTCAGCTAGCAGGGACATGGATCCCTTTATTATTATATGTTGATGATATTGTGTTGATATCAGAGTCGCCAGAGGGTATGCAGAGACAGTTGGATGCATTGCACAACTTTGCAGAGGATAGTGGACTGTCTGTGAACCTTGGTAAAACCAAGGTTATGGTGTTTAACACCACACCACAGTGGGTCAAGAGATCGGCACCTACACTCGTATATGGTCAGGACACTGTGGAGTACACAGATGAATATACATATCTGGGGGTGGTATTCACGGGACCGAGGTTTACTCTGAGGAGAGCAGCAGAGACTAGACTGTCCAGAGCCTATGCGGCATTGGGAGGGTTAGAGAGGATGTGTTCGCAGGTTCAGTTTCAAGAACCACGAACAAAGCTATGGCTCTTTGATACTTTGGTTTCTTCAGCTATGCTTTATGGGGTCCAGGTTTGGGGACCATCTGTGAATCATGACAGATGGAGGAACATGGAGAGACCCTTGGTATTTATGATATCCTGGATGATTAGAGCCAAGGCCTGCATACCACATGCGATTATTCGAGCGGAGGTGGCCGCCCCTCCCATAGAGATTGAGGCTCTTACCAGATCAGTGTCCTTTATGCATAGTCTATGGGATACACATAGAGGCAGATATACTAGATTGGCTCTTGAGTCCTCTAGACAATTAGCGATGCAGGGAGACACATCATGTTGGTATGCACAGATGACCTCATGGTTTCAAAGGCATGGTCTCAGCATGGATAGATTGCCTCCCTTTCAGCATTCCCTGGATGCACCCTCCCTGCCAGTCACACGGACGGAGATCACTAGACTCATTCGTCAGGATCTTATACAGTTGGACACCAAGAGGACATGGGTAGAGCCGATGCAGGAGTTGGGCACGAAGATGGCTTTCTACAAAGAGCATCTTCTCCAACTTTCGGGAGATGGGTTTGTGACTCGTCCGAGCTACATGGACACTCATTTGTCTCATGGTCTGCGATGTGCTATTGGTCAGATTCGCACATCCTCACACCAGCTGGAGATTGAGATGGATAGATTCAGAGGGATACCACCGGAGTCTAGGATATGCCAACTATGCGGTAGAGAGCCAGAGACAGAGCTACACTACATATGCCACTGCACTGTGTATTATGAGATACGAGGGCGCTTCCATTGCTTATTCAGGGAGGGTTTTGGACCCCTAGATAGAGTCATGAGGTATCAGGATCAGAGATGCCTTGGCTTATATCTACTTCAGCTACACCGACATAGAGATAGTCTGCTGAGGAGACATGGAGTACGACAGTCACAAAGACAGACCACAGATTTTTCTGGATCGAGGGAGCCAGGACACCAACCACCAGCACAGGGTTGTACCCTCATTCATACCCGAGGCACCCTCATTGACAGGGCGACTGAGCTCGGGAGATCGAGACGACCACGACCGAGACACAGGAGCACACTCCATCGACGGAGACTCTAACAGAGGATCAGAGGCATTCTAGCACGACACCCAGATTATCATTGAGGGCCTATTCTACATTTTCACATTTCACATTTCACACTTCACACTTCATTTTCAGTTTTCATTTTTTACATTCAGTACTTTTTGTACTTGTACTTCAGACATTGTTTTAGATTCACCACTTTGTATCTGATGGTCTCATAGGTCATTTTGGCCTTTTGAAGACGCTAATATATCATTTCATTTCATTTCATTTCTCTCTCTCTCTCTCTCTCTCTCTCTCTCTCTCTCTCTCGCTCTCTCTCTCTCTCTCTCTCTCTCATATTTGCTTGGGTTCTTGTCTAAGAGGAGAGAGGACAATTATCTGGAAGTTCTGTGTTTTAAGTTTGTGAGGCTGTTAAGGTTTTTGTGAGTTGATTGTTGTTGTACCAAGAACTCAAGGCTACTTGGAGTGAGCCCTGAACGAGGGCATAACTATTTTGGGTATTTTGTGGCAGGTATGGTGAGCTTGAGCTGGAACTATTGACAGGTCAAGTGTTGTCAGTAGACTTTCGTGGTGCAGTTTCTAGAAGTGTAGGAGCCCGCGGAGTGGAAGTGAGTGAAACAGTTCGACGGATGGAGGCTTCTATTCCTATTGTAGCTTTGTCATTGGAATCAGCTGTTGAACGCTGCCTGAATTTTACTGGAGGTTCTGAAGCCGAAGCACTTCTGCAGACACTGGATGAAATTATGAGACTTTTTATTGGAAAACTTCAGGAGATTTTAAAGTCCCTACGCATGATTTGTGCAGTTGATCATGCTACTGACAGCAGCAAGAGAGAAGGCAATGTGGAGGGATTGGCAGCCAAGGAGGTTTCAGTGCTTGATATGATGTCAGACGAAGAAGAGTGGGCTATAGTGCAGGGTGTACTGCAGATCCTTGCTGTTGCAGAAAGCTTGAGTTCACGTACATCTGTTTTTGAAGCTACTTTGTGTGCAACTTTAAAGCGGCTAGGTGAGCGTTTGCGTCTTTCAACGCTACTGGCAAACATTAATCAGGCCACTGCCTTCAATGGTGAGTGTTCAGCAGCTGTGGGTTTATTTACCCGAGGATCTGGTGCCTCCTTATCTTTTGACATGGCAGTTCTCCGACTATTTGACAAGCCTGACAAGGCTCGAAGACTTAACACCCTCTTGGAACAGGTTCACTTCTTTTGTTGCAACTGAAATGTGCGGCTTCTGCCAAACTACTCAAGGAAGCTTTACTTTATGAGGTCTAAATTCTTTTCTTGCATATGTGCAGGCAAATGATACTGGCTTCCATGCACTTGCCCAGACATCTGGGAGAGTAGCATTGTTTATTGATTTAGTCAATGACCTAGTGTACGATGTTCTCATTGCTAAGGTTAGGGCTAGACTAAATAATGTGGCCCTCTTGCCCGTCTGGGGTGCAGAAAAAGAAGAGAATGCATTTGACCTTCCAAGTTTTAGTGCTTATGCTTCACCACACGTCACCAGCATGGGGGAATACCTGTTGACTTTGCCACAACAGCTGGAGCCCATAATGATCGGTGGAGGTGGAAGTGGCCAGACTTCGGATATAGCCGGGGATAGTATCAACGACAGCCAGTTCTTTGCAACTGAGTGGATGTTCAAGGTTTGTCACTACTTAAAACGCCCCAGCATTGATGAAAATGTCACATAGGTCTTTTGTTGTAGATACCCTTCACCGTAATGAGATGTTGAGGTTAGTTCCTTATAGGTGTAGTGTAATGTTTCATCATGAATATTACAACTCTTCTGCTGAACTTTGTTTGGTGAGTGCTGTGGTAACGACGACTGACTCTATGCAGGTGGCTGAGGGTGCAACTTCCTTGTACACTGATCAACTAAGAGGCATTCAGTTTTTGAGCGATCGAGGCGCCCAGCAGCTTAGCGCCGATATTGATTACCTTAGTAAAGTGCTGTCTGCATTATCAATGCAGGTGCCTCTTGTTTTAGCCACATTCCAGGCATGTCTTCAAGTACCGAAGGAGAAGCTAGCAGAATTTGTCAAGTTGGACTCCAGCAAATATTTAGACTCGGCAACCGCGAAGTTAATATGTAAAATGCGGAGAATTTCAGCTGATTAATGCCTTATGCAGTTCATTTTGGAATTTTTGTGGTTTGAGGAGAAATGCCTATCAGAAGGTAGAAGTCCATACGGATAACTTCCCCCTACGTGCTTCCATGGATCCAAAAGTTTTTTTGCTGTGCGAGGAGGAAAATGCAAGCCGAAACAGCGTAGATGATCTCTAGTTCCAGACTTCATTGTGGAAACCGGGTCAGTAAATATCTTACTAGGTATGCCACCTTAAGCTCATGTGTTCAAGCATAGGCATGCCCAATGTACTCTTTGAATGCCGGAATACCATATGTGCGGGGGAAAACACAATGGCTGATATAGGGACGACAACATTGTGCAGGAACCACGAATGGTAGATACAAATTCACCCATTGAAGAGAGTTCCTTTTTTCCCCCCCAACTTTCCGACTTGCAACCTATTTCTATATTGCAAATATCATTCTTTTCAGAAACCAATACACTTTTTTTGCTTTCCCCTAAAATGTGTGTGTGTGTGTGTGTGTGTGTGTGTGTGTGTGTGTGTGTGTGTGAGAGAGAGAGAGAGAGAGAGAGAGAGAGAGAGAGAGAGAGAAATTTTTTTTTAATAGTAATGTTGGATTTAATTGATGGGTAGCCTCAAGTCGAGGAAAGCCCATAGAAAATATCAAAAGTGGTAAATCAGATACAGTCAACGTAGAGCTCGTAATGAAGAGAGGGGAGCTCATCCAAGTCATGGGCAACTTTAAGAGATTGTCGAAGAGATGTTTTGAAGAAGGGTACATGCTATACTTGAATCTGGTGAAACATGAGGAAAGTACGTGCTCTCCACTGTCCTCAGCACCGAGAATCCAACCCAGTCAACAAAGTATGCATATGGCTTAAGCAACGGCAGAAGCACCCCAAAAAGCGAGAAATACCGATCAAGAGGTATTCCAGGAGAATGCACGTGAAGAGACCCATAAGGGCTTGCTAAATCCATCGGGCACCACTCTCTCCCCACCCTCATTTGAAGGTCATGAACATGACTTTTATATAGAAGACATTTTGATCCCTTATCTCTAGGATTTTTATTTTAGTCCATTGACTGTTTCAAAATTTGTACTTATAAATACTCTCCAAAATGCTAACTATGTGCGTTAATATGATTCTTTGTACTTCTCAATGTGGTGCCATGGAAATGTGTGTGTGTGTGTGTGTGAGAGAGAGAGAGAGAGAGAGAGAGAGAGAGAGATTATACATCAAACTTTGCATATGTTCAAAATATGCAGTAATCACACTTCCATCGAACAAAGGGAGAGGTAGCGAGACAATTTCATCTTACAATTGAAATAAAGATATAACCAAATGGTGAGAATCATCTCACAATTGAAATAAAAGATTTAAAATGCAAGAAACGTTGCAATGGAAGTCATGACTATAGATTTCAAGTAAAGAAGAAGTTACGTCCAATGGAATTTATTCACGTGACATTGGCACGGTTTGGACTCGGCCAGTTGGCTCTCTACAGACAATCTCCTTTTCCTTTTGTTGCATTACCTTACTTTTACGGTTAAGAAACAGAACCGTGATGGCTCATTCACCGTGGTCTCGTCCACTATGTCGTGCCGAAGTTACAGAGCTTGTATTGCTCTCTTATTGTGACCAATGTCACAAGGTTGAGATCTTTGTCTCCAGGCCTGCCGACTCTTAATCAATAGGAATACACTTAGAGTAGCCTGCAACAATTTGAGAGCGATGGTATTAGAAGGACATGAGAAGGGACTGTGTGCCGATCTTGTACTTGGCCACCAAAGTGTCCAGTGCAATCTCACAACGTATGTCGTCCACCTATTTAACATACCACCTTCTATCAAGAAGCTTGTCATAGAAGCAAACGTTTAGAGATTTACATATCAGCATTGTCTTTGCAACATGTATGTGGCAGGTGTGAAATAGTTCAACAAATAAACTTATAGGACAAAAATTAGCAATCTTTACCAATTTAGTGGACACTGAATTTTGTATAGACTTCTGCGCATTCCTAAACAACTTGCTTCTGAGAGTTTCACACACTGTGGTGTCCGGGATCGGCCAATCAATACAACTTCAATTGATAGGGTACTTTTTTGCTTTTTTTCGTTGAGTTGGTAGAAATGCTCGTAGAAGAAAATTCCTTCATATGCAAGACTGTTGCTAGTTCTTCCATCATACGTAAAATACCAATGTCAATATGGGTTATAGAGATGAGACCTATAATACACTCCAGTGGCTTTCATTCCTTATATGATGAAGACTAGACATGTGCAATTGCAAAAACAAAATGTAATAAACCACCTACTCCAACAACTGAATGGAATTTAGAACTTATGAGAACTTGATCTACCTCTGTTAATATTGTTCTACCTCTTCAAAAAGAAAAAAGGAATTAAGAGAACAACAAGGTCTGAAAGAAAGAATAGAGATGGAAGGTTATGAATACACTTACAGTTGCATCGTGGATGATAAGCCAATGAGACATCTTCGCCATTAGCAATCACATTAGAGTGACTATAGACATGCTGTACCAAAACCTCCTTAACAGTTTTGTTTCCCACCTCCACATTGAAATCTAGCACTCATGCTTTCCATGTTGAACGAAATAGATCTTTTCCTCCTCCTTGGTTGCATAAGAATCCAAGAACCTTTGTATATTGTTTGTTATTGCCATTGACTATCTATATTGATGAAGTTTGAGATAGTTATAGAGCTTATGGTACTACTTGGCTTTCTCGAGAGACTAATAGAGAAGCTTGCTGGGGAGAGAGCACAACAACCCCTAGAGCTATTAGGGTGGGAAGAAGAAGAAGAAACCACGGCTCTTTTTGAGTGGTAGAAGAAAGCATGAACTTTCTTGCAATGGAGGGAAATTCAGTTTTAAACTCTTGGTTAATGGAGCAAGAGTTTTTGGTGACGGGAGTCTGATACATTATCGTAGCTGTCTTTCAGTACCTTAACTACATTTAGACCCTGAGCCCACATATGGATACCGCAAACGTCTTAAAATGAGATTTTATTTCATGTTTCTTCTCTTTCTTTTGCATTTTTTAATTTATTTCTTCCCATTTCTACGTTACATTGACTTGTTGTTCATTGAATGCCTCCAAACGACCTCCTAAATTCCCTAATGCATCGCCAAAACCCCGCTTTCACCTTCAAATAGGAGCAATCAAATGCTCCTTTGTGGGGATACCAGAAGATGGAGAGGGGGAATGGGAATACACTCGAAAACACACCAGAATGACTCTGAATAGGCCAGGGTACTCACAACACCCCCATCCACTAGAGATCACCTTAAAAGCTTCACACCTCTACGAGCAAATCATTGCTTGTGCACATATCCGGGACAAGAAGATGCCAAAATCTAGCAATGAAAACTCCTGTTTGCTTCAAAAAACACCATATACAATCACCATGTGCTCCGCATCAAGGGACATACACCTCCCTCAACTCAACTCCATCGGCACGCACCTCGACGAGCAAAAAAGGCACTTCCTTTGCAACCTTCGTTTGCTCCTCCTTCCTTGGAGCTCTCCTCTCTGAAGAAGCCTCCTCCAAATGCAAAACAATGTGCCCTTATAGGGCGTTCTCTTTTTTTGACCCTATCTATTTTTATCCAACTCTTTTTTTAGCTCCATGCATGTGAGCGATAGATCTAACTTGGGCTCCCCATGCATGGCAAACCGCCTGTGAGCTAACCCTCTCCCAAGGCACGGACAACACCGTCATTGCTAAGGGGGGTGGGAACACCATTCTTATGAAAATGTTTGGGGCCAGTGGGAACGCCTGCCCAACTGCCATGTCATCACTACAACACCCAATGCCATCCGAAGGCCATTCGATACCCGCCGCCCCGCGCACCAAAATCACCACCAAGCTCCGCTAAAGCAGCACTCGGGTGCACCGGCGCCATAGCCAAGGGCTTGGGAGAGCTCCCCTCTTCCTCTTGTTCATCAAATGGAGGGGCATGTTGTAGCCCATAAACCCTGTCACCCACGTCCTTGAATTTGCATGTGAGACCATTGTCCCTCCGTGTGGCAACTCTGCACCTCTTTGAGCTCAAAAGGGCCTCCAAAACGTCTTCAAAAATTATAGTTATTATAGAAAAACTTATTTTCCCCTCTACTTCAATGCTTTGCCACTTGATGCTCAATGCTTCGATTCCCAAGCCGCAAAAAACAAACGGGTCTCCACCTTGACGGCTTTGAACTTCATGACCCTCACCGGATTTTAACTTCATCAAGCCCTTCAATCGATGCCTCCATAACTAGCAAAACTTATCTGGCACCATTTCACCGCAACTGCTCCTGACTTCAAACCTCCGTATCTTGTTGATCCAAGCTCCAATTGACATGCCGCAACTTCCTATGGCATTTTTATACTGCATATCTATCATAAAACCCCTGGAAATCTGAAAAAAACTCTTGATGGCTCACCAATTGGGGCAACATAACCGGCTCAGAATTGGTCCCCGGTGAAACTGCAACTGCTCATATCTTGGCCGTTGAACTCCGATTGTTGATCCAAAAAGAACGACATACATCGTAAGATGAGCACTTTAGGCCCATGCATTCACTTTACCTATGACCATCCCCTTGCAACTACCCAATCTGGAAAGGATTTGCAAACCACTTTCAAATTCAAGTTGCCATATCTTTCACTCTGTAGCTCCATTTGAGGAGCTGTCTAGACCGGCTTGTAGACCATACTGAGGGCCACCTTTGGAACTCCCATATTTTCTCTTTGCACACTTCAACCATTCACCTCTAGCGGGCACCATAGCAGAGCATTCTGGCCCTAAAAAACACTTAAAGCATACATAACCACTGCATCTTGCATGCTCTTGACTTTCCATACATGCTTTAGCATCCTGCCATGCACATGTCAGCATACATATCCATGCTTGTGCCCACTTTTGGCACCAACCAACTTTAGCTACACTAATATGTTTTCTTGGGAGCACACGGACGTGAAAGGTCGATCTAGAGGTGTGCCATCATAGGATACCACTTAAGCCAGATGTGGGACCAGTTAGGCTATATGATATAGAATGAGTCCCAACTATGCTAAGAAGCTCAAGGAGGAGATTGACAACATATTGAAGGTGGGATGATTCATAATAGAGGTAGGAAGCAGTGATTGGCTATTCCTGATAGTGGTGATACTCAAGAAGAATGGGAAGTCAAGAGTGTTTGTCAACTATCAAAAGCTAATTGCCCACATGATTAAGGATCCATTCCCACCTCCATTCACAGATATGATGTTAGATGAAATAATGGTCCACAAAATGTATAGATTCATAAATGGCTATAGTGGCTATAATCACTTGAGACTTGCACTAGAGGATAGAGCAAAGACAACCTTCATCATTGAATGTGGAGCATTCATGCACCTATTGATTCCATTTGGGGTATGAAATTCTCTAGCTACGTTTCAACATTGTATAATGGAGATTTTCATTGATTTCCTACATATATTTTTGGCTATTCTTGTGGATGACTTTATAGTATTTTCAAAAGAGGGAATGCATTTTCTATTTTTGGAAATGGTGCTTGAGAGATGCAGGGAAAAGAGGATTTGTATGAAACCATCTATGTCAATTTTTATGGTCTAGAAGGGTCAACTTCTAGGACATATTGTGCCTAGAAATGGTGAAAGACAAAGTCAGGTGTCTTCAACAAGCTCGAGCAGCAACAAATGTGTCTAAAATTTGTTCATTCCTAGGGTATACCAATCTTTATCACAAATTCACTCATATATGTTCAATGAAGGCTCTCCCATTGTATGTCCTAATCCAAAAGGGAGTGAGGTTCATTTGGACCCAGGAAAGGGAGGCAAGTTTCCAATGCTTGAAGGAGGCAATCAGTAGGAAGCCAATCCTTCATCAACTAGAAGGGGAGATAATTGTTTATGTGCATGTGGATGTGTCTGGAATCGAAATGGGAGCAATATTAACCCAGCCTCATGGGAAGATGGACTACCGAATCTACTTCATTAGTTGTGCAACTTTAGTATATCAAAACAAGAATACTCAATGAATGAACGGAAAGCACCTGGAACGGTTTTCAGTGCAACAAAAATCAGACACTACTTGTTAGGGAAGCTGTTTTACTTCTATGTTGATCATCAGGCTCCCATATTACTATCCCAGATGAAATGCATAGGCTAAAAGCTTCAAATAGCAATGTGGGCATACAAAATAACTCATAAGGTCACCTTGCAAATGACTCCATTTAGGATGTATATGGCGCAGAAACACAAATGATGATGGAGTTTTCCATTCTTAGCCTCAGAATGACAATTGAACATGATATGGATTTTAATGCAATCTAAAAAACAGGCTGGATGAGTTGCTAAAGCTAGACAAAATCAAACAAAGAGCCATGCTGGAAGAGGAAGTTGTCCAGTATAGACAAAAACATTGGCATGATAGTAAGCTAAAGGTTTGAGAGTTTAAGGAGGAGGATTTTGTATTATTGTATCAATCAAAATTAGGCCAAAGAAACCTTATTTGAAGATAGCATGTTCAAGTCCATACAAGATCAATTGGGTTTTCTCAAATGGCATAGCCAAACTTAAGGATTTATATAGATTACTATTGCCAGGGGTCCATAATGGTGCCAAATTCCAGATGTTCTATCCTAGATCAAGATGAACCCCCAACACTAGCACAACAAAACATGGCCAATTCAAAATCAAAGGACAAGCCTTTAGATTTTTTTAGCATCAGACCAGAGGAATTGGGTGTAACTGAGAGTCAAAACCAAGTGGCATTGATAGGGATCATCCCGGTTCAGGATCATATCAATAAAGAATCAAAGGAGATCAATCGTCCTAACAGTAACTAGTGGGTTATTAATGATCACATCTTTTGGGGAATGTTGCCAGTACTCATTACAAGGACGGACCAATGCATGTACACGAATGTGAAAAATGGTGGATAAAATCCGAAGGTACCAGACTAGTGGTGAATTCATGGAAAAAAAATAGGATAACTATGAGGCTTGTACGGAACCTTGGTTTAGTTCCTCAATGTCTCGCTTGTCTTGCACCATGGCCTGAGAAGCTTCTTCTACCATTGCCTACATCACCTTTGTCCACATCTCTTGCTGCATGCACATCACCATCTTATTCACCCTCTCCAATTTTTTCTACACAACCCAACATTCCTAAGTCTTCCTGGTTTGAGCCGCCATCGTTTTCTAATCAATTTTCCTTCTCCACGCAAAGTCTGTTGCAAAGTTGGAATATGGTAAAGAAGGGGCAGCTCATGTCCCATGCTACACAAGAAGCCATGGATATGATAAAGCAGCAGAGCTTGAGGAGCTTTTTCCATTTGTGGAGAAAAAATATTCAGTTCCATATCGCAACACTAGAAAAGTATGTTTTTAAGGTAAATGAAAGGTCACTATTGAGGTTATGGGACATGGAGGTGGTACTCAAGTCAACCGAAATTTCCTTTGATGCAAGAATCATTTAAATGGTCATCGACACGTTCAATGCTGATAGAGGGGCAACTCAAATTAATGGTAGATCAATTCAAGTGATAGTGGTATCTATGATTCACATGATGTACTTACCATTTTCCTCAAAACCACATCCATGTTCAACTGATGAAGTAAGCCCCTTTCTGAATTTTGACCAACATATAAGTTTTCAGTGCAGTCCATCAGTTTGAAGAATAATCCTACATATGCTTTGGAGAAGTTTAGAATACTGCTAGCTAGAATCAAGAACCCTAAGGCTAACATTAATCTGAGTTCAATTTTGTATATTAGTTTCATGCTTCAAATCGCTAAGGTAAAGACCCAAAAATTGTTTAAAGCTTGGTATATATGATGGAAATTCTTGTACTAGACCACTTGCATTCCTCCACATATCAATGCAACTACGGCTTAGGGAAAAGTTAGAGGCCAAGCAACTGCAACCAATCAAGACAATGAGCAAAGTTCCCAATGAGAGCAAACACATCAACTAGCTCTGGTAACAGCTGGTATTAAAAGAATTTCATAACAATTAAAAGTGGGCACATTAGAACTAGCCACCAGGAAATGGAAGACCATGCTAAATCTCTTCAAACAGTTGAAGGCTAAACAAAAGATAGGATCAACAACAACTATTCTAAAGACATACCAACTAGACGTTGCTCGTATGTAGGAATGTTTGATAGAAAAACCAATAGAATTGCCACGTTCACCAGCGAAAACTCCTAGAGAAAACAAGTACGAAACAAGTCCAGTACACCAAAAAAGGCCTTGGTCATGAGTCCTTCAATTGGAAACACTGTTCTTGATCGATTACGAATGATTCAAAAGAAGCCTATGGTCGGAAATATCATCATCAATACTTTTGAAAAGCTCCCTGTTCCATATAAAATTGTAGTGCTTATGTATGAAATGGACCACACGCATAGGGACACCAATAATGATGGTTGTGTGTCCATCGTCTAGGGTGGAATACGATAGTCCATGCAATTGGCTGAATGATGGAAGTTCATGGCTCCGTTCAAACAAATGACTTGAGTCATCTAGAGGTAGACTACACCAAGCCAAGAACCAAGTAGAGGAATACAAAAGGGAACCATGTGACTAAGAGATCAAGTTCTAAGGCTACATATTGAACAAGAAAATGATGAGCAAATCATGCAAATTCAGCAAAAGAAGTTGGACAAGCTGAGTGCACAAAACTCAGTTCTGCCACAAGAGAAAATAGAATTGGTCAAAGCTAACACTGCTAAATGGCTTGTATTGAGTCTAAAAGTAGTGCCTATGAGTAGTATGAAGGCTATCCACAACGCTCTCAAACTGTCTGCTCTTGAAACGTATATTTATCAATAATTGGTTGACATTTCTACCACATACAAAAAATTGGATGCTAAATTTGGAAGACCTTCAAAATTTGGTTGAAACCATCAATACTAATCTAGAGGAGACATCAAAGGAATACACTATTACCATGGTCAACCAAGCATTAATGGAGCATCTGAAGAACTAGGAGGATAACAAGGACGATGAAGATGAGGACACATAGAAAGGAAAGGAGATTAGATGGTGTCACTAATCACAAAGATAATGATGATGATAATGATTAACCTCATCCTCCCACACATGGCTCAACTACAAGTGGGCAACAAATTGACGACACATAAGGGGCAAATGGAACAAGTGAATAGGCTAAAAATCAGACTCAATAAAAATTTGATTAGACTCAGCCTAAGCAAAATTAGCAACAACCATAACGCGGGTCCATGGGGAAACATCAAGCTCACAAGGTTGACAGGATCAATAAGGGCAAAAACAATCTTGGTAGATCTTGATTTTGACATTTTTCCTGACTCCTCTAACATTTCAGTCGTTGTCTAGTTTGTTTACTCTCTGAGGTTTGAACTTAAGTCTAAATAGCTAATTTTATCTACTAACTTGGAATTGATGCCAAAAGTTACCACCTCATTCCAAGTTTATGGATGACAGATGCATTGTTCAGAATCTTACTATGGTGGCATCACATACATGTCTTCTGGGATGTAAAAGATCAATTCTTATGACAAGCGTGTGAAAAACTTTGCAAATTTAGTTACACGTTTAAAAGCTATTTTAGATGCTAAACTATGGCATGCACATTTTGAAAATCTAAATTTTCTAGTTTTGATGCGTTTATAGAAATATCATATGAGTGCTTCATTGCCCCCTTTGGAGGCACCATCTAAGTATATTTGTGAAGGCTGTATTTTGGGGAAAATGTAGAATTTAATATTTTTAAAAGATGGCTCAATGTAGGCTACTCATTAATTGCAGCTTGTTCACAGTGATGTTTGCGACCCGATGCAAAATTCTTTTTGTAATAGTTGTAGCTTGTTCACAGAGATGTTTGTGACTTGATGCACACTCCTTGTTTTTGTAATAACATGATATTGAACCTTCAGAGAGGATACCAAGCAATTCAAAATGTCCAATTTTTGCCAAAGACCTTATAAGATTTAAAGTGAAGATAAATGAGATATTGAACTTTTGGCATTTGTTTATGAAAATCTCATAGCCATCGCAATATTATTATGACAACATTGTTAGCCCATGCATGAATGATAACATTCACTTACTGTTTTCCTTTGAATTTGTAACACGTAATGCAAAATCTTTTATTGTTATCCGCTTGTTTGTGCTCAAGTTTGCCTATTTAGAACACCAACTTTGTATCAATTTTATCATTAATAGCGTATAAAATGCTACTGTATTGAGTGTGCGATTAAATTATTGTTGAATTTAACAACTATTCACATTCAGTGCTTTGTCTTTGAGAAACACTTTTGCACCCCAAGTATGATTTTTTTTTTCAATGTTTTCTAAAGCATTTTAGTTTTCCTTGCCTTAAGATCTTGTCATTATAAACTATCTCTCATCTGCTCATACTGCAATGTACTTGATTAATATGCTCAAGGAGTTTGCAACAAGGATAACCCATTGGATTTTTTTTTAAAAAAAAGAGATTTTTTGCTTATCTGCATTCTCTTATGACATGTGAAAATTAACCATCCCTAACATTGTGTCTTTTGCTTACACTAAATGCAATTTCTATTGAGATGAATTGTCATTAAGTTGTACAACTGTTGACGGCTACGGCTAACACACTAGAAGAGCCCAATTTTTGTAATACTTATTCGGACAAACACATTGTAATTCTTTCGAGACTCGATTGAGTTTCCAGATTGTAATTTAGTAAGTATGCAAAATATCTAACCCCACAGTAGATGGTAGAAGAAAATCTTGGTGAGTAATCTGCACCCAAAATGCACTTTTTGCCACATGCATAGCACCCTTAGGCCGCCCTAATTTGCTTGTACTTCAACTTTGAAGTTATTTGGAAAGCTAGAAACTGTAATAACACCCGATCTAGAGAATTACGCTAATTTTTACACTTGGAGCATCCGCAGGAACAATGGAAGCCAATCGATCACCAACAAAGAAGAAGAGGTTGTCCTTGAAGGACGTTATTGCGCCAGTGAGCCTTATACACTACCAGAATAGACACTCAAGCCAGCCAAAGCTTGGGTAGACAAGATAACACTAGAAAGAGAAGGGCTGACGGTGTATCAAGGAACCTTCAGAGACCTTCAAGGAAATACTGTGGATATCCCAATGAATCCACGAGAAATTTTGGAGTATGCAAACAAAGAAGAAACACTCACCTAGATGGAAAGAACTTATTTGTACAACTGGTTCACATCACCATCATTGGGTGTAGATGTGCAAAGAGTCTATGAGCTAGTGTCCTCAATCCAGAAAGATGGCAAGGCATTGATTACTGCTTTGGATGGACAGAAGACAGAGGTGGTGATTACACCTGAAATCATAGCTGATGCACCAGGGATCCATAATAAGGGTAGCTGTGTTAGATAAAGAAGAGATGAAGTAAAGGTCTACTCTCATAAGAAACCCAATTAGACAATCAGAGACCTAGTAGACCCGAGGGTTGCAAAGATCTACAAGCTTTACAACCAATATTTCCATGTTTGTAGCAAGCAGCCACAAAAGTATACAACACCTCCACATGTAGTGACCACTACAATCACTTGGGCATTGAGAAGCAATGTGCCCAAAGAGGTGAATTATGCCCAATATCTGCATGATCAAGTGGTCAGCATGGGTACAAAAAAGCCCAAGTACATTGGAGGTGGAGAAACATTGATAAAGATTGCATATGAAGCTATCAGTGCAAGAGGATAGTGGCCTGCCCCACCAAACCAGAATGAGTGGTTGCATTTAAAGCAAGACACAGAAGATGAACCACAAATAGCAGTGGCACCACCAATTGCCACATGGCTCGGGAGGAGGCTAGATACTCTACCAAAGGAAGAGTCTAAGGAGACCCCAAGAAAGAAGGGTAAGATGGTGATGAAAAAATAATCAAGACCCAAAGAGACACACAACCAAAAGGCCACTCAGATCGAGAGTTTGATTGAGCAATTCAAGGTAGAACGGGCACTCAAAGACTTTGAGGAGTATTGGGTACCAGACCCAACAAAGATAGGAGGAAGCTCCTCAAGACCGCTGGGGGATCAGTCTGATCATTACATCCGAGCCTATGAAGAATCTGAAAAGGTGATCGAACAACAAAACTTAGAGCCCTTCATAATGGAGGAGGTACAAGATATCAGGAGGCAGCTAAAAGAAAATCCAGATTCTCAAGTCAAGAAAGGCAAAGAAGGTGATCATACAAAAAGTGCAACTCCACCACCTTCACCACTAGGCTCCTCTACTCATCCTCCAAGTCCAAATTCCTCTACATCCCAACCACAACACCCACTAGAAAAGACTGAAGAGGCAGTGCCATCACCAAAAGACAAGGAAAATGCAAAAAGGAACACTTATGAAGACCTCCTTCAAGCAAGATACACATCAACAGATGATTTTGAGGTAGTCTATCCAACCCACCATGGGTTTCCACAAAAAAGCAAGCAAGGGAGGAGATTCCTAAAGAACAAGTGAGAGTTGATAGATCAGAAGCATTGCAAGCAGAGTAATGTTGAGTACGGGACACCAAGTTTCCTTTTTAGGCCCGATCCCCAGACCATCAACAAGAAGCCTTGTTGCAACAAATGAAGAGGATGTGAGAGCCACATATCAAGTACTGGACAAAATCAGAACGCGGCCTCTAACACTGGCTAAAGAAAGCAATATGCTGTGCTTGCACTAGGGAAGACAATATGCAAATACAACATGATCACCCCACACAAACATGATCCAAACGATTACCCATAAAGGTGAGGAAGCTGAACAAGAGCTTGAGACTCTCAGTAAGACACTAAGAGAGGCCGAAAGAGAATGAGACAATCTGATACTGCAAGTGGTGGAGGTTTCGTGTGAAGTAAAGAGTCTGCATGAAGCAAAAGAAAGAGTGGAGGATGAGCTGGAAGCAGCAAAAGATGAAGTGCTGGAACTAAAAGCCAAATTAGAGCTCCAGGACTTGACAATCTAGAGACTCACAGCAACCCCAAGGGCTTCACGAGTTCCAGGAGTAGATAGCCAAGCTATACAAGCTTTGGAAGCACAAGTCACTGCTCTACAAAAGGAATTACGGCTAGAAAAGAGACATAGAGTGCATATGGTAGAAGGGTCCCTAGTCGTAGAGGAGAGAATGGTGGCTCAACACCAAGAACTCCACAAAGAAAATGAACAGCTCCAACTCCAGGTAGGAATTCTGCAAGAGCTGTTGGTTGATCAAGCAGAAGAAGCTACAAAAAAAGATAGACTTGATCAACAACAGATAACAAAACTACAAAAACAAATGGCCGAAGCAAGGATATCAAAAACAAAGTCAGGGCTCAGTGACCTTGGCATTAAAACAAGAGATGAGCCCTTGGAGGTTCCTGAATGTGCAAAAGACCTACAAAATCTAGAAGAAAATGTACATACATAGGTAGAGGGAGAACAACCTTTAACTGCAGAGGAGGAGACATGCCTACAAACTCTAATTGAACAATCCATAGCTGAAGACCACAATGAAGCCTTGGAATGGGAGAAGCGAGAGAATGATCCACTCAGTAGGAGTCCAAGGCTCGTCACAAATGTGCTTAGGGAGGAAAGGATGCAACCTTCACTCCCCTACCCTCTCCTAAAGTGTGAAGTTATGGTGAGATAAAGAAAAGAGTAAAAGCAAAAGCAACAAAGCCATTTTATGAGGGAGATGTCAAAGATTAAAAAACTGCAAACAAGATAGTGGACTCCCAACCAAAATGGAGAAAAGCGTGGCTGCTCAAGTACCCTAGATTTCTAAAGTACTTGGTAGAAGCTCCAGAAAACATTAGGGATGACACTCTGTTCTTCCCAGTCCCTCGTGTACGCACGTGGGAAAACCACACCAGAATCTTGAAGCAACATCCCACCTGGCTCAATTACCCATCGATGCCACCACCCAAGGAAGGAGAGAGAATAAGTGTATCTTATATGGTGAAAACCCTGAAGGGCACCACTAAGATTTTCACAGGCTCCCTTGACTTGACGCGTGTGATGATCAGGAAGATATGAAAGACCCTCCTGGTGTGCATTGAAGTGTTTACACCATCCAAAGCTATGGAATCAACCTTACTATCATCATGAGACACTGTCACCACAATGACTTTTGATTTGTCAAAACAACAATCCCCAAAGGTGTTACATATGTTCTACCAAAGTCTAATGTCCTTACCAAGCTACCACATGCAAAACTTTGAGAAAGACTTCTACACCTGCTTCTTTATTTACGACATCAAAATATTTGGTCCTACAATCACCTTGAACAACATAAGGTACGAGTCATACTTGAAGTTGCTAAAGCCCCAGGGATCCCACTGTCTCCAAGGCTGAGAATTCTTACAAGTCAAGACATCAAGACCCGTCATGGTAGGGATGACATGAATGCGGAGAGGGGGAGTGTTGATGGCTACGGCTAACACACTGGAAGAGCCCAATTTTTGTAATACTTACTCTGACAAACTCGTTGTATATTTTGGGACTCAATTGAGTTTCTAGATTGTAATTTAGTAAGTATGCGGAATCTCTAACCACGCAGTAGATGGTAGGAGGAAATCTTGGAGAGTTAGGAACTTCAAAGTTGAGGTATAAAAGTCAATTTTTGTAAACCTAATGCAACTTTTGACTGAATCAACTTTTGAGCTCCACTAAGTATACTTGACTGCGTGTTGTGTTTTGAGGGAGAGTGAGGTCTTCTTCTTCTCCCTATGCGCTTTACGGTGGCTACATTGTGAATGCCACATCACCATTGTGTTAGCAACAACGAGAGCTACACGTCAATGCCAAGCTTGCAGGGTTTCGGTCTCTTCGCGAAGAGCTCTTCCATGAGCTTCAAGTCCAATCGCGCATCCATTTAGTGACTGTTATATGTCATTGCGAACATGACGGGATGAGCTACGCCTTAGACCTAAGCATGTCAAGAATCTGTGATTTGTAAATTTCGGCATGTCTTTATACGTGATTTCTACTCTGGGTGTTTATGGGTGGTAAGTTGGGTTAGAGACCATAGGATGATATTCTCTAGGTGTATAGAGGTTAACCCTTGAGTTTTGTGACGATTCAAAAACATTAGCTTACGTTTCAGTGAGCATTGGCTTCATAGGAAGAGGCAGTGGTTGCGTTTTCTTAGTGTGTTTCCATTGGTTTCCTTTGGTAGTGATTGTCTTAGAAGGTCAAGTAGGTGATTGACAGCCATCTATTTGTTTCCAGGTGCCTACGGGTCAAGCTTCATCGTTCGTTGACATTTTGTTGTTTAGCCTAGTTCTTGCTTTGCTAGTAATTGCAAGAAGTAGTCCACAAAGGGGAGTAAGCCCAAAGCTTTGCGGAAAGCTTCAAGCTTCTCACAAGACAATGCCTTTGTGAAAAGATCTGCAAGGTTGTCTTGTGTTGGCACATAAGCCAAGATGATCTCTCTTAATGAGAGCCTCTCCTAGACATAGTGGTAATGCACCTCGATGTGCTTTGTGCGAGCATGAAAAACTGGGTTCCTTGCAACTGCCAATGCGCTTTGACTGTCAGTGTAGATAGTGTTGGCTGTATCCTGCCCAACACCCAAATCAGCCATAAGGCTTCTGAGCCATACAGACTCAACCGTAGCTGTGAAGACTGCCCTGTACTCAGCCTCACAACTAGAAGTGGCCACAGTAGGTTGCTTCTTGCTCAACCATGATATACATGAATTGCCAAGCATGAAACAAAAACACTTGTGGACACTCGCGTGTCAAAACAACCAGTCCAGTTTGACTCCAAAAAAGCATGCAAGTCTGGCAGAAATGATCCCCCCTTGAGATAAAACAAGCCAAGATGTAAAGTGACACTAAGGTAGAAGAAAATCCTCTTCAAAGCCTACCAATGCTTAGACCCTGGTCTATGCATAAATTTGATGACCTGTGAGACTGCAAACTGAATATCTGGCCTTGTGTTGCATACGTAAATGAGGCATCCAACATCAATTTGGTAAAGAGTGGCATCTGCAGGATCACCAGCATCATGAAGACTCAATTTTAAACCTGTTTCTGTGGAAGTGGCAATAGGTTTGCAATCCTCAAGTCCAAAATTACATAGCAATGTCTCTAATGTAATTTTTTTGACACAAGGCAATACCACCATCACATTCATTAAACTATATGCCCAAGTAATGATGCAACAGCCCCAAATGTTTCATCTTGAAATTAGCATTCAAATCAGCCTTAAATTCAGCAATATGTCTCTCATTTGGTCCAGTGATTAGCAAATCATCTACATAAAGCACCACAATGCAAAGTACATCACCCTCATGCTTTACATACAATGTGCTTTTTGTTGGACTATTATGAAACCCTCGTTTGACCAAATGAGTGTCAGCTTTCTCATACCAAGCACAAGGAGATTGCTTCAACCCATACAAAGCCTTCTTACATCTACACACTTTGTCCTCTTGTCCTTTCTTGACAAAACCGCGAGGCTGCGTTACATAAACTTCCTCAAATATGTCACCATTCAAGAAAGCAGTAACAATGTCTAATTGATGTACATCCCAACCAAAATGAGCTACCAATGCACATGGAAAATGTACAGTAGTCATACAACAAGTGGGAGCAAAATTCACTTCATAATCTATGCCCTTTTGCTGTGCATAACCCTTTGCAACAAGTCGAGCCTTATGGCGATCGATCTCACCATCTGGCTTGCGTTTCAACTTGTAAACCCACTTTGTACCAATGGCATTTTGGCAAGGAGGCAAATCACATAAAGTCCATGTGTCATTTTCTATAAGTGCATCATATTCTGATTACATGGTAACCAACCAATTTTTTGAATTCTATGCTTCATCAAAAGATAGAGGTTCCTCAACATCATGTAAGCTAGACACAACCAAATCATAACAATCTGATGCATAAGATGCATGGCCAGAGCCTAAACGAGTACGACTAAACAAAGGTGCATCCAATTTACTATCACACAGTGTATGCACCAGCCATTTTGGCATACCTCTAGCTTGGTTATTTTCAGCCCTTTCCTCATCAAGTACATCATGTACATTTGCATCAATAATAGGCTGATCTGTAACATTTTTGGAAACCCCCATAGGCTGCACATTTGCCTCATTGGAGTTTGTTAACCCTCACGGCACACGGACACCCTATGATCTATAAACGTTGTATTATTTAGAGTCAGGTCCCGGGCTTGTCGGACCAATAGGAAAAGGGTAAGAGTGATCGTCGATGAGAGGCGCACTTTAACTTGGACATTCAAGGGATTAGTTGGTTAAGCATGGGCGCCCAAGTGTGAATGGGGTGAGCTCATATAAAAGCCAACTAAACCTAATTTTTACTCATTCTCTCATTTGTGCAATAGAAGAGTGCTCTTGCTCCATCTCCATCTTCTTCTTCTTCACCTCCTCGTGTGTGTGTGTGTGTGTGAGAGAGAGAGAGAGAGAGAGGGAGAGTGTGTGTGCGATCGAGCATTACGAAGGCACAACGGCGGCGAGGCGGTTGAGCGCGGCACGACTGCAGCTTCTTCTTCATCGCGACGAGGAATCCACCACGAAGGCGAGCGTAGAGCGGTGAGTGACACACCGTTTGCTTTCTTGAGCTTGCTAGTTTAGGCTTGTTGTGTGCTTGGAGCCGTTTGTGGCTCGCACACGGTGTATCGGCAAGTCCCTTGCTTCGACAGTGCGGCAAGGAGCGCACATTTTTGGCGCCGCTGCCGGGGATATGTCCTACACTAAGCTCGGTTAGCACTTTACGCTTTCTTGTGGTGTAATCTCTATCATAGGAAAGGCAGGAAATGAGTGTGTGTAGTTGTGTGGAGATTTCTGTTTTTTGCGTTATCTACGTTTTCTGGTTTGCACTGCACAGTTAGCATTTTCTGCGTTTAATTTTCTGTCAAGTTTCAATTTCTGCGTTTTCTGCATTTTCTGTGCTTTTTCAATTTTCCCCAAGCCCAAGCCCAAGCCCAGGCCCAGGCCTCAGTCCTCAGTCTTATGATATATACTAAACTCACTCTTATATATATACCCTACTCCCTCAAGAGGGAATGAGAGCATGTGGGACAAGTCCTCCACTCTCCTCCTTTCTCTTCCCACTTGCACCCTTAGACTTTCTAGTTTGGGCCTAGTTCCCTACTGGAAATTGACAGTTTTAGGGATTCCGAGGGCATAGAGTGACCAAACGGAGGGCTGTAAAGCACGGCACGACCCTCTGACCGATACGCTCATTTCGAGCTATCACACGGCCCATTCCACGACACGCTCTAAAAAATCTAGCAAAAAAATAAACAAAAAACACGCTAAAAACTAGTCACAAGGCCTCTTAGAGCAGCTTTTTGACACCTTAGGGTATCAAAAGCACATGCACTTACGCTCTGGGCGGGTGCTAGAACACGAGCATATTGAGGGTGCCTCTGTTCATACGGACACCCATTACCCATCCACGATAAGCTCTAGACCCTCAGCGGGGACACAAGGTAGCACCACCCAAGACCCTAAAATAGCCGCTAGTGATTCCTCCTCCGACTCAGAAATCATGGAAGCATACCCTACCCAAAACACTGAGAGAGAAGGCCATGCACCTCCCGAAGCTCCACAGCCTAGTACTAGTATGTTTATCCGTTTCATGGAAACATTAGGTAGAGCTACTCGCTCGGAACCTGATGCAAATGAAGCACACGAAGGGGGTGGGGAAGTGGACTCTCCTTTCACATCGCACGTGGACCCCACACCCCCAAAGAGTGTCCATGTGGATATCCTGCCAACTTCTTACCAAGAAGGCCCTGTTGAGCTGCCTCCTTCAGAAGTTCCCTCTAGAGTACCGTTGGTGACAAGTAAAACCACGGGGAGCAACATTGCTTCTACCTCACAAGAAACCGTTAACACGTCGACTCTAGAAGGATTGTTCATTAATGATCATTGGACATACGACCTCCACACTGAGGTGTTGACGGATCTACACTCTGGCCACGCCTACCATGTAGGATGGATAGAGATTGTATAATCCACCTCTAGTGCCACGAGCATCGAAGATCAACAGAAAATGATCTGTAATGTTATCCATGGCATTATTCAATCAAAAAGGCAAAACCGAGGGGTAAATATACTCTCAACTGGCCCCATGAGATTTCTGGATACGAGCAAGGCTCAACAGCCCACTCTATCACAAATGGAGACTCCTCTAATGAGCCCCATGGACCCATCCTACGTCATTTCACCGGGGGTCTCTATGCAATCTGAGCCTCCGAGCAACAACTTTAGCTTCCCTAACTTGGCTCAACCCTCTATTAAGGAAAAAACAATGCTCACTCCAGGGATAAGCCTGACAGAGAATGTACCGATGACATCTACGGTTAGCGCAGTGCCACTACCTAGTGTCGTAGTACCTAATATGGGGCCTCGACCGTATGTGCCTCTAGCCCCTTATGCACACATGGCCCCCACACCTCCAATTGTACCACTTGTTCATGCTCCTCGAGTGCCGCTCCCTAGCCCTTATCCGAGTGGACCTATGCCCGGTTATGTTCCATATCCTGCATCATCCACACATATGCCAAGACCGGTACCCGTTCCTCTCCCACATATGATTCCAAGAGTACCTCCACCGGCCCTGTCTCCTCACATAGGTGACTTGGCAGCGTTTGCTCAAACCATAGGTCGATCTATCGCGGAAAATATGCGTCATGCATCTGATAGAGAGCCTAGAAGTAAGGCAGTACAAATTGCCAAACTCACGCAAAAATTCAATGGGGACGAAGATGCTAGGAAACACATTGAAGTGTTTGAACAAGTATGTGATTCCTTAGGGGAACGCAACGAACTACATAAGTGCAATGCCTTAAGCTTGACATTAAGTGGGAAGGCTGGAGATTGGTATAGGACCCTAAGGGTGGACGAGAAAACAATCTACCCTACCCTTCGAAGGTTGTTCCTAAAGGAGTACATACAAGAAGGTGTATCTCAGCTACAGAAGGTCGAACGTAAGGAAGCTACAGAAGGTCGAACGTAAGGAAGCTACCCTACCCTTCTGTACATCTCAGCTACAGAAGGTCGAACGTAAGGAAGAAGAGTCAGTAAGGGACTTCATTAGTCGTCTAAAGCACTTAAACTCTCGCTGCCCTGTAAATGAGCGCTTCAACAATAACCAACTGCTTGATCGATTCATTCGAGGATTGAGGAATGAAGGAATCTATAATGGACTAGTGATTAGAGGTATCACAACCTGGGAAGATGTCACTGCCAATGCAATCCAATTAGAGGACAACTTGATGATAGCAGGCATGAGGGTGTCTACTGACACGAGATCCACTAGCTCACAAGCCATTGAGTATGAACCCATGACTGCAAAGCCCATTGCCAATGAGCCAAAGGTATTTGAGACATTCTTGACAGACCTCACCAAGGCAATCCACGAGTCTCTTAAGGATAATCGACCCCCTCAAAATAGTCACATGTATCCAAGAAGGGAGCAACAATGGTGTTCCATTTGCTTAGGTCCACATAGCACTAGTGAGTGCCCTACATTTAGAGTAAAACTTAATGGAACTTGCAACGCATGTGGTAGGTATGGTCACCAAGCTAAAGATTGTTTAATGATCAAACGTATGATGGCAAATAGACCACCTGTAGCCTGGACGGATGCACCTCGAGCTCCTGTATTGATGCCTACTCCACCTGTTGAGCAACTACCGCAACACATGGTCCCTAGATCTCAAAATGTTGTACAAGCTACACCGCTACCACCTCCTGTGCTAGGACCGCAGCCCCCGCATCCAAGAGTCGCCCCTATGAACCAAGTGGGTTGCGAGCCATCTAATGCTTATGCAGATGGCTGTGAGGAGGAAATAGACACTAGTATTGCCTACGGACTTGATACATTGGAAGAGTGTCCTATGTACTACATGGAAGATTGTTGGGGGCAAGTCAAGCCGGTTTATCAAGCTGCTGCTCTCGCATCCAGAGGTCAAAATATCAATACTCAGGCTAGGAGGCCACCTCTTCAATGCTACGAGTGTGGTGGACCACATCGGGCAGCGGAGTGCCTTATTAGGCTGCAAAAGAATGTTGCACAGATGCAAATGAATCAAGGGAGCACGTCTGCAATGCCAATACTCACATGTAATCATTGTGGCATAGATCACTTGATTGCCCAATGCCCCTATAACCCAAATGCGCCTAAAATCACACCCCTAAATTTGGTCGAAATTGCTAGTGTGACATCGCCAATACCACCCGTCGCACCCGCTTATGCGATTACACGGTCCATGCTTCAAGGGCCAGGCCATATCCTCGAAGAGAGAGACACCACGTCAGTTATCCAAGCAAAGAAAAAGAAGACACGAAGGAAGAAGTCGCAGAATACGGAAAATTCAAAGCCAAGTTCCAAAACAAACATAGGAACAGGAAATGACCCCGTGTATATGAATGACCTCGAGGATGATTCAGATTCAGTCGAGACAATGGAGACTAGAACCAATACCACAAAGAGAAAGACCGACACAGAAAACCGTAACATGGAACCAAATGAAAACCGAATAAGAGAAAACCATAAAGAGCCTCTGAAAACACCACAAGTGTTTCCAAATCCAATCCAAGACCCCCAAGATAAACCGCAGGGGCAAAAACGGAAAAATCGTAAAAAGAAGATTGGGACGTACCCAAACCCAGTAGACGAGATTAAGCAGGTGAAACATCTAAGAGGTTTAGTGGAGGAGACTCAAAGGAAACTTGAACCAGAACCCATGTAGGTCAAAATTCATGACACAGTGTTTCCCACGCAAGTTCATCCACCCCACATGAACCATAGACCGTTAGCCATATCTAGTATCATCCAAGAAGGGAGTGAGGACGGGACATCAGAAAGTGAGCATACACCCTTCTTGTTGGAAAGGATGTTTAACGAAGGAATACTTGATCCCATTGAGGAATATGAGATTCCATCCTCACCAGTTCCTAGTCAAGGACCTACACCCTGCAAAACGCCAATGAATGTTGCCAAACTAGTGGACTTTATGTCTTCTGAGGTCCGAACCACGATCATAGCAAAGCTGTATGGAGATCCTGAGTTATTCCTTGCACTTCGAGCATTCCTTAACGGAGAGCTACGAACGGGATTACCACAGTTTGCGCAACCAAATAGGCCTGACTCGATTATGATTGATGAGGAAAATCATGTGCAATCACTTGACTTAGATAGACACGAGTCTATGATCGAGGTACCCATTAATGAATTAGGGCAGTATTTTGAAGGCGACGAGTCTAATGCGACCCTACCCATCACTACCAAGGGATTAACTATAAAGGGAATTCTTGATGGTGGTGTGGGAGTTAGCATCGTTACAAAAGATTGTTGGGAATCCATGGGAAAACCCCGCCTCAGTGTTACTAACATTGTGGTAAAGATGGCAAATGGTACCATAGCCAAACCTATGGGGATGCTCAAGGATCTTAAGATCAAAGTTCTAGGATACAAGGTACGACATACGTTCATTGTAATGGATTTCTCTAAACACCTTATGTCATATGAAATGATTTTAGGACGACCATTCATGAGGGAAGCACAAATGGTTCATGATTGGTCTAAAAATCATGTCTATTTGCAATTCCAAGACTCTGTCCTTAGAGTGGATTTGGTGACTGGTAAGGTACACCCCTTAGGGAGTAAAACCATTATTGATCATCGCTCTGACACCACAGTTCACTCGGCCCCACTACAATATTGTTACACTTGGAAGAAGGATACAGACATTGCTTCAAGACATCATGTGCAGGTGTTTGATCGATTGGAAACTCTGCATACTCTTCTTGTAACCATCCTGGTGGAAGCTCCTCAAAGGGTAAATCTTCAGACCCAGACATCACAGAGTGCTTTTGAAGGGGGTCCGACTTGGGAGATGCTACAGGAAGGGGGAAATCTTTGGCGAGTGCATGCAGAGGAGATTTCTTCCCCCTTCAGTGATATGTTATAGGTTCCCCGAGACCAAGGGCTTCCATCGGCGGTTCATTCGTAGCATGATAATTTGGGGCTGACACACTTGCTTCTTCGAATGTTGTACTGTCCGCTGTAGGACTTTGGACATCTGTGTCCTCCTGAGGAGTTGGAAGAGAGAGTGTTACTGGCGGCACAGGTGAGTTTTGAATAGAAACCATGTAGCATGGCATTGATGTGGTAGCTTCCAACCACTGTAGCAGGTCCTCGTCAAACCCGTCAGGTGGGATGGGCTACTCAGGGTCGGGGTTGGACTGTACTAACAATGAGCTGTGATGAGCCACTAGATCCATCCCTCCTTCAAGCCGGATTGGTAGAATTTGGGAGCCAGGAGTATGTATCCACATGGCGTTGTTCCCCCAATCATGAAGTGCCTTAGTATGCCGCAACCATGTTCTACCAATCAACAAAGGGAATCCTCCCTCCACCTGAGGGAGACTGACCACCACAAAATCCAAGCTAAATGTGAAGTCTTGTACCTTCAAAGGCACCTTCTCTACTATGCCCACAGGGTAGACTGTCCTCTAGTCTGCCAATGTAACAGTGAATGGAGCAGGGCGAGTAGGCTGCAGACCTAAGGCTGACATGGTAAATTCGGGCATTAGATTGATTCCAGACCCACCATCCACTATGACGCCTGAGAATTGATGCCCAAGAATAGATACAATAAGACGTGGACTTTTATAGTCGATGAGGGGAGCAGTTGGATATGAAATCATGTAGGACTCGAAGGGCTTCACAGGTAGGTGCCCGCCACTAGGCCCTGTACTAGGGTACAAAGACTGAATTATTGAGAGGGTGTCACTTCTAAGGGTTGCATCTAGCAGGAGCATTTCATAAAGAGACACTTGCTGAAAGGTGTTCTTCAAGATTGCTTCCGCTGTTGGCCTAGCTCCTACAATCTGGGCCTCCTCGAAAACTTTGACATGTTGCAAGTCAACCACTGCTGCCAGGAAGGCTCCATCAATGTCCGAAAGCATAGAGATTGGCCTATTCTTTTCACCACTTACGGGTTCGACATTTTGAACAGGTTGCGAAAGAGTTGGATAGGATGGTCCCGTTGGAAAACTTAAACCCAGGGCAGCTCTTTGTACTCGAGTGAGCACGCCAGCGGGCTTTGCTGCTTGTTGTGGCCGAATTGTACGTGTAGCAGGTGCTAGCTGAGGGGTGGTGTTCACTGTGATTAGATTGATTTTCGGGAATGTAAACTCTTGTTGGTTTTGATTTGGGCATGAAGATGAGGATGCCCTTTGTTTGGGACAATCTTTACTGTAGTGGTCCTTAGACTCAAGACAATGTCTACAAGGAGGAGACCCTTCAGGTAAAGGACACTTACTTTGGTAATGCCCATATTCACCGTATCTGTAGCATAAGATTGGCCGATTAGACACGAAACGGGGGACGAGGTGGTCGTTGCTCTTGTTGTTGCATGGTGCTGGAGGCTGAGGTGTAGAAGCGTTGGGGAACTGAGGGAGTACTAGCCTGATAAAAACTGGGGGGGTGCAAAGTTGTTGTGCATACCTTCGTGCATAGGGGGTGTTGTCAGCAGAAGAGGCAACGGGTTTTGATGGCCATAGGGTGAGACCATGTTGGTTGCAGGTGCTATCCCTTATTGGAGAGAAGGACCTAGACTTTGTTGTATTTGCCGCAATCCTTTGATATAGTAACAATCCTTATCTTCGTGCCCAGATTTTTCGCAGAAGTGGCAATAAGCCCGAAGGGGACAGTCCTGTGGAGGATGTCCAGGAGAGCGACAAGAGCTGCACCATACCATAGCTTTAGTCTCCTGCTGAGACCGAAGCTCTTCTAGCTCTCTCTTGATTTGGTACAAAGCCTCAAGGTGCGATGGTTTCTCTTGTCTCAGAGAGATTGATTTCTCTTCTTGGAGAGCGCGTTGTAGTTTGAGGGCTTCAAGTTCCCTGCACAAGGAAGTCAAAGGATCGGTAGGACTACCTTCCGAGAACACAGAGGGAGTATCTATGTGAGGAGAGTTGTTGAACAGCTTCCTAGCCCCCTCTATCCTAGTAGCAGCTGCGATGAATTCCTCCAGAGTGGCGTCGGGTCGGAGGCTCTCCCGGAGTTTTTGCTGAGAGGTTTTGGGAAGCGCCTTCTCCACCCACTTCTTAACCATGAAATCACCGGGTTGCTGGGGAAGCTTGGCAACCAGAGACTTGGTTTTGGTCATAAGCTCTGCAAAAGTCTCCTCTGGTTGGAGCACCATGTTGGCCAACTCATCCAACACTTTCTCTTGGTAGTCGCCTGGCATAAAAGCTGCACAGAACTGTTGTCTTAAGTCTACCCAAGTTGCAAAATGATTCTCTGCAAACTGGTTGTACCATTTGTCTGCTAAGCCGTCCAAGGTGGATGGAAAAAGTATGAGATAAGCATCTTCCCTATTAAGACCACGTCCTCTACAGAGAGATACGAACCTCCGTGCATGGTCGTCCGCATCTTCCGAGGAGAGTCCTTTGAAGGTGGGAAACTTGATGTTTACCTTGGCCAACACACTAGCCAACGCCTCCATGGCCCCTTGTTGAGCCTGTTGCTCAATAGCCTACTGTAGCAGAATAGGAGAGAGCTTTGCTGGAGAAGGTGATCTGGAAGATGTGGAACTGGATGAATGAATGGGGGATGTCGTATGTGGAGGTATGGGTGATGAGGTTAATGGACTTCTACTAGATACCACAGGGCGTCTTCGATTATAGTGCTTCAGAGGGCTCAGTAGTGCGCTTTGACGCTCAACTGACCGCTTTGTATGTGTCATGTAGTGAACAACACAGGTCTAAAATAGGACAAGTGAGGATAGTGACTAGACCACCTGGTCTAGGACCAGTGACCAGACCACCTAGCTGGCAGGACAAGGAGGACTGGACCAAGGCGAGGGCTAGACCAGGAGCAGGAACAAGGACTAGACCAGGACCAAGGACGAGGACTAGGACTGGTTGGACCAGGGCGAGAGAGGACCAAACCAGCAGACTATCTACACAGTGTAAGCAAGTGTGAGGAGCCAGGTAACAACCGATTAGCTTCACGATTTGTATCTCCACAAGAGTGAGACTTCCTTTGAGGTCCCACCGTGATCGCCAAAATGAGAGCACCTGTAGCGCGGATAATGTGTCGTGCTCTCTACAATGGGTGGTCCTCAGTGCAATGTGCATGACAATCTCGCTTAAACAGATTGAATCTCCCTCAAACAGACTGAACAGAAAGGAAACAATAGACGTCAACAGAGCTCACAAAGACACAACAGCAGACCAGAACATATGACTCGACTATCTCAAAGACTGATACAGACTCTTGCGTGGCAGCACACTCAGCTCCAGCCCAAGACTCACAGGTACAATGGGGGTGTCGAGGCTCATATGTGCGGGGATGGTGAAGACGTGCTCTGTGTAAAGACCCACTCACTCTAGACCACTACGTACAAGATAATCCACTAGCCCAAAACGACTACTCATATGTACAACCATCAAGAGCCACCAACGGCTCATAAAGAACATCATCTAAATCTATCCCCACTGGGTGGTGGTGGTGACCTGGCCACGATGTCCACTAGACCACCCTATCCCTGCCATGTGTCTCTGCCCAACGAGTCCGTCTAGTGTGAACCGACCACACCAAAGACCAACTGACCAAAGCCCAACTGTAAACTAATTGTCCTGTGAAAGTGACACTGTAGCATGCTACAAGATGTAATGTTTTCATCAGCATGCCTAACAAGAGAGTACAACTCCATCTTTAGACTCATCATTGAATACTTAGCTTTAGTACCAAAAACCTTCTATAGTTGTGTCCAAGCAGTGTTGGCAGATTGCATGTCATCCAGATAATGAATAAAATCATCTTCGAGAGATGTCAGAATAATATCTAATGCTTGCGCGTTCTTGCGTTGTTGCTCTGCAGATAACGCTTTGGTAACTGCAGCGGATGTGCATGCTTCGTCGGTTAATAGCGGCTTGACGACGCTCCACAAATTCTTGCGCATCAGATATCCCTTCACTTTGATTTGCCAAGTGTGAAGGCCAGATCCATTAAACTTATCGATTTTCGATGCCATATTGAAACCTTCAAGAAGCCTTTACGTGCTTTGTTATCGCCTTGGTAAAGCTTCTTCGCAAACAGCTTTTCAAGATGCTACAAAAAAAAAGGGTGGACAATTTTTCTTGCCTTTGCCAAGTGCTCCCGATGATGACTAGCCAAACTGCACCTTTGGTAAGAGCGTTTTGATATGGTGCTGATTTGCTAGCATTGCCCACTGCATTTTGAGATGCTAAAAAGTCACCAACTGGTTGCAAACAATAGCCTCTTGATATGTTCCAAAGATTGCCCACAATCTTGTCAACGTTGCAAAATAGGCAGCATTTTGAGATGCTGCAAACTATCCCGTGCAGTTGCTTTTGTTGTGAGGGTGTTATGAGATGCAGTTGACGCCCACTTGTCTTAACTGCCGCCCATGAGCTCTATGCCTTAGCAGTGTTTCGAGATACAGTCCCTTTACAACAGCGTTGCCTTTTGAGATGCAAGGAAGGAGTGCATTGCCTTGCAAGCGCCAAGCTCTGATACAAGGTGTTGATGCACAGCTATGCCGAGTGGAGCCTTGATGTAGCCATGGTGTGGAGGAGCAGAAAAAACAGAGAGCGAGCGAGAGAGGAGAGCAGACTCGACACAGCAATTAAAAAAAAAAACAAGCTATTCTATTTTTTGCTTGTATTCATTTAAAAGAGGTCTACATATATATAAAGCAAAAGATTGCCATGCAAAGCTTCTAAAACAAAGAGTGGAGTTCATATGCATGCTCTAGGAGATGTTCTCACGGGCTTGGAAACCTAACACAAGGCCCATGTCACTAATTGACACCTCCTTTTGAGAAGTGGGATCAACGGTGTGTCTGTGTGTGCATGTGTGTGTGTAGCTAGCGTGCTCACACACACTCTCCTTACTTTGCTATTTCCCACTCTCAAAGTCGAGAGTATGCACACACACTCTCGATCGTCCCTTGTACGTATTGCAAGCAACCATAAAACGTTACTCTTTGCAAATCCAAGCTGTGCTCGAAGTTGGTCAGCCCTCTGCAATTCGGATTCTCTCAAACGAATGCCGGATCACCCACTGATGAGAGTGGCATTCCATGAAAAATCTTATCATTCCCCCATCAAGAAGACATGTACACACAAGTTTCCGAATCGTTCATTAATGAAAGTCGCAACCAAATCACTAGCTTATCCTTCTTCCATCAAGGAGACATGAAAAGAAGCGAGAAGTAAAAATTTATGGCCACCTTCTCGGAACATTCGATACTGGTAATCACCACAAGAACACTCGCCATTTCAAAAACGTGAAGGCGGTTTGCATCTTGATAGCAGTGACGTAGCAGCCTGACAATCCTCACATACCCACATAAGTGAGCACACATAGACAAGTAGGCCTGGATCTTTTATTGGGGGGAAAAAAAAAACCGTACGTTCAAATCCTATCCATACGTTGCGGATCCGTATTGTACAAATGTACTGTACGGATAGAATATGTACATACGTATTACGTACAGGACAACCTTGATCATCCTTAAATTGTCCCCACATGGATACTTCCCTGATCTGCATTGGCTCTCTTAAAACTTTCCGTTGATTCCGAAAAGGATATGCTATGTAGTGAGAAGTTGGCCATTGCTTGTGCAATCATTAATACACCACAAGGGACAGATATACACATCACGAACAAAAGGCTGGGCACGGTTTTTTTTTGTCCTTTTACCCATGAGACCAATCAGTTGTGGAATTTATTGCTTTTAAGTTCTTGTAGTCTTGGCAATTAGCAATGATCAATTGTCACTCTGTGGGATTGAAATTTGAAATCATATCATCGTACAAGTCATAAATATTGTTGTTTGAAGTATATATTCATGGTCATAGGTACCGTTTAATTGTTAACGTACAAGTTGTAAGTGACTAGCAACTTCATTGATGTTCAAGGCAAGTAGGTGTCTCCAATCAGCTACATAAGGTTTCTATTGTCAAATTCCTATTTTTCTCTATTTTTCAGACTTTTATACCATTGGTGCGTTTTTCTTTTTTCAACACCCCAGAGGGTCCACAAGGGGAGGTGCTTATCCCTTCCAAATATTAGCCATGTTACATGATCGAGCAAGGGCCGCGTACCATCGGGCAAGAGCCATGCGTAGGCATCACCATGGCCACCTAATTGATGCACCACATGCTGGGAACGACGGAGAGAACTCGTACCAACCAGCTAGGAACCTCCTCCTCAGGTTACCCACCCCAAGAGAAGGATGCACTCAAGTGTCCAAGGGCAAGAGCCCTAGCAACGTGAACACTAGGTGAGCACAAGGTGTCCCTCTAGTGTCTGACCCAACGGGGGATTTTGAACCCACAACCCATAGGTTGAGAGGCCAAAGCCTTACCGTTAGACCAACTCTTTGGGGGACAATGTTGCGTATTTTTACATACCTTAAAACCCAATCCATACAGGACTACGTACCTTACGTACCGAATACATACCGTATTTTACGTATGGTCCCACCTTGCTCCATTCCAGGATGATTGATACAAAAGAAATTATGAACATGTTCACTAGCATCAACCCAACAGCTACATCCCAGCTGCTTCCATTTTTATTCTCATGTGTTCAACATTTTCTGCCGCCTCCTGCATTCCAGCAGCTGCGTAAATATTATACATTAAGACATATGGTGCCGCATCACATTCGTCTAGTTCTACTGCACGCTCAAAGGCGAACCTTCCAAGCTTCACATTTCCCCATTTTCGACAAGCACCTAGAAGAGCAGACCAAATTGGAAGGTAGTCAGACGATGGCATCATCCTAATTACTGTCATAGCTTTTTCAAAAAGCCTTGCACGCCCAAAAAGATCAACCATGCAGGTGTAGTGTTCTTCGTTGGGTGGAATGCCATATTTTTCTCTCATGTTATCAAAATACATTTGGCCCTCATCTATCAGACCTGAGTGACTACATGCATTGAGTACGCTAACAAATGTGATCGCATCTGGAGAGATACCCTCCTGTTGCATACATTGAAAACATTCCAGTGCTTCCGTGCCTAGCCCTTGCTGGGCATACCCTCCTATAAGCGCAGTCCAAGACACTAAATTTGGAGAGAAGCCCGCATTTTGCATCTGGTGAAAACAGCCCAAAGCTTGCTGGCCCTGCCCATGTTGAGCATATCCTGTAATCAATGCATTCCAAGAGACTGCACCCTTAACAGGAAGCGCATCAAAAACTTCTTGTGCTTTCAATAGGACACCACACTTGGCATACATGTCGACCAAAGCACTGCCAAGCATCAAGTTGTTCTTCAACAGCCCCTGCCTAACGATCTCATCATGAACTTTATTGCCCACGTCAATCTTTTGCATGATGCCACATGCCTTCAAAATGCAAGCATACGTGACTGCATCGGCAGAGAAGCCTTGCGTATGCATTCGTTGAAAACATGCCACAGCTTCGTGGCTTTGCCCCTGTTGAGCATATCCTGCAATTAATGCATTCCAGGAGACTGCATCTCGGGCAGGAAGCGCATCAAAAACTTCTTGTGCTTTCAAAAAAGCACCACACTTGGCATACATATCGACCAAAGCATTGCCAAGCATGATATTGTCTATCAACAACCCCCGACTAACAATCTCATCATGAATTTGTTTGCCCATGTCAGCGTCTTGCATGACACCACATGCCTTCAGAACGCAAGCATAAGAGACCCCATTTGGAGAGTACCCTTGGCTTCGCATCCGTTGAAAACAGCTCAAAGCTTCCTGGCCCTGCCCTTGCTGGGCATATCCTGCAATCAATGCATTCCAAGAAATGACATCATGGATAGGCAGCTCGTCAAAAACTTCTTGTGCTTTCAAAAGTACGCCACACTTCGCATACATGTCAACCAAAGCATTGCCAAGAGCAACGTTGTTTTTTAACAGCCCCTGACTAACAATCTCATCATGAATTTTCTTGCCCACGTCAACTTCTTGCATGATGCCACATGCCTTTAACAAGCAGGCATAGGTGATCGCATTTGGAGAGAAACCTTGACTCCACATTTTCTAAAAACAGCCTAGTGCTTCATGGCCTTGCCCCTGTTGGGCGTATCCAGCAATCAATGCAGTCCACGAAACGACATCGCGGATAGGAAGCTCGTCAAAAACTTGTTGTGCTTTCAAAAGGACGCCACACTTCGCATACATGTCGACCAAAGCATTGCCAAGCATGACGACGTTTTTCAACCGCCCCTGACTAGCAATCTCATAATGAATTTGTCTACCCATGCCAACATCTTGCATGATGCCACATGCCTTCAAAACGCACACATATGTGACCACATCTGGAGAGAAACCCTCACTCTGCATTCGCTGATAACAACACAAAGCTTCCTGGCCCTGCCCCTGTTGAGCGTATCCTGCAATCAACGCATTCCAAGAGACTGCATCCCGAATAGGAAGTGCATCAAAAACTTGTTGTGCTTTCAAAAGTACACCACACTTGGCATACATGTCGACCAACGCATTGCCAAGCACGCCGTTCTTTTTCAAGAGCCCATGACTAACAACCTCATCATGAATTTGTTTGCCCATGTCAACGTCTTGCATGATGCCACATGCCTTCAAACTGCAAGCATATGTAACCGCATCTGGAAAGAAACCCTGGCTCTGCATCTGCTGAAAACAGCCCAAGGCTTCTTGGCCATGCCCTTCCTGGGCATAGCCTGCAATCAATGCATTCCAAGAGATGGCATTCCGCATTGGAAGCACATCAAAAGCTTCTTGTGCTTTCAAAAGTACACCACACTTGGCATACATGTCGACCAACGCATTGCCAAGCACAACGTCTTTCTTCAATAGCCCCTGACTAATGATCTCATCATGAATTTGTTTGCCAATGTCAACGTCTTGCATGATGCCACATGCCTTCAAAACGCAAGCATACGTGACTGCATCTGGAGAGAAGCCCTCGCTTCGCATCCGATGAAAGCAGCCCAAGGCTTCACGGCCTTGCCCATGTTGGACGTACCCTGCAATAAGCGCAGTCCAAGAGATGACATCGCGGACAGGAAGCACGTATTTTACTTTTGGAGGTCAAAAATACTTTTTTGACCATAAAATAGGTTAGGGGACCTCTTAAGAAGGGAAAACTTGAAATTTGAAATTTTTTGAAAATTTTTAAATCCGAGCCAAAAAGTGGGGGAAAAAAGGTCAAAGTGGTCCCCCCCCCCCCCCCCCCCCTCCCTTTCCCCTAGCCACCTCCCTTACCTTCTCACTAGATAAGAGGCCATTAAGAGGTGTAAAGCTACCTTGTCCCCCTACTTTTTTGAGGGTATAGAGTGTGTCAACCACCCTCTTCCTATTGGCCGGCCTCTAATTAACCTTAATCCCAAAGGGCCCCTAGAGGGTTCATATTTTTCCTAATGGTTGGTAGATATTTGGACTTGGATTTATGTGGGATTTGGACTTGGTATATGAAATTTTTCTGTCACAATAGTATTTATGGAATTGGACTTGAGATTAATGAGAATTGATGATTGAATGATGAGTGTAACCAATGATATCCTGATTCCTCGCGGTATGACATATACTACTTATTCTAGTGGTATGGGACCAACGCATTGCCAAGCACAACGTCTTTCTTCAATAGCCCCTGACTAATGATCTCATCATGAATTTGTTTGCCAATGTCAACGTCTTGCATGATACCACATGCCTTCAAAACGCAAGCATATGTGACTGCATCTGGAGAGAAGCCCTCGCTTCGCATCCGATGAAAGCAGCCCAAGGCTTCACGGCCTTGCCCATGTTGGACGTACCCTGCAATAAGCGCAGTCCAAGAGATGACATCGCAGACAGGAAGCTCGTCAACGACTTGTTGTGCCCTGACAAGCGCCCCACACTTGGCATACATACTCACCAACGCGTTCCCTAAGTTTGTGTCCTTCTCGAGTAAGCCACTAGCGCGAATATCAGCATGTATCCTGCTGCCTTGTACAAATCCTTCTTCTTAGCGCAGGCTTTCAGTGACGTCAGAAAAGAAAGCCTCATCGCTCAGGAGCTTTACGGACACCAAACAGTACTGCCGTGCCTGTGAGGTCATGCTTTTTGCCCCTTTGTGGCCTCGCAAGAAGACGAGGACGAAGGAGATAGATCAGTGCCCCACTTGCTGCATCGCCTTCGACCCCGAGCAGGATGTACCTGACTCTCTTCACGTACAGCTCAAAGGTGATGTCATCGGTCTGCAGCAGAAGACATGGGCACTGCATGTCCAGTAGACTGACCGTAAGATCATCGGCTCGCACTGACGTCGTTTGTGGCGACGCTTCGGCAGAACCTTCCAAAGGCCGTTAACGTTCTCGGTGGAATCGTGGATTCATGATCCTTTCAGAATCTTTACGAAAATAAAGTAATGCGCTGGACGACCTTGAGCACTATATACCAAGAAATAGGAACACATATGGCATACATTAAAGAAAACTGGGTCGATCTTGCATTTCAATAATTAATTAAGGAAGAATATTCGTTTTGGCTGCATCGCGGAAAGGAAAAAGCTGCTTGGTCATCCGTTCCCACGCTACGATGCACACCAACCAGGTCTACGCGGATCCCGTGATGTTGGTTTGCGTCCTTCAACCATTGCAGTTGCTCCTCCTGGTTGAACTCTGGCATGTTCGCACGCCGACTGTGATTCCTGCAGGGTCGTGCCATCCCCTCAAGATATGCGCACCTGTATCTCTACCACCACCCTCAGCCACCCACCCACCCACCCACCCCCCCCCAAGGCTGGTCGACTGCATACCATTGGGTGATCGACATGAGAGAGAGAGCCTCTATGCCAGCAACCTCCTCCCCTGCTTGCCGCGCAACCTCACCCTCTGCAATGTTGTGAGCATTGTCCTCCCTGTCATCCCAAGCATCGTCCTCCCTCTCATGCCACCCCTACCCCACACACCCAATGTGTCGCCATGGATGATAGTGAGCAGCAGGGCGACGTGAACACAAGCTGGCCATCGAGGCCTTTGGAGTGCCAGGACTGACGAGCGAGCTGGAATGCGCAATCCAACAGCACGCCTCCTGTCAACTACATAGCAAAAAAATCCTTTCCGTTTGCCTCCGTGTACACTTGGCATTCTTGCTCTCTCTCTCTCTCTCTCTCTCTCTCCACGTTACATCTCCCGGCTTTTTCAACCACCTGTCCACCTGGCAAGCCTTTTTTTTCCAAAGTTCAACCCGATTTCCTTTTGCTTTGTAAAGTATCTTGCTAGATTCCTACAAAAGGAAATGAAAAAAAGATTATAGGGACATACAGGCATACTTTGAAGAAAACTGAATACTTTTAAAGATTCCCTCGCGGGATTCCCTCGTCGCCACCCCCTTACGTGCACTTCGTCAACTGGCTGTGGCTCATCACGTTAACGGCGCCCCTACCTGGCAACCTCCGTCCCGCTCACAATAGGCACTGACAGACTCGCAACCTGTAGACCTACCATATGTTCATGCGCCTCTGTCACAACCGCGCACACACACACACAGACCTAATTACTGTCGTCACCACTTGCCCTTCTACCCCTTTGCGCACCAAGCAGTGTAGGCTCAGCAAGTCGCAGGTTGGGGCGAGAGAGAGAGGGGGGGGGGGGGAGAGAGAGAGAGAGAGAGAGAGAGCGAGAGCGAGAGCGAGAGAGAGAGAGAGAGTGTTTGTATCGAACGAAGTCGGTGCGAGGTCGGTGTGGAAGTCGCCATAGACATTCTCAACAATTGTCCTCCACCTGTCAAGGCACCTGCCTCGTCCCCCTCCTGCCAACTGGCCGCACTTCTTCGGCTCCTCCCTTACATTTAATGGAATCTTTTACTCATTCCTTGTTTTAGCGCTTTTTCCAGAATGGTGCACACATACCACGGGGTATTCAACTAGAGTGCTTCGTTAGCCGCATTGGTATTGAATTGAAGCGAGTCCAAGGGTAACAGAAAACAAGAATCTAGAAGACAAAAGCTTGGGGGGAGAGAGAGAGAGAGAGAGAGAGAGAGAGAGAGAGAGAGAGAGAGATGGTGCTTTGTTTTCCACAAATATTGTTACCTCAACTTGACATGGTCATGTATTTACAATGCCTCGATCTTCATGTCCCAATTTTGATATGTCTAAATTTGTGCTTAGCTTTTGAATTGTATCTCCTGTAGCAGGCTACAGTGTCACTTTCACAGGACACACAGTTAGTACAGATGGTCTAGTCTGGTTCACAGTGAATGGATACATGTTCTTCCAAAAAGTCAAAAAAGTCTGTTAAAATAGGGAGTTTTCCCACATCCCTTGTAAGAATTGAAGGCTTTGATGTCCCCCACCAAAAAGGACTCTGAGCATTAAATTCTCTCGAGCATGCATGCACACATTGATAAGGATTTGTAATCAAGCAATTAGCATTGTGTACCCTTCCAATCAATCATGCCCACACATAAGTGGCTCTATGCTTATGAGCTTGTAGGAGAGCAAGTAGATATTGAAATTTGACAAAATGGACTTCTAAATTTAAGAAATGAATGTAGGGAATGTAGACAACAGGAGTTCTACATCTGGTTATGTCTTCGTATCTTTTGGAGGAGCTATTTCTTGGAGGTCATGTCATCTAGATTGCATATTCTCTTCCACCACAAAGTTTGAGTATGTTGCAGCATGTTTAGTGGAAGACTTGGACATCAAAGGTGAGCCTCTAGTGCTACATTGTGATAGTCAAAGTGCAATTTCTTTGGCAAAGAATCTTTTGTTTCATGCAAAACAAAACAAATTTATGTGAGGTATTCTTGATAGGCAAAGTAAATCGAACTAGTCAAAGCTCATATTGATGGCAACCGTATGGATACTCTTATGAAGAGCCTAACATCGGAGCGGTTAGCACATTGCATTGACTTAATAGGTTTTGTACATATTACTTGTTTTTTAACACTTAGGGCCAATGGTCCTTTAAGTGGGAGGTTGTTAAAATAAATTCCACTATGGTCGGGCAGCCATATATGGTCGACCACCAATCCCCTTACTAACACCCACAACTGAAACATTATACTCTATGGATACAAGATAATAAGGAGTTCCACAACTCTTGTGCTTGTGCTCCACTAGATATCTATGAACTCTTCTCTCTCTACCTCTCTTGAGTCGTGCTCTCCATCCCTGCACAAATCCTTCCTTTGACATTTTCATATACACATTCAAACTAACATGCTTATAACCAAAATTACATGACATGACACAAAATTGAAGGTATGATTTTATAATGATGACCCCTAATCAAAAGGATTTTCTTTATTAACTCTCTTAGAGCTCTTTACATCAAAGCGTACCTCGAGTATACAACATAGGACCGTGGAGGCTAAGATCTTCACGACCCAAGTAACTTAGTAGATTCCTTGATCATCATATGTCATTTGCCCTTCTTCAAAGCATCAATAAATAACCAATACAAGTATGTTGTAGAGAAAAGGAGTGGAATCTATAGCGCTTATGACCTTTGTAATTTCAAAATGAGCTTTTGAGTTCTAAAGCTTGAAAAGAGCCAAATTTTGATTTATAAAAAAGGCTGAATTTTGACAAAAATCGTTTTGCAATCTTTCCTTGTATGACAAATTTAAGACATTTAGTGAAGACTACTTTTCGCCCTCTTTTTAGAGATAGTAACATTGATGGATTGTGGCTTGAAATTCCATAGTGCCTTGCATAAGGAGGTGCATGTGATTCGTACATAACCTTCTCGTGCAAGTTCTCTTTATGCATAGCCATGAACCATGGAATAAAACTCCATCCTTCAGTGGGAAAGGTTCATGGGTCTTGTCATTTTCTAGGTCAACCATAATAGTTATATAGTCTCCATCTTCTGCATACGTGCATATCATGCTTGTAAGGTCATGACTGTATGCAATAGAGACATCATTGACCCTAAGACAATGCAAGACTGACCTGCAAATTGATTTCTCTTTCCTAGGATGTAAGCTATATGAAAGTGAAATTGCAAAAGAAAATCAGCCCACCTCATTTTTTTGTTGAAATCTTGGTTTGTGTAAGAAATTGCTTGATACTTTGGTGATTTGTTCAAATGATGAAAGGTGTCCCTCTCCAGCAATTCGTGCTTTCATGAATCTAATGCATGAATAATTGCAAGCAATTTCTTTTCATAGATCCCAATTACTTATTGTTGTGCATGTAACCTAGAACTTGGCCACCAGCCGTTGAAATCCAGCTACCGGCCAAGGACCACCGACTACCGAACGTCCGTTCTTTTATTGTCCAGAATTTGCTTTGTAGCATCCACAATCACAAATAAAGATCTCATCAACGTGCATAGCTAGAATCCACCAAATATATGTGCACTAATGGCTTCTCCTCATATGGGGCCCTTACAAATTGTGCAACATATATTGTGGTGGCAAAACTGAGAGAGGTGGGCATTGCAAGTATACCAACACCCCCCCTCAATAAACACCAGAAGATGATTTATGTTGGTCGCATGCCAACTCCCAAGTTGATGAAGAAGTCGAGGTTGCCGATCTTTCCCGAGAGCTTCGGTGAAGATATCTCCACAATTATCTTTAGTAGGACATACCCTAGCTCTACAAGTTCATCCTCAATTAGCTCTTGAACATAATGATATTGAACCTCAATATGCTTTGTGCGTGCATGGAAGACAAGGTTCTTGGTGATCGCCATGCAACTCTGGTTGTCGCACTGAAGTGTTGTTGTTGAATCAAGAGAAACACCTAAGTCCATGAGAACTCGCCTAAATCAAACTGCTTCACAAGCTACAAAACAAGAAGCTTTTTACTCTGCTTCCATTGAAGAAAGCGCAATGGTTGGTTGCTTCTTGTTGATTGAAGGAAACACTCTTGAACCAAGTGAGAAACAAAATCCAGAAATGAACTTTTTAGAATCACAATCTTCTGCCCAATTGGAGTCACAATACCCACTTAGAGTACGTGCCAACACCATAGAAAACGCCATGGCCCAAAGTACCTTTGATGCATGCCCAATCCAAATTGGCAAGTGGTGAAGGCAAACTCCAAGGTGAATATGGTTGCATTCACTACATCGTTAACCACCCAAATGCCACGCCAGGAGAGGAAGTACGCATGAGGAGGTGAGCCGTCAACCAAAGCAAGAGAGAAAGCCCAGCTCCAATAAAGACTCTGCAGACGAAGCGAATTTCCTTCCCCCCGAGAATTCCACGATACATGAATCGTAGCTTCTTTCCAAGCAGAGAGCAAAGTACAAGCAAGCGGACATCCAGGAATATGCCCATCCATCTTACAAAACACAACCTCCCAAATAGATGATTGCTAGTGGCCAAATGAGGACGTAACAACATGCTGACTCAGGTATGCAAACATAAGAGTACAAGGGTGAGTTTGTTGCGCAAGCGTAGGCAATAGCATAGCTTTCCTAGCAAGAATATGTGTAATGAAAATTGCCTATAAACTTTGAGAGTAGCGGAATTAGGAAATTAGGTGAAGCACTTTTGAGAGAGTCTTTGTGAGCATAGCGGGTGAACTTATCTGATGGTAGCAACATAAACATGGTACTTAGTTAACTTGGCATGAACAATAATTTTGCAAGAGAGAGAGAGTTTAGAGAACATGACAATAGTTGAGGACCGGATTCATATGGATCCGTTCCCCCCTCCAATAGGCATTTGTATTATAGTTTCTCCCATCAAGAGAGACTTGGTACAATACAATCTTTGTGTTCCTTGTGACCTATGTGATACACTGAACATGGAAAGCTTCATGCATCACAATCATAACATAAACTTAAAAAAAGCATTAACTATCCCAAGCCTCAGTCTCAAGGCCTCAAACACTTTTGAAGGTGGAGAGAGCTAGCGGGGAATGAGGATAGGGAAGAGGAAGAAGAAACATTTCATAAGAGAAAGAAACAGTTCCTCACTTATCATTACTCTTCTTGTTAGCATACATAATAGCATAGTAATGAAGATGCAGAAGATGGCAAGCTTAAGCATTGAAGCATGACTCTTGGTTGGATTTGCATTCCATATCCAAGAGGTTGGTGTAGGCTTTCCTTCTCACAAGCTTGGAGAAGGAGGTGGTGTTCCTCAACTTTCACCAAGTGAGAATGGTGTACCAAATGAGTGTGTGAGATGGTGTATATCCCCCTAGCACCCCCCCTCCTTGCTTTGGGCGAGTGGTAGCTTTTCCACATGCCTCAAGTTCATTGAATCCCTCTCCCCGAAGCCAATCACATGCAACATGCAGTCAAGTACATGGGTAGTCTTTTGACAAGTGTCCTCCTTACTCCTTAGAGAGAGAGAGAGAGAGAGAGAGAGAGAGAGAGAGAGCTTTGAAAATATATAGATATTTGTTAGATGGAAGTAGAAGCTCATTGGACCCCTCTTTAGCCCAACCAATAGCATTCAAGCACACCATGTGGTTAAGCTTAGTGAGAGTCTAACATGTGTCCCATGTGCTCTTTGAGAATTCCCCTAACTTTGAGATTTTTATGCATAGGAATTTTCTCAAGAAACTTCCTCATTAAGTGTGTAGGTTCTCTTTTTGACTCAAGCATCTTACCCCCCATGCATAGGAAGCTTCTCAAGAAACTTCCTCATTAAATGTGACAAGTACCTCAAGTACCTTAGTCATCAAGTATGACAAGCACCTTAGGTGGAGTTCCCACCTCAAGCACAGCCCTAGCTTGCTTAAGTTTAGGTCAGGTTCCAACCTCAAGCACAACCTTAGTTTGCTTAAGTTTAGGTCGGGTTCCCACCTCAAGCTCAGCCCTAGTTTGCTTAAGGTCAAAGGACTTTTAACACTAACCATCAGAGGTCTTTAATGAAGTTAACCCTAAGGTCTTTTAAGCTTCATTAGTTAGCCTTGCTCTTTGACAGACCATCTCTCTTTTGGGTCCCTTTACCATTGGCCCCGTGTTGAGATAGATCCGTAAGCACATGTCTATATTCTAACCCTTGTTCCCGTTTATTATCCCATATTAAATGATCAGTTTAATATGAGAAAATCATTTGGATTGGTTAGATATTAGATATTTAATGACATTACCTCTCTCTTGAAATCATAGTCGTCGTCGACTATGAGGTAAAAGAGATAAAGTCATAGTCATTAGTCAATTTGTCTTAGCGGGTAGCGGATCCCTTTTTACCCTACGACATCATTCCAAGATGGATGACTAATCCATTTGGTGCTTGGGAGACATAGCTGCCGCAAGCATGTCTGCTCTTTAGTCCATGTCATCCTCCCAAGTAGAGTGAAAAATTCTACATGGTGTTTGAGAGACGTCTTAGTATGCATACTACTTAAATTTGTGCACAATATAGAGAGAATTAGTCCTATAAGAAAAAAAAATTGATCATTTGAAAGAAACATGTACATTTGGTTACTCTAATGTAGCATTGTAAGCGTTCACAAGGTTCATACTATCCTTAAGCTGGATTCCTTGCAAGTTGCATCCATCTAGCATCTTCAAAAGGATAATTTTTGAACTTAATAAGATACCGTCGGATAATCTTACCATGTCGTAGTACCTTGTCTTCATGCCAAAGGATAGCTTCGGGTTGTAGTACCTCTTCTTGATCTTCGATTTCGGGAGGGTCTTCAATAAATGGTTCATTTGGAGGCTCCCCTTTGTAGGGCTTGAGTAGGCTCATATGAAAAGCATTGTGTATGAGCCAATGGTTAGGTAACTTCAGTTGATAAGCCACCTCATTGATTGGCTTCAAAATTTGAAAAGGACCATAGTATCTTTTGGCTAGTTTAGCATAATACTTTTGATGGCCCATAGGATTTTTGCCCGTCGTTTGCCTCAATCAAGCCTTAGGAAACTTAAGTAAGACCCAATCATTTTCTTTGAACGTTAAGGCCCTTCTGTGATTGTCAGCAGCAGCTTTTTGCCTTAGTTGGGAGATGGATATAGCCTCCTTAATCTTTTGAAAAGATGTTTGCAGGTCACGGCTATACTCATCGGCAGCGAAGATCTTCCCATGTACTTTAAGTAGCAAGGAACCTTTATGTCTTCCTTATATGATTTCAAGAGGTGCTTTTCCTGTAGAAGTATGGATAGTATTATTATACGCATACTCTACAAGAGGTAAGTACTTTTCCCATTGTGAGCGTTGATCTACTTTTGTAACATAGGTCTTTAGTAGATTAAGAATCGTAAGATTGGCTATCTCACTTGGCCATCCATTTGTGGGTGATAGGCTGAAGAGAAATTCAATCTTGTACCTAGATTTTCAAAGAGACCTTTCCAAAAATTACAAGTCATTCTAGGATCTCTATCTGACACACTGGATGTTGGCAATCCATGGTGTTTGAAAATCTGGGATATGAAGAGAGTTGCCATTTGGTGTGCCTTAATAGTCTTCTTGACAGGGATAAAGTGTGCTTGCTTGCTAAACATGTCGACTATTGTCCATATTCCTGTATTCCCATGGATAGATTTTGGTAATCCAAAGATAAAATCCATGGATATACTCTCCCATGGTGAATTAGGAATTGGCAATGGCTGGAGTAATCCAGGTTGCTTCCCTCTATCATACTTGGTCTTTTGGCATACTGCACATTTTGAAACATACTCTTGTATGTCCACTTTCATGGTAGGCCAATAAAAGTACGTCTTTACTCCTCGAAGAGTAGGTTGAATACCTCTATGCCCCACATAGGGAGGAGCATGGGATTCATACACGAATTTCTCACGAAGGGAGTGGGTAACACATAGCCTATTGCCATGGAGAAGATAACCATCATGCAAGGTGAATGGTTCCTCTTTCTTCCCCAAAGCAAGGGCTGACATTATGTCTTTAAAGTCAGGGTCAGTAGCATACTCATCTATCATAGAAGATAGATCATTGTGAGTTGCTATTGACACAACATTAACTTTTGGTTGTCGTGAAAGTGCATCAGCTACTTGATTGTGCTTACCATCAATGTGAGCAATATGGAAATTAAATTGTGAAAGAAAATTTGCCCACCTCATTTGTTTGTCTCGGAAAGCTTTGTTTGCGTCATGAAGTACTTGAGACTTTGATGGTATGTTTGTAAGATGAATGGAGTCCCCAATAGATAGTGCTTCCATGTGTCTAGGGAATGTAGAATAGCTAACATCTCTTTCTCATAAATGCCTAAGACCCGTTCATCCGTGTTGAGCCTTCGGCTCTCGTATGCTATGGCATGCCCTTCTTGAAGCAAGACTACTCCAAGGCAATCACCACAAGCATCACATTGGACCTCAAATGGCTTTGAGAGATCCGGAAGCATAAGGACTGGTTGGGAGATAAGCTTCTCTTTGAGCTTGTCAAAAGCACTTTGCTCCTTAGGAGTTCATGAATACTTAAGGTTTTTCTTTGTTAAGTCATGTAATGGTCCTACTATTTGAGAGAATTGTGCTATGAAGCGTCAGTATGCACACATACCACTAAAGCTTCTTAGCTCATGTAATTTCCTTGGATTAGGCCATGCTTTTATTACCTCCAACTTTGATGGATCCATACGGATACCATCTCGAGAGATAATATGAGCTAAGTATTGAACCTCTTGAAGGAGATGCTGCTTGTGTTCCTCCAAGGATTGGAGTGGATGATGATATCATCAAAGAGCACTCTAGTGAATTTGCGATAGGGTCTAAAAATATTCTCTATTAATCGATTGAATGTAGTTGTTGCATTAATCAAGCCAAAAGGCATGAGTAGATATTCATAAAGGCCAAACATTGTACGAAACATGGTCTTTACGATATCTTCATTCACTATCCTTATTTGATGGTAGCCAGTTTTAAGGTCAATCCTACTGAAGTAGGTAGAGCCTTGTAGCTTATCAAACAGATCTTCTACCCGAGGTACAAGAAATCTTTTTTTGATAGTGATATGGTTTAGTGGGTGATAGTCCACACACATGGGGTATGTACCATCTTTTGCCCTAAAAGGACTAGAGCGAAAAAGGGAGAGGAGCTAGGCCTCACCATTCCTTTGTCTACCAATACTTGTACTTGCCTCATGATCTCCTCTTGTTGAGCTTGTGAAACTCGATAGGGAGGCTTGTTAGGCGGTGAGCTTCCTGATAGGAGCTCAATTTGATGGTCATCATCCCCTCGTTTTGGAGGTAATTCCATAGGGATATCATCAATGAACACATCTTGGAATCCTTTTAGAAATTTATACAAGTCTAACTCTTCTTGATTCCTACCATTCACCTTTGATGAAACATTAGGACCTTTTAGGGATTCTTTGAAAAAAATCATGTACGCAAAAACTGAGCTTTTCATTGATTTATCAAGGGCTAGAGGATTTACAAGTGGTATAGTATGACCAGACTCATTAGCATGTATATACATATTCTTTTCTCTGTAGGTGAAGTAGATTTTGCTTTCAGGGAACTTCATGTTGACTGCCATGCGGTTGAACCATGGTATCCCTAGGATAGCATCCTCACGTTGGAGAGGAGAGATTAAGAAGTCTTATTTGTCGACATAGCTTTGGACATGAAGCCTCAACTTCCCAATCAAGGGAGTAACGGAGGCTTGATGTCCCTTGAAAGCGGCATCGACATTTACAACATCTCCCATCTCAAAGCTTGAATGCCCAACTTGGTGGCCAACTCCATTGATATGAAGTTGAGAGTAGAACCATGGTCAAACAAGATGAAGGAATCATGCTCCCTTACCTTTCCTCAAGCATAGGAGAGATGTGATCCTTTGCAATGAGTATCCTCTTTTGGAGCTTGGATAGTGGAAGCTCTAGGAATCTCATTGCGAGCATTTCTTTTGGGGCAAGAACAATAGCCATGTCCTTGCTCCCCACACTTAAAACATTTGTGATCCTTGCAAAAAGTTTCAAGCTCTTCATGAGAGAGTTTATTTTTACCTTTGTAAACTCCTTTCTCCTTGGACCAATTGTTGTTGTTGTTGTTGGAATGGCCGTGGGAAAAAAATTGGGCATTAATTTTTCCCTTTGCATCACTTTTGTCTTTATTTTCCATGGGTTTGACATTCCGTCTAACCCCTTTTTCAAAATTGATGCATGAAGCAACCATGGTATGGTGTATTACTTCACTGATAGAGTCAGGCCGTTGAGAGTTGACATACTCGGCCATCTCTTCATGTAATCCCGCACAGAATTGTTGTTTTTGCTCATCAAAGTCTATCTTTTGAAAGAAGTAGCCTTGAGATGTAAATCCCAAAACTTGTCCACATATTTGTGGATAGACTCATGAGAGAGAAGCCTTAAACTCCGCCATTCGATGAGCACTTTGTCCTTTGCATCGCTTGCAAGGAATTGCTTCATGATGGAAACTCGTAGAGTTTTCCATGTCTTTGGGGCTTCGCCATTGCCACGAAGGCTAGCCCACCATTGACGAGCCGATTTTTGAAAGTGCATAGCTACATGGCGTAGCTTGGAGGACTCCATGAAGCCCTCGTCTCCAAAGGCCGCATCAAATTGTTGGATGAAGGCCAATACTTTGTCGGTAGCACCAAAGGTGCCATCATAGGTGAGAAAAAAGATACTCTTTCCTCCCTCTTTGAACTTCTTGAGCTTTTGTGACCTTCGCCATGCAGGGTAAGATTTGCGATGTCCTCCCCTCTTAAATTCTCTAGGAGAATAGCCATAGCTTTCATCGGTAGAGGAGAAAAGTTGAAGAAGAAGGAGAAGACGGTGACATCTTTCTTGCCCTTTTCTTCCTTGGTTTCCTCTCTTCCCTTTTAGAGTGACAAAGAGAAGGACTATGTGTTAACCGTATCCTCTTGGGAGGAGTTGGCGATCTTTTAGTCCGCCTTCTTCGTGGAGCCACATCTTCGGAGGAATTTAGGGATTAATTCCTTTCTTGATCTTTGGATTCCTCCTCTCGTATGGCAGAGAGTCTTCTTTTGGGGGTCTCTTCAAGAGGCCCCGTAAGCTCTCTCTCCTCTTGGAAAGGAAAGGAAATCCCATAAGCATGAAGTTGTTGAGTAACTTCGGCTTGCAAAGTGGGGTTGCCCATAGCTTGTTGCAACCTAGTGACAAGATAATTAACAAACATGGGGGCATCATCATTGGCATCTTCATGTGCAAAATCAAAGTTATCTATGTTCATTCTACTCTTTTGGTTATTGTCAGCCATGCTAATTAAACTTATGTGTTTACTTAGTGTATGCTTTGGCAATTCAAAACCTTAGTTGCTACTCTTCTTAGCCTTTGAAAATAAGCACTTAATTATCTACACCCACGGCTCGAATTGGTTAATTATAGAGAGTAGTGGAGTGAGTCTAACATAGCAAAGTTGTCGAGGGATAGCTCCTTTCGGACTTCTTATGGCTCAATAATGGTAAAGCCGTAGGCAAGTCTAAAAAGATTCCATTATTAAGACCAAAGCTCCCGAGGTGTGCACCATACCCCACATAGTGGGCTCAACAAAACCGATAATAGATCCCAAACCCACTTACCCTAATATAATTAACAAAAACAACCATTAATAGGCTACTTAAGGACCTCTCTTCTTAAGCAAGAAAAGAGAAACCAAATGCTCTGATACCAATGTAATGGAAATTGCCTATGAACTTTGAGCGTAGCGGAATTAGGAAATTAGGTGAAGCACTTTTGAGAGATTCTTTGTGAGCATAGCGGGTGAACTTATTTGATGGTAGCAACATAAACATGGTACTTAGTTAACTTGGCATGAATAATACTTTTGCAAGAGAGAGAGTTTAGAGAAAATGACAATAGTTGAGGACCGGATTCATATGGAGCCGGTCCCCCCTCCAATAGGCATTTGTATTATAGTTTCTCCCGTCAAGAGAGACTTGGTACAATACAATCTTTGTGTTCCTTGTGACCTACGTGATGGAATGAAGATGGAAAGCTTCATGCATCACAAGCATAACATAAACTTAAAGAAAGCATTAACTATCCCAAGCCTCAGTTTCAAGGTGTAAAAAACTTTCGAAGGTGGAGAGAGCTAGCGGGGAATGAGGATAGGAAAGAGGAAGAAGAAACATTCCATAAGAGAAAGAAATAGTTCCTCACTTATCATTACTCTTCTTGCTAGCATACATAATAGCATAGTAATGAAGATGCAGAAGATGGCAAGCTTAAGCATTGAAGCATGACTCTTGGTTGGATTTGCATTCCATAGCCAAGAGGTTAGTGTAGGCTTTCACTCTCACAAGCTTGGAGAAGGAGGTGGTGTTCCTCAACTTTCACCAAGTGAGAATGGTGTACCAAATGAGTGTGTGAGATGGTGTATTTCCCCCTAGCACCCCATCTCGTTGATTTGGGCGAGTGGTAGCTTTTCCACATGCCTCAAGTTCATTGGACCCCTCTCCCCTTAGCCAATCACATGCAGCATGCAGTCAAGTACATGGGTAGTCTTTTGACAAGTGTCCTCCTTACTCCTTAGAGAGAGAGAGAGAGAGAGAGAGAGAGAGAGAGAGCTTTGAAAATATCTAGATATTTGTTAGATGGAAGTAGAAGCTCATTGGACCCCTCTTTAGCCCAACCAATAGCATTCAAGCACACCATGTGGTTAAGCTTAGTAAGAGTCTACATGTGTCCCATGTGCTCTTTTAGAATTCCCCTAACTTTGAGATTTTTATGCATAGGAAGTTTTTCAAGCAACTTCCTCATTAAGTGTGTAGGTTCTCTTTTTGATACCCCCAATGCATAGGAAGCTTCTCAAGCAACTTCCTCATTAAATGTGACAAGTATCTCAAGTACTTTAGTCATCAAGCATGACAAGCACCTTAGGTGGAGTTCCCACCTCAAGCACAGCCCTAGCTTGCTTAAGTTTAGGTGGGTTCCCACCTCAAGCACAACCCTAGCTTGCTTAAGTTTAGGTCAGGTTCCCACCTCAAGCTCAGCCCTAGTTTGCTTAAGGCCAAAGGACTTTTAACACTAACCATTGGAGGTCTTTAATGAAGTTAACCCTAAGGTATTTTAAGCTTCATTAGTTAACCTTGCTCTTTGACATACCATCTCTCATTTGGGCCCCTTTACCATTGGCCCCGTGTTGAAATAGATCCGTAAGCACATGTCTATATTCTAACCCTTGTTCCTGTTTATTATCCCATATTAAATGGTCAGTTTAATTTGAAATCATTTGGGTTGGTTAGATATTGACGCGCTTGGCAAGTAGTTGAAGATGGTTGAGAAGGAGCAGCAAACACTTGTCGACAATACAAAACCATAGCATTAGCAAGTTCTTGCTTCAAAGAAGTCCAAGCACCTGAGGGAAGCATAACCCGCTTGATTGCTTGTGAGACCCTTGTATGATGCAGATGCTTAAAAATTTCCTTTGAAGCATAACCTTTATCCATAAAAGCCTATTGACGGGCACACATTTGTCATCTAGCAATTTTTTGCTTATCATTTTTTTTAATATACACATAAGCAACACACCACACACACATAAAGATAGACTTATGAGGTTTGTTGAGACTATTCCTACAATGTTAAAAGTTCTTCCGCTATCTATACTATAGTGGCCGGTAGGGACCTCGTTCCAAATTGTAGGGCTGATAGAGGCCTCGTTCCATGCTATAACTTTTACATGACACGTTCCATTAATGACAACACTTTTGTTGGAGAAATAACTGAATGTATTGAAATAAGGAAAAAAAATTCAAAGACCCCTTAAGAAGGAAAGGGATAATCCTAGCTAACAAAGATAAATCTATAGAGCTATACATCAAAAGGTTAAAAAATTGAGAAATATCTCATAATCAGATACATTCTAGAGGGTACATAAAATGAGAGGATGGAAACTCTCCATCTTTTCCATCTAACGGTTGTTTGGAGGTCTTTAAATTCCATAGTTGCAGCTTCACTGATACAACCATAAATTTCCTTCATAGCTCTCAATAAATCTGGCAGACAATGGTATTGCAGATAGGGAGTAAGATCTCCCAAAAAGGGCATTATGCCTTGCTACCCAAATATGCCACAAAGAAACACCTCCGAGGTAGGTCCAAAGGGGTACATCACCAAAATTGCATTCCCTCAACAAAAGGGATCTGTAGTTACGCTTTGAACCATCAACACCAAAAAAAAATTGAAGCTCTGATTTGAACAATATGTTGAATTCACATTGAACAAAAAGGTGAATCAAAGATTCTTCATGGCACTTGCACCTTGGGCAAATACCATTAGCAATCCCCTGCTTCTTCACTTTTGCACCTGACTAGACCACTAGGTGTAGGACAAGCCACATGAGACAGCTGTGCTCTACGTTAAGTGGCTAAGCCCAAAGACACTTGGATCTGTAACTCCACTGCTTGGCATTCCATGACAAATCCCATTTGAGATTAAGCTTTCTAACAAGACTTGGCTCCATAATGCATTTAGAATATTTAGCAAGATATGTGTGAGAACAAATCTAGGAGAGATAAGTTGTATGACCCTTGGCACATCTTTGCAGCCAGTCTTGAAACTTGAAACATCTTGTTAAGACTAAATCTGCACACCCTTGGGTGATCTGGAGAGTTCTTCAAAAGGAAGTTTCCCTCTTTTTACACATCTTTTGAGCATCTAATACCCGCTTTGAAGCATTTATGTGCCCTCCTGGATAGCTCCCAATCTTCTGTAAGCCCAAACCTTCCAAACTAGATGGAGTCTTAAAGATAAAACTAAGCTGAGAATTCCCAAATATTAGGAGGGGATCACCTGATCTTTTGGTTCCATGCTTTCCAAAACCTGCATACAAGGTTACACCCTCTAGGAGTGATATTAGCATTAGAAGTTAAATTTTCTTGAAGAGATAGATCAGTCTAGGCTCTATAACCCTTGAGGTGGAGCAAATGGATCTTCCTTTTGATTAGAATGGCTCGGAATTCTGTAGAGGAGACTGCCCTCACGATCCTTTTACTAGCAAGTTTATTGGAGAGGTGCTGAAGATTAAGAATTCACAGCGGTCCTTGTTCTTTCAAGCATCTAAGACGCGCTTTGAAGCATTTATGTGCCCTTCTGGACAGCTCTCAACCTTGTGTAAGTCCAAACCTTCCAAACTAGATGGAGTCGTAAAGCCAAAACTGAGCTGCGAATTCCCAGATTTTGGGAGGGGACCACCTGATCTTTTAAATGTTCCATGCTTTCAAGAACCTGCATAGAAGGTGAGACCCTCTAGGAGTGAAATTAACATTAGAAGTTAAATCTTCTTGAAGAGATAGCTCAGTCCAGGCTCTATAACCCTTGAGGTGAAGTAGCTCTTCCATTTGATTAGAATCGCTCGAAAATCTGTAGAGGAGGCTTCCCTCATGATCCTTTTACTAGCAAGTTTATTGAAGAGGTGCTGAAGATTAAGAATTCATAGTGGTCCTTGTTCTTTAGGACTGCAACAAACCTACCATGAGACTTTTGGAATTCTACCATCTACTTATCTCGTTTGAGCCCCTCATAGAGAAACCTTCTTGCAAGAGTGAAGATCTTGTTCAATTGGTACTCGGAAGGAGACCAACAAGACGAGGAAAAGACCAATTTTCAAGTAATGATTTAGCACAAAAACTTTAGCAAAAATGTAAGGCTGATGATTTTTCCAGCATAACAGTTTCTTCCTTATCCATCTGTGGTTGAAGGAGACGTTGAATCCCATGGAATACCAAGCAACCTAAAAATTTGACCTTCTTCGATAAGTTTACATCTAGCCTGAATGATGATGGGACAAGTACCTTTGGACACTCTATAACCTATCTTATCATCATTTATGACGGAACCACTAGCCAGACAGCAGATGTTAAGGCATTTCCAAAAACTCTTCACAGATTGTTGATTGTTCTTAACTAGAGCATTACTATCATTTTCAAATTGTTGCAAACAAGATTCTCATCGCAATCTGGAATGTCAATTGCATTGATCTTACCTTGATGAATGAAATCTTTGACAAGCCATCCTAGAGAAATTGCATGAAGTAATGGAGATAAAGGACAACCTTGTCTGATAGATGGATAACTTGAGGCGAGATAGCAACATGAGGAGACGTCGTGTCCTCATGGCAAGGGATAACAACGTATCTACAAATGGTGAGAGTAAAATGGAGATCAATAATGTTAGGCTGAGTGATGGTTGTTTCTCATAGAAATCTTGGTAGCACTGCTAGTTTCTAGTTCATCACTTCACTCCACTCGAAACCACAAGCTCATGTAGCTCTTGTCATCCGAAGGATTGCCTTCTCACCTGCCTTTAGAAGGGAAGACGATGGGTTCCATGAAATTTTCAGCATCTTGTGCAAGAACTTTAAATCACAAGCATGGGCCGCCAAACAACACAAAAACAATCTGCCATACAAATGAGAGGCTCCAACACAATACGAGAATATGTTTGAAGGGCCAACATGGCTTCATTAAAGGAAGGTCAATATAAAAAAACATTCTACAAACGATGGTCAGCAGAATATGCAAACTTCAGAGTGTATCCTTCTCCAATTCGACCTTGATAAATCTTATGATGGGGTCTCTTGGTTGTACATTGAAGAAGTAATGAAGGCTCTAGGCTTTGGACCCATATGTGTCAGATGGTACACACCCTTGGAGCAGGCAGCTTTTTAGAACTTCTCTTTAACAATAGAGTCGGAGCCTTCACACTCCAAAGATCAATCAAACCAGGCTTTCCTTTGGACACTCTTTTCTTTGCAAGTGGCTCTCACCTCCTTGCTACCACACGCAAGAAAATATTTGAGAAAGGGGACATTCAAGGCCTCTCTCTCCTAGGTAACAAACAACTCCTGGCCAAGATCTTTGTTAAGTATGGAGCATGATTTACCCTTGTAATACTTATTTTAGAAATGCACATATGTAAGGCCCTGTTATGAGGAGAATCCATCGTTCAAGAACCACTCACTGGAATATTCCTTTTCACTAAAATACCTTGGCCGGGCGGTGGTCGAAAAGTTGCCGATAGACACATGACCAATGGTCAATGGCTGGTGGGTGGCCAGTAGGCGGCGTTCAATGGCCGATGCTCGATGGTCAATGGTTGGTGCATGATTTAGGGTGGACACGTCTACACATGGGCGGCTACCTCTAATATGAGAGGGCAACCCATAGAGGCTCCTTTGCATCTATAAAAGGATGTCTTCTATACATGATGAAGAAGCAAGAAGTGTAAGCTAGAGGGAGAATTGGGCAAGACGACCATTAAGGGCTTCTAAGCTCTTTGTAAATTACTTCCTGTTTGAAGTGTAAAGCCATAGAGTGGCTGCTTTCTCGTAGAGGTAACTCACACTTGAGTGACTCTCTCTCTCTCTCTCGTGAATGTTACATCTCTCTCCATTAAGTACATAACTCTAATCTCTACCTAGTAACTCATTAATCCTAACAATCTGTGTTGATGACTCCTTGATGTTCCTAAAAGCCACTCTGCAGCTTCAACGATAGTGATCATACAAATTTTTGCCACCGCCTCGGGCTCCAAATGCAACATTGAGAAGTCAAAATTGATCTCCCTCTCAAAAAATGACTCATTTTCTCCCATCTGATTAATCGGGAGAAATGTCTTTAGAAGAACAGTGCTTCGCCACCTTGCGGCCCCACTGGGGGGCGGCGGCAGCGACGGGGGGGGGGGGGGGGGGATCGTTGACAAGCAAAGGTTTCATTTGGTTACGGATAAAATCAGAAGCAAGATGAAAAGCTGGGATTATGTGGTTCTTCCCTTCCACAACAGAGCAAATGTTGTCAACTCAATAGTGCTCCCTTACTTATTCGAAAGATGTCCAAATGCAAATGGAAAATGTTTTTGAAACCTATGAAATGCTTTTTATGGGAAAACATTTCCAAAGCCATGACACTGTGGCAGTGGGGAAAACGGGAGTGGGTTTGTTAGACCTAGGGAGCAGGGTGGAATTGGAATACTCAACCCGACTATTCATGCAGAAGCCTAAAGTGCCAAGTTTGTGGTGGAAATAATGAACAAGGATCAGGCTTGGGACACTATGACATGGGATATGATGGACAAGGTAAAGCTCCCGGTAGGAGTGCACGGCAAACTGCTTGCACTAGTATGGACCAATCTAAAACTAAGCGGCATCACGTGCGAGCTTGTGCATAAGTGAGCCAAAGCTTCAGAAGCACTTGAATGGGGGGAGGAAACCGAATACTTCATAAGTTCCGTCACCCACCATTGGTCCCCCTGGCTCACTAAAATTGGAGGTGTTTCATGAAAGCCCTTATGGAGCCAAGAAATTCAACAATAAAGGATTAATATACTTATCTCAGATCTAGGATAGTAACATGACCAATTGACTACCCAGTCCGACAACGGAAATGAAAGCCTAAGTCATTCTTGAAGAAACGGATCTTCCAAGTCTTTACTTGGTGAGCCCAAGGTTCTTTTTGCAGTATCTCAACGCAGAAGCCACCATGTGGCATTATATATATATTGTAAAAAACATCGCTGCCATGAAAAGCTCTAAAAAAAACTCCGCTATGAAAAGCTACTAGGTGAATAAAATAAAAAAAGACTTCGGGTTGCCTGCATTGCAGTTCGATCTTCTGTTCGCAGATAATCAAGCTGAAGGGTGCTTCGGATGCTTTTGCCAACGTGATGAGCACTCAACTTGATTATGATAAACTGACAAGATGCATACAATGATAATGGGTTGGAAATGTGTACAAGAAAATAACTACTTATATAGTACCTGCTAGTGGCTGGATGCACCTCTCAAGGGTCACAGGTGCCTTTTTTCCCCAAGGGTCAATGGGCAACTCTCCAAAGGTCAAGAGTGGCTCCATAAAGTGTGGAAAAGCCATGCTGATTGGGATGGAAAATTGGACTCTTGTGCAACTCATTTGCCACATGTGCTAAGCCATGTGCCCTCACATGCTTACTTGTTTACTGGATTGCTTAATGTACAAGAGACGATTCTCACACCAGCTGTCGGTGTTAGGCCAAAGTTCGCAAACCCAATAATGAGCACCATTTAGAATACTACCCGGGGGGGAATATTGGGCCATCACACCGCCTAGGCTTGAACCCTCGATCTAACGATGATGATTTCACCATGAATTTGCTAACCACCCAAGCAGTGGGCGTTGCGTGTCTCAACACCGACTCAAAAACATATATTCACCCGTCTTTTTACGGGCCCCTTAGGCCTATTATTACAACAACCTCCTTTATTAAAAGCTTTCCACGTTTCCCAATTACACTCTCAAGTCTTTATAAATGTGTCCATCAACTAATAAGGACATGGTCACGCGAGGCTTAGTTTTTTATAATTCGCGACAGATTCTAACCACAGCAGGTAAGACAACTCAAAGGGTGACGGGGAGGAGTCTCTAGTGAGAGGGAGTGTGAGGTGCAGACAGGAGAGAGAAAGGAGAACTCACCGGCACGCAACGGGCTTAGTTTGAAAACTACACCAAAAAAGGCATAGTCACAAGTTTCCACAACACTATGCCGGTGGAAAGCTGCATGCTGTCAGGCTTGGTAGGCCGTTGTCTGTGGAAACTAAGCCTCGAGTGACCACAGCCTAAGACATTTCTTGCTTTTTCGAGATCTAAAAAAGTAATTTTCATTAACAAAAAGGGAAGGCATCATTAAGGCCGGTTACACATCAATGGGTAGGCACTCATAGTCACTTTGGGGTGGGCGGGCACGTAATGGGCTTAGTTTGAAAACTACACCAAGAAAGGCATAGTCACAAGTTTCCACAACACTATGCCGGTGGAAAGCTGTTTACTGTCAGGCTTGGTAGGCTGCTATATGTGAAAACTAAGCCTCTTGTGACCATAGCTTAAGACATTTCTTGCTTTTCCAAGATCTAAAGAAGTAATTTTCACTAAAAAAAAAAGGGAAGGCATCACTAAGGCCGGTTACACATCAATGGGCAAGCACTCATAGTCACTTTGGGGTGGGCGGCTGAGCTTTACACACCTGCCTGCCCAACTTAAAATATTAATTAAATTCAAGCTGCTCATTTCAATGACTGCTGCGTAACCGATTGGTTGCGCCTAGTTGCGGGTGCTGTCGCAACGTGAGCTCAACCCGCCCAACGAAGGACAGGGGAGCTTGGCTGTCCCTCTTCTTGGGCGCCCCTCTTTTTGTGCAGCTAACGGCTGATCGCCACTTGGAATCCACGCCAGCACGCCCAAGCTTGGGCAGGGAGTGTGTAACCAGCCTAAGGCCTTTGCCCTTTGGGCAGGCCAACAAGCAGACTGTTTTGCTTGGGCAGCAGACTACTCACTAAACTGAAACTTTTTGCGCATTTATACTCACCTTTCCCGCCTCGGGATCTGCAGGGGGCGAGAGTCGTGTAGAGCTCGTAGAGCAATGGCGTTAGAGGACGATGACGAGCTGTGGCGAAGTCCTGGGTGGCTTTACCCCGCCATTCTCATTGCCTCGGCGGCCGTCCTTTCTTATCGCTCTCGATTGCTGTCCACCAAGGATCACAAGGATATCAAACCTTTTCTGCCCGCCTCCTGCCCTCCCGCTTCGTTTCTCTCTTCGCAGCGAAAGTTTTTGGGCGTCTTCTTCCTTGCATTGGGTGAGTCATCTAATTTCTCACATCGTGGTGTCTAAAGCGCCCATAATTTTTCGTTAACATAGCTGGATGCTGCAGCTGCCCAGGACCTTCAAATCATTTATGGAGAGTCGTTCCTAGCGCACAAGGGCTTTAAAAGGGATCGCATTGCTTTGTTTTTCATCTTCTCGCACTTGACCTCCCTCCTTCTTGGCCCCTTGATTGGGATTGTGGCGGATCATATGTTAGTTTACTGTCTCTTATCTTGGTTTCAAGCTAAATTCACAGGTTGAACTATTGCTTGCTCTTATTGCTCATCGTGCTGTACGTCCTGGATGTAAATGCATCCATCTTCAAATCCTTTACATTCTTATGTTTGTTCACAATACTGACTCATTCACCTTCAATAACTACTAACTAAATTTCATTTTCTAGTCTAGTAGCTGATGCTTCTTTTTGGTAAATGGCATATTTTCTAGGGTGCCCTCCTCTTGTCATGTTGTGTATGGGAGTTGGGAATGTAGAGGTTGCAATGTAGTCTGTGCACATTCTTCAAGATCCGTCGTGCTGAAAAAGAAGCGTAAGTGAACAATTGAGCGATGAAATTGGTTGAAAAAAGTGCACGGTCCTACTGGCAATGGCAAGCTTGCTGTTTCGAGAGTGGGAAGAGTGCTCCGAAACACTTCAAAACACGCAAACATGAGTTTTTTTTCTTTGAGTTATGGTTAGTGCAACAATGAAAATCTTCCATACTAATGTCATGCCTAGAGGTTGACATAAACGTGACAAAGATAAAAATCACACTAACCCAAAAACACCCCCGATTGTGCTACTACTTAAATCCTTGGTTCTTTGCTTAGAGAAAGTTCCTGGACCTTCGTGGAGAGAGAGCAGGATGGGGTTCCAGCCAATCCCCTCAATGGCTTCCCACTACGTCACCAAAGTGGTATTTGCTTCTCAATTGCACAAAGGATGGGTACAAAATGCGTATCAAGATGCGATGAGATGCTTGAGCAATACGTTGCAAATATCGATTTTGTAGACATCTTTGATAGGGTACAACGTATCCGGGAAGGTTATTTGATGCTAAAATCCATGTCGTGCGTGATACGTGGTTTGAGACAAGGTGTGTTGACGGAATGTCCTTTTGTTGGGCACAGGGGCATAAAGGTGACATTGAAGTGACTTGAGAAGTACTTGTATTGTTCTCAGCTTAAGAAGGATGTTGATGCATTTGTCTGTACTTGTTTGGTATGTAGGAAAGTCAAATTTGACGGGCACAAGTTGGCAAGACTCAGACACTCTTTACCCATCCTAGACCAATCGTGGGAAAGCATAGCGATGGATTTTATCTTTGATCTTCCAAGGAATCAGGGTAGGCAGGTTGGTATTTGGACCATTGTAACAAGCTTGACACCCAAAGCGAGAAATCAATAGCAACACACAAATAGAACCTGAACTTGAATAGGGAGAGAGGAAAGAAGAGAAGAGTCAACATGAAGCATTGGCCCCAAAGATTGGCGTGTGATTCTAACATGGCAAGTGATGTTGATACCTGCAAGTCAACTAGTGGGTACATTTACACCCTGGCAGGTGGTGCTATTTCATGGTGCTCTAGACTTTAGAGGATAGTTTCAGTCTCTACTACTGAGGTTGAATGTGATAGCCAGAGTGCAATTTGTTTGGCTAAAATTGCCATGTTTCATGCGTACGCCGTATACTAAACACATTGATATGCGGTACCATTTTATCAAACAAATGCTTGATGATGGTTTGGTCTGAGTGATCGAAATCAGCATGTACGAAAACCTTGCAGATGCTCTTACCAAAAATCTGTTCAAGGCACAACATGAGCATTGCCTACAGATGGTGGGAGTTATATAGCTTAAAGGTGACTCTTTGGGCTTTTAAGTGGGAGATTGTTGGAGGTAAATGCCTAGAGGTCACTGCTGATCTCCTTAGGACCGTTTCCAACGCATAGATGTCACGTGCGCACTACACTTGCGCCACGTGCACAAGCTACTGCTACAGTCTAGCGTTAGTCTTAGCTAGCTTAGGATCTAGCCTGGCATTTTGTTAACCTCTAGAAGGACGTGCATGATCAGGCAGGTCATAGTTGCATACCCTCACTCGCACAATATAGGCATATGAACAACACTTAAGTAATTTATTAATAAGTGACTTTGACATGACATTTTGTAAGGTGCAACGGAAGCGAATGTTGAACTTTGCTCAAGATGAGTGCTCCGAACTGTGCTCAAGGTTCCTTTTACTCACGGAAGGGAGAGCCTTCCGTGCCTTTAATGAGAGAGTGCAAGTGATCACAAACAAAGGGAATAAACACGTGAATGAAGGTGATGTCACGTGACACATCCAACCCTATGCGTCCGTGGACAAGCTACAACATGATCAGGGTTCAGTCAATCCAGTCAGTTTAGATTAGAAGTGATCTGGCACTTTTGTGAGTCTATTAGTAGACCGTGCATGCCCAGACACTTAGTGTAGATGCATATCCTTTGGTTGCACACAGCATGATCATCAGTATTCCCATCAGAATCCATCAGATTCCATCAGGGGAATTTTCCAGTGCATTTAGCCTATTTTACCTATTTTAGACATTTTTCACTTATTATTTTTAAGTGACTTTTGTTGGAAAGTAGGTAGGGCAATTTTGCTAAGTTTGTATATAAGCAAACTAGAGCTAGCACTATTTGGCAGAATAGGCAACAGGAGCCAAGCTCAGCAGGCAACTTTTCAACAAGACCTTGGTGGATTCCCTCCAAGCTTGAAGAACCCTTGTCCCTAGTGTTTTTCTCATGAGCGGATCCTCGCCAGAAGCAAGATTAGACATAGCGTTTTTGCACCAGCACACCATCGCCAGAAGATCACAGCAGATAACGTTTTTGCATCAGTAGCCATCGCCAACAGAAGACCTTTCCTAGCGTTTTTGGGAACTTCAGCCTCTAGCATTTTTGGTCCCAAATTCAGCCCTTGCAGATTCAGCATGCAGCGTTTTCATCATTAAAGAACCGGCAAGATCAGCCCCTTAGGAAGTAGCAGATTTGGGCCAGAAAGACCATCAGTTTTCAGCCTTAAGAACCTCTGTTTCAGCCCTAAACCTGCAGATTTTCAGCGTCAAAGACCTACAGAAACAGTCCCAGAATCAGCGTTTTTGGACTAGTCGCAGATTTCAGCCCATAGCGTTTTTGGACAGCAGATACAAGATTGCAGATTTCAGCCCTTAGGTCGGTCTCATCGTCCTCGTCGTCATCGCCGACATAGCCTAGACTTACATCGGTCTCATGCATACCGTTTGTACCAGATTGTGCAATCATAAGTAGACCACTCTCGCCGATGAGAGTGGGGCCTTTGGAGGAGGGTTTTACAACGTCTCTGGTGTCAAATCTCTCTTCTCTCTATCTCTCTCTCAGTTTCATACACTTGCACGCACAGTGTCCATTCACTTTGTTTGTGATCATAGCATTCTCTCATTAAGAACGGAAGGCTCTACCTTCCATAAGAACAAAAGGAACCTTGAGCACAGTTCGAAGCACTTATCTTGAGCAAAGCGCAAACATTCATTCTGCTGCACCTAACATTGATATCAGAGCTTTGGCAGTGTTCTGTATCACTCAAGGAAAGAACCACAAGAATCAAAAGAATTTTTTTTGCTTGTTGCGGTCGCACGAACCCAAGTTCGCTTGGGCATGTCGATTCCTAATCGTGTTTTTGAAGAGTGACAGGAATCCCAAGAAAGAAGGGCTTGTCGAGCCTCCCCTTGTGTCTCTTTTCAGTCATTGAGAGCGGACCGTGCACTTAGTGGCCCGGCCAATCGACGTGAGGTGGGAAAAAGCAACCTTGGTGTGAGCGCAAGGCCGCCAAGGGGTGCGCCTGCAGAAAGGAGTAGAACTCGGGTGAAGAGAAGATCCTTCTCAAACAAGGTTTGCAAGCGAAAGAAAACCTCAAGAACCTCAAGAACCCAAGAACTCAAGTTCCTCGTGAACTTAAGAACCCAAGACCACAAGAACCCACGACTTCAGAATGGTCATCACTCGAAGTAGAATGGATACTTTGCTTGGAGGTGATGAGCATGAGAGAGGCGAAGAAGAATTTTCCCCACCAGGAGGTTTTTCCGACCCTTCCCCTTTCCTATCTACATCAAGGATTGCACTAACTCCTATGGAGGCTTTGGAGCTGATGTTTATGGAAAGGAACTTAGAACGCGAAGCAAGAAATGCAGAAAGAATAGCAGAAATGAATCGCAGACACACAGAAATAAAAGCAGAAATGGATCACAGGCACGTAGAAGACAAAGCAGAAAGAGAAGCAGAAAGAAAGGCAAGACAATAACAGCGCGAACGACACATGCAAGAGTTCTTGCAACTCTTTTCTCAAGTGCCGGCACAGATGCAAGAGATTCAGGAGACGGAGACTCTCTCAGTCTCTTCTTCTCCAAAGCATGACACACACGATTTGCATGATGATGATTTGATTGACAATGATCAGCATGATGATTTGGATGATAAAGACAAGCATGATGATTTGCATGATCAAGATGTGATTTCTCACAAGCATGATGCGTTGCATGAAGATGATGTGATTATTCACAAGGATGATGTGTTAGTGGATGGAAGATGCTTTTTCTAGCGAAGCTAACCTCGTTGTAGATTCGATCAATCACGAAGAACCGATCTTGGCTTTCGAGTCGAGGTCTAAAGAACCCCCACAGGACGATTTGATCATTCAGGAAGAAGCGATCTTGGCTCTCGAGCCTAGGTCCAAGGACCCCTCACATGAAGTATTATGTGTTCGCATGATTGATACGCACGCATTGTTCGAGTGTTTCATTCGTGATCGTTTCCTGTATTTTAGTCAGTGTCTTTATGTAATCCCTTTTTCTAGGCATGACATATTGTACATTGAGCACGTTTCACTCATGGATGAGCACGAATGTATGCGGATTTTTCATGAAAAACTGACAAGTATGCATTCAAGGAAGTCACAGTCCATGTCTCTTCCTTGGCATGACACATTCGTAGAAAGAGCACATGAAAGTATGAGCGCTAAGCATGGGCATTTCCGCTGTGAATGGCCACAGTTGATTGCTCTAGATCATAAGAGAAAGATTCGATCTCATTCTTTGCGTGTGTGTGGTGAATGATTTGGCACTCAGTCTCTTTGTTCATCTACATTGCATGCACAGTCTTTGAGGAAGTCAAAGATGTTTTCCACTCACTTTACATGGGATAGGTATGTTCATGGTTTTGTGTTGGAAATGGTTTCAAGAATTTTCAGCCATGGAGATTTTTGAAGAAGGAAGAAGCACGACTCTAGACAAAGTTGAAGCATCGAAGGAGCCACAGAAGACTTTGTGTCGCTTTCGGCGCGGCCCAAAGAAGAAGACTTTGCAGACCTTTATGAAGTTCAAGTACCGCATGACCCACACATCAGAGTGGGCTGGCGAAGAGTCCCTTCCAGGATTTCGGATGCTGTTGGCGATCTCCCTCGACGCCATACTGTTCGGTACCAGTATCTCACTTTGAAAAGGAGGGGATGTCACGTGACACATCCAACCCTATGCGTCCGTGGACAAGCTACAGCATGATCAGGGTTTAGTCAGTCCAATCAGTCTAGATTAGAAGTGATCTGGCACTTTTGTGAGTCTATTCGTAGACCGTGCATGCCAAGACACTTAGTGTAGATGCATATCCTCTGGTTGCACACAACATGATCATCAGTATTCCCATCAGAATCCATCAAGGGAATTTTCCGGTGCATTTAGCCTATTTTACCTATTTTTGACATTTTTCACTTATTATTTTTAATTGACTTTTGTTGGAAAGTAGGTAGGGCAATTTTGCTAAGTTTGTATATAAGCAAACTAGAGCTAGCACTATTTGGCAGAAGAGGCAACAGGAGCCAAGCTCAGCAGACAACTTCTCAACAAGACCTTAGTGGATTCCCTCCAAGCCAAAAGAACCCTTGCCCCTAGCGTTTTTCTCATTAGCGAATCCTCGCCAGAAGCAAGATCAGACATAGCGTTTTTGCACCAGCACACCATCGCTAGAAGACCACAACAGATAGCGTTTTTGCATCAGTAGCCATCACCAGCAGAAGACCTTTCCTAGCGTTTTTGGGAACTTTAGCCTCCAGCGTTTTTGGTCCCAAATTCAGCCCTTGCAGATTCAGCATGCAGCGTTTTCATCATTAAAGAACCGGCAAGATCAACCCCTTAGGAAGTAGCATATTCGGGCCAGAAAGACAATCAGTTTTCAGCCAAAAGAAACCATCAATTTTCAGCCTTAAGAACTTCTGTTTCAGCCCTAAACCTGCAGATTTTCAGCGTCAAAGACCTACAGAAACAGTCCCAGAATCAGCGTTTTTGGACTAGTCGCAGATTTCAGCCCATAGCGTTTTTGGACAGCAGATACAAGATTGCAGATTTCAGCCCTTAGGTCGGTCTCATCGTCCTCGTCGTCATCGCCGACATAGCCTAGACTTGCATCAATCTCATGCATACCGTTTGTACCAGATTGTGCAATCATAAGTAGAACACTCTCGCCGACGAGAGTGGGGCCTTTGGAGGAGGGTTTTACAACGTCTCTGGTGTCAAATCTCTCTTCTCTCTCTATCTCTGTCTCATACACTTGCATGCACAGTGTCCATTCACTTTGTTTGTGATCATAGCATTCTCTCATTAAGAACGGAAGGCTCTACCTTCCATAAGAACAAAAGGAACCTTGAGCACAGTTCGGAGCACTTATCTTGAGCAAAGCGCAAACATTCATTCCGTTGCACCTTACAGGTGCTGAGACTGAGAGATAGAGAGAGAAGAATACGACACCAGACAAGTTGCCAAACCCTCCTCTGAAGGCCCTTCTCTCGATGGCGAGAGAAGTCTATGCGATTGATTGCGCGAAACTGGTACAAGATGCTGATGCAAACTCGTGAGGCTATGATGCAATGTATGTAGACGACGGTGACGACGACGACGACGACTGGCTGAATTAGCTCTTTTCGGCCTTTCTTTCTTTGCTGAATTTTTTGATTCTATCTGCTGAGTTGCTGCTGAAAAAATGCTGATTTGTTGCTGTCCAAATACGCTAGTTGCATGGCTTCAAAACGCTGAATGGCTGGTTATGAAAACACTAGTTTTTGTTGTCCTAAAACGCTGATCTGCTGTACTTGGAAACGTTGGAATGCTGCCTTTAAAAACGTTGGTTTGATGGCTTTAGAAATGCTGGAGTTTAGGACTGAAAACGCTGATGGTTTAGGGCTGAAACGCCAGGGCTTAAGGGGGTGGTTCTTGCTTGAGAGAGCAGGAGAGATGCCTGTCGCAAAGTACCTTGCTTGTGCACTTCCTCCTCTTCTGCCAGACACTAGGGCTAGGTTTTCTTTTATATTGCCTTGCTCATTTGCCCTACCCAATTCCCAACAAAAGTCACTTAAAAATAATAAGTGAAAAATGTCTAAAATAGGGAAAATAGGTTCAATGCACTGGAAAATGCTCCTGGTGGATTCTGATGGTAATGTTGATGATCATGCTGTGTGCAACCAGAGGATATGCATCTACTCTAAGTGCCTAGGCATGCATGGTCTGCGAACAGACTCACAAAAGTGCCAGAACACTTCCTAAGCTAAACTGACTGGACTGAACTGGACCCTTGTCATGAAGTAGCTTGTCCACGTACACATAGGGTTAGACGTGTCACGTGACACATTTATTAAAAGTAGGTAGGGCAAATGGCTAAAGGACCTATAAAAGAAGCCCTTTGGGCGCCAGTAGAAGGCAGAGGATCAGAGAAGCAAAGCCTCTCAAGGACGAGCAATACCAGTGTTTTTGCAACCTTGCATCAGCTTTTTTCAGCCAAGTTCCAACAACATCAGCGTTTTTCAGTCAGCATTCAACCCTACCCTCATCGTTGATTTTCGCTCTTCGCCTCATCATCGATTCAGCCCTCAGCCATTAGCAGCACCAACGATTTTCAATTTTCAGCCATCGCCACTCTCTGCGGTAGCAGATCAGCCCACAGCCTCGTCGTCGTCGTCGTACCAAGCATCTCCACTAGTACCCATTAGTACCTCAACAACACCGCAATACAAGTACCCTCGTCGTCGTTGTCGTCATCGTCATTGTATTTTGGCTTGGCTCCTACCTAGCTCAGCGTAGGGATCATCAGGATCTCCGTGTCCTTAGCACCAAAGTACCTTCAATACCCAGCAGTATCCGCAGTACCAAGTATTAAAGTACCCACAGAACCAAGCACCAAGTACCCGCAGTATCCAGTCTTTAGCCTCTCAGTATCCAACACCTCCAACAAGTATCCATCAACACCTCAACATTACTCAATATCATTAGCATCAAGTAACCATTAGCATTAGCATCTCAACGTCTCATCATTTAGCATCATTGTATCAACATTTTTGTGCAAGAAATGAAGCAAGTACTTGCTCAATGCTCTGGCAACAAAGCAAGGGGGCCCTTGAGGGTGGTTGGGACGCGACATGCCGTGTCGTCTCTTTTCTCCCTCTCTCTCTCTCTCTTGCGTCTTTCTCTTTCATTCAGTTCAGTTTAGTTCTTTCAAGTGAACTAAAGTAACCTTGTGTTTGTGCGGAATACTAGATTTGAGCTCAATCCTTAAAACACTTACGTTGCACCTAACATTAGCTTTGCTGGAGAGCTTTGCATCTATATTTTTAATGTATTTTTAGCCCACCATTTTGGGCATGTACATGCATTATCCTTCATTTATTGACCTTTGGGCCACTTGGACTATTTTTAAAGGTTCACATTGTCCAAGTGGCCAAATGGCACATTTTAATAGAAGAGTCCTAAAAACCTCATCACTTGAGTTTTTGGACTTCTTAAAACTTACGTAGCCTCTTCTCCTGCAACCAACACTGCCTCTCTCTCTCTCTCTCTCTCTCTCTCTCTCTCTCTCTCTCTCTCTCTCTCTCTCTCTCTCTCTCTCTCTCTCTCTCTCTGTGCACTCCACCTGCACACACGCAGCACCGCTCAAAATCACCCAACCCGGGCTCGCGTACCTCCTCTTTTAGTTTCAAGGCATGTAACTTCGGCAAAAATTTTCTTGAAAGCTTGCGAAGTTCTTGGAGTGTGCGGCTTGGTAGCTATAGACATTCACCACTTCATGGCATTGCCTCTGAGAAAAATGGTGGCTCAAACAAAAACTTTGATCCTTCTCTTGCAAGTGGTCTTGCTTCTTAAAGGCTTATGCCCCTTAAGAGAAAGCGAGAAGACGTGAGCGCGCCCGGTGCGTGATGGACTAAGGGTGGGAGTGGCTATTATGTCCGGGGTAGGCTAGTAAGTCTAGGGTAAGGACACGAGTGGCTAGTAAGTGGGGGGCAGGGACATGAAGATTCTTTGATAGAAATTTCTGAAAAATTAGGAAGCGCCATCTTGCTCTTGCTGCTCTTTGATAGGACCGGTATACTTTCAAAAAGGCATACGATTGCAGCTTTGATACCATTGTAAGGAGGGCCCACGTGCCAACAAAAAGAACAGACTGAACAACTTTAAGCACTTCAAATAAGGATTGAACTGAAAGAGATGCACAACACACGAGACGCAGAGTTCCACTCCAAGAGTGTCACTTGCACATCTAACCCTATGTGCATGTGGACAAGCTACTTCAGGTCCAGGGTTCACGTCAGCTTAGGAAGTGTTCTGGACCTTTGTGAGCCTGTGTGCAGGCCGTGCATCTTCAGGCACGTAGAGTAGTTGCATATCCTGTGGCTGCACACAACATGATCATCAGCATGACAGTCAGTAACCATCATGAGCGTTTTTCGTATGCACAAAATCTATTTTATCCATTTTTCACTTCTTATCAATAAGTGACTTTGTTGTGAAACTGGATAGAGCAATTTTGCTAAGCATCTATAAAAGAAACCTAGCGCTAGCACTTTTTGGTAGACGAGGTAGCAGAAGTTCCCACAACTTGCAGTGCACCTTCTCAGTAAGACTGGAAAGAGACCCTCGCGTTTTCAACCAGCAAGACAGCTTGGCGGTCTGGACTCTAGATCAGTAGCCAGCGTTTTCTAGATCCCAGCCCTAGCATTAGCAGATTGTAGATCAGCATAGCGTTTTTTGCAACAGAATCAGCCTTGCGTTTTTCAACAGATCAGACTTGGCATTTTTGCAGATAGCATCAGTGTTTTGCAATTTTTCGGCGTCAGAGCAGCCATTACATCAGCGTTTTTCAGTTTTCAGCATTTAGACACAGCAGATCCCGCCCCTAGCCCCTAGCCGTACGGTCAGATCAGCCAGCGTATTCAGATTCAGCCCGCTGTTCGCAGATTTCAACATCTGCATTTTTAGTGCTTTGTCGTCGCGCCCTCGTCGATACAGTGTCAGAATTCAACAATTAGCAGATTTGCAGATTTTAGCCCTGTCATCATCATTGTCGTCGACATCGTGGGCAAGTCCATTGCATCTAGACCATTGTACCAAATTTGTGCAATCAATAGCATAGACCTCTCTCGCCATAGAGAGGGGGGTCCTTGGAGGAGGGTTTGGCAACCGTCTGGTGTCGTATTCCTCTCTCTCTCTCTCTCTCAGCACCTTCATTCACAGTGTCGTCACTTTGTTTGTGATCATTGCACTCTCACTAAAGGAACGGAAGGCTCTCCCTCCCGTAAGTTAAAGAAACCCTTGAGCACAGTCCGAAGCACTCATCTTGAGCAAAGTTCAACATTCACTTCTGCTGCACCTTACATTGGTATCAGAGCTTTGGCACTGTTCTGTATCACTCAAGGAAAGAACCACAATAAATTTTTTGTTTGCTGCAATCGCACTTAATCCAAGTCCACTTGGGCGTGTTGATTCCTAATCGTGGTTTTGAAGAGTGACAGGTAACCCAAGAAAGAAGGGCTTGTTTGGCCTCCCCTTACCGCCTTGTTGAGATCTATTGGATTGAGTACTTCGACATCATACTTGATATACTCGTCCAATCCGTAAAGGAATGCCTCTTTGTGCTCATCATCTGATTTGCATAATTGGGTGCCGAGCTGCAAAACACAATTAGAGAAAGGCATAACTGGCATACCATTTTGCTTGAGACCGCGCCAATCGTCTTTCAACCGTGCTAGATACTGAGGTGGCATAACTCGCGCCTTGAGCTTGTCTCGGATGTCGGCCCAATTGAAGGAAAGGGACGTGCCTTCCTCGGCTTCCTCTAGGTGCGTGGTCAATTGTGCCTCTTGCCATGCGTGGTACCTAATGGCATCACCGACAAGGTACATGGCTGCCGTCAAAACCTTGCTATTTCCTTGTAAGGTGCAGTGGAATGAATGTTGTATTTTCTCAAGATTAGTGATCCTTATTGCTCAAGGTTCCTTTTAGTTCTTAGGGAAAGAGAGCTTTCCATCTTATGAAGAATGCTATGATCACGAACAAAGTGAGTGGATATTGTGCATGCAAGTGAATGAGACTGAGAGAAGGAGAGAGAAGAGATACGACACCCGAGAGGTTGTAAAACCCTCCTCCGAAGGCCCCACTCTCGTCGGCGAGAGTGGTCTAACTTGATTGCACAAAGGTGTACAATGCATATGCAATGGACTGATGCAACTTGGACTATGCCGATGAAGACGACTTGGTGGCTGAAATCTGTGGTCTTCTAACTGCTGATTTTCGTGGACTGTTCGGTGGCTGAAAATGACTGTTTTGGCTGCGTTTTTATGGCTGAAAATGGAGGAACATCTGCAACCAACTTGGGGCTGATTTGTTGCTATGTCTAAGGCTGAGAATAAAAAATGCTGGCTGGATCTGTCTCTTGCCAAAAACGCTAGGCTGATCTGCATCTTCAAAGCAAAAACGCTGAAATGCTTGTAAAAATGCTGAGATGGCTGATTTGTGGAAACGCTAGCAAATCTGATGGATCTCTGTCGATGGCAACAATCTGCTAACGCTAGGGTGTTGAGTGTGATGGCGATGGTCTGCCATGAGGAAACGCCAAGGGAAATGAGTGGATGTTGCTGGGAACAGAAAATGCTAGGGGTCCTTGAGGGGTACTGCTGAGAAGTTGCCTGTTGAGCGGGAAGCTCCTGCTGCCTCTTTTGCAAGAAAGTGCTAACTTGGGTTTGCTTATATATTAACTTAGCAAAATTGCCCTACCTACTTTTGTTGGAAAGTCACTTAAAAATAATAAGTGAAAATAACCAAAAATAGGAAAATAGGCTAAATGCACTGGAAAATTCCCCTGACTGAATCTGTTGGATTCTGAAGGGAATATTGATGATCATGCTGTGTGCAATCGGAGGATATGCATCTATTCTAAGTGACTGGGCATGCACGGTCTACGAATAGACTCACAAAAGTGCCAGATCACTGCTAATCTAAACTTGATTGAACTGACTGAACCCAACTGTGGTGTAGCTTGTCCACGGACACATAGGGTTGGGATGTGTCACGTGACATCCCCTCCTTTTCAAAGTGAGGTACTGATACCGAACTGTATGTCGTTGAGGGAGATCGCCAACAGCATCCGGAATCCTGGAAGGGACTCATCGCCGGCCCACTCTGCTGTGTGGGTCGAGCGGTACTTGAACTTCATAAAGGTCTGCAACGCTTGCTTCTTTGGGCCGCGCCGAAAACGACTCAAAGTCTTCTGTGGCTCCTTTGATGCTTCAACTTCGTCTAGAGTCCTGCTTCTTTCGTCTAGAGTCCTGCTTCTTTCGTCTTCAAGAATCTCCATGGTTGAAAATTCCTGAAACCATCTCCAACACAAAACCATGAACATACCCATTCCATGTAAAGTGAAGGAAAAAAATCTTGTCTTCTCTAAAGATTGTGCATGCAATGTAGATGAACATAGAGACGGAGTGACAACCCGTTCATCAAACACATGCAAACAATGCGATCGAATCTTTTCTGTTTGATCGAAATCAATCAACTGTGGCAAATCCCAATGGAAATGCCCATACTTGGTGCTCATACTATCATGTGCTGGTTCGGAAACTGTGTCATGCCAAGGAAGAGACATGAAATGTGACTTCCTGACATACAAACTTTTCAGCTTTTCATGAACAATCCGCATACATTCGTGCTCATCCATGAGAGAAACGTGCTCAACATGCAATATGTCATGCCTAGGATAAGGGATCACATAACGCTGCTGACTAAAATACACGAAACCTTCACGAATGAAACACTCGAACAATGCGTACGTATCAATCATGCGAACACATAATACTTCCTGTGAGGGTTCTTTGGACCAAGGCTCGAGAGCCAAGATCAGTTCGTCCTGAATGATCGAATCGTCCTGTGGGGGTTCTTTGGACCTTGACTCGAAAGCCAAGATCGGATCTTCGCGAATCTACAACGAAGTTAGCTTCGCTAGGAAAAGCATCCACTAACACATCTTCCTTGTGAACAATCACATCATCTTCATGCAACTCATCATGCTTGTGAGAAATCACATCGTGATCATGCAAATCATCATGCTTGTGAGAAATCACGTTGTGAGCGGGATGAAAACACACACAGCGCCTCTATAATGACCCGACACACACTCTTGGAAAGATACACACACACACTATGGGGCACCACTCGGCTTACACAACACACCTGGCCGAGACAGGGAACACACCTCTAGAGTGAGAGGAGAGAGACTATCCACTTTCCCACTCCACACAGACACACACACACACACACACCCAAAAAACTCAGCTCAAAAGAGGAGAATTTCTGATGTTTAGATATAATTGAGCTTGGGCCAACACCAATGGGGCAAACAGCTCACACAATATGGGTAAAATAAGCCAGATACAATCACAAACTGGAGCAGAAACTTCGCTCATAGGAGAAACTTACACAGAAAAACAGCAGGAAAAGAGTGAGGAATTTGGCAAAATGGACAGCGCCATCGCGTCCGGAACGGCCCAAAACCCCAGTCTACAATGTCAAAGTGCTCAAATCCGACCTCGGATGAGCAGTTTACGGCCAAAACAGGCTCCAAAATGAGCAAAAACACACCTGCGGCTGTTCCTCCTCTCTTCTCCACGTTTTTTCTGGTCTTCTCTCTCTTTTTTCAGTTCCCACACTTAGATTTATTATTTGGGCACCCTTGGCCTTTTAGATGACCTCAAACGGACCCCGAACAGGCCAAAAACTGACCTCGCAGTGCATAGTTGTCACCTTTTTGCATCATTCGCACACCTGGCACTCAGCTTTTTTCCAATAATGCATCTCGCCACCACGTGAAGTGGCCCCAAAAAAAGGTCCTCATGATGACCTTTCTGCATAATTCTCACAAGCAAACACCCACGTTGTGTCCGTCCTCATCCGCGTGCAAATATTGACCTCGTTCGCCCTCCTGACGCCACTAGATGCCTTCTGACGTACCTGCTGACCTCACGTCGTCGGCCCGCGGATAGCTTCCTCGAGAAGTTTTACGCGCTACCAACTCCTCCTTATTGTAGAAAAAACACACTAATACTGATAATAGAGAAAATCGTTGCACTATGTACATGCTGTCCTACCTGTACACATGTGGGCCCCACGTAACCACCTGGCTCTGGAAAATGGGCAATCCTTTATTTGATGCACCATGCATGTATATGTACATATGCGCAATCCCTTGCTCCAAAAAACTCCTGACAACGTCTTGATCATGCAAATCATCATGCTTCTCATCATCATGCAAATCATTGTGCTTATCATTGTCGTTCAAAACATCATCATGCTTCATACAATCATGCAAATCCTGTGTATCATGCGATGGAGAAGAAGAGACTGAGAGAGTCTCCTTTCCCCAAATCTCTTGCATCGGTGTCTGCACTTGAGAAAAGAGTCGCAACATCTCTTGCAGGCGTGCTTTGTTCTTCCGACGTAATGTATCCTCCTACAATTCCTTGTGCTACCTTTTCATATGGAGTAAGCTTAGGTTTAGCAATTGTGTTAGCCTTACCGTTAGATTCGTTGGAAGAATTCTTTGATGAGAGACTGTTGGAAGGTTGGTTAGAAGAGTTATCATTCTTACCATTCTTACCGTTCTTACCGTTATGCGGGTTCTGAGAAGTCTGCTAGGTACTTGTGGAAGTCTTGTTCTCCTTAGGCTTTCCCTTGTTGTGCTTCATCTCCTGTGCGAGAGCAATCGCTACCGCCTCGTTGAGATCGATTGGATCGAATACCTCGAAATCGTACTTGATATACTCGTCCAATCCAAAGAGAAAAGCTTCTTTGCGTTCATCATCCGACATGCGTAATTGGGTACCTAGTTGCAAAATACGATTAGAAAAAGACATAATTGGCATACCATTTTGCTTGAGAGCGCCAATCGTCCTTCAATCGTGCAAGGTACTGAGGTGGCATAAACCGCGCCTTGAGCTTGTCTTGGAAATCAGCTCAACTAAAAGAGAGGGGCGTGAAATCGTCGGCTGCCTCTAGGTGCGCGGCTAACTGTGCCTCTTGCCATGCGTGGTACCAATTGATGGCATCACCAGCAAGGTACATAGCCGTCGTCAAAACTTTGCTATTTCCTGTCTTCTTAGTTGTCGCAAAATAAGCATTAAATTGATGCAACCAAGAATGAATAACTGTAGCATCCATCTTACCGTCATACTTATTGAAAGTCAACTTTTCTGTAACTGGATGGTTGGGATCCGCGTCGTGGCTTGCGCCACTTGACGAACTCCCATGATCTTTGGGTGGCTCTCGTCTTCGAGGCTAGCAATCGGGAAATAAATTCTTGATTGCGAATCTCCCTTTGAGCTTCTCGCTCGGCGTCCCTTTCTGCTTTGCGTTCATTTCGTTCATTGCGCTCGCGTTCAAGAGCAACTCGATTTTCTTCTTGTTGTGCGGCCAATCTTGCGTTTCTTTCGTCGCGCTCGCGGTCCTTGGCTGCTTGGTCTGCGGCCATTCTTGTAATTCTGTCGTCGCGCTCCCGGTCCTTGGCTGCTTGGTCTGTTGCCATTCTTGCAATTCTATCGTCGCGCTCATGGTCCTGAGCAAGGCGCTCGCGTTCTAAAGCAAGTCGTTTGTCTTCCTGTCTATCCATCATGGCCATCATCTGCTTGACCATTGCCTCCATAGGGTCTGGTGCACTTGGTGGCGTAGATGGCGAAGGGGGAGGGTTGAAGGAATCATCTCCGGGTGGGGACGAGTCTTCGGCGCCTCTCTCATGCTCATCACCTGTATACGGAGTATCCATTCCGCTTCGAGTGACGACCATGCACTATGATCTTGGGGTCTTAAGCTCGCGAGGAACTTGGGTTCTTGAGGGTCTTGAAGTTCTTGAGGTCCTTGATTCGTGAGAATCTTGGGTTCTTGAGGTTCTTGAGTCTTGAGGGACTTGGGTTCTTGGGTTCTTGAGGTTTTTTTTTTTTTTTTTTTCCGCTTGCAAATCGCGTTGAGAAGGATCTTCTCTTCACCCGAGTTCTACTCTTTTCTGCGGGCGCACCCCTTGGCGGCCTTGCGCTCACACCAAGGTTGCTTTTTCCTACCTCACGTCGATTGGCCGGCCGCTAAGTGCACGGTCCACTCTCAATGAGTGAAAAGAGACACAAGGGGAGGCTGGACAAGGCCTTCTTTCTTGGGATTCCTGTCCCTCTCAACAAAACACGATTAGGAATCGCCACGCCCAAGTAAACTTGGGTTCGTGCGATCGCAACAAGCAAAAAAAATTCTTGTGGTTCTTGTGGTTCTTGTGGTTCTTTCCTTGAGTAATGCAGAACACTTCCAAAGCTCTGATACCAATGTTAGGTGCAGCGGAATGAATGTTGTATTTTCTCAAGATTAGTGATCCTTATTGCTCAAGGTTCCTTTTAGTTCTTAGGGAAAGAGAGAGCTTTCCGTCTTATGAAGAATGCTATGATCACGAACATAGTGAGTGGATATTGTGCGTGCAAGTGAATGACACTGAGAGAAGGAGAGAGAAGAGATACGACACCCGAGAGGTTGTAAAACCCTCCTCCGAAGGCCCCACTCTCGTCGGCGAGAGTGGTCTAACTTGATTGCACAAAGGTGTACAATGCATATGCAATGGACTGATGCAACTTGGACTATGCCGATGAAGACGACTTGGTGGCTGAAATCTGTGGTCTTCTAACTGCTGATTTTCGTGGACTGTTCGGTGGCTGAAAATGACTGTTTTGGCTGCGTTTTTATGGCTGAAAATGGAGGAACATCTGCAACCAACTTGGGGCTGATTTGTTGCTATGTCTAAGGCTGAGAATAAAAAATGCTGGCTGGATCTGTCTCTTGCCAAAAACGCTAGGCTGATCTGCATCTTCAAAGCAAAAACGCTGAAATGCTTGTAAAAATGCTGAGATGGCTGATTTGTGGAAACGCTAGCAAATCTGATGGATCTCTGTCGATGGCAACAATCTGCTAACGCTAGGGTGTTGAGTGTGATGGCGATGGTCTGCCATGAGGAAACGCCAAGGGAAATGAGTGGATGTTGCTGGGAACAGAAAATGCTAGGGGTCCTTGAGGGGTACTGCTGAGAAGTTGCCTGTTGAGCGGGAAGCTCCTGCTGCCTCTTTTGCAAGAAAGTGCTAACTTGGGTTTGCTTATATATTAACTTAGCAAAATTGCCCTACCTACTTTTGTTGGAAAGTCTCTTAAAAATAATAAGTGAAAATAACCAAAAATAGGAAAATAGGCTAAATGCACTGGAAAATTCCCCTGATTGAATTTGTTGGATTCTGAAGGGAATACTGATGATCATGCTGTGTGTAACCGGAGGATATGCATCTATGCTAAGTGACTGGGCATGCACGGTCTACGAATAGACTCACAAAAGTGCCAGATCACTGCTAATCTAAACTTGACTGAACTGACTGAACCCAACTGTGGTGTAGCTTGTCCACGGACACATAGGGTTGGGATGTGTCACGTGACGTTCCTGTTTTTTTAGTTGTCGCAAAGTAAGCATTAACTTGACGCAACCAAGAATGAATAATAGTAGCATCCATCTTACTGTCATACTTACTGAACGTCAACTTCTCAGTAACGGGGTTGTTGGAGTCCAAATCTCTGCTTGTGGTACTTGATCATGTAAGGTACAGCGGAATGAATGTTTGAACTTTGCTCAAGATGAGTGCTCCGAACTGTGCTCAAGGTTCCTTTTGTTCTTATGGAATGGAGAGCCTTCTGTTCTTAATGAGAGAGTGCAATGATCACAAACAAAGTGAACGGACACTATGCGAGAGAGTGTGTGAGACTGAGAGATAGAGAGAGAAGAGAATACGACACCAGAGATGTTGTAAAACCCTCCTCCGAAGGCCCCACTCTTGTCGGCGAGAGTGGTCTACTATTGATTGCACAAACTGGTACAAAGTGGATGCATGTGATTGAATGCAAGTCTAGGCTGATCGATGTCGACGACGGGGATGACGAGACTGAAGTTGTGGCTGAAATCTGATGCTCTTTATCTGCTGTCTAGAAATGCTACTGGCTGAATTCCGCTACTGCTGAAACGCTATGAGAAACACTGGTTTGCTGGTCTTTATCGCTGAATTCTGCTGCTGCTGTTAGGCTGAATTTGCTATGGATAGAGGGTGACAATGGCCTGCTGAAAACGCCCAAGTACTGAGATCTGTGGCGATGGGTGCTTGGAGGAAAAACGCTAGGCTGAGAAGACTGGACGATTGTGGTTGCTTGCTAAAAACGCCAAGGGCTGAAGTCTTCTAGCGATAGTGGCTTGCTGATGAAAACGCTAGGGGGTGCTTGCTTGGAGAATCGCAAAGGTTTGGTCTTGTTGAGAGAGAGGGTGAACCTGCTGCCGAGGGCATGTGTTCTCCTTGCTCATCTGCCAAATAGTGCTAGCCTTGGTTTGCTTATATATTATCTTACCCAATTTGCCCTACTCAGTTCCGAACAAAAGTCACTTAAAATTAATAAGTGAAAATTGTCAAAAATAGGGAAAATAGGTAAAATACACTGGAAAATTCCCCTGAAGGATTCTGATGGATTCTGATGGGAATGCTTATGATCATGCTGTGTGCAACTAGAGGATATGCATCTACAGTAAGTGCTTGGGCATGCACGGTCTGCAAACAGACTCAGAAAAGCGCCAGAACACTTCTAATCTAGACTGACTGGATTGATTGAACCCTTGTCGTGCTGTAGCTGGTCCACTGACACATAGGGTTGGATGTGTCATGTGACATCCCCTCCCTTTCAAAGTGAGGTACCGGTAGCGAACTGTATGGCGTCGAGGGAGATCGCCAATAGCATCCGGAATCCTGGAAGGGACTCTTCACCGGCCCACTCTGATGTATGGGTCGTGCGGTACTTGAACTTTATAAAGGTCTGCAACGCTTGCTTCTTTGGGTCGCGCCGAAAGCGACACAAAGTCTTCTGAGGCTCCTTCGATGCTTCAACTTCGTCGAGAGTCATGCTTCTTTCTTCTTCAAGAATCTCCATGGCTGAAAATTCCTGAAACCACTTCCAACACAAAAACATGAACATACCCATTCCATGTAAAGTGAGTGGAAAAGTTCTTGTCTTCCTAAAAGAATGTGCATGCAATGTAGATAAACAAATAGACGGAGCGTTAAACCGTTCACCACACACACGCAAACAATGAGATCGACTCTTTCTCTTTTGATCTAAAGCAATCAACTGTGGCAATTCACAACGGAAATGCCCATGCTTGGTGCTCATACTTTCATGTGCTCTTTCTACAACTGTGTCATGCCAAGGAAGAGACATGAAATGTGACTTCCTTGAATGCATACTTTTCAACTTTTCATGAACAATCCGCATACATCCGTGCTCATTCATGAGTGAAACGTGCTCAACGTACAATATGTCATGCCTAAGAAAAGGGATCACATAAAGACGTTGACTATAATACAGGAAACGATCACGAATCAAACACTTGTACAATGCGTGGTGACTAATCATGCAAACACATAATACTTCCTGTAAGGGTTCTTTGGACCTAGGCTCGAGAGCCAAGATCTGTTCGTTGGGTCTGCCTGGGGGGTTGTTGTGGACCTCAACTCGAAAGTCAAGATCGATTCTTCGTGATTGATCGAATCTGAAACGAGGTTAGCTTTGCTAGAAAAAGCATCAACAAAACCATCATCCTTGTGAACAATCACGTCTTGATCATACAAATCATCATGCTCATGAGAAATCACATCTTGATCATGCAAATCATCATGCTTGTCATTGTCATCCAAATCATCATGCTCATCATTATCAGGCAATTCATTATGCTTATCATCATGCAAATCATGTCTGTCATGCTTGGGAGAAGAAGAGACTGAGAGAGTCTCCTTTTCCTGATTCTGTGCAAAGTGTGCCTACACTTGAGAAAAAAGTCGCCACAACTCTTTCATGTGTTGATCGCTCTTCTCTTGTCTTGCTTTGTTCTCGCGGTCATATTCTGCTTGTCTTTCGTTGTTTTCGCGATCAAATTTGGCTTGTCTTTCTTTGGCTTCCAAGCGTGCTTGCTAGTACTTGTGCTCGATGGCTGCCAATCTTTCTTCGCGTTCACGTGCTATGACTGCCCTTCGTTCTTCGTATTTCCATTCTATGGCTGCCATTTTTAAATTGCTTTCTAGCGTATTGTCCATCATCATCATGTTGAAAGCTGCCATAGGATCTGGTGCAATCTTTGGCGTAGATGGGGAAGGGGGAGGGTCGGAAAAACCTCTTGGTGGGGAAAATTCTTCTTCGCCTCTCTCATGCTCATCACCTCCAAGCCGAAGTATCCATTCCGCTTTGAGTGATGACCATCCACTGAAGTCTTGGTCTTGGGTTCTAAGTTCACGAGGAACTTGGGTTCTTGCGGGTCTTGGGGTTCTAGGGTTCTTGAGGGTCTTGAGGTTCTTGAGGTTCTTGAGTTCTTCTTTAGCTTGCAATCTGTGTTCGAGAAGGATCTTCTCTTCACCCGAGTTCTGCTCTTTTCTGCGGGCGTACCCCTTGGCGGCCTTGCGCTCACACCAAGGTTGCTTTTTTCCACCTCACGTCGATTGGCCGGCTGCTTAGCGCACGGTCCGCTCTCAATGAGTGAAAAGAGGCACAAGGGGAGGCTGGACAAGCCCTTCTTTCCTAGGATTCCTGTCACTCTTCAAAAACACGATTAGGAATCTACACGCCCAAGCGAACTTGGGTTTGTGCGATTGCAACAAGCAAAAAAATTCTTGTGATTCTTGTGGTTCTTTCCTTGAGTTATACAGAACACTATCAAAGCTCTGATACCAATGTAAGGTGCAGGGGAATGAATGGTTGAACTTTGCTCAAGATGAGTGCTCCGAACTGTGCTCAAGGTTCCTTTTGTTCTTATGGAAGTGAGAGCCTTCCCTTCTTAATGAGAGAGTGCAATGATCACAAACAAAGTGAACGGAAACTGTGCGAGAGAGTGTGTGAGACTGAGAGATAGAGAGAGAAGAGAATACGACCCCAGAGACGTTGTAAAACCCTCCTCCACCCTCTCTTGTAGAGGAGGTTGTAGCCTTATGGGCAGTTTCATTAACTAATAGAAGGATCTTTTTCTCGGAAAAAAAAAACATATCATAAGATCATGCATAACTTGGGATCCATATTAAACTTAGAAGCATCAAAGTTAGTATTTTCAATCTCAACAAAGAAAGCAATAAACCATCTGCATTGCAACAATCTATGGCATGATTGGCAACCATAGGCATCTCATCAAATAGGTTATACATATAGACAAAGTCTTCATCCATGCTAGTATCATGGTGAGAACCCACAACACCATGATGATCCTCCAAATCAGCACTTTCCACGCAAGAGGAGAGTCCATATGGTTTACATCATGAGTTTCAGCCGTAACTTTAGCATCATCTCTCACAATGATGCATTTTTCATCTTCTCATCAAACAACCCATATGTATAAACAATCTTCATCCATCTCAAAGTATGCATATCAATGGCACCAAATCCTTTACAAAAAGCATCTAGAGTAGAGTTTTCACATCTCAGCACGATAATCAAGGAGGCAATTGAATCATATTTATCCATGGCACATTCCACATCCACATCCACATCTATTTTATGATCTGGCATTCTCTTTTGATCCTCTTTGAAGTGTGTCTCAAGCTTCCTTCATTTTATTTACGAATTAAGTTTGGTTAAATTTCTTTGCTTCAACTGGACAGACTCACTGAATGTTATGAGAGTGCCATGGTCAAATGGTAGGAATTTGATTCTTCTGAATGAGCTCTTCAATGAAACAGCCGATTTTTTGTCTGCTCTAAAAATGGTTTTTGTTTTGTCTTTGAGCAGTGGGCGTAAAAAGGCTTGTGTATTCTACTGTCTCTTGCAGTTGATTGGTTCATTAACCAAGCAGTCTGCAAACAATCTTATTTTATGGAGTGCAAGCATTAGCCATGGGCTTGCAACATCATTACTTTCATCGACATTTGAGAGTTGGTTGGTAGCAGAGCACGAGAAGGTATCAATGTTTTCTTTTTTTTGTCATAGTAGTCAAATGTACTTCATTGCTTTGTGATGATATTTGATCCTTGATGGAAAGTGATGGGCATTTGAGACTCATTCAGTAATACCTGTATTCTGTTTCCATCATTGGTATTCACTGAGTGCTAATAAGGAACAAGGGTTTGCTGTATGGGCAAGTTTGTTAATACGACATAAATTATTGAGAGGCTAAGCTTCACTTGCTGTAGGGGTTCTCCATTAAGAATGATCTAGGGTTAAAGCACTCTATAAAAAAATTCAAGGGTGAATTCTGAGGCAGTCCGAAAATACTCTTTGGATAAATCAAACCTTGCTTTCTCAGAAAAAAAAGAAGGAAACACTGCATTCCTCAATAGTGTGTGTGTAATGAGACCTGATCCTCTATAGGTTTTGCCACCACCATCTAATTGCTTGTGTCAAAATTTTCTAAACCTTTAAAGAAAAAAGTGAGCTTTGACTCTATATTGCTGCCTTTCTAATGGCCAAGGAGGCTGGCCAGTGGCTTCTCATCGATTTGAAAGCGACTATGGCTGAGGCTATTGTAAGAGATTTTCTCGTTTTAGATTTGCCCAAACTAACCTTTATGAATAAATTAGTTTTTATGAAATGCAACCTAAAAGGAAGTTGAAAACCTACTCCTCCTCACATCTGAATCACAAGAACTGTCCTAAAGCACCTGGAAACCTTTTGACTCTAGATTGCTGCCTTTTTAATGGCCAAGGAGGCATCCATTTGAAAGAGACTATGGCTGAGGCTACTGTAGGAGATTTTCTCGTTTTAGATTTGCCAAAATTAGTTTTTATGAAATGCAATCTAAAAGGAAGTTGAAAACCTACTCCTCACACCTGAATCACAGGTACTTTCTAAAAACCTTCAAAAGTATGTGAAAAACACGACGTACATACATGTGGGATAACCTGTCCATCTCATAACAAAACTCTTGCAACCATTCTGTCATTGCAGCATACCAAATGCGATCTTCCCTTGGCTCCACAAGTTTTGTGAAGCCTCGTAAGCAAACATCTCCTCGTTTCGAGCCAAAGTTGTTCCTCCGCATCTAGATGCCTTATGGTTCCATCATCATCGCTATCTACCCTTTTGCAGGTGACCACGAATATAGTCTTGCATAAGCTGTTTGCTTTTTTGTATGCTCAAAAGTGCTCAGTTCTGCCCCAATTGGAAGATCATGTCAAAGTGAGCAACGGAGGAGGAGACACACACACACACACACACACACACACACACACACACACACACACAACACACTTTCTTTTGTAAATCAATTTGATTTAACTATTTGTGGGAAACCTCAAAGAGAGGAAAACCCACCAAAAAGATGTACAAGGAAAGGAACACAACAGTGTTCGGCTGTAGCCTGTACAAAATATCTAAAAGCATTCATAAGAAAGCTGATGTATCTCTGCCGTGATATCACCAACTTCCAAGGCGAACCGCAAAGATTGCCGAAGGGAAATCTTGAAGAAAGGTAGGGGATCCGTATGAATGCGATGGAACATATAGCCATTACGCTGTTGCCACAGGCTCCAGTATACCCAAAACTTGACCCACATGAAGAAGGCTGCAAAGCACTGCAACGCCGGCGAGAAGATACCAAAAACCCAAAACTGCTTATGGAAGACCGTCGTGGGAAAACGTAGCCGCATACCCGACGAAGGAATTCTCGAGTGACACAGCAATCCCACAAGAGGTGACAAACATCCTCCTCGGCAGATAAGCAACGGACACATGATGAAGGGCGGATACGGCGCATCCTAAGAAAGGTACCCACTGGGAGCACACCAAGTAAACACCGCCAAAGAAACAAACGTTCTTTCAACGGCAAACGGCTTTCCCATATTGCAAATATAATCTTGCGCCACCAAATATCTGATTTATGTATGTGCCAAATAGCGTTGCAATGATCAGCAATCCATGGACGAGGCAGAAGAAGAGCATATGCCCAGCCAACAGAAATATCTTGAAATGGCATTTCCCCAAGCTTCCAGTCAGACATGCGATCACCATCAGCCAAAGGTGAAACGGGCAAGAAACCTGCCAACATTTGCTGTAATTCTCTCCAAAACATGCCCAATCCAAAGCGGCGAGCGGCAAAATGGAAACTCGAAAGTGAAACCAGCTGCATCCACCACATCCTCAACCACTCGAATGCCACGGCAGGAGAGAAAATACGCCTGGCGAGGCGAGCGGTCGACCAAAGTAAGAGAAAAAGCCCGACTCCAATGAAGGCTCTCCGCACGAAGTGAGTTTCCTTCCCCTGAGCATTCCATGAGAGATGAATCGTAACCTGTTTTCATGCAGAAAGCAAGGTGGAAGAAAGTGGGCATCCAGGAATATGACCATCCATCTTACCAAATACTGCCTCCCACATGGATGATTGATAGTGACCAAATGAGGATGTAACCACATGCTGACTCAAGTGTGCAAACATAAGAGTCCAAGGCTGAGATTGTTGCACGAGTGTAGGCAAAAGCATAGCCTTTCTAGCAATGACATGCCTACGCAGGTCCAAAATATTCAAACCACCAAAGCGCTTTGGTGTACAAAGTTTTGCCATCGATATCAAGCGCAAACCTTTTTTGTGAGCACGCGTTCGCCACAAATGAGACAAAATGGCCGACATGAGAGAGTCAAGACAATGATGGGGCCAATGCAACAATGGCAAAAAGAACTGAACATATGCCATGAGGATACTCTGAACAATTCACAGGCGAACATGTAGCGGCCAGGTAGAAAGCTTCCAGTAATGCAATTTAACATTCAAACGCTTCATAACTCAATCCACTTTTTGCGTGTGAGTAACATTCCATCCAATTGGAGAACCCAAATGCCTAGTGATTACATTTGGAAGAACAATCTCTCCTGGCCACAACAGAGCATGCCAATCACAAGAACGAAGTGGCAGAAGCTTTGATTTACGGAAATTGACTTTAAGACCAGCCGTAAGTGCAAACAATTCCAAAGCGTTCATAATCTCTTGAACATTGTTTTGCTGATTGCAGGGCATAAATAGCGAGTCATCTGCATAAGCCTGCCCAATAAAAGTATGACCTGATGGTAGCTGCAAACCATGAAGACGTTGCGCAGAGGTCAAGTGATCAAGATACATCAAAAAAGGATGAGAAGCAATTGCATACAACAAAGCACTAATAGGGCAACCTTGCCTAACCGAACAACCCAACGGCCACGATTCTGTCAATTCCCCGTCCATGATTCCTGAAGACGTACTACAATCATACAAGAAATAAACCACATTGGCCAACTTAGGACCAAGTCCTAGACATCTCATTGTGGCAGCATTGAAGTCCCAGTGCACAGTGTCAAAGGCCTTTTCAATATCAACTTGCATGACCAGCACATCTTGTTGCGTATACTTAGCATATTCCATGCCAATCATAATATTGGCCAAATTGTCCATGATTTGACGACGAGGAATGAAACCATACTGAGCCTGATAAAGTCCTGTAAACAAATAGTCCTTTATGCGGTGGACCAACGTTTTAGCCAAAATCTTGTATATCACCGGCATCAAAGCTATGGGCCGCCAATGAGAGAACTGCTCGCAAAGTGCTTCCTTGGGCAACAACTTAAGTAAGCCCTCTTTCCATGAAATTGGTAGATCCTGTTTTTCCATGCCACATTTATCATGAAGATCAGGGGTTGTTTAAGAGCATCCCAAAATGAGAGGAAAAATTCCACAGTAAGTCCATCCCAACTAGGAGATCTCCACCGGCCCAATGCAAGCAAGGCACCATACAATTCGGCGACAGAGAAAGGATCCTCAAGGCATTGTGCCTCTTGCGAAGACAGGATCGGATGAACATAAGAAAGCAACAATTCACGCGCTCGACAAGCTGCCGAAGAAGGCTGAGATGGAGCAGCAAACACCTTACGGTAATGTGAAACCATAACCTCAGCCAGTTCCTGCTTCGAAGAAGTCCAAGCACCCGAGGGAAGCATAACCCGTTTAATTGACTGTGAGACTCTCGAATGATGCAAATGCTTAAAAAATTTCTTCGAAGCACAACCTTTATCCATAAAGGCCTGTTGACGTGCACACGTCTACCACTTAGCAAGCTTCCTCTTATCATTTTGCTGAATACACACTTTAGCTTCACATAACTCCGTCATCTCAGAGTCAGACAATGGACGGAAATCAGCCAATTGTTGTAATCGTTGACTAACCTGTTTCGCATCACCGACATTCTCCCGAATACGCTGCATATGTTGCCTACCATAGTCAGAAATCACACTTTGTACTCTCATGACAAAAAGATACCAAGCAGCATCCAAATCAATATGCATTTGAGCCAACAACGGAGGAATAATATCGGCAACCATGTGACGAAAAGCTTCATGAGTAAGATACGCTTTATTAACATGCAACAAACACTTCCTGTGAAGAGGCCGATCACAAAGAGATTGTCCAAAATACAACGACAGCAAAAGAGGATAATGATCTGATAACTGCAGAGCATAATCTATCAACTGCAGAGCATAATCTATCCTCATGTCACATACAAATTCTTCATATTGTTGCCCGTTAAGCAAATACCAACGATCCAATCGTGCTCTATAAGAGGAATGAGCAGCATGCTAAAAGGTAAAACCAGAGGCATCAGGATGCAAAGAACGCCATATATCAATCATTTGAGCAAAGGCAACAAGAAGATCCCAGTTATGTTTCTGCGCAAGCAGCATATGCGAATTTCCTATGGTGCTGTCAAGCAAATCAGGAGTATTATTGAAATCTCCACACGGAAATGCATTCGATGTCCATGAGTGAGACGAGATTTCTCGCCACAAAGCAGCTCTTTGCCCAGAGGCCGTATATGCATATGTACCTCCAAATTCATGAACTCGACCATTCAACAAACACTGTACAACCATCCACCGACCATGCGGATCATTGTATAACAGAACAAGCTGAAGCTCATGTCGAATCAGCATCAATACACCATTGCGAGCTAGCATACGCAATCCAATATCCTGCAAAATAGGAACATTGACCAGCAAACTCGTGTTGAATGTGCTCTTGCAATACAACTATGTTCTCCCTACATGTATGTACATAGTGCCAGGTCAGCTGCCATTTGTCAAGGTTGCATAATCCAGGCACATTGTATGCGATGCATTTAATACAACTTTGCATTGGAAACATATGTACACAAAGCAACAAGTATCAAAATCAAGTGGAGGTGCCCATAGACAGCCTCCATCCACTGCATCCGTACGAGGACCCATCCTCTGAGTCAAGGCAGGAAACATGTCCACAGTGTTCACATGCGATGTGGAAGGCTCACCAAGGAGTACATCTTTGTAAGAGTGCATCGCTTTGTCCCATGCATCAATCAACGTGCGATTGTCGTTGCATGGAAGTTGCTTAAACGATGCTTCTTGTTAGCATTAACAGAAGGAACGTAATTACGAGAAGAAAGTGGCGTGCGAATCTTCAATGCTTTTTTCGGCACCACCCATGTATTGACATCAGCAGGTCCAACATTCTTGCCTTTAGGAGCAGTCCCATTCCCAGGATCAGTAACTTGTTGTACCTTGCCTTTCCCTTTGTCCACATTCGAAGCTACTTTAGCAGTAGAAACTCTACTTTGCTCGGCGTCACTTGTGGGTTTCCCAGCAAGGATAGAGGTGGACAAAGGAACAGCAGAGGGAGGAGGTTGCAAGACCGGCTCTGGACATTCGGGTTGCATATGACCAAATTTGCCGCATCGAAAACATGAATTCGCAAATTTTTCCCATTTAATTTTAAAGGGATGCTTGTCTACCCACGGATCACTTGAGTCAACGATAATACCATCAGGGGTAATCTTGTCCGTGTCCCATAGAATACAGACCCTGTTGGTATTCGCATCCAATTTTGGAGGACAGATAACCTTTCCAAGCTACGCAGCCAACAACGGCAGGAAATGTCTCCACGTGCGGGGGAAATCAACAATTTCCACCCACACCGGGCATTTGTGACGAATAAGACTCTGGTAGTCTTTAGTGAGTGCCCACTGGAGAACATGTGTCATCTGCGTATTAAAAAAGAGGGGAGACATCTCAAGAAAAAGATTTTGAGCTTCTATATCTGCGAGCAAAACTTCATAAAATCCACGCGCCCCAAAGTAAACACCACGGACAGCTTGTCGCTTAAGTAGAAAATCGACCCATTGGCCGACATCTTGCGCAGTAGGCATTTTCCCCGGGAAAAACAGAATAACTGCATTCATAGCGTACTGCGCAACTGGGTCCATGAGGTACTGTACTGGAATGTGCACCTCAAGAGTAGGCGCCTGACCATTCCATTCCTGTCGAGCCTCCTCAAAGTCCTCATACAAGCATGCCTTGATCTCAAAAGCTGCCTCCGACGTAGGTTCCATCGCTTTCCGACGCTTAAAGACGCACAGCGAGTCAAACATAAATTAAAAGAAACCCCTCTTCAAACAAAACCTACTGGCGAGAAAATTCTGCAATCTACTGTGGAGAAAACCTTGCAAATAACATACGAAATAACATACGAACCACAGCTCTGTACATACTTCACAGAAAGCAGCAACCAAAACCCACAGCAATATACATCTGCTGAATTCTGCCCAAAGAAATGGAGCTTGACTAAGACTCTAACCTGTATACAATCTGCCCTGCCAGTCCTGCACAGCGAGACCACAACTTGGCGTGCAAAACCTGCTGCACTGTCACTGACAGACGTGCTGGGCAATACTGCACTTCTCAGCTGCGACGAGCATGAGGGCGTGCTGGAGCAGTCAGGCAGGGGCAATAGTGCGTACCCCAACACACACCCTCGCTGGCGAAACGATAGAGGGCTGCTGTTGACGCGCTGTCACATACACACACACACGTGCAGACCTGCTTACTGCTGATTACTGCTGTTGTGCACAGGGAATTCACGCGACAGGAGAACTCCACGCATTGTCCTGCTTACTGTTGATTCACACACACACACACACACACACACACACACACACGAGAACAAGAGAGAAACTGAAATGAAATGTTATATTAAGTTTTAACGTTGGTTCAGCCAAAGTGTGTTGATCCTAACAGAGGGCACATGCAGTGATGTGTATGCTTACAGATGCATAGCAGAGGGCTAGAGCAGATGGGAAGAGCCTGGGCAGGCAAGTGACAACGGAGATGTATGCTTTATGTGATTTTCTAGGCCAAAACGGCTTCAGATAAGTCCTGACAGGGTGGCAGATGAAGGGTGATCAAAGTGTTGGTTTTTTGGTCGTGACATGTGGAGCTTGAAGTGCTGAAGGAACAGGTCCAGACGGCCCGTCAAACGGAGCCATAGTGTGTAAGATACGGGGCTTTGAAGTTGGAGGTGGTTGCAGATCTGAGACGGATAGGCCAAGTGATGCCAGGTGGTCCGAGCCAGTTTGAAGCTATGGGCGTGTAGTGCTTGATTTATGGAGCGTGTCAGTCTTCTCAAATCGGCCATCCGAGTCCTGGATACAAGTTATAGCCAGTCAAAGTTTTGTCGGGGTCAGGTTGGTGCTTGGTTGGCCGCCTCAGGAGATGTGCCACATGATGGTTTTGGGGCTTCGCCAGGAATTGTATGTGTTCTATGCGGCAAGTGAAGACTACGGGAAGTTACAGTGCATTAAATGGAGTCCGAGTCTACAAGTTACAGCAGTCTGAAACTGGAGTGGGATTGCAGTGAAGTAACGCCAGATGTTTTTTTCCAGTTTTGGCGTGCTTCATTGGAGTGCCCAGGAAGGTCAAAAGTTTGTGAGAATTGCACATGCTCAAGCTGAGGGTTGGGGCTTGCATAAGGATTCAATTGCTCGGGAATTGGAATTGCAAGCAGTAAGTGGCATGTGTAAGAAGTCGGGGTAGAATGGAGTTTTTTGTGAGGTCTTTTGTGGTGAACCTAGAGGAACTTGGAGGGGAACCCCTGTGGTGCTGCCACGTGGCGAGGGGTGAGCCCACATGCGCAAGCGAGGAGCTCAAGGCAGGGGTATATACGTTGGAGCATGGGTGCAAGTTGGTATTGCAAGGTGAAGGGGTGAAGCTCCGAAGAGCATTGGCGATGGCGGGCTGCGGACGCTGTGCGTGGTGGCGCGGGGGCGGTATGGCCAGCGGTTCAATGGCGCTGGTGGCTGTTTGGCGGCGCCGCCAGCGGGAGGAAGATGATGACGTGGCAGACCCTTGGGGGGTCGTGTCCCGCGCAAGCTTTTTGAAGACCAAGTGGCGAGAGCACCGACGACTCCATGGGTGCACCGCTTGAAGGGGGAATTCACACGGAGAGTGTGGTGCTCAAGGCAAGTCCACAGGGGGCGCACATGCAAAAAGGAGGTCTAAAAATAGACGGGGGAACAAAAAAGTGCAAGAAGTCTCCCATAGGCTAAGTAGGAGGCCGACCTTTTGCATGATAGAGGAGCTGTTTTTGAGCGAGGAAGAAGAAGGAGAGAAGGCGCTCCCCGAGCACTAGGGGCGGAGATTCTTTTGGGTATAGGGCTTGAGAAGAAGCCTCCGATAGCCCTGCAGAGGAGGTCTCGAGGCCTTTTTGAGCCGATGAAGACTCTCTTACTTGCGTTCTCAAGCAGGGAACCATTCCGAGGCAGCATCAGTGATCTTTTAAACCCCTTGTTGCTCGTCGTATTGAAGACGACTAAGCCGTGTCATAGTAGGGAAGTCTTGGAGTTGTAATAGATTTTTTTTGTCATTAGAAAGGAAGCCATAGCCGAGTTTGGTGTCATCTCCTTCCCCTATTTCCCCCTTCTTGTCTTTGCTCTATCCTTACTGTGTGGTGCCGATTTGAGAAGTGTGTGCCTCTCCGGACATGTGGTGTGAGTGGGAGAGAAAGAGAGAGTGGTTTGTGTTGTGTGGGAGCTGATAGCAGGCTAGATTAGTGCAAAGGTTGTGTGTGCACGGTCGTGTGCAAGATTTGTAGACAAATTGTCGAGTTTCGAAGGTAAAATCTAGTGGAACGGGTGCAGTGGTTATCTTGGGCTATAGAGAGGCTTGCTATTTTGTGCCGGGTGTGTTCCCCTTTCCCCCCTTCCATCTTCTGGTGCCCCCACTAAGGAGCATCTGATTGCTCTTCGGATTTGATCAAAGAAGCTTTTTCATCAAGGAAAGATGGCAACAAGAGGTTATGGTCCGATTTTCACCGGAGAAGAAGATCCTGAGGAGTGGATGGCCGACTTTGAGTTATATATGCTGTCATTGCATATGCCTATGGAGGATAACAAGATGCAGACGGTTCTACTGCTGATGCGAGGAAGGGCAAAGACTTGGTTCTATGATTTGGAGGGCGAACTGAGATTTATGTGGCCACCATTGCGGACTCAGTTTCTACAGGACTTTCGAAAAGACTGCAGGACTTTCGAAAAGAGGTATCTTCTGTTGAATTAGAAATTGAAGAATTTGAAGCAGGATGTGAACGAAGAATTTGGGGTTTTTCTAGCCCGTTATGAAGAGCATTGGAGGGATTTTGCAGTCGCCATGCAGTTGGCAGGTGGCGGTGAGTACTTCAAGTTAGAGAAGTTCATGGCATTTTTGCATCCCAAGGTTCGAGAAAAGGGGGATTTTGAAAGCTCGGAAAATTACAACGGGGCTGTTGCCATTGCACGGGCCAAAAGCAGGAAAATAAAAAAGAAGATAGAGCAAGGCGCATTGGAGTACGAGTTGGTGGCCCCGAACACTGCTCCAAATCCAAGGGAAGAAGCTCAGGCGGATAACCAAGGGAATCGGGGGGTGGCAATTCCTCAACAATGGGTACGTACTGTCCAAGATTTGAGTGAGCAAATGCAAGAATTACGCTTGAGTGTAATGGACAGAGGGCAGCCAAGAGCAGGTAGAGGCAGGGCCAAGCAGCTGCCTGGTAGGTTTTATAATTGCTGAGAAGAGGGCCATTATGCTCCAAGACTGCCTTCATCCGCCAAGGGAAAGAGGTGGCGTGTACCCTCTATTTGGTTGAGGCAGAGGACAAGCACAATTCAATGGTCAAAAGCAAGCTATTGAAAATCAGGCACCACTTGTAACAGACTTGGACACTCCAAGTCAAGAATCAACCGCGACAGCACCAAATAACCACTTCAAAACAATTCACAGATCACAATAGATTTGCACTGGCCCGGCGGAGTTCCGTGCCTAGAGATATTGGCCCCAAAGACTGGCGCCCCTTTCGGTATTTCTTTTTATATTAATCAATCATCAAAGTACAAGAGAGCGGTTAGGGTTTCACTCTCAGACTCTGCGTCCAGATGCTCTGAGAAGTGAGGCCCTCACCACTAATTTAAAGGTTACAAGGGATGCCCAAAAGCAGAGCCCCAAAAGCTTCAAATCAAAAGCAATTGCTCTCTCTCTCACAGAGAGTCAAAACATGAAAGCAAAAGCATTCTCTCTCTCTTTCTCATTTAAGTAGAGAAAAAGCGAAATTTGCGTCGCTCATCATTTTCCATTTTTTTTTTTTAATAATCCGCCTCCGCGATTTCCGGAAATTAGGGTTTCTGGCAGAAATTAGGGTTTGCAGGAATTTTAGGGTTTCTGGCAGAAATTAGGGTTTCTGCTGTCTGCCACGTCATCACTTTGTGACACCACTAGTTCTGCCAGGTAATGATGAAGTGCAAAGAGTGAACATTATAGGGGTTGATCGGCAGGAGGTTGATGTTATGGCCAATAAAAGAGCAAGAGGCGGAAGGGAGACTGAAACAGAGCGGGAAGCCAGAGCTAGGAAAGGGAAAGAGAAAGTGAATGAGAGGAAAGAGCAACCCGAGTCAAGTAGACGGAGACGGTGACGGAAGATCAAGCAGGCAGATTTTCAGCTGGGACGAGGTAACCCGGACTATGATATGGTGAGTGATGTTCAAAAACAAAAAGCTAATATCACTTTTGGACAGTTGCTTGCATTGAACCCCGGATTGAGGAGACAGTGGTCGACCAGTGTTAGTACAAGGCTACCCCGTGCAAGAGGTGATGCAGATGCAGTGTAGAATCTGGCCTTGAGGGTGGGGAGTTCCACGGATGTGCTTCCAGTGGTGGAGGTTTTGGTGGAAAGGAAGAAGCAGGGGCAAGCCTATATCGATGGTGGTGCCCAAGTCTGCGTGATAACGGAGTCTGCTATGAAAGATATAGGCATCAAGTCTATGGTTAGATCTAATGTTCGAATGAGAGTGGCCAACCATGTCAAAGCTCGACGTTTGGGAGTGGCCCAAGATGCGAAGGTAAAAGTTATGGGTATTGAATGCCTCATTGACTTCTTTGTTATGAAAGCAGGTGAAAATGCATATCCAATCATACTGGGGAGGCCGTGGTTGTTGGCAATCGGGGCCAAATAGGATGGGGGAATAGGGTTTTTACCTTGCCGGACTGGGAGAATGGCGGGCAAATTGTGCTTGACTTGAAGGCTAGAGAAAGCCGCTTTCACCCAGGGGCTGAAATTGGTCAAGACGGCTCCACTACAAGCTACGAGTATAAGACGGAGTTGACTTATGATGAAGGCTCGAGTAGTGTGGAAGAGGAAGAGAGCGATGAAGACCTGCTAAAGCTGGACACGGACCTATTTGGAGTTATGGTTGATTCTACTAAACCCTCTAAAGGTATGCAAGCTTCGATTTGTGGTCTTGAAGCTGGTGAAGTAGAGAATATGTTGGGAAAGGAACTGACCAAGCAGGAAAAGGAAAGCTATGTCGAGCTATGTGCATCGTATCCTAATTGTTCGCCACGGAGTACAAGGATTTGCGGGGAGCTAAAGGAGTGGAGCATCGAATTCTTCTTAAGCCTGGATACAAGCCAAAGGCACAAAAACTGAGAAGGCTGGGAGACATTCAAAAGGAGGCTTTGTGGCAGGAGATAAACAAGCTGTTGGAGGCAGGTATTATATATCCCGTAAAAGAGGCTGAGTGGGTTTCCCCTATTGTCATTACACCAAAGAAGAACGGGAAGTGGAGAGTTTGTGTAGACTATAAACCAGTGAATGCTGCTACCAAGCGGAACCACTACCCTTTGTCGTTTCAGGGTGAAATTTTGAACCAAGTCGCAGGACATGAGCGGTATTCTATTATGGATGGTTTTTCAGGCTACTTTCAGATTGGTATCGTGTTGTTCCCAAAGACTAGATGAAGAGGAGGGCAATTGAACACGAAGAAGTGCAAATTGGCACAGCCGTGGGCTCATCTTTTGGGCCATCTGGTCTCATAGAATAGTATTGAAGCGGATCCTGAAAAAGTGAAGATTTTAGTTTTGATGGAGCCTCCCACCGATGCGACAGGTTTGGCTTCTTTTGTGCACAAACTCAAGTATTTGGCTAGGTTCTTCTGGATGCTCTCCCAAATGTGTACCCCCTTCAAGAGTTGAGCGAGCAGGTTCATGGTTTTTGGACTGAGGATGCATAGGTAGCCTTTGATAAGGTGAAGGAGATATTGTGTCAGTTGCCTACGGTGTGTCCTCCTAACAATGAGGATGCTTTTTATTTGGCCACAATAGTGGGTACGGTTGCTATAGGTGCGGTATTAATGCAAAAGGTGGGTAAGTGCTACAAGCCGATCTATTTTGATAGCAGAGTGATCAGCCAAGGGGAGAAATCATATACGGAGGCTGAATAGTGGGTGATGGCCTTGGTCTTTGCTTGCCGCAAGTTCAAAGTGCATTTAATCATGTGAAAGTTTTATGTGCTTACATCTAACAATTCGTTGCCTGAAGTGGTGCTTCATCTACAGCCAGGGAGAAGAATAAGGAAGTGGGTACTGGAATTGCAAGAGTTTGAATTCGAATTTAAAATTGATTATACTAGTAGGTCTCATTTGGCGGATATCTTGGTCAACAAGGATGCGGACTTACCCATCTACCCGAGGGTGGTGAAAGAGGATGTTGCAGAGGAACCAGATTTGAAGGAAGCTTTTACCATGTGGTTTGATGGCGCTTATAGAAGAGTTGTGCAGAAGGCAAGAGGTGGTGTGGTCATTCAGGATCCTCACGGTGCCGTAATTTTTTCTAAGGCCTATGATTTGAAGGGTGTTCACACGAATAATGAAGCAGAATACTTGACACATCACTTGGGGCTCAAGCAATGTGTTGAATTTGGCATCTCGAGAGTTGATAGTTAAGGGTGATGCCCTCTTAGTTATAAAGCAGCTTTTGGGGCAGTGGCAGGTAAAAAGATATTCTCTACCCTAGATCACTTTCTCACGTTACGAGCTATTATTGAGGAGGCCAGTTTTCATGGAGGGAGGATTTTTGTAGCTTTGTTGATTTCCGCAAAGCTCTTGATACAATTCCAACAGATCGATGCACAGACTACAAGAGGTGGGAGTGCCGGTAGAGCTCATATGGGGGATCATGGCCTTGTATAGGACAATTACATGATGACAAGACATAGATAGATGTTTCCGTGATGGATTTTGTTCTTCGCCACACCTTGCAGGCTATCCAGATCTGGGCAGGCTGCATTCCATCATGCAGTGCTATAGACAGACCGTCACATTTTTTTGCCATAGAGAGAGATAGATTGAAGGTTGAATTATCGCCCACGGAGGTCAGATATGACTTATGGGACCGAGAACAAAACATTACAACTTCTTTGTCGAGTTAAGAGTGTGGGATACATGTCAATTAAGGACTGAGGGTCCGTCAAAGGATAAAAGAGAGGGAAAGAAAAGCAAAAGGAAAGAACCTAGGGAGGGTTAGGTGGAGAGGGGGCTGGTTTGGGAGATCACAATTCTTGAATGATGGCTTTTCCGCCTTGATAGACTGCCCATTTGCCTTCTTTATGAGCATCGTGCATCTTCTTGAGTTCGCTTGCCTTAGCCTTGAGCTGATTTATAGTCAGTTCTTTGGCTATCCAAAAATTTCTTCCTTTGAGAAGGCCGGATTGTCGTAATAGCTTCGTTCGCTTCTCTTTGTCCTTGAATGTGAGGATGCACTGCTTGGGTGGAACACGTCGATGTGTGTCGTTTATCCAAGAAATGGTTTTAGGCTTGATGTGGATGGGTTGAAGAATGTCGTTGAGCTTGGTGATTGCATCTTCAAGTGTGTCCTCCTCGGTGCACCATGGTGTGTGGAGCCCCCCGATTCTAACTTGAAGACCTAGAGATTCTTGTTTTCTGCATTCTTGTAAGGCCGCATGTATCGTGGTGTCGATCTTTGTATGTGTCACCTTGTGAACTTCCTTTTGAACTTCCTTGACTGTCTCTGTGAGGGAGGCTTCGACTGCGTTTGTTTTTGCAAGTAGAGCTTGGCTCTCTACTGCTTGTTTGTCCTTAAGCTTATGCACTCGTTGCTTGAGTGTTTCGTTCTCCTTGATGAGCTCTTGAATCTGAGCCTCCAAAGCTGTGATCCGTGCATCTTAGCGGGCAAGGGGGTCTTTCCTTGGCGCAGCCACCATTGCAAGAAAGCTCTTGCGTGTGGGGGTTGGGGTACCAAGGAAAGACATTGTCTCTGTCTGCTGATAATCTGCTTGTTTATTCTTAACACAGGTGCTATGTTGTTAGGTTCACCACCCGTTTAATGGAGAGAGAGAGAGAGAGAGAGAGAGAGAGAGAGAGAGAGAGAGAGAGAGAGAGAGAGAGAGAGAGAGAGAGAGAGAGAGAGAGAGAGAGAGAGAGAGAGAGAAAACGTTGCAAGTCATCACTGAAGAGTATCTTTGCAGTCGAGTCTGTAGTTCAAGGTCGGTCAGTGGGAGCTTGAAACTGGCCGTGTTGAAGCTGTTTGGGGTTGAGGCCTGCAGAAGTGCGTGAAGTGTGGAGGGCGAATCCGAATGGTGCACGAGCGCGAGCAGGGCCAACTCTGTTTGGAGTGAGCAAGGCTTGCGCGAGCAGGGCCGACTGTGGTTGGAGCGGGAGCAGGGTTGACTGTCTATTCATGCGCCCCCCTAGGGCAGCCCCTTGCCCAGGGGTGGGCTGAGGCTGAATGACGAAGACGACGAGGCGCTAGGGTTTCCGAGGCGCTAGAGAGAGAGAGAGAGAGAGAGAGAGAGAGAGAGAGAGAGAGAGAGAGAGAGAGAGAGAGAGAGAGAGAGAGAGAGAGAGAGAGAGAGAGAGAGAGAGAGAGAGAGAGAGAGAGAGAGAGAGAGAGAGAAAAAGAAAGAAAGATTTTTAACGTCTATATCAGGCCGAAATCGGCCTATGAGACAAATCAAATGTACATGGTGTGTATGTCATCCGTCTATCGGAAAGACAAATGAAACAAAGCTGATACAAAACTGAACTGAACTGAATGTAAGGTAGTGGAGTATCTCAGGAGGGATGGAGCTCTATCTCTAGGGGTATATGCATGTCTATGTGCTCAAGGTAGTACAGTCATGAGAATGCATCAAGCTATCTAGCTCCATCCTGTACTAATGGGGGGATGTAAGATGTGGTACATGGGCGGGTCTGGTGCCAAGGCTACCCGGATGAAAGCTGTCGGGTCGGCCCTCATCTGAGCCACTCGCTCCTCAGTGGCACGGCGCTCCCGGGCTCGGATCTCCTCGATCTGTCGGTGGTGGGAGCTCGCGCCCCTGTAGCCTGTGACTCGTGGTCGTCGTCTAGCTCGGTTCACCTCCGCCTGTGGGAGTGTCACTCCCCTCTGAGTGTCTGGTGAGGGAAGGGCGGAAATCCTCTGAAAGAAGTCTGTGAGCTGCGACTGTCTCCCCTCTGTCTGTGTAGCTGTGTGGGGCTGTCGTAGTGTGTCCCGATGGCTCTGTATCTCTAGTAAGAAACGTCCGAGCTGTCTCTGATCTCGAGATTCCATGATCTCTCGAAGAGTGGGCTGTCCTCTGAATAAGGCCTCATACCTGCCTCTGATCTCAGTGTATGCTTTGCATCTACATACAAAGTGCTCCTCACTCTCCACCTCCTCTGTGCAGGCTCTGCAGATCCGCTCCTCCCTGGGAACACCAGTATGTCTCCCGATCTCAATCTCTAACCTGTGTGAAGCCACTCTCAGCTGACCAATCACCACCCGTGAGCTATGTGGCATATATGTGTCCATGTAGCGTGGTCTCTGTATGAACCCCCCAGACAATATGGTGAGAAACTGGTCTCTGTAATCTGACATCCTCGTCCCCAAGCCAGGTGCCTCCCAGACTCTCCTAGTGTATAGCTGCCACAGATCCTGTCTCAATACCAAGTTCCTCTCACTGCGAGAGAGGTGAACATATGGTGAGTGGGGGTCGTACTGGAATGGTGGTAGGCTCTCCATGTCAAGACCGTGTCCCTCAAACCATGCTCTGACCTGTGAGTACCATGCTCTCTCATGCCCATTCTCTGATAGCTGTATAGCTGCCTCAAATGCTCTACGGGTAAGTCTGTCAGGAGGTAGGTCTCTCATCCTCTGGATGAAGCAAACTGTCTGGAATAGTGCCTCTACAACCATAGGTGGTGTGGCGAGCTCGGCTCTAATAATGTCATGTGGCACTGTCTTCTTGCTGCGGAGCAAGCGTGAGATCATACATACCTGAGGTCTCTCAAGCTGTGTCCACTGGTCAGCTGTCAATCCTGGTGCCCATATTGCCGCTGAGTACATCAAGGCCGAGGTGACTAAGGTGTCGAAAAGCCACCCCTTCGTGCGGGGCTCCTGAAAGTGTGCCTGGTGGCATCTTCGCTCTAGCATGGCCAGAGCTGCATATCCTCGGGTGAGCCTGTCAACAGCAGCCTGCCTCATAGTGAAGGGTCCTGGTAGGCTGGTGAATGTGATGCCAAGGTAGACATAGGAGGTGACTACATCAACCTGTCCTCCTGCTGCTGTGAAGGTGGCGACGCTCCTCACTGCACTGGATGTGTGAAAGATCATAACCTTGGTTTTGCCAAGGTTCACAGTCAACCCCCTGTGTGTGCTGAATTCGTCCAAGGCCTCAAGATGGCGTTGCAAGCCCTCGGGTGACTCTGAAATCAACACAATATCGTCAGCATATAACATGATGTGGACCGGAGTACCTGCCAAGTCTCTCCCCTCTCCCCCTGCTCCCAGTATGTAGTCGGAGATCTCGTCGATGTAGAGCCCAAGAGTGTCGGGGAGAGTGGGCATCCTTGCTTAACACCAATGGTGCTAGCAATGGTCTCTGAAAAACCGCTTGGGCAACGAACCCGACCCGTCACCCTCTCATAGAGAGCATATATGGCCCAAATCATCTCTGTTGGTACCCCAATGCTGTGAAGGCGCTGGAAGAGTCTCTCGCGTGGGACTGTGTCAAAGGCCTTGCAGAAGTCCACAAAGCAGCAGTAAAGCCGCTTCTTCCGCGCCTTTGCCCCATCAATGAGGCAGCACAGAACGAAGATGTGGTCAGTGGTGGAGAAAGCTCGTCTGAAACCTGCCTGGCGTGGAGCTCGTAAACCCTCGGTCTCTGCGTAGCAGCTGAGCTGTGCCTCAAGTACTGCTCCATATAGCCTGGCCATCGTGTGGCCAATCATGATAGTCCTGTAGTTCCCTGGGTCCAGGGTGTTGCCAGATTTGTGGATAGGCACTATGGTGTGCTGTGTCCACTCCTTTGGGAAGCCCTCCCCTATAGCCCGGTTGAAGACATGTGCAATCAATGGGGCTATAGTGGAGGCCGCATAAATGATGTGCTCACTCTGTAATCCAGTATGGTCAGCTGATCGTCTGTGCTGCATGCGGCGTATGGCCCTCTCTACCATCTCTGCTGTAAAGAAGGAGGAGCACGTGGGGCGTGGCTCGTGTGGCTGTGGGATAGGAGGCTGCCCTGGCACCTCATAAAGTCGCTCTGCATAATCATGCCATATCTGTGGATCCTCAATAGTTGTAGTCGGACGTGGCTCGCGCAGGGTGCGCCATGCCGTCGCGCTATCCATGCTCATGAATAGGCGGTATAGCTCAAGCTCCTGTGCCTCTTCGAATGCTCGCCGCTTTTGGCGTGTCATCGTCTTCATATGCCGTCTGGCCTCTCTCTCTGTGATCTCTCCTAAGGCTCGCCGTGCACGGAGGCGTCGGTATAGCTCTCTGCACTCATCATCATACGAGCGGTTCTGAGGCATAGTCCCGGGGGGGGGGAGTGCGTCCTGTGTGAGTGGTGTGTGGAAAAGAGCTAATAGCTGAAGTGTGGAGAATGGAAGAGATATGTGATGTGAGAACTGAGAGTGGTGTGGATGGGTGGAGGAGGCATAGGCCATGTTCGACCTTGGCCGAGTAAAGAGAGGCTAGCTCATGTGTGAAATGGATGGTGGTGTGTGGAGTGTGTGCTGTGGAGCTGTGTGGGATGGTATCTCCGGTGATGGAGAAAGAGAGGTATGTGTGGTCGGCTCCGATGGGTATGGGTGGAATGGTGAAGGATGTGATAAGGTGTGTAGCCTCCCTGTGTCCCATAATATAGTTGACTGTACTCCCCCCTCCTTCTGCAACTCCATGTGGCATACAAGTCAGGCCCCCTGAGGTGGGCCACTGGACCATCCCGTTATAAATAACGAGACGGTGCTGGGAGTTAAGTCGAAGTAGATGTCGTCCGTAGGCTGTGACTGGAGCTCTGTCTGCTGTATCTCTCATAGTAGCCTCCTCATCTAGAGTGTGTAGTGCCTCTGGGTCCTCATGGTCATATGCCTCACACTGCTCACTGCGCGTACGAGCATTGAAGTCTCCCATAAGGAAGACTTCACCCAGTGTGGAGTACTCCATAATCTCCTCCGTGAGGCATGCGTACGGTGACTCCTGCTCAATAGGGGCGAATCTGGAGCCTGTGGGAGCAAAGTAGCAAAGGGCAATGTAGACGATCCTGTCTCGTGAGAGCTCGAGGCGAATCCACATGTAGCGGGCCTGTGGGTCCCGGGCAACAATCTGTAGTCTGCTGTGAAGTCCCTGTCTGAAGAGTATGGCCACTCCTCCTGAGCCGCGAGTGGTGTGCTGGCGCATACATCCTCGATGTAGAGACTCCCATTGGAATCCATGTATCCGTGGTAACCCTCTCTCCGGGCTCTCGTGTGTCTCTGTAAGTAGAATGATGTCTCGACCTCTCATCACCTCCTCAAGTCTCTCTGGGTGTGTCCATAGGTCTCCATTGCAATTCCAAACCGTGACATGAATCTCCTCGTGTGTCCCACAGGCCGCGAGTCCCTATGCGATGGTCTTGCCATCAATGATAACCCTACCATCTCGATATACTGCCTTCTTCCCTTCTTTGCGGGCTTGGTGGACTCGAGGCATGCACGCGCGACGGTGATCTTGTTGCATCTTTGTGAGGTCATCATCAAGATAAATCGGGGGGCCTTCTATCCCTCTCAAGATGACCCTCTTTCGGAGGAAGGAAGTTCGAGACTCCTCGGAGGCGAATTGGAGGATGAGAGCTCTCTTCTTTGGATCTTTGCCGGCTCTCCAAACTTTGGAGAAAGGGATCTCTTCTTCCTTGTATCCCACTTTCTTGCATAAAGCTTTCCCATTGCTCTCGGGTGTAGACCCTTCTTCTTCTTTGATGCCGGTCACTCGCACATTGAGACGGCGAGCTTGTCGCATCTTCTCCTCTTCGATGGTTGTGTGTACGATGAGTACCTCATCTTTTTGGGCTTCCTCTCTTGCTACCTTCTTGATGTTCTTTTTGACCACTTCGACCCATCCTTCTTTGGTGGCCTCTAATTGGTCCTCAATGCTTGTGGTGAGGGCTTTGGTGATCTCCTCCTTGAGGGCTTCCTTAGCCTCCTCTTTAATCTCTCCTTCCTCGGGGGTGAGGGATGTGATGGAAGCATGAAGGAGATCGATTTGTGCCTTCATCTCTTCTTGCTCTTTCCTCCATCTCTCCCTCTCCTTCTCGTTCTCCCGTTCCCTTCTCTCCTTCTCCTCTTTGAGATTTTGGATTTCCGCTCTCATGTCCTCCTTCTCTTCGTTCCATAGCTTGATGAGGGTGGCTTTCTCCTCCTTCCATATCTCTCTCTCCATCCGCCATTCTTTCATGTCCTTCTCCAGTTGTGCAAGCCTCTTGTTCGTGAGCATGAAGGTTGTCTTCGTTGTCGGTGTCGGCGTCTTGATGATGGGGGAAGACATGGTTGTCTTCGTAGCTACCCTCTCTTCATATTGTGAAGAAGAGGGGAGAAGGGGAAGAGAGCACTCAACGTGTGTGTATGTGTGTAGTGTGTGTGTGGGTATTTATCCGTCTTGGCGTGCAGGGAGCAGCGCACAGGGGGGGGGGCAGCGCGCAGGGGTGGGGCAGCGCGCAGGGGAGGGCAGCAGAGAGCAGGAGGGGGCAGCGCGCAGGAGGGGGCAGCGCACAGGAGAGAAATCTTAGAGAGAGAGAGAGAGAGAGAGAGAGAGAGAGAGAGAGAGAGAGAGAGAGAGAGAGAGAGAAAGAGAGAGAGAGAGAAAAGAAAGAAAGATTTTTAACGTCTATGTCAGGCCAAAATCGGCCTATGAGACAAATCAAATGTACATGGTGTGTATGTCATCCGTCTATCGGAAAGACAAATGAAACAAAGCTGATACAAAACTGAACTGAACTGAATGTAAGGTAGTGGAGTATCTCAGGAGGGATGGAGCTCTATCTCTAGGGGTATATGCATGTCTATGTGCTCAAGGTAGTACAATCATGAGAATGCATCAAGCTATCTAGCTCCATCCTGTACTAATGGGGGGATGTAAGATGTGGTACATGGGCGGGTCTGGTGTCAAGGCTACCCGGATGAAAGCTGTCGGGTCGGCCCTCATCTGAGCCACTCGCTCCTCAGTGGCACGGCGCTCCCGGGCTCGGATCTCCTCGATCTGTCAATGGTGGGAGCTCGCGCCCCTGTAGCCTGTGACTCGTGGTCGTCGTCTAGCTCGGCTCACCTCCGCCTGTGGGAGTGTCACTCCCCTCTGAGTGTTTGGTGAGGGAGGGGCGGCAATCCTCTGAAAGAAGTCTGTGAGCTGCGACTGTCTCCCCTCTGTCTGTGTAGCTGTGTGTGGCTGTAGTAGTGTGTCCCGATGGCTCTGTATCTCTAGTAAGAAACGTCCGAACTGTCTCTGATCTCGAGAGTCCATGATCTCTCAGAGAGTGGGCTGTCCTGTGAATAAGGCCTCATACCTGCCTCTGATCTCAGTGTATGCTCTGCATCTACATACAAAGTGCTCCTCACTCTCCACCTCCTCTGTGCAGGCTCTGCAGACTCGCTCCTCCTTGGGAACACCAGTATGTCTCCCGATCTCAATCTCTAACCTGTGTGAAGCCACTCTCAGCTGACCAATCGCCACCCGTGAGCTGTGTGGCATATATGTGTCCATGTAGCGTGGTCTCTGTATGAACCCCCCAGACAATATGGTGAGAAACTGGTCTCTGTAATCTGACATCCTCGTCCCCAAGCCAGGTGACTCCCAGACTCTCCTAGTGTATAGCTGCCACAGATCCTGTCTCAATACCAAGTTCCTCTCACTGCGAGAGAGGTGAACATATGGTGAGTGGGGGTCGTACTGGAATGGTGGTAGGCTCTCCAGGTCAAGACCATGTCCCTCAAACCATGCTCTGACCTGTGAGTACCATGCTCTCTCATGCCCACTCTCTGATAGCTGTATAGCTGCCTCAAATGCTCTACGGGTAAGTCTGTCAGGAGGTAGCTCTCTCATCCTCTGGATGAAGCAGACTGTCTGGAATAGTGCCTCTACAACCATAGGTGGTGTGGCGAGCTCGGCTCTAATAATGTCATGTGGCACTGTCTTCTTGTTGCGGAGCAAGCGTGAGATCATACATACCTGTGGCCTCTCAAGCTGTGTCCACTGGTCAGCTGTCAATCCTGGTGCCCATACTGCCGCCGAGTACATCATGGCCGGGGTGACTAAGGTGTCGAAAAGCCACCCCTTCGTGCCAGGCTCCTGAAAGTGTGCCTGGTGGCATCTCCGCTCTAGCATGGTCAGAGCTGCATATCCTCGGGTGAGCCTGTCAGCAGCAGCCTGCCTCATAGTGAAGGGTCCTGGTAGGCTGGTGAATGTGATGCCAAGGTAGACATAGGAGGTGACTACATCAACCTGTCCTCCTGCTGCTGTGAAGGTGGCAGCGCTCCTCACTGCATTGGATGTGTGAAAGATCATAACCTTGGTTTTGCCAAGGTTCACAGTCAACCCCCTGTGTGTGCTGAATTCGTCCAAGGCCTCAAGATGGCGTTGCAAGCCCTCGGGTGACTCTGAAATCAACACAATATCGTCAGCATATAACATGATGTGGACCGGAGTACCTGCCAAGTCTCTCCCCTCTCCCCTTGCTCGCAGTATGTAGTCCGAGATCTCGTCGATGTAGAGCCCAAAGAGTGTCGGGGAGAGTGGGCATCCTTACTTAACACCAATGGTGCTAGCAATGGTCTCTGAAAAACCGCCTGGGCAACGAACCCGACCCGTCACCCTCTCGTAGAGAGCATATATGGCCCAAATCATCTCTGTTGGTACCCCAATGCTGTGAAGGCGCTGGAAGAGCCTCTCGCGTGGGACTGTGTCAAAGGCCTTGTGGAAATCCACAAAGCAGCAGTAAAGCCGCTTCTTCCGCGCCTTTGCCCCATCAATGAGGCAGCGCAGAACGAAGATGTGATCGGTGGTGGAGAAAGCTCGTCTGAAACCTGCCTGGCCTGGAGCTCGTAAACCCTCGATCTCTGCGTAGCAGCTGAGCTGTGCCTCAAGTACTGCTCCATATAGCTTGGCCATCGTGTGGCCAATCATGATAGTCCTGTAGTTCCCTGGGTCCAGGGTGTCGCCAGATTTGTGGATAGGCACTATGGTGTGCTGTGTCCACTCCTTTGGGAAGCCCTCCCCTATAGCCCGGTTGAAGACATGTGCAATCAACGGGGCTATAGTGGAGGCCGCATAAATGATGTGCTCACTCTGTAATCCAGTATGGTCAGCTGATCGTCTGTGCTGCATGCGGCGTATGGCCCTCTCTACCATCTCTGCTGTAAAGAAGGAGGAGCACGTGGGGCGTGGCTCGTGTGGCTGCGGGATAGGAGGATGCCCTAGCACCTCATAAAGTCGCTCTGCATAATCATGCCATATCTGTGGATCCTCAATAGCTGTAGTCAGACGTGGCTCGCGCAGGGTGCGCCATGCCGTCGCGCTATCCATGCTCATGAATAGGCGGTATAGCTCAAGCTCCTGTGCCTTTTCGAACGCTCGCCGCTTTTGGCGTGTCAGCTTCTTCATATGCCGTCTGGCCTCTCTCTCTGTGATCTCTCCTAAGGCTCGCCGTGCACGGAGGCGTCGGTATAGCTCTCTGCACTCATCATCATACCAGCGGTTCTGAGGCATAGTCCCGGGGGGGGGAGTGCGTCCTGTGTGAGTGGTGTGTGGAAAAGAGGTAATAGCTGAAGTGTGGAGAACGGAACAGATATGTGATGTGAGAACTGAGAGTGGTGTGGATGGGTGGAGGAGGGATAGGCCATGCTCGACCTCGGCCGAGTAAAGAGAGGCTAGCTCATGTGTGAAATGGATGGTGGTGTGTGGAGTGTGTGCTGTGGAGCTGTGTGGGATGGTATCTCCGGTGATGGAGAAAGAGAGGTATGTGTGGTCGGCTCCGATGGGTATGGGTGGAATGGTGAAGGATGTGATAAGGTGTGTAGCCTCCCTGGGTCCCAGAATATAGTCGGTTGTACTCCCCCCTCCCTCTGCAACTCCATGTGGCATACAAGTCAGGCCCCCTGAGGTGGGCCACTGGACCATCCCGTTATAAATAACGAGACGGTGTTGGGAGCCAAGTCGAAGTAGATGTCGTCCGTAGGCTGTGACTGGAGCTCTGTCTGCTGTATCTCTCATAGTAGCTTCCTCATCTAGAGTGTGTAGTGCCTCTGGGTCCTCGTGGTCATATGCCTCACACTGCTCACTGTGAGTATGAGCATTGAAGTCTCCCATAAGGAAGACTTCACCCAGTGTGGAGTACTCCATAATCTCCTCCGAGAGAGAGAGAGAGAGAGAGAGAGAGAGAGAGAGAGAGAGAGAGAGAGAGAGAGAGAGAGAGAGAGAGAGAGAGAGAGAGAGAGAGAGATTTTTAACGTCTACTATAGGTCGAAATCGACTTATAAGACAAATTAAAGTACATGAGGTGGGTGTCCTGTGTGTGTCCATGAATGATAAAAGATACAAAAGTAAAGATAGTATCTCATGGGATGGTTGGGGGATGAGGGGAGTGATACATGGAGTGGGGGGATGGAGCTCTAGATCTAGGGGGAAGGTGCAATCCTATATGCTGAGGGAAGTACAATCATGAAAAGGAATGTCATCATAACTCTAGTGCCATCCATTACTATGTTCAGGGTGTAAGACATGATGCATGGGTGGGTAAGGTGTGAACCATTCGCGCAAGATGGCGGCCGGATTTACCCGGGTGGGCCTCTCCTCTAGAGATCTGTAGTAGCACTCTTGGATCTCTCTCTGGTGTAGTCGTGGTGCCCTGCGTCCATGGGCATTTGCGAGCTCGGATCTCCTGAGCATGCTGTAGAGTGACCCCTGTATGTGTGGTCCGGGTCATATTGAAAAGGAGGTAGGTTCGTGATGTCCAAGCCATGCGATGTAAACCACTCTGTGACCTGAGAGTACCATAATCTCGTCTCTTCCTCTTAATGCAGTTGTATCGATGCCTCAAAAGCTCTGCTTGTAAGTTTGTCTGATGGGAGGTCTCTCATGCGCTGGATGAAGTAGACTGTCTGAAATAAGGCCTCCACTAGCATCGGTGGTGCAACTAGCCCCGCTCTGAGAGAGACGAAATGTTAAATTAACGTCTTGTAAAGGCCATATTGACCTATGAGACCAAAGAGTTACATCATGGTGAATCTGATACCAAAAGAAAGAAAGGAACTAACTAAATAGAAACACTACTAAAGCTGTAAAAGGTGGGTATTAAGAGCCTGAGAGGCACATATACAAAGAGTGGGTGTATATCTTAGAGAACAGAGACAAATGGTGGGTATGTGTATCAGAATCCGGAGTTCCATGTGAGAGTCTGCACTGGGCATCTCCCTTGTCTCGCCAATATAGATGTGATTCTCTATTGCAACCATAGTTTTTTTCGTACCCGTGTGGTTGCCCAGTCGTACTTCTGTACTCGTCCGAGTACGGAAATGTATAGAAAGTGATTCCGCACCCGGCAAAAAATTTGGGGCAAATTTTTTTTGCCTGCAGTTTTTTGGCCGCGCGAGTTGGGTTGCTAACTCTGTTATGCATGCATTGCAACACATCAGTGAGCTGCGAGCCAAATCAGCGGCCAGCCCATCCTCTTGCCCTCTCTTGCTCACCTTCAACTTCTCCCGTGCCCACAAGTTAGTCTCTAAATTTTAATTTCTGATTTTTCCGATTTAATGCTTCTTTTAGTGCTAGGCTTCATTATGGCTGAGTCTGCCTTTACATGTGATTGACCACCTGTAGGCTGCCAGACTGAAGAAAACGCTGGGCTGAGCAAAAACGCCAGTAAGCTGATCTGCTCTCTACCCATCGCCCACCCTAGGGCTGCCCCTAGGGGACCCATAACCAAAGGCACTGTGCACTCACTACTCCCTCTAGTGCCCTTGCCCATAGATATATACTCCCAAGCATGCTGGTCGCCACCAGCCCCATGACCTCAGAAATAGGGAGAAAAGCCAAGTATAGGCACCAACTGCCCTATAGGGCTCTGGAAAAAACCAGGCAAGTCAGGGAAACATAGTAAATTTTCGAGCCTGCAGGAGACTAATTGTAACAACCTTGGACACTCCAAGTCAAGATTCTACCGTGACACAGCAGTGTTTCACTTCAAAACAATTCACAATTCACACTTGATTCGACACGGCCCGGCGTAGTTACGTGCCTAGAGATATTGGCCCCAAAGACTGGCGCCCCTTTCGGTATTTCTTTTTGTATTAATTTGTGTTCAAAGTACAAGAGAGTGGGTAGGTGCTCACTCTCAGACTCTGTGTCCAGATGCTCTGAGAAGTGAGGCCCTACCCACTTATTTATTGGTTACAAGGGATGCCCAAAAGCAGAGCCCCAAAAGCATTCATCTTTTAAAATCTTTCAAAATAAAGCAACTGGCTCAAAAAGCTGCCAAATTCAACCAGCATAATTTCCGAAAGCCGGTACGCTTTGCCACGTCAGCAAATCAACACAAAAAGCGGGATTTCCGTATGGCAGGCCACATCAGCACTTTCAACGTGAATTGCGGGATTTCCGTACAGTTGCCACACAACATCGTTTTCTTCATCAAGTAGCCATCCTGTATGGAATATCCCGCTACTACCTCCCCATTCTGTATTTGACCGAATACATCTGAAAAATCTGGATCTGTGGCGTACTGATCGACCATGTCCTCAAAGCTTCTATGATGAATCACGGAAATAGCCAAGACCAACGGCTTCCGGGACAAAGCATCTGCTACCAAGTTCTTTTGTCCCTGCACATGGACAATCTGGAAGTGAAACTGTGACAAGATGTTAGCCCACCGCATTTGCTTTTCCGATAGCTGCTTCTGTGACAAGAAGTAGCGTAAACTCTGATGATCAGTAAAGACCGTAAAATCGGCTCCGAGTAGGTAATGCCGCCACTGAGTAAGAGCATGGATAACCGCCAAAAGCTCTTTCTCATAAATATGCGTTGTCAATTTCGGCCTTGAAAACAATCAGCTCTCATAGGCAATGACATGGCCTTCTTGCATTAAGACCGCACCCAGACTACGACCACAAGCATCACAATATACTTCAAATGACTTCTGCAAACCTGGCAAAGTGGTTTAATGTGAAAACACCTTGCAAACCATCAAACATTGCTTCTTCAACATCTCCAATACTTGTGGAAGAAGATTAGAATCAATTGTAGACTCCATCTTCTCAAGAATAAGGTTTTCTTGAACTTCTCAACTCATATCAGGCAAAAAATAGCCAAATTGATCTTTGCTTCTTGCATCTTGCTTCATTTCCCTTCTATAAAGTAGCAAAATCTCCTCTTCTTCAAGTAATTTTCAGGTTTTCATATCCATTTTCAGATTCAGGTATACATTCAAGAACAAATTCAGCTTCCATTCCAGGTTCAGGTTCAGGTTCAGGTTCAGGTTCAGGTTCAGGTCCAGGTTCAAGTTCAAGTTGAGGGTCAGGTTTCTCGTTAAAAAAAGAAGAAGAAAGATTCAATTTAGGATGCAAACTAAGACACTTTGTCTTGAGCATCTCCAACATCTTTGCATGCAGACGAAGCAACCTCTGCGAACTTTCTAATAAACCGCCGGTAGTAAGAACATAAGCTTAAGAAGCTTCTAACTTCATGGACATTCTTCAAATCGGGCCAATCACGTATAGTCTCAATCTTGGCCGGGTCCATCTGTTCTCCAGCGGCTGGACGAAAGTGCATCTCCGGTAGGAAAAAGAAAATTCACTCTTCTTGGCAGTGATCACCAACTTGTGATGTCGCAATGCCTGAAAGACATGTATCAGATGATGTCTATGTTTTGCCTCATCCTTGGAGAAGACAGTAATGTCATCAAAGAAAGTGCCAACAAAAGATCTGTACTCTCTGAAAATCCTGTCCATCATTCGGTTAAAAGTCATTGGAGCATTGCTAGGGCCAAAAGGAATCACCAAAAATTCATATAAACCGAAGGTCGTCCGAAAAGCTGTCTTGTAGACATCTCCCGATGCGATTCGGATCTGATGATACCCGCTTTTCAAATCGATCCTACTGAAACAAGAGGATCCCTGTAGTCTATCAAGAATATCATTGATCCTCGGAATCAGAAATTTGTTCTTGATGGTGATTTTATTGAGAGCTCTATAATCAATGCACATTTTCCAAGATCCGTCTTTCTTCAAAAACAACAACACCGGAGAGGAGTAGAGTGAAGTACTCGGCTGGATAAGACCCTTATCGAAGAGGTCTTTCACTTGGTTCATAATCTCTTCATTTTGGGCTCGGCTCACACGGTAAGGTGGCCGGTTCGGTGGTGTGCTTCCTGGTACCAGATCAATAGTATGATCCTCAAGACGAGCTGGTGGCAACTCGCTTGGCAGGCTCTCTGAAAAGCAATCGGCATGAGTGTGGAGAAAATCTTGGCGTTCTTTTTGGAGGTCAAAACATATTCGACCTTCAATCATCATTCAGTTCTCTCGAGAAATTCGAGTAAAGAAACTGAATTTCATTAAGTACAATCTCTGTGCCCTTCATTTGTCAAAGTTGCTTTCTCAGCCCGATAGTCAACCACGGCGTTGTTCTTGTGGTACCAAGGGATTTTGAGGAGGACGTCACAACCTCGTAAGGGCATTACATAGAAGTCCTCGTGCCCTAAACACCCTAGACATTGCATACGAAGTTTGCCAATGATCGGTGGAAGGGCAACATCCCGTCCGGGTGTCGCTAGAACTGCCTCCGCCTGTGGCCTCAGCCTGTGGCCTCAGCCTGTCGGGCATGATTCCAAATCGAGCTGCCAATTCAAGTGAAAAGAAGTTGGCCTTGGCTCCATTCATAGAAAATGAGGGCTTCTTCATCTTTCACTTTGCCCCAAGAGCGGCAAAGTTTTGTACTTTAATTTATCTGATTCGTGTCGGCCCCACGCAATGTGGTACCAGTTCCGTTTTCATCTGCCTTTTCTGCCACATTCCTCTATTGCTCTAGAACTCTCTGGCGTGTCTTCAATCTGTTCTTGCAGTGCCTTTTTGGGGCACTTTGCGGAGATGTGTCCAAATTCCCCGTAACCAAAACACTTCCCCTCTTTGAGATGGATAGCCCTTTCTCTAAGAGTCTGTTAGGGACGTGTATCTTTCTTTTCTTTGTCTAGGGAACTCTCTCTCTTTCTACTTTCATTATTAGAAGTCTGTTGGGTTCTTTGAGTCAAGATCTCATCAGTAGGGTAAGTCAGATTGCCTGAATGTATGGCAAAACCCCGTTTCGCATGACCCATCAATTCTTAAATAGAATTTGACTATTGTTCCAAGTAGTAGTCTCGGATCTCTGTAGGAAGTCCGTAACAAAACCGCTCAATCTGTTCTTTAAACGAGACTTTCTTAAATGAAGAGGTTGGTAGAAAAGAGTTCCAAAATCTCTCGCAATAAGCGTCCAGAGAATCTCCCTTGGTCATCCGAAGATGATTCCAAGCGATTTATATATCTCTTTCGTACTCCCGAGTCAGCCAAGAAGAAATAAAGAGCTTGTTGAATTTCAACCATGTAATTGGAGCTTCCTTCCTTAGAAGAAGAGTGGACCACCATGTTCGAGCATCTCGGAACCTTGAAAAGGATTCAAATTTAATGGACTGGTTACCTTCTTTAAATTCTTTTGTTGTCTTGCTCTTGTCTTCGAGGAAGTCATATTGGTTGGCTCTGTAGAAGTGCTTCTTTTCAAGAGTGCTTGTCCATGTCTTTCTGCGAATACAGGTTCCGCTTTTCTACACTCGTCTGTCTTTTCGGCTTACCTTCCTACGTGAGAAGAGAAGCAATGGCCACATGCCATCTCGAGTAAGTCTTATCAATCGGGTAATCCTTCAGGTGTTTCGCCAACCTCATGGGTCCCTGGAGTACTTAATCAATCTGTTCACACATATGCCAATCTGCAGTTGACGTTTGTGTTCCTTTTTGGCAAACTTGTCCGATTTTTTTTTTACCCAAATCGTCATTCTTTTCTTTAGTTCCCGCGCCGGATCTTCAACTTTTCTTTGCCTTCCCACTGAGAGGTGTCATCTCTATCAGATTCTTGTAAGGTGCAGCGGAATGAATGTTGTATTTTCTCAAGATTAGTGATCTTTATTGCTCAAGGTTCCTTTTAGTTCTTAGGGAAGGAGAGGGCCTTCCGTCTTATGGAGAGTGCTATGATCACGAACAAAGTGAGTGGATATTGTGCGTGCAAGTGAATGAGATTGAGAGAAGGAGAGAGAAGAGATACGACACCCGAGAGGTTGTAAAACCCTCCTCCGAAGGCCCCACTCTCGTCGGTGAGAGTCGTCTACTTTGATTGCACAAAGGTGTACAATGCGAATGCAATGGACTGATGCAACTTGGACTATGCCGACGACGACGACGGTGGTGACGACGACGACTTGATGGCTGAAATCTGAGATCTTCTAATCGCTGAATTTCGGGACTGTTTCGGTGGCTGAAAATGACTGTTTTGGCTGCGTTTTTATGGCTGAAAATGGGGGAACATCTGCAACCAACTTGGGGCTGATCTGCTACTGTCATAGGCTGAAAACTGTGTGTATCTGTTGCGGTAGGGACTGAGAATCAAAAACGCTGATGTCCTTTGCTGCTAGCCAAAAACGCCAGGCTGTTCTGGATCAGAAAACCAAAATGCTGATGTGCTCTGATGCTTGCAAAAACGCTACTGCTGATCTATGAAAAAACGTTAGGGCTGAATGGTGCTGGGGGGGGGGGGGGGGGCGATCATGCAAGGGATCTGCTGTTGCCGACGGGAACTGCAATGGAAAACACTGGCTGATGCTGAGAAAATGCTGAGGATGGGAACTTGCCCGGCGAGGATGGGATCCAAAAACGCTAGGGGTGCTGGGGGGTACTGCTGAGAAGTTGCTTGTTGAGCGGGAAGCTCCTGCTGCCTCTTCTGCCAATTACTGCTAACTTGGGTTTGCTTATGTATTAACTTAGCAAAATTGCCCTACCTACTTTTGTTGGAAAGTCACTTAAAAATAATAAGTGAAAAATACCAAAAATAGGGAAATAGGCTAAATGCACCGGAAAATTCCCCTAACTGATGCTAATGGATTCTGATGGGAATTCCGATGATCATGTTGTGTGCAACCGGAGGATATGCATCTATGCTAAGTGACTGGGCATGCACGGTCTACGAATAGACTCACAAAAGTGTCAGATCACTGCTAATCTAAACTGACTGGACTGATTGAATCCTGCTGTGGTATAGCTTGTCCACAGACACATAGGGTTGGGATGTGTCACGTGACAATTCTCCACAAGAACCCATGTGTAAGCTGGGATTCTTTATGGCTTTATGCCCCGTAAGACAGAGCGATGAAGACGGGAGCACGCCTGCTGCGCGATGTATGAAGGGTGGGAGTCCTAATAAGTCCGGAATCGAGACCCGAAGATTCTTTTCCAAAAACTGTGTGCGCTGCAAAAAGGATCGGATCCTTCGTAGAAGAAGAATCTATCTGTGCTCTGGTCCCACTGTAACAAACTTGGACACTCCAAGTCAAGATTCTACCGCGACACATCAGTGTTTCACTTCAAAACAGTTCACACTTGATTCGACATTGTCGTCGTAGTTCCGTGCCTAGAGATATTGGCCCCAAAGACTGGCACCTCTTTTGTTATTTCTTTTTGTATTAATCTGGGTTCAAAGTATAAGAGAGTGGATAGGTGCTCACTCTCAGACTCTGTGTCGAGATGCTCTGAGAATTGAGGTCCTGCCCACTTATTTATTGGTTACAAAGGATGCCCAAAAGCAGAGCCCCAAAAGCATTCATCTCTTAAAATCTTTCAAAATAAAGCAACTAGCTCAAAAAGCTGCCAAGCTCAGCCAACGTTATTTCCGGAAGTCCATACGCTTTGCCACGTTAGCAAATCAGCGCAAAAAGCAAGATTTTCGTACGGCAGGCCACGTCAGCACTCTCAGCGTGAATTGCGAGATTTTCGTACAGCTGCCACGTCACTGTTGCATATGTCCGGGTCTACTGCCCCACTCTGTGAGTGTGTCCAGGGCCATGCCACGTCACCCATTTGTGACACTAATGGCCACGGAACTAATCAGCAAAACCGAGCTAAACATGGCTAAACCCATCCAAAGATGAGAAAACAACCTCACTCTGACTGGGCACAGCAACAAAACAGCCCTCACTCCCTACTACCTGTCCTTGGGAGATAATAGGATTGACTGGATGAATCGAGAGAGATGCCATTACTCTAACGTTAAAGTAGACTAGAGAAGGTACAGATCAAAAGGTACAAGGCATAGGACAAAACCCACAATTCCTAACAAACTGCAGATGCTGAAACTTAGAAGGAAAACTATCTGCTTAAAAAATGCTGATGCTGTGGCTGATGGTAGGCTTTTGGGTGAAAGACCTGCAAGTAGTGGGTACCTTGTTGGGCTATGGAAGTGGCTGATGAATGCTCCTCAAATTGCAAAGAAATGAAATGAAATGAAATGTAATATTAACATCTTCAAAAGGCCAAAATGACATATGAGACTAAAAGGTTACATGTGGTGAATCTAATACCAGGTCTGGGTACAAAAAGTACAAAGAACTGAAAAGAAAATAGTAGGTAGGGGTGGGGTGAAAGCTAATGCAAAGGGAAGACAAAGGGTGAGCTGATACAATGGAGCTCTCTGACAAGCGAGGCATCATATACATATACATCAGCATCCGAGACGGCTCCTATGTTGCGCCAGTATGGTATGAATCCTCTGTCGCAATCTGCGTCGATATCGAGAGGGCCCTCTCATCCGTGGGCGACGGGACCACCCCAAGTCTATTGCCCGATCAAGCAGTATGCCTTGGGTACCTCTGGTATTATTGTTATGCTATGGGGGCTGCTCGAACTCCTCTGTCTGTGACTGAAAGAAATCTGTGATCTTCGGTTGTCGCTGGATCTCTCTCATTGTGCCCCTCTTTAAGAGGTCCTCTCTGTGTTTGCGAATCTCCAGTAAGTATAATCCGAGGCATCTCTGATCTTGGTATCTCATGACTATAGAAAGTGGCCCAAAACCCTCTCTGAATAGACAGTGGAAGCGGCCTCGTATCTCATAGTATACTGGGCAGTGACATATGTAATGTAGCTCTGGCTCTGGCTCTATTTGGCACACCTGACAAATCTTGGACTCAGCGGGTACTCCTCTAAATTTGCCTGCCTCAATTTCTAGCTGATGTGAGGATGTGCGTATCTGACCAATAGCACATCGTATCTCGTGGGATAGATGAGTATCCATGTATCTGTTCTGATCACAAAACCATCCTCCGTGAGTTGGAGAAGATGCTCTCTATAGAAAGTCATCTTCGTACCTAGCTCATGTGTAGGTTGTATCCATGTCCTCTTTGTATCCAACTGAATCAATGATGAGCCTGGTAATCTCTGCCCTTGTGAGGGGGATGTAGGGTGCATCCAGAGAGTATTGAAATGGGGGTAGCCGGTCCATACTAAAGCCATGTAACTAAAACCAAGATGCCGTCTCTGCATACCAACATGATCTATCTCCCTGCAATGCCAGTTGTCGCGAAGACTCTAGTGCTAATCGAGCATATCTGTCTCTAGGGAGAGCCCAAGTGCTATGCGTAAATGAAATTGATTGAGTGAGTGCCTCCACTACCAATGGAGGAGCAGCGAGCTCCGCCCTAACGTCATGTGGTACTGAGGCCTTGGCCCTAATCATCCAAGAAATCATAGACACCAATGGCTTCTCCATACATCTCCATCCATTAGTACTGCCAGCTCTGCTATGATGATCAACTGAGGGGCCCCATATCTCCACTCCGTACAGCATGGCCGAAGTGACCAAAGTGTCAAAGAGCCAAAGCTTTGTCCGAGGTTCCTGGAACTGAACCTGTGAACATATCCTCTCAAGTCTCCCTAATACTGCACAGACTCTGGTCAATCGTGTATTTGCTGCACGCCTCAGGGAAAATACTGGACCACTGAAAACCGCCCCAAGATAAGTGTATGTATCTGCATACTCCACAGTCTCTCGATCGGACCTCCTTACCCACTGCGCCGTGGTGTTAAACACCAGTACCTTGGTCTTACCAAGGTTCACATACAATCCACTGTCCCGTGCAAATACATGCAGTGCATCGAAATGACGCTGCATCCCTTCTAGAGAATTGGAGATCAGCACAATATCATCAGCATATAATAGCGACGGAATCCATGTCCCTGCAAGCTGAGCACCTCTATCACCCGTTGTATGTACATAATCTGAAAACTCATCTGCGTATATCCAAAGAGAGTCAGAGATAGGGGACAACCTTGCTTCACCCCAATGGTGGAGTGAACCATGTCGGACATGCCCTGAGTAGTGCGTACCTATCCTACCACTATCGTGTATAAAGCTAAGATCCCCCAGATCAACTCTGTGGGCACCCCCATGTCTTGCAGTCTGCGTATGAGTCTGGCTCGTGGCACTGTATCAAAGGCTTTGCGGAAATCCACAAAGCTACAATGTATCCTCCTGCCATGGTGTCTACCCTCCTCAATAATGGCTCTGAGTGTCAAAATCTGGTCAAGAGTGGAGAAACCTCTCGTGAACCCTGCCTGTCCTGCTGCCCGTATGCCCCCTCTCTCTGCCCATCCACTTAACTCATGCTCAAGAATTGATGTATAGCCTAGCCAGAGTGTGACCAACCATGATGGTTCGGTAATTCCCGGGAAGCATAGGATCTCCCGACTTGAAGATAGGCATAATAGTGGACATACTCCAAGTCTTAGGGAAACCCTCATACATGGCTCTATTAAACATCATAGCAAGAGGCTTTGCAAGCATATCTCTGGCATGGATAAAGTGCTTTGCTACCAGACCATCATGTTCCTGTGCTCTTCCTGTCTTCATCTTGTCAATGGCTTTCCTTACTCTCTCAGCAGTAAAGAAAGTACATGTTTCTGGGCATCCTATGGAGGGTCAAGCAAAGGTGGCTGCCCAGATACTGTAGAGATGTAGAATATTCCCCCCATGTCTCTGTGGAAGTGATGGCTGGCGGTGGAGAGTGCTTATTGAAAAGCCTCCATGCCTCATTAGAGTCCCGACTCATAAACAGCTGATACAGATCATGCTCTAATTGAGATAGGTAAGCTCTCTTCTTTCGTCGCGCTAGGCAGCGGAAGATAACACGTGACTGTCTATGTGTAGTAGTACCCATGAGCACCTCTCTGTAATCTGATCCTTGTCTCTCTACACTCCTCATCATACCAATTGTTTTGAGGCATGCTCCCAGATCGTCTGTGTGTAGGCTGGGTGTGGGGATATGCCTCTGATGGTGCATCATGCAACGTCTCTGTCATAATTTGGGTGAGCTCATCTAGTGGTCGTTCTGGCTCTTGAGTGCATAGCTGCCTGTATATCTCATCAATGTACACGTGATCCGTCTCCCTCGTGAAGGTATACTGAGTATGTGTGGAGGCCTTTCCCAATGGATTTGTGTTGAACTGGAATGATAGAGTGAAAGACAAAATAGCATGATCGATTGCTACCCCAACTGGTCTAGTTCCCACCACGAAATCTTGAAAGGAAGGAATGAGTCCTGGTGGAGCCATAACATAATCCACTGTACTAGCGCCATGCTGATGTGGAAAGCATGTAAAACCACCAGCTGCAGGGAATCTCTGTAGGCCATTCAAAATGGCCAATCCATGTGCAGTCCCCATATCAATCAAGTATCTTCCATACTTAGTGTGCTCCTCATCCTGTGATAATCTAGACATGCCTATTTCTGTAATATCAAGCTCCCGCATCAACTCCTTTGAGGTATCATAGAATACTGTCTAGTGGTGGGCAGTTTGAAATCCCCCAACATAATAATGTCGCCGTCTCTGGAAAACTCCCATATATCATCATCTAAAATAGAGAAGGGGGACTATCCTCTAGGTGATGCATATACTGACGTACTAGGAGGAAAATAGCAAATAGCGATGTAGAGATATCTGCCTGTCTCTACCTTCAGTCTCACCCACATGTATCTCGCATGCTCATCCCTCCGAGCTATATGTATCAGAGACTGTAGCTCCTCCTGGAATAAGACTGCCACTCCTCCTGAACCTCGTCCTCTACGCTCTGATCGAGTCTCCTGTTTGCAAGTTGTCTCCCATCTGTATCCGCTCACATCAGGCATGGACTGCCCCGGGGCTTGATGCGTCTTAGAGTAGAAAATGATGTCTCTCCTTGTGAAACTATCCTCAAAGGCCCCTACATCAAGGCGCAAAGATCCATTACAATTCCATGTAGCCACTCTGAGTGTGGTCCCACAGGTCTTGCGCCGTCATGCGGTGCGCTTCTCCAGAATAACCACTCGTCCATCCTTGTAGAAGGCCACTTTCCCCTTCTCTCGAGCTGTCATTATCTCGGGCATAACTTCTTTCATATGAGCAAGCTGTGTGAGTGTGAGGTCATCTCCAAGGAATATACCCGTTTTCTTTAGTGTAGGATGCTTCTTCAAGAAGTCCTTCTTTGCCTCCATTGATGGGAAGCGCATGATTAGAGCTCTTTCTTTTGAAGTCTCCCCATTTCCTTGTGTCTTCTTCCCTACCCTCCATGTTTTTGTATGAGTAGCCTCACTACCTATCATGCGGAGAAGTTCTTTGACTTCCCCTTCCACATCATCTCGGTCTTTTAGACCGGTTATTCGTATGTGCAAAGCTCTAGTCTTCCTTCGCTGCTCTTCTTCTAAGTCATGTTGATGATTGTAGGAGTGGGGGTTAGACGTGGTTTCTTTCCCTTTCCCTTTCTTAGCGACTTCTATCCATTTCTCGGCCTCATCCGCCTTCTTCTGTGTCTTCGTGATTACATCCACCCACGAAGACGTCTTCGCCCCTTTGTGTTTCTCTTCCTCTTTTGATCATCCGTACCTGTTCCTTGATGACCTTGATTTCCTCTATCAACGAGGGCTGGAATTCACCTTCCTCTAGTCCATTGCTTGCTCTGTCAGCAAGCTCTCGCTTGAGGGCTGAGACCTCTTCTTTGAGTGCTTGTGAATCCGCCTTAAGTGCTTGTATCACTACGTGCAGGTCCTCTTTCTCCTTCCATCATCGCGTGCCTTCGTTGAGAAACATGCTTACAAAGGTGTTGGTACTAGATCCCCTTCTCTTTCCTAGTTTATGGGTGGTCTTTGGTTGTAGTAGCATGTCCATTTGGCACATCAAGCCGAAATGCGCATGACTCTTGGCCTCCAATCTTCATGTCTCTAGGCCAGCATGTGACAATCAGGGTCCGATCGTTTCCCCATCTTATGTACAGGCTAACAAAAGTGTCGGTGCTAGTTCTCCTTCTCTTAGTTTATGTGTGGTCTCTGGTTGTAATAGCATGTCCATTTGGCACATCAAGCCTAAATGCGCGTGACTGTTGACCTCCAATAGCACTACTTCATATCTCTTGGCCAGCATGTGACAATCAGGGTCCATTTGTTTCCCCATCTTATGTACAGCAATTATGTTATGCATCGTCTGAGTATCGTAAATCCCATCAGTGTAAATCAAAACCAGACAGAAGATACAAGCACTGATGGTGGGAGGGAGGGGTGAGTGTGTGAGGTGGTGGCAACGTGTATCAGGAAAAAAAGGGAAGGGGGGGGGGGGGGGGGGTTGGTGTATGTAATGTGTTTTTGCAGGTGGAGGAGGTCAAGACATCGAGAATCCTATGCTGATTGCATACACTTGGCAGGAATGTAGTGTTTTTTGTGCTTTATCTTTTCATGTGATTTATGAGCACTATGTTTCAAGATGATCTTGAGACTTGTAGACACGAGAAACTGAGAAGGCAAAAAGAAGTGTTTGTATTTAGCATCATCAGATACAATTACATCATTACACTGTATTCATGAGCACTATGTTGAATGATCTTGAGACTTGTAGACACGAGAAACTGAGAAGGCTAAAAAAATTGTTTGTATTTGGCATCATCAGATACAATTACATAATTACACTGTTTTTCAAATGAAACTCATTTATTTGTGATCCTCAAGAGTTATAGGATAAGCTTTAACCATACAAATTCTCCGCTTTGGTCAACCATGCTCATGTTTTATGTTCTTTCAGTTCAACAGATTAAAATTGAGCTATGAGCTTTTTGTTTTGGCTTGTGTAGTCTGGTTTTCGGCAAGAATGGATAAGTGACACTTTCTGGCTGTTAAGTTTTGGGGCGTCAGTAGTTGCAATTGGAGCTGGTGGTCTTGCAAACTATCTTGTGGGCCAACTGTCTCTGGGAGTAGCAGCTCCATCTCTTGCAGCTGCAGTGGTGGCAAGTTTCGCAGCTTTTAGTATCTTCCTCTTCTGGGAAGAAAACCCATTGCCCTCACATGCTAAATTTATGGGAGGTTTGAAAAATGATATCATCCTTTGCTTCGGTAATAATAAATTCATCACTCAGTGCCATGTTGATTGTAACGATGGACGCTTCTTAGGTGCATGACGTTTACCTTTCTCGTTTATGTGTTTTTCATAGAGAAGAAGATGCTTCTCCTTGGGTGTGTTCATGCATGCCTTGACTTCGCAAACACAGCCTTTTGGTTTCTATGGACTCCAACCCTTGTTGTACGTGTGCTCGAAGTTTGTATGAGATTCCTATATGTTTGAGAAAATATGTGCTTATTATTGTGTTTTCAACAATTTGATAGGCTGATGGTCGTGGACTGCACAGTGGTTTGCTATTCCCATGTTTAATGGCCTGTGAAATGCTAGGCAGTGCAGTTTCAGCCATGATTCTCTGTGGACCATGGAATGTACGGGCAGAGGACGTCCTTCGTTGGATTTACCCCTGTGCTGCTATCTCATTGACGGTTCCTGCCTATGATTATCAGGTAATACTTCAGCCAAGGGAATGCAAATTCAGATTTTGTTTTATTGAGCGGTAGAATGTTGAGCTATCAAACTGTCTCGTGTTTCAAATGTTGCTGGTCTCATCTCAGGAAATTGGGGTGCTAATTTGCGCGTTTTGCATCTTTCATGTATGCTATGGCATTTCTTGGCCGCTCTTAGCACGTTTGAGGAGTATGTAAGTTTGGTCTTTATTTATTCTCAGCACCTTTTACAGCATGCAGGTCTGAGTCACATACTCAAGATGTGTTGTTGTATGGGACTGATAATCAATGTTATTTATTTACTGCTTTGCAGTTATGTACCCACAGAACATCGAGCTGCTATTATGACCATGTTCCAGGCACCTGCGCATGCTGTAGTGGTGTTTATTCTCATCAATGTGAGACAATCAGTCAATTAGATAGGTCATGTAAAGTTGGGTGTAGACATCAATTTTGCAAACAATATTAGTTCTGACTTTATCCTTTGTTTGGATGTTTTTACATTAGGGTAGCATCTACCAGCAGCTTGAAAACAGTAGGATTTTTGGTATGTCAGTTGCGGGCCTTTGCCTGGGAGGCTACTGCTTACATCTTATCTATCGCTCTAGGCAGCAATTACTTGGTAAGCTGCAAATAAACCACTCATGGACTGGTTTTCATTAATAGAAATCTTCATGTCGAATACACCACTAAAAGGCAGGCCTTCCTGGGTTATCACCATGTTTTCTTTGTTTAAGAGGTTTCTTGTTCTGATACTTGCAGAAAAGTTTTCGACACAGCGTCCTTAGAGAGTTTCTGAGTTTTTGGATCACAATTTCTCTCGCCCTTGTTGTCGTGGACATACGCCTGTGAAAGAGAGTTTCTGAGTTTGCAGTTCACTGTCTCTCTTGCCCTTGTTGTCATGGATATAGGCCTATGAAGCGAGTAATCTCTTTTGGCCTTTCAGAAATAATCGAAAACCTTATCCTCTTCATCATACGTACCACACGATGAGTGTAAATGTTAAAGGTAATGATTGAAGACTATGCAGAATCCTCATCCTTCTAAAGTAGCTCCGAAGATGATGAAGGGCATGCAGAATCCTCATCATTTCAGGATAGTTTTACAAAAATAGGATAAAGTGATAAATAGAGAACTGGCTTCTCCTTACATATCACAATACAGGGATACAAAATTGCACCATGTGTTTCAACATTGAGTTATTTGCAAGCCATTCTTTCTCAACTTTGTCGGAAAGGCTCTCTTTGCAGCCATCATGTGCTCAAAAATGAGAATGCTATTGCCTGTGCTACTGTGGTTCATGTTGTAGTTTGGAGAAATGCGTGTCTGACCTGTTATTTGAGAAGTCGGGGCTGAAGGCCTTGTGAGTTTGCGGCGGCATTATTAATTGCTTTCTGATGTTGTGTATAAAGCTAGCACATGAATGATTTGTACTTCATGAAAAGTGTGCTCTTATATTCTTAAATTCAGGGTATCACAGAAGATGTGTGCAAGTGTTGAAAAGGAGAGAGATTATCCTTTCAAGCAAGACATGCACTAGATTAATTTCACTCTTACAGTTGGTTGGAGGGAGAATTTCAGCCAATAGCAGGGGGAGTCGGTTAAAAATGAGCTTATGATAAAGCTGGAAATGCAGGACGTATGGAAGAGGTGGTGTGTGTGTGTAGCCATGCCTGCAGCATGGCAAGTACAAGCTATCTCCATTGCTGGGCAGAAGCTGGGTGGGCGAAGACGAGGGGGAGAAAGTGCCAAAGGAGACATTTCAGGGAAGTGCAAAACATGGAAGCAAGGGTTAGGTGAAAGTAATGAGTCAAAATTGAACAAGAATTGCCAATTGGGTCGGTATTCAAAGAAGAAAAAGGGATGAAATAAGAGTCTAGCCAAACATTGCGTGGCTGATAGGGTAATGGGCGGTGCGGAGCAGAAAGAATTTTGAATTAGGTGGAAAAAAGCTCCAAAAATATAAAAGTGGCTTATTGAAACTCTAAAACAATGGTAGAAATCGGAGAGAGTGGTGAGCTTATACGTTTCTATGTCAAAGGGGCTAAATTTGGAGCAAGAATTCTGTTTTGAGGGTGTAGGCAAGGCGGTCGAAGATGCTCGTAGAGACCATCTATCAGGCTATCTACAATTGATTTTACACACAATATCACCTCTTCCGAAAGCCAATTTATTTTGAATGCTCCCAAAATTAATTTACTTAGTATACTCGTTCGATCTCTTGGGCTGATATATTCTCTCTCAAAGTTCTTTATCAGGAAACTTGGGATTAGGAACTTGGTGGTAAATTTCAATGCTTTTTACTGCTATGTCTAGTTACTAAGCATTAGGATTGCTTCACAAGCTTTGTGACTCCTATGGTGGGCCTTTATTTTTAAGCAAGTATATCATCCCACCGTGATTTCAGCGAGGAGGATGTTTTACCAAATTGTTGATATGAAAGAGCATGAAATTCTTTATCTTACCACATCAGTTAGCTGACATTTTGTTAATTAAAAATCAGAAGAAATGAAGGAAGAATATGGAAGTAGGGCTACTGTCCCTTGGAAATTGTCAAAATTAGTACAAGCTTGCAAAAAACATGCTCGAAGCGTAAGTGTAAGTTTGAAAATGTCATTCCTTACAACAAATTTACCCTAATCTACTTCCTCAACAAAGTCCACATGCAAAATTCTTGCTAATTGTCACCCCTTCACAGTAAGGTCATCTATGTGGATTACAATGGCCACATTCTTGTTAGGGTTAAAAACTCTGTGGTCCTTCCCATGTGCATCCTCTCTAGTTAAGTCCATGTATATTGTCATGTGTATACCCATGAGAAGTGTGCATCTCTTTTGCCGTCACGAAAAGTCGATCCCACCAACTCAACGCCACAAAGCACCCAATCCTTTTGAGTGGAACTATTCCTCAATTAAGGGAAACCCAAGCTATGCTCTCTTGCCTGATTGTGAGCGTGCTTAGCCCGGCACCACAAGATTGTTGAGTGCAAATTGGTGTGGGTTGGAGCCACCTGATCCTGTGACTTTTAAGGTTTCATTGATTGGAAGGGAAGCCTCCAAGGATGAGAAGATGAAAAATTGGAGCGAGTAGCAGTATTAGTAGTTAGTTACTGATGCAATGCAATAGAAGACATGTTTGATTGTAGATACGAATTCTTGGTCACGTTGGTGAATGTTTTATCCTACAAGTGAGCATCGACATACTACACAAACGATTTTGAGAGGGGGTGGTGGTGGTATTACAACATTGCACGGGTTTTGCAATGCTTGATAAAAGATAGCCTATGCTTGCTTCTTGTAAGGACTATGCATACATGCACAACTGCCACAAACACTCAAAAATGTTTCAATTAATGAGCACTACCTTACAAGTTTTTAAATGCAGACAAGTTTATACAATTATAAGCATAAACCTTAAGGATCAACATTCTAGTAGTGGGCTTGTTACATCATCAATGGCATCTCAATGGAAAGTTTTAGGTTCACATCCAACTTAACTAACTCTAAATTAACAGATCATTCACTACCAAAAAGACTAGCCTCTTCATCTCTTGCGATTGATTGTCCTCAAGAATCTAGCCTTGAGCTACAATTGATTCGTCCGCATATCGTAGAGTGGCATGGCTTTTGTGTGGCTTGATTTAGCATAAGAAAGGAGACACCCAAAGTAAAATAATTAAATGGATGTTTAAACCCTCCATCTTTTTTTCCCTTTTACTTTCACATATTTTTTTTTTGGGCCATACTCACAATTGAGTGGCAGAGTTGTATTAACTTGAAAAAGAATGTACATTAAGCCTCAAGCACACCCGATGCCTTCAGGAGTCAACAAAATACAGAGGGTCTCTAGAGTGGGCGAAGATGTTATGGCCCCTATTTGCGAGGCTGAACTAAATTGAAAAGTTTGGCATTGGCCCATGAACAGGAAGTTTGCTCTACCAAAAGCAAAGGGAACTTACGCGAACTCTGCTGCAAGGCTGAACAGACTACAGCGGCCTGAGGCAAAGTAGGCAACATATAGAAGGTGTTGTGGGGGGCTCTACCAATAGGTTTCAATGTAAAAGCGAGAGGAATAGGCACCTATGTTTATCATGTAAAATAGCAATCGAAGACCCCCTTTATCTTTTCCCAGAGAGCCCTCGGGAGGTCTTATAGATGAAATCTGTTAAATGGGTGTAAACTAGTCTTGCTTGGTGGGCCTTGCATTATAACATCTATAGAATACAAAAGGACATATGCAAATTGACATTTAGTATCTAGCATTGCTGTGTAGCTTATTGATACTTGGTATGTAATCTTCTAGGTCTTGAGAACTTCAGATTGACACCTAGTAAGAGAGAAACGAGGACACATACAATATGACATCAATCATTTTCACACCTAGTGTGGTATCAATTATTTAGAGCTTAAAGTAAAGATGTACAAGGTGAATTCACTACTGTGATACACCATATGCATTCACTACTGTAATACATCACATGCTTTGGCTAGCAAGCGCATGTAAAGAGTTGCATGTGTAACCAACATGTGCAGATGTTGATTGACATCAAATGTATAGTCTTGAAAACGAGATCCAAATAAACCGAAGCAAAGGAAGTAATGCAAAAAATTCTAAAACAAGAAAATAGATAAAGCATGAATGAGCTGCAACAATAAATGAGGTGCTTTATTGATCTGCAATGTTGTACTGCTGCTTTTTGATTATCTAATCTACAGGCTGACTTTTGAGTCAAGCTACAAAAAGGAAATGTGAATAGTTAAACATATCGCCTTGCAATGAAACATCATAGATTGAAAGTGCAAAGTATATAGTGCATGTTATACAGAGGTGCCATACAAAAGTATGGTGGAGAGTTGGCACTGTGGTCTCTCCAAGAATTATAAGAAACGGAAGCCGTGCCCTATCCCGTAGCATTTATGTGTTGTGCCAAGCAAATGTGTGCGTGTGGAAAATTGGATGTAGATAATGAACCTTGCACTGTTGTCGAGCTGGAGTCGCGCTTGTGTGTAGTGTTGTGAATATATGTCCTCCCTGCCATACAAAAAACACGTAGATGTAACTTTATGTTCTATGTCCTCTGACCAGTATTACGTTCTGTGTGTGTGTGTGTGTGTGTGTGTGTATTGTAAGCTTCTTCGATCAGCAATTATGTCTTCTTGCCATAGAGACGGTATACTCAAGCTCGTCACCAACAACTGTAAAAGATCTATTGATGCCTTTGACAATCTCATTTTCAAGAGCAATAGATTTGTTTGCCTCTCCGAACTTCCGTGAGTCCCGTGCTTTGAGCAGTAATGAGCAAAAAACAACTCTAAAGATTCATCGATTTTGGGCCTCCAATAAACACTTTCCGCGTGTAGGGGACACAACATCCATCCAATAGAAACTAATATCCCTTGTCAAAACATACAACTTGAAGGCTCTCAAGGTGGGATCCCTCCAAAAGATGTAGAATTCAATGCTTACGACAATGGTACTAGTAGTTATGTTAATGATGCAGTTGAGGTGGCAGCATGAAGCTTGTGAGAAATCTAACTCTTTTTTGCATACAACTAGATGCCATATGTTTAGTCCAGTCGATGTCGCCGCCACCATCCCATGCAACCAACTTTCCTTCTCAAGCCTTGACGGCCCTCCAATCAACAACACCCAGCCAAACCCTTTGTCCAAACAACCCTCCTTGAATTTTTGCCGATGTAATGGATCTTATATGCTAAGCCACTACGAGATGCAAAGAAAGCTGACTCACTGTCCGCCCTTAAGTAGCTTTCCTCCAAGGGAAAATGAGGGTCTGTGTGTTGGCTACAATACCAAATTGATGTCTGTCATCTGCAGCCATCTGAACTTGATCCGATAGCTGCTATGTACATAGACCTTTGCTCATAGGATCAACTCTACTGAATCATGGTTATTTAGCAAGAGAAGCTCTTTACATGCCGCATTATTGGCCATATTGTCTATAGATTTTCTGCTATCCCACCTCGTTGTTGAATGGGTAGCAGTGAACTGCTCCTGGAGGCTAATAGGTGCTGACATATTGGTATGCCTATCTCTAGAAATGCCATTACTCTGCAGTCCGTGTTCGTCAGTTTCCCAACATCAAATTTCTTTGTATGGAAAAAAGAATTACCTTCTGCTTCTTCTCTTTGACTATTCTTTTGATCTTGATCGGCAGCGTAGGCACCTGCATGATTTACTACTTGACTTAGATCCACTGTAATGCTGTTCCATCTCCTTGAAGCTACACATTAACCAACTACCGCGGACACCATATTCTGCGTTGAATTGGTCATGAGAGATGTTTCTATTTTTCTACAGATCGTTTCAAAATGCTTGCCTCATCAATTTTCAGATAGGCTATCATTCGAGTTGAACGAGGAGTGCGACTGAAGCCAATGGCTCATCAGACCATAACTTGCACTAGTGGCAATATTCCCCAATGTGCTGAACGGGCTTGCGAAGGCAATGAGATTAGGCCAACTGATCATTGATTGAAATCTGATATCTTATGTTTCAATAGCACTAGAATAGACCTCTGCCATGGGTAGAAAACCCAATTTTGACCTGCTTGTGAGGCTCCCTATCCTATAAGTGTGCGTGTGTGTGTGTTGCGATGATGACCTCTTGCAAGTGCTCACCTCGACGTGTGGACATTGTACATGGTCAAGGTAAGTTGCATGTTGAGCAATTCCAAAGTCGCAGGTGATTGTCGTGAAGACCTGAAATCAAACTAGCAAAGGGCTGCACCTTCTGAGCAGCGGATGACGGTACATGGAGAAATATTATGTTTTGAGTCTACACTCTCTCACTCTCTAATTACTAGTGTAATTAAGCAATGCTATCACCATGAATGCTAGTCTTGTCAATCCACCCTAGCCCAACACTCATTTTTGGTACACAGAGTTATAGATTTTGCGTCGTTCTTTGTTATCGAAGTGTCAATTGTTCTCAGATTTTTGTTGGAGAGAGGTGTTATGCAGATCTTCTATTTTCACATATCCACGATCAAAATGGTACAGTAGATGGGCGGGAATTTGTTGCCCAAGTTCACTATCTCTATATTGGCCCCTCTACCCTACAACCTAAGGTAGCATCATTCATATTGTGGACTATTCACGCTCCAGGGCTGTCCATAATTTCCTCATGAGTCTTAACTAGCCATTTAGATTTTTTGCTAACGTGGCCTCATCCCTCTCTCTCTCTTTGTGGTTTTCTTGATTAAGATTTACCAGCCATCCGTCTCATTGATTATCTTAGCTTGTAAAGCTAGACCATCGATGTTGCCGCCACCACCCCATGCAACCAACTCTCCTTCTCAAGCCATGGCGGCCCTCCAATCCACATCACCCCATCCAACCCCTTTGTCGAGACAACCCTCCTTGAATTTTTGCCAATGTAATGGATCTTATATGCTAAGCCACTACGAGATGCAAAGAAAGCTGACTCACTGCCCGTCCTAAAGTAGCTTTCCTCCAAGGGAAAATGAGGGTTTGTGTTGGCTACAATACAAAATTGATGTCTATCATCTGCAACCATCTGAACTCAATCCGATAGCTGCTGCGTACATAGACCTTTGCTCATAGGATCTGCTACCAAATCATGGTTATTTAGCAAGAGAAGCTCTTTACAGGCTGCATTATTGGCCATATTGTCTATAGAGTTTCTGCTATCCCACCCAATTGTTGAATGGGCAGTAGTGACCTGCTCCTAGAGGCTAATAGGTGATAACCTATTGGTATGCCTATCTCTAGAAATGCCATTACTCTGCAGTTTGTGTTTGTCAGTTTCTCCAGCATCAAATCTCTTTGTGTGGAAAAAAGAATTAGTTTCTGCTTCTTCTCTTTAACTATTCTTTTGCTCTTGATCAGCAGCGTAGGCACCTGCATGATTTACTACTTGACTTCGATCCACTGCAATGCTGCTACATCTCCTTGGAGCTACACATTAACCAACTACCGCGGACACCATATTCTGCGTTGAATTGGTCATGAGAGATGTTTCTGTTTTTCTACAGATCGTTTCAAAATGCTTGCCTCATCAAATTTTTAGATAGGCTCTCATCAGAGCTAGATGAGGAGTGCAGCTGAAGCCAGCGGCTCATCAGATCAGGACTTGCACTAGTGGCAATATTCCCCAATGTGCTGAACGGGCTTGCGAAGGTAATGAGATTAGGCCAAGTGATCATTGATTGAAATCTGATATCTTATGTTTCAGTAGCACTAGAATAGACCTCTACCATGGGTCGAAAACCCAATCCTGACCTGCTATAGAGGCTCCCTATCTTGTAAGTGTGTGTGTGTGTGTGTGTGTGTGTGTGTGTGTGTGTGTGTGTGTGTGTGTGTGTGTGTGTGTGTGTGTGTGTGTGTTGCGATGATGACCTCTTGCAAGTGCTCACCTCGACGTGTGGACATTGTACTCGTCAAGGTAAGTTGCATGTTGAGCAATTCCGAAGTCGTAGGTGATTATCATGAAGACCTGAAATCAAATTAGCAAAGGGCTGCACATTCTGAGCAGCGGATAACGGTACATGGCGAAATATTATGTTTTGAGTCTACACTCTCTCACTCTCTAATTACTAGTGTAATTAAGCAATGCGGTCACCATGAATGCTAGTCTTGTCGATCCACCCTAGCCCAACACTCATTTTTGTTACACAGAGTTACAGATTTTGCGTCGTTCTTCGTTATCGAAGTCTCAATTGTTCTCAGATTTTTGTTGGGGAGAGGTGTTGTGCAGATCTTCTATTTTCGCCTATCCACGATCAAAATGGTACAATAGATGGGCGGGAATTTGTTGCCCAAGTTCTCTATCTCTATATTGGCCCCTCTACCCTACAACCTAAGGTAGCAACATTCATATTGTGGACAGTGGATGTGGGCATATAGGGCCATCCAGAATTTCCTCGTGAGTCTTAACTAGCCACTTAGATTTTTTGCTGACATGGCTCATCCCTCTCTCTTTGTGATTTTTTGCTGACATGGCCTAATTAATCATTACTTCACCCATAAAAAGGCAAAAAAATGGGACTTCAACCCCATAATTTTTATACTTAAGAAAATACTTGCAATGCAACATACCATTGCGTGTCAAAGTGTCTTGATGGTTTACAATAGTCTTAGGTACAAGGATTTTAGAATCTTGTCAACTGCCTTTGTACATAATACTGATTTCCATAGTTTTGAAATCCTTGAGTAGGTTTTGATGTGAACTTTGTATATGTGTCATCTGCAAACATATATCGCAGTGAAAAATGCCCTCTTTCCCATCCACACATTGAGAAGCATGCCTTATGTGATGAGAACTTCCCTTAAGAAAGATATTTGAACATGAGTGATGCAACAATAAGTGTATCAATCTCAAAGTTTGCAAATGAAATAAGGTTTCAACTTCTCAAGTTCCGTTTGATGAATCTCAATCTTTGAGTGAATCTATTTAAAGGCAAGAAATAATTCCAATTGCGTAATATATTTTTTATTCAGGGAACTTAGAAAGAAAGAGTATTAAATATTGATCGTAAATAATGTGCTAGCTAGCACAAGTAGCAAGCAATATTTGAATGGTAGGCCAAGAGTGAGCTACCATGTTCAACTTTGACAAATATCAATTTTAGTTATAGTAGCCACTAGGTGAAACTATGGTATCTTACAGGTTCAAGTTTGAAAGTTGTCACGTTCAGCTCTGGGTTTAAGTCTAGTAGCCACCATGTTTAATTTAGTAGCTACTAGATCTAGTAGCTTTCAAAGGTGGTAGCTACCAGAGTTGGTAGATGACAAACTCTGGTAGATCATGCTATTTGGGTTTTTTCAAGCCCTTTCGTGCCCATGGGAACATACCCTAGTAGCATGCAAATAGCTACATTGTAGCTAGAGTTTGCATGGCAAGTTTCACCTTATATATATGTAAAAGGCTTTGAATACAACACTCTCATAGCGTTATAATTTTGTTCTACATTTTGTGTCGAAACTCCTCTCTCTCTTTCACCTTCTCTGCACGTCTATCCATGCCATGGCCTGCTCAAGGTGGCACCCACCCTAGACAAATCTTACAAGTTGTATCAGTGCCCGATGGGGCATATCAAAATGCCATCTCCTTTACAGGCAATTGCAGCAGAGGCAATCCCTAACAGTGGTCCTTGGCGAGCCCTAGAGATTGTGACAACATATCGGAAAGCCATTGTTTGTTGTGGTCTCCTAAGCAACAAAAAATCTCATACAAGTCGTTTGGGACAACCTCTCAAAACGTCGTCCTTTGTGGTCATTGTTGGTAAATGTTCTATGCACAGTAAGGGCGTGCTAAAATGGTGGCAATAGTGCAACAAGAGCAAAGCTTTCAGAGAAGCATTCCAAAACGCAAGGCAAGAGGGTGCAATGGTGGATATTTCTTGCTAGCATCTCAAAACGCTGCTAAAGCAGTTTACTTGGCTCTTGTACTTCTCAAAATGCTATAGTGGAGGAAACCTGTGAGAGCAACATATCAAAATGCCCTCTTGCATAGGTAAGGCATTGGTGGCTAGCAACGACTTTTCAAAACGTTGTCTACTTGGTCTCAATGGTAGAGCTTGTTTGCTGCAGCATCTCAAAAAGCTCACAGTACTCAAGCCAACAAGGTCCGTCAACAATAGCATATCAAATGCCCTTGGATATCAAGGTTCACGATTTTTCAGCATCTCAAAAGGCAAGTAGTAGAGGAACATTTCTTTGGCAATTTTCATAGCATCTCAAGATGCTTTATGTGTACCACCTCAAAGTGTTGCCAATTACCTACTCCATCTCAACTTTGCCATGGCATGGATGCAATGGAGGATTTGGGGATTTCAAATATCTAGCAAGACTTCAAAAATTGGCAAAAACAACATGCCACATATGTGCTGAAGGTTGCTCCAGAAATACATTGGTTTACATATGAGTTGCGCTCAAGGCACATGAAAAAGAGGAGATTTTGGAGACATGAAGCATCGGCAGATGTCATGCACAAAGACTTGCTTCAAGCACGTGGTATACGACTTCAAAAATTATTATTCCTTGTTTAGTGTCCTAGATTTGTTACGTTTTGTTAGGTTGTCCACACAATCATATATTTTCAGTCAAAGCCTTCTTTTAGCTTATCAATTGTCAGTTATTGCCATGTCAAAATTTTGTACGGGTTATAGACACTACCAGATATAAGTGGTAAGATATTCCAAAAACATATGTTCTCAGCCTATTGTCCCACTTCTCATGAGGTTATTGGGTACATCTTAAGCCCAAGGTTTGGTAGTGAACCGAAAACTCCATATGTTGGTAGCTAAATTTTAACCTACACCCTATTTGTACACGGGGGGGTTTTACTGACTTAGAACCAGGTTATGGGTATACCAAAAATCTTGGTTGTGAGAGAACCTAAAACTCACGGTTGACGAGTACACCAGAAACTCGAGATATCATGAGAGTGGTGTATCTAGTTCGGGCTTGAGGGGGGATTGTTGGATTTTTAAAGCCCTTTGGTGCCTATTGGAAAATACCGTAGTAGCGTGTAGGTATACCTCCATTGTAGGTAGAATTTGCATGGAAAGTTTCACCTTAAATATATGTAAAAGGCTTTTAATACAACTCTCTCATAGTGTTATAATTTTGTTCTACCTTTTGTCTGGAAGCTCCTCTCTCTCTTTCACCTTCTCTACACGTCCATCCATGCCATGGCCTGCTCACGATTGCACCCACCGTAGACAAAGATTACAAGTGGTATCAGAGCGCAAGTGGGGCATATCAAAATGCCATCTTCTTTACAGGAAATTGCAGCAGAAACAAACCCTAACATTGGTCCTCGGTGAACCATAGCAATTGTGGCAGCATATCAGAAAGCCATCGTTTGTTGTGGTCTCCTAAGTGGCAAAAAATCTCACGCAATTGGTTTGGGGCAACCTCTTAAAACATCCTCCTATGCGGTCATTGTTAATAAATGTTTTATGCGCAATTAGGGTGTATTGAGACGGTCAAAATAGCGCAGCAATAACAAAGCTTTTAGAGAAGCTTTCTAAAACGCAAGGCAAGAGGGTGCAATGGTGGATATTTCTTGCTAGCAGCTCAAAACGTTGCTAAATCAGTTTACTTGGCTCTTGTGCTTCTCAAAATGCTACAGTGGAGAAACCCTGTGAGAGCAACATATAAAAACATCCTCTTGCATAGGTAAGGCATTGGTGGTGCTAGGCCGTGGTGGCTAGCAACGACTTTTCAAAACGCTGTCTGCTTGGTCTCAATGGTCTTAGTGGTAGAGCTTGTTTGCTGCAACATCTCAAAAAGCTCAGAACAGTCAAGAAAACAAGGTCTGTCAACAATAGCATATCAAAATGCCCTTGGATATCAAGGTTCACAGTTTTTCAGCATCTCAAAAGGCAAGCAGTAGAGGACCATTTCTTTGGCAATGTTCACAACATCTCAAGATGCTTATGTGTACCACCTCACAAGTGCTACCAATTACCTACTCCATCTCAAAACTTTGCCATGGCATGGATGCAATGGAAGATTTGGGGATTTCGAATATCCGGCAAGACTTCAAAAACTAGCACAAACAACATGCCATTTATGTGTTGAAGTTTGCTCCAAAAATTCATTGGTTTACATATGAGTTGCGCTCGAGGCACATGAAGAAGAGGAGATTTTTGAGCCATGAAGCACGGGATGTCATGTACAAAGACTTGCTTCAAGCACGTGGTATACAAATTCAAAAATTATTCTTCCTTGTTTAGTGTCCTAGATTTGTTTTGTTGTCGACACAATCATACATTTTCAGTCAAAGCCTTCTTTTAGCTTATTAATTGTCAGCTACTACCATGTCAAAATTTTGTATGGGTTATAGACACTCGCACATATAAGTGTACGCTTTGTCGTATGTGTCAAAGCTGGGAACTTGCCTGTGCACTGTGTGTGAGCCTTGAAAGGTTGCAAACACACAACTAGATCTCTCTCTCTCTCTCTCTCTCTCTCTCTCTCTCTCAAGCGCGTGCGTGCGCGCGCGCGCACGCACACACACACACACACACACACACACACACACACACACACACACACACACACACACACACACACACACACACACACACACACACACACACACCTGTGAGCACACGAAGGAGAAGGAGACAGAGATGGAGCAAGATCACTTCTTAGCTTACACCTCAGAGAATGAGGATCTTTAGGTAAAATGGACCTTTTATAAGAGTTTGACCCATTCACATATGGATGCCCACAGTGGCCGGTTGTTGCAAAACTACTTTAGAAATAAGATAAGTGGTGCGCCTCTCATCGGTGATCACTTACACACCTATTGGACCGGAAAGCCCGGTCCATGACTCAATTAAATAAATTATATGCGTCCGTCAAAGGTGATAGGGTGTCCATGAGGGTTAACATGCCCCCCTTCCTGATGTAGATTCCGTCCTCGAAAGCTATTGAGATGAAGCCCGTTCGTCAAGGGGAAGAGCATCCGAGATTGAATGTCCTTAGCCTTCTTCAATCACTACAAAATCAACCAAAATTGGCATAGTAACTGCATTCTCATATACAATTAAAAAGCATATGCAGTTGTAGGCACACAAATCGATTGGTAACAGAATATTAAACAATTTGTCAGCAGTAAGTTAATTGTGAAGTCGCGGAGCGGAGCGTAGATCGACTTACACACACACAGAGAGATACACATAGAGAGAGCTTACATGATGCATAGTACGCAGAGAATTCATTGAAGGGTTATCTCCCAAAACCTTATTATCCACAAAAGTATAAGTGAGTATATACAAAGATTTAGTGATAAGTGAGTTAGGCGAGCCTAGGTGGGGTATATCAAAATGCCATCTCCTTTACAAGAAATTGCAGCTGAGGTAAACCCTAATAGTGGTCCTTGGCGAGCCCTAGTGATTGTGATAGCATATCGAAAAGCCATCGTTTTTTGTGGTCTGCTAAGAGGCAAAAAATCTCATGCACGTTGTTTGGGACAGCCTCCCAAAACGTTGTCCTTTATGACAACCTCTCAAAACGTTGTCCTTTATGGTCATTGTCGGTAAATGTTCTATGTGCAATAAGGGCATGTTGAAACAATGGCAATAGTGTAGCAATAGAAAAGCTTCCAGAGAAGCATTCTAAAATGCAAGGCAAGAGGTGCAGTGGTGGATATTTATTGCGAGCGTCGCAAATCGCTGCTAAAGCAGTTTACTTGGCTCTTGTGCTTCTCAAAATGATACAAGGGAGAAACCCTGTGAGAGCAGCGTATCAAAACGCCCTCTTGCATAAGGAAGTGGTGGTTAGCAACAATAACTTTTGAAAACACTGTCTGCTTGGTCTCAATGGCAGTGCTTGTTTGCTGTAGCATCTCAAAAAGCTCGCTATAGTCAAGCCAACAAGGTCTGTCAACAATAGCATATCAAAACACCCTTGGATATCAAGGTTCATAGTTTTTCAACATCTCAAAAGGCAAACAGTAGAGGGCCATTTCTTTGGCAATTTTCACAGTATCTCAAGATGCTTATGTGTACCACCCCACAAGTGCTGCCAATTACCTACTCCATCTCAAAAATTTTCCATGGCATGGATGCAATGGAGGATTTGGGGGATTCAAATATCCGGCAAGACCTCAAAAATTGTCAAAAACAACATGCCATATATGTGCTAAAGGTTGCTCCAAAAATTCATTTGTTTACATATGAGTTGCACTTGAGGCACATGAAGAAGAAAAGATTTTGGAGCCATGAAGGAGCGGATGTCATGCAAAAAGGCTTGCTTCAAGCACTTGGTATATGACTTCAAAAATTAATACTCCTTGTTTAGTGTCCTAGATATGTTATGTTGTCAACACAATCATATATTTTTATTCAAAGCCTTCTTTTAGCTTATCAGTTGTCAGTTACTGCCATCTCAAAATTTTGTATGGGTTATAGACACGTCCACATATAATTGGTAAGACCTCACAAAAAACATAATTTTTTGGACTCTTGTTCCACTTCTCATGAGGTTATTGGCTACAGCTTAAACCCAAGGCTTGGTAGTGAACAAAAAACTCCATATGTTGGTAGATAAATTTTAACGTACACCCTGTGTGTTCAAGGGGGGTTTTACTGACCTAGCACTAGGTTATGGGTATACCAAAACTCTTGGTTGTGAGAGAACCTAAAACTCACGGTTGACGAGTACACCAGAAACTTGAGATATCATGAGAATGGTGTATCTAGCTCGGGTTTGAGGGGGCGATTGTTGGATTTTTCCAAGCCCTTTGGTGCCCATGGGAACATGCCCTAGTAGCATGCACGTATAGCTCCACTGTAGATAGAATTTTCATGGAAATTTTCACCTTATATATATATATATATATATGTGAAAGGCCTTGAATACAACTCTCTCAGAGCGTTATAATTTTGTTCTACCTTTTGTGTCGAAGCTCCTTTCTCTCTTTCACCTTCTCTGCACGTTCATCCACACCATGGATTACTCACGGTGGCACCCACCCTCAACAAAGCTTACACATGCTTTGGGTGGCTATCAGCTCTTGTGAAGCCCAAGTAGCTACTAGATCTCCCCTAGTAGAGGAGTGGGAGCTTTCATGATCATGAATGCTAGCTTCCATGTTGAGTTGGGCTAGCTACATGTAGGACACATATCTACATATTAGGAAGTGGCAGTTATGAGGTCTACAATGTCGCTATTCTATTCAAGCCTACAATGTAGCTACCATATGATGTCAACAGGTTGTGAGTGGTAGCTACCATAACGTCTACAATGTAGTGATATATGTCTTTTGGTCAAGTTGCCATGGAAGAGGAAAAAGGAGAAACCTTAAACATAATCCTAAATAAACCAAATGTCCATATATGTAAATCATAGTTCTAATAAGATTATTTAGCATAGGTAAAGCAATGATGACCAAGCGTGCCATCAACCTTCCTTGTGGGGGCACCTATTTTTTGTGCCTTATCCTTACTCTGTGTGTTATTAATGAGTGTGAGTTTGCATAATTATTTTATGGTTTGGGGAAGTTATGTAATAAGACTTATTTTCAAAGTTTTTAGTAATAAATTTTGTTTGAACAGAATTTTGGTTGTTTTTAAGTTTTACATAGTTTAGGGGTTCAATCTAATTGTTTTTGTTCAGTTTCAAATTTTTGACCTGGAGCACTCTTTGGGAGACACTTTTAAAGGTGTTAATGCAAGATTTAAGAAGTTTTTTATGTGGGAAATGCAGCTCTTAACACAAGGAAAAATATTGTTACTTTGAGTATTTGCAGATTCCATGTTCTCGATGTTGTTTGAAGCCACTAGATGAAGGAAAAAGTAAGAAACGTCTATTTTTACATTGTTTTTGTAAAAATTTCCAACTTGTAGTTTGATTTTTTGAGACTCCAAGTAGGATGTGACTTTTTGGCATCACACGACGATTGAGAGCACAACGAGACAAACAAATTGATGTGAGACAAGTTCGGGCTGATTCGCAGTTGATTAGGAGCTAGGAGCCATTGCAAAATGCCTAAAAATCATGGTCGTGTACAAGATGCTGATGCAACTAAAGAGTGTCAATGTCGGGAAAGATGGAAAGCGGGATCAAGGATGCATATAGGTGTATGCATGAATGTTAAACCAAGTGTGAAGACCCAGTGCAGGCAAATGAGTCTATGATTTATGCGGTTATGTAGGCATAGTGCAAGGATTCAATGCGTGAAAAAGCCCGCTTAAGACATGCACGGTAAGTTGGGTAGGTTGAGGTCACGTGGCCAATGATAGAGAGGAACATGGGTGAGAGACTAACTCAACCATATGAGGGAGGCTTGAAAGTGCTATACTGTAAATTCTATGTAAAATATGTTTTCAATACAAATCGCTCAATGTGGACAAGAAAAACTCCATTTTGAACATTTTTTGCGTCTCATGCACATAAGCAAATTACACACCAATTGAGAGATTTTAAAGGTTTTGTGCTTTGCTCTTTTTGAGACTGTGGGCAAGATAGAGAAGGAGAGAGCTTTGAGAGAGACTTTTATTTTGTATTCTCCACTATATCCCATCACTTTGGAAAGAATCAAGCTTTGATTGCATCTTCTCTCTGGTTTCATCTCCCCCCATCCCTTGTTTGTTGGAAATAGGGTTGTAGGAAAAACACACAGCGTGGATAAGATGAAGGAAGATCAAGGCACACAGTAGAGAGTATGTATTTCTTAGTGCACAATGAAAGATATATAGCCCTAGAAAGATGGGTGTATATACAATGCAGGGAGGAAAACTCCTAGTGAGAGAAAATATGCCCCGGCGGTCCTAAGTGTTGATGGGGGCTTTTCACAAGCCAAGCTCCCATACCCCTCTTCTCTCGTCCCCACCCCATGAAAACCCCCTCTTAGGGAGGGAGTGATAAAAAGCATTGGAAAAAGTAAGAAAAAAATAAAGTATGATTATGTAAATATATAAGAAAGGTAAAATAGGCCACCTCATGCCTGCGGGGTAGCCCATCCCCACCTTGCCTCCTTTTTCTTCACTGTTGCCCCGCCGTGTGTCCCTTTTCCTCTCCTCCACTCAAAAGGTCAACCCCCTCTCTCTTCCCCTTGTCCTTTCTCCTTTCTCTCTCCCCTCAAGCTACCCCACCTCTCACCAATAATGCATTATAACTCATCAATAATGCACCCTAACTCACATGCAACTTACCCTATCTTCCAAAATAGTATACCCCACCCCCTCTTTCTCTCTCCTATCATATCCCATGACCCAAATTCCCCCCCTCTATCTCTAAAGGGTGCCATGTCTCTTGTCTTGTAGCTAAATAACCTCCCCCACACTCACACACACTCAGTTTCACTGAAAAAGGTGCCCACAGACCCATCCCCACCCGGTGGTTACCTGATTTTTTTTGTGTTCACACACATCTGCACACAAATTCACCTCTGAATACACTCCCCTCTCTCCCCTCTTGTAATTACTTTATTCTCCATGTCACCTCTCACTTTTTTTCATCAACCCATCTCTCTCTCTTAGTCTCTCTCTCATGAGACTGCTGTTCTGGCACATATACACACAGCCAGACAAGTGGGGCCCATAGTCACATGGCCTATGTAGATAATGATTTCTTCATTTCTAAATTCTAGAATTTCTCCCCCCTCCTCCCCTATATAAAGAGGGGTCACCATCATACTAAGGACACAACATCACCAAAGAACACACTATGCAGTGTGTGTGCCTAGTGCACACACACACACCCACACCATCACCATCACCATCACCATCACCGCAATCACCATGCTTGTCTTGAGCATGACCTCTACACCCTTGGCTATGGAAGATGAAGGGCAACTAAATGAAGGATGATGTCCATAATCCTCGTGTGAGTCTTCGCCATCAACTCCCACCTATCCGCCATGTGCTCTACCACTCTCTCCCTTCTCATTCCCCTACCCTATGCTCCCCATTTCATGGCCTAATTCTCTAAATAAAGCTTGAGGTTTTGTGAGTATGTTTTCTTGCAATGTTTTGCCCATGTGAGGTGTGCGGAATCGCCACCTAGTCTTGTGTTTTGGAGTGAGCTTGTGTATGTGTGAAGGGTGTGCGGATTCACCATCCTTTTGTGGTGCCTAAGTACTAAGCCGCTATACCCCCTCCCTCACTCTCTCTCTCTCTCTCTCTCTCTCTCTCACTTGATCTCATTCCCTTTCCTCTTCATCATTACTCCCAAGCATCCATCTCTCTTGGATGAAAAATTTCTTATGGTGGTGTGTTGTTTGCGTCCTAGCCGCTGAAGCTAGGTGGTGCCCCCTGTTTGCTTTACCATGACAGGCTCGAGGCGCGCCATTCGGTCCCCGGTGTTTTAGAGGCCGTCGGGGGTTCGGGGTTCGCTTTGCTCTCTTCATTTGGTGATGGTTACCGTCTGTGATGGTTATTCTGGATACTTTCAAATACGCATAGCCTTGGAAGATCAGCTAAAAACCATTTTTATCATGCCATGGGGTTGTTTTGCATACAGGGTTATGCCATTTGGTCTCACAAATGCACCTGCCACATTCCAGAGATATGTCACATATGTTTTTCAACCGTTCTTTGGAACATCCATAAGAGTGTTCATTGATGATTTTTGTATATATAGCTCCCGTATTTCACATTTAGAAAAGGTAACTGAAGGTTTGGCCAGGTTGCAGAGCGTAGGTGGGCAATTAAATGTGGATAAATGTCACATTGGGGAGAGTAAAGTCATTCTACTAGGCCATGAAATTTCAGCAAAAGGTATCAACGCCGACCCAAGTAAGGTGTCCGCACTCATAGCCCTACCTTCACCAACGACCGCACGTCAACTGGTCTCTTTTCTACGGAAGGTGAGGTACTTAAGTAAATTCATAAATCTACTATCACAACTTGTTCTACCACTGCAACAACTCACTCAAAGATCAACTTTCACTTGGGACGAGGAAAGCGAACATCACTACAACAAGGTAAAGGAGGTCTTAGCCACTCTGCCAACTATCTCACCACCTAAGTGGGATGAAAAATTCTATGTCACCTCAAGTGTTGGTGACGACTCATTGGGGGCTGTGCTACTCCAAAAGGATACGACGACATCTTTCATGAGGCCAATCTACTTCTCTAGTCGAATGATGACAGCAAGAGAGAAAGGTTTCACCCATGTGGAACACTTAGTCCTAGCTCTTAGATTTGCAACTACAAAGTTTAGGTCATATTTGCTGCCTAAGCAATTTGTGATTCTAACCACGGATGAAATATTTCCCTATGTTGTACAACACATGGATGTGTCTGCTAGAATTACTAAATGGCTAGTTCGTCTGCAAGAGTTTGACTACACGGTACAGGTAGAAAGCACGACAAGGGCAAGTTTGGGGGGACTCATGACCTACCAAGTCTTTGAAAGGAAGGAGAAGCAATCTAAGGAAGGAGAAGTCCAATTACCTCCAGTACCACCGATGGTAGAAGGAGCAGACTCTCTCTACTTTGATGGAGCCTACAAGCGAGCGTCCGACAAAGCAGCTGCAGGCATAGTGGTCTTTGATGACAAAGGTATTTTCGTTGGGCCAATTGTTAGATTCACATTCTAACAATGAAGCTGAGTATGCAGCACTAACCAAGGGTCTACAATGGTGCGTCTCGCAAGGTGTACAACGCCTTAATGTATTTGGGGATACTCTACTTCTGGTAAGGCAAGTAAATGGAGCATGGATATGCAAGAATCCTAGTTTAAGGACTCACTTAAGTGGTGTAAAAACCTTGTTGGGTAAGTTTGAAGAAGTTCAAATACACCATATCCCAAGGGCTCAAAACCAAGAAGCAGATGCCCTAGCAAGTGAAAGACTACAGGAAGTGGTGGTTGGAGCAATAAAACTAAAGCTCCCTCTATTTCAAGGAAGTGATGCCTTGCCTGACATCATGCATTTTTTGGAAACAGGGGAATGCCCATCATATTTAACAAAGGGACAGAAGCAATGGCTGACGCGGAAGGCCACAAGGTATCGACTCATCAATGACGGTTTGTACTGTAAGGGTAAGGACCAAATACTCAGGAAGGTCCCTCTCTCTCAGGAAATCACGGGAGTAATTGCTAGTTGTCACGACGGGGTTTGTGGTGGTCACTTTGCCCTAGACATAACAAGTAGGAAAATCTTGCAGGCAGGATTCATATGGCCTAGCCTCAACCGTGATGTACACCATTGGTGCAAAACGTGTAAGTTGTGTCAAAAGGCCGGCACTAGGTCACTTATGCCTGAACCACAGACACCTATTCTCTCATATGGCCTATTTGAAAAATGGGGTATCGATGCTATTGGGCCATTACCTAGGGCCAACTCAGGAAAATTCTACATTATCATGGGGGTCGACTACATGACTAGATGGGCAGAGGCTACAACCACCACTAGAATCACAACGGTAGAGGTAGCTAAATTTATCTACGAGCACATATGCTGTAGGTTTGACACACCTTTAGAGATCATCTCTGATAGAGGGCCAGGTTTCAGAGCAGACTTGGTAGGAGAATTAATGCAGAAACTGGGCATTACAAGGAGGCACTCTTCACCATATTACCCTCAATGTAATGGCCTAGTTGAAAAGGTAAATGGAATGGTTTCTAAAATTATTCCTAAGCAGGTAAACAATCATCCTGGAGACTGGGATAAGTATCTACTACCAGCTTTATGGGCCTACAGAACTTCATTTCGTACATCCTTGGGATTCACACCGTATCATCTAGTATTTGGTAAGAAAGCAATCTTGCCCATTGAAGTGCAACTACAAAGTCTCAGAGTAATGGCAAGCCAGCTTCAACAGCCCAACATGCATTTGAGAGATCACATCATCAACTTGGAAAGACTGCAGCTAGACAGAGAAGAAGCAATAAATTATTATGCAGCACAAGCAGAGCATAGACGGCTTAGCTTTAACGAGCATCTCCGGAAAAAAGAATTGAAGAAAGGAATGTTGGTGCTCCGCTACGAAAATCGCTTCGACACGCACAAGGATAAGAAACTCCTACTCTGATGGGAAGGCCCTTTCATCATCAGGAAAAAGTATGCCAATGGAAGCTACCAGCTTATGGAGGCTGATGGAAAACTTCATAAAACCAGGGTAAATGGTTGGCGACTTAAACCTTATTTTCTTCGATTTGACCAGGCTCCACCAATTGACATTCCAGATGAGAACACAGCATCAGCCACCACCTCCGATGATAATGATCAAACAGATGAGCTAGAGACATGAATGCCTCTAGCCAAATGGGGAGGGCTAACGATGGGGGCTTTTCACAAGCCAAGCTCCCATACCCCTCTTCTCTCGTCCCCACCCCATGAAAACCCTCTCTTAGGGAGGGAGTGATAAAAAGCATTGGAAAAAGTAAGAAAAAAATAAAGTATGATTATGTAAATATATAAGAAAGGTAAAATAGGCCACCTCATGCCTGCGGGGTAGCCCATCCCCACCTTGCCTCCTTTTTCTTCACTGTTGCCCCGCCGTGTGTCCCTTTTCCTCTCCTCCACTCAAAAGGTCAACCCCCTCTCTCTTCCCCTTGTCCTTTCTCCTTTCTCTCTCCCCTCAAGCTACCCCACCTCTCACCAATAATGCATTATAACTCACCAATAATGCACCCTAACTCACATGCAACTTACCCTATCTTCCAAAAGAGTATACCCCACCCCCTCTTTCTCTCTCCTATCATATCCCATGACCCAAATACCCCCCCCTCTCTCTAAAGGGCACCATGTCTCTTGTCTTGTAGCTAAATAATCTCCCCCACACTCACACACACACTCAGTTTCACTGAAAAAGGTGCCCACAGACCCATCCCCACCCGGTGGTTACCTGATTTTTTTTGTGTTCACACACATCTGCACACAAATTCACCTCTGAATACACTCCCCTCTCTCCCCTCTTGTAATTACTTTATTCTCCATGTCACCTCTCACTTTTTTTCATCAACCCATCTCTCTCTCTTAGTCTCTCTCTCTCATGAGACTGCTGTTCTGGCACATATACACACAGCCAGACAAGTGGGGCCCACAGTCACATGGCCTATGTAGATAATGATTTCTTTATTTCTAAATTCTATAATTTCTCCCCCCTCCTCCCCTATATAAAGAGGGGTCACCATCACACTAAGGACACAATATCACCAAAGAACACACTATGCAGTGTGTGTGCCTAGTGCACACACACACACCCACACCATCACCATCACCATCACCATCACCATCACCATCACCATCACCATCACCATCACCGCAATCACCATGCTTGTCTTGAGCATGACCTCTACACCCTTGGCTATGGAAGATGAAGGGCAACTAAATGAAGGATGATGGCCATAATCCTCGTGCGAATCTTCGCCATCAACTCCCACCTATCCGCCATGTGCTCTACCACTCTCTCCCTTCTCATTCCCCTACCCTATGCTCCCCATTTCATGGCCTAATTCTCTAAATAAAGCTTGAGGTTTTGTGAGTATGTTTTCTTGCAATGTTTTGCCCATGTGAGGTGTGCGGAATCGCCACCTAGTCTTGTGTTTTGGAGTGAGCTTGTGTATGTGTGAAGGGTGTGCAGATTCACCATCCTTTTGTGGTGCCTAAGTACTAAGCCGCTATACCCCCTCCCTCACTCTCTCTCTCTCTCTCTCTCTCTCTCTCACTTGATCTCATTCCCTTTCCTCTTCATCATTACTCCCAAGCATCCATCTCTCTTGGATGAAAAATTTGTTATGGTGGTGTGTTGTTTGCGTCCTAGCAGCTGAAGCTAGGTGGTGCCCCCTGTTTGCTTTACCATGATAGGCTCGAGGCGCGCCATTCGGTCCCCGGTGTTTTAGAGGCCGTCGGGGGTTCGGGGTTCGCTTTGCTCTTGTCAGTGTGTTCCACACATCACTACCACACATGTATTGCTTAGTGCAAAAAGACTATGTATTTCTTAGTGCACAATGATGGGCGTATATACAATGCATGGGGGTGGAAAAACGTCCTAGTGAGGGAAAAATTGCCTCGGGGGTCCTAAGTGTGTTCACACACATCACTACCACATCAAAGGTATATGGTAACAAAGAAGGCTTGGACAATATTTTGATGTTGATCTAGAAATCTACTTTTGAATGGAAAGCTTGGAAATGGCCAATGAGTAGCAAGTTCTCTTAACCTCATACCAAGGTGATGTGTGTGAACACATTTAGGACCATTGGAGAAATTTTTCCCTCTTTAGGAGGTTTTTTTCCTCGTGCATTGTATATACACCCATTCATTCTAGGGCTATCTATCTTTCTATTGCACACTAAGTAAAACACTCTTTGTTGTGTGCCTTGAGCTTCCTTCGTCTTCTGCAAGCTGTGTGTGCTTGCCTGCAACCCTAATTCCAACATTCTTCAGCCTTGTTGACAAGTATCTTCTCAGTACCATTGAGTTGAAATTGGGAAGTCAACTGGTCATACAATTTCTAGCACTTGTTGTTTCCATCCCATAAGTGGATCAACCGCTGTAGTCCTTTATTGTTCATTCTTCTTGCAATTTCTCTCCAATAAGGGTTCATAATTACACCAAAAAATTTAGACAGCCAAGAGGACGAGTGTGAGATGGAGTTCTGGAAGTATTTGATTAAGTCACTCCGTTCCACTATCCATGTTTCTCTATTTCACTTTTGAACCAACTCTCCCATGATGCCACCTAGTCTCAACCTAGACCACCTCGTGGCTAATAGTTTGTTGTGCACCTTGATCCTTTTCCACTGATCACATTTAGAGAAAATTTTTTCCTTGTCTATCATATACGTGGTCATGATAGCCAAAGATTGGTCTTGCTTTGCAATTGAGACCACAAACTTGGCACATAGGGCCTTAACATGAACAACATGGTCTAGAATTTTGAGGCCACCTTGGACCACTGGTCGAGCAATAACTTCCCACTTTTCCATTGCCGAGGTGAAGAGGCTTTAATGTTGTTCCTCCTTAAGAATGTTTTAATAGGTTTCAAAAACTCCATCTAGTTACATTTGGCTATTTTGAGGAGCCAGTTGGTGAAGGCAATTTAAGGAAGCATAAATGAATTGGTTTTTTTAAAAATGACTCAAGAAGGGAATCAACACATACTCCCACCATCTCATTTTTCTTTGGATCTTCTTCAAGACCCACTGGACCCTTTTCTTGTGAGTAATATCCATCAGCAAGGGGACATCCAGATGTCAAAATATCCTTCCTCTAGACACAATCTCCCATGACCAGACTAATGGGTCAAGTGTGCCATTTTCATGAGGGAGATCAGTCTAGACTTCTCAATACTACACTTCGACCCCAAAGCCACAATTTGTTTACACGATCTCTAGCACCTTCTTGAGTACCTGAGGGCTGGCTCTCAAAAAGAGAAGCAAATTGCCTACAAACATCTTGGCTAGGAGTTGCTCGTTGTCGGGCAAAGTTAAACCTTGATTTTCACCGCGCGAAGCAGTAGCTTTGAGCATCATTATTAGAGAATGCAACCCAATGGAAAAGATAAGAGGGGCCAGAGAGAATCCTTGATTGATAGATCTTTTGGCTTCAAAGGAGCCCACTATCCTATCATTGAACAAGAGCTCAAATGGATTGACTACACACAGAGTGTGTATAAGTTGACAAAGGCAAGGCCCAAAGCCCAATGATTTCATTAAATATTCAATGAAGAACCATATAATCCTATCATATGCCTTGTCCATGTCTAGCTGAAGAAAAATGCACTCCTGCTTTGTGAAGGCTGTGTACTCAATGCCAACCATTGTTGCCAAGATATTGTCATATATTGACCTTCCTTTGATAAACTCATAAGAGCGACTACCTTGGGAAATGATTTTGTATGCCGCAGACATCATTGTTATGGGACGCCATTGCTTAAGATGCAAGCAACAAAGGTGTTTTGGGATAGGCTTGATAAGCCCTCTTTTTACACTAGGATCCAACGACCCTTTGACAAAATCTTGGTTAGCTATATACATGATTGGGACCTTGAGGTCATTCCAAAACTCCCTGAAGAATTCAAAGGTCATACCATCCCAGCCAGGGGACTTCTCCTTGCCAAGAGATTGCAATGCAAGGGAGCACTCATCTTCAAAAAAGGCCATCTCAACACGATTGGCTTCAAGTTGGAGAATTCTCCTATTGACACTCTCGAGCAAGGTCAATGTGGCTGTTAGCAGCAAGCTAACGTGGACACCATTTTTCAGAGTTCTCCTTGTAAAACAATTATTATTTTGATAAATTGGGAATATTGTAACTCCTATTTTCTTGGTAAACTTTGTAATTAATGAGCCGGGGCTACAAGCTTCCAGATTGTATCAGCCAGTCATTTCCCAGCTTTGGTAGAACTCTAGATTATTAGTTTTGACCACCCAAAAACCTTGGCTAAGGTATAAAAGCCAATTTTTGTATGTTTTTTTAAAGTTTTGGATAAGAAATACACAGCGTGAGCTAACGACGCTCACTTCTCTCCTTCTCGCGCTTCCTACTCCCTCTCCGGTTGTCACATTGTGATTGCACTTATTGCATTGATGTTATAGAAATGATATTTTATGATTTATTGCAGCTGACAGGTGGAAAAGACTAGACCGAGCTAGGCCTATGCGAATGGATATATATATATATATATACATATATATATATATATATACATATATATATATATATATATATACATATATATATATATATATATATATATATATACATATATATATATATATATATATACCTATATATATATATATATATACATATATATATATATACATATATATATATATATATATATATATATATATATATATTGTACATTTTATTATTCAAGTGCTCTTTTTGAGCTTTGGCCATTTATGACCGGCCGGCCAGTTTGTACTCACTTTGACCATTCAAGAATCTATAAATTAAATACGTGCAAGAGGGAAATGGTGACTCTTGCATGGGGGGAGATTGCACCCAGTGTCTGTGTATTCTTCTCTCCTCTCCTCTCTTCTCTTCTCTTCTCTTGTCTCTCACCGTGCCAACGTAGCACTCCGCTCTAGGAGGTGCGCCTGCACGTGCTCGCTTACTCTGTCTTGCTCCCTAGTGCCTCTTTCATGTGAGATTTGCTATGGCGTTTACGCGTACACGATGGCGTAGGTATGGAGATCTATTGATTTATGGTCTGTAGCATGTTATTCTATGTATTTTGCAGGGAGTCACAACTTCTGGCTGTAGCAGTGGTATCAGAGCCTAGGCTACACTCCAAGACTGAAGATTTTTTTAATGAGTAGCAGCTAAGTGTTTTGTTTCCTTATGCTTGTAGATTTGGTTAATTGCTTCAATTTATAATAATTAGCGTCGATTGTATGAGATCGATAGTGATCATTAGAAATTGTAGAGAATCCTTTCGTTATTGTCATAATATAGTGCTTATATAACTACGTTAATTAAACATATTAATAGAATAGGTTAAATTTAATCTACGATGATACTCGAGGACGAGAAAGGAGTAGTAGCTAGTGAGATAGACTCCGGAAGGGGAAACGAGATGAAGAAGGGAGACGTGGCTTGCTTAATGCTTCATAGTCTTGGAAACCAATCCCGAGAAATACGAGCAAACTGTCTAGATAAAGTCGTGCGAAACAACCCTTTCATTAGCTATGTTTTCAACTCTATGATGAGCCACAGTATTGCTTTATTTTTTTTATTTTTTATTTCCTAATTAACACAAGAACACTGGCGGTTGCTCATCATTGTGCAAACCTGCAAAGACAACATTTTCTGTGGGGTCGCCAACTTTCTACACACCACCGCCCTCACTTGCTTCAATAGATGCTTGGTGTCGACGTCTACATGTAGGTTGACAAAAATAATCAGGCATGGACAAACACCAGAATAAGAAGTTGATGAAAGCCTGAGTAAACAATAGATGGCAATAGAGAAAAGGAGTCGGCCGTGTGGACGTTTTTTAGTCGCAGGCTCTGCAAACATGGATAACTACTACAACTGAACCACCTCATCATCGCTTTCTCTCTCTATAGGACTACCCCTATCCATGCAGAGTTGGCATCGCCTAAGAGTTTCACCAATGTACACTGCAGCTCACCAACACTGCATCTCGACCACCATGCACAGACCCACACACACCATGCAAATGCAGGGAACCCTCTCTTTCTCTCTCCCAATGCCTCTTTCTACCAACCACGGGTGCACAGTGCAGACGTCAGACTCTCTTTCTCTCTCGCCGTGCCAGTGTAGCACTCCACTCTAGGAGGTGCGCCCGCACGTGCTCTCTCGTTCTATTACTCTCTCTTTATCTCTCTGTTCGTGTACAACTTGGATTATGCATTGTGAGATTCGAGGTATGCAGATTTGTTCGTTTCATGGCTTGTAGTATATTGTTTTTGCTATTTTGCAGGGCCCGTAAGTTCATTTATACAGCTCAGCTTGCTCACTTGCATAAAGCCCTAAGTACTCATGAGTATGAATTGAGAGTTTGTCAGCATGAAGATCATGGCTTCTACGTAGCATAAACATCAATCATCACAGTGAGCTGCATATGAGAATTTGTGTGTGTGTGTGTGAGAGAGCTCCTCGATCGCGACCTGCACATGCTACGTTCTCTGTAGCATTCGTTCCTTCATAAACTGCAACTTACCCCCCCTTAGCCAGTGGTGCTCTCTCTTCATCTGATACGGCAGCCTCCCCCCTCATGCAATTGGCGAGCATTGACAATGCTCTTGAGCGACTGCTGCAAGGCTTTTTTTTCCACGTTTTTTTTAATAAACTTTAGTCTTGCCATTTTGTTTTGTATGCAGACATTGGATTTGATTCACATGGATTATCTCAGTTTGGCATTTTGGCCTTTTGAAGCCACGTAATATAGCATTTCATTTCATTTTTGCTCTATCTCTCTTCCCCCTCCAAGAATGACTCCCTACCGTAGTAGACATCGACGAAGCTATGTAGTACCGTTGCAATACTTTCTCAGACGATGCCCAATGTACATCATCCTCAGGCATTGACACCGACGCTGATGATGATTTTTTCAATCTTTTGTTGTACTACATTTTATTTTGTACCTAGACATTGTATTGGATCCATAAGGATTATATCAATTTGGTCTCATTAGCTTTTTGCAGACAGTTAATACATTAAGGAAGTCATGCTGTCCTTCGTAAGCATATGTGCTTGTATTTTTTATCATCAACTCCGGTGTTCTGTTGTTGCATATTCTAGATGTGGTAGCATAAACAAATTTAAAATAATACTAATCATAATAATAAAAATCATCACCTTACGTAGGTTCCATGACTATCATTGGCCAATTCAAAAATTGATGACCACATTAAAATTAGAGACGATAATCACGATCCCAGACCTTGGTTGATGAAGTCAGATACTCGTCGGCTGCAAGGTATCCACGGGGCTGCGCAATCTAGGACGATTAGGCTCATCGACACAACACGATATGGAATTATATCAAATCATTATTATAATTTAGGCTAGGCAGTGATAATTTTTTCATTACTGGTTTTTGCATAATGTATTTGCTACTCATTTTGCTGCTTGCCACCTGTAGTAAGAATAAAAATAAAAGTGGATACAATTAAATTTTTACACACCTTGGGTCACATTAAGGCAAAGAATCCTTCCACATTACTGATAGGTCCTTTCATTTTATCTCATATAAATAGTCAGAATTTTCTAACTATGTACAATTCGTAAACCTTACAGCAAGGACATCCTTAACCAATACCTCGTGCTAATTGCCCAACACAACCCCATTTTAATATTGTTCGATTTCGACCAATGCAGGTAGCAATATTGCAATTTTGTGTGCTTATTTTCTAGAAATATCACACTCTCACCTAGCACATGAGCTGAGTATTCTAACAAGATAAATTGAACCGTTTGCTTTCTGATTTCAAGTATGTATTGAGACACAAATGATGGGATAGAAAATGGTGTTTACAAGAACAAAATTTCAAGTAGTACGAGAGTTACACTGCTCAACACATGAGTTGAAATATTACAAGACCCTCATGCTCGCCACACACAGGAATTTTTATCGAGATGATTTCTCAATAAGCTATGTAGTTACTCTGGTGAGCTACGGTGCTTTGGGATACTGAACAACAATTTGTAAGTACTTTGATATACTCCAAAGTGGTGTCACACAGAAAGCTAATATTTTTATGTCTAGCCTAGTCCATTGGTCACGAACACACAGATTCACCGATTTAGGCAGTGTGTAGATACTCAACTTGGTGCAGATCCGTCGATTTAGGCAGCACATTGATAAATTGCAGATTCATGATTTTTAAACTTATACCAAATGCAGATTCACCGATTTAGGCAGCATTAGTGCAGATTCGCCGATTTAGGCAGCACGTCATATTGGTGTAGATTCGCCGATATAGGCAACACAAATCACAAAATCATGTTGTAGTGGCTGGCCACCACTGTAACTGGTATGATTTTGTTACCCGGGTATAGAAAATGAAAGATATTTTGAAGTTGGATTTGGAATTGATACATGATGATTTTCTACTGTGACAATATTTATGGAAGTGAACTTGAGATTGATGAGAATTGATTTATACAATGATGAGTGTGACCAGTGATATCCTGATTCATCAGGGTATGACATATACTGCTTATTCTAGTGGTATGGGACACTAGAATAGGTAGTATGTGGATGACGGCAGGCATAAGCTAATGTTGTTTAGTTTCATATATTATGTGATGTTTTTGACACAACGTACTAATCACTGTTTTTGACAAGTATTGTTTGCAGATTTTTATCTTCGCAACTGAGGACAATTGCTTTCCAACGAAGAGGTATGTTATAGAAATGATATTTTATGATTTATTGCAGCTGACAGGTGGAAAAGACTAGACCGAGCTAGGCCTATGCGAATGGATATATATATATATATATATATATATATATATATATATATATATATATATATATATATATATATATATATATATATATATATATTGTACATTTTATTATTCAAGTGCTCTTTATGAGCTTTGGCCATTTATGACCGTCCGGCCAGTTTGTACTCACTTTGACCATTCAAGAATCTATAAATTAAATACGTGCAAGAGGGAAATGGTGACTCTTGCACGGGGGGAGATTGCACCCAGTGTCTGTGTATTCTTCTCTCCTCTCCTCTCTTCTCTTCTCTTCTCTTGTCTCTCACCGTGCCGACGTAGCACTCCGCTCTAGGAGGTGCGCCTACACGTGCTCGCTTACTCTGTCTTGCTCCCTAGTGCCTCTTTCATGTGAGATTTGCTATGGAGTTTACGCGTACACGATGGCGCAGGTATGGAGATCTATTGATTTATGGTCTGTAGCATGTTATTCTATGTATTTTGCAGGGAGCCACGACTTCCGGCTGTAGCAATTGAAACCGCATGTAAGAGCTCTACGCATTGACGTAAGCCATTCACAATGTTTCGTAGCTTTTGGCATCGCTGACCCGCGGCCTAATTTCATCATAACTAGGAATTTACATGTTCAAATCAAAAACTAAGCATAGGCGGGGTATTGGGGCATCATTGCTAAAGCATTTAGATACATTCTGGGTCGAAAATGACTAGATCAAAAATCTATTGCTGTTAATAATTACGATTTTGGAACTTGACCTAAAGTGGGGTTTGAAGCCTTAGGCATGTGTGCTTAGGTCCTATAAACTTGTCCTAGAAGTTTCGTTACGTTTGGATGTCATTTGATGCTGTAATGGATGTGATTTGCTTGCCAATGAGCGATTGGTATTTCAGTCACTTGAGTGTAGCCTGAGTTAGATGCGAGTTGTTAGTTGTTTTCCGAGAGATTGACAACCTTTTGTAGCCTCTATGCACTAGTCGAGTCAACTTCATCCCATGGTTTGACAAATTAATCGTGGTTCTCGCTAATACTGCAATAAGATAGGATGGTGAGGTTAGACATGCATCCCACATTTGGCACCACTGTCGGGGATCGAAGAGACCTAAACTAGGGAAAAACATGAGCGTCTGGTGTGGTTGTTCTTTAACTTACTCTAGGTTTTCCTAGAGTTCCAAAACTTTCTTTTAGAAACCACATACCTTAAGATTGTCGTCTTTTGCTGTGTAGAGGTAGCTTGGAAGTAACCGTACTTGCTGAGTACCTTTAGGAATGTAGGATTCTAGATTTAGATTAGGATTTGGAGAATGATTGGTAGATGAGACAAGTCTTAAGATCAAAACTCTGAAAAACATAAAAAACACAAGAAAACAAGTGTTTGTGGACACTTTCCACAACCCCATTGCATGAGAATCTAGGAGTAGGGTAAGTAGGATCCGAGGTGGATTTCAGAACATTGCTCTCTTTGAAAGAATCAATTGTGAGTTGTTATTGGAAGTGCATAATTTCAGGTCTACGGCTAGAAATAGCTTGAAAAGACTCGAATCCACTCAATCCGATTGGAGAGTAAGCCTAAGAGTTGTTTAGTGGGTAAGCTCAAAGACACTTCGAGGTAAAAATTTCCAGAAGTTGACCAAAACTCATATTATTTACTTTTTCTTGACATTTTAGGCCAAATTAAGCTTTGACTTGATTTATAGGCTTAAAAAACATTATAAAAAGACTGTTTTTGAGAAAATTGCAAAAAAGTACTCATTTCAAGCCTAAAGTTAATAATTGCGATTATTAACTTTCTGTTGTAAATCGGCCAAGGTTCATATTATTGACTCATATTGCATGTGTACAAACAACTTTTGTAAAGACCCAAAAGATTTGGATCACTAAACTGGCAAAAAACAAGGTAAAAACTAAAGTTTGTACTAACTTTTTGAATCTTGAGTATAAATTTGGGGAAAATTTGTCCAAACTTGTTGAAATTTGATTCATAGGCTTATGTTGATGTGATAAACATGTGTATATGCTCAGTTGACCAAAAATTTGTGAAAATTTGTCAGAAGTAAATAATTGCAATTATTTACATCTGTCCTATTTTTCAACTTTTTTGACCAAATTTGCATACCACTAGCTTCACCATGTTGTAATAAGCCCACAAACCACATTTGCTAAGATTTGGACCATTGGAGTGAAATTGGTGACTAAAATTGCAAAGTTAGTAAGCAAACAGATAATTGATGACCATTTGACCAAAAATTGTCCAAACTGGATGGAAATTGGCTAGTGACCTTAACTTAAGGTGCTTAACAGATCTGTGTCAAAGTTGGGGCAAAAATTTGCAAAAATTTGTCAGAAGTAAATAATCACGATTATTTACATCTGCTCAAAACTTGATGATTTTGCAAATTTGAGTATACCACAAGGTCAACCACATCAAGTAGACCTCACAAATCAATTTTCGTGAAATTTGGATCCCAAAAGTGAGACTTAAGCCAGATTCTCGAAATCAGAGTCTGCGGACATCAAACAATTAATAAATTTGATTAGAATTGGTCCAAACTTGTTGAAATTTTCCCAGAGACTCTAACAAGTTGTATACTTGCCAAACCTATCAAAAAAGTACAAAACATTGATAAAAGTAAATAATCGTGATTATTTACTTCTGCTATCCAGAGATATCATTTTGGACTTTTGAACTCATACAGTGATAAACCAACATAATATAAGGCCACAGGGTTGTTCAATCGGATCAAAATTGGTATAGATACACTCAGTTTATAGGTTGCAGATTAGACCTTTGATTTTTGCTAAAGTCGAATCTGAAAGTCAAATTTTGATTCCTATAGCTCGATTTGAAGTGATACACAGAGACCAATCACGAGAGTTCTCAAGAGCTCCACTGTCTTTATAGAAGAATGGCTAACTTGATTAAATTTGTACAGGAATCAGGTTGCAGACGAGGAATCAGTGGCTTGACAGAAAGTTGTAATTGAATTGAGTGAAAATTGATGACAAGTCAGATAAAAGGTGAGTACTCTATCCAGGGCTTCATAAGCCTATATGAACCTTAGATCTGGTCGTGTACTAGGAAATCAGGGCATACTCGGAGAAACCTCCAATAGAGTATCTATCGAAGAAAGCGTGAATCAAGGCAATTCCTTGCACACAATTCCTGAAGAAGTCTCAGACACTTTTTCAGATTCAACATCCGAAATGTCTTCTTACTCGACTCGCTCGAAAACCGGAATGATAGTGCGCTATAAGCATATACTATCTTTTTACAAGACTAACCGTTATGGAGCCCAAGTTTACTTGGACCCTAACGAGGAGTATGCTATTCGCATTGATGACCATGGTATTGAGTTCGAAGAAGAGGTTAGGACAAACAAACAAGGAAAAATGTACATGGATCAAAATGGAACTCAGTATTTACAGGCCGAAAACCCTGATGTGATAGACAAATGGGGGTTAGAAGTAAACACTATAATCCCAGATACGTCAACAAAAGAAGGACCACCAACTTTGGTATTCGAGGGATACGATCAAGTAGACTTGAAGCCTTTGAAATGGCTTAGTACGGATAATCCTAGGATCGGAGTCTATTGTTGGGAAGATAGAAACATAAAAGATCTTTTGTGGACTTCTCATGCCAAACCAGGACAATTAACGGCCATGAAGATCATCTATATCTTCAAGATCAAAGATAAGGGATCAAAAGACCTACCAACCTATCTGTTTAGGGATTGTTATAACAACAACTTTGTTATGATGACTCTTGAGGAGGTAGAACAAACCAAATACCAAGGGTGTTCCATACGGGATTGGATATTGGGGCAAGGACCAGAAATAATTCCAAGGGATGAACACCGTGAGAGATCATCTGAGAGTAATGTGAAGAAACCAGAAACCACCCCATCACGTAGAAAATCGGGTGACACTAAGGCTAGTCCAGGGCTACATGAGTCACTATTTGCGACAGGTTGGTTCGAAGGACTCGAAACAGGACCAACTCCTAGAAGACCGAGAGTTGAACCAAATAGACATGTCAGACCAGCTGATTTTCAAAAATGGGTCAAAAAATACAGTGGATCAAGGGATCCATATGACCACTTAACAAGCTTTAAGCAAGTGCTAAGAGCAGAATGTATATTTGATTTCCATACTCAATTCGAGGGGTTTGGAATGACATTAGAAGGAAAAGCTTTGACATGGTTCCAAAACATTCCACCAAGGTCAATCATGGACTTGAACACGTTAGCTCAAGGATTTGTAGCTGCTTGTTTTAAAACGAGGATTACACATAATACGGTAGCTCAAATCTACAACTTTAAACAGAAACATGGTGAGTCTGTTAGGGATTGTGAAACTCGAATGAAACAATACATTGCTAGATGTCCAAAGATGGAGATACCTGTAGAAGAACGACTTGTATCTTTGTTTCCGGAGGGACTGCTAAACAAAGAACTTCATGCTATACTCTATAGTAAAAAGCATACAACACTAGAAGCGTGTGTGTCTGATGCTATTGACCTAGGAGACAATTGCAAGATCTTCAATGAAGAAGATGTCCCTAAGGATAACCAAAGTGAGAAGACAACATCTATTAAACCAGCACAAGTGGGAACGACTGCTGTGGCATCACTCTCAGCCATAGAAGATATGCTAAAAAGGATGAATGACATGATGAACAATATGCAAAAAGCACCTATGAGAGGACCAAGACAAGGGATACCTCCATACGGAAAACCAACTAGGCCACAAAAGTGGTCTGCAATCGAGAGTAAATGGACCAACCATGAGACCCACGAGTGCTCTTCAGACCAAAGTATGATGGGAATGTTCAGTACGTGCCCATGAGGCCCCAAGGACAACACATGTATAGATATCAGCCTAATATGGCCCAAGCTCAAAGACCACCAATGGGTATGGAAAGACCTCAACCTATGTTGGGACAACAACCTCCGTATCCAGAACATAATGCAGTGCTTGTAAAATACATGCACTCGGAAGGAGTCATAGATGAACAAGCATTAGTGCCTGTTACACCCTATGCAGAGCCTAGTCCATCTACAGTAATGGTAGAAGGAGATTGGTATAGTCCACATCCACCACCACTAGAAGAAACCATGACTTATTCTCCACCAGAGCTCGCACCAATGTATTATGTAGCTAATCAAGGTGTTAGACCTCCCATGGGAAGACCCATGATGAAACTTAGAACATGAAATTGTCATAACTGTGGTGTTGATGACCATTGGAAGAACGAATGTCCAAAGCCTGACAAAAATCTCAAACCAATTGAAGCCTATTACATACAATGTTGCAAAAAGGGAGGACACTTTTGAGAAGATTGTCCTAAGAATCTTTTGAACAAGGAAAAAACTGTCTAAATGTAGTCCAAGTGTGATGCCTAGTAGCTCATCAGAGAGTGAACCGATTGCTCCAATCAAGGTAATCACTAGAGCCCAGGCAAAGAAAAAGAAACACAACTCCTCTGATGATTCGGAGAACAAAAAAGTTTCTTCTCAAAGAATCAAAAGGAGCAGAAGCAAAAAATATGAGATGAGAAAACAAAAACAACGGGTTGAAAACGAAGAGAAAGCAAAAATGCTAGCCCAAGACAAGTTGAAACAAACTGGCAGTGAATTCAAGGAAACAACCGTGAAATCTGGAGGATCCGTTCTGGTTGATAAAATTTTTGAGCCTATTAATGCTGCCTTGGAAGCCTACCAAGCAGGACTTAAATCAGGCCAAAACATGGAAAACAAATGGAAAAACTATCCATCTCCAGACATGGAAGCAACAAAGCTTGGGGCTTATCAAAATTTGGTAAGAATCACGCAAGAAATGCTGGATAAACGAAAACCCAAGCTTGAAAGTATTGCAAAACCTGAAGAGCTTGCGGTAGAAGGAACAAAAGCAAAATCCGATGTGGTGGTAGAACCCCACCTTGAAACAAATGAACCAGAGCTTATAGTGCCGGACAACGAAGATGCCTTAGACGGAATTCCATTCGTAGAGGAAGACTAGATAGGACACTTATGGGAAAAGGTGAGAGAGATCAATGATGGGAGCCTAACTTTAAAGTCAGCTCCTATAGAGGAAGGCTGGTTGGATAACCTACCATCTGATATGAACATGGATTTACAATCCTTGTACGGGGATTGCAGATCGGAAGCTTCAGGAATATCTAAACCATTAACATTAAAAACATTACCTTCTTACTTGGGAGATAACGAAGATGAATCCATCATTTGCAAGACCACTCAAGTAAAAAGAGCCAAAATGACCCTAGAAGTAGACAACATTCATTCAATCATGTCGACACCCATCCAATGCACTCTTACTTTGGGAGAGCTGTTGAAACTCAGACCATACTTGTGGAACACTTTACAGAAAACCCTAGAGAAGGTGGGGATAACGGGGTTAATCTTTAAGAATTTGAGAAAATTGAAAAATGAAATGAAAAACAAAGAGATTCGATCAGTTCCTATGAACAAGGTCAGAGAATATTATGAAGGGGAAGAAGGAAACACCACCCTCCCAGTGAAATATAATGACATTGAAACCATGGCAATACTAGATAGTGGAGCTGGCATAGCCATAGCCACTAAAGCAATATGGGACTCCTGGGGACAGCCAGCCATTAGACAAACGCGAATGAACTTACAGTTGGCTGATGGACACATTAAGAGACCACTAGGGCTATTTGAAAAAGTGATAGTTAATTCCTGTGGAATTGAATATCAACACACTTTTGCCATAGTAGACTCTGGGAAAAAACTCAACTATGAAATCATATTGGGAAGACCTTTCATGCAATAGGTACAACTTATCCAAGATGGGGGAAACAACTATCTATACTTGAAGCAGGTGGGATCTAGAACAAGAGTCAATCTAAAATATCACACTTATAGAGATGTCTTGAAAACACCCATCCAAGAGTTTGATTCAATCTCTTCGGCAGAAACTAAACTCCCATCCTGGTTAAACAAAGACACTCCTATTTGGATGTGCGGAGCTTCAGAAAATGGAAGCTTAAGACGAGAGGAATGTGTCCTAGAAAGGGACTGTACAGACGAAGCCTACATACTTGAACCCTTTCCAGAGCATTTATTTGAACCATTTGAGTGGACTCAAATTTTAGCGACAATGGATGTATGTGTTAATACGTCTATGCCTACTCAATTTTGCAATGAGGATGGCTACGACATAATTCCCATTCAAATGATATCACTACTCAACATTGAAAACGAAGATGAGGAACCCAAGGACTTGATGAAAGCTCAACAAGTCTTTTCAGACCTCTATTACGATGCAACTGATGAGTTAGATGAACACTCAGCTACCTCAGAAGATTCGGGGTCAGAAAAAGAGAATACAAGAGCTCAGTTACTCTTTAAAGGGAGGGGAGGAAAAGTTTTTTGACTTTCCAAACCAGAAATCAAGAAGACAAAAATGGTATAGACAAAAGAGAGACACCAATATCATGAAACCACGACCTATGCCATCAGTCTCCAGTAAAACATAATTCTTGATGCAGATAGATGCAAATGATTGTGTCAAGGACAAAATAACTGGTAGATATCCTTCAAACAAAAATTCAAAAATATCTCAGACATAGAGAAAAACAAGAAAGGGTACTCAAGAAAAATCACAGAATAAGAAACCACTCATGACTAGAGTCTAGCGGAAAAAGAAATATCAAGAGTTGAAAAAAGCTCTAAAGGAGATATACACAACCAAAATGGAAACCACGGAAGAGGATGGTAAGGATGTAATGCATGTTCCATCCCATTACGAAAGGTATACTCTCCAAGATCGAAAAATCATAATTGAACAACCTGTTAGGGAACTACGAAAACAAAGCGAATCTTACGAAGGGCCTGAAAACGCTAAAAGGGTAGACTTGGCTGAACCAGGAGAAGAGCCTAGACCTGCTTACATTGCGAATGACCCAATACAAGAAGAAGAAAAGCTTTTGCTGAGCTTGTTAAAGGAATACTGGGATATCTTCGCTTGGTCTTACAAGGATCTCAAGGGTGTTGATCCGGAAATCTGTCAACATACTATACCCATGAGAGATGATGCGAAACCAAGTAGATAGAGACCTTACGAAGGGCCTGAAAACGCTAAAAGGGTAGACTTGGCTGAACCAGGAAAAGAGCCTAGACCTGCTTACATTACAAATGACCTAACAGAAGAAGAAGAAAAGCTTTTGCTGAGCTTGTTAAAGGAATACTGGGATATCTTCGCTTGGTCTTACAAGGATCTCAAGGGTGTTGATCCAGAAATCTATCAGCATACTATATGCATGAGAGATGATGCAAAACCAAGTAGACGAAGACCTTACAAAGGGCCTAAAAATGCTAAAAGGGTAGACGTGGCTGAACGAGGAGAAGAGCCTAGACCTGCTTACATTGCAAATGACCTAACAGAAGAAGAAGAAAAGCTTTTGATGAGCTTGTTAAAGGAATACCGGGATATCTTTGCTTGGTCTTACAAGGATCTCAAGGGTGTTGATCCAGAAATCTGTTAACATACTATACCCATGAGGGATGATGCAAAACCAAGTAGATAGAGACCATACACTTATAACGAAACATTTGCCAGGAAGATCAAAGAAGAGATTGAAAAACTAAAGGAAGATAAATTCATTTACGAAATTGAACACACAGATTGGGTGTCTCCAATTGTGGTAGTACCTAAGAAGAATGGGAAATTACGAGTCTGTGTTAATCTCAAAAAGGTGAATGCAGCTACCATAAGAGACAACTTTCCTCTTCCGATAACTGAGCATGTTTTAGAATGAGTGGCAGGAAAAGAAGCTTACAGCTTCTTAGACGGCTTTTCGAGATACAATCAACTTTTGGTTGACCCAAAAGATCAGCATAAAACTGCTTTTGCAACAGAATGGGATATATTTTCCTATCGGGTTATGCCGTTTGTGTTAACTAATGCTCCAGCCACGTTTCAGAGGTTGATAAGCCATGCTTTCAAAGAGTATCTTTGGAAATTCTTAGAAGTATACATGGATGATCTATGCGTACATTCGTCAATCCGGGCTGATTATTTTGAACACCTCAAAAAGGTATTCCATAAATATAGACTTTATAGGATTTGCTTAAATCCTGAAAAGTGCACATTCATGGGAAGACAAAGGAAAATTCTTGGATATATAGTGTCTAAAAATGGCATAGCTACTGATATTGAGAAGATTCATGTCATTGCTGATTTACCTAGACCAACAACAGTCAAGGGGGTACAAGCCTTCATGGGACATTGTGGATATTACCGACGGTTCATCTACATGTATGCTATAATTGTAAAACCCATGTATAGCTTGATTACGCACTTTGAATGGACCGAGGCATGTGAAGAATCCTTCATTGCATCAATCCCCTACTTTGATGAGTTTGAAAAGTGGGGGATTGATGCAATAGGCCCGTTACCTATCACAAGCGGGGGCAAAAGCTATATTTTGACTGCAGTGGACTATCTCTCTAGATGGGAAGAGGCTATAGCAGTAAAACAAATCACTGCAAAGGATGTGGAAAAATTTGTGTACAATGAAATATGTTGCAAGTTTGGGGTGCCACTAGAGCTACTTCAGATAAGGGGCCAGGATTTAGAGCTAAACTGCTAGACTTTTTATGCACGAAGATGAAGATTAGGCACCAGAAAACCACTCCTTATCATCCCCAATGTAATGGCTTAAATGAAAGATTCAAGGGTAAGTTGGTAGAAATTCTTTCAAAAGTGACAGAGCACCAAGGAAAGAATTGGGATTTGGAATTGCCTAGTGCATTATGGGCTTACCGTACTTCGGTGAAGACAGGTACAGGGTTTACTCCATTTCACTTGGTATATGGAAAGGAAGCACTATTGCCTGTGGAAGTAGAGTTGTCTGCGATCAAGATGTTAGAGAAGTTGCTTGGGCCGCCTAGTGATGCATTCAAAGAGAGGCTCTTACAATTACAAGAGGTTCAACTGGATAGGATGAGCGCATTGGAACATTATGGGCAGATGCAAGATAAGGCTTTAGAAATAATAAATGAAAAGTTCAAGAGTAAGGGTATCAAGAAACATGACTTTGTTTTGTGCTACAACAGTAAGCTGGACAAGACATTCCAAAAGAAGTTTCAAATTAAGTGAGAAGGCCCTTTCAAGGTAGTGGAATGTTTTTCGAATGGTACATATCAGCTGGCTAACCTGGATGGGATTTTACATAAGTCAAGGGTAAATGGATTGCATCTTAAATTATATCATGTCAGGTTAATGATGGTGGACCAAGATGAGTTATCTGTGGACCAAGTAATGTTGGTAAGGGATGAGGAGACTTGTGACGCGGTGAGTCTCATATCTCTTATTGTTGTTGCTGATCATGAATGATCTAGCAGGCTAGAGGATGGACAAATTATGTTAAGAGTTTTTTGGAAGAAGTAATTGTGCATATGTACATACGATGCATGGTGCATCAAATAAAGAATTGCCCATTTTCCAGAGCCAGGTGGTTACGTGGGGCCCACATGTGTACAGGTAGGACAACATGTACATAGTACATCGATTTTCATTATCAGGAGTATCAATGTGTTTTTTCTATAATAATGAAGAGTTGGTAGCACATAAAAATTCTCAAGGAAGCTATCCGCGGGCCGACGACATGAAGTAAGCAGGTGCGTCAGATGGCATCTAGTGGCGCCAGGAGGTCGAATGGGGTCAATATTTACACGTGGATAAGTACGGACACAACGTGGGTGTTTTCTTGTGATAATTATGCAGAAAGGTCATCATGAGAATTGTATTTGGGGTCCACTTCACGTGATTGCGGGATGCATTATTGGAAAAAGTTGAGTGCCAGGTGTGCGGATGGATGCAGCAGTGTGACAACTATGCACTACAAGGCCATTTTTTGGCATGTTCGGGGTCCGTTTGAGGTCAACTAAAAGGCCAAAGGTGCCCAAGTAATAAAGCTAAGTGTGGGAATTGAAACACCTGAGAGAAGACTAGAAAAAACATGGAGAGAAGATGAGGAACAACCGGAATTGAGTTTTTGCTGTTTTTGGAGCCTGTTTTGGCCATAAACTGCTCATCCGAGGTCGGATTTGAGCACTTTGACATTGTAGACATGGATTTTGGGCCGTTCTAGACGCGATGTTGCTGTCCATTTTGCCAAATTACACACCTTTTTTCTTTTGTTTTGACTGTCTAAGTCTCTCCTATGAGTGAAGCTTCTGCTCCAATTTGTGACTGTATCTGGCATATTTTACCTATATTGTGTGAGCTATTTGCCCCATTGGTGTTGGCCCAAGCTCAATTGTATCTAAACATAAAAAATTCTCCTCTTTGGAGCTGAGTATTTTGGGTGTGGGTGTATGTGTGTCTCTTTGTGTGGAGTGGGAAAATGTATAGTCTCTCTCCTCTCACTCCATCGGTGTGTTCCCTGTCTTGGCTAGGTGGGTTGTGTAAGACGTGTTAGGAAATAAGACGTAGCTAAATAGATAATTGAGTAGATTACTTGATGGAGAGAGACAGATTTATATACACGAGATTATAGAGTAGAGAGAGAGAGAGAGAGAGAGAGAGAGAGAGAGAGAGAGAGAGAGAGAGAGAGAGAGAGAGAGAGAGAGAGAGAGAGAGAGTACACACGATATACGTGGTTCACCCAATGTGGGCTACGTCCACAGGAAAGCAGCCACTCAATGGCTTTAGTACTTCAAAACAAGAAGTAGTTTACAAAGGGATTATACCCTTAATGGAGCTCCCGCCTTGCTTCACTCTCACCACCTCACACTCACCTTGTTGCATAAACTTCACACTATGAAATGTGTGTAGAAATGGCCTCCTTTTATAGGCCAAAAGGGCTGCCCTCTCTTATGAGAGACAGCCATGTGTAGCCGTCCTTGTGCGAATAAGTCCAAATCGGACCCTCCAATCCGCCCATGTGTGGCCGCCCTTGAGAAGACAAGTCCGCTTTTGAATTCGGCCACCGGCCACCGGCCATTGACTTCCGACCACCGGCCATCAGCCATTGACTACCGGCCACCGGCCAACCGATCGGTTGTTTTCCGACCACTTTCCGGCCGCCGTCCGGCCATAATATTCCGGTGAAAAAAAAAGTATCGAGGGCCTCCGCCCTCGAGGCCTTTAAAGTTGCCCCTGATTCTTGTCCGTGAAAATTTTGGTTTCTGGTGAGTGATTTTCCTTCACGCACGATGGCTTCTCCTTATAATGGGGGCCTTACAAATGTGCGCTTTTACCACAGAAAATTACAAGGGTAAATCAAGCTCCATACTTAACAATCTCCCACTTGGAGACTGATCTCCAAACCAAACCTGTGACTGCTTTCCATTCTTGCTTCTTATCCTTGAATGCCGATTGAAGATGTGCAAAAGCTCAACTTCTCCTTGTTGACCACCTTTGTAAACATGTTTGCAGGATTTTCACTTGTATGCACCTTTCCTAGCTTTAGTTGTCCCTCTTCCAAAAGAGTGCGTATGAAGTGATATCTCACCTCAATGTGCTTTGTCCTTGAATGAAAGGCTGAGTTCTTCGCAAGATGGATAGCGCTTTGGCTATCACTGTACAAGACACAATTGTCTTGTTTGAATCCAAGCTCTTCTAAGAATCTGTGAAGCCACAGAATTTCTTTGCTTGCCTCCATCATTGCTACATACTCTGCTTCCGTGGTAGAAAGTGAAACCACTTTCTGCAGCTTTGAAGCCCAGCTTACTGCTGTGCCTCCAACCGTGAACACATAGCCAGTAGTGCTCCTTCGAGTATCTTTGTCACTTGCCATATCTGCATCAGCATACCCTTCTAGAAAAATATCAGTTCCTCCAAAATACAAAGCATTTGTTGTTGTCCCTTTTAGATACCTAAGTATCCACTTCATAGCTTGCCAATGCTCTTTACCTGGGTTGTCCATGAACCTACTCACAACTCCCACTGCATGTGCAATGTCTGGCCTTGTCTAGACCATAGCATACATTAGAGAACCTACCGCTGCAGCATATGGAACTTTAGACATATAGGCTATCTCCTCTTGTGTCTTTGGACACATATCCTTCGTTAGTTTAAAATGACCAGCCAAAGGTGTAGAAACTGGTTTTGCATTTTGCATTGCAAACCTTCCTAGTACCTTCTTGATGTAATCTTCTTGAGATAGCTTTATTGTCTTCTTCGTCCTGTCCCTTGATATTTTCATACCAAGTATCCTCTTTGCAGCACCTAAATCTTTCATTGAAAAAGATTTGGACAGCTCCTCTTTTAGGTCTTTGATGTCCTGCATGTTAGCACTTGCAATCAACATGTCATCAACATACAACATTAGGATGATGAATTTTCCATCTCCCAAATTCTCCGTGTAGACGCAGTGATCCGAGTTGCATCTTGTGAATCCGTGATCCAACATCCATCGATCAAACTTCAAGTACCATTGTCTTGATGCTTGCTTTAAACCATACAAGCTCTTCTTTAATCTGCAAACCATTTTCTCCTTACCTTTTACTTCATACCCCTTTGGTTGAAGCATGTAGATTTCCTCCTCTAAGTCACCGTGAGGGAATGCCGTATTTACATCCATTTGCTCTAGATTTAGATCATGAGCAGCCACAAGGCTTAAGACAAGCCTAATTGAGTTCATTTTTACAACAGGAGAAAATATTTCATTGAAGTCAATACCTTTCTTTTGAGAAAAACCTTTTACCACAAGCCTAGACTTGTACCTTTTCTTCCCACCTTCTTCTTCCTTTAGCTTGTACACCCATTTGTTTTGAAGTGCCCGCTTACCTTTAGGCAACTCAACCAACTCCCATGTTAGGTTGTGATGTAGTGAGTCCATCTCCACTTGCATGCTCTTCGTCCATTCTTCTTTGGATTCATGTTGCATAGCTTCTTCATATGATTCCGGCTCTCCAGAATCTGAGATCAAGAGATGGTTGAAGGAAGGAACAAACCTTTCTGGAGGTCTACTTGCTCTTGTAGATCTTCGGGGAATAGGTTGAGGCTCCTCATTTGGTTGACGTTGTTGCACATTGTCACCGTTTGCAGTCCTTGAGTCTTCACCGTCCTCAAGCTCCATGTACTCATCACCTGTTTCTTTTGTTTGTTTTCTTTCCAAGTAATCTTTGTACATATTTTGTTCGTTAAAAATTACATCCCTACTCCTTAAGATTTTACCATCTTCAGGATTCCATAGGCGATACCCAAAGTCTCCTTCTCCATAAACAATGAAGAAACACTTTTTGGACTTTGCATCTAACTTTGATCTTAGGCTTCTATCTATGTGCATGAAAGCCTCACACCCAAACACTTTGAGAAATGCATAATTCACCAGTTTACCTGTCCATGCCTCTTCTGGAACTCCCCCATCCAATGCCGTTGAGGGTGACCGATTGATTAAGTACACAGACGTACTTACAACTTCCGCCCAAAGCTCAAGCGGTAGGCCTGCAAGTAGCCGCATGCTTCGTGCTCGTTCCATGATTGTCCTGTTCATCCTTTCCGAAATCCCATTTTGTTGAGGTGTCCTTGGGGTTGTCCTTTGCCTCCGAATGCCATTGCTAGCACAAAAGCTTTCAAAAGCTTGGCTGCAATATTCGCCTCCATTGTCGGATCTGAGGCATTTAACCTTGGTACCTGTTTCATTCTCCACAAAGGCTTTCCACCTTTGAAATATGGAAAATACATCGGATTTATTCTTCATGACATAAACCCATGTTTTTCTAGTCGCATCGTCTATGAATGTTACATAGTACAATGCGCCACCAAGTGATGGTGTACTTGCAGGACCCCAAACATCAGAATGAACCAACTCAAGTATTTTATTTTTTCTTTCATTTCCTGATTTTTGAAATTTTACCCTCTTTTGTTTACCATAAACACAATCTTCACAGAACTCTAAGTCCACTTCTTTCAAACCTGGTAGAAGCTTCTTTGTTTGAAGGATTTGCATTCCTTTGGCACTCATATGTCCAAGTTGGTAGTGCCACACCGCACTGTCAACTTCTGTAGTTGCTGCACAAGCTGAAGGTTGCGTGCTAACAGTACACAAGTAAAGTGTACCGACTTTTTCACCCTTGGCAACCACCAAAGATCCCTTTGAGATCTTCCACCGTTTGTTTCCGAATGCAATGTTGTGACCTTCATCGTCCAATTGTCCTGTAGAGATCAAATTTTTGTGAAGAGAAGGAACATGCCTAACATCTTTAAGCTTCCATTCATTTCCGTTAGCAGTTTTGACAGAAACTGTACCTTTGCCGAAAATCTCACAAGCTTCATCATCTCCCAAGTATACATACCCAAAATTACCTTTGGTGTAGTCTTGGAAATGTTGCTTGTGTGGTGTCGCATGGAATGAAGCCCCGGAATCTACCATCCAGGAATTAGACACATTGTCTAATGAGAGAATTAGAGCATCTTGCTCTACTTTACCTGCCACATTGGCCTCCGATGTTGGCTTGTTGTCTTGAGACTTTGTCTCCTTCCTCTTCTTGGACCAACAATCCTTCTTGACGTGGCCCTTCTTGCCGCAGTTCCAACATTCAAGAACTGACTTTGTGCGTGACTTGCTCCACCTTGAGCGATCACGACCCCTTTGGTTTTTGAACCTCTCCTTAAGCCTTCCTCTTGTTTCCACTGATAGTGCAGCACTTGATGATTCTCCTGTGCTTCTCCTTCGCATTTCCTCGCTTAGGAGAACACCCACAACATCATCAAACTTAAGAGTATTTGTGCCAGAGATAGAATTACTTACAGCCATCACAAGGTTGTCCCAACTATCCGGTAGAGATGATAGTATAAGGAGAGCTCGCACTTCGTCATTGAAATTGATTTTCACTGATCGAAGTTGACTTATGTTTGTGTTAAAGTCATTTAGGTGTTCTGCAACTGAACCATTCTCTGCCATCTTTAGATTGAACAAGCGCTTCATAAGAAATACCTTATTGGATGCCGATGGTTTCTCGTAGAAGTCGTCAAGTGACTTCATCAAGTCCTCCGTGGTCTTCATCTCCGAAACATTGAAGGCCACCGTTGATGCCAAGCTTAACCGGATTGTTCCCAGTGCCTTTCGATAAAGGACAATCCATGCTTCATCTGCCATTGTTGCGGGCTTCTTCGCAAGACCGCCTAGTGGAAAATAGAGGTTCTTCTGGTAGAGATAGTCTTCAATCTGCATCTTCCAATGTTGGTAGTTTTTGCCGTTGAACTTCTCAATCTTGAGCTTCCCATCCTCCGCCATAACTCCCACTCAATTCAAGGAATCCTTTCCTTGAGATAATTTAGCTACGAGCAAACCTTGCTCTGATACCAGCTGTTAGGAAATAAGACGTAGCTAAATAGATAATTGAGTAGATTACTTAATGGAGAGAGACAGATTTATATACACGAGATTATAGAGTAGAGAGAGAGAGAGAGAGAGAGAGAGAGAGAGAGAGAGAGAGAGAGAGAGTACACACGATATACGTGGTTCACCCAATGTGGGCTACGTCCACGGGAAAGCAGCCACTCAATGTCTTTAGTACTTCAAAACAAGAAGTAGTTTACAAAGGGATTATACCCTTAATGGAGCTCCCGCCTTGCTTCACTCTCACCACCTCACACTCACCTTGTTGCATCAACTTCACACTATGAAATGTGTGTAGAAATGGCCTCCTTTTATAGGCCAAAAGGACTGCCCTCTCTTATGAGAGACAGCCATGTGTAGCCGTCCTTGTGCGAATAAGTCCAAATCGGACCCTCCAATCCGCCCATGTGTGGCCGCCCTTGAGAAGACAAGTCCGCTTCTGAATTCGGCCACCGGCCACCGGCCATTGACTTCCGACCACCGGCCACCGGCCATTGACTTCCAACCACCGGCCATCGGCCAACCGACCGGTTGTATTCCGATCGCCGTCCGGCCATAATATTCCGGCGAAAAAGAATATTCCGGCGAAAAAAAAAAGTCTCGGGGGCCTCCGCCCTCGAGGCCTTTAAAGTTGCCCCTGATTCTTGTCCGTGAAAATTTTGGTTTCCGGTGAATGATTTTCCTTCACGCACGATGGCTTCTCCTTATAATGGGGGCCTTACAAATGTGCGCTTTTACCACAGAAAATTACAAGGGTAAATCAGGCTCCATACTTAACAAGACGAGTGGTGCCCCATAGTGTGTGTGTGTGTGTGTATCATCCCAAGAGTGTGGTGTTGGGTGATTATAGGGGCATTGTGTGTGTTTCCATCCCGCTCACACCGGAGATCAATTCACTTTTGTTCACGGAACTTCGCAATGAATTTTTGGATTCTCTGAAGGGCAAACATGAGCATGATGACGCATACTCCAAACTGTGGAGCCATGTGCAAATGAGGGATCCTTCTCACTCCAATGCTGGTAGTGTGTTGTTAACCTCCACACGCAGTTGTCCTCCATCGAGTGATGAACTACAGGGATGGAAGAATTTTTCCATCGCCTACTCCATAAGGGGAGAGTTTGTGTACTGACGGACACAGACGTTTGACACCAAATTATTTATGAATGTCATGACAGTCCAAGTGCAGGGCACCCGGGTAGTAAAAAGACTTATGCTCTCGTATGATGACATTTTTATTGGGCAGATTTACATGGCTTTGTTCAAGACTATGTCTTGCATTGCCGAAAATGTCAAGTTAACAAAGCAGAGCGCCTGAAGGCAGGAGGACTCTTACATCCTTTGGAGATTCCCAATGGGAAATGGGAAAGTATCTCTATGGATTTTATTGTGGGTTTACCAACCACTGTACGAGGTCACGACTCAGTATGGGTGGTCGTAGACCGATTGACTAAACTATGCAAATTTATTCCAATTAAGTCGACCATAAGGACTCCAGAATTAGCTAAATTATTTGTGAAAAATCTGTACAAGTTGTATGGCTTGCCAAATAACATTGTGAGTGATCATGATCCCAAGTTTAATAGTCATTTTTGGAGGGTTGTGTTTGAACGATTGGGTACACAACTCAACCTTAGTACAACAGATCATCCAGAAACGGATGGTCAAACTGAACGAGTTAACAAAGTGCTAGAGAATATGCTACACGCATACGTTACCAAGAAACAAACAGACTGGTAAGAGTATCTACCTCTTCTTGAGTTTTCTTACAACAGTGCTAAGCATGTCATGACTGGATTTAGTCCTTTCATGCTCATGTATGGTTTTCAACCTAGGTCACCCGTTATGGTGGGGTTGGCAACCGAAAAACTCCAGCAGGTTAAGGATTTTCTCCAAGACCATATGGATATGTTGAAACTCGTTTGTCAGAATGTCTGGCAAGCGCAGGATCCGTATAAGAAGTACGCTGATGAGAAAAATCGGCAAGTTACCTTTGAGGAAGGGGAAGAAGTGTTTTTTCGTGTGCAAAAGCATTCGGAAAGTCTGAAGACTGGGCCAACACCTAAATTATCTCCAAGATATTATGGGCCTTTCAAGATACTCAAGCAAGTCAATGATCATGCCTACAAACTCTTGTTATTGACACACTCTCGTGTCCATTTGGTATTTCATGTAATTCCATTTACGTAGACGATTACATGGGGATGACAATGTCATTGACTAACAGATTCTGGTCGATCTCGTTGTATCTCATACCCCACCGCATGAACCTAAGTGACTTCTTGACTATTATGATTTATGTACCCGTCATCATGTATGTTGTCAAGCTTTAATCAAGTGGAAAGATCGACCTGAAGAAGGTGCCATGTGGAAAAACATTAGTGTTCTTAAGAGGAAGTTTCCCACTTTTGTTTTTGTCCTCAAAAACACTTCTCCAAGGGGGGAGTAATGTCATGCCAAGGGCATACCCAGGGGGGGGGGGTCACGGGCTTGGGCCAGTAGGTGGCCGGTTGCCAGTGTGGAACAGGGGATTTGATAGCCAGGGGCTATATAAGGGAGGTTGGGTGGTGAATCCAACCATGGCAGTTCCCTGGGCCTCTCAATGTAAATTAATAAACATGTGCTTTTTTTCCCTAGTTGTGTTGCTTTGGTGTGCATAGCATGAAGCAATAGAGTACACTTAAATTAAGTTTTGGGCCCTAGGTAACATTATCTTTGTGTCAAAAAAATATGATGTACTTCCTTTTGGCTTTGGAATTTAAGCTAGCATGTCATTAAAAAATAGGCATAAATTATTATAAATGTGCTTGCGTGTTTAGGGTATGGCTATGGTTGAGAGGGTGAGCTTCAAGGTTGAAATAAAATACTAAAAAATTTAACATGTTCGAGGTTGCTTTTTTTTGTTGGATATTTATGACAATTATCGTAGGGTTTACGGTAGCAACTATCTTACTTTCTTAGATTTGGCTCACCTTTTGTAGTCCCAAATTATTGGGTAGCACTTTTGAGGCCCCTTTATATTGTGATGAACGTTATAGAAGACTTTAGACATGGGTAATGCACATTGAAACACTTTAAGTGAGTTTTTTTAGGGCATTGATGCATATGTATTTGGCCAAAGTTTGTCTCCTCTTTGCAAACATCAAAGTTCCTCCTATGGAATGCTTTGCTTTGGAAATCATGGAGTAGTTGACTGAACATGATGAGATGCATCCACAAGCCATGCATAATGTATAGCTTGTGGAAGCCTCAAACAAAGGTAAATGATAGAATTTATGGGGTTTCATTTGTAAGAAGGTTGATCGATGTATGATACATATAAGGAATTTGGGTGTTGTTATAGTTATTATGTGCCACCAACAGAGACTCTACCAAAACATCCTTCGTATGACAATGGTATGTGACTAACTATTTTATTGTTTCTCGAGAGTTTAGACCTTTTATGTGGAGTGGACAATGGAAATCTTGAATAGACTATTTTGGTGTTTGCACGGTTGTCATAAAATCTAATATCTAACCAACCCAAATGATTTTCTCATTTTAAACTGATCATTTAATGTGGGAGAATAAACGGGAACAAGGGTTAGAATATAGACATGTGCTTATGGATCTGTCTCAACACAGGGCCAAGGTTAAAGGGGTCCAAATGAGAGATGATATGTTAAAGAGCGATGCTACCTAATGGAGCTTAAATACCTTAGGATTATCTTCATTAAAGACCTCCAAAAGTTAGTGTTAAAAAATCCTTTGATCTTAGGCAAGCTAGGGCTGACCTTGAGGTGGGAATCCTACCCAAGCATGAGGTGCTTGTCGGCTTGCTAAGGGTTAGTTGAACCTTGCCCAAAAGCTTGAGGTGCTTCTCACATGCTTAAATGACTAAGGTTCTTGAAGTGTTCAATTCAAAGATAAACTCTCAAGAGGCATCAACGTTTCTATGTTTGATTGACGAAGTGATTGAAGTATTCAATTCAAACCAAATAACTTAATAAGCGTAAAAGACACATGTTCAAATGAATCTCCACATGTGACCCTCATGATGTGCTTGAATGCTATTGGATAGGTTTTAAAGGGGTCCAATGAGAATCTAAATACATAAAAATATATAATTAAGTTCTTTCTCTAAAAGAGGAAAATAGGACACATGTCCAAATAAAATAATCAAATAATATGAGAGAGAGAGAGAGAGAGAGAGAGAGAGAGAGAGAGAGAGAGAGAGAGAGAGAGAGAGAGAGGTGTGGACCAAGCATGAGAGGGGGGTATACTCTCCCACACACACACACACACACATTCTCTCATTGTGTGAATTGCAAAGTGCAAGAGCTCCATATCCTTCTCCAAGATTGTTGAGAAGTGGAGAGCCTACACCAACACTCTTGGCTATGGAATGCAAATCCAACCAAGAGCCATGCTTCAATGCTTAAGCTTTCCATCTTCTTCATCTTCATTACTATGGTATTATGCTATGCTAAGAAATATATGTGATAATAAGTGAGGAACTATTTCTTTCTCCTATGGATGATTCTTCTTCCTCTCCCTACCATCATTCCCTACTAGCTCTCTCCACCTTCAAAGGTGTTTGAGGCCTTGGAACTGAGGCTTGGGATAGTTAATGATTTTTGCAAAGTTTATGTTATGCTCGGGATGCATGAAGCTTTTCATCTTCATAGCATCACCAAGGTCACAAGGAACACAAAGATTGTATTGTAACAAGTCTCTCTTGATGGGAGAATCTATAATAAAAACGCCTTTTGGAGGGGGGACCGTCGGCTCCAAGTAAATCTGGTCTTCAACTATTGTCATGTTCTCTATTACTCTCTCTCTTGCAAAATTATTGTTCATGCCAAGTTAATTAAGTACTATGTTGATGTTGCTACCATCAATTAAGTTCACGCTCTATGTTCTCAAAGTAATCTCACAAAAATGCTCACTCTAATTCTTTTAATTCCGCTATTCTCAAAGTTCATAGGCCATTTCCATTACATTGGTATCAGAGCATTTGATTTCTCTTTTCTTGCTTAAGAAGAGAGGTCCTTAAGTAGCCTATTAATGGTTGATTTTGTTATTTATACTAGGGTAAGGGGTACTAGGATCTATTATTGATTTTGTTGAGCTCAACGTGTGGGATATGGTGCACAGCTCGAGAGCTTTGGTCTTAATAATGGGGTCTTTTTAGACTTGCCTACGGCTTTACCATTATCGAGCCATAAGAAGTCGGAAAGGAGCTATCCCTCTGCGCTATGTTAGACCCACCCCACTACTCTCTATAATTAACCAATTCAAGCCGTGGATGTAGATTTATTGAGTGTTTATTTTGAAAGGCATTTTCATATGCTCACTCTAGTGCAACATTGTAAGCATTGACAAGGTTCATATTATCCTTAAGCTAGGTTCCTTGCATCCATTTAGCATCTTTAAAAGGATAATTCTCTAACTTAATAAGATATCGTCAGATAATCTTACTGTTTCTTTTAACACTAGGTTGGTAATGGGACACTTTTATGTCCTGTTAAGTGACCATTTTCCTTGAATTATGTCAAGAGTTTCAAAATGGATTTTGAGGTGCTATCTATCTAGAAAGTTGTCTCATGAGCTGAAAAAAACTAGATATTTTTTTGGAATATCAATTCCATGTTTAACCTTGTCCTTGCACAACATTTCACAACCTAAACTGTGTGAAAAAACGGGTCCTATTTTTGGTTTTTTTCAACTTTTTGCAGGTATACCACTCTAGAATTCATGTTTGTGAGGTCTATAATCCTAGAGAACTATCTTTAGTAGTCCTCAACATGTCTTGATGCTTCTAGGGAGAAATAAATGTTAAAGTTGTAAGTTATGACCAAATTACAAAAATTATCAAATCCTGTTTTTTAGCCAATTTTAGCTCTTGTATGAATTTTTTGGTGGCTTTCATGATATCCAAATGCAGTTTTGATTTTCTATGTCACATATTGTAACATAAAGCTAATATTCCTTGAGTTTTGGGGCACCTAATACCCTATTTTGCATAGTAGACAACGATGGTTGATTTTTTCAATTATAGAAGAAAACAAAACATTCTAGTATATCAAGTATAGCTTTTTCAATATTGTTAGTTTCTTGTGACAACTACATGCATTTTGTAGTTAGTAACCATATCTAGTCATAAGGATCAAATTTGGCTAGATATTGAATAGTTTCTATGGGATTCTACAACTCATAATGTTGAATCCAGTTTTTTCATGTTTGCTGTATTTAGCACTTCATCTTTGTCCCCAAGATTCCCCTTGGTAAGAGATCTATTATTTTTTTGACATGCTCCATAGCTCCTTATGAACCTAAAGGACAATAGGGAACTAAGAAAACATGCATATATTATTTGTATTGAGCGTGGCTATAGAAACTTTGATGACAGGTTTGCAGAATGGTAAAAATTCAACGTTTTTGTACCTATTTCTTTTGGCAAAACAAAAAATAGTGAGTGAGAAGCAATCATATGTTCTGATCACCAACCCATTGAAGTTAACTAGGGAATTTATCTCAAGTCCTACAAAAATCCCTAATCTTATTTTTATACAACAAAACGTAAGAAATGACTGTTTTGATGAAAATGTACTGGTCCATCAACTTTGGAGGCTTGGTGTGACCAAAAGATGAGAAATTTCACAAGTTTCTTATTTTTTCCATGTGTAGTAGGCCTTGAACTATAACCTCATTAAAGGATTTTACAAAATGAGTGGATCTACTATGGTTTTGGAGGTTTTTTTCAAAACCCTGAAAGGACACTTTTATGTCCTGTTAGGTTACCAACCTAGTGTTAATACCTTGTCTTCATGTCATAGGATGGACTTAGATTGATGTACTTCTTCTTGATCTTTGATTTTTGGAGGGTCTGCAAATATTGCTTCTTTTGATGACGCTCCTATGTAGGCTTATGTAGGTACTCATGGAAAACATTGTGCATGAGCCAATGGTTGGGCAACTTCAATTGATAAGCCATCTCATTGACTGCCTGAAGAATTTTAAGGACCATAGTATCTTTTTGCTAGTTTAGCATCATACTCTTGGTGGTCTGTAGGACTGTTGCCTAGAGTATGCCTTAGATGAGCCTTGAGAAACTTTAGCAAGACCCAATCATTTTGCTTAAAGGCTAAGGTTCTTGTCTGATTATTAGCAGCAACCCTTTTTGCCTTTCCTGTAGGATGGATATAACCCCTTTAATCTTTTGAAAAGATTTTTGTAGGTCTCGGCTATATTCATCAGCAGCGAAGATCTTCTGATGTATTTTAAGTAGTAAGGGACTTTTGGATCTTCCTTCTTTAACCTCAAAAGGTACTTTCCCCATAGAAGTATGTATAATATCATTGTACGCATACTCTATAAGAGGTAGGTACTTCTATCATTGAGAACATTGATCTACTTCCATGACATAGGCTTTTAGTATATCAAGAATCGTTAGATTAGTTATTACACTTTGGTCATCCGTTTTTGGATGATAGGCCAAAAGAGAAATTTAAACTACTTCCTACATTCTCAAAGAGACCCTTCTAGAACTTACTGGTCACTCTAGGATCTTTGTCCAACACTATGGGTGTTGGAAAGCCATGATGCTTGAAAATTTTATATATGAAGAGGGTTACCATTTGATGTGCGTTAATAGTCTTTTTTTGACAGGAATAGATTGTGTTTTCTTGTTAAGCCTGTTGATTGAAACAATCCAAGTTGCTTCCCTCGATCAAATTTCAACTTTTGGTATACCACGCATTTTGAAACATACTCTTGTATGTTTACTTTTCATGGTAGACCAACATGAATACATTTCTACTCCTTGAAGAGTAGATTATGGATTCCCTCTTTGCCCCGCATAAGGAGAAGTATGGGATTCATACATGACTTTCTTATTCTATAGGTACTCACATAGCCTATTTCCATTTGGTAGATAACCATCCTTCAAGGTGAATGGTTTTTTTTCCCCCTATTGCAAAGGTTGTAATTACGTACTTAAAGTTTCAGTCAGTAGCATACTCATCTATCATAAAAGATAGATCAATGTGAGTTGCTATAGACACCACATTTACCCTTGGTCGTTGTGAAAGTGCATCGACCACTTGACTGTGCTTGTTAGCCATGTGAGCAATATGAAATTGAAATTGAAAAAGAAATTTTTCCCACCTCATTTGCTTGGTTTGTGTCATGAAGTTCTTGAGGCTTTGTGATCAATTTGTAGGATGAATGAAGTCCCCAAGAGAGTGTTCCCACGTGTTTAGGGCATATAGAATAGCTAGTAGCTCTTTTTTGTATTTGCCCAATACTCGCTTATCGAAGTGGAGTCTTTGACTCTCATATGCTATAGCATGCCCTTATTGAAGCAAAAATAGCTCCAAGGCAATCACCACAAGCATCACATTGGACCTCAAATGGCTTTGAGAGATCTAGTAGTGTGAGCACACGTTGAGAGATAAGCTTCTCAAAAGCTTCTTGCACTTTTGCAATCCATGAATACTTAACGTTCTTTTTTTTGTTAAGTCATGTAATGGGCCTACTATTAGAGAGTTGTTTTTCTATGAAGCATCTATAGTATGCACACATACCTATGAAGCTTCATACCTCCTATAGATTCCTTGGATAAGGCCATCCTTTTATTATCTCTAACTTTGTTGGATCCATACGGGTGCCATCTTTAGAGATAATGTGACCTAAATATTGAATCTCTTGTAGGAAAAATTCACTTTTTTTAAAAAAACTAATGAAAAGCTTATTCTCTCTCACAACTTGAAAGATTACCTGGAGGTGTCCCTTGTACTCCTCAAGAGAATTTGAATGGCCTGAAGATTTTTGTCCATCATGAGTTTGAATGCGTATGGAGAATTTGTCAGGCAAAAACTTGTAAATTATCAAATAAATCTTCTACCCGTGGCACGGGAAATCTATTTTTGATGGTGATCTTATTTAGTGCTCTATAGTCAACACACATGTGATATGTGTCATCTTTCTTTTGCACTAAAAGCAATGGTGAACAAAATGGAGAGGAGCTAGACTTCACAATCCCTTTTTCCACCAAATTCATGCACTTGCCTCATGATCTCTTCTTGTTGATCTTGTGAAAATCGATAAGGAGGCTTGTTAGGCGGTGAGCTTTTTGGTAGGAGCTCAATTGCATGGTCATCATCCCTCATTTTAGAGGTAGCTCACTAGGGATGTCATCAATGAAAACATCTTGGAATCCATTTGGGAAATTAGACAACTCTAATTCCTCTTGATTCCCTTTATTGCAGGGATATGGTGTTCCTCAAGTCATTAGTATCTACATACATGCTCTCTTCCCTGTAGGTGAAGTAGATTCTCCTTTTAGGGAGCTTCATGTTGGAAGCCATGTGGTTAAACCATGGTGCCCCAATGATAACATTCTGATGTTTGAGAGGGGAGATGAATAAATCCTTTTTGTCCACATGGACATGAAGCCTTAAGTTTCCAATTAAGGAAGTAACAGAAACGTCTTGTCCCTTGATAGCTCCATTGGCTTTCAATGCATCTCCCATCTCGTGGGCTTGTATGCCTAGCTTAGTGGTCAACTTTGTGGATATGAAGTTGTCAGTTGAACTAGGGTCAAACAAAATAAAGTCATCATGCTCTTCCATCTTTCCCCAAGCATAGGAAAGGAGAAATCCTTGGCAATGAGCATCCTCTTTTGGAGCTTCAAACATAAAGGCTCTAGGAGTCTCATTGCGGGCACTTCTCTTGGGGCAAGGACGATAACTATGGCCTTGCTTCCCACACTTAAAACATTTGTGGTCCTTATGAAAATCTTCTAGCTCTTTAGGAGAGAGTTTATATTTACCTTTGTAAAATCCCTTCTCTTTGGACTGATTGTGTTGTTGTTGGAATAGCCTTGGTAAGAATTTTGGGCATTGGTTTTCCTATGGGCATCAATTTTGTCTTTATTTTCCACGGGCTTGACATTGCTTCTAGCCCCTTGTTGGAAATTGATGCGCAAAGCAACCATGGTATGGTGGATTACTTCGGTGATACAACCAAGCCGTTGAGAGTTGACATACTCGGCCATCTCTTTGGGTAATCCCGCACAGAATTGTTGCTTTCACTCGGCAAAGTCTATCTTTTGAAAGAAAATAGCCTTGAGATATAAATCCCAAAACTTGTCCACATATTTGTGGATAGACTCATAAGAGAGAAGCCTCTAACTCTGGCATTCGGTGAGCACTTTGTACTTTGCACTGCTTGCAAGGAATTGCATTATGATGGATACTCGTAGAGTTTCCCATGTCTTTGGGGCTTCGTCGTTGCCACGAAGGCTAGCCCACCATTGATGAGCCAATTTCTGGAAGTGCATAGCTACATGCTGTAGCTTGGAGGACTCCGTGCAGCTCTCATCTCCAAAGGCCACATCAAATTGCTGGATGAAGGCCAATACTTTGTCGATAGCACCAAAGGTGCCATCATAGGTGAGAAAAGAGCATGTTTCAAGCTCATTGGACCCCTCTCCCCCCTAGCCAATCACATGAAGCATGCGTTCAAGTACATGGGTAGTCTTTGGACAAGTGTCCTCCTTACTCCTTAGAGAGAGAGATCTTGAAAACATCTAGATATTTGTTGGATGGAACTAGAAGCGCATTGGACCCCTCTTTAGCCCAACCAATAGCATTCAAGCACACCATGTGGTTAAGCATAGGGAGAGTCTGACATGTGTCCCATGTGCCCTTTGAGAAAAGGGGTTCCCTTTGGGTGAGTGGAAGGTTAAGTCAAAGATTCCCCTAACTTTGGGACTTTCATGCATAGGAAGCTTCTCAAGAACCTTCCTCATTAAGTTTGTAGCGTCTCTTTTTGACTCAAGAACCTTACCCCCCATGCATGGGAAACTTCTCAAGCACCTTCCTCATTAAGTATGACAAGCATCTCAAGTACCTTACTCATCAAGCATGACAAGCACCTCAAGAACCTTACTCATCAAACATGACAAGCACCTCAAGCACCTTAGTCATCAAGCACCTCAAGCTGAGGTCGGGTTCCCACCTCAAGCTCAACCCTAGCTTGCCTAAGGTCAAAGGACTTTTTAGACTAACTATTGGAGGTCTTTAATGAAGCTAACCCTAAGGTCTTTTAAGCTCCATTAGAAGCACATTGCTCTTTGATAGATGACCTCCTTTTGGACCCCTATTGAGATGTAACCATCTCTCCTCTTGGTCCCTTGTTGAGGTAAGTCTAGAAGCACTTATTGCACATTGCTCTTTGATAGACCATCTCCTTTTGGACCCCTATTGAGGTGAAACCATCTCTCCTTTTGGTCCCGTGTTGAGATAGGTGTAGAAGCACATGTCTCTATTCTAACTCTTGTTCCTGTTTATTCTCCCACATTAAATGATCAGCAGATGTCCATTTGGTGCTTGGGAGACATAGCTATCGCAAGCATGTCTACTCTTTAGTCCATATCATACTTCCAAAGTAGACGGACAAGTTCTACTTGGTGTTTGGGAGACGTCATCACCACAAACATGATTCTAAGCATGCATACTATTTAAATTTGTGCACAATAAAAAGAGAACTAGTCTTATAAGACAAAAACATTTTTCATTTAAAATGCATTTTCATATGCTTAATCTAGTGTAACATTGTAAGCATTGACAAGGTTCATATTATCCTTAATCTAGGTTCCTTGCATCCATTTACCATCTATAAAAGGATAATTCTTTAACTTGATAAGATATTGTCAGATAACCTTACCGTTTCTTAATACCTTGTCTTCATGTTATAGGATGGACTTAGATTGAAGTACTTCTTCTTGATCTATGATTTTTGGAGGGTCTGCAACTATTTCTTCTTTTGATGGCACTCCTTTGTAAGGCATATATTGTAGGTTCTCATGGACAAATTGTGCATGAGCCAATGGTTGGGCAACTTCAATTGATAAGCCATCTCATTGACTGGCTTAAGAATTTTAAGGACCATAGTATCTTTTTGCTAGTTTAGCATCATACTCTTGGTGTTCCGTAGGACTGTTGCCCGTAGTATGCCTCAAATGAGCCTTGAGAAACTTTAGCAAGACCCAATCATTTTCCTTAAAGGCTAAGGCTCTTTTGTGCTTATTAGCACTAACCCTTTTTGCCTTTCCTGTGGGATGGATATACCCCTTTAATCTTTGGAAAATATTTTTGTAGGTCTCGGCTATATTCATCAGCAGCAAAGATCTTCCCATGTACTTTATGTGCTCTGACTGTCAGTGTAGATAGTGTTGGCAGTGTCCTGTCCAACACCCAAATCAGCCATAAGGCGTCTGAACCATACACACTCAATTGTAGCTGTGAAGACTGCCCTGTACCCAGCCTCACAACTTGAAGTGGCCATAGTAGATTGCTTATTGTTCAACCATGATATACATGAATTTCCAAGCATGAAACAAAAACCACTTATGGACACTCGCGTGTTAAAACAACCAACCCAATCTGAGTCCCAAAAATTATGTAAGTGTGGCGGCAATGATCCCCCCTTGGGATAAAACAAGCCAAGATGTAAAGTGCCAATAACGTAGCGAAAAATCCTCTTGACAGCCTGCCAATGCTTAGACCCTGGGCTATGCATAAATCTGTTGACCTGTGAGACTACAAACTGAATATCCGGCCTCGTGTTGCATACATAAATGAGGCAGCAACAAAAATTTGGTAAAGAGTGACATCAGCAGGATTGCCAGCATCATGTAGATTCAACTTCAAACCTGTTTCCATGGGAGTGGCAATAGGTTTGCAATCCTCAAGTCCAAACTTACATAGCAATGTCTCTATGTAACTTTTCTGACACAAGGCAATACCACCATCACACTGCTTAAACTGTATACCCAAGTAATGATGCAATAGCCCCAAATATTTCATCTTGAAAGTAGCATTCAAATCAGACTTAAATTTAGCAATATGTCTCTCATTTGGTCCAGTGATCAGCAAACCATCAACATAAAGAACCACAATGAGAAGTACATCACCCTCACGCTTTACATACAATGTGCTTTCTATTGGACTGTTACAAAAGCCTCGTTTGACCAAATGAGTGTCAGCTTTCTCATACCAAGCACAAGGAGATTGCTTCAACCCATACAAAGCCTTCTTACATCTACACACTTTGTCCTCTTGTCCTTTTATGACAAAACCCCGAGGCTGCGTTACATAAACTTCCTCAAATATGTCACCATTCAAGAAAGCAGTAACAATGTTTGATTGATGTACATACGACAAGTGGGAGAAAAAGTCTCTTCATAATCTATGCCTTTTTGCTATGCATAACCCTTTGCAACAAATCGAGCCTTATGGCGATCGATCTCACCATCCGGCTTGCGTTTCAACTTGTAAATCCACTTCGTACCAATGGCCTTTTTGCTAGGAGGCAAATCACATAAAGTCCATGTGTCATTTTCTAAAAGTGCATCATATTTTGATTGCATGGCAGCCATCCAATTTTTTGAATTCTGTGCTTCATCAAAAGACAGAGGCTCCTCAACATCATGTAAGCTAGACACAGCCAAAGAATAACAATCTGATGCATAAGATGCATGGAAAGAGCCTGAACGAGTACAACTAGACAAAGGTGCATCCAATTTACTGTCATGCAAAGTGTGCACCAGCCATTTTGGCATACCTCTAGCCTACTCATTTTCATCCCTTTTCTCATCAAGTACATCATATATCTGCATCAGTAATAGGCTGATCTGTAACATTTTTAGAAACCCCCATAGGGTGTACATTTGCCTCATTGGAACTTACATTCGTATTTCCACCACTAAAAAGAGGCAACAAAGTGTCATAAATGTCCTGTGAGCTTACATTACTGTCTCTAGTACATGACATCAAGGGCTGAACAGAATCTTCCACAAACACTACATCCTGTGAAACCAGAATACGCTTTGTTTGTGGATGATATAACCTGTAACCTTTGCTTTCAGCACTATAACCAACAAAAATACATTTGACAACCTTATCATCCAATTTTCTACGCTGTGTTTGTGGCACCAAAGCATATGCCAAATAGCAAAAACACGCATGTGCTCAATAGAAGGCTTTCTATCATGCCATGCTTCATATGGAGTAATAGACTACAAATCTTTTGTAGGACACCTGTTAAGTACATAGGTGGCACACATGATGGCCTCAAGCCAAAAAGAATGCGGCAAAGCTTGACTTTTGATCATACATCGTGCCATTTCCGTCAGTGACCTATTTTTCCTCTCAGTAACACCATTTTTCTGAGGTGTATAAGGAACTGTACATTGGTGTTTTATCCCACGACTAGCCAGAAATGCATTAAATTCATGAGACATATACTCCCCCCCCTCGATTGGAACGGAGGGTGCCCATAGTACATTTCGAGACATTTTCAGCCATAGCCAGAAATTGTTTGAAGCACATAAAAACTTCGGACTTCGCTTTAAGCGGAAATACCCATGCATGCCTGGAGTAATCATCAGTGCAAGTCACGAAGTACAGGTAATTGCCCAAGGACGGAGTTTGCATGGGCCCACAAACATCAGATGCACAAGCTGCAACCTGCATGTGGCCCTAACTGAACCATCCTTTGGAAACTTAGAACGGTGCAACTTACCCAAAATATAGCCGTCATAAACATGTTTGACAGGTGCTTCAGGAGGCGCCAAAGAAGCAACCATATCAAATTTCTGCAAACGCAGCAAACTGGCAAAATTCAGATGACCAAAAACGTGCATGCCAAAGTTTTGCATCTGAAATAGTCCTTGAATTTGCAACAGCATTTGCAAAATTTTATCCACACTTGTCATACAAAGTGAGCTTATACAGCCCATGGCACAGAAGGCCAGATGCAGCAATTTCATCACCAAAACTGAGATCATGAACTGTACATCTGTCATCCACAAATTTGAGTACAAGTCCAAGTCTAGCAAGTGCGGATACAGACAAGAGATTCTTCTTGATCCCAGGTATATAAAGTGCATCAACAAGTGTGAAGGAACTGCCATTTGCAGCAGTAAGCACAATCTTTCCAACTCCCTAAACCGGATAAGAGGAATTGTTGGCACAAGTGACTGAATTCCCATGGGGGATAGACTCGAGAGAGGTAAACAATTTACGATGTGAGGTAATGTGCTTTATAGCACCACTGTCGAAATACCACACATGTGCATCTGTAGCAACTAACAAGCAAGCATCATGGACAACAGGATTGTGAGTGCACTCTGCGCTAAAAGCCCATTCTGCATCAACATTAGCAACACAGTCTCCTTTCACAGAAGACTCAGCGATGGTTGTAGTTGTAGTGGAACCAGTATTTGCAGTGGAACCACCCTCTTTCTTCTTAGCCTCTTTGGCCTTTAACTTAGGACATGACTTGATCAAGTGATCATTAGCTTTACAATAATGGCAATGCATCTTCTTTTTGCCCTTATCACCAAAATTTCCAGATGAATTGCTCCCAGCAGAAGCATTAGGAACAGAAGTTTTGCCACTCGCAGCAGAACCATAAGAAGTGGCTGCATTACTGTTACCACCCTTTCTTTCAGAAGTAATAAAAGCCTGTTCAACTGCACGCTGCCTAATCCTGTTTTTTCTGGAAAGTGACTCTTGCAATAGCAATGTGCATAATGCATCAAACTTGACAACTTCAGGATTTCCTTGGGTCATAAGTCTCCAAGTACTAGCAAAAGTCTGGTAAGAATCTGGTAAGGCATCAAGAACAGTCTGCACAAGGGAACTGTCTGAAATGACTTCACCTGTAGAAATAAGTTGCTCATTGATATCCTTGACACTAGCAAGGAAAGTGTCCATATCATCTTCCTCATGCATAATCTTCGACTCCAGCTCTTTACGCAGCAAAGCAATTTTAGCCTCATTGCGGCTTGCATAAAGACTAGCCAAAATATCCCGAGCCTATTTTGCAGATTTTGCTGAACGGATGTGAGGAACAATGGTGCGCTTCACAGACAACACATTCAATGCATGAGCCTGTGCATCCTTTACATCCCAACAAGCTTGTTTTGCCGTAGGCAAAACAACTCTAATAGCAGCAAGACCTGCAACATCCTCAACATCGCCTACATCCTCAGAACCAGGACGTACATCCATGCCCTGCACAATGTTCTAGATGCCCTTTGACACAAGAACATGTTGCATCATATAAGCCCACATAGGTTAGTTATCTCCATCCAACCTGTCCTCAACAGCAAACATCTTGAACACATCTGTGTTGTTGTTGTCAGCCATGGTAAATGCTGCACCTGATGTGAAAACTGTCCTAAAATAGGAGAAACGGAGCGGGAACAACACGTGCTATATAGCACAAACCGTAGAAGACTATGAGGCACATGTTATGCATAAAATGGCACTGACATAAATTCTGCACAAAATGACAAAATAGCATGTGTAGACGAAATAGCCAAAGCTCACTGAAATCGGAGAAAGTGAGCACGCATGTACTGGAGCTGCTGGCGACTAAGCCCGGGAGGATGCAACCTGATCTGATACAAATTGTTGGAATTAGGGTTGCAGAGAAACGCACACAGCTTGGAGAAGACGAAGGAAGCTCAAGGCACACAATAGAGACTATGTTACTTAGTGTGAAATGGAAAGATAGATAGCCCTAGAGTGATGGGCGTATATGCAATGCTCGGGGGAAAAAACCTCCTAAAGAGGGAAAAAATGCCCAGATGGTCCTAGTGTGTTCACACACATCACTACCACATGCATATGGTAACATGGGACTATATTATAAAAATGTGAATTAAATAATAATATTATTCCATGGGTGAGAAATATGATCTAATGTGTTATTGAGATGAGATCGATAGGCGAACATAAGGAAAACAAATTGTGGGGATAAATAAAGGGAGAAAAAAAGTTGTGTAGTTGGTTATCCACAAAATATGAGACACAAAGGTGATAACCTGCTAGAAGAGGTTGGCCACATCAATTGGGTCTTTGCTAAATATGAGGGTAAAAATTAGCTAGCAAGGCCGATGGGAGACTATAGACAAGCTTGTCTACTCTAGAGGGTTGCATATGGGGGTTAGATTGCTAGAGGCATGCCCTTTAATGAGAGTGAAATAGAGGATCATGAGAAGATATACAAATCCTCAAGAAGGTCGCAAGAGGATATTGCGAGCATCGAGGGACAAGAGATAAAGAAGTATAAATATTGTTCTAATATAAGGGGAGATCAAGAGTGTGTGATATTGAGAGCTCTACCGAGGGTTGGTGCAATAGTGTGTAGATAAAGGGCGATAACATGTCTCGTGATATTGCTGCAATGAACATGGAAACCTAAATTCTATTTCATAACATATAAAGCATTGTAAAATAAACATAGAGTTTACAAAAAAACTTGATCTGGAGTTCATCATTCAACATACACAAGAAGACAAACATTTTACAGAGACTAAATCTGCAAGATATCTAAGATACATCATTTAAAAAGCATAAATATGTACACAAATCATTCCTATCATCACCAAAATTAAAGCAGACTGGCACATCATCAACATAGATACATGAGAAAGCGTATGGAATAGATGGACCGTAGACAATATCCCCTAGAAATCAGTATCCCAGGTGCTGGAAAAGATTTGTGCCTGCAATAATTTTTTGATGATACTAATGTCCTAATGATTCTCAGACACTTGAAGTCTTCTAGAAGTGTTTGGACACTTTTTGTGCAGCTAGTGGCTCTATAATAAACCATCAAAAAACAAGTTATAAAATCAAAGAAGGTGAAGTTCCTCAAATTACTGCTAATGATGCCTGCAAAGAAATTGAAGATGGAAAGATTTTTAGGTTCTTTGGCATCCCTATTAGATTCAAAGTGTATTTCAACAAAAAATGGGAGTGGGTTTTATCTAAATTCATGGAAAATTTCTTTAAGTGGAGCTCACATCCCACTTCTCTTTCCTCCAGAGCTTTTTTACTGAACCACTATTTTCTCCCTTCAATTATATATTTTTGTCCTGCTGGTCCCGAATCAAATACCAACTCAACAAGGGTATATCCCTGTCTAGGACCTTCTTGTAGGGAGGAGATCTTGGTTTTAGTAAATTATCTAAGGTATCTTGGGACACTTGCTATATCCCCAATCATAAAGGGGGGTTGGGCATTCTCAACTTGGAATGAGTTTCCAAGAATATAACTGCCAAATGGATTCTCGGATCCACTAATTCACAAGATCATTGGGCTTTATTGCTTAAAAATGACACCAAGAAGTTCAGAATTCTTTCATACAAAACTTGGACCAACCTTTTTGTAATGAATTCACTTTTTGCAAAAATTACTATCCAACCCCGAGGTTCTAAGCTTGTTTGCAGGTTCTGGCAGTCCTTGTAGGAGATTAACAAGGAATAGATACTCTCTTGTGATATTGCATCTAATTATTTTTTCTTTCTTCAAGACTCACCATGTTTTGGCTATTTTGTAGACAAGTATTTGGCCCCTCAATGTAGGAGAGGCTATGAATGTTTCAAAGCTGGAATCAGTGAGTGAGGCCATCTCTCTTGCAACTAATCACTCAAAACAATTAACCAACTGTAGACTAAATACAATATCACCTTTAGATATGCTTCTTGGTGTATAGTGAGGGCTAAACAAGTCCTAGCATCATCTATTCTACCTTCCAGGTGTAGGCAATTCCAAGATCTCCCACAAGGGTTGCAAATGACAACTCTACAAACATTTCAGGTGGACCAAAGGGGAGGATACCTTGAAGGTCTCTATGAAAATAAAGTGGAGAGTTCAATGGAGTGCTAAACAATGGACCTATAAATTTAAGAGCATCTGGGAGTATCTCATAGCCAACAAGCATAGCACACTTCTTTGGTTGATTCTGCACCAAGGGGTTTGGACAGGTGAAAGGGCCTTAAGAATAGGCTTAAGTAATGGGCTTTGCTGCTACTATAAAAAGAAAGTGGAGTCCATTCCCACACTTATTTTTGAAATGTAAAGGGAAATCTTTAAAGATTATTCAATTTGTGATACTACATTAGGGAAAATTTGGACTCTCTAAGAGGCCCTATAAGGAGGTTTGACTTTGCCTCTCTTGTCCAAAGAGGGCTACCCGGTGAAGTACATAAACGGTATGTCAAAACCCTATCAACCAACATATCATCAGAAAGATCTTAGAAAGTGGGTTTTAAATCCCCAAACTCTGACAAATTTGGAGTTGATTTGTAGAAGTAATGGCCTCCCCACTGAAGCTGAAATGTGGGAAGAGATTCCCTTTATAAGACAGAGTTGTCACATCAAAAAATGGAATGTTTTAGGATATAAGGCTAGGATTCTAATGGCATGCTATATATCAATAGATAGATCTCAATGAGTACATTTTAAATCCAAAAGGCTCGACAAGTTTTTATTTCATTAGTAAAACTTTTACCGTACGCCCGTTTTGGACAAGAGAGAAAAAGTCAAAGTTCTTATATGCTCCCTTTGAGAGTCCAAATTTTCCCTAACCTTCTCCAGTCAACAAACTCTCTTCTTGGTCAAGACAAATGGATGGACATCCTGCTTTGAACATCTGGAGAGTGATGATACTTTGGCACATCTAGAGAAATAGGAACTTTAAAATTTTCTCTCAAGAGTCCGAGATTCATTTCAATGTGTTGATGTTTGATCTTAAAAGGAGTGCTATGTCTCTGTGTAATAGGACTGAAGTTGCTCCCCCTTCTAATTTAGATAAGGAACCCTTGTCTAATCAAGCTCTACAAAAATCCCTTAGATGGCAACAGTGAAGTATGTATATTCAAGAGTGCAGATCTAGATCTCTGACCAGATGACAAGGATGACCCTCCCCTTTCCTGTTGTACAAGTTTTTTCTCAGTTAGTTAATTGGATTCTACTTCTCTACAACAAAATTACCCTAGAAATATATGCAATAAATCCATGAAAAAGCTATCAGCCACCCCGTGCTGATAGAAGAATAATGGCCACGATAAGTTTGCTCATCATTTATGTAAAAAGTCCCTTCAAAATATGATTCTACTCGGTTATTCTTCCTCTCTGCTATGGGATAGGGCTCCTTTTCATCTTGAAACAAGATTCCCCTTCGGAGAGAGAAGAAGGAGCCTTGTTATCTTATCTTGATAACGTAATACCCAGAGAAGAAGGAGCCTTGATATCTTCTCTTGATAACATAATATTGGGAAATGTAAGGATAGAGTCTCTAGTTTCCACGATGAGAAAAAGAGGATAAATTTGCATTAGCAAAATTTACTTCATGAAAGAAATTTATCCATAGGATAAGGACTTAACTAAACTTTATGTGAGAAGGTGAGTTCTTGAGAGGCAGGACAAGGGCTCGGGTGGCCTGTGGTGGGCCTGAGGCCACAAATGGGAGAGAAGAAGAGTGGGTGGCACCAGTCTAAGCGCAAGGGCCACCAATGGTGAGCTAGACAATGGGCTTTAGGGAGAGGGCCTAACGCACCGGTCTAAGGACAAGGTCCACCAATGTTGAGCTAGGCAATGGGTTATAGGGCAATGGTGCGTTAGACAAAAATCCCAAGCCTAGTTGACCCAACCGGGGGGGGGGGGGGGGGGGGGGAAGCTAGGGATGGAGGCAGATAAGCTAAGGTGAGGCTTGTGGGGTCTCCATGAATATGGAGGGGATGGGCAGTGGGTGCGCATGCCATACCACCCTTATAGCTTTTATGTATCTATGTTTCTTCAAGAAATAACTTAAGGGCCCTAGGCACGTGTTCCCACAGTGAGAGGGTATCCATATGGATTGCCCTTTGATTCTTTCACAAACTCATAAAGCCCCAAGGGTCCATGCTCATGGCAAGAAAGAGGGATCAAGGGAGGGGCATGAGTCCTTGGCCCTTCTAAAATTTGGAATCCTTCAAGACTGACTCCCATATGCCATGAGGTGTCACGTAAAGGGTCCTCCCTTATTACTTCAAAATTTTCAAGGCTCTTAAGGCCATCTTTCCTCAGGTATTTCTTTCTTTTTTTTTTTTCCCGCGGGGGCCGGGAGGGGGGGGGGGGGGGTGCTCTCTGTCTTTTCTTCTAGGACCCTTGAGGGCCACTTAGGACACCCTATGGGGTTGCCCCTTGCTTTGCATTCACTGAACTTTTTGTTATGCCATCAAAGCATTTCGAGTGACCACACTCATGCAAACACACATCTAGCTTGCTAAAGGTTTTCAACCCAAAACTCCTAGTTCCATATTCCCATTTTTTTACAAGTACCTAAAAGGTTTCTAAATAGGCATCGAAGGACCACACTGCTCTTTTGGCTTGTAATACAAACTCGCACCCTCAAAGATGAATCATGATAATGTAGTGGTGTGCATTTTGTGCAAAAACAAATTCCCTTTATATCAAATTAAATTTTCTTTTCTTATCGTAAGCCCAGAGTGGCTATATGTGTTGGGTACCAACACAATTGTGATTGCGAGATTTCTTGGCCAATCCTTGTACTATTGGGATTTTTGCAAAATGATTGTCAAATTGTATTGATTGATATATATATAAAGATAGATAAAATCTTAATCAACATAAAAATTGATCGATGACTATATTGATTTAGTGTGTCATCTCCAGAAACTTGATAGTTTGTCCTTGGATTTCAACTTTTAATTGTTCCTACCTATTCATAAGTCTAGATAGGAGAAGGTGATTGAAAAATTAACTAAAAGTATTTTTTCAATATGTAAAAAATATGATTTTAAGAAATGGTAAGTAACCTTGCGACCTTAAGGTTAGAAAAGTAAAACCTTGGCCATGAAGGATAGTTTACCCTAACCTTGGTCCTTCAAGACTTTATACACTAATTTTGGAGGCCCTTTGAAGTAAAGATACCTTAACCCATTAAGGTTATGCATCCTTAACCTCCGTGACCTTTTGAGGTGAGGCTATCTAGCCTCAGAGATTGCCTCTATGGTTAGCTTAAGTTATCCTAGCCTTGGTAACCTTTTGAGGTTTTGATATCTTAGCTTTGGTTGGCTAGGCCATCTCTGAGGCTATCTAGCCTGAGAGATGGCCTTTATGGTTAGCCTAAGTTATCCTAGCGTTGGTAACCTTTTGAGGTTCTGATATCTTTGCTTTGGTTGGCTAGGATAACTTGGAATAACCATTGTGACAATGTCATCCAGCTTGTTAAGTTAGGATAATCTGACCTCAAGCTTAGTCTTCTTAAGATTGAGTTAAGATTATGTTTTTAAGGTGCATATGTTGTGAGAATCAAATTGTTTAATTAATTTTTATTTTTTTATTTTTCATGCATTTATTTAGATAGAAATAAACTAGGCTAGATATATGGACCTACCTAACTATGTGTGGCAAAATGCTAGCATATCTTGGTAGATATATATAAGATAATTCACATTCTTTACTTGTGATGTACTTGTGATGTATTAGACTAGTAAGCATTGATTTGTTTGTTTATTTACTTGCACTGTGTGAGGGTAAGCTCACCCTTCCAAAAAGACAAGGCTAATTATAGGGTGTACTTGTGTTAGAGGTAAGCTCACACTTTGAAGTACACATAGATTAGTTTTATGGTTTCCTTGAAAAAGAATCTAGTTTTGAAAAAGAATCTATAATTTTATGCTTATTTTGAAAAAGAATCTTCCAAAAAGAAAATTAATTCAATTAAATGCATTGTCATAAAATTTCATGTCTAACTTTTTCAAATGATTTTTTCATCTTAAACTTAAATGGGAAGATAAAGAGAACAAGAGTTAGAATATTAATATATGTTGTTACATTTATCTCAATCGTATAAGAAGACTAAGAGTCTACCAAAGAGCAATGTGAACTCAATGAAGCTTGACATGACCTAAGGGTAAGCTTCATTATGACTCCAAGCAAAAGTGCAAAAGACTTATAAGAAGGCTAAGTGGGAACCCCCACTTGAAAAGTCGAATCCTCCTTTGTAGGAGTGTGACTTTTCATGTTCAGTAAGTATTTACACTATTTTTAAGGTTTAGTACTATTTAGGTACTTGAATTTTAGTACTAAAGTTAGTATGAATCCTAGAAGGTCAAGTAAGTCTTTAGACTATTGCAGGGTTTAGGTTTTTTAAACTATTGTTTCTTAGTACTAAAGTTCATATGGAGTCCTACAAAAGTTCATATGGAGTTCATATGGGCATCCCCACTTGGAAAATTTGGATCCCCCTTTGAAGGAGTGTGACTTTGCATGTTAAGGAAGTCTTTAAACTCGTCTCTCTCTTTTTTGGCCTAAAAAGGCCATAGAGAAGTGGTAAAGAAAAACATGTAAATCTGTCGCCATCAAAAGTTTCACTATCACATTAAATGTAATGTACCTTTTGTTTACACTTTAGTCTTTTCATCACCATTTGATTACATACAATATGATTTTTTTTTTCATTTTAGGGCTTTTAAAAGGTGTCTATATTGGTGTTGATGTGAGGCATTAAAAATGTGTAAAGAAGATCCTCTCCCTCTCTCTAACCGATGAAAATAAAGGTAAACTTGAAATTCTTTTGATTTTTAGGTCAAAATTTGAAGCTTTTGCCGGTAATAACACAAACTTGTGTAAATTTCTTGATTTTTTTAAAGGCAAGCTCAAAATATAATTGAGATTTCACAATTTTAGCCGATTAAAATACATTGGACCCCGGTTTTTTTTCAATACTACCTCCTTCCCCTCTCTCTCTCTCACTCATTCACACACTCTCTCTCTCTCTCTCTCTCTCACACACACACACACACACACACACACACACTAATGTTCGAATTTTTTTATAAAAATAGAGTAAATTACAAAAAATATCGATTATTTTGTAAAATTGTTTCTTTGAATCTACCCAAAGAAAATTTTGTATGTTTTTCGAAATGATTTTTCTCGAACTTTAATGTCATATACATACACACATACACAATTTATTACAAATAAAAGTATTGCCTTCTTGAGGCCACCGTAAAAACTTTACCTTGTTTTTGTTTGGATTTCTAAAAGAAACCCTTGGTGTTGGCCTGGGTTAGGGGGACTTTCATAATTTTCAGTGTATGATGGAGATTTACCTTTCATTTCACATCCAATCTTTACTTTTCTTGCATTCTATTGTTTTAGAATGCTAAAGTGAAGTTTCACCTTACATAATTTTAATAAACTTTACACACACACACATACACACAAATATGTTTTTTTGGCCTATGGAAGACCATAGGGTTCATTGTGCAAGGTTGTTGCAAGACTCAGGCCGTTGGATTCTTTGACTGGATGAGCGCCACATGGCAAGGGTCTTTGCAAAATAACTTTGTTGTCCTTTTTGTTTTCTTACATCACCTTCTTTGAGATTCTTTGAGAGACAAGTGTCCCTAAGGGATTCAAAAGTCTTCTAAATAGAAAGCTAAAACTTTGGAATAGAAAGCTATTTTTCAAGCCAGCATTTAATTTCTCTGCATGCTTGAAAATGACAGTAGAGATCAAAACATTAAACAAAATATTCATAGCAGTTTGATCTTATAATGCAGTCTTCGAGAAAGTCCTTTTTGTCTAACCGGCTGTTGAGCCAGCAGAGGATCACACCCGCATTTTTGCTCACACCCATCATTTTGTAACCATTGATTGTAATAAATGTCTTTCCGACATTAATTTTGATTTGAGCCATTCATTAAGTAACGGGACTCAATTGAGTTTCCAGCTTGTAATCCCGAAGTAATTTCACCTGTTGATGTAAATAATTAGAGATGTTCTCACCTCCAAGGCTGAGGTATATAAGCCAAAGTTTTGTAACCTAAAGGAGATTCAATTATTAATCAAAGTGAGTTTTTTTGAGCGCCGTGACTGTGTCTGAGAGAGAGAGAGAGAGTGAGAGAGAGTCTTATCTTCTTGCTACGCGAGCTACGGGGCCGCCATTGGAGAAGCGACACCACCATTGTGTTAGCAACGGTGAGAGCTACGCACAGATACCAAGAGTGCACGCTATCGGCTTCTATGTGTGGTAAGTTCCTACGAGCTTCGGTGTGAGTTTTCTTCCAACTCGTGTGTCGGAATAGAGTGTGCAGCATATCTATAGAACCACAACGAGTAGAGCTACACATTAGTACCATCGGGGTCAAGTTTCGGTCACCTGTATTTTTTGGCCTGTCTTCATACGCGTTTACCGCACGGAGTGGTTATAGGTTGATTTTGCAGTTCAAGTCTTTAGGGTGTTGTTCTTACCTAGTGTATAGACTTCCCCTTGAGTTTGAGATCGATTCGATGATTCTAGATCCTGTTTCGTATAGCATTCGTTCGTAGTACGGATTTCAGTCACTTGCGTATTTTAGAACTTAGATTTGATTTCCTTAGTAGTGATTGTCATTAGAAGGTCGAGTAGGTGATTTGACACCCACCTAGTTGTTTCCATGCGCCTGCGGGTCAAGCTCCGTCCTCGTCTGACAATTTCTGTTGTTGGTTGAGTTCTCGCTATTTAGCTTCCGCTAGTGGCGTAACCGCCTTAACATTTGGCGCCGCTGCCGGGGACGAGAGCCCTAAGTAGGTGACCTTAGACTAATCCTACAAGGTGAGTCGTATAAACTACTTTGTATACTTTAGTTAGAAAAGATCTAGGAGTGGTGGACTCCGAAGGTCTCGAGAGATACTAGGAAGTGGGGTATTCCTGGGTCTTCGGTGTTGACAGTATTTTTAGTTTAGCTTAGATTAGATTGTTTTTGATGGTGTTTAAGTGGTTGTTGACATAAAAAGAATTTGCTACTCCTTGTGTGGTAGTAAATCTCTTTATATTTTCAATTGCAAAAAATCCATTTTATGATTAGAAGTAGCTTAGGTAGGGCCTGATTTGATCCTGATCTAGAGCTATCAATTGGTGTTCTATTTGCTTGATGTGTTTGATTGCATGTTAGATCACTGAAAAAGTCGCTTTGATAGTGAAATATGCAATAAACAAAGTTCAGAAAAATTTTCTGTGTAACTGATTGTTGCTGAGCACTTAAAAGAGCTATTGGAAGAGTTCTGTGCTGAAAAACTGGAAATCTGCAACTTTAGACATTATACGCGTATGATGTCTTAGGACCTAAACAGAGCCTAAAATTGAAAATTTGACATTGCCAGAGTGTTTAGAAGGGGGGTTTTACCCTGAGATCAACTTAAAACAGGAACATTAACACTCAAAGAACCCAAAAAGACAAGTCGGAGTCCAAGAAACGCAAAGAATAGGAAATTTTGGATTCAGATCTTGTTTTTACATTCAAACCTGACAAAAACACTTGAAACTCAATTATAAACATTGGAGAAGGCTTAAAACCAAAAATAGTCAAAATCTGGGACAAAAGACATCATACGCGTATAATGTCTTTTGGCACTTCCACTGCTTATTTTTGAAATCTGACCTGACAAGAGTGTTACAATCACTGTTGGAAGCATAAATATCAAGTTTGGACCCAAATTGATGAAAAAGACATCATACGCGTATGATGTCTTTGACCTAATTTTGAACATATTTTGATACTTTGCTAACCCAGATCCATTGTAATAGCTGTCTAGAGGTTATATTTCAAGTTTCATCCCATTTGGATCACAATTGACCGAAAGAACAAGTCAAAAGCAGAAAATAGCCAAGAAAAGCCTGAACTAGCCATAACTTGCTCAAACAGAGTTCAAACTGAATTTTGTGAGTGAACAGAGCATAAAGGGGCCACTGAGAGTGAGCATAACCAAAATAGTCAAAATCTGTGAAAAAAGACATCATACGCGTATAATGTCTTTTTCAGCATAACAGTAACAAAATTCTCACTTGATGAAACAGAAGTTGTCCAACTGACAAGATTAAACAATTGACAAAGAATCAATCAGTTTGGATCAATTCTGACCACAAAAACCTGAGAAAACAAATTGCCGAGACGGAAAAGTTAAAGTCCTTTAGGGGAATTGATGAATTTGAGATCGGGCAGGAATCTCCGGAATAATCAACCAAAACAAGGGGAACCAGCAAGTGTCATATCAACCGAGGGAAGTGTAAACCAAAGTTGGGTGCAACCATTAGAGCCGATCTTTGAAGGAAGTGTCTCTGATACTTCTTCGGAGAGATCTTACGAGAGTTTCACCGAAAACTTGGAACACTTGAACCTGAACAAGAGAGAAAATATGGCAGCAGGATCATCAAACCCTTCCGCCACCATGAAGCTATTGTTCATAAAATACCAGTACGACAATGAGCAAGGTGCCAGGATCTACAAAGATGGAATGGACCTCTATTGTGTAAAGATAGAAGATAGACCTAGTGAGTTCAAGGACTTAGTGCCTGTGAGCTATAGCGGAGATAGATATCTAGATGAAGAGGGTACCATGTACTTGGTAGTCCTAAACCCTAACATTGTGGACAAGTGGGGATTGATGGGCACCAAAGCCAAAATAGATAAAGAACTCGAGGAGAAAGCACCAATAATGAACTTCCCTAATGCGAGGTTAAGAAGAGAGAATGAAACTACAAGAATCAACACTGATAACATCTATGTGGGGCTGTACAAATATAATAATGGGGAGCAAGATCTCTATTATAGATGTGAAGAACCCTACACCGGAGAGTTGACAGACCAAAAAAGACTCTATGTCTTTACCTACACAGAGGGATCGGAAGTGAAAATTGCCGCTTACGATAAGTATGGCAGGCAATACTCAACAATGGGCAAGAAAGAATTAGAAGGATATACATACTTTGGGGGACCTCTACATCAGTATTATGTTACTTCTAGCTCACATAGACCAGCACCAACAAATGGAGTGCAAAACTCAATGACAACAGGAGGACAAAGAACTTAGGTTGCTGACTCTTTCAGTCAACCTTGGGACTCGAAGCTCGGACCAATGGGATCATTACATTCCAGAGAGTCAATGGAGACGAATCGAGGTAGTGCAGTTCCAATCCCCACCTATACCACTCCAGGTCCAAGGTTTGAAGCGGAACCATCACATTTACCTCCCAGTAGTAGATTCAGGGCAGAGGAACCGACAAGGGTAACCCATGAAGTCCATGGTGCTAGAGAAAGCTTTAGCCGAGACACAGGAGCAATGAGATTGGTAGCAGATCATAGACGTATGAGACCATCTCAAGTAGCCAAGTGTATGCCCAAGAAGTATGGTGGTTCAGGAGATCCGTATGCACATGTGTCACTCTTTAAGCAAGTCTTAAGAGCTGAGCAGATAACAGATTTCCATACACAATACGAGGGATTTGGTCTTACTCTAGAAGGTACTGCATTGACATGGTTTCAACCAATGAACATAGGGGGATTCCATGACATTGACCATTTGCTAAGAGAGTTTGCTGAGGAATTCTCAAAACGAGGGATTAAGCACAATACGGTCTCACAAATATATGCTTTTAAACAGAGAGAACACGAAAAGGTGAAGGAAGCTTCACTTCGCTTCAAACAATACATTGAGAGATGTCCATTTCGTGAACGACCACAAGATGACAGACTATCTGTTCTCTTTATTGAGGGACTAAGGAACGACACTCTCAAGAAGGACTTGCACTTGAAAGCTTGTACAAGTTTCGAGCAAGTAACGAGAGAGGCATTGTACTTAGTGGATAACTGTACGGTTTACGGAGAGGTGTCAGCAGATACAGATTTTGCATCCAGTAGCTCCTCCTCCGTAGCGAGCAAGACTACCACTAAAAAGAATGTTCAAACAACAACCATGCCAAATGTAGAGCAAATGATAGAAGATGCTCTAAAAAGGATGGCACCATACCAAAAACCATTGCCAAAAACACTGAAATGGTGTGCTATTGAACAAAAATGGACAAATCATCCAACAGAGGAGTGCTATTACAACAAAGGGTATGTAAGGGAGCGCCGGTATGCACCTCCTGCTCAATTAGCACCACCTCAGATACATCCAGTACCTCGATACCCAACGGGAAATGTACCAGGACCTATGGGGATAGAAAGACCGCAACCAGTATTGGGACAACAACCACCTTTACCAGGAGCAAGACCAGTAGGCATTAGATATGCACCAACCTTAGAGAATCAGGAAGAACAAGCCTTAGTGCCTGTTCAAGCCTATTACGAAGAATCGGGTGCACACATGTCTCCGACAGTTTATTACCCACCAGAAGAACCAAAACAACCAGAACCATGGGGCATGATGGGGAATGTTGGAACACCAACAGTTACAAGTGCTTCTGATGAAGAGAGATACAATTTGGACGCAAGAACCTTGATGTTCATAGCTCATGGAGGGTTAACAGGACAAAGACCATCCTATCCACAAAGGACGAATCAAGCGGGACCAAGACCAGCACTAGGACCCTGTTACAAGTGTGGAGGTGACCATCTGATGAATGTTTGTCCACATACGGAAATCATTAGAATTAACGCTTATTGCACTGAGTGTGGGGTTACTCACTTCATTGAGGATTGTTCAAAGAATCCAAACAAAGTGCAAAAGACGACATTGAATATGCTAGAAACTATTCCTACCAGCAGTGGGTCTGAAAATGAAACTCTGATACCAACGCAAGTTGTTACTAGAGCTCAAGCTAAGAAAACCACTGGAGAACCTGAGAATGGAAAGTTAGCGACTGACGTAGTTAGTCAAGGACCGCGGAGTCAGAAAAACACATGGAAAGCTAGAAAAGCACGCATGAAGTTGAGAAAAGAACGTGAAGACGCTATTCTAGCTGAGGAACTAAAGCAAACTAAAGCTAAATTAGAAAAACTTGAGAGTCAAAACGGGAAACGAGAGATGAGCCCGGAAAGAACGAAACAAAAGAGTATCAAAGAAACAACGAGCTTAAGCTCCGAGGGATCAGTGCTAGTCGACAAGGTACACGAACCATTGGACGCACTGATGAGAGCTTACGAAGCTAGGTTAAGGAACAACCAAACACAAGAACAAAGGTGGCTGACATACCCAAACGCGGAATTGGAAAAGCAGAGACTTGAAATGTGCCAAAGAATGATCGAGACTGCACAAGCCTTATTAGAACCACCAAAAGAAACAATGAAGTGTGGAAAGGAAAACCCAATTCAGCAAGAGACTATCGTTTCACGGGTAGCTGAAAAGACTCCCAGTGCACAAAAGCCTGAAAATACACAAAGGGATGACCGCGTAGTATTGAACACAACCAATCAGGAGATAGAGAGTTTTCATCCAGTCATACAGAGGAGTTACGGAAAAGATGAGGATTACAATGAATTTTGGAAACAAGTGAGAGAGGCAAACTTTGCAAACGAGCTAAGTTGCCAAGCTAATCAGACAAATGGGGAAAGGGACATCAGAAATCCTCCCATTGTGGAATTTGAGGCAGGATCTCAAGTGGACTTGGATCTGCAATCTTACTGGGGAGATGGGGGCTCTGTTAGAACAATGGAGAGCAAACCTCATTCACTGAAAACCTTACCTTCATACTTAGGAGAGTATGAAGCAAAATCCGAGATTAGAGCACTTCCCTCACGAAAAATCTCATCAGAAAAAGTCATGGACTCGCAAGGATTGATAGAGATTTTGTCAACACCAGTGACATGCACTATCACTCTAGCTGAGCTTTTGAGGCTAAGACCACATATGTGGACCACTGTAGGAAAATGCTTGGAGAAATTCGGGATAAAAGATCCAACATCGAGATTGCAAGAGAGCATTGAGGAGCTGAGCAAGCCACAAAAGAACGCTAAGCCTGTACCCTTAAACAAGGTCGGAGAGTATTGCGAAGGTGAAGAGGGGAATACAACCTTACCAGTTGAATTCCAAGGAGTGAACACAATAGCAATACTAGACAGTGGAGCTGGGGTAGCCATAGCTACAAAAGAAATCTGGAAAAAATGGGGGAAACCAGCAATAAGGAAGACTAGGTTGAAACTCCAATTAGCAGATGGACACATGGAGAAACCTATGGGGTTATTATAGAAAGTTGTAGTGACTTCTTGCGGCATTGAATACGAACATACTTTCGCTATTGTCGATTTTGGCAAGGAGAATAACTATGATATCATACTGGGAAGACCATTCATGAAACAGTTGAAAATGGTCCAGGATTGGGGCTACGATCACATATACCTGAGAAATATGGAAACCACTACACGTGTGAACCTGAAAGACCATAGCTACAAAGATGTGAACCGAACACCGGTAGAGGAGTTTGATTCAACTACTTTGGCGGGATCCGAATTTCCAGCTTGGTTAGGTAAACCCAAGGAGTTATGGATGTGTGGAGCTTCGAAATGTGGAAGTCTGAAACGAGAAGAATGTGTTTTAGAAAGGGCTATCGAAGACGAAACTTATGTAGGAGAACCCTTTCCAGAGGATACGTTTGAACCATTAGAGTGGACACACATTCTAGCAACCCTAGATGTTTGTGCAATTTCGGATGGTCCCACAACGAAATTTTGCGACAAGGACGGGTATGACGTGGTTCCGTATTTCATGTTGAGAACTGTACTCAAAAAAGAAACTGAAAAGAACGATACACTGGAAAAGGAAGATGAAGAAGAGGTGTTTCACGACATTCCCAATCATCCAGAGTGGGGAAATGAAGCAGACAACGAGTCAACGGACAATTCAAGCGGAAACGAAGAAACTATAATGGATGTCCGATTTTATGATTTTCGGAACCAAACTAAACAACGCCAGAAACACTATAGAGCAAAGAAAAAAACAAAAGGGGTTAGAACCAATCCGATGCCTAGAATAAGAGGAAAAAATCAATTCCTAATGCTAGTAAAGGCTGAAGATTGTGTTAAGGATAAGATTTCTGGAAGAATGAGAGGCAGTGATCAAAAGAGCTTACGTAAAGACAAAAGAGGCTCAAGACATCAAGTTCAAAAGAATGGAACGAAAACTGAAACAGAAAAAACAGAAAAGAACAAGCGCAACAGAGAATACACAGAGTTCAAGTTAGAACGTAGAAACAAGTACAGAGAGCTCAAGAAAACTCTGAAAGAAGTTTGGACTACAGAAATTGAGAGTGGAGAGGACAAAAACGCCAAAATCAAGGAAAACATGGATGTTCCCTCTCACTATAGGAAATTCACAATAGAGGATAGGAAGGTGATATTAACCCCACCTATTCGAGAGAGGAAGGAGAACGAATCTTATGACGGACCGGAGGATGCAAAAAAAGTTGATTTAGCAGCTCCAGGTGAGCCACCTAGACCGGTATACATAGCCACAGATTTGTCTCCAGGCGAGGAAGAGAGACTTTTGAGTCTTCTCAGAGAGTATAGGGATGTGTTTGCATGGTCTTATAAGGACTTAAAGGGAGTTGACCCATCGATATGCCAACACACAATCCCACTGAAACAAGACGCAAAGCCTAGCAGACAGAGACCATACACATATAATGATACGTTTGCTAAGCGAATCAAAGAAGAGATAGATAAGCTAATGGAAGCTGAATTCATATACGAGATTGAACACACTGATTGGGTATCTCCGATTGTGGTAGTACCTAAGAAGAACGGAAAACTCCGAGTGTGTGTCAACCTAAAAAAAGTGAATGCTGCAACAATCAGGGAAATTATCCCCTGCCGATAACTGATCATGTTCTAGAGCGTGTATCAGGGAAAACAGCATACTCCTTTCTTGATGGTTTTTCAGGATATAACCAGCTAGCCATAGCATTGGAAGATCAACATAAAACAGCTTTTGCAACGGAGTGGGGAATTTATGCTTATCGGGTTATGCCTTTTGGTCTAACCAATGCTCCCGCAACCTTCCAGAGGCTGATGACGCATGCTTTCAAAGAATACTTAAGGCTGTTTCTCGAAATATACATGGATGACTTATGTGTACATTCTCTACTGAGAGATGAGCATCTAGAACACCTAAGAAAAGTATTTGAGAAATGTAGGACATATCGCATTTGTCTCAATCCTGAGAAATGTGTGTTTATGGTCCGACAGGGCAGAATTCTGGGACATATTGTCTCACAAAACGGAATATCCACGGATTTATAGAAGATAAAAGTTATAGTGGATATGCCTAGACCAACCAATGTGAAACAGGTACAGAGCTTTATGGGACATTGTGGATATTATAGACGATTCATTTACATGTACGATATAATAGGCCAACCACTTTACAGGCTAATAGTGAACTTTGAATGGACAGAGGAATGTGAGGAATCATTCAAGAAATTGAAAGAGGCACTCATTACCGCTCCAGTCTTGAAATCACCAGATTGGGAGAAGATATTCCATGTGCACATAGATGCTTCGGCATATGCAATAGGATGCATTCTGGCTCAGCCAGAAGAAGGAAACATGGATTTTCCTATCTGTTACGCCAGTCGACAGCTCAACCATGCAGAGAAGAATTACACCACAACAGAGCGAGAGGGATTAGGAATGATATATGCTGTGAAGAAATTTCGGCATTATCTTCTAGCCAACAAGTTTGTGTTTTTTACGGATCACCAAGCCTTGCTCTACCTAGTGAATAAACCATGCAATACCGGGAGAATAGTGAGATGGTTCATTATCTTACTGGAATTCGACTTCACGGTAGTAGTAAAGAAAGGAAAAACACATCTTAGAGCTGATCATCTTTCGCGATTGACGAATGGAGAAGACCCTATAGGAGTAGATGACGACATGCCAGACGCGTACTTGTTCAACATAGAAATGATACCGAGGTGGTCTCAAAATGTCGCTGACCTATTAACCTATGGAGGAGAGTTCGATAGAAGAAATTACAACCTGAAACATATTGCTATTCAGCAATCCAAGAGTCTTCAATTGATTGCAGGAAGGTTGTATCAATTGGGAAATGATCATGTTTTACGAATATGCATTAATCCTGAGGAATATAGTATATATCTACGCGAAGCACATGTTCAGGAATGTGCATTTCATTGTTCAAGAAGGAACACATATAGGAATTTGTTACAATTGGGAGTCTATTGGCCATGAATGAAAGAAAGCGTACATGAATATGTCACTGTATGTATTGTATGTTCATCAAAACCGCCAGCTGAGTATTCAACATTATATCAGATAATGATCGCTCCAGAATGGAGTCAGTATATTGTTGAATATCTCACAAATAGAACTTTCCCAGAAGGAACGTCAAAAGCTCGTCAGAAATCTGTAGAGACAGAAGCTAGAGATTACGCTTTAATAGGAGATCAACTCTATAAGAAAGGTAAAGACAACCAGCTTAGGATTTGCGCATCAGAGTCTGAGTATGTGATAATCCTGGAGCAAGCTCATGGAGGAGTAGGTGGAGGCCATTTCTCAGGTGATAAGACAACAAAACTTGTCTTAGCTGCAGGAATATGGTGGCCAACATTACATATGGACGCTGAGGAATACGTTAAAAGGTGTGATGACTGTCAGCGGACCAAAGTACCACTTAAAAGAGATGATATGCCGCTTAGACCAATGATGAGGGCAAGAGCTTTTGCAAAATGGGGGATTGATTATGTTGGACCCATTTCGCCTCCTGCATATAAGACTCATACACAATACATCATTGTGGCTACAGACTATCTAACAAAGTGGGTCGAAGCAAAGGCAACTCAAAAAGCAGATGCCAGGACCACGGCACAATTTCTGTATGAATACGTCTTTGTACGATATGGATTGCCAATAGAAATTGTGAGTGATCGAGGCACACATTTCATAAATGAAGTGATAGAGATCCTTCTAGATGAATTCATGGTAATCCATAGGAAATCAGCCCCGTATCATCCACAAGCAAACGGACAAGCTGAAGCAACAAACAAAACCATATGCACGGTCCTCACGAAGATTGTGTCTGAGTCGAGAACTGACTGGGACCAAAAGTTACATTCAACATTATGGGCATATAGGGTGGTGTATAAAACATCCATAGGAACGACCCCATATAACATGGTTTTTGGGCTAAATGCTATCTTGCCAATAGAATTCTTGATTTCAACCTTAAGGGTGGCTAAGGATCTAGAGTGGACAGGGCACGAGCTCTCTGATAGAATAGATGACCTGGAAAAGCTAGATGAGCTTCGCCTAAAAGCAGTAGCTTCCATCTACGCTCAAAAAAGGCGACAAAAGGAATTTTTTGATAAGCATGTGCGGACTAAAGAGTTTAAAGTTGGGGACTATGTCCTAGTTTACACTCTGAAACAACATGTTAAGAAGCTTAAAAAGCGAGGGATGGGTCCTCTGGTGATTAAAGATCTATCACCAAGTGGAGCCGTCAAGCTTGCTACATTGGACGGAGAAGAAATGCCCAATTGGATTAGTGGATGCAGAGTGAAAAAGTATCTGTTGCCGCTAACACAAGACATGCTTGTCAAAATACATCAAGAAAAGCTGCGTGTCCAGAAAAAGAAAATATTTGTGGAGGAAGCACAAGCTGAGGCGAAGGAAAGAATGGAGAAAAGAAGACTACTGCGTCAAAAACAGCGCAATGAAGGAGCAATACGAATAAACGTAGTCAGTATAACAGAAATGGGGAATGACAAAGAAGAACCCATCATTGAATGCAAAGTAGGGACCAACCAAATCAAAGCCAGAGCACTATTGGATTCAGGAGCTCAAGCTAACCTACTTTCACTCAGTTTGTATAGACAATTGACAAAGGACACTAAACTACAAACGGCCAAGCAAGAGTTAAAAAGTTACTCTGAGAATTCAATCAAAACTATCGGATGCACAGTTTTACATATACAGATTAACCAATATGTGTATCCTCATATGTTTTACGTGGTTGAAGACCAAGCTACACAACATCCATTATTGCTAGGACAACCATGGCAGAAGCAATACAATGCAATGATTGACTGGAGTTCTAAATCAGTGCTTATCAAATACGAAGGTGAAAGTCAATCAGTTAAGTTCACCAAAGGAGAAGAGCCAACTCCAAAGGACGAATCCAAAGACAAATATAAACAACAACCAGAGAAAAAGAAGAAGCAATGGCAACCAAAAGTTTCTATACAACCGAATTACTCTTCGACGAGGAATTCTCGACAGTGGATAAGGAAGACAAGCAATAATATAACAGCTCAACCTTGGAGAAAAACGGAGTCAAAGTTGGTATGGAGACCAAAAAAGGCTGTGCCAGAGAACACAAAGGTGGAAAACAGAGTCTTCAATACCAGACAACGGAGTGATCCCCGACAATCAAGGAAAGTGAAACAGATCTGGATTCCAAAGAAGGTCATGACGGCACAAAGCTACAGCAAGCAAATTTGGATCCCAAAGATTTGTAAACAGGAACTCCCTTCAATACAATCAACGGAAACTCCTAGGTATTTCAAGGCGAGGAAATCAACACACAGATCAACGCAGGTTTGGGTCGCAAAGAGTTTGTGGCAAGCACAAGCAAAGCGGAAGCAGATTTGGATTGTGAAAAAAGACAACAAGGTAATGAAGAATCCATCTACTGGTTCTACTACCGAAGTGCCAAAACCAACCCAAAACCCGACCACCAATCCTTCAATCAAACAAAGAGCAGCTTTATTGGAAAGAATGTTGTATTGTCGCTCTACAATTGCATTGGGAACTTATGACCAAAACAACTACAATGCTTCACCCACAGACACTTCATAGTCGTCCGGGAGGACTCAGACTAGGAGGGGGGGAGGTATACAGGAGCTACAAAGCAGCTACAAGCGGAAAAAACAAAGAAAAACAAAAATTATATTACAAGGACAGTGTCTTACATGATTTTGCAATTTTTTATGTTTGATTGCGGATATTGATAATATTTATGCCCTTATATACCTTGTTTTGCAACAAGAAGAGATCAAATGATGAATTTGGGTCTCTAGATGTGTAAATATCACTAAATAAGAGTGTTTTTGGAGCTAAAAAGTGGAAAAAAGTGGTAATCCAAGTCCAAAAATCACAAAGAAGTGTATATTCATATACACAGGGTTACCAGCTATTTATCATGTATGTTTGGAATTTTTTGGCTTCAATTTGCTATTTTCCTTTATTTTTTATGATTTTCTTAATAAAAGTAAAAGAAAGATAAAAAAAGCAGGTGAAATGAGATCGGAAAAAAGAAAAGAATAGACGGCGATGATCCTAAGGACAAGGGCAACCTAGGATAAAAATTGGGTACAATTCTGAAAAAGTTGCGGAAAGCCCTAAATGACAGAATTTTGGCAAAGTGGACAGATTTCTCAGAAACAGGTCAAACGGAGTCCAAATTGAGGAATTTCAAATCCTAAAGTGCATTTCACGACGAGATAGGAGCACATGTCAAATTTGGTAACAAGTGATCCGGGAAGCCCGAAGTTAAGTATTTTTCACTTCACTATCAAGCTCATTTCCACTATTACCTTCTTGGAGAGAGCAAAGAGCACACAGGAGCATCCGACCTTCTACCACCTTCTACGACTGCTACGAGAGCTCAGAGGACACCAGACATGAGAGGTAGACTCGTTGCCATAAGCTTTTGATGCTTATCGTTAACTTTTGTCGCGAAAACTCACCAAAACCAAGAAACAAGAGCATACGGGGAATGGGGAAGAACGCTAGGTAGGGGCACAACCGCCTAACCAAACTTTGCAAGAACTTAGAGGTGGGTTACCCTAGTATAGGAGATGAGTTTCTAGCACTCAAAGCTCGAGAAAGAACGACTGGAAAAACCCTAGGTCAACAAGGCCTGCAAGAGGCAAACAGAAAAAAGTTGTCGGAACGACACAAAACTTCTCAAGAAGCTTAACAACATCGAGGGCAATGCAACCATGGAGTATCTCCGGGTTTCGATCACCAAAAGTAGGTCGGAACAACCGATTTGGCTGCGGACACACAAAGCGTCATTTTGGCATAACAGCTAAAATTGACGACCAAATGACATGAAACTTCACAAGCAGTTTCAACTATACATGGATGACTTATGTTTGCAAGCAAAACCCAAAAGAAAGCTGATTCACTTACCGATGGTGAAAAAGACGCTTTCGGGCAACCAAATGGAGAAAGATGGAGAACGGGGAGCCAAAGTCAAGTTCAACCGAATAGGTGGCTTCACAACATATCCAATGAGCTGGAAATGCAACTCTCAAGAAGAAAAGTTGAAGAAATTCAACTCCAAGGCAAAAAGACGACTTCGGAGACTGAAATGCCTATAAGGGGGCTTTTTAGCTAAACTGATGACTTTTTAAGTTGAAAACTAGTTAGCAGGGCTTAGGGCACTAGCACAAAGCATTCTTTGCACAAAAAGACCAACATTTCAAGAAAAGACATCATACGCGTATGATGTCTCACAGCATGATTTTCACATCCATTTCAATATTTGAGTGCATAGCTTCATTCCACATGTTAATCACATCCTATGAACCAAGTATCATGAGAATTGGAGTTAGAAAACCCAAGGAAAACCAAAAAGACGCAAAGTAGGCCATAAAATTGATTTTTGGTCCTAATTTTGTCAAAATAACTCCAAACTCATTGAAACTTTGTAGGATTGTTGATTAACACATCTACAAGCTATCTGGAATCAAAAAGCACCATTTTGACACAAAAGACATCATACACGTATAATGTCTATTTGCACTTACAGAGCCAAAAATGCTCATTTGTCATCATACATCCATTATATATATCTAATACATGCTACATATGAAGTTTGGAACCATTTGGTCAAGTGGATCACCCCATTAGCCCAATTAAGAGAAAATCCTTCATACAAAGCCTATTTTTGTCCCAAATCCAACATATTCAAGTCCAAACCAAGATTTGAGTATAAACAGTCCTTCACTAGCACATGGAGAGTCCACAGAACCAATCCCATGAAAAATTGATGAAAAAGACATCATACGCGTATGATGTCTCCAGAGCCATTTTTAGTCCCAATTCTATCCAAACTTGATAAATCCACTGAATAAGCCTATCTAAAGCCAAAATCAAGCTTATAGAGAAAATTGGTCCAAAAATGCACTAAAAGACATCATACGCGTATGATGTCTCACTATGTGATTTTGGCACCTCAGGGCTTCAACCACCAAACAGAAGTGTTCTACATGTCATTTGAAAGTAATCCACCAAGTTTTACCCAATTTGGATCATAAAATCCATTTCCCTTTCAAAATTTTGCCAAGAGCCTGAACTGGACTGGACTGGCCAAAACTTGACCAAATGGGATCCAAACTCAAATCCAAGCATATGATACTCATGTATACACTATCAGCTACAAGCACAACCAATATGAAGTCATTCTGACACAAAAGACATCATACGCGTATGATGTCTCAAGCATGTTTTTGAGCACTGTTTGCATATTTTTTCACCTACATTGCATCGTTAGGCCCTGAATAGCTCATGTTTCAATTTTCAAGTCATTTGAATAGTTAAAAGCTTCATTTCGGCTTTCAGTACTAAAAAGACGCTAACTTCTGAAATTGGAGTTACAGGATCCATGGATTCCGCTAAGTCATCGGCAACTAAGAGAAAAAGACCAACCATCAAGGATGCTCTTGCAGAAGCAGAACCTTTTGATATTCCAACAGAAACCCTCAAGCCAACCAAGACTTGGATGGAGGAAGCAGTACTAGAAAAAGAGGGAATAAAGATCTACCAGGGGACTTTCAGAGATCCTCAAGGGCAATCGGTCGATGTACCTATGATCCCACGAGAATTAGTGGACTATAGCAGATCAGAGAACATAAGCAGATACCTGGAAAAGGCTGACTTACACAGGTTCTTCACCTCGAGACCATCAGGTGTAGACACAAGAAGAGTGTATGAGTTGGCAACATCCATTCAGAAGGATGGGAAAGCCACGTTGACAGCCATGGATGGAGAAACAGTTGAAGTACAGATCACTCCACAGCTCATTGCAGATGCACTGAAGCTGCACAACAAAGGGAGTTCTGTCAGAGAAAGAAGGGAGGCCATAGAGGTCTATGGATCAAAGAAACAAAATACAACCTACGCAGATATGGCAGATCAACGAGCGACAACCCTTTGCCGGTTATACAACCAGTTTTTCCACGTGTGCAGTAAAAGACCGCAGAAGTATACTACACCACCCCATGCCATTGCGACAACCATCACATGGGCACTGAAGAGCAACGTGCCAAAAGAGGTGAATTATGCTCAATACATCCACGAGCAAGTAATCGCCATGCACAACCAGAAACCAAAGTACATAGGAGAAGGAGAAATCCTAACAAGAATAGCTTATGAAGCTATTGGAGCTAGAGATCAAGGGCCACGGGTTCCCTCCCAGAATGAGTGGCTTAGAGAAGCCGATGAGGAGGAAGAACAACAAGAAGTATCCAAGAGGGCGTCCACAAGAGCACGCCGAAAACTAGAAATAGTTTCAGAACCTGAGGAGGCCGTGGACGAGCCGCTCAAGAAGAAAGTGAAGAAGAAGGCCGATCCCAAGCAAAACAAAAGTCAAAAAGCCGCAAGAATGGAAAGGCTGGTGGAGCAGTTTAGAGCGGAAAGAGCTCTAAAGGGGGACTTCGAAGAAATGTGGGTGCCAGACCCCAGTAAAGTCGGAACCAGCTCAGCCAGGCCACATGTTGATCAATATGATCAATATATTAGAGCTTATGAGGAGTCGGAGGCCATACTGGAGCAGCAACCTGTCGAGCCTTATACTGAAGAGGAAGTACAGCTTTTAAAAGCTGAGCTGCAAAAGGACGACAAGGGGAAGAAGAAGGTAGATGAGTCTACTGAACCTCAAGAGAAAGACGGGCAAGCAAACAAAGGGAAAGCCAAGATGACTGAGGACAATCAGCCCTCTTTTACTGTTGTACCAAGCCCGAAGAAGATGGAAATTATTGTGGAGGAAACCACAATAGAAATGGAAACAGAAATTATGGAAAAACGGGAGGCCGGGACCAAGGAAAAGAGGATAGATCCAGTTCAGCAAAAGAAAGATGATTATGAGGATCTGGTCGCGATCGGATACAGTGAAGAAGAGGCCCTGGAGGCAGTTTATGGGATATCCCTATGGAAACAAGATGATCGGAAAGGGACGAAAGAAAAGACAAAGGGTACAATGGAGAGTGAAGAAAAAATGGACGAGCCGAAGCCATTGGAGGTGGTGGCAGAAAGAGCTGTCAAGTTGACAGATGAAGATGAAAAATACATGCACATGGTGCATGAACTGCTCAGCAAGATTAAAGAAAGATCCAGAGCAAAGGAAGTAGCACTTGAGACAGCAAAACAAAAGGATGCAGAGTTGCAGAAGAAGTTAGAGAATGCTATGACTGAATCTGAAAGTCATAAAGCATCACTCTACGACGCAGAAAACGAGAGGGACGGCTTGATACTCCAACTAGCCGAAGCTTCAAGAGAGGTAACAAGTTCACAGGAAGCAAAGGAGCGAATAGAAGATGAGCTGGAGGCAGCCAAGGATGAGCTCATTGAGCTAAGGGAAAGAGTCGAACTTCAAGAAAGGACAATCATGAGACTCAGGACCACCCCTAGAGCTAGCAGAGCAGGAACAGAACAAGAGGGAGCCCTCGTACCAGCTCTGGAAGAGCAGGTCAGAAGTTTGCAAAGAGAGCTGAGGTTAGAGCAAGTACAAAGATTGCACATGGCGGAGGGATCATTGGCTGCAGAGGAGAGGCTCACATCAGAAAACCAAACACTAAGGACAGAAAACGAGGCCCTCCGCAAACAGTTCCAAGACCTCCAAGAGCAACAAAGAAGAGAAACAGAGACACCACAAGAAGAAGCAGGGGGAGCAGCCATAGAGCTACCAGAAACTGGAGAGGCAACCACAATCGAAGATCCAGCCCCAGTTCAAGAAGTGGCCTCGACTTCAGGAATCTCTGAAGAAGAAGAACAAAGGCTCCAGGACCAAATAGAAAAGTCAACAGAGGAAAGTGCCAAGGCGGAAATGGAATGGGAAAGGAGACTCCTCATCTCCATTAGACTTCAAGGTTTAGACACAAAAGTGCTCCACGAAGAGTGGATGCAACCCAGCCTGCCTTTCCCTCTGATGAAATTTGAAGTGATAAAGACGAAAAAGAGAATAGAGGAGGAGCAGTATGTCGCTCTGTATGAAGGCGACATCACAAAGGATGAACAATCAAAGAAGATTGTAGATTCTCAACCTAGATGGAGGAAAGGTTGGCTGAACAAATACCCAGCCTACCTCATCTACTTGGTAGAGGCTCCAAAGGAGATTCGGGAGGATGCAACCTTCTGCCCGGTGCCAAGAGTCAGAAACTGGAAAGAGCATGGCAGGATTGCAGAAAAGAAGCCAAATTGGCTTAATTATCCCAGGATGCCAGGACCAAAGGAAGGAGAGAGAGTAGGTAAAGTCTACATGGTGAAAACCCTAACGGGCACCATCAAACTCTTTACTGGCTCTCCTGACCTTTCGTGTCAGATGCTAAAGAAAATCTGCAGGACTCTCTTAGCATGCATTGAAGTGTTCGCGCCAGATAAAGCCACGACCTCGAGTCTACTATCGACGGCCGACACAGTGACGGATATGATGTATGATCTTTCATTGCAGCCATCACCAAAGGTGTTACATCTCTTGTACCAAAGAATTATGTTTTTACCTAGCTTCCACATGCAAACATTCGAAGAAGCTTTCTACACCGGCTTTTTCACTCACGAAAGCAAAATATTCGGCCCGACCTTGACCATCGGCAACCTACGCTACGAATCACAGTTGTAGATGCTCAAGACGACAGGACTCTATTGACCAAGCCTAAAAGTCATGTCAGGGACGACATGAACGCGGAGGGGGGGAGTGTTGAGCCAGCAGAGGATCACACCCGCATTTTTGCTCACACCCATCATTTTGTAACCATTGATTGTAATAAATGTCTTTCCGACATTAATTTTGATTTGAGCCATTCATTAAGTAACGGGACTCAATTGAGTTTCCAGCTTGTAATCCCGAAGTAATTTCACCTGTTGATGTAAATAATTAGAGATGTTCTCACCTCCAAGGCTGAGGTATATAAGCCAAAGTTTTGTAACCTAAAGGAGATTCAATTATTAATCAAAGTGAGTTTTTTTGAGCGCCGTGACTGTGTCTGAGAGAGAGAGAGAGAGTGAGAGAGAGTCTTATCTTCTTGCTACGCGAGCTACGGGGCCGCCATTGGAGAAGCGACACCACCATTGTGTTAGCAACGGTGAGAGCTACGCACAGATACCAAGAGTGCACGCTATCGGCTTCTATGTGTGGTAAGTTCCTACGAGCTTCGGTGTGAGTTTTCTTCCAACTCGTGTGTCGGAATAGAGTGTGCAGCATATCTATAGAACCACAACGAGTAGAGCTACACATTAGTACCATCGGGGTCAAGTTTCGGTCACCTGTATTTTTTGGCCTGTCTTCATACGCGTTTACCGCACGGAGTGGTTATAGGTTGATTTTGCAGTTCAAGTCTTTAGGGTGTTGTTCTTACCTAGTGTATAGACTTCCCCTTGAGTTTGAGATCGATTCGATGATTCTAGATCCTGTTTCGTATAGCATTCGTTCGTAGTACGGATTTCAGTCACTTGCGTATTTTAGAACTTAGATTTGATTTCCTTAGTAGTGATTGTCATTAGAAGGTCGAGTAGGTGATTTGACACCCACCTAGTTGTTTCCATGCGCCTGCGGGTCAAGCTCCGTCCTCGTCTGACAATTTCTGTTGTTGGTTGAGTTCTCGCTATTTTGCTTCCGCTAGCGGCGTAACCGCCTTAACACCGGCAAGTTTTCTTTTATACAAATACAAAATGGAAATACTAGTAGAAATTTTTAAATTTGCAAAATATTCAAACTATTTTCTAGTATATTTTATCGGGTGTTTTCTCCTTTTCCATCCTTTGCAACTGGCTAATCTCAATTTTCAATTGTCTTAAGCCTAAGCTCAGACACATCTTTCTCAAACACTGCGGTATTGATAAACGATTCTCTCATTTGAGGATTTAAAAAAAAATTCACTTCACTAAATTGTTTAATTATTTTCTACGCTTATTTGAAAGCATTAGAATATTCTTTTGTTTTGATTTTTAATGTGTCTTTTTATTTTACGTCCTTTTTGTTTTATTTTTTTTCAAAATACTAATGTGCAATGTGCACCATTTACCTTACTATTGGGGCTCTTTCAGAATATATAAACCATTTGCGAGTAGCGAGTACCGACTAGAAGAACATAAAAAAATGGCCTGAATGAGACTTACCTTAAATGTTATTTAAATTTTATTTGTTTTCTCTCACATAGCCTTATGTAGGCCATAATGAACTTTCACATTTTTTTTTTGGGACTCCATAAGGACATTGTAAAAGGATTACATTTTGGGTGCAATTGTGGACCATCGGTTAAAAGGCTTGTTGATTAGTGATACATGGCAACTAACTATCTTTTTTGGCTTTCTAAACAAAGCCTTAGAGATGTGTTGGGTTAGGATACTTTCAATGTTTTCAGTGATGATTGAGACTTACCTTAAATGTTATTGTGGTTTTAAAGTATTAAATGGATATTTTTATTTGATCTTAATTCTAGTAAGTTCTATACTACACACACACACACACACACACACACACACACACACACACACACATACATATACATATATATATATATATGAGCAAATCATGATAAAGAGAAGAAATATCGGTGCAATGATGTCAAAACTTAGCTAAAAAATCCTACAAATTTCAAAAAAATTACTTATATATTTGGTTTGCTTCTTTGCGAGAAGGACACTCGATTGCTTAATAAAAGAGAGATTCTTGAATAGTGTTTCACCTTATATAATTCTACTTAAACTCAACCTAGAGATTTTATTACTTTCTTATTGTTTTAGAAAGCCATCATGATCCTTTCACTTGTTTTTATGCAAAACTCACAATTGTGAGTAAATTATATTGAAAATCCCAAAAAATTACAAGGTTTTGTCTTTAGACTCTTCTCTCTCTTAAACAAGACATCTAGTACACATGTCAAGCATAGAGTTATGTTGCCCTTGAGAAAAAATTGATTTCATTGGATAGAACACCTTGAGAATTAAGCTTCACATATTTAAAGGATCAAGATCACCCTTCTTGAGACGGAATGGATGACACTTGTCACAATGCTAACACATTTGCCTTAAAAGAAGAAAGCCATTCATTGGCTAGTCTTGGGCAAGAATCAATAGTAAGAAAATGTGCCTTTCAAGGGAAGTTAGATGGGAGGGGACTCTCTTAAGGCCTTGGGCATAATCATTATGCACTATGTAAGTCTCCTTCTCAAGCGAGATAAGTAGAGAATCCTACCTCAACGACACTTGATCATGGAATGTAAATCCAAGCAAGTGTCTTGCTCACAACCATGCTCATCCTCTTCTCCAACTCATCTACTATGCTATAATATGCTTTATGAGTAGATTAATGTAGGAAAACTACTTCTTTCTTGTAGAAATACTTCTTCTTCTTGTCAATCTTCCTCATTCCCCGCTAGCTCTCTCCAACTTTGAAGGTGTTTGAAGTCTTGGGATTGGGGTCACACCAAGTGTAATTAATGGTGCTTGAAGCTTTCCATATGCATGAGATCAATATGTCTTTTGAAGAGCACAAAGGTTGTATTGTAAGCTAAATAGTTATGTAGCTCTTATTGTAGACTCCAACCAAGCTTTTCTCTTCTATCATAAGGAACATCCTTAATGGAACATTCTCTCTTGTCACCAAAAGTCCACTGTGGTTAAAGGAATTATTAAATTCCATCACATGTACTTGTATCTTTGAAGGGAGAACCCTTCATTTCATCAAAAATTATGTTTTTCACATTTAATTGATTTAAGGTTTTGAAGATTACTTAGATATGTATCATCATCCTTTTAAATACAATTTTTTTTTTTGAAAAAATTGCTCTCGTCAATTTATCTACCCAGCTGAAAATTACATCTCTAGTATCCAAAAAAATATGAAAGGGGCCTGTTTTGTAGGGTGTGCTATCCACATGCCTATTAAAAACCTTACATTGCTATGGCATCCTATTTATGATAGTAGCCACTGATGGTGTGGCTTAGAAGAACTCTCTCTCTCTCTCTCTTTGCAGCATGTTGTTGGAAATACAACTATAGGAATGCATGCAAAGATGATGAAGATGAATAATAAACTCAATAGGAAGTAGTATTACTAAATGTGTCAATAAAAAGATAAGGCTAGCCCTAGAATGAAGGGTGTATATACATGTGGACGGGAAAAGACTCCTAGAGATAGAAAAATCCCCCAGCCATCCTAAATGTATTCACACATATTAGTACCAAGATACAGTAACAAATCCCCCTAGGAATGATGCAATGAACATAAGATGACACTTATGTATAAAAAATTGATAGGCCCTATGGGATCAGTTCACAAAGGGGATCAATCCCAAATCTTTGCAACTTCTCATGAGGCAAAGCCTTTGTTAAAAGATTCACAAGGTTTTCTTGTGTAGCTACAAAGTCCAAGTTGACCTCTTGTGCAAAGAGTCTCTCTCTAACATAATGATAATGTACCTCAGTGTGCTTTGTGTGAACCTAGGTTTTTGTGCTTTGTGTGAGCACAAAAACCTAGGTTCTTCACAACTACCAAAGCACTCTAGTTATCAGTGAAGATAGTTGTGGTAGAGTGTTGAACAACATCCAAGTCAACCATAAAATACATGAGCCATACACATGCAATAGTGGTTGTGAAAGCTACCATGTACTTAGTCTCACAACTAGAAGTTGCCGCTATAGGGAGCTTCTTAAACAATGTTTTCTTTGAGAAAGCTCAATCAATCAATTAACCCCCTCAAGCCCTTTTCCACCATGACCATACCTTCCACAAAAAGAACATGCTAACTAATCAAGATTCTCTTACTGCGGTGTTTCATTAGCACCAATGCAAAAACTAAGCAACCAAAGATACTAAATTGATCAATAGATGGATTCTTTCCATGCCAAGCCTCACACGTAGTGATAGATGGAAACGCTTTAGTGGGACACCTGTTAAGCACATATGTAGCAGACATGACAACTTCAAGCCAAAAAGCATGTGGTAGAGCTTTCTCTTGACAATACATCATGCCATCTCCATAAGTGACCTATTTTTCCTCTCTATAATACCATTTTGTTGAGGTGTATAAGGCACTATACACTGGTATTTTATCCCACATCTCACCAAAAATGCATTAAAGCCTTTTTACATATACTCGCTCTCAATCTAAAGGGAGGGTGGCCATAGTACATCCAGTACATGTTCAATTATAAGAAAACTAAAATACACATGATTTTTTTTTTCTTTCAATGGATACATACATGCAAGCCACGAGTAATCATCAATAGAAATCAAGAAGTACAAATAGTGCCCAAAGATGGTATGCATAGGACCATAAACATCACTATATGTACAACGTGCAACTTGCAACGAGTAGCCCATATGGAACCATCCTTTGGTCACTTAGAATTGTACATTTCACCCAAAATACAACCTTCACAAACATGCTCTAATGGAACTTCAAGAGGGGGCAATGAAGCAGCCATATCAAATTTTTGCAAACACAACAAACTACTAAAATTGGGATAGCCAGAACTAGCATGCAAAAGTTTTGTATTTGAAATATTCTTTAAATCAAAAACTATATATTTGAATATTCCACACCTCTCTTTTGAGCATTGAGCTTATACATCCCACAAAAAAGAGTATTCGATACCACAATAGTATCTCCACAATTCAGATCATGCACAATACACACGTCATCCATAAACTTGGCAACAAGAGAAAATTTTTCAAGTGCAAAAACAAACAATAGATTCTTCTTGATTCTAGGCACATACAAGGCATCAACGTGTAAAAGAGCTATCACTTATAGCAGTTAGCACAATCTTTCCACCCCCCACAAGAGGCATTATTGGCACAAGTAACAATATGCTCATTAGGGACAACCTTAAGAGAAGTGAACAAATCTCTATGAGAAGTAATGTGCTTGGTTGCACCACTATCAAAGTACCAAACATGATCCACAAGTTTTGTAGTATACGCATAATGTATAGAAGGATCATATAAACATTTTGCACTAGAAGCCCATTCTACAAACAACACAAAATTGATCGAATCTACATTAGAAGAAGCATTTACAATGGCTACATTTGCCTCTTTCTTCTTGTTTTCCTCTTTACCTTTAAGCATTGCACTTTGCTCGATGGGATGATCTTTTGCCTTAAAATAATGACAAATCAGCTTGTTTTTGTCATTTTAAGTAAAATTCTTGACTTGTTGCTGTTAGAAATAGGTGCAACTATCGTAGACTACCACCTAAAGAAGAGGCATTAGGATTTCACTATTATTGTTCCTCTATCGGGATTTAATAAAAGCTTGTTCAAATCCATGTTGCTTAGCACAATTTGTTCTAGACTAGACTTTTTATATCAGCATACCAACAAGAGCCGTGAGGTAAAAACTCCTAGAAAGGGAAAAAGGTGCCTCAATAGTCCTAAGTGTGCTCATAGACATCACTATTAAAGCATAGTACCACACGTTCCCATTGCTATACAAACTTTGCACTCACAATAATAAGAGTCACACCCATGCCTCCTTGAATCCTCGCTTGCCTCTACTTTTGGATATATCATGTAACATCACAAACCTAGAGCTTCCTCCATCTCATATATTTATCCCTATCTTTCTTGATTCCTTGCTTTCTACAACACTCATGTTGCTTATTGTGCACACAATTGTGCTTAGGGTTTTGTTATTGGAGCTTAGCCAACAAATGAGTTGAGGAAGCCTAGGGAAGGGTCAAGCAAGAAGGGCATGCTCCCTCTCTCTCTCTCTCTCTCTCTCTCTCTCTCTCTCTCTCTCTCTCTCTCTCTCTCTCTCTTTCTATAAATATGGAAAAATCTATCATTGTGAATATACATGAACGTGATTGCCACAAGTAATGGTTTGATCACGATGAGGCTCTTGTACATGCCAATGTGTTTGTACTATGTCACCACACCAAGGTCTCTATGAGAGGGGATCTTCATTGTCTTGCATAAAGCCTTTATCTTGCATAAAGCCTTAGAATATATTATTAATGACTCATAGGATGAGTGAATGTTTTTCTGTAAGATCCCCAATTTTTGGGTCTCTTTTAAAAATAACAAAAGTAGCTCCCAATATCTATTTTACCAGATTTCGATTTAAGATGCCTGATTGATAGTATTGGAAGGTTCTAAAGTAAAAAGCAAGGCCGTTTCCATGTTCCAGTAGGTTAGATGAACGTTTGGTTCAGTTTTGAAAAAAATTGATATTTTTAGCTTTTTCATGCTTTTAGGTGCTTTTTTGCAAAAAGCAAGGTCGGATCCTTGATCTACATGTTTCGAAGAAGCTATGGTTCAATTTTGTAAAAATCTGTCTTTTGAGTGTTTTTCACACTATTTTTAGCTTTTCATGATTTTTAGTGTCTTTTAGTGAAAAGCAGGTCCGCTTTCTTATTCCATTGGGACAACGGGAACCCGTGGTTCGATTTTAAATTTTTTATTTATTTTTTGCTTTCTATGTTGTCATGATTTTTTTGGATGATCATAAAGTCACTAAGTCAAGCCAAAAAGCTTGCCCAACAGCCTCATATGTATATGTGTACATAGCCCTACAACTCTTGGAAGTGACCATGTAAAAATCCTTGTATAAAGGTGTGGATTTGCCAAGACTGAATGCTGATGTTTTGGGTTGTTCGAGACTCCAAAACATGGTTTTTAATAAGTATTTTCAGCCATGCTTTATAGATTGTGAATAAGACTTGTACATCATGAGTTATGAGCATCCGAAGCGGACGGTCTCAACTAAGAAGATGATTGCGGGTGCATGTGATGAGGGCAACTGGGCCAACTTGAGAGTCTAGGATTAGAAATGCTGAAGTTTTACATTTCTGACGATAGCCGAGGTGATGGGCTTCGAGTTGTCTGTTATAATGCGATGATCGAAGCAGCAAGTTATGCCTTAGGGAAAACTGTCCGAGTAGTCCTCCTGCTTAAGGGAGAAGCTAGAAATTTTTGGGAAAGTTCGGAAGCTTGAGGAAGTTGCCATGTGGCATGTTAGTAATCCCACATGAGAAGAGGAAAGGGAAAAGTGGGAGGAAGACATGTTAAGAGCTTATTGTATGCATGAGTAGAGTAAATAGACTAGATATTTGTATTTGGTTGAATTTGCATATAATTCCTCATTCCAATGCTCAATCGGAATGTCTCCTTTTCTAGGATTGTACGGACAAGAGTGTCTTACTCCACTCGAATGGACAGATCCTCTCATATGAGTTCAAGCATCCAAAGAAATGTTGGATGAAATGCAATTTCAAACTGATCTTATATGATAGGATATTAAGATTGCTCAAGATAGATAGGAGTTACGCTAATCCAAAACAATCTGCCAAACTTCTTGAAGAGGGTGATATGGTATTTTTGAGAGTAAAACCCAAACGTAGTTCTTTATCAATAGGTAAGTATAAGAAGCTAAGTGCCACATATTGTGGACCTTTTGTAATCACAGAGCGGATCAATGATCAAGCTTACAGACTCTTGTTACCACCACACATAAAGGTACATGATGTTTTTCACGTCAGCTTACTCAAGAAGTATGTACCTGATCCGCGACACATCCTTGATGATTCTCTATTATCTACCTCTATTGATGGAACTTTTGAAGTATATCCCGAAGTGATTCTTCAAGCAGAACCAAGCCTCTACTTAATCGGACCATTAGTGAACACCTTGTTAAATGGTCAATGTATCCTCAGGAAGATGCCACTTGAGAACGTGATGATGTAATGTGACTAAATTATCCAGATTTCATGTCGAGGTGAAGACACCTCAAATTTTTCAAGTGTGAAAGGATGTCAGATCCCCAATTTTTGGGTATTTTGTAAAAATAACAAAAGTAGCTTCCAATATCTATTTTACCAAATTTTGATTTAAGATGCTTGATTGACAATATTGGAAGGTTCTAAAGTAAAAAGCAAGGCCATTTCCATGTTCCAGTAGGTTAGACGGACGTTTGGTTCAGTTTTGAAAAAATCCACTATTTTTAGTTTTTTCATGTTTTTAGGTGTTTTTTTGCAAAAAGCAAGGTCAGATCCTTGATCTACGTGTTCCGAGGAATCTATGGTTCAATTTTATAAAAATATGCTTTTTGAGTGCTTTTCACACTACTTTTAGCTTTTCATGATTTTTAGTGCTTTTTAGTGACAAGCGAGTCCGCTTTCTTACTCTAGTGGACGAGAGAAACCCATGGTGAAATTTTAGGAAACAATTATTTTTACGCTATTTTTAGCTTTTGTGCTTTTCGACGTTTTTGAAACGCAATGTGCTTTTTAATGACTAAACATAAATATATTAATTTTAGTCTCCGTCGGATTTAAAAATGATCACTCGGAGTAAAAAAGGGACCAAACAAGATATTTATGGGAATTATCTTTATAAAAGACGGTACCATAAATGCGCTAGGGCAGTACGGAAAAGTCATAATTATGTCAAGACATTACGGTGCGCATAGTCTAGCTAAGGTTTTCATTAGTTGGCCGGATACTATTCAATTGGCCAATTTTACTGTAAAAGTTAAATGGTAAGCGGAAAAGTTGACCACCAAAAGCAAAGGCATGTTTTTAGCAAAGCTGCTAAAATCTTGCAGCTATTCCTGGCTCAAAAACTAGTGCAAGTTTTCTGTTTGGGACTCACTTCAGCCAGTTGCAGAGCCTATAAATTCACCTACAAGCCTCAGTTTTCAGTGTCGTCTGTTGCGTCTACTACCGCAAGGCTATACGTATCTACTATACGGAGTGGTGCAAGCTCTTCATCAGCATCTCCATAAGCTCTTCTCTCGAGAAGAAGAAAAAGAAAAAGGATATTCTCTCTACTTGCTTACTATCTCCTCTCTCGTTTCACGGTGTACGCGCCCGCCGAAAGATTTCGTGGCGAATACCTCTACGTAGCTCTCATCACCGCTCTCTTGCAGCAAAGCAAGAAGCCTTTTGACATCCCCTAATCGATTCTAAAGCACAGTGAGAAGCTCTAAACTCCATAGCAGCCACCATCTCTCTCTCTCTCTCTATGTCATTTTTCTGAGTAGTCACCCTCTCGGTGATTGTTTTTTGTATACGAGTGCATGTATGGATCAATCGAGTACATATGAAGTTTCTCCATGATTATTTCATCATGTTTAACATGCTATTTATGCACGTGATGCGTTTATGATCATGTGCGTGCATAAAAAGCGCTTTTCGTTTCACATCATAGAGGCGATAGGAACACTGTTTTGGTCATAGCTCACAAAGCGTTATGAATCAGTCTGAACCCTTTATACCAGAGATAAAACACATCATTTAGAACATTTTATCTCTTAGGTGTCATGTGAAAATCACGCATGAGTTAAGAGATATGGTAAAAAAACAGCTTGCTTCCCACTGCACAACCAATTTTTTTGACTCCAGGATCCTTAGAGAACCACTATATAGATTCACCGGATGGGAAAACCCACTTAACCTGTTGAAAAGCTTGATGAAACTTGATGATAAATGTATTTAGGCCTCCGTTATCACCTCGAGAATGCGAGTTATTAATCGTTCCATAACCGATTTTACCTACACGTATAGGGTGCTACCGAGGGGGAGTACCATATGACGTCATGAGTTAACCGAGTTGATTATGTATGATTTACAGTTTGTTTTGGTGATTTGATTTTAGTTATTAGATTCCCATAAACTTATGTGAAGGTATATGGTTAGACATCCCGAACGGCATAGGCAGATATGATTAAAGTGGCTTCCTTTTGGGTTACCGTTTGTTGTGTGAGTACCATATGGGTGAAGTGACGTGATAGAGTGCTAGTCTATATTATGGATCTGAGCTTGATGCATTGGTTTGAGGTAAAATACTTTCATTTTCATGTTATGAACGCTCCCAAAAATGTCAAAAACTTAATTTTTGCATATGTGTGAAGTTATGGTTTGTGGTTGATCTAAAGGTCGGGGCTGTTTTGCATCATGTTTAGGGTAATGGAATGTTATCATATGATGTATAGGAACTTATGGGTTGATGTGGATGCCTCATATGCATGGTTATGCTTGCTTTCCACCTTTCTAGGTCAAACCTAGATCTATGTGCTAGAGGGGTGAAGTGTAGATATGATGCATCAACTTTGCATGGTTGGATGTTGCCAAAATTGGATTTTTATATCATGATTAGTTGCTAGTTGGACTCTTTTCATGCATGAAAGAATCTTGTCTTAAGACTCCTATGTGTATGGATTCCGATTGACTGCAGGGAATATGTCAAACTCCAAGTGTGGGAGTTGGTTTAGTGTGATTATGATTTGTGATCAAGGGGTAAGATTCCCTCATGGATTATGGTTGTGATTTTATGGTGGAAGCCGGTGTTCCTCATGGTTTTTTTTTTTGGATATGGTTATACTACCGCAAATTTTGCAGCCATGTTATTTTCTAAAGTGGTTATGCAGGATTGGTCGTGCCTCATCCGTGTGATGTGATTGGATTATGGTTTAGTATGGTTTTGGGATTGGAACATGAAGTGATCTAGATGGCTTATGGTAGACGTGTAAGGGTAGAGACAAGTACATCCTAACTGCTCAAAAAAGATTATTTTTGCATATGGGAAGTGCTATTGTGATTGGACTCATGTGTTATGTTTCTCATGGTAGTGTCGCTACAAGACTAGCATCACCTACATCGCTTAGCCTTACACTAAAGGGGCTGTTGACCTGGGGCTTTGTGTTGGATCGGGGTTGTTGCCTAGGTCTTCTTATTTTTTTGTTAGGCTCATCTACACGATTAGTGCATCGGGGGTTGAATGGCCTACACGGCTAATGCGTCGGTAATTATGCCTTGGCTTTGCCTACCCGATGCTGGGCATCGGAGAGGCGTGGCACCTAAACTGGTATGGTTTGTATTGATACCCTACTACCTATTGGTACTTGTGATCCTTTCAGAGCTCCGCTTCATGGAGGGAGGCGAAGCAGCCTCAGCTTATGTCTGGCTCAGGTGGTTGGAGGTGTTTTGGCTTGATCCTGATGCAGTGAAATTCTCTCTATCCGTAGTAGAGTGGATGTGGATGGGTGGGCCGGTCGATCCCTACACAGGGTTGGTGCTTTGCTAGATTTTTGTCATAAATTTTTTGATGTTATGGTATACCCAAATTTTGTTATTGCATTAAGACATGGTTACTTGTTTCACTTAGATGGGGCATTTAAAGATTCTCTGTTGTCATTTTCTCATGTCTCTGTGCACTCTATTTTACCCTCCACTATATTCTCTCTCTCTCTCTCTTCCCGCAACGCGGTGTACACATATATTCACCCTCCACAATGTTATATTTTCTTGAGTACGCTTTCATTCATAACACCCATTCAAGGGTAACACTAGTCACTAGGTACCTCTGGATGCAGTCTGGCTCATGGCCTAAACTCCATGCTTGGTCGGGCACTGAGAACTTCTCCCCTATGCAAATGCTTCCGCAACTCTGACTTTATTGAAAATTGTATAAACGTGTAGATTGTATATTTTGTGCATAGACCCCCGGGGAGGGGTATCTCTCATTTCCCTACAAATGGAATACCAACATATCACGATGTATAGCAAAAAAACCTTGTGTCACCATGCCCAAAACTCTGTGAGAGGAGCTCACCACTATTGCACAAAACCTTTGAATATAATCTTAATATTCCATAGGGAGAATAAGTGTTTTTACCTAAGTTTATATACCAACCTATCATGACTAAATATAAATCTTAATTAACTTGTGTCTAGGTACATGATTTTCTATCCTCATTTGACGGAAAATAATGGCCTAGTAAGTTGTGTGTAGCGGAAAATAGCATAAACATAGTGAGCAATTCATTAGAATAGATTCCTAATGAGCAAAAAAAGAGTGCTTGGATGCAGAGATCAACAAAAATCATAACACCTAGTTAGATAGGCATGAACAATACTTCAAAAGAGAGAGAAATTAAGCTATTGATAACAGTTGAGGACCTAATTTACATGGAGCCGGTCTCCCCTCCAAAAGGCTTTGTATTATAGGTTTCCCCCATCAAGGGAGACATTTTACAATACAACTCTTTGTGTTCCTTCAATAACTAGCTAGTGCAATAAGATGGAAAACACTTTAAAACACAACATCAATTCCTCGTTGGTCTCAGACCCAAGACCTCACACACCTTTGAAGATGGTGAGAGCTAGTGGGGTATGAGAGTAGATTGAGAGGAAGAAGGAGTATTCTTACAAGAAAGAAGTATATCTCCTCACATAATCACTCATAAAAGCATAGCATAGCTTAGTAATTAGAGTGGGAGAGGAGATGAGCATGCATTGGATCTTGGCTCTTGGTTGGATTTGCATCACAAAGCCAAGAGATGTTGGTGTAAGCCTCCCTTCTCACAAGCTTGGAGTAGATGATGAACTTTCCATTAAAGCTTGAGAAGGAGAGAGAGTCTTATTTGCTTCACACATGAGATTGTGTGAGTGTGTGTGTGTATTAATGCCTTGCCAAAATCAGCCCCCTCTCTCTCTCTTGGTCGACCCCTCATACATTTTACTCATGCTCGCCCCCCATTGGCTCATGCCAGACTTAGCCAATAAGAATTTAAAAGCATAATGGCTAGCCTTTTGACGTTTGTCCCTCTTTCCCCTTTTGTGAGAGCTTTAGGTAATTAAATAAATCAATTAATCTTTCATTGGATCCCTTAGTCTTCTGGCCAATAGGAATCAGGCAAGACATTGGGCTGTTGAATGCTCATTGGACCCCTTGGGAGACTGTCAAATAGTCTTCTAGAGAGGTTAATTTCCATTGGGTCTTTTATCAAGTGTTTTTAAATGAATTAAACTGAAAGTAATCTAGCCTAATTCTCATTGGTCCACCGCTATGGCCATCCAATAGGATTTGAATACATTTTGCGGCCAACTGGGCTAGGGAGCTGACATGTGTCCACTATGCCCTTTGTGTAAAGGGAGCCTTGAGTGTGTGTGAGTGTTCTCTCACCTCTTCTCTCTCTTCCTCTACCTTTAGGGCTCGCCCTCTCCCATCTAGGGATTTGTAAAGACTTTTTGGTCTTCCAAAGGCATCCAATTTCCCAAAGGTTTGACCATTGGACTTTTCATTTAGTTTTGGAACCTTAGCATTTTGGAAGTCTTAATCGGCTGAACCTTAGGGTCTTTGAAGCCCATTGATGCACATTGCTCTTTTGCAGATGCCCCCCCCATTTGGATCCCTATTTTCCTCCTTTGGATCCGTATTGTGGCCAGTCTGCAAGCTTAACCAATATTCTAGCTTTTTCTCCCTTGGTACTTCCCCATATTAAATGATCAGTTTAACCTGAGAAGATCATTTAACACTAGGTTGGTAACCTAACAGGACATAAAAGTGTCCTTTCAAGGTTTTGAAAAAAACCTCCCAAACCATAGTAGATCCACTTATTTTGTAAAATCCTTTCATGAGGTTATAGTTCAAGGCCTACTACACATGGAAAAAATAAGAAACTTGTAAAATTTCTCATCTTTTGGTCACACCAAGCCTCCAAAGTTGATGGACCAGTGCATTTTCATCAAAACAGTCATTTCTTACGTTTTGTTGCATAAAAGTAAGATTAGGGATTTTGGTAGGACTTGATATAAATTCCCTAGTTAACTTCAATGGGTTGGTGATCAGAACATATGATTGCTTCTCACTCACTATTTTTTGTTTTGCCAAAATAAATAGGTACAAAAAAGTTGAAACCATTCTGCAAACCTATCATCAAAGTTTCTATAGCTACGCTCAATACAAATAATATATGCATGTTTTCTTAGTTCCATATTGTCCTTTATGTTCATAAGGAACCATGGAGCATGTCAAAAGAATAATACATCTCTTACCAAGGGGAATCTTGGGGACAAAGATGAAGTGCTAAATACAGCAAACATGAAAAAAATGGGTTCAACATTATGAGTTGTAGAATCCCATAGAAACTATTCAATATCTAGCCAAATTTGATCCTTATGACTAGATATGGTTACTACCTACAAAATGCATGTAGTTGTCACAAGAAACTAACAATATTGAAAAAACTATACTTGATATACTAGAATGTTTCATCTTCTTCTATAATTGAAAAAATCAACCATCGTTGTGTACTATGAAAAATAGGGTATTAGGTGGCCCAAAACTCAAGGAATATTAGCTTTATGTAACAATATGCGACATAGAAAATCAAAAATGCATTTGGATATCATGAAATCCACCAAAAAAAATCATAGAAGAGCTAAAATTGGCTAAAAAACAGGATTTGATAATTTTTGTAATTTGGTCATAACTTACAACTTTAATATTTATTTCTCCCTAGAAGCATCAAGACATGTTGAGGACTACTAAAGATAGTTCTCTAGCATTATAGACCTCACAAACATAAATTCTAGAGTGGTATAGTTGCAAAAAGTTGAAAAAAGGCAAAAACAGGACCCGTTTTTTTACACAGTTTAGGTTGTGAAATGTTGTGCAAGGACAAGGTTAAAGATGGAATTGATATTCCAAAAAAATGTCAAGTTTTTTTCAGCTCATGAGACAACTTTCTACATAGATAGCACCTCAAAATCCATTTTGAAACTCTTGACATAATTCAAGGAAAATGGTCACTTAACAGGACATAAAAGTGTCCCAGGACATAAAAGTGTCCCATTACCAACCTAGTGTTAAGAGAATTAGATATTACTTATTATGACATTACCTCTCTCTTAAATCATAGTCATCCTCGACTATGGGCTAGAGAAGATAAAGCCTATTATTAGTCCTTTTTCTAGCGGGTAGAGGATCCCTATCTTACCCTACTACGACATTGTTCCAGAATGGATGACTAATCCATTTGGCGCTTGAAAGCCTAAGCTGCCGCAAGCATGTCTGCCCAGACCCTTCGATAAACTACCGATCATTATATGATTTCTCTCCAACACTATGGACATCGGCAAGCCATGGTACTTGAAGATTTGTGCTATAAAGAGGGTTGCCATTTGTGGGCTTTGATAGTCTTTTTGACAGGTATAAAATGAGCTTGCTTGTTGAACCTGTCTACTATCGTCCATATTCCCATTGATAGGAGTTTTTTGGAATAAGTGATTGCACATATGTACATACACATGCATGGTGCATCAAATAAAGAATTTCCCGTTTTCTAGAGCCAGGTGGTTACGTGGGGCCCACATGTGTACAAGTAGGATCTTATACATAGTACATCGATTTTCATTATCACCATTGTCAGTATGTTTCTCTACAATAATGAGGAGTTGGTGGAACATAAAACTTCTCAAGGAAACTATCAGTGGGCCCACACCATTAGGTAAGCAGGTGTGTCAAATGGCATCTAGTGGCGTCAGGAGGTCGAATGGGATCAACACTTACACGTGGATAAGTGAGGACACAATGGGAATCTTTTCTTGTGATGATTACGCAGAAATGTCATCATGAGAACTATATTTGGGGGCCACTTCATGTGATTTATTGGAAAAATTTGAGTGCCAGGTGTGCGGATGGATGTAGAAGGGTAACAAAAACGCACTACGTGACCATTTTTTGGCCTATTCGGGGTCTGTTTGAGGTCAATCGAAAGGCCAAAGGTTCCCAAGGGATAAAGTGAAGTGTGAACACTGAAAAACCTGAGAATAAAACCACCGAACATGGAAAAAAGAGGTAGAATAGCCACAACTCAGTTTTTGCTGCTTTTGGAGCCTGTTTTGGCCATAAACTGCTCATAGACGTCGGATTTTAGCACTTTGATATTGTAAGTTTCTCCTATGAGCGAAGCCTCTGCTCAAATTTGTAATTGTATCTGGCATATTTCATCCATATTGTGTAAGCTATTTTCCCCATTGGTGTTGGCCCAAGCTCAATTGTATCTAAACATCCCAGAAATCTTCCTCTTTTGAGCTGAGTTTTTGTGTGTGTTTGTGTGTTTGTGTCTGTGTTGAGTGGGAAAATGGATATTCTCTCTCCTCTCACTCCACCGGTGTGTTCCCTGTCTCAGCCATGTGGGTTGTGTAAGCCGAGTGGTGCCCCATAGTGTGTGTGTATTATCCCAAGAGTGTGTGTCGGGTGACTATAGAGGCGTTGTGTGTGTTTCCATCCCGCTCATGTTCTTTTAGCGCCCCCATGGAGGATATTTTTTTAGTACCTTCATCTTCATGATTACAGGTTGTAGATTAAAAATTACAAATTACAGATTACAAATTACATATTACGGGTTACAATGATTGACACAGGTACAGGTAGCTGGAGTAGAGTGATATACTGGCAAGTGGAAGTCACTTGCAATTGCCGTGGGTATGCATCATTTGGCGCTTGTTTGAGTGCATTGTCTGGTATTGTACGTTACTTGTGGATTCTACTATTGTACGCCTTTGTGGAACCATACTTCGATTTATTTGGCAGCCGAGCCATTTCTAAAACTTGGTTTAGAAGATAGTCATTTATGAGACTTGACTATTGTTAGGAAATAGGACGTAGCTAAATAGATATTTACGTAGATTACTTAATGGAGAGAGATAGATTTCACACACAAGAGATTATAGAGTAGAGAGAGAGAGAGAGAGAGAGAGAGAGAGAGAGAGAGTACACATGATATACGTGTTCACCCAATGTGGGTTACGTCCACAGGAAAGCAGCCACTCAATGGCTTTAGTACTTCAAAACAAGAAGTAGTTTACAAAGGGATTATACCCTTAATGGAGCTCCCGCCTTGCTTCACTCTTACCACCTCACACCCACCTTGTTGCATCAACTTCACACTATGAAATGTATGTAGAAATGGCCTCCTTTTATAGGCCAAAAGGGCTGCCCTCTCTCATGAGAGGCAGCCATGTGTAGCCGCCCTTGTGTAGATAAGTCCAAATCGGACCCTCCAATCCACCCATGTGTGGCCGCCCTTGAGAAGACAAGTCCGCTTTTGAATTCGGCCACCGGCCATTGAATTCGGCCACCAGTCTCACCTGCCATTGACTTCCGACTACCGGCCACCGGCCAACCGGCCAACCGACCGATCGATTTTTGACCACTTTCAGGCCGCCGTCCAGCCATAATATTCCGGCGAAAAAGAACCCAGTGTAATATTTGCTTGTCCACGATTTTGTCATTACTTGCTACCACGACCTTTTGTTTTCCTAACAAGTTACACCTTTTTGCCACAGTTAATTAATGGCACTAACATGTGAACTGTGGTCAAGAAATGGGTAATTGAGTTGCAAGAGTTTGAGTTCTCTTTTTTAATGGAAGACAGTACAAGAGCTACGCTAGCTGACTTGTTGACTTACAAGGAGAATCCCCTTCTTGTTAAGCAAGAGGTGGTGAGAAGGGTAGTTGAAGAGGTGCCACAGATCAACAATGCACACATGTTGTTCTTTAATGGATCATACAGAAAGAGCTATGATGCGGCTTTAGGGACTATAGCACTTTACGATCCAGAGGGGAAGCTACTATGCAAGATAGGGTTCAAATTGGATGCGCATAGTAACAATGAGGCTAAATATGCTACATTGGAAGCCGGATTACACATTTTTTTGAAGCATGGCATAAGAAGGTTGAGCATAAAAGGTGATGCCTTGTTAGTTGTGAAGCAAATGTTGGGTGTGTGGAAGAGCAAGAACACCTCATTGAAGGAAATGTGTTTCAGAAATAAAGGCCTATTAAAAAGTTCAAAGCATGGAGCATCAGACACATTGAACGTGCTCTAAATGGATAGGCACATGAAACAGCTCAAAGAATGATTGGGGAGTTTTTTGTGTTGAGGACCAATTTACCTCTTTATCATGGCTTGGAAAGTCTGGCTCAAGAAGAGGAGTTTTTGCTAACAGGAATCATTTCGAAGGACATTCAGAAGTCTAAGAAGTATGGTTTTGTGCGTAGAGCATCCAATTGCAAATTGATTAGTGATATATTATACACGAAAGGGGTTGATCTCGTGTTGAGACGTGTACCTTGGCACGAGGAGCTTTATAGAGTGTTGGAAGAGAATCATGAAGGCGCATGTGGCGTACATTTTGCTCTAAAGATCACCTTGCATAAGATCTTGCAAGAGGGGTATGAATGGCCTAGTTTGCACAAGGATGTTCACCATTGGTGTAGGTCTTGCAATAGGTGTCAAGCATTTGGGAAGAGAGTGTTGAAGCCAGAGCTACGAAAAACCATTATGGCATTTGATGCCCGTTACCTATCACAAGCAGGGGAAAAAGCTATATTTTGATTGTAGTGTACTATCTCTCTAGAGGGGCAGAGGCTATAGCAGTAAAACAAATCACTGCAATGGATGTGGAAAAATTTGTGTACGATGAAATATGTTACAAGTTTGGGGTGCCACTAGAGCTACTCTCGGACAAGGGGCCAAGATTTAGAGCTAAACTATTAGTCTTTTTATGCGCAAAGATGAAGATTAGGCACCAACATACCACATGAGAGATTCACTGGTGAGTTGGTACAAATTCTTTTGAAAGTGACAGAGCACCAAGGAAAGATTTGGGATTTGGAATTGCCTAGAGCATTATGGGCTTACCATACTTCGGTAAAGACAGGTACATGGTTTACTCCATTTCATTTGGTATATGGAAAGGAAGCACTATTGCCTACGGAAGTAGAGTTTCCTTTGGTCAATATGTTAGAAAAGTTGCTTGGGCAGTCCAGTGATGCAGTCAAAGAGAGGCTCTTATAATTACAAGAGGTTCACTTGGATAGGATGAGCACATTGGAACATTAGGGGCAGATGCAAGATAAAGCTTTAGAAAAGAGAAATGAAAAGGTCAAAAGTAAGGGTATCAAGAAACATGACTTGATTTTGTGCTACAACAGTAAGCTAGACAGGACATTCCAAAAGAAGTTTCAAATTAAGTGGGAAGGCCCTTTCAAGGTAGTTGAGTGTTTTCCGAATGGTACATATTAGCTAGCTAACCTGGATGGGATTCTACATAACTCAAGGGTAAATGGATTGCGTCTTAAAATATATCATGCTAGATTAATGATGGTGGAGCAAGATAAGTTGTCTGTAGAACAAGTAATGTATGTGAGGGATGAGGAGACCTGTGACGCGGCGAGTCTCAAGTCTCTTTTTGTTGTTGCTGATCGTGAATGATCTAACCGCTAGGGATGGGAAAATTATGTTAGGAGTTTTTTGGAATAAGTGATTGCACGTATGCACATACACATGCATGGTGTATCCAATAAAGAATTGCCCATTGTCCATAGCCAGGTGGTTAAGTGGGGCCCACATGTGTACAGGTAGGACAACGTATACATAGTACATCGATTTTCATTATCACCATTCTGTGTGTGTTTTTCTACAATAATGAGGAGTTGGTGGAGCCTAAAACTTCTCAAGGAAGCTATCAACGGGCCCACACCATGAGGTAAGCAAGTGCGTCAGATGGCATCCAGTGGCGTCACGAGATCAAATGGGATCAACACTTCCACGTGGATAAGTGAGGACACAACGGGAATGTTTTCTTGTGATGATTATGCAAAAAAATCATCATGAGAACTATAATTGGGGGCCACTTCACGTGATTGCAGGATGCATTATTGGAAAAAGTTGAGTGCCATGTGTGCGGATGGATGTAGAAGGGTAACAAAAACGCACTACGTGGCCATTTTTTGGCCTATTCGGGGTCCGTTTGAGGACAATCAAAAGTCCAAAGGTGCTCAAGGGATAAAGTGAAGTGTGGACACTAAAAAAACCTAAGAAAACAACCATCAAAATGTGGAGAGAAGAGGAGGAACAGTCGCAAATCAATTTTTACTATGTTTGGAGCCTGTTTTGGCCATAAACTGCTCATCCGAGGTCGGATTTGAGCACTATGATATTTTAGACTGGGGTTTTGGGCCGTTCTAGACGCAATGGTGCTATCCATTTTGCCATATTCCTCACCATTTTTTTGTTGTTTTGACTGTCTAATTTTCTCCTGGAGCAAAGTCTCTGCTCAAATTTGTAATTGTATCTGGCATATTTCATCCAAATTGTGTGAGCTATTTGCCCCATTGGTGTTGACCTAAGCTCAATTGTGTCTAAACATCAGAAATATTCCTCTTCTAAGCTGAGTTTTTTTTTTTGGTCTCTGTGTTGAGTGGGCAAACGGATAGTCTCTCTCCTCTCACTCAATCGGTGTGTTCCCTGTCTCGGCCAAGTGGGTTGTGTAAGCCGAGTGGTGCCCCATAGTGTTTGTGTGTGTCTATTATCCCAAGAGTATGTGTTGGGTGATTATAGAGATGTTGTGTGTGTTTCCATCTTGCTCACACCGTATTGCCATGGATAGACTTAGGCAATCCAAAGATAAAATTCATGGATAGGCTCTCCCATGGTGAATTAGGGATTGGCAAAGGTTGAAGCAATCTAGGTTGCTTCCCTCTATCAAACTTTGTCTTTTGGCATACCACACATTTAGAAGCATACTCTTATATGTTCACTTTCATGGCAGGCCAATAGAAATATGTTTCGATCCCTTTTAGGGTAGACTGAATCCCTCTATGCCCGCATAATGAGGAGCATGAGATTCATACATTACTTTCTCACATAGTGAGTTTGTAACGCATAGTATATTTCCATAGATAAGATAACCATCTTGTAAAGTAAATGGTTCCTCTTTCTTCCTTACTGCAAGGGTTGAAATCACATCTCTAAAATCGGGATCAATAGCGTACTCATCTATCATAGAAGAGATCATTGTAAGTTGCTATGGAAACCGCATTCACTCTCGGTCGTCTTGAAAGTGCATCGGCTACTTGATTATGCTTGCCATCAATGTGAGCAATATGAAAATGAAATTGTAAAAGGAAATTTGTCCACCTCATTTGTTTGTTGGAGAACTTGGTCGGCATCATGAAGTACTTAAGGTTTTGGTGATCCGTTCGCAGAATGAAAGGATTCCCCAATAAATAGTGTTTCCACGAGTCTAAGTCATGTAGAACTGCAAGGAGTTCCTTTTCATATATCCCTAGAGCTTGCTCAACAGGTCAAGCCTTTGACTTTCATAGGCTATGGCGTGCCTTTCTTGGAGCAAACAGCTCCAAGGCAATCACCACAAGCGTCACATTGGACCTCAAATGGCTTTGAGAGATCCGATAGTGTAAGCACGGGTTGAGAGATAAGCTTTTCTTTAAGCTTTTTGAAAGCGTTGTTCTCCTTGGCATACCATGTATACCTAATGTTTTTCTTGGTTATGTCATGTAATGGTCCTACGATTTGTGAGAACTTTTCTACGAAGCGTCTATAGTATGCGCACATACCTATAAAGCTTCTTAGTTCATGAAGATTCCTTGGATTAGGGCATCCTTTTATTACCTCTAGATTTGATGCATCCATTTGGATGCCATCTTGAGAGATAATGTGACCTAAATATTGAATCTCTTGTAAGAAAAACTCACTTTTTTTCGGTTAATATAAAGTTTATTCTCTCGTAAGACTTGAAATATTACCTGGAGGTGTTGATTGTGTTCGTCTAATGAATTAGAGTAGATGATTATATCATCAAGGGACACTCTAGTAAAGGTTCCGTGAGTCCCAAATAGCTTGTCCATCAAGCGGTTGAATGTGGTTGGTACATTGGTCAAGCCAAAAGGCATGACAATGTATTCATAAAGACCAAATGTGGTTTGAAATTTACAATGTCTTGATCAACTATCCTTATTTAATGGTAGTCACTTTTTAGGTCAATCCTACTGAAGTAGGTCAACCCTTGTAGCTTATCAAAATAGGTCTTCTACCCGTGGAATGGGAAACCTATTCTTGATACTGATCCTATTTAGTGCTCTATAGTTGACACACATAGGATATGTGCCGTCTTTCTTTTGCACTAACAATATGGGTGAGCAAAATGGATATGAGCTAGGCCTAACCATGCCCTTGTCAACTAACTCATACACTTGTCGCATAATCTCCTCTTGTTGAGCTTGAGAAACTCTATAACGAGGTTTATTAGGCGGTGAACTTCCTGGAAGAAGTTCAATTGCATGATCATCATTGCCTCGTTTAGGAGGTAGTTCACAAGGGATGTCGTCAGTAAAAACATCTTGAAATCCCTTGAGAAAATTGGATAGCTCTAATTCCTTGTGATTACTTATATTTTCTTTTGATAAAGCATTAGGTTCATTTTGAGAATCTTTAACAAAAAAGATGTACACAGAAATAGAGATCTTTATTGACTTATTGAAAGCTTGAATATGTACAATGGGTATGGTGTTACCCAACTCTTTGGCATCTATGTACATATCTTTTTCCCTGAACCTAAAGTAGATTTTCCTTTCAAGGAATTTAACACTAGCAGCCATGCGATCAAACCATGGTGCCCCTAGGACTACATCCTCGTGCTTGAGAGGAGAGATAAAGAAGTCCTCTTTGTCCACATAGATTTGGATATGGAGCCTCAATTTCCCAATTAAGGGGGTGACTGAAGATTCTTGTCCCTTGAAAGCACCATCGACAGGTAGGACATCTCCCATCTCATAGGCTTGGATGCCTAGCTTGGTGGCCAACTCTGTGGATATGAAATTGTGAGTAGAGCCAGGGTCAAAGAGAATAAAGGCATCATGTTCTCTTGCCTTTCCCCAAGCATGGAATATATTCATAGGGAGAGAGCTTGAAGTTCACCATTTGGTGAGTACTTTGTCTCTGGCATCGATAGACAAAAACTGCTTCATGATGGAAGCTCTTAAAGCTTACCATGTTCATGGGGCTTCACCGTTTGCCCGTAGGCATTGGCTGTCGGACTTTTGAAAATGCATAGCTACATGGCGTAGCTTTGAGGACTCCGTGAAGCCCTCATCTCCAAATGCCGCATTGAATTTTTGAATGAAGGCCAAGACTTTGTCCATAGCACCAAAGGTGCCATTTTAGGTAAGGAAGAGATGTTCTTTCCTCCCTCTTTGAACTTCTTGAGCTTGTACGACCTCTTCCACGTGGCATAGGATTTCCTATGGCCTCTTCTTTTTGGTAGTTCAAAAGTTGCACCATCGCTTTCTTCAAAAGATGAAGAATTTGAGGAAGATGGAGGAAGAGTGTGACCTCTTTGTTGCCTTTTCTTGCCTTGTTCCTCCTTGTCTGCACCATCACTTTCTTCATAAGAGGAAGAAGATGAAGAAGAGGGTGACCTCTTTCTCGCCTTTTTCTTCTCTTGTTTTTTGTCACCCCTCTTTGAATTATGGTGTGGAGAAGTGTGTGATGGTCTTCTCCGCTTCAGGAGGTGATGGAGAGTGTTTTGCCCACCATCTTCGTGGAGCCATCTCCGCCGAGGTAGAAAGAGACTCACTTCTCTCTCGTTCTTTTGGTGGGGGCTCTTGAGTTCTCCTTTGGGAAGGAGATGCGTCATCAAGAAGTAAATTTTTGAGCCCTTCGTATGGATCCTCTTCTTCTCCCCGAATTTGAGAGAGGCCTCACAAGGAGGCTTCCTAGGTACTCTCTCTTCATGATGGGGAGTTTGGAGAATCCCATGAGCATGAAGCTGCCGTTGCACTTCACTTGGGAGGGATGCATGGCTTGTTGAAGCCTAGAAATAAGGTAGTTAACAAGCATAGGAGCATCTTATTAGTAGCCTTCTCATTAGCAAAATCAAAGCTATCAACATTGATTTCACTCTTTACTATTGTCAGCCATTCTAACAACTTTTAGGTGTAAACTTTTTTAGGTGTACTTTGGCACTTGAAGCCCTAGTTGCCCCCTTTAGAGAAGCACTCAAGCTCCTATACCCGTCGTGGCTTGAATATCATTAATTGCAAGGAATAGAAGAGAGGTTCTTTCATCACCAAAACAGTACCGGCTCCTGTCAAGCTTCTAATAGATAAATAGTGGTTAAGCCATGGGAAATCCCCGTAGGACTCCACTATTAAGACCATAGCTCTCGATGATAATTCCGGGTTATCTGCACGAATCAGGCGCACTGCAAGGCTGAAAACAATCCCTATTCTACTTACTCAATTGCAATTAATAATACAACCATTTATAGCTAGCTTGAGGACCTCCCTTCTTGAGCAAGAAAAGAGAAACCTTGTGCTCTGATACCAATGTAACATTTGATGGCCTAGTAACCTTTGTGTAGCGGAAAATAGCATAAACATAGTGAGCATTTCATTAGAATAGATTCCTAATGAGCAAAACAAGAGTGCTTGGATGGAGAGAGCAACAAGAAGCATAACACCTAGTTAGATAGGCATAAACAATACTTCAAAAGAGAGAGAAATTAAGCTATTGACAACAGTTAAGGATTGGATTTACATGGATCCGGTCCCCCATCCAAAAGGATTTGTATTATACGTTTCCCCCATCAAGGGAGACATTTTACAATACAACTCTTTGTGTTCCTTCAATAACTATCTAGTGCAATGAAGATGGAAGCTTCAAGCACTAAGCAAACACTCTAAAACACAACATCAATTCCTCATTGCTCTCAGATCCAAGACCTCACACACCTTCAAAGATGGTGAGAGCTAGCTGGGTATGATAGTAGATTGAGAGGAAGAAGGAGTATTCTTACAAGAAAGAAGTATATCTCCTCACATAATCACTCATAAAAGCTTAGCATAGCTTAGTAATTAGCATGGGGGAGGAGATGAGCATGCATTGGAGCTTGGCTCTTGGTTGGATTTGCATCACAAAGCCAAGAGTTGTTGGTGTAGACCTCCCTTATCACAAGCTTGGAGTAGATGATGAGCTTTCCATTAAATCTTGAGAAGGAGAGAGAGAGTTTTCTTTGCTTCACACATGAGATTGTGTGAGAGTGTGTGTGTGTGTGTGTGTGTGTGTGTGTGTTAATGCCTTGCCAAAATCAGCCCCCTCTCTCTCTTGGTCCACCCCTCATGCATTTTACTCATGCTGGCACTCCATTGGCTCATGCCAAGCTTAGCCAATAAAAATTTAAAAGCATAATGGCTAGCCTTCTGACATGTGTCCCCCTTTCCCCTTTTGTGAGAGCTTTAAGTAATTAAATAAATCAATTAATCTCTCATTGGACACCTTAGTCTTCTGGCCAATAGAAATCAAGCAAGCCATTGGGTTGCTAAATGCTTATTGGACCCCTTGGGAGACTGTCCAATAGTCTTCTAGAGAGGTTAGTTTCTACTGGTTCTTTTATCAAGTGTCTTTAAATGAATTTAACTAAAAGTACTCTAGCCTAACTCTGATTGGTCCACCTCTATGGCCATCCAATAGGATTTGAATACATTTTGGGGGCAGCTCGGCTAGGGGGTTGACATGTGTCCACTATGCCCTTTGTATAAAGGGAGCCTTGAGTGTGTGTGAGTGTTCTCTCACCTCTTCTCTCTCTTCCCCTACCTTTAGGGCTTGCCCCCTCCCATCTAGGGATTTGCAAAGACTTTTTGGTCTTCCAAAGGCATCCAATTTCCCTAAGGTTTGACCATTGGAATTTTCATTGAATTTTGGAACCTTAGCTGAACCTTAGGGTCTTTGAAGCCCATTGATGCACATTGCTCTTTTACAGATGCCCCCCCCCCCCCCCCTTTGGATCCCTATTTTCCCTCCTTTGGATCCCTACTATGGCCGACCTGCAAGCTTAACCAATATTCTAGCCTTTTCTCCCCTGGTACTTCCCCATACTAAATGATCAGTTTAGCATGAGAAAATCATTTAGGAGAATTAGATATTAGTTATTATGACAAAAAAGCAACCAACAAGATTTGTTGCTTGGTTAACCCGACAACAGTTTTCAAACTCGAGAAGGAAAAAAACCACAAGACATGTCATGTTGCTATGCAAACCAAAAGCATTGATTTTTTACCACCACCTCACAAGGGTAGTAGACGCTGAAGAGATGGTTCAAAATAGTAGTGGCTTCTCAAAAAAAGCTTAGTGTGCTTTTCACATTTGCAAGAATGGCTTGGCTTGCCTTTTGTGTATTTGAGTCATGCTCTATGAAATAAACGCCTTGTTGTAGCACTCATAAGGGGCACGTGGCTTGCATCCCTTTGCCTAAACGTGCAACTTGTGTGGAGTTATTGATGGGGCATTGCTTAGGCTGAAGTCAAGGAGGAGGCAAAGTGGCTTGAGTGGATTCCAATGCAAAAGTGGACCCACCCAATAGTCATTTGACTATTTAAGTTGTCTGGTCAATGGCTTGTTGAGCCAACATGAAAGATGAAAATTTGAGCTCCTACACAAGAAGACTTGGCGACGACTGCTAACTATTGATCACTAATGACACTAGATCTTGCAAAGGTTCTTTCACCCTTTTTGAATGGACCCTTGAAAGTTCTCAAAACTTACTTGACAATATCATCATCATGCAAGCTCTACATAACTATGCCCCCTCCAATTGCAACCATACCCACAAACAAACACATGCTTCAGAATGGAGGGGAGTGTGGATATGGAGAAGGTCTTAAAGTACAATATTAATGCCAATATAAAAGGCTAAAAGGTGGTGTTAGAGCTGATGTAAAAGGTTCACCTGAATCCCTAAATCCCTAAATCCCTAAATCAATGTAACTAATGATATCCCATCAATCACTCACCTATCACATTAGCCAAGAATCTATAAGGAGTCAATTGTAAATAGTAGAGTAGTGTGCTCTTTCCCCGTTTTCATTTTCCCTCTCTAGTAGCAGTTGTAGCCTCCTTTTATCAGTGTATTCAATCTTATTTTGAGTCTTCCATTAAGTGCTTGAATTGTCCTTCTTAACATTAATTATCTGAATTATCTCACATGGTATCAGAGCTTGGGAGATAATAGCTCACATATTCATACCTATTAACTATCCATTTTTATATATTTTCTATGTTTTCCACTCATAAGGAATAATTCAAAACCTTGAGAGATGGCTGACAAAGCATCATCATACAATGCTACTACTTATAGGCCTCGATATGCCATTGGCAAGCTCACTAGCAATAATTATCAAGTATGGAAGCTTTGAATGGAACTCTATCTCAAACAACTAAAACTTTGGAACATTCTCTTAGGAGAGGAACCCCAACCTCTTGCCAAAGAAAAGGAACCTTGTGCCTATCAAGCTGAAGCTTTCAAATCTCTAAAACTGATCAATATCAATGTATAGATCAAGATCCTCAACCATTGTGGAGATCATCAAGTCAAAATGGTTGGAAGCATGACCATGGCCCAAGCAATTTAGAAGTTCTTGCAGAAGATCTACAAGCACACTGATCTCATCTACTAGGTCTCCCTGATCAAGAGGCTAGTAAATTTAAACATGCAAGAAGGAAAATCAACGGCCAAGTTTGTCGACGCTTGGAAAGCTTTACTTGATTAGGTCCTTATCTCAAGAATGGCCATCCCAGAGAAACTGCAAGCAATGTTGCTCCAAAGCCTAGTATCAAAAACCAACAAGAGGAATCTCTTAGAGAACAAACCTCTCAATCTCATAAGCCCGTGGCATTGGCAACCACTGCAAGCCTAGCTTGCAATGCTTGGCAAGAATAGTGGAAACTATCATAGCTATCACCATTATTATAAGAATAAATACAAATATCCTCAGAAGCATCAAGGTCATAAAATTGTGCAAGGCACTCATTGTGGTAGACATGGTCATTTGGAGAAGGATTGTTGCTCAAAGCAATGACAACAAGGTATCAACACTCATCCCAACTGCAACTATCATAACCATATAAGCAAAAACCATTATGCTAATTTAATCATGCTTGGATACACCACATAGAAGTCTCCTCACATGATGGAGAAACTCATCATGAGCCTTTCCAATTGTTTGTTAGCAACCTCCATGAAGAATCTTCAACCTCTAGTGATGTCTCGGGGGGTGCACCTTTAAGAAACTATTCATAAAGGGTATTAAAAGAAACCCTTTACTTACATGCTTAAGGTAATAAAATGACCCCTTTTTCTTCAAAAAATTTATGGTTTTTTCTCTAAAATCAATTAAAAACCCCATTTGTCAATATTGTCCTGTTAAAATTTTCATATTTTGGCAATTAAAAGACCCATTCATTTGAGACGTGGTAACTTACATTTCTAAGAGGTGAACCCCTCAAGAGTGATGTGTGGTACCTAGACAATAGAGCCACAGATTACACGACTTTCCATTTTGATTGGCTTTAGAATATCAGCTACTTGGGTCACCCTCTTGAAGTATCCTTAAGAGATGATAGCATCCAACCGGAAAACATTTATGGTGATGTTGTCATTTGTCTCACAAATGGCAACAAAACCACTATCACCAATATCTAGTATGTACCCAGACTCCAGAAGAACCCGATTTCAATGAGCGAGCTTACGTCAAACGGTGGCAAGATTGAGTCTTCCCAATTTGGTTGAAATCTACTTACAAAGGATACCACATGTACAATCTTGACACCCACATGCTCTAATAAGCAAGGTAGGCTTTATCCCTTAGGCACTTCCATATGGATCTTGCATTATCTACTATTATTAACCACCCAATAGATGAGGAAACACTCAAATGGAATTATAGACTAGTTTATTAATCACAATACACTTTGGATTTCATGAAAAAATGTTTCTTTTAGCACTTGGTTTACCCAAACAAAACAATCTCATATCATTTTGCGAGGGTTACATTTTAGGAAAGTCCCATCAAAAGACCTTTCCTAGATCTTCATCTAGAGCACCTACACCTTTAGAGCTAGTACATACTGATCTATGCGGTCCCATGCTCACCACATCACTCACTAGCAACAAATATATGCTCCTTTTATACATGATTTCGCCCACATTGCATTAAGTTATTTTCTCTCAGACATGGCATCTACTTTTAGTCGCTTCCAAACCTTCAAACCTAAAGTAGAAAACCAACTTGATCATTGCATCAAGGTCCTTAGATCAGACAAAGGTGAAAAATACACATCCAAAGAATTCAAAATATTTTGTGAAGCAGTTCGCACAATATTCCTGACCATCCGCATCAAAATGGAGTGGCTAAAAGAAAGAATCACCCTACTAGGGGCCGCACGTTCTATGCTTGCTCAAGTTCAACTTTCACAATGTTACTATTGAGAAGAAGCGATTGCAACCACTTGCAATTTCTCAACTTTCTTGATGCTACTATCGAGAAGAAGCAATTGCAACCATTTATTATCTACCAAATTACATCTTGTCAACCACAAGATATAGGAGCAACTACCCCCCTTCACATATGGAATGGCCACACACCAAACACCTCTCACCTTCACATATTTGGAAGTCTTGCTTATGCCCTCGACACCCAACCACCTTAAAAATTGCATCCTAAAGCTATCAAAACCATCTTTGTCGGATACAATGATTGATTTGGAATGAAAGCTTATCACCTACACATGCCTTAGACAAGAAATTTCATCTTCAATTTCTCTATTTTCTTTTTTGAAGACACGCTGCTTCCAAAAATGTGCCACCCACCACCACACATAACACATCCTTGTCTAAATATTTAGCTGATCTACATCAAGCTCCCATGCCATTATCCAATCTCACTCAACCCCTCACCATATTGCATATATCCTCCTTGGCTCCAACCTATGCATGAACCTCCTCCATTACCAATAAGAAAGGTATGTCACTTAATTCCATTGCCTAATTCTTTTAAATCATCCATAGATGGTGACACTACTACAACAACCCCATCGCATGATATCACCCACACCCTTGGCCTCTTGTTGGCTACCAAAAACACCCTAGATGGTGCCTTCTCATCCTCACGTGATTGCCTAAACTTTCCACCATGTGCATCCAATTGGCACCCTTAGCTCCCATCCCCATTGCTCCTCCATTGGTGACCTACATCAACACATGCAACACACCCCATGATGCTAGCCAATCCACACTGGGCACACATTTAGCCCTCTTTTAACACTCTCGTGATTGCCCACACCTTAACCAAAATGGTCCGCACTCAGTCCCCCTTCACAGGACGCACACCACTTGAACCTCAATCTCCACCCACTAGAAGTCCTCATAGCTCCATTATCAACTTGCACACATACCCCTTTTTCCTATAAATAGGCTAAACAATACAACCCCACCCTCCACTACTTGCCTTGTCATACTATTTTTTTCTCTCCTCCCTATACTACCTTATAACCTACTAAGCCTTGTCAATATTCTCCCTCATTGAATCCATGTCACTTTTCATCTCACATGGTGCACTTCAAGAAGATAATGTGCATGGGCTTGGGGCCTTGCCACCCATGTTTTTCACTTGCAAGCAAGTAACAATGCCATTGGCTTAAAGAAACACCATCGTGAGCAACATCATGTCCAATCAAAGTCAATAGGCTCATCCACTTAATCTCCCCTCCGTCGCCTCGTCCCATTGACACACCATCAATGTATTTTATCTCCTTGAGTATAGATGATGTAGAATCCCAAGATTCTTCATCAGTCATATCTCCACTTGTGCACCCTAATTTGGAAAGCTTGTCTAATGAGTATGAATCCTCCGAAAGTGTAGAGAGCTCGCCAATTTGCATGCATAGCTTTGATGACATCTACGATGCTACTTGCTTTGCCTCTATACTAGACGAAGAAAAGTTCTTTGATGAAGTCCCATATATTCTTAAAGGCTCTCATTTCATCTCAAGCTGCACTATGGAGAATAGCAATCAATGACAATCTTGATGTGCTCCAAAACAACCACACTTGGATTCTAGTCCCAAATCCCACCAATCACAACATTGTGTCTTGCAAATGGCTGGTTAAAAGAAAGATCAATCCTAATGGATCATTTTATAAGTAAAGGGCTCGATTAGTTGATTGTGGTTTCTCTCAACAACACAGCATCAACTACAATGCAACCTACTCGGGTTTTATATGTCAAGTTGATTTATATACGCAGTTCTAACTAGGCATACCTGCTTACTAAAGGTGGCCATTTAGGCACACTCTTCGATTGTTGCTGGGATATTGGCCTCCTCTCCATTCCATGATCACACCATCACTTGGAACCTTTTACCCTTTGGGGGGGATGTTAAAGTACAATACTAATGCCAATATAAAAGGTTAAAAAGTGTTGTAACGCCAATGTAAAAAGTTCACCTACATCCCAAAATCTCCTCCACCTAAACCCCTAGATCAGCGGAGATAATTATATCCCATGAATCACTCACTAGTGCATCATGCAAGACTCTATATAAAGAGTCAATTGTAATCAGTAGAGTAATGTGCTCTTTCTTCATTTTCATTATCCCTCTCTAGTAGCAATTGAACTCTCATTTCATTAGTGCAATTCAATTTTATTCTCAGACTTCCATTAAGTGCTTGCACTGTCCTGATTAACATTAATTATATCAAATATCTCCCAAAAGAAAACACCTCTGCAAAATCTTTCAATGGCATAGTCAAAGATGGTAGCGAGGTTTAATTAAATCGACTCTTGGAATTGCAAACGGTTGTCATTAGCCTTGCCTACCTCAAAAAGCAGATCACACAACCATTCAAAAAATATGTTTCTAAATAGTATGTTCATTCAACCCCATAATTGGGTTGTAGCATACTTCAATGGAAGAGATGAAGCTTGGAGGTGTTGCAACTTTAGTAAGCGCCAACGCACATAGTTTTAAAGGAAGTAAGAGCCTTAGAATACTTATGTCTCCAATTTAAAGGCAATAATGACACAAACCTACCTCCATCTCATGGATGTATGCTTCCATTGCTATTGCACGGTATCATTGCCTTGTGATGAGACATGCAACACAACTTGCCACCATTGAGGCAACATTAGATATAAGTCTATACTATCTATGCATAAGGACTACAAGTAATTCCACCTAAGTAGGTTCATGGTGAATAATGTCACTCTTATACATATTTAAGCTATTCCTCTCACCAAGCACCATACATCAGGGTCATGTTACCAAAGAGAGAAAGAATATAAGTGCCTTATTTTAGAATAACTTTGGAGACAAATTTCTACAAGCTTGGTGAATGTAAACATTTATCATTGGAATAGATAGATAGATAGATAGATATAGAGAGAGAGAGAGAGAGAGAGAGAGAGAGGGCGAGAGAGAGAGAGAGAGAGAGCCTAAAACGGTTCATGAAGTTGTTGATAATTTACTAAAAGGCAAAAAAGTTAGTTTTGCAGATGCCATTCATGACTTTCCTAACCACTTGCTTGATACTACTAAATTTTACCTCAAGCAATGGATGATGCAATAATGCCAAAAAGACGTTGGAGATAATGTTATGTGCATTTGTCTCCTTTCAATGTTTGTCAAAAGAGTATCATCAATCAACCTAAAGACAATTTCACATTCGTTCCCTTATCCTTTAACCCCGTGCCTATGTAGTAGAGATGTAACTAGGGTGCATCCCTTCTTCTCCATCTGAGTCACTATTCTAAGAATGTCTTGCCAGTAGAGTGGCTATGGTAATAACCTCACAGGTTTTCCTGGAATCAACAAACCATCTGCGTAGCTGTTGTAGGTCAGTTGCTTGAAAGAATTTTATCTTTGAGCAATTTGATTACTGTAGACAAAAGTGTTTGTCTCTGTCAAAAGTGAAGGACCACATCTCGTTGTGTTATATCAATAGACAATGTATTGAAACTCTCTATGCTAATGGGTCTGTCAAGACACGGATCCTGGGGCTACGAGCCTAGGCCATGGGCCATACGGACTACCAGCCACATCTAGGAGGTCACGGACCTAGGCCAAGGGCCTGAACTACGTGTGGAACAGGGATCCTAGGGCTAGGGCTAGGAGCCAGGAGGCCTATATAAAGGGAGGTAGGGGGGAGGATCCAAAAGGAAATTCCATAGGCCTTTCACTGCTATCAGAGCCAAGTTTAGACAACTCCATTTCTAGTTGCATGACATGCAAGAGAAGTCGGTCTTACTCTCTCTCTCACGCACACACGAGGTGGGCAACACGGCGTGAAGCAACCATTACACACAATCGAACCCGCATGCGCCCTGCCTCAAATTACCCCGCTATGGCATCAAATGTGATCACCTTGCCCTCGTGATGATTTTTTGTCTCTACAGTGCCTCCTAATTCAGACTCTACAGGCTCCCCTGAACGGGTTTACCTTGCGTGTTGTTATTGTGTGCTGCCAATCTTCCATAACCCTCTTGTTTCACATTATATGGTTCCAAAAACCCTATTGGGTGGTCAACTTTGCCAAGGAGGTTTTCCCACAAGCAGGGCCACCCCAAAGAGCCCTCCAAAGTGCAACCCCCAAGTAGAGATTCACCTCGAAGGGCATCACCTTCTTTGGACAATTCGAAGGATTTTTCTTTGCAGTGTATACAAAATACCAGCGGTTTGAATCTCAGAATTTCAAAGTATATCGTCTACGAGTGGACTCTTAAATCTCGAACCCAAGCGGGTGGCCTTTGAGTTACGACAAGATTGCATTTTCGAAGTTCCAAGATTAACATTTGGGTTTCGAGCGGCTTGAAATTTTGAAGTTTAATTTCTTTCACATCAAAGTTGTAGTTGGTCTTTGAAGGTCACATACCTAGGTCATGGGCCTGAACTGCATGTGAAATGCGAATCCCAAGGCTAGGGCTAGGAGCCCGGACGCCTATATAAACTGAGGTAGGGGGGGAGGATCTAAAAGGCAATTCCCTAGGCCTTTCAGGGTCAATGTCCCTCCTGTGGCTCTAGTTGACTGTCTAGTTTAGAGGCTTCGTGATCAAAATCTCTCACCTTATATGTGGCTCAACGCTTCTAATGGACCATAATTAATATGCAGTCAGGGAACTGTCAGGATGACTTCAGATTCCAATCAGGAAGTCATCAGGTCAGAGTCAACTCAGGAGATAATCAGAAACCTATTAGGAAGTAAGTAGGAAAAGACATTATGTGAAAGGATGTAACTTTTCGTAGGGGCTTTTGTATCTTTTGTGATCTTCGATGATGAAAGGAAGTAAGGGGATGACGCTGATGTGTGTGATGATGATGGGAAATGGAAGGCGGCAGTTATATCTATCTGTCTATTGTCTGTTCTGATTCTGATCTATGTCTGATGAATAACTGATGAAATCCTGAGTATAAATATGAGATATATGTATTCCCTTTGATCTTGTCGATGAAGTATCTGAAGGTTTGAAGTGCATACATACTGTGTAGTCCTGTATTGGTGGTTGGTTAAGTGTTAGGCAATTATCAGAGAATATGCAGAATCTGTCTAAGCCTTTCCTGATCAACCCCATTACATCCACTTTTTCCCCACCTTTGACCATTGGACTTTTAATTAGTTTTTGGAACTTTAACCTATGGAAGTCTTAATGGAGTTGAACCTTAGGTCTTTTAAGCCCCATTGAAGCACATTGATTTTTTGTAAATTGTCCCCCTTTGGATCCCTATTTTCCCTCTTTTGGATCCCTACTGAGACCGGTCTTGCAGCCTTACCAATATTCTACCTTTTTCCCCCCTGCAAATTTGGCATTACAGGCTCGAAGTATATACCAAATAGATACTGTACGTGAAATATGGGCTCATTTGGATGCATAGGATGAAAATGGTATGAGATTTTGGCTCTAGGTCTCTGAAACAACAGATATAAAGGAAATTTGAGATTTTGAGCTCCAAATTTGTTCAAACTTGGCTAGTGGGCTTACCACATCATGTACTTTGGATGTATGATTGCAAAATAGCAAAATTCTCACATTTTGGCATGAAAGTAAATAATCGCGATTATTAACTTTTCTACCAAAATCAACATTTTTTGGCACAACTTGGTTCTAAGCATTGTATAGACCTTGTGTATGGGATATGAGGTGATTTTAATCAAGAAATGTCGTCCATAACTCAAAAATTGGCTTGCAAAGACTTTTTTGCGTTTTTTTGGCGATTTTCAAAGCTATATGTGATCATTTTGGCTCATACTTGAATTTTTGCATGTATTAGGTGTGTACAAATGATATGTGAGGTGATGATGCAACTTTCAAGCCAAATTAGTGCAAAAGTAAATAATTGTGATTATTTACAGTAGTCACATTTTTCTTGCAAAACTTAAATTTTTTGACCTAAATACATTCTAGACACCTAAAACAAGTTCGAAATTGAATATGGTAAAGTTTGGTCTTGCCGGTATCACTTTGTGCTTTGTCGACTTTGAAATCACCGATTTCTGTGACTACACTGCCTGTTGAGCTGGCCAGTCACTTTTGAGCGTTTGAACTTGTCCGAAATATAGTCGTGAAGCAACTCATCCAATCCTGGCTCGTTTGGAGTCAGTTTGACCTCGTATGTCGAATTTGACGTTTTGTAGCCTTCGAGCCGTGTTTTACTTTTTGAAGGCTTTGCTTGATTAATTTCACGAAACCAATCATATACATTGTATATAAACCTCATAGGCAAGCTGTCTATGGAGTCAGAATCGAATTCTGGCAGCTGCCAAAAACCTAGCTTTTCTATTGGGGACCCCCTCGACCCCTACCGAATGGTCAAGTGATGATATAGACGGGTTCTATTATGTTAAAGCATGTTATAATTCAAATCCCATCCAATTTGGTTGAGTTGACAGGTCGCTATGGTCGATTTTTGGTCGTAGGCCTGGATTCTAGGGTTCTTTCTAGGGGTTTAGACTAGCTACCGGCCGTACAAAATGGATCATTGATGAGTAAAGAACTTACCCCTCATGTGTCGTGTGAGACGGCGTTGAAAACGGACAACTGTAGGCTCCAGAAAGTACGCGCGAAGAAGTCATAATGCTCTCTCTCCAAAGGCAACAAGTGGAAATGAGGTGATTTTAGCCTACCTTGTCAGACTTCCCGAACCAATTTTTCCCAGATTCCCGTGTTAGTCCTACTAAGCCATGAAATCTATGTTATACTTAAAAATTTCCCCGATCGGAAACCTGTAGCTCATTCTGCAAGAATTTTACAAAAGTAGGTATGGTCGCCTAATTTAGGCTTCCCGCTTCCATCTTCCGATTTCATTGAAAATTTTTGTGTTTTTCCACCTTGTCATTCTAATCACCACCATGCCTTCAATTTTTCCATATGAGCTCCTTGCTATTTATTATTAATTTTTGACCTGTTTATTGAGAAAAATAAAAGAAAATAACAAAATACGCTAAAAAAGCAAAGTGAAAATCCAATAATTAAGAAAATCCATTGAAAAAATCAGCTTTATTGTTTTTTATTGGATTTCTCCATTTTTTAAGTCTCAATATTGAGAAAAATGATGAAAAATAACCAAAAGGGACTTTTTTTAATGGTTTTCTGATAGTATATACACTATTTACACTCATCGGAAAGATTTTATCAGTGAATTTTTCTTTGTTGATGAATTATAAGGGCATTATTAGGTAATTTTGCAAAAAATCACTTGTTAACATCAAACTTTTTCATCCCTCTTCAAACATTGCCCTTAATTACTTAGTGCCCTTCCACCCCTCCTAGATGGCGTACTCCGGGATGACTGTGTACATGGGTTGAACAATTGTGTTTTGGTTGGCTCTACCATGCTTTGAAGATCAATGCAGTTCAAACCATTCTGTTGTGCACGAGTTGGGTCTTGAGTAATTAACTCAAGGGTTTTTGATGTCGAGGCTTGTTGTTGCTGTTTTCCAAAGAGCAAATTTTGTAGCTTGTGTGCTCTTTGCTTGATTGTACCATCAGGATGCTTTAGCATGCTGACTGCCTAAGCTGTTGCTATCACTTTTGACTGTTGTTGATGTTTTACTCACCATTGATACCTTGGTTGGCTTGGTGTAGAACGGTGTGGTTGAGGTGCCTGAGATTTGTAGCCCCGGCTCATCAATTACAAGGTTTATCCAAAAAATAGGAGTTACAATATTCCCAATTTATCAAAATAATAAGTGTTTTTACAATGAGAGCTCCAAAAAATGGTATCCGTGTGGTGTCCGTGTTAGCTTGCTGCTAACAGTAGTGTCTTTGCAAGTCACGTTGTCTTGATTTTGTCAAATGTCTCATGCTATAATGCTTCCACTAGCCAGCTACCCCTATCAAACAAGCTATGATGTAGACCACTCACATGTGCCATGCATATCACCGTGCTCAGTCTGTTCCTCCTACTCCATGTATCATAAGTGTTTCCTCATCGACTATGTGCCATTCCTATCGTCTTGGCTATCTACATCTACATCCTAGCCACATCCCAAGCTACATGGTGCCCCTATTGTGTATCTCCCATGATGAGGCCATCGTGCATAGTTTTGGTGTAGAGGCCAACGGATCTGTTTTGCACTTTTGCCTCTCACTAGCAACCTAATTCTCACTACATTCCTTCCAAAGAAGGGATTAGTCAAAACCAACAATATTTGGCATCTAAAACAATTCCATTATTCAAAAGAATGGAATATTTCTTGATTCCCTCCCTCTCACTTGCACGTCCTCTCTCCCATCTTTCTCCTTGCCTGGTCTAGAGCCTGCAGAACATGCAGAAGGAGAGCCTCTCCGAGTGCTTCCACGACACACGAACAGAGACGCCCATGCTACCAACAAAGAATAAGAGGGAGGTGGGGCTCGTAGTAGGCTGCCAAGTGTAGAGTGCGAGCTACTTTCACACAGCGGGAGGGAGGATGTAAGAGGGTTGGACAGGGGGAGATCCTGGAGTAGCAAGGGAGGGAGCAGAGACACGCACAATAAACGGGGCTAGATAGGGGGAGAGAGGGGCAGAGCCTAGTGTAGCGAGGGAGCACAGACATGCCAGACACACTTTCCATCTCCCCATGCTCCACAGGCGTGCCGCATACTTCCCTCAGCACGGCAACTTTCCATTTGTGCCACCCTTGCTGGCATCCGTCTCCTTCTAATTGCTAGAAACATGGCTTTCCATCTCTTCTCTCATCGCTATTATTTTCAGCATCTCCTTTGATACCCCTTATTTGGGAACCCAGAATCCCTACCTAATAGTAGACATACTGGCATATACTAAATTCAAAGCCCACATATCAAACAGATGAGTCCTACCATAGCCCAAGCAAGATCTTCTGAGCAAACAAAAACCCGAGCAAATGGCTAAATGATTATGCTCATGTGGTGTTATGTGTTCCACTCTATGGTGTGCTTAGTGACATGTTTATGCAATGTGATATTTAGGCTCATGTGGTGTTATGTGTTCCACTCTATGGTGTGCTTCTAGACATGTTTATGCAATGTGGTGTTATGTGTTCCCCTCTATGGTGTGCTTATGGACATGTTTATGTAATGTCCTATAGCAATCCTTGTCATCCACAACAACAGTCAACTTTAAATTTCTTCTTTATGACACTAAAATAGAACTACATAAAGCTTAAAGATTAAAAAAATATAAGTGTACAAACAACGACAACAATAAATGCTACAACAATAAACAACAACAACAAAAAATACTTTCAATGACACCCAAATATAACCCAGTAAAGCGCATACACTACAAAATTCCTTGAATTATTTGCTAATCTAACTATTACTGCATCATATATCCAAAAGAGAGATTCATGCAATACAAAGAGACAATAGGTGGAAGATGAAATAACATCATTCAATTCTTCTCATGCACAAGAACATCAAATACTAAAATTTTACAAGTCACAACGAGGAATCACACTCATCATCAATATAGACATTGTGCCTTCGATGTTCCTTGTTGCCAATGTCAACATTGCATCATACATCAGCAACCATGGTTTTTGCCATCCTCTCAACATACACTGGCAATGCACTATGAGACAAGGAAAAGATATGGCCCACAATTCAAATGAAAGCAATACATAACCTACAACCTAAAATCACAACAAAATCTTATAGTGTATCAATTTTTTGTCTTTATGTCCATGATACATAAATATGGAACAATTGCACCAAAAAGGTGAAGAAAAAGCAAAATGAGATGATACATAAATATGGAACAACCGCACCAAAAGGTGATGAAAAAGAAAAATGAGATGGAAGCATGAAATAGAGAACGGAAAAGAAAAGAGGGGGAGGCTCACTAATTATCAAAGGGCTTAGCACGCGATGGCATGTCACCCTCATATCCAATGTCAAGGGAAGTGGATGCCCCCTCTCTACTATGCTGTTTACAGTGAAGCAATGGTTGCACATATCTTTAAATCAAAGCCTCGTCAATGTCAACCGTAGCACACACCCGTCTTGAAGCGAAGCATGCCACCAATACAGGAGTTGTACCACATCCTAACTCCAAAAAAAAACCTCCACGCCTACAAAGTAGCTCAACAAAACAAGCAATGAAGGAATGACTCCCTTGTTGCAAGCCGCCTTGCCACGGCTCCCCTGATGATGTTCTAGCTTGGGATGCCTCCGAGAGGTAATGCATCATGAATGAATCTGAAGGTTGCATACCGGGTCGACTGAATAGGGACAAGCTCTTGGCCACAAAGCAGGGTGGTTGCATGCCTGCCCTATGCACTATATCAGTAGGATAGAACAATGACACTACATCACACTGCATTACAATAAGCACAACAAGACAATAATATCCAGTGACGACCAGAGAAAAAGTTCATATTTAGAAAAACAATACCTCAACACGACCACCAAAGCTCTTGACATGCCCATAAGCTTCATGATGGAGCACAACAATGCGACGATCAATAACCATCTCCGATGCACGGAAAAACCTCTCAACCCAACCAATTGTATCTCCTGTACATGGTTTCCAAAATTAAAATAATAGACACACTAAAGATAGTCAAACATTGTACATCTCCCAATAGAAGCACAAATCTGTCATAGAAACCAAAATTAATAGAGTTTGACAATGTGGAATATGCAAGTTGAATGCCTGCATGAATAGGATCCTCTATATATATGTCCCAAAGGGACGCATCACTCGAAGCCAAGAGGGATCCACCAAATGGGAGATCCAAAAAAAATGAAATCAGCAGCCCATGCCACAGTTCTCTCTCCCCGCATACACAATGTCAAGGTAGAGCGCGCTCATGTCATGTGCTCATGTATAGGGATCCATACAGGATGGTGAACACCTTCCTTAAAGTCAGCGGCAATAGCAATGTAATCCCCAAAAATGGCCATGCATTGAGAGTCGGGCAATGTCGAAAGAGAATGCATTGGATTCTCCACGTCAATGTAGATAAAAGAAATACTCCTCCTAGCAACCATTGTGCTAGGAGCAATTGTGACAAAAAAATCCAAATAAAGTAAGCTAACAACCAAGCATGAACCAACTAACAAGAAATCTATATCTCACCAGACTCTGTATCCATGCCCTCATCTCTCATGTTCTCATAACTTTTGCTAACGAAGAATAACAAAAATCTAAAACACACAACCCATAGAATAAAACCCAAAACCTTTATAGTAAAAGAAGATATTAATGATTGCGTATGAAACTTGTTATACCTGTAGCCTAGCCGTTGAGCTTCCATGCACACCAAGTCCAACTTTTTCAAAGCTTTCTTGTCAATGTCCTTTGTTTTGGCTTCAAGAGAGGCTTCCAATGGATAAAGATATGTCCGTGCTTCAAACTTGATCTCCTCAAAGTAAGAGTTAAGTAAACACTATGTGGCAACACGATATGTTTATGAAATCTGACACGAACCTTGTGGCTCTATCTAAAACCCTTTGCAGTAGACCCTCTTTACGAAGCCAACTAGACAATAAATAGAACAATGCACAAAATATAACAACAATCAAGACATATCATCCTACCAATGAAAAACAAGAAATATCTAAGTGGTACACATGATCTCCTTTCTTTAGACCATAAGATGCTCTAGTTATCTTATCTGCCTCAAGCAAGGAAACCCATAGTAGCTTGCTTTACAAAGGAGCATTGTGCATAGCAATCAAGTTTAGATTCTCTAGAGTTGCCCAACTATCAAGGCCCCATTTGAGCGCAAGAACACGAGCCATCCAATCCGACCAAAGATGAAGATCAACAATCTTCAATAGCTACAATATATGGAAAACAACATCATTAACAAACAATGTAATCACTAAATACATCAACCAAAAAAAGTACTCACCTTGCCTCGCACCTTTCCAACTCTCTCCCCATATTTAAGAGCTAAATCATTTAAAATCTTATCCTCTTCCTTTCTAAGGTCTGCATTTGCAATTGTGTGTTTTACATGTTCTACTCTTTGACTTAATTCTTTCAACATTTGAACCTGCAACACAAAATTTCAAATGAAACTTATGCATAGAACATCCATGCAAGTAACATGTAAAAAATAAGGCAAAAACTCACATCGTACAAAAGCTTTCCCAAATAACGACGAGTAAGTGGATACCAAGGTTCTGAACCTTCTGAGTTCTTCTTGCGAACTGCAGCAATCAACTTCTGATCTTTCTCTTGAAGCCCCCTTAAATAGGCTTCATGATCTGCTAAACATATATGGGAGAGTTGACAAGCCCATCTCTCAGATGAGTGGAGAGATCTCTAATAAGAAAAATATAAAGAAATTAGAGTCACAAGTTCATTCTTTGTAGACTACTGAGCAATGTTATATCTGATACTCTTTTAGGATCAATCATAGTACAAAGCACGCTACAATGCTTGTCTCTATTGGTGGAGAATCTCTCGTTGATGGGAGCTGACCAAGCCGCTGTTCGGTGATTACCCTCCCACACATAAAACATTTTATTGGAGAGGATTTAAAGAGCAGGCCTCTTTGCAAGCTTTACCTGAAACTGATTATGAATATGAACCCAAATTAGGTCCCATGAACCCATAACATTGTCTGCACAAGCATAGTGAAGAAAACATAATAGATTGTAAACACATCAATGCAACATCCATGAGACAAAAAGAGAATACTAAACGTTATTGGTTACCTGTGACAATAGTTTCCTCTTTCTTGCAAGTCCAAATTGAAACAATGAATGCTCCTTTTTCCTGCATATATCCTTCTTTTGAGAAAGCTTCTTTCAAGCCGCTCACATCATCTCTAAGGCCTCTCACCCTAGCATAGGGAATCAACCGGCATAAAGGAATCAGTGGACAATAAAAGAAACTAAACATGTGAGTTGAGTGTAATATATCCTGTCCACAATGCATGTAAAGCATGTGCTCATCCCTTGTCTCTATCTTGGCCACCACTTCATCCCTAACCACATATGGGACTATTTGCAAGCACGCCTCTAGTGAAGCTAGAGTCTCATCAATCTCATGAATGGGGGCGAGGTCAAATTCTTGACTCGGAGTCTCTTCCTCCTGTGTCTCAAGACCCTCCATCATATATGTGATAAAAATTTTGCTAATCTGATCACTACTCTGCTACATATGAGATTTCCCAGCATGACTGAGCGTCATATGGCCTCAACAAGTGAAAGTTAAGAATTATCAAAATTTATTTTCTCAAGCCATCCATTCCGGCCTGGATGGCTACAGGGAGTTTCTAAAGATAATGACTCTAGACGAAGGCTTAATGTTACAACCTTGAAGCAATAATAATTATATCAGAATTTATTTGCTCTAGCCATCCACGCCAGCGTGGGTGGCTTGAGGCAAGACATAAAGAAATTAGAGTTACCTAAATGGAGGCTTGCATGAAAACTGGAAGCTCCTTTCCTGCCCAGCTTCAAATCTCTCACTTTGGGAGTTGAGGTACGGAATAACAATGAAGAATACTAAGATGATTCCTTAGAGGATTAGCTTAGATTCATAGATCATGGAGATGAGAGGAAGGACGAACAGAAGGCGGGTGAAAAAGGCGGGTGCTTGCACCATGGAAGAAAAGCAGAAGGCGAGAGCATGCACCATGGAGGAAGGACAAAGAGAAGGCGGGTGAAAAAGGCGTGTGCTTGCACCATGGAAGACAAGAAGAAGGAAAGAGCATGCGCCATGGAGGACGAGTAGAAGGCAAAAGCATGCGCCTAGGTTCTTTCAGATAATTTACATTAGGCATAAAATACAATATAGGCAGTAGTAAAATTAAAAGTAAGCTACAATATTAAGATAACAACTTGTACAACAATTTTCAATCATTAAAACTGATTCTGGGAGTTTGGAAGTTTGTGCATCTTGTGTCTTTGGCTTTAACTCACAGTTTGACGCTTTTCAATAAAAACTATTTTTTTCAATGCTAGTTAAACTTAAAGAAAACCTTTTGGTCTAGTATATTTTGCTTCTAATTTACTTTCAAAAAAGCTGTATATAAATTTACGATCTATGATCAATAATGATGGGAAAAAATCGTGGTAGTTATATATGCATCATGGCTGGCGTTGAACCAGTATTGCAACATTCTATGATGATTGCTTTTAAACAGTATTTAAAGAAACATTTTTTTTTCCAACTCATGAAATATGTGTGGAATCATCAATTGTATATCATAAATAAACTATAAATCATTAAGTGTCTGCCCTATTACTTGGTCTAAATCAACAATAATAATTTAAAAACCATATAAATTAATAGAAAGGTGTACTCCTAATCATTAAGTGGCTCCTCTATAACTCAGTCTAAATAAAAAGTATTAATTAAAAAACCAAGTAAATTTAATGAAAAGTGTCCTTATTAGTGTTCAATTTTCAAAGGTAGCAAAATTTTCCCTTGCTTTCCCTGTCCTTGATCTTTTTGTGCTTCATATTCTTGTTACGAACTTTCAGTTTCTCTAAACTTCCTCAATCTGCTAAACTTTATTTATTTTTGAAGCCTCATGAGTAGACACATCACTGTCTTCGAGACCAAGTGTGGTCAGAAGTTGGTGTTGATGTTTGAGAGTAGATTCTTTTCACTAAAGGTTTCTTCTATGAAAGAGCACTATGGGCATGGAGATCATAGTAGTCTTCATCCACTAACTTTACTTGGCCCATAGGTAAAGATAGAAGCAGCACAATCTGAAGATGACGAAGAAATTTTCATGCTTGATCATGAATTGAACCAATTTTACAGGGTTGACATAAGCAGTATTGGGCAACATACAGAGAGGAATATGGATAAGAATCCAATAGTGGGTCTGCAAGACAATCATAACAACTCTGTTAATGTGGTCCATGTTAGCGCCATTGACATGATTAAATGTATGCCCATGCAAAGCAATTTACACATTGTGCTTCATCAAGCAAAGAAAGTGTTCCAAGTCAGAGAGCTCCCAGTTTACTATGATGATTACAATGCATTTGAGTTACCACCAGCTAATCGTTCTTCAAGCACGAGTGGTATGGAGCAGAGACATGACTCTCACATGTGGTCTGAGTATGTGACTTGCAGTAGTAACAGTTTTGATGGTGTTGGCAGATTTAGAAGATGCTCTGGTCACTTGCGATGCATAAATAGTGATTGTCCTCATTATCTACTATCAAATATGTCCAACGAGTGTCATTGGAAAGGTTGACTTACAAAATCAAGTCCAAAAGGATTGATTTCAACTGAGTACGACAAGATTTCATGCATTCATTCTAGACAAATGTCAGAATACGTCTCTATTTGTCCTTCAGTTATTTACTACTGTTTGCCAAGATAAGTATAAATATACCAGGTGTGTTTTGCACCTTGAAGAACATAATCACCCATGTGCAGAAGGTAGGACTTTTTCCTTGAAAGCCATATAAATGAAGTGTTGATTGATCGTGCTAGTCAAGATCCTTTTGTGACGGCAAAACAACTAGAAAGGTCCACTACCCAAGATCTCATCATGGAAAATCTTATATCAACGGGTTCAGCATCTAGTACTTTGATAGAAGATGGAGAGTTTTTTGAATTTCTTGACAGTATTACTCCTCTTTCTAACAAAAGAAGAATTGAAAGAAGCTTGGAGTGTGCCAAGCGTTTCAAGAATATCACTTCAAAGGGTTTGGAGGCCGTTCTAGAACTTAAAAGCAAGTGCAGGTACCCATTTACCCACATGTGTTCAAAATGTCAATCAAGGGCCCTGGCAGTGGAGTAGATTTGGTGAATCGAATGCGCCCGTGGTGGAAATTTGCAACAAATGTGGGTGCACTTTGATCATGTGCATCGTGTCAATGGATGGATGACCATGTCTACCCCATGTTTATGACCCTTTTATAAGAGAGTTCCTAATAATGCCACATGTGAGTTTACAATAGAAAATAAATATGCCTAGATTGAATTTTGGAAGATGCTTAACAATGTGGTTCAAAAGCAAGGTTATGATAAACCAGAGTTTAGAGGATTCATGGCAGAGGAGGCAAGTGCCAGTTGGATTGTTGTGCGCACAGTCTATTTTGGGGGAGCCAAGAAATCCATTTCAAATAAAGAAAGATTGTGTGTTTTTCATTGGGAGCAAAGTATGGTGAAACATACTGTCAAGTGCATACGCCAGAATTTCAGGAGGGATTTTGTGCCGCAAATGGAGAAGTGCACCTACAGAGAGTGCAACAAAGATTTGCAAAGGAGAGCTCAAGATATTTTGGACAGTAGGAATCGCCATTGACAATGAGATTCCTTCATTAGAGAAGACATGGTTGGCTTGGTGGGATGTACAAGTGCCTCATTGAGGAGAGAGATTTGTCTCACAAGATGCATCAGGGGTCTTTGTTCCCACCACAAACTTGTCTGAATCCAAACATGCAAGCATGCGTGCTTCGGTTGGTTACAAGGATCACATAAGTTTGTATGAGGTTGCAGGTGCAAACATGGCTTTAGTTGTGCTTCAAAATGTGAAGTACAATGCCTATCTGAAAGGTGTTGTAAGTTCCACAAGGCCTGGCATTAAAGACTTGGTAGATCGATTCATGAGTCAATCTTCATTTGCTGCAATTGCAGGAAAGAAATTAGCTGATCTCACAATCTCTTCAATGCATGAGTTGGGTGTTGATAGTCCCAAAATGAATAGAGAAGTGAGAGTGTTTGTAGGAAGAGGCCGATATTTGATGATGCTAATGTGGTACTGAAGGAGGACAGTCATAGACTAGAATATGTTATGGTCACAACTTCAATGGGTGGCACTCAAAATGTGTCTAGGGATGGGCATGAGCCATGGCCAGAGGTTTATGTGGCAAAAACAGTTTGGGCATTAAGAAGAACACAACTTGGATGAAGCATGACTTATTTCAATGTGGTGTCAGATAGCGAGGATCGTTGTGGGTGGCTCATTAATGAGGGTGCAGTGGACATCAAAATAGGGGTGGTACCTCCATGCTTTTGGGGACACAAAAAATACCCACCTTCTAGCGCACCCTGTCAGGAGTTTTTGGAAGAAGTGATTGCACATATGTACATACCCATGCATGGTGCATTGAATAAAGAATTACCCATTTTTCAGAGCCAGGTGGTTACGTGGGGCCCACATGTTTACAGGTAGGACATCATGTACATAGTGCATCGATTTTCACTATCATCAGTACCAATGTGTTTTTTCTAAAATAATGAGGAGTTGGTAGCACGTAAAACTTCTCAAGGAAGCTATCCGTGGGCCGACGGCATGAGGTAAGCAGGTGCGTCAAATGGCATCTAATGGCGTCAGGAGGTCGAATGCGGTCAATACTTGCACGTGGATAAGTACGGACACAACATCGGTGTTTTCTTGTGATAATTATGTAGAAAGGTCATCATGAGGACTATATTTGGGGGCCACTTCACATGGTGGCGGGATGCATTATTGGAAGAAGCTGAGTGCCAAGTGTGCGGATGATGCAAAAAGGTGACAACTATGCACTGCGAGGCCACTTTTTGGCCTGTTCGGGGTCCGTTTGAGGTCAACTAAAAGGCCAAGGGTACCCAAGTAATAAAGCTAAGTGTGGGAACTGAAAAACCTGAGAGAAGACCAAAAAAAACATGGAAAGAAGAGGAGGAACAACCGCAACTGAGTTTTTACTATTTTTGGAGCCTGTTTTGGCCATAAACTGCTCATCCGAGGTCAGATTTGAGCACTTTGACATTGTAGACTGGGGTTTTGGGCCATTTTGGACATGATGGTGCTGTCCATTTTGCCAAATTCCTCACTATTTTTTTGTTGTTTTGGTTGTGTAAGTTTCTCCTATGAGCGAAGCTTCTACTCCAATTTGTGATTGTATCTAGCATATTTTACCCATATTGTGTGAGCTATATGCCCCATTGGTGTTGGCCCAAGCTCAATTGTATATAAACATCATAAATTCTCCTCTTTTGAGCTAAGTGTTTTTTTGGGGTGTGTGTGTCTCTCTCTCTGTGTGTGGAGTGGGCAAATGGGTAGTCTCTCTCCTCTCACTCCATCGGTGTGTTCCCTGTCTCAGCCAGGTGGGTTGTGTAAGCCGATTGGTACCCCATAGTGTGTGTGTGTGTATCATCCCAAGAGTGTGTGCCAGGTCATTATAGAGGCGTTGTGCGTGTTTCCATCCCGCTCACATTCTTTTGGTGCCCCCACTGAGGATCTTCTTAGAGTACCTTCAGCTTCGGGATTACATGTTGCAGATTACAGGTTACAAGTTATAGGTTATAGGTTACAGAGACAGGTACAAGTGATTCACACAGGTACAGGCAGCTAGAGTAGAGTGATACACTGGCAAGTAGGAGTCACTTGCAATTGTCATGGGTATGCATCATTTGGCGCCTGTTTGAGCGCATTGTCTGCTGGTATTATACGTTACTTGTGGAAACTGTCATTGTACGCCTTTGTGGAGCCATACTTGGTTTTATTTGGCAGTCCTAGCCATTTCTGACACTTGGTCTGGAAGATAGTCATTTCTGAGAGTTGACTATACGAGATTTGCATAAGCTTTCGTGAGAGGGTCGATAGCGTGAGGTTTTATTGAGCTGGGGATTCTCAAATGTGAGATTCTTTCAGTGATACAGGTGGCTGGAGCACCCTTTTCGTGACCTCGCCATAGGCTATGTACTAGTGATTCCTACTTGATGCTCGGGTTCTATTCTTGGCAGGTTATGCATACATATACAATCTATATTTTGGATTCTTACTGCTCTACTTCTAGGGAAACTCTACCAAAAAATTTCCAAGTTGTTATGGCTGTTTTTTTGGGTCTTTTGAGCCATTTATGCTATTATGCTGCTGAAATTTTGGCAAAATCAGAGGATAAGTCAGATGTGCCTTCTTGGGAGCTGCATGGTTGGCTTTAATGGATGATCAAAACGGACCTCAATTCATCCCCTTTCATTGAACACAAAGAATCCATACAAATGTTCATGTGTCGAAGAAGAGTTTTTTCCAACATCGCATAGTCTTTATGTTCGGGCCAAGAAGATTAAGAGAGATATTGGAATGCCCTTTGCCGGTTGTAATTTCGATGATTAACTATGAAAACTCATTTGATGTGCATGTGTTTGTCCTTATCTAAAGTTGAGCTCCATGGAAGTTTCTGGGGATTGAGTGAGTAAAAAGTTTGGGTTCTTGCACGTGTGTTGGAAGGGGTTCTTAAATCATCAAAACTTGGGTATCCATGGCTTTCTCTTATTCGGAATTTCATGGAAGAAGTGATGAAGACGTGGAAGACTTTTTGGAAAAGATGGAGGTTGCCTGCATTAGCAACCAGATTCATGACCGGGCGTAGATGTTACGTCTTCTCCAGATTTATTTGAAGAGTGATGCATGAGTTTGGTCCAAAGCATTTGAAGAGGAGTTGTGTATGACTGATCCACCTATAAGATTGAGTTGGGACAATCTAAGGCGTGGATTGGAAGTGGAGTCTGTGAAGACAGAAGATCCTGACAAAGTGTGGCAAGAAGTACAAGGTTTGGTGCAAAAGGAAGGTGAGCCAGTAGATGCGTACATACGTAAGTTTTCATTGGCATGGGAGAGGATGTGCAAGGCCTTAGCACCACAAGTACCCCCACTTGACATGATGAAGAAGGGCAGGTTCTTGACTGGTCTTTGGGAGAATATACGTTGGAGAGTGGAGCTAAAGAAGCCTAGGACATATGAAGATGCATTGGAGGTGGCAAGGAACAAAGAGTGGAAGTTGAGGACAATGAGCCATCTAGGAGTAGAATCTTTTCCCATGAGGTCTGAATTTCAGCCTATGGATTCTTTGCAAGTTCGTGTTTCTGTTACTCCTTAGGTTATGCCAGCAGTGGTCACTACAACAGTGCAAGATGATGGGCTAAGGCAAGACATGAGGCAAGTGGTAGATTTAATGAAGAATCTCAACCTCAACTTGCTAGGTAATGTGGGAAATAATCGAGGTCGAGGGAGGTTTGCATATCATCCAGGAGGTGAAGAAAGGCCCAAGAATGGTGTTGGACAAAGCAATGATAGATTCTGGAGGCAGATGCCCACGTGTTATAATTGTGGAGAGTTGGGCCACATCAACCCGCAATGTGATAAGCCACCAAGGAAGGGGGGAGACATGTATCCATTGCCAAGATAGGTGCTAACTAGGTCAAATGATTATGGCATCAAAATTAAGGGAGAAGAAGGAACTAGTGGATTAACACAGGAGGAAAAGGGAAAGACAAAAGTAATAAGTGTAGTCACCTTGGAGAAGGCATCAAAGCTAGAGGATACATTAGTGATGCCTATTGGGAAGAGGTCCACAAAGGACAAGGAAGGAAGAAGTGCCCCAGGTCCTAGTAAGAAGAAGGGAAAGAGTCATGAAGGCGAGGATGTCAAGGCCAAGAGGAAAAGGAGGGCTCATTTCAAGTTTCATGTTTCAGATTTTCCACTATGGGATGGGCAATTAAGATATGACTTGAAGGAGGATCTGACGAGCAGGAAAGCCGATGTTACTTTTGGGCAGCTTATAGAGATGGTGCCTAAGCTAAAGCGACAGTGGAAGAGGTTGATTAACCCAATGGAGAAAGAACCAGAGAGAGGTTCAGTGAAGGTGTTAGCGATGAATGAGCTACCAGACATTTGCCCAATAGTAGATGTGTGGCACAAAAGAAAAAATATGGGACAAGGTTATGTGGATGGTGGAGCCCAAATATGTGTCATAACACACTCATGCATTGAGAAGATGGGTCTTACAGTGACTGGGGTGTCAAGCTTTTGGATCAGATTGGCAAACAATCAGAAAGTAAAATGTTTGGATGTTATAAAGAACTTATAAGTGGAGGTGTATGATGCAAAAGCAGTGGTTGATTTTCATGTGATTCTAGTGGGGTTGGGAGCATTCGTATTATACTAGGCAGACCATGGTTACGTGCAGTGGGAGATGTTCAAGATTGGCGACGTGGTATGATTAGCCTCTATGGAAAGACAGGTGCCAAGAAGCTATATAATATGGACACAAGGAAAATATTGGAGGAGCTTTATGAAGATGAAGATGAGTCTAGTGATGAAGACTATTCCACAATGACTGATGAGGACAGTGATAGTACTACCAACAGTGATGAGGATGTTGATGTTGCATTTCTTTTGATGGACAAAGAAATCCAGGAGTCTGGTTTAGTTGCATTTGCAAATGAGATTGAAGATGAAAGTGAAGGGCCTTACTAGATTGAAGGGATGATGCAAACCAAGGTTGAATTGTCAAAGAAGCAAGAATTGATGACACAAATGATCAGTGGAGACCTCTCAGCTATGGAGAAGGAGATATATTTGCACATGCTGGCTAGTTTTCCTGAATTGTTCATTGCTTCATATGAAGAGATCAGAGGGTTCAAGGGTGAAGAGATACATATCGAGCTGAAAGAGGGTGCTAAGCCAGTGCGGCAAAGGCTAAGAAGGATGGGTCAAGAGCAAATGGAAGCCTTGCGGGAAGAGGTGGACAAGTTATTGAAGGCAGAGTTCACAGTCCCAGTGGAGACCACAGAATGGGTGAGTCCAATAGTAGTCAGTCCAAAGAAGGATGGGAAGTGGAGGATTTGTGTAGATTTTAAACCCTTAAATGCAGCCACTAAGAAAAACCCATACATTCATTGATCAGATCTTGGATTCAATGACAGGTTGTGAGAGGTACATTGTGTGTGATGGTTTTTCAGGCTATTTTCAATTGAAGATTGCTCTTAGAGACCGAACAACGACAACTTTCATTATGCCATGGGGCTGTTATTGCTATTGCCATTTGGGTTGTCAAATGGACCATCTTTCTATCAAGAGAGAGCAAATTGGGTATTGGCACCATTCATTGGTAGTTGTGTTAAATATTTTATGGATGACTTTTGTGTCTATAGCAATAGGGCTGAACACCATGAGAAGCTGCAGATGGTATTGGCTCGATTTGATGAATGTGGAGGACAACAAAATCCAAAGAAATGTCATTTAACACAACCAAGGGTGAAGTTATTCGGCCATATGGTGTCAGAAAATGGCATTGAGGCTGATCCAGACAAGGTTAAGTCTATTATTCTTCTTCCATTACCTACGAGTACAAAGCAATTGGCAACCTTTATACACAAAGTGAAGTACATGGCGCGGTTTATTCCATTGTCTTCATAGCTCCTTTATCCATTACAACAAGTGGCAAATCATGATCTATTGCAATGGGATGACAAGTGTGAAGAGGTGTTTCAAGAGGTCAAAGAGGTGTTAGGGGGGTTGTCAGCCATGCAGGCTCCTGATTGGGAGCAAGTGTTTTATGTAAATCCATCAGTAGGGGATGATGCCATTGGAGCCATGCTATTGCAAAAGGGGAAGGGTAGCCATTATATGAGACCGGTGTATTTGCAAGCCGAGTGAAGTTGGTAGCAGAAAGAAAATTCTCGGAAGTAGAGCTAGTGATGGCCAGTGTAATATTTGCTTGTCGACGATTTCATCATTACTTGCTACCACGACCTTTTGTTTTCTTGACGAGTTATGCCTTTTTGCCACAGTTAATTAATGGCAATAACATGTCAAATGTGGTGGAGAAATGGGTAATTGAGCTGCACGAGTTTGAGTTCTGAGAAAGGTAGTTGAAGAAGTGCCACAGATCAGCAATGCACATGTGCTGTTCTTTGATGGCCCATACAGAAAGAGCCATGATGCGGCTTCAGGGGGTATAGCACTTTATGATCCAGAGGGGAAGCTAGTATGCAAGAGAGGGTTCAAATTGGATGCACATAGTAACAATGAGGTTGAATATGCAACTTTGGAAGCTGGATTACACATTTGTTTGAAGCATGTCATTAGAAGGTTGAGCATAAAAGGTGATGCCTTGTCATAATAATCAATATCTAATTCTCCTAAATGATTTTCTCATGTTAAACTGATCATTTAATATGGGGAAGTGCCAGGGGAGAAAAAGCTAGAATATTGGTTAAGCTAGCAGACCGGCCACAATAGGGATCCAAAGGAGGGAAAATAGGGATCCAAAGGGGGGGCCATCTACAAAAGAGCCATGTGAAACAATGGGCTAAAAAGACCCTAAGGTTCAGCCCATTAAGACTTCCAAAATTCTAAGGTTCCAAAATTCAAAGGTTATATCCAAAGGTCAACCTTAAGGAATTGGATGCTCTGTGTGTGACCAAAAAAGTCTTTACATATCCCTACATAGGAGGGGGCGAGCCTAGCAAGTAGGGGATGAGAGAGAAAGCCACACACACACACACAAGCCCCCTTTACACAAAGGGAATGAAGGACACATGTCAGATGCCTAAGCTAGTTGCTCCCAAAGTGTGCTCAATTCCTATTGGATGACCCTTGAAGTGGACCAATGAGAGTTAGGCTAGAGTAAATTTAGTCTAATTAATTTTAAAACACTTAATAAAAAGAACCAATGAAAATTAAGTCTCCTGGATGATTATTGGACAGCTCGTGAAGGGGTCCAATAGGAATTGAGCAGCCCAATGGGCTACTTAATTCCTATTGGTCAGAATGGGGAAAGGTCCAATGGGGATTTAATTCATTAAAATCAATTAAGTTTAATTAATTAAGCTCTCACAAAAGGGGAAAGGGGGACACATGTCAGAAGGCTATCACTTATGCTGCTTAGTAGCCATTGGCTTGACTTGGGGAGGTCCAATGGGGGAAAAGCAAGAGCAAATAGCAAGAGGGCTCGCCCAAGAGAGAGAGGGGGGATGATTTTTGCAAGGAATTATCACACACACACTCACACAATCTCATGTGTGAAGAAAGAGAAGACTATCTCTTCCCAAGCTTTAATGGAGAGCTCATCACCTACTCCAAGCTTGTGAGATAGAAGCCTACATCGGCACACTCTTGGCATGTGGATGCAAATCCAACCAAGAGCCAAGCTACAATGCATGCTCATCTCCTCTACCAAGCTAATTACTAAGCTAAGCTATGCTAATATGAGTGATTATGTGAGGAGATGTACATCTTTCTTGTAAGATACTCCTTCTTCCTCTCAATCTACTCTCATACCCTGCTAGCTCTCACCATCTTCGAAGGTGTGTGAGGTCTTGGGTCTGAGAACGGAGATAATTAAAGTTGTGTTTGCTAAGTGTTTTGCTTAGTGCATGAAGCTTTCATCTTCATTGCACTAGTTAGTCTTGAAGGAACACATAATTATATTGTACAATGTCTCTCTTGATGGGAGAAACCATAATACAAAGCCTTTTGGAGGGGGGACCGGATCCATGTAAATCTGGTCCTCAAATGTTGTCGATAGCTTAATTTCTCTCTCTTTTGAAAGTATTGTTGATGCTATCTAACTAGGTGTTATGATTTTTGTTGCTCTCCCTAGGCACTCTTGTAATTCTCATTAGGAATCTATTCTAATGAAATGCCCACTATGTTCATGCTAATTTCCGCTACACATAAGTTTTTAGGCCATTAAATGTTACATGCCTTGTTAGTGGTGAAGCAAGTGTTGGGTGTGTTGAAGAGCAAGAACAGCTCATTGAAGGAAACGAACAACATATTAGAGAGTTTGAGACTTTAGAGACAATTTGGGAATCACCAATATCTTACATATTTGGCCATGTGGACAAATCTCAAACTATTTTTTAAGACCAACCCCTTCCACAATGTAGTACTTGAAAAACTCTTTTGAGCCATGCTCTCAAAACTTTGGCTAAGATTTGTCCATGTGGTCAAATCTTAAGCTCATTTTGAAAGTGGGAATTGGAAAATTTCCAAATTCAGTAATATGGTGTTAACGTGTTTTAGAATTAAAGGACTATTAAAAAAGTTTGAAGCATGGAGCATCAGACACATTCAACGTGCTCTAAATGGAGAGGCACATGAAGCAGCTCAAAGCATGATTGGGGAGCTATTTGTGTTGAGGACCAATTTACCTCTTTATCATGGCCGGGAAAGTTTGGCTCAAGAAGAGGAGTTTTTGCTAACAGGCAGCATTCCGAAGGACATTCAGAAGTCTAAGAAGTATGGTTTTGTGCGTAGAGCATCCAGGTACAAATTGATTGGTGATGTCTTATACATGAAAGGGGCTGATCTTGTGTTGAGATGTGTACCTTGGCGGGAGGAGATTTATAGAGTGTTGGAAGAGAATCATGAAGGTGCATGTGGCGGACATTTTGCTCTAAAGATCACCTTGCATAAGATCTTGCAAGAGGGGTAGGAGGAGATTTATAGAGTGTTGGAAGAGAATCATGAAGGTGCATGTGGCGGACATTTTGCTCTAAAGATCACCTTGCATAAGATCTTGCAAGAGGGGTATGTATGGCCTAGTTTGCACAAGGATGTTCACCATTGGTGTAGGTCTTGCAATAGGTGTCAAGCATTTGGGAAGAGAGTGTTGAAGCTAGAGCTACGAAAAACCATTATGGCCTTTGATGTGTTTGAAAAGTGGGGGATTGATGCAATAGGCCCGTTACCTATCACAAGCAGGGGCAAAAGCTATATTTTGACTGCAATGGACCATCTCTCTAGATGGGCAGCGGATATAGCAATAAAACAGATCACTGCAAAGGATGTGGCAAAATTTGTGTACGATGAAATATGTTGCAAGTTTGGAGTGCCACTAGAGCTACTTTTAGATAAGGGGCCAGGCTTTAGAGCTAAACTGCTAGACTTTTTATGCGCGAAGATGAAGATTAGACATCATCATACCACTCCTTATTACCCGTAGTGTAATGGCTTAAATGAAAGATTCAATGGTGAGTTGGTACAAATTCTTTCGAAAGTGACAGAGCACCAATGAAATAATTGGGATTTGGAATGGCCTAGTGCATTATGGGCTTATTGTACTTCGGTAAAGACAGGTACATGGTTTACTCCATTTCACTTGGTATATGGAAAGGAAGCACTATTGCCTGTGGAAGTAGAGTTGCCTACAGTAAAGATGCTAGAGAAGCTGCTTGGGCCGCCTAGTGATGCATTCAAAGAGAGGCTCTTACAATTACAAGAGGTTCAGGTGGATAAGATGAGTGCATTGGAACATTATGGGCAAATGCAGGATAAGGCTTTGGCAAAGATGAATGAAAAGGTCAAAAGTCAGGGTATCAAGAAGCATGACTTGGTTTTGCGCTACAACAGTAAGCTGGACAACACCTTCCAAAAGAAGTTTCAAATTAAGTGGGAAGGCCCTTTCAAGGTAGTGGAGTGTTTTCCAAATGGTACATATCAGTTAGCTAACCTGGATGGGATTTTACATAAGTCAAGGGTAAACGGATTGCGTCTTAAATTATATCATGCTAGGTTAATGATGATGGAGCAAGATGAGCTGTCTGCAAAACAAGTAATGTATGTGAGGGATGAGGAGACCTGTGATGCTGCAAGTCTCATATCTCTTTTTGCTGTTGTGCTGATCATGAATTATCTAGCAAGCTACGGGATGGGCAAATTATGTCAGGAGTTTTTTGGAAGAAGTGATTGCACATATGTAAATACCCATGCATGGTGCATCAAATAAAGAATTGTCCATTTTCCATAGCCAGGTGGTTACGTGGGGCCCACATGTGTACAGGTAGGACAACATGTACATAGTGCATCGATTTTCACTATCATCAGTACCAGTGTGTTTTTTCTATAACAGTGAGGAGTTGGTAGCGCGTAAAACTTCTCGAGGAAGCTATCCGCGGGCTGACGACATGAGGTAAGCAAGTGCGTCAGATGGCATCTAATGTCGTCAGGAGGTCGAATGGGGTCAATACTTGCACGTGGATAAGTACAGACACAACGTGGGTGTTTTCTTGTGATAATTATGCAGAAAGGTCATCATGAGGACTATATTTGGGGGCCACTTCACGTGGTGGAGGGATGCATTATTGGAAGAAGTTGAGTGCCAGGTGTGCGGATGATGCAAAAAGGTGACAACTATGCACTGCGAAGCCACTTTTTGGCCTGTTTGGGGTCCGTTTGAGGTCAACTAAAAGGCCAAGGGTGCCCAAGTAATAAAGCTAAGTGTGGGAACTGAAAAACCTGAGAGAAGACCAGAAAAGATGTGGAGAGAAGAGGAGGAACATCTGCAACTGAGTTTTTGCTGTTTTTTGGAGCCTGTTTTGGCCATAAATTGCTCATCCGAAGTCGGATTTGAGCACTTTAACATTGTAAATTGGGGTTTTCGGCCATTCCAAACGCGATGGTACTGTCCATTTTGCCAAATTCCTCACTATCTTTTTGTTGTTTTGGCTGTGTAAGTTTCTCCTATGAGCGAAGCTTCTGCTCCAATTTGTGATTGTATCTAGCATATTTTACCCATATTGTGTGAGCTATATGCCCCATTGGTGTTGGCCCAAGCTCAATTGTATCTAAACATAAAAAATTCTCCTCTTTTGAGCTGAGTTTTTTGGGTGTGTGTGTGTGCGTCTCTCTCTCTCTCTCTCTGTGGAGTGGGCAAATGGGTAGTCTCTCTCCTCTCACTCCATCGGTGTGTTCCCTGTCTCGGCCAAGTGGGTTGTGTAAGCCGAGTGGTGCCCGATATTGTGTGTGTGTGTGTGTGTGTATCATCCCAAGAGTGTGTGTTGGGTCATTATAGAGGCGTTGTGTGTGTTTCCATCCCGCTCACAACAGCCTGGAGGCTATGTGGAAGGGTTCATTTGGTTTGGCAACTCCAATAACATGCACACTTGGGGGGTTCATGAAATTGTTGAAGGACCACGAGGTCCTGCTCCAGGTGTTTGGGTAGTTGCAGAGGGAACAAATTTGCAACCTCAAGAGGTAAATCAATTGCAAGCTAATGGTTACATTTTGCAAACAAGAGGCACATCTAGTAGGATGCGTGAAACTGTTCCAATGGCCCAAAGAGCTGCTAGTGGTGTTCGTCCCTAGATGCACATGTGAGGATTTTCAAAATTGAGAAAGTAAACGTATAGCATATATGCCTTGTAAGCACCTCTACCTCATTCTTTTGCGAGTGTTGGACCTTAAGCCACCGGCACATGAGTTCATGCATCAAGATGCCTTAACAAAAGCAGAGTTATTTCAAACACCTGGCAGTGCGAGAGTGAGCATGTAGCCTTAGAGTTGCGGAGCTAACTTATATATATACTTGTATAGTCTACAAGTATTTTGGGGAAGGGACCTTCTGTGGTTCTTAATCAAGGGTATGGATGGTGGTTTTACACGGTTAACACTTTGTTTTCTAAATGTAAAATTATCATTTATGTTTTCTATTGTTCCTTCTTTTTGTATCAAAGGTTTTTTTTGAAGCAAGGCTTGTGGTAAATAAGGGTAAGTATGTGTTTCAAGATTGTGCATTGAGTATATAGTGCAAGGGTGTCAAAAGTTAAAACATTGTGGATTTCGCTTCGGTTTGGTTTGCTCGGAAATTGGGATCCCCCCAAACAGATACCCTCTCCCCCCCCTTCCAAAAAAAAAGGGTGCGCTTGCCTCTCCCCTTTCATCCCGCACCTGACCTGCTTCTTCCCCTAGAGACTAGGACCTAGGTAGTTGGACCGCAACAGGCGAATGCTTTTCTGCCTGCAACACTGCCACTATCGGAGAGAGAGAGAGAGTGGCTCGCCTGAGCTCATGCTATGGGTGCTCCTCGTCTGCAGACCACACACACACAAAGAGATGACTCGCCTCAGCTTGCGCTGTTGGTACTCTGATAGAGAGAGAGAGAGAGCGAGCTTGTTCGTGGCTCAAGAGTCTCGGTGAGTTGCCGCCCATCGCGTCTGGAACTTTACCCTCCCACTTGCTTGGCCGCCAACCTCTGGCCTTCGCTCAAAACGGGATCATCTCCAGATTCCTAACGATTTTTGTGAAATCGTTCAGACATACATCAACCAAAAGAAAAAAAAACCCGCAGAAAAAAAAATAGACTTGGTAGAGTTAGCGTATGTTGACAAACAGGAAATCTTCTGTTTGCGACTATGGCTTCCGTCACTACGATTGTGATTTTGCTTATTTTACAAGTGTAATCACGGCAGCAGGATACAAGGGAGCGCTGTGGAAATCAGGAGTCGACAAGCCAGGTTCTACTTTCTCCTCCTCCTAATCTTTGTTGCTTATAGGCGAGCTCTCGTTTCTCCTCCTCCTCCCTCTTTCTCTGCATGTATACACAAGAAGATTTAGAAATTTTCTCATGTAGTCGTTTTCTATGTTTTCTATACAATGCATAACATCGTGAGCTTCTGCTCAAGAGGCACCACATACCTAGCTAGGTACGATTGGGGACAGTGGACCAACGGCCCTTCCAGCGGGCCGGCAGTCTTGCCCCCAATCGTACCTAGCTCGGTATGCAGTGCCTCCCTCACAAAAGCTCACGATGTTGAGGTAAGTCACAATGTGGGAATTATTGCGAGAATTTGCCCCAAACTTCTTGTGGTAGCGCGCTTATGGGATTCTGGAGAGTCGGTACTGATTGGAAAATGTATGTTCATGCAGAAAGCATGGCATAGTGTCATGTGTACCCAACCGTACCAAGCTCTACATGTCCTTGAAACGACTTTCATATGGAGGCTTTGTAGGGTAGCAAGTAGCAAAGTTCCCCTAGGTTGCAATATTTTGGAGCATCGAAGAGCCTTAATGGAGTATTCTTTTATGTCGGCACTGTCATTAGAGCCTATGGCCGAGGTTATTTGAATCTCCTATTCAATATTGAAGTAAGTACAAGACTTGGTCTATGCCATTGGCATTCATTAGCAAACATCTCAAGGAAATCTTTTGTATATGGGTATGGCTTCTATGTAATACAATAATCTTAGGCTAAATATTAGAGCAGAAATGAAGAGAGCAGTCAGAAGTTGGTTAGAATTTCAACTAGCCAGTCAGGGTAGGGTGTGCTAAAGAAATTAGCTAGGAGAAGTGCTTTTGCCCTACTTTGTTGTGGATGACAATTTTTTAAACAAAGTTTTTTCCACCATATGGCCTTTACCTTTTGGTGAAAAATCATATTGGCTATCAATTAAATAAAGTTAATGTATTTTGACGTTGTGCTATGCTTGATATTGAATGTGCCTTGTTTGTTAAAGGTGCAAAAGCAAATGCTATCTATGTATCACCACATGTGGTTCAACATGCTAACATAGGCCTAAGAGGATCTCCATGGAATCAAGATATCATGAAAAATAATACTTCAGGACAATACTTGCATACGACTTGGACTATGTTAGCATGATGTTTCCATGGAGATGCTCTTTTTACCTTTATCCTTGGGTGCGGTACAGAGGACACCGCTTGTTGCCCATCGATGCTTAATCCCATAGCATCTCCATCGATTTGTCCAAGTCATTTCTCTTGTTAGTCGCTCAATAAGTTTAGTTAGCATTGTATCCCCTCTCTAAGAGATTCAAGATTTTCTTTGCAATTTTGTGTTCTTATGTTGCATTACCGATTGGAAGACTTTTCTAGGCAATCAAAAAGCTCAGATCAATTCAATTTCATGGGATTTGCTAAATTCATCTAGATAAATACGTTCTACTTCTATTAATGGAAATACAGATTTCACAATATTTTTGTCTGAGTTGCGACGGCTTGTTCATAGTTGCATAGCCCTATTAACTATGATTTTGTTGGTTTAATTCTTCCTATTTTGTTTGGGCTAGGCTTCATTATGGCTAAGTCTGCCCTGCATCTCTATAGTCATGACATAAACTTCGTTCGTATAGCTTTTTATGAGTATGTGCTCATGCACATGCGTGGGGTGTGTGCGCATAGGAGGAGCATATGTTTATACTAAGTTCTACACCCACTATTGGTCACGATGACGTTAATGGGGATGATGTAATATGTTGTCAATACTATGCATAGTGGAGCTGATGGTTACATAGTCTTGTGGCTGACTGTCATAGGCTATTAACTGCAGTGTTGATTCATATCACAAAGGGTGAGAGGGGCATGACATATATAGCTTCTCCCTTAGCTCCCTCTCCTCCTATACTCGAGAATGGAGAGAGAGGGACTCGTGACAAGCTGACCGTCCAAGTGGCCACCTACGTGGGTTAGTGACTCGAGAGAAACTAGCAAGCTGGGCTCACACGCATGCCCCCGGCCTCGTACATAACTAGTCTTGCCAGAGGCAGAAGCTACACCTTTTTATGGTTCGGTACCGCCACATAAAAGCCCCCACTTCCTCCCTGCACTCTTCGAAGAAATCAGAGATGATCTATTGTGGCATCTTCCACCAGAAGAGAGGGCTTCGGATGCCACATCACATCATGGTGACGATCAGAATGTGCTCACACAAAGATTTCATCATGTCACAAAATGATGATATGGTATGACCACCAGGACAGAAGGAGAGCCATCTCCTGGATAAAAGGGCAGATAAAGTTGTATCAACTTTTAGAGCCTATCCAAGAGGCGTATAAGTATTTAAAAATTATAAGTTCTTCCCAACTTATGCCACCCAGGCCAAAGGTGTAACAGACATGGACGCCAAATCTGCAATTCAACACAACACAGCAGGAGCAACAAATAAATCACTAAACTTAAATCAGTAGAGCAAGAGAGAGTTGACACGGCCTGATGTAGTTCCGTGCCTACAGTACTGGCATCCCTTTTGGTATTTATTTTTTCTTATTAATCGAGTTGCAGTAGAACTCCCGAGGGTCCTTTTCTCTCAAACTCTGCATCCATATGCTCTGAGAAGTGAGACTCCAAGGGCTCCTTATAAAATTAAAAGGGATGCCAAAAGCAGAGCCCCAAAAGCAGGTAAACCCAAAAGCAGTAAGCCCAAAAGCTAGCTTTGAAAATAGCCAACACAATTTGCGATTATCCGTACAACCTACCACGTCAACATGTCACCACAATTTGCGATGCATTTAACGGGCCATTCGTACTGTTTCCACGTCATCACCCAACCCATTTTTTATTTTTTTTTTCTGTCCATTGGGTCCCCTTGGCAAGGGTACCATAAGTTGATATAGGCCTCTCGGCTAGGCCCTAAAAGTTGGTCCAACTTTTATTTTCCCTTTTGTCCAGGAGTTGGCTCTCCTTCAGCCTCGGTGTCGTGCCATTTCATCACTTTGTGACATAACCCCTCTTGAAAGAAATGTAATCGCCCTTAATTACACCTACAAAAATGACATAGACAAAAAACTAGTTGAGCAGACATTGACTCTTAACTACAAATGCACTAGACGACACCAATCCAACACTTTCACAAAAATGACAGTTATTGAAAAATCATATCAAAGTCTGTAGAGATCGCGGATGAGAATCGTGATCTATTGGCAACGTACTTTTAGCAATCACAGCCAGATCTACACAGATCTCACTAATGTCTTCATTGACTAAAGTCTTGTTACTATCCGTTCAATCACATCTCTTCAGATGACCACACAAAAATGCTGCAATGATTTTTTCTTCAAACATGCACTCTAAAACAACTCACGTAAAAGATGACATGTACACAATCAGATCGGGAATTCCCAGTTTGAAGTACTTCTATCATAAATTCATTCAACAAAATACAAACCAACCGTCATATATCCCTAAAATTCAAAAGAAAATAAGTGACTTTAATCATATTTAGGTAATTTGTGACAAAGGAGTGGAGCAAATTTCCTCTTTTGCAACCCCAACTGCATCAGATTCAGCATTGTTAATCTTTGGGATTTTTTTGGAATAGGCGAAGCTAGACCAAATGATTCAAGGTAAAGTTAAAGTATTCGAGGAGTATCTGTTAGGTCCTCCTTCTCCATCCACTTTGCATCCAATGTCGGATAGTTCTGGAATTTAACCAAGAACCACCGTATGTGTATATCGGTTACCTTCTTATGCCGTGCTTGAGACTTTTCAAGGGCCTCGTGCACCTTGGCGAATGCAATGTCCAGATCATGAGTATAGTGGTTTGCTTCAAAAATCTTATCCTTAGTGCTTAGAAAGGGCGGCACCTTTCGAGTACCCTCAGTTACCTCAAATGGTGCCTTCCCCGTCGATGAATGAATCGTGTTACTGTAGGCAAATTCCACCAAGCGAAAATACTTTTTCCATTGAGTCTTTTGATCAGAGATGTAAGACTTCAATAAATCCAAAACCACTAAATTGGCTATCCCATCTGTCTGCAAGTGGAAAGAAGATGAGAACTACAACCGCGTGTTAATGTTCTCCGAGATTTCCCTCCAAAACAAACTAGTGAACCGGGGATCTCTGTCTGAAACAATGGACTGGGAATACTATGTAATCAAGAAATCTACGATACAAAAAAATTTACCAGATGATCGAGCTTAACTGTCTTCTTTATCGAAATATAGTGTGCCTATTTATTAAATCTGTCAATGACGGTCCAAATACTATCATACCCACTTTGAGTCTTGTGAAGATCAAAAATAAAATCCATAGCAATGCTTTCCCAAGGACAGGAAGGAATGGGAAGAGGTGATAACAGTTTTGGTGCCTTGTGCATGTCAAACTTGACCTTTTAGCATATCAGCAACTGCGAACAAACTCGTCCACATCCTTTCTGATCCTCAGCCAAAAGAAGTATTGCTCAAGACCTTTCATGGTGGTATCAATGCCGTGATGTCCCGAGAAAGGTGGACAATGGCACTCTGTCAAATCATTTTCCCTCAACGACTGTGTAACACAACATTGTTTTCTTCATTAGATAACCATCCCATATGGAATAGCCTGCAACTACCTGCCCTTTATGTAACTGACTAAATATGTGTGCAAATAGAGATTTGTGGCATATTGATCGACCATATCCTTGAAGCTACAGTGATGAATTGTGGAAATAGCTAAAACCAAGTGCTTGCAAGACAATGCGTCTCTTAGCAAATTCTTATGTGACAGAATTTTAGCCTATCTCATATCTACTTTTCCAAAAGCTACTTCTATGACAAGAAGTAGAGTAATGTAATTGAATTGGCCTATTAACTTGAGAGTAGCGGAAATTATAGAGAGTACTTTTGTGAAATTACTTTGTGAGCATAGCGGGTGAATATAATTGATGGCATCAATGTAAACATAGCATTTAGTTAACTTGGCATAAACAATAATTTTGCAAGAGAGAGAGTTTAGAGAACATGACAATAGTTCAAAGGACCAGATTTATGTGGAGCCGGTCCCCCCTCCAATAGGCATTTGTGTTATAGTTTCTCCCATCAAGACAGACTTGTTACAATACAATCTTTGTGTTCCTTGTGACCTAGGTGATGCAATGAAGATGGAAAGCTTCATGCATCACAAGCATAACATAAACTTTGTGGAAAGCATTAATTATCCAAAGCCTCAGTCCCAAGACCTCAAACACCTTCGAAGGTGGAGAGAGCTAGTAGGGAATGAGGGTAGGGAAGAGGAAGAAAAAACATTCCATAGGAGAAAGAATTAGTTCCTCACTTATCATCAATTATAATAGCATAGTAATGAAGATGGAGAAGATGGCAAGCTGAAGCATTGAACCATGGCTCTTGGTTGGATTTGCATTCCATAGCCAAGAGTGTTGGTGTAGGCTCTCAACCTCTCTACTTTCTTGGAGAAGGAGAGGGAGCTAGACTGTTGCACTTTTCACTCCACACAATGAGTGTGAGTGTGTGTGTGTGTGTGTGTGTGTGTGTCTGGAAGAGTATACCCCACAAGCATGTCCCTAGATTCCTTGGTCGACCCCCCCTTGTAGCTCATTCGACGCCTCCATGCCTAGCTAATCACAAGCACGAGGCATTACAAGAAACAAGGGTAGTCTTGGGACAAGTGTCCCCCTTTCCCCTTTGAGAGAGATGACTTGATAAATGCAAAACAAATTAATTAAATATTCTAAATGATCATTGGATCCCTTGGGTGGCCAACCAATAGGCTTTAGGCACACCATGAGGGCAACATGCGGAGGAACATGACAAGTGTCCCTTTTGCTTTCTTTGTACCAAGCTTGCCTTGTGTGAGTGTGTATGTGTGTTCTCTCTCATTCCCCCTTTTTGTATGGCTCGCCCCCTCCTTGTAGGGATTGATGATTGAATCTTTGACACCTCAAGCCCCTCAAGCTTAGGCCCGGTTCCCACCACAAGCTTGGCTCTTAAGCCCGTCAAGCTTGGGCCGCGTTCCCACCTCAAGTACAATCCTAGCATCTCAAGCATGACAAGCACCTCAAGAATCTCAGTCATCAAGCACCTCAAGCTCCTCAAGCATCTCAGTCATCAAGCACAACAAGCACCTTAAGCTTGGATCAGGTTCCCACCTCAAGCACAACCCTAGCTTAACTAAGGTCAAAGAAATTTTAACACTAACTATTGGAGTTCTTCAATGAAGCTAACCCCAAGGTCTTTATGCTCTAATGGTTAGCCTTGCTCTTTGGCAGACCATCTCTCTTTTGGGCCCCTTTCCCATTGGCCCCATGTTGAGATAGATCTATAAGCACATGTCTATATTCTCACCCTTGTTCCCGTTTATTCTGCCACATTCAATGATCAGTTTAATATGAAAAAGTCATTTGGATTGGTTTGATATTAGTTTTTATGACATTACCTCTCTCTTGAATTCATATTGGTCCTCGACTATGAGGTAGAAGAGATAAATCCTTAGTCATTAGTCAATTCTTCTTAGGGGGGTAGAGGATCCATTTTCACCCTACGACATCATTTCAAGATGGATGACTAATCCATTTGGTGCTTGGGAGCCATAGTTGCCGCAATCATGTCTGCTCTTTAGTCCATTTTATTCTTTGAAAGTAGAGGGACAAATTCTACTTGGTGTTTGAGAGACGTCATCATCACAAATATGATTCTAAATATGCATGCTAATTAAATTTGTGCACAATAAAACGAAGAACTAGTCTTAAAAGACAAAACATTGGTCATTTAAAAGAAATTTGTACATTTTTCTACTCTAACGTAGCATTGTAAGCATTGACAAGGTTCATACTATCCTTAAGCTGTATTCCTTGCATCCATCTAGAATTTTCAAAAGGATAATTTTTGAACTTAATAAGATACTGTCAAATAATCTTTCCATGTCGTAATACCTTGTCTTCATGCGTCGAAGGATAGATTTTGGGTTGTAGCACCTCCTCTTGGTCTTCAATAATTGGTTCACTGGGTGGCTCTCCTTTGTAGGGCTTAAGTAGGCTCACATAAAAAGCATTGTGTATGAGCCAATGGTTGGGAAACTTGAGTTGATAAGCCGTGTCATTGATAGACTTTAAGATTTGGAAAGCACCATAGTATCTTTGTGCTAGCTTAGCATAATACTTTTAATGGCCTGTAGGATTTTTGCATGTTGTTTGTCTCAATTGAGCCTTAGGAAACTTAAGTAAGACCCAATCATTTTCTTTAAATGTTAAGGACCTTCTATGCTTGTCAACAACAGCTTTTTGCCTTTGTTGAGAGATGGATATACACTCCTTAATCTTTAAAAAGATTCTTGTAGATCATGGCTATACTCATCGGCAGCGAAGATCTTCCCATGTACTTTGAGTAGCAAGGGACTGTTACGTCTTCCCTCAATGATTTCAAAAGGTGCTTTTTTCATAGAAGTATGTACAGTATTATTGTAGGCATACTTTGCAAGAGGTAAGGACTTTTCTCATTGTGAGCGTTGATCTACTTCTTGAACGTAAGTCTTTAGTAGATCGAGTATCGTAAGATTGGATATCTCACTTTGGCCATCCGTTTGTGGGTGGTAGACCGAAGAAAATTCAATTTTATTCCTATATTTTCAAAGAGACTTTTCTCAAAATTACTGGTCATTCTAGGATCTCTATCTAACACGATGAATGTTGGTAATCCATGGTGTTTGAAAATCTGTGATATGAACAGAGTTGCCATTTTGTGTGCTTTAATAGTATTTTTGGTAGGAATAAAGTGTGCTTGCTTGCTAAACCTGTCAATTATTGTCTATATTCGCGTATTCCCATAGATAGACTTGGATAATCCAAAGATGAAATACACGGATAAACTCTCCCATGGTAAATTTGGGATAGGCAATGACTGGAGTAATCCAGGTTTCTCCTCTCTATCATACTTGGTCTTTTGATATACTACACATTTTGAAACATACTCTTGTATATCCACTTTCATAGTAGGCCAATAGAAATATTTCTCTGCTCCTTGAAGATAAATTTGAGTGTCTCTATGCCTTGCATAGGGAGGAGCATGGGATTCATACATAACTTTCTCACATCACGAAGGGAATGGGTAAAACATAGTCTATTGCCGTGGAGAAGATAACCATCCTACAAGGTGAATGGTTCCTCTTTCTTTTCCAAAAAAATGGCTGATATTATGTCTCTAAAGTCAGGGTCGTTAGCATACTCATCTATCATAGAAAATAGATCATTGTGAGTAGATATAGACACCGCATTAACTTTTGGTCTTCGCGAAAGTGCATCGGCCACTTGATTGTGCTTACCAACAATGTGAGCAATATGAAAATTAAATTGTGAAAGAAAAATTGCCCACCTCATTTGTTTGTGGGAAATCTTGGTTTCTGTCATGAAGTACTCGAGACTTTGGTGGTCGGTTCATAGAATAAATGGAGTTCCCAATAAATAATGCTTTCGTGTGTCTAGGACATGTAGAACAACTAAAAGGTGGGTCTAATATTCTAGAATTGTTGAGGACTAGATCCTTTTAGACTTTTTATTGCTCAATAATGGTAAAGCCGTACGCAAGTTTAAAAAGACTCCATTATTAAGTACAAAGCTCCCGAGGTGTACACCATATCCTACATAGTGGGGCTCAACAAAATTGATAATAGATCATAGTACCACTTACCCTAATATAATTAACAAAATAAACCATTTATAGGCTACTTAAGGACCTCTCTTCTTAAGCAATAAAGAAACCAAATGCTCTGATACCAATGTAATGGAATTGGCCATTTATCTTGAGAGTAGCGAAAATTATAGAGAGTGCTTTTGTGAAATTCATTTGTGAGCATAGCGGGTGAACTTAATAATTGATGGTAGCAACATAAACATAGTATTTACTTAACTTGGCATGAGTAATACTTTTGTAAGAGAGAGAGTTTAGAGAACATGACAAAAATTGAGGACCGGATTTATGTGGCACCGGTCCCCCCTCCAATAGGCATTTGTATTATAGTTTCTCCCATCAAGAGAGACTTTCTACAATATAATCTTTGTGTTTCTTGTGACCTAGGTGATGCAATGAAGATGGAAAGCTTCATGCATCACAAGCATAACATAAAATTTGTGGAAAGAATTAAATATCCCAAGCCTCAGTCCCAAGACCTCAAACACCTTTGAAGGTGGAGAGAGCTAGCAAGGAATCAGGATAGGGAAGAGGAAGAAGAAACATTTCATAGGAGAAATAATTAGCTCTTGACTTATCATCACTCTTCTTGCTAGCATACATAATAGCATAGTAATGAAGTTGGAGAAGATGTCAAGCTTAAGCATTGAAGTATAGCTCTTGGTTGGATTTGCATTCCATAGCCAAGAGTGTTGGTGTAGGCTCTCAACCTCTCTACTTGCATGGAGAAGGAGAGGGAGCTCTTTCACATTTTGCTTCACACAATGAGGGTGTGTGTGTGTGTGTGTGTGTGGGAGAGTATACCCCCCAATCAAACCCCTAGCTTCCTTGGTCGACCCCTCCTTGTAGCTCATTGGACCCCTTGAGGCGTAGCCAATCACAAGCAAGAGGCATTACAAGAAACAAGGGTAGTCTTAGGACAAGTGTCCCTCTTTTTCCTTTGACACAGAGGAATTGATAAATGCAAAAACAATTAATTAAATCTTCTAAATGATCATTGGACCCTTGGGTGGCCAACCAATAGGCTTTAGGCACACCATGAGGGCCACATGAGGAGGAACTTGACAAGTGTCCGTTTAGCTTTCTTTGTACCAAGCTTTCCTTGTGTGAGTGTGTGTGTGTGTGTGTTCTTTATCATCCCTCCTCTTGTGGGGATCACCCCCTTCTTGTAGGGATTGATGATTGACTTTTTGACACCTCAAGCCCCTCAAGCTTAGGCCCGGTTCCCACCACAAGCTTGGCCCTTAAGCCCCTCAAGCCTGGGCCGGATTCCCACCTCAAGTACAACCCTAGCATCTCAACCATGACAAGCACCTCAAGAATCTTTCTCATCAAGCATCTCAATCACCTCAAGCATCTCAATCATTAAGCACCTCAATCATCTCAGTCATGACACACGATAAGCACCTCAAAAACCTTAAGCTTGGGCCGAGTTTCCACCTCAAGCACAACCCTAGCTTAACTAAGGTCATAGGACTTTTAACACTAACTATTGGAGGTCTTCAATGAAGCTAACCCTAAGGTCTTTATGATCCATTGGTTATCCTTGCTCTTTGACATGCCATTTTATTACCATTGGCCCCGTATTGAGATAGATCTATAAGCACATGTCTATATTCTAATCCTTGTTCCCATTTATTCTCCCACATTAAATGAACGGTATAATATAAGAAAATCATTTGGGTTGGTTAGATATTTGTTTTATGACATTACCTCTCTCTTGAAATCATAGTCGTCCTTGACTATGAGGTAAAAGAGATAAGGCCTTAGGCATTAGTCAATTGTTCTTAGGACGTAGAGGATCCCTTTTTACCCTATGATCATTCCAAGATGGATAACGAATTCATTTGGTGATTGGGAGACATAGCTTCGCAAGCATGTCTACTCTTTAGTCCATTTCATTCTTCAAAATTAGAGTGACAAATTCTACTTGGTGTTTGAGAGAGGTCGTCATCACAAACATGATTCTAAGTATGCAGACTAATTAAATTTGTGCTCAATGAAAATAAGCACTAGTATTATAAGATAAAACATTGGTCATTTACAAGAAATTTGTACATTTGCTTAATCTAACGTAGCATTATAAGCATTGACAAGGTTCATACTATCCTTAAGTGGTATTCCTTGCATCCATCTAGCATCTTCAAAAGGATAATTTTTTACCTTAATAAGATACCATCGGATAATCTTACCATGTCGTAATACCTTGTCTTCATGGCAAAGGATAGCTTTGGGTTGTCCAACCTTTTCTTGGTCTTCAACTTTGGGAGGATCTTCAATAATTGGTTCACTGGGTGGCTCTCCTTTGTAGGGCTTAAGTAGGCTCACATGAAAAGAATTGTGTATAATCCAATGGTTGGGAGACTTGAGTTGGTAAGCCATCTCATTGATAGGCTTCATGATTTGGAAAGGACCATAGTATGTTTTTGCTTACTTAGCATAATACTTTTGATGGCCCATATGATTTTTGCCCGTCGTTTATCTCAATTGAGCCTTAGGAAACTTAAGTAAGACCCAATCATTTTCTTTGAACGTTAAGGCCCTTCTGTGCTGGTCAGCAATAACTTTTTTCCTTTGTTGAGAGATGGATATAGCCTTCTTAATCTTTTAAAAATATTCTTGTAGGTCTCGGCTATACTCTCCGACAACAAAGATCTTCCCATGTACTTTGAGTAGCAAGGGACTTTTATGTCTTCCCTCAATGATCTCAAAAGGTGCTTTTTCCATAGAAGTATGTACAGTATTATTGTAGGCATACTCTACATGACGTAATCACTTTTCCCATTGTGAGTGTTGATCTACTTCTGTAACATAAGTCTTTAGTAGATCGAGTATCGTAAGATTGGCTATCTCACTTTGGCCATCCTTTTGTGGGTTGTAGTCCAAAGATAAATTCAATCTTGTTCCTAGATTTTCAAAAAGACCTTTCCTTATATTACTGGTCATTCTAGGATCTCTATCTACAACACGATGGATGTTGGTAATCCATGGTGTTTGAAAATTTGTGATATGAAGAGAGTTGCCATTTGGTGTGCCTTAATAGTCTTTTTGACAAGAATAAAGTGTGCTTGCTTGCTAAACTTGTCGACTATTGTCCATATTCTCGTTTTTTCATGGATAGACTTGGGTAATCCAAAGATAAAATCCATGGATATACTCTCCCATGGTGAATTTGGGATAGGCAATGGCTTGAGTGATCCAGGTTGCTTCCCTCTATCATCCTTGGTCTTTTGGCATACTACACATTTTGAAACATACGATTGTATGTTCACTTTCATGGTAGGCCAAAAGAATCATGTCTCTACTCCTCCAAGAGTAGGTTGAATGCCTCTATGCCCCACATAGGGAGGAGCATGGGATTCATACATAACTTTCTCACATCACCAAGGGAATGGGTAAAACATAGTCTATTGCCGTGGAGAAGATAACCATCCTGCAAGGTGAATGGTTCCTCTTTCTTCCCATAAGCAAGGGCTGACATTATGTCTCTAAAGTCAGGGCCAGTAGCATACTCATCTATCATAGACAATAGATAATTGTGAGTAGCTATAGACACCGCATTAACTTTTGGTCTTCCTGAAAGTGCATCGGCCACTTGATTGTGCTTACCAGCAATGTACGCAATATGAAAACTAAATTGTGAAAGAAAATTAGCCCACCTTGATTTTTTGTCAGAAAGCTTGGTTTACGTCATGAAGTACTTGAGACTTTGGTGGTCGGTTCGTAGAATAAATAGAGTCCCCAATAAATAATGCTTCCATGCATCTAGGGCATGTAGAACAGCTAAAAGCTCTTTTTGATAAATGCGTCAGACACGTTAATCTGTATTGACCCTTCGGCTCTCATATCCTATGTCATGCTCTTCTTAAAGCAAAAATGCTTCAAGGCAATCACCACAAGCATCACATTGGGCCTCAAATGGATTTGAGAGATCCAGAAGCATGAGGACTTGTTGGGAGGTAAGCTTCTCTTTGAGCTTGTCAAAAGCATTTTTCTCCTTAGCAGTCCATAAATACGTTTGTTCTTATCTAAGTCATATAGTGGTCCTACTGTTTGAGCAAATTTTGTATGAAGCATCTATAGTATGCACACATACCAATAAATTTTCTTAGCTCATGTAGATTCCTTGGATTAGGCCATGCTTTAATTACCTCTAACTTTGATGGATCCATGCGGATAACACCTTGAGAAATATTATGACCTAACTATTGAATCTCTTGGATGAAAAATTTTGCTACTTTTTGTTGATAAAAAGCTTGTTCTCCCTCAATTCTTGAAATATCACTTGGAGATGTTTCTTATGTTCCTCCAAAGACTTGGAGTATATGATGATATCATTAAAGAACACTCCAATGAATTTACGGTAGGGTCTAAAAATTTCTCCATTAGACAATTGATCGTGGGTTGGTGCATTAGTCAAGCCAAAAGGCATGAATAGATATTCATACAGACTAAATGTTGTACAAAACGCGGTCTTTAAGAAAATATTCATCCACTATCCTTATTTGATGATACCCACTTTTAAGGTCAATCCTACTGAAGTAGGTAGAGCTTTGTAGGTTATCAAAAAGATCTTCTACCCAAGGCATGAGAAATTTGTTTTTGATAGTGATATGGTTTAGTGCTGGATAGTCTACACACATACGGTATGTACAATCGTTCTTTTGCACTAAAAGGACTAGAGAACAAAAAGGAGAGGAGCTAGGCCTCACCATCCCTTTGTCTACCAATTCTTGTACTTGCCTCATGATCTCCTCTTGTTGAGCTTGAGAAACTCGATAAGAAGGCTTGTTAGGAAGTGAGCTTCCTGTAAGGAGCTCAATCCCGGGGGATTCACCGTGGAAACTTGCCACACCACGTAAGTGCAGGGAAGGGGGATTTTTACAAGTTACATAAGCGTAGAAGTTAGGGGAAGGCCCCCAATAATTTATCTCCCAAGCTTAAAAATAAGGGAGGGGGGTATCATATGTATGGGGGGGGGGGGGGGGGGGGGGGGGGGGGGGGGGGCTTACTCGGGTTGATTACTTGTAACTATTGGTCATCGGTGTGTATAGAGCTTGGATGAATTTTGGGAAAGTTTTTAATCAAATCACACATCAAATTTTTCATCAAGACGATCATAGATAAGCGCTGATTTGGAGCAGGTCAAGGGTTGACTTACACCAACTTTGGATGGGTCATAATTGGATGAGTAGCCAGAGTGCAGGCTAATTGGGCTTATAGTTTGAAATTCAAACCAAGACACATTAAAGGTACATCTATTTATCAACTGAAGTGATTTCTTAGTACGTTGCGAGTCACTATGCTACACACTCTTGACTAGTTTTACTCAGTTAGATCATGTGGAATCTAAATTTTATATGTAAGATAGGGGTATGATAGTTTTCTTTATTGATTGTTGCATAATCGTATAAGCGTAGAAAGGGGGGTCATATTCCCTAATATGGATCATATATAGGGGTTTTATCAAAGTTGTCCGCTCGCAGGTGGCGTCCCATTTTGTATATAGAGTGAATCCCCCAAGAGCTCAATGGGATGGTCGTCATCCCCTCGTTTTGGAGTTAAGTCCATAGGGATATCATCAATGAACATATCTTGGAATACTTTCAAAAAATTAGACAAGTCTAACTCTTATTGATTCCTACCATTTACATTTGATAAAACATAAGAATCTTTTAGGGACTCTTTGACAAAAATCATGTACGTAAAAATTGAGCTCTTCATTGATTTATCAAAAGCATAAGGATTTGCAAGTGGTATAGTATGACTACTCTCACTAAGCATCTATATACATGTTCTTTCCCCTGTAGGTGAAGTAGATTCTCCTTTCAGGGAACTTCATGTTGGCAGCCATGCAATCAAACGATGGCGCCCCTAGGATAGCATCCTCATGTTGGAGAGGAGAGATGAAAAATTCTTCTTTGTCGACATAGCTTTGGACATGAAGCCTCAACTTCCCAATCAAGGGAGTAACGGAGGCTTGTTGTCCCTTGAAAGCGGTGTCAGCCGCTACAATATCTTTCATCTCAAAAGCTTGAATGTCCAGCTTGGTGGCCAACTCCATTGATATGAAGTTGCGAGGTGTGCACCATATCCCACATAGTGGGCTCAACAAAATCAATAATAGATCCTAGTTCCACTTACCCTAATATAATTTGAAAAATTAACCATTTATACGCTACTTAAGGGCCTCTCTTCTTAAGCAAGAAAAGAGAAACCAAATGCTCTAATACCAATGTAATGGACTTAGCCTATTAACTTGAGAGTAGCGAAATCATAGAGATTACTTTTGTGAAATTACTTTGTGAGCATATCGGGTGAACATAATTGATGGTAGCAACATAAACATAACATTTAGTTAGCTTGGCATGAACAATACTTTTGCAAGAGAGAGAGTTTGGAGAACATGACAACAATTGAAGACCGGATTTATGTGGATCCGGTCCCCCCTCCAGTAGGCCTTATTATCATAGTTTATCCCATCAAAGAGACTTATTACAATACAATCTTTGTGTTCCTTGTGACCTAGGTGATGCAATGAAGATGGAAAGCTTCATGCAGCACAAGCATAACATAAACTTTGTGGAAAGCATTAACGTTTCTAAGCCTCAGTCCCAAGATCTCAAACACCTTCAAAGGTGAAGAGAGATAGTAGGGAATGAGGGTAGGGAAGAGGAAGAAGAAACATTTCATAGGAGAAAGAATTAGTTCGTCACTTATCATCACTCTTCTTGATAGCATAGATAATAGCATAGTAATGAAGATGGAGAAGATGGCAAGCTTAAGCTTTGAAGCATGGCTCTTGGTTGGATTTGCATTCCACAGCCAAGAGTGTTGGTGTAGACTCTCAACCTCTCTACTTGCTTGGAGAAGGAGAGGGATCTCTTGCACTTTTCACTTCACACAATGAGTGTGTGTGTGTGTGTGTGGGGGGGGGAGGGGGGGGGGACAGAGTAGACCCCCCAAGAAAGCCCCTATCTTCCTTGGTCAACCCCCCCTTGTAGCTCGTGCTTGAAGCTCATTGGACCCCTTGAGGACTAGCCAATCACAAGCAAGAGGCATTACAAGCAACAAGGGTAGTCTTGGGACATGTGTCCCCTTTCCCCTTTGAGAGAGAGGAATTGATAAATGAAAAAAAAATTAATTACATCCTCTAAACGATCATTAGACCCCTTGGGTTGCCAACCAATAGGCTTTAGGCACACCATGAGGGCAACATGAGGAGGAACATAACAAGTGTCCCTTTGGCTTTCTTTGTACCAAGCTTGCCTTGTGTGAGTGTGTGTGTGTGTGTGTGTGTTTGTTCTCTCTCATCCCCGCTCTTGTAGGGCTTGCCTCCTCCTTGTAGGGATTGAGGATTTAACTTTTTGACACCTCAAGCCCCTCAAGCTTAGGCCCAGTTTCCCACCACAAGCTTGGCCCTTACGCAACTCAATCTTGGTCCGGGTTCCTATTTCAAGTACAACCCTAGCATATCAACCATGACAAGCACCTCAAGCATCTCAGCCATCAAGCACCTCAATCATCTCAGTCATCAAGCACCTCAAGCATCTGTGTCATCAAGTGCAACAAGCACCTCAAGCGCCTTAACCTTGGGCCGGGTTCCCACCTCAAGCACAACCCTAACTTAACTAAGGTCAAAGGACTTTTAACACTAATTATTGGAGGTCTTCAATGAAGATAACCCTACTTTATGCTTCATTGGTTAGACTTGCTCTTTGAAAGACCAGCTCTCATTTGGGCCCCTTTACCATTGGCCCCGTGTTGAGATAGATCTATAAGCACATGTCCATATTCTTACCCTTGTTCCAGTTTATTCTCCCACATTCAATGATTAGTTTAATATGAGAAAATAATTTGGGTTGGTTAGATATTAGTTTTTATGACATGTAAACTATGATGGCCATTAAACACCGTAAAATCGACTCCGAGCAGAAGATTGTGCCACTGAGTAAGAGCATGGATCACTACCAATAGCTCTTTTTCATAAATTTGTGCAACCCTCTCAGGACATGAAAGCATCTTTCTCTCGTAATCTATCACATGCCCCTCTTGGATCAAGAAGACCCCCCAAACTGCAACCACACGCATCACAGTAAAGCTCACAGGGGTTTGTGCAGGTCTGGCAAGGGCAACACTAGACCCGTTGTCAATTTATCCCTAAGATTCTGAAAGGCTTCAATTTCGGATGGGCCCTAAGTAAATGGAACCCCTTTTTGAATAAGAGATGCAAATGAGAATCTATCTCAATAAATTTTTAAATGAACCGTCTGTAATAAGAGCATAAACCCAAGAAGCTCTACACTTCATGAACATTCTTCAAATTGGGCCAACCTCGAATGGCCTCAACTCTTGCCGGATCCATCATCACATCATAAGCTGAGACCATAAGCCCCAAAAATTGTATCTTTGGCAAGGAAAACTAGCTCTTTTTCACGTTGTGACCAACCTGTGTAACCGCAGGGCCTGGAAAACATGTAGCAAGTTTTGTTGATGCTCTTCCTTGGTCTTAGAGGAGATGATTATTTCCTCAAAGAAAGTGCCCACAAAAGATATGTACTCCTGGAAAATTATATCCATCGTTTGATAGTCATCGAAGCATTGGTGAGACCAAAATGCATCACTAAGTACCCGTATAATAATATTGAAGGTTGTCTTGTAGACATCCCTAGGAGAAATTTGGATCTGATGATAACCACTTTTTAAATCAATTCTATTGAAGCAAGTAGAAACATGTAGTCGATCAAGCATATTATTGATCCTTAAAACAGGAAATTTATTCTTAATGGTAATCTTGTTGAGAGCTCTATAATCAATGCACATCCTCCAAGATCCATCTTTCTTTAAAACTAGCAATATCAATGAGAAAAATAGTAAAGTGATAGGCTAGATAAGACCTTTCTCTAGAAGCTCTTTTACTTGGTTAATTATCCCTTCATTTTGAGCACATCTCACTTGATAAGGTGGCCAGTTTGGTGGTATACTTCTTGGAATGAAGACAATCATGTGATCTTCCGGATGAGAAGGAGGTAACTAACCTCGTAAGTCTTCAAAGAAATAGTCAGCTTGAGCGTTAAGAAAATATTCTCGTTCTTTGTCAAGGTCAAAGACCTTTGACCCTTTATTTTCATCATTGAGTAAACAAATTACTAGATTTCATTAATTTCAAAATGGCCAAAGCCAATACAAGTGGGATGGACTTGTCCTTCAATTCTACACCAAGTACTATCTCTTTCCCCTTCTCAGTTTTCAAGATGGCTTTTCTTGCCCTGTAATAAACCACGGCTTGTGGAACTAAGGAATTCCTAGGAGGACATCACACTCTTCCAAAGGCATGATATAGAATTCCTTGTGCCCTAAATATCCCTGACAATCTAAACAAAGTTTACCAATGATAGGTGTAACGGCAACACCCTATCTGGTGCCGTTAGAACTGCCTCTGTCGGTCGCCCCATCTCATCGGGCATAATTCCAAATCGTGCTGCCAATTCATTCAAAATGAAGTTGGCCTTGGCATCACCATTAAAACAAATAAGGGCTTCTTGATCGTGAACTTTACCCCAAACACGACAAAGTTCAGTATTTTCATCCATTTGGTTGAGATAGATCCCCACAAAATCTGGTACCAGTCTTTCTTTTTGCTTTCTTTCTTTCTGCACTCCTCAACTTCTCTGGAACTCTCTGGCTTATCTTCAGTAGGTTCTTTTGGTGCCTTGTTCAAGAATCGGGATAACATATGTCCATTTTCACCACATCCAAAACACTTCCCGCTTTCAAATAGTCAGTGCGCGTCCGCAGACAGGCGTCCACAGACAGATGGGTTCGTGATTCTTTCCTTTTTGTTTCTTTTAGTTGTTCTGAGTCTGTCAAGTCCGAGGCATCAAATATTGATCATTCAGATACATCAAAGTACCCACATGCATCACAAATCCTTGCCTAGAATTTCCCATAAGCCTCTGGATAGATTCGGATTTATGCAACAAGCAGTAATCTCGTATTTCATTAGGCAGGCCACATCAAAATTGTTCAATCTGTTCCTTAGAAGGGATCTTCTTAAAAGAAGAGTCTGGTAGAAAATTATCCCAAAGTCTGTGGTAGTAATGATCTAGAGTGTCTTCCTTAATCATCCAGAGATGATTCCACGCAATAATGACATCGCGCTCGTATTCTTGTGTGAGCCATGACGAAGTAAAAACTTGTTTAAATTTGACCCATTTTGTTGGTGCCTCCTTGTGTAACAGCAAAGTGGATCACCATGTCTGTGCATTTTGCTTCAGATAAGAGGATGCCCTTCTGACCTTGGAATAGCACCCTCCTGAAAAAGCTATGTCAAATTGTTGAATAAAAGAAAGGGCTTTATGAGTGTCACGAAACCTTGGAAAAATGTCAAACTTTAGGGCTTGTTTGTCTTCCTTGATCTTTGGTTTTCTTGCTCTTATTCTTGAGAGAGAATTATACTAGTTAGCTCTATAGAAACGATTCCTTTTTTAGTAAAATAATGGCTAGTGGAGTTTAAACTCTCAGAAGAAGATGAATCATCCTTTCAATTGCCTGCAAACTTTCTTGATCGTTGATGGGATCTGCTCTTCTTTGCCTTCTTCTTATTCTTGTTGTGTTTGTCAGATATTTATCGCTTCCTTCTCTTTCGGTCCTCTTCATTAGAGTCCCAGGAAGAAGAACTATTGAAATTTTCTGAAGACGATGAGGATGAATTGGAAACACCCTCAAAGCATACGTGCTTCTTTGTATTTTGTGCTTTCAGAGAAGAGGATTTCCGACCCAAATAGCCCAGAAAGTTTGTGGCTCGGTTGGGTCTCCTTGGCAACTTCTCCAAAAAATGGCTAACGTATCGTTGCCATCGGGAATGCATCTTTTCAATTGGATGCTTGGTCAAAAAAATTCATATTGGGGATCTTGGGAGTACTCAAGCATTTGTCCTACACAAGAATCAACTTTTTGTTGGTCCTCCATCTCCATTCGTTCATACTCCGTAGGCGGAGGTGGCCCGTACTCCCCTTCCAAATCCATCAAAGGGGTCGTCGTCCATTTGAATCTTCAAAGTTTTCCCCCGAATCGGATTTGTCCAAAGTATTTACTTTCTCCTATCCGGATTTTTTACCAAAATCCATGTGTGTTGCGATAAAAGGGATCGCATTCTCCGAAGAAGGAAAATTGACTAAGCTTTGATACCACTGTAATAGACTGGGATGCCCAAATTTGCAATTCACCACAACACTTCAGGAGCAACAACTAAATTTCTTAACTTAATTCAACAAAGAGAGAGAGAGAGAGAGAGAGAGAGAGAGTCAACACGTCTTGACGTAGTTCCGTGCCTAAAGGTATTGGCCCCAAAGAGTGGCGCCCCTTTTGGTATTTCTTTTTCTTATTAATCAAGTTGCCACACAACTCTCGAGGGTCCTCCGCTCTCAAACTCTGTATCCAGATGCTATGAGAAGTGAGGGCCCAAGGGCTCCTTATAAACTTACAAGGGCTGCCAAAATCATAACCCAAAAAGAAGGTTAACTCAAAATCATTGAGCCCAAAAGCTAGCGGTGCAAACAACTCAGTGCAATTTGCAGAAAATCCTATTTCTTGCCACATTAACATGTCAACGTGATTGCGATGCATTTTTTGAGCCGTTCGTATGGCAACGATATCATCAATCAATCTACTATTTCTTTTATTCTTTTGTCCTTTGGGTCCCCTTGACAAGGATACATAAGATGGTACAACTTATAATCTTTAATTATTTCAATTCTAGGCCTCTCATATAGGCCCTAAAAGTTGATAAAACTTTTATCTGCCCTTTTGTCCAGGAGTTGGATCTCCTTCCGTCTCTGTGGTCATGCCATGTCATCACTTTGTGACAAAGAGGCCTAAAACCCACAAAACCTAATCCTAGGCTTAATTTCATAAATTGTAGTGATTGCTGATGTGATAGGTTTCTGGATTTTACGCTAACATGATGACGTGATAGGCTGTATAAAATTTTGCAATTTGCACTAGCTCATTTTGGCAATTTATAGCACTAGCTTTTGGGCAGGTGCTTCTGGGGTTAATTCTTTTGAGTTTACCTGCTTTTGGGGATTTGATTGTGGCATTCCTTGTAAGTTTATAAGGAGCGCTTGGGGCCTCACTTCTCAGAGAATATTGACGTAGAGTTTGAGAGTGGAGGACCCTTGGGAGTGTACTTCAACGTGATTAATACAAAAACGGACGCCAGTCTTTGGGGATAATACCTCTGTGCATGGAACTACAACGGGCTATGTCGACTCTCTCTCTCTCTCTCTCTCTCTCTCTCTCTCTCTCTCTCTCTCTTTGTTTAAATAAGTTTCAATGATTTATCTATTGCTCTTGCATGTGTTGTGTTGAATTGTAAATTTGGGCATCCAAGTCTGTTACAGTAATATCAAGCACATTCCATTTTCCTTCTATGGAGAATCCGATCCCTTTTATTGCCATACACATGGATTCTAGTAACAAGTCCGGACAGAAGAAAGTGAATACACCGGCCAGCTCGGACTCCGGGGAAACACTGAAGACTCAAATGGATGAAGAACACCTTCGGTCAATTCGGAATAAGAGTACAAGCCACCTTTTCCTACATAGTAAAATCGAAGGGAGATGCAACGCCAACAACAAGTTGATGCATGTGCACAATAGATGCTTCAATACTCCCAATGTTACCAGTATGCAAAATTTTTGACCAAGCATCCGATTGACAAGCTGCTATCCATCTAGAAACCTTTGAAGTCATCTTTGAAGAAAACACCTATTTTGTGGGTGTATTTGAAGGACTAATTTGATGAAGCAATCAAACAACATGTTATCTATTTTCTAGAGAAGTTGTTGAGGAGACCCAATTGAGCCACAGACTTTTTGGGCTATTTAGGCCAGTAATCTTCTTTTGCAAAAGCACAAAAGACAAAGAAGCATGTACCTTTTGAGAGTGTTTCTAGTTCATCCTCATCGTCTTTAGACAATTTCGATAGATCTTCCTCCTCAGACTCTAGTGAAGAGGATCAAAAGAGCAGGAAGGGACAAAGATTTAACAAACACATCAAGAATAAGAAGAAGGCAAAGAAGTGCAGATCCCATCGACAATCACAAAATAAAGGGTCAAATATCTCTGACCTTGACAAAGAACGACATGATTTTCTTAACGCTCAAGCTAAATGTTTCTCTGAAGGCTTACCAGGAGAGTTACCTCCTTCTCGTTCAGAAGATCACATGATTGATTTGATTCCAAGAATCACACCACCAAACCGGCCACCTTATCGAGTGGGCCGCACTCAAACTGAAGAGATAATGAGCCAAGTAGAAGAACTCTAGAAAAAGGTCTCATCTAGCCTAGCTTCAAGCTCAAAAGAAAAAAGCTAGCGCTAAAATCAGGCAGTGCAAATCACAAAAAATTGTACAACTGCCACGTCAACACCTGTCAGCACAGAACTTCTTCTGCTTCTTCTAGGGTTTACACCCCCTTGCCAGGATTTCCAGGTTGGATGTGTTCTTCAGTCGATTGACACGTCAGCAATTTGTGACATCCCCCTTTCTTAAAAGAGATTAATTGTCCATGATTGTAGCATATCTGCAAAACAACTCAAGCTAGCTCAAAAATTTCCGAGGGACAATCAATTTTTTCTTTTTGATTTAAGGAGGAGGAATCTCCTTTTGGCTCTTTTGTTAATGGGTTGGCTTCTCCTTTTGGCTATTTTGTTAAGAAGGTGGCTTCTTCTTTTGTCTCGGTGGAGCTCTTGATCTCCTGGGTCATTGGCTTCCCAAAAAAATCTTGTCCAATAAGGAGTATATTCTCATTCTAGATCAAAACTCTTGATATTTTGACGTAGTAAAATTAGCCATATCATTTCGACCGCACTAATCTTCCACAAGTGTCTTGATGCACTAAAATTACACACCCAATCAATCTCATCCAATTAGGAATATTTAGTGGTTGGCACATCACAATGCAACACAAGTGCTAACATATGCATGGTACAGACACATCAAACAGTATCGCTCAGCACTCTCTTGAGACAAATGGTCTAAGAAGCCCGAGACGAGAGCACGAACGGATCAAAGCATGAAGGTTTCAAAGCACAAATTAATCTGAGCACAAAGCTTCTTTGATACACATCACAACACGAAGGGATCGGAGCACAAAGCTTCTTTGATACACATCTTTGAACAATCTGGAAGCGCCATCTTGCTTTGCCTGGTCTTTGATAGAACTGGTATGCTTCAAAAAAGCATACGATTGAAGCTCTGATACCACTAACACAACACACTGGGAAAATTTAAGCACTTCAAATAACAATTGAACTTAAAGAAAGATAGAGAGTGCATGAGACACGAGACAGGGAGTGGTGGAGTTCCACCCTAAGAGAGCACTGGCCCCAAACCCTGGTGCCCCTTTTGATATTTCTTAATAAACTCAAACTTAGTCCAAGCCGGTTCTCCATGCTCTGCACCTTCATCGAGAAGCATGTTTGAGAATGAGCCAATTACAATGAAAATATTCAAACTCAAACTCACAAAAACCCATATAGCTGTCACATTAGCACTTATGAATGCAAAACGTGGAAATCCATATGTTCATGCCATGTCAACATGTCAGCGTAATTTTTGAGATTTCATACAGCCTACCATGTCATCGATTCCACGCGATTTGGGTTTTGTGTCTGTGTGTGCCGCTTTATTTTTATAGTGTCACTTGGACCCCATTGGATGGGGTCCCATAAGTTGGTGGGAACATCTTTAAAAATAGGCCACTCATCAAGACTTTGCAAGTTGGTAAACTTCTTATGCTTCTTCTACTTGTTCTAGGGTTGAGGCCCCTCAATCGAGATCTGTAGGGTGGCTCCGTTCTTCAATGGGTTGACACGAGCAGTTTGTGAAACATCCAACCTAACACTTCACAGTTTTTCTCATCGGTGTTGCTAGTTTTGAAGAAAGATGTATCTTGGAGAATGTGCATTGATTATAGAGCTCTAAACAAGATTACCAGCAAAAACAGATTTCCTATTGCAAGGATGATATACTTGACTGACTACATGGTTCTACTTGCTTCAGTAGAATTGATTTAAAAAGTGGTTATCATCTGATCCAAATTACACATGGGGATGTCTACAAGATAGTCTTCAAGACGAGTTTTGATTGTACGAGTAGTTAGTGATGCCTTTTGATCTAACAAATGCTCGGTAACTTTCAACCAAATGGTGGATATAAGTTTTTGAGAGTACAAATCTTTTGTGGGCACTTTATTTGACAAAATCATCATATTCTCCAACACCGAGGAATCAACAACACTTGTTTAAGTTTTTCTACACCCTGCGGTTACAAAGGTTGGTCATCAATGAAAAAAAGAGCGAGTTTTTCTTGCCAAAGATACACTATCTGGGGCATATTGTCTCATCTAATGGTGTGATGATGAATCCGGCCAAAGTTGAGACCCCGAGGAGTCCACTATGTAAAAATTGCATATAGCACGTGCAAGCAAGAGGTATTTAAATAATCCCTTATCTGTATATTTCCAAGTATTATATGTACCTCTTATGTATGCATTTTTGTAAAAAACTAGCCCTTATGTATGAAAATTTTCACTTTGTCAATTTAAAAACCCTTTATGTAAATACATTTTCCTGTAAGTGTACCTAATTATGAATCCCTTATTTTGTTCACACGTGCTATCTTACATATTTTCTAGTGGATGCCCGGGGTTGAGACCATTCAAGAGATGAGAAAGCACATGAGATGGGATAACATTCTGTCTCACAGTTTCACTTCCAATTTGTCCATGTGAAGGAACATAAGAATTTGGTGGGAAATGCATTGTCTTGCAAGCCCATCTCATGTACTCTAGAGTTTCTCAAGAGTAAAGGTCTTTTGTGGGCACTTTCTTTGATGAAATCATCATATTCTCCAAGACTAGGGAAGAGCATCAACAACACTTGTTGCAATTTTTCTACGCCCTGCGGTTATACAGGTTGGTCATCAATGCAAAAAAGAGCGAGTTCTTCTTATCAAAGATACACTTTCTGGGGCATATTTTCTCATATGACGGAGTGATGATGGATCCGTCGGCCAAAGTTGAGACCATTTAAGAGATGAGAAAGCACATGAGATGGGATAACATTCTATCACAGTTTCACTTCTAGATTTTCCATGTGAAGGGACATAAGAATTTGGTGGGAGACGCATGTTCTTGCAAGCCCTTGGTTTTAGCTATTTTTGCGATTCATCACTGTAGCTTCAAGGATATGGTCGATCAGTACTCCACAGATCCCAATTTAGTAGACAACTTTAGCCGATTACAGAATGGAAAAGCAATTGCAAGCTATTCCATACATGATGGTTATTTGATAAAGAAAATGATATTGTGCGCTACTTAGCAATTAAGGGAAAGGTTCAGACAGAGTGCCATTGTCCACCTTTCTCGTTCATGTAAAAGCATTGCTTTCTAATTTTTTTTAAATCTTCCCAAGACTAAGAGTGGGAATGATGGTATTTGGACCATCATTGACAGATTCAGTAAACAAGCTCACTTTATTCCGGTAGAGAAGACCAATCATTTGGCAAAACTATTGGTTTCAAAGATTTTTCGATTACATGGTATGCCTTAGTCCATTGTTTTCGATAGAGATCCCCGTTTCACTAGTTTGTTTTGGAGGGCAATCTAGGAGAACATTAACACGTGGTTGAAGTTCTCATCTTCTTTCCACACATATACAGATGGGAAATCTGAGATAGCCAATTCACTGGTTTTGGATTTATTGAAGTCTTACATATCTGATCAGAAGACTCAATGAGAAAAGTATTTGCTCTTTGTCGAGTTTGCCTACAATAACACAATTTATTTATTAACTTATGAATACCTTGGTAAACCCACAAACCCTAATCTTATGCCCAATTTTTTAAACTCAGGGAGGTCACCAATGACAGATTTAACCTATTAAATGAGCTCAACAAAAGGGTATTTGTTGAAGTTCTTAAAACTCACAGAAATATATATACAAAAGGATACTATTTTTTCAATTTTGAAAAAAACTTACAAATTTTGAAAGAAAAGGGCACATTATATTCCTTAAAGAATTCATAAATAAGAGGTTTCACAAACATGTCTTGAATGCATGCCATATGGTAGTTTTACAAATAGTGAATCCCTAGAGTCCATAAATTACGCTGACAATTGACGAGGTAATTTTTTGGATTCTATGCTAACATGCTGACCTGGTAGACTGTAGAGATTTTTGCAATTTTCTTGGCTTCTTTTGGAAGCTTCTAGCGCTATCTTTTGAGGGCAGGTGATTTTGGCGTTAATGCTTTTGAGTTTACCATCTTTTGGGGATCTTCTTTTGGCATCCCTTATAATTTCATAAAGAGCTATTGGGGCCTCACTTCTTAGAGCATCTGGACGTAGAGTCTGAGAGTGAAGGACCCTTGATAGTTGTACTGCAATTTGAATAATACAAAAAGAAATACCAAATAAGGCGCCAGTCTTTGGGGCCAATACCTATGAGCATGGAACTACATCGAGCCGTGTCGACTCTCTCTCTCTCTCTCTTTGTTGAATTTAGTTAAGTGATTTATTTGTTTCTCTTGCATGTGTTTTGGTGAATTGCAGATTTGGGCATCCAAGTCTATTACACATCAAGTTCCTCAACTTTAGTTGATCTTCAATTGGCATATCTTCTGGAACATCTCCCACAAAAATTCTTAGAAGAATCACATGAAATGCATTATGAATCTTCCAGCTGTTGTCAAGCAATTTGAGCCTTTATGCAACATTGATGATCTTATCAATGACTTGAAAAGTTGCATAGTAACGCATACTGAGTTTTGGAAATAATTGCTTCTTACCCTTATCTTCTTTACTCTTACCTTTTCAAATAAAATAAAACCCAATCGCCAGGTGAGAACAAAAGTTCATGTCAGTGACGATCAGCTTCTCTTTTTTGCTTTGCCTAAGTTTTCTTTAAGACAAGCTAGATTTTATATACATTTCATCCGTACTTTCCACGTATCGATCTGGTTTTAAAATCTTATCTTTTTTGTGTGCAAAATGGGATGAACCGTTTTGTGTGCATTAGCCTTGGGTGTTGTGTATGCACCCCTTGTCATCCTTATGTGATTCCAGTTTATCTTGGTTGACATGACCAGAACCTTACTTTGAAGTTTATGACATTAAGCACGTAATATGATACCAAAAGAATCAAGAGTTGGAGGATATTTTAAAGAGGTAATTAAACCTGTAGCCCTGAAGTCCGTTGTAGTTTTTTCATTTTCTCATTTTCTCAATTCCAAGGTAAAAGAGAAAGTGTAAAAGACCGTGCAAGAACAAAATTGAATGGTAAGGTCTTTCTCTCAAGTTTTATTACAAAATGATGTGTTTTGTGTACTTAGGTTACACTCCAACATGAGAAAGAATTTCATAAAAAAAAGTTAAAAATATGAAGTTTCTTTCATGTTTTGAAACGTGTGTTGTGTTTTCAAGTTTACAATTTAGCATGGAAAGGAGAAGTTTTCCATCAGAAAAGAATTCAATGTGGAGATTGTAGTGTATGAAGAGTTGAAAGGTTTGCAAGGCCAACAACTACTTATACTCTATGACACTTTTGCCATGGAGGATGTGCACTATGAGATTTTTGAGTCTGATGATGTTTTCTCATAGCAGTAGATGGAAGGGGTATTTTTTGTGCTTATCACTTTACTTTTGGAGCTACATCAATGGTATTGGTTGCACAACAAAATCAGTCCTAAATGTTTTTGCCAGTGATATGTGAGTTTACTTTATCTTAATGATAGAAAAAGAAAATGTCTCTTTAAATATTGTTGACAAAACTTCTTTGTAAATTTTTGTGATCATGGATTTTGAGAATGCATCAAGATTCAGAGTTCTTCACAGCAAAGCAACGGAGCCCAAATTTTGAAGCCCTTATTTGGAGGAAATCCCTAACAATATTTTTCATGGTTGTTTTTTAGGCGATGTGAACTACGTTGCTGTAAATTTATACCTTGGTTATAATCCCTCTATTAGAACGAACATAGAGTCCTTGATGTTTAACATAATTGATATTAGACATATGGCATGCTAAATATGATTCACTATGCAATACAGTTCAGTTGTAAATTTGAAATTTATTTTTTGTTTGAAGATATGGGAAACAACTTCCATGGTGTTGCTTTCATAAGAAGATTGGAAAGACATGACATAGAGACATAAATTAGACAAATCTCAACATTATCTCATAAGCATGCATCGCCACCATGTAGCACAAAGGAACAATATTGCATTGTATTTCCAATCTTTCTTATGAAAGAAACACCATGGAAGTTGATTCCCATATCTTCAAACAACAAATAAATTTTAGATTTTCAACTAAGCTGCATTGCATAGTGAATCACATCTAGCATGCCACATACCTCATCTCAATGATGTTGTACATCAAGGACTCCATGTTCCTTCCAATAAAGGGATTATAACAAAGGTATAAATTTACAGCAGCATAGGTCACATTGCCTAAAAGACAACCAGCAAAAATATTATTTGGGATTGCCTCCAAATAAGGCCTTTATAAATTTGGGCTCCGTTGCTTTGCTGTGAAGAACTCCGACTCTTGATGCATTCTGAAAATCCATGGTCACAAACCTAAACAAAAAGTTTTGTCTACAATAATAGAAGAGATATTTGCTTTTGCTATCATTAAGATAAAGTAAACTCACCTACCACTAGCAAAGCAAAAACATTTAGGGATGATTTTGTTGTGCAACCAGCCTCATCGATGTATCTCCAAAAGTAAATAGATAAACACCAAAAATTTCCCTTTCATATGTTGCTGCAAGCAAACATCATGAAACTCAAAAATCCCATAGTGCACATCCTCCATGGAAAAAGCTTCATAGAGTTCAAATAGTTATTGGCCTTGCAAACCCTTCAACTCTTCGTACACTACAATCTACACATTGGAAACTTTTCTAATGGAAAACTTTTTCTTCCATGCTAAAGTGTAAACCTCAATACACAACACACATTTTAAAACATGAAAGAAGCTTCATATTCTCAACTTTTTTTTATGAAATTCTTATGTTGGACCGTAACCTATGTACACAAAACACATCATTTTGTAATAAACCTTGAGAGAAAGACCTTACCATTCAATTTTGTTCTTGTACGGTCTTTTATACTTCACTTTTACCTATCAAAAATTTGGAAGTGAGAAAATGAGAAAGTGAAAAAAATGCAACGGATTTCAGGGCTATAGGTTTAATTACCTCTTAAAAATATCCTTTATCTCTTGATTCTTTTGGTATCATATTACTTGCTTAATGCCATAAAGATCAAAGTAAGGTTCTGGGCATGTCAACCTAACATAATTTGGAATCACATAAGGATGGCAAGTGGTGCGTACACCACACCCAAGGCTAATGCATACAAAAAGGTTTATCCCATTTTGCATACAAAAAATATAATATTTTTGAAGCAAATCGATATGTGAAAAGTATGATAAAATGTATATGAAAAATCAAGCTTGCCTTGGAGAAAACTTAGGCAAAGCAGAAAACAGAAGCTAATTGTCACCACAGATATGAACTTTTGTTCTCACCTAGTGACTGGGTTTTATTGTGATTTGAAAAGGCAAGATTAAAGATGATAAGGGAAAGAAGCGATTATTTCCAGAACTAAGTATGCATTACTATGGACCTTTTCAAGTAATTGATAAGATTAGCAATGTTGCATATAGGCTAAAATTTCCTAACAGTTGGAAGATTCATAATGAGTTTCATGTAAATCTTCTAAGACTTTTTGTGGGAAATGTTCTGGAAGATATGCCAATTGAGGATCAACCCGAAGTTAAGAAACTTGATGTGTAATAGACTTGGATTCCCAAATTTGCAATTCACCACAACATACGCGGGAGCAAGAAGTAAATCACTTGACTTAATGTGTGTGTGTGTGTGTGTGTGTGTGTGAGAGAGAGAGAGAGAGAGAGAGAGAGAGAGAGAGAGAGAGAGAGATTATCGTCCACGGAGGTTAGATACAACCTATGGGACCCAAAAACAAAACATTACAAAGGGTTTCGTCTACGAAGAGGAGTTGTTAAATACACCTCAATTAAGGACTGAGGGTCCAAAGAAGGGCAAAAAAGATGAAACCTAAGGAGGAGGGAGAGGTGAGGGGGTAGCCGGTTTTGGAGCTCAAAACTCCTGGACAATGGCTTTACCTCCTCAGTAAACTGTCCATTTTCTTGCAATGCGCGCTTCACGCACTTTTTGGAGTTCTACCTTCTTCTGTTTGAGTTGGGAGGGTGTAAGATCTTCTGCAAACCAAAGAGTGGTGCCTTTGAGAAGCCTCGATTGCTCGAGGAATTTGATTTGATCTGCTTTGGTCTTGAAAGTGAGGACCACATGGTTGGTACAGTGTTCAGACGCAAGGGTTGTGATTGTTGCATGATTACACTGTACTCCTGCAGAGATTACTGTCTGAATTCGGGCAAGGGACTCCTTGGACTTGAGATCCCCCTCCCCTTTCCAATCGCTTGGGAGCCCACCAATGAGGACATTGAGAGCTTTATCTTCTTGCCATTTTTGTTCGCATAGTGTGGATGCCACCTTGTCTTCAATCTTGCGACATACCTCCTCATGTACTTGACTCTTGAACTCCTTTGCGAGCATGGTCACTACTTTGCCTTTTGCTGAGAGAGAGAGAGAGAGAGAGAGAGAGAGAGAGAGAGAGAGAGAGAGAGAGAGAGAGAGAGAGAGAGAGAGAGAGAGAGTTGACAAGGCCCAACGTAGTTTTGTGCTCAAAGTTATTGGCCCCAAAGACTGGCGCCCCTTTCAGTATTTCCTTTTATATAAATCAAGTTGTAAGACAACTCCCGAGGGACTTCTACTCTCAAACTTTGCATCTAGATGCTCTTAGAAGTGAGTCCCTAATGTCTCTTGATAAAACTCTCTTGATAAAACTCACAAGGGATGCCAAAAGCAAAGCCCCAAAAGACAATAAACTCAAAAGTATAACCCCAAAAGCACCCGCCCTTAAAAGATAGCTCTAGAAACTGCCAAAAGCAGCCAATGCAAATTGAGGAAATTTGTACAGTCTGCCACGACAAATTGCCAACGTAAAATCCAAAAATTGCCACATCAACAGTTAGCGTGATTTATGTGATTGGGGCTAGGATTAGGGTATGTGGATTTTTAGGGTTTTAGGCCCCTCGGTCAAGGTACCATTAGTTGGGAACAACTTATAATCTTTAAATCACTTATAGGCCTCTCGGATAGGCTTTATAAGCTGATACAACTTTATCTTCCAATCCACATCCTCTAAGATCCATCTTTCTTTAAAACTAGCAGCACCGATGATATGATAACACTGTCTGTGACACATACTCACTAATCTATGCACTCAATCTACAAAATCTACTCTCAATGCAAGCAATGAAGCACACATTGGAGAGATCGCACACAATTGGCAAGTCCAATGTGTCACAAACAAGCAATCGGTATGTGGAAAGAAGAGAGAAAGAGCTCTCAATGAAGAATACATGAAATAGAAATAGAAAATTATCATCATACAAGGAACCAAGGTTGCCATTGTAGCTCCCTCTTGAAGTTGGAGATGGAGAGCATCTACTTTTAAGATTAGTTGATCAAGTGCCCTTTCACATTCACTACATTCACTTATTTTCACCTCCACATGCTTCTCTTTAGACTCCCGACTTCCATTCACATTGCAAAAGTCCTTGGTTGTGGGTTGGCCGTCCATTGCACCTCTTGGCAAGGACTTATGTTGCACTTTCATGCACTCTCGCCAAGCTTTATGCTTCACACACACACACACACACACACACACACACACACACACACACACACACACACACACACACACACACACTAGTGTGGGTTTTCCACCCATGGGGGCGGGGGCGGGGGCATGGGTTTTTTGCAGCCCTGGCGGGGTTTGACAACCCTTAACCACATTTTGGGGTCAAGGTGGTTTAACCACCTTTCTAGGGGCCACGCACGTATTTATGGCCTATCTCCCCTTCACTTTCTAGTCGCCATTAGATCATCTTGTATACTGCCATCTAGAGTATTAAGCTTTGTCAACATTTCCACTTGCTCTCTCTCTCTGCTCTAGCATTTCTTGCCCTCCATCTATCTATATCTCTTGTCTCTTTCCTCCTTCTGCTTCTTACTCCGACATGGTATCAGAGCATAGCTTTTACTGATTGGAGTTTTCACCTTGGCTTGGAGGATCAACATGGAGGCTCACATCAAAGAACCCGTGAGCATTCATCCCTAGAGACCCCTCCAAAACTCTCTTGAACAACATAATGTTACCCACGCATAAAGCCTTGAGTATGCATGTAGAGTGTCTCATCATTAGACACTTAACTATTTATACCCATGCACATGCACAACAAGCTCAACAATTCACCTGCAGTGAAGATTAAAGATGAATGCACTTTTTCCCATCAGGGTTTTTCCTTCATCAACTCTTTCCTTTTATTTTTCAATAAATGGAGAAAGCTCTTCAACAATGCAATCGCGTCTACTCAAGGGTGTAACAAACATGCTGCAGATAACATCCGCTCTTGACAGGGGGGACACACATTTTCAGATACAATCAACCCTCGCAGGGGGGAAACCCTCAACTTTAAGACCTAGCTCAAACCAGACATGGGGGGTATCCCAATTACACCATAACACAGGTCACAATAGGTATGAAAACATTTCAACGCAAACGAGACTACATCAAATCTTTCAAGCAAGGCCAATATGAAGAGAAGTCAACCTCAACACTGCCAATGTGAGAGACAAAGCCCAATGACAATTGCAATATACCGGGCATGTTACACTCAAAGAATTATATTTCCACTAACTTCTTCAAACTAACATCAATCATTTCGCATCATTATGGCTTCCTTTTGGCCACACAAATCCACCAAAAATTGAAATCAATATCAAGGCCTCCAATAAATCATGCCATACTCGACTAGCTTCCATCCACCATTTGTCTCAATCCTTATTAACCCTCTTTTGCATTCACTTCTCAAGAAGACCTATAGAAGATGTAAGGATGTGCTACAAACGAGGAGAGCGCACTAGATGAATACTGGGCATTGCGGAAGCAGCCACAGTTCCCACATATTGATATTTCCTATTATATATTTCTCGCAATGCGGATGCATTTAATATAAAACGGGCGAGTCTCTTCAGAGTCCAACCTATATTATCAGACTCTACAATGAATCCTAGGTAGATAATAGGAGTAGAAGTGACTTGAGCCATTTGGGGGGCCGAACACTTCAGTTTAAAACCTAGGTATATTGTCCGAGTGAGCAGCGAAAGTAGGAGAGAGCCGAGAGATAGAGACACATGGAGGGCAAGAAATGCTAGAGAATAGAGAGAGAGCGACTAGAAATGCTGGCAAAGCTCAATACTCCAGATGGTGGTATACATTATGATCTAATGATGACCAGTAATTGAACGATAGGTAGACCATAAATATGTGTCTGCCCCCCATAAAGGTGGTCAAACAATCCTAACCCCAAAAAATATGGTCAACCCCCCCCTCCCCCCCCCCCCCCCCCCCCCCCCCCCCCCCCTCCTCTTTGGGTTGGTAAACCCATGCTAGTAGGTGTGTGTGTGTGTGTGAAGCATAAAGCCTAGAGGCAATGCATGAAAGTGTGATAGAAGTCCTTGCTAGGAGGTGCAACAGGCGGACAACCCACAACCAAGGGTTGGTGCAATGTGAATGGAATCCAGGAATTCGGAGAGAAGTATCTAGAGGTGAAAATGACTCTTGAGGAATGTGGAACAAGAGACAAGGGTGGAAAGAGATATGATATATCCCCCCCCCCCCAAAATGGAACACTCTGACCAAAAGACAAGGATGCCCATGTCGAGGAAAACAAGCAGCAACTCCGAGTGAAAAGGTGGCCAAGGGGTTAAGGTTGGCGAAGAGGCTATTGAATATTCCCCTCCACAACTGTTGTGGAGGCAGTCCCTAAAGGAGAAGTTGGTTGGTTGTTTTGAGTGGGGCCTCCCTTGCCACGGGCTGCAAGGGCATTGCCCGCAGGAGCCGGGCGGGTATCCCTTTCCTGTAAACACTAAGGAATCTTCTATAAATGAGGAAGAAGTCCTCCCAAGTGGGTGGCCTGAGAAGAGGTAATCTAAGACTGGTAATCATACTAAGAGGGAAGCTTGAACAACAACCCAATCGCCATGTCCTCAAATGAAATCACCTTGCTGCAAGCTATAATCTCGGCATGAAGCTAATATATGCAAGAGATGAGACCTTGGAGACAACTAAACTAAGAGAACTCAAGGGTCATCGGTTGTTTCTCTAACGTGAGGATACAATTGGATGTGTTTTCCTCGTACAATCCACACAAGTAAGCCCAAACATCATGTGCCAATCTATAAGAATCCAGGAAAGACAAAACAGATTCTGCACATTTGATGCATAAGAAGGAAAGCACCTTGCAATTATTCGTGTGTCAATCATAGCCTAAGTAACGACCGGGGATCCAAGAGCCGCAAGGAGGCTGGTAGATGATGAAGCAGAAGCAGAAGGCGTAGAAGAGCTTGATGAAAAGGTGAGGATGAGACAAGTGCCATTCAGCTTATCAGAGATCCAGTCCCATAAGTTTTGTGCCATGAGAATCACCATGATCTTCATCTTCGAGACGATAAACTTGGAACCTTCAAGCTTCACTAATTCGAGAAGCATCGAAATGTCAAAGTTGCAGTCCATGTCTGCAAACTAAAGGATAGAGTTGCCATAGAATCTCTGAAAGCTCGTGTATAGGTCGAGGAAGGAAGGAAGATGAATGTAGAAGAATGCTCCAAATGCAAGAGGATTGAAGCCAAAATGGCCTAGAATGACTGAGGAAGATGGAAGGCCACCAAGAATGGAAAAAAATTGCAAAGGAATCATTGCTTTCCACACATTATGATGCCAGAAAAGGAGCTAGAAGATGGCTGTCTAGAAAAAACAGCAAGCGGTCGGCCTCCATAAAACGTCGTAGAGGAGGAGGGCAATGGAGGGAAGGCAGTAGGCATCCAACAAGGGAGTCACCACAAAGAAGGGAAAGGCGGGGGCTGACTGAAGGGCTGATATCGTGCCACCTAGGGACCCCAAGGAAAACATTGCTCCCTGTAAAAATGCAAGGGGGTAAAATACTCAAGGGTAGGAGGGATGGCAATGGGGGCTGTTGGGGGGTGGTCCAACAAGGAGGGAGGGGGGGCACCTGCCAATAGGAGAAGGGAAGAGGAAGGGCAAGAGATGAAAACGCTGAGGAAAAAGGGTTGTAGCAGAGAAAATGCAAGGGAAGCTTTTGTGTCGTCTTCGTGATGGAAGATTTCTCCTCTCTTCTTCATTGTGCACGTCTGTGACTATTCTCCATATCCTTCGGGGGGGGGGGTCCATTTGAAAATTATGTAACTATCACGTGAGTGCAGTAAAAGGGGTTATTAAATTTCATTTTTTTCACATTTTCACATAAAAAAGGGTGACATAAAATGGATTTGGGAAAAAAAAGACGGATTGAATAGAAAAAGGGTCTGTTTTATTTGTCAAAATTCACAGAAGAAGGAGTTTAAAAAATAATTCTTGTACGCACGTGATATACATAGTTTATACATAGTGACTCCTGCGAGTCCGTGTCTCTGCACTTAGGACTTAGACTTACACTCTTATGCTCATCTCGTCTAGCATTTTTATACGTATGCTCATGTTGGGGGTACCATCGTAGCATAGCTCCAATGACCAACAATAATTGTCCATACAAAGGGATGAGCTACCCGGCTAGGGGTTTTGGGATGAGTTTGACCTCTCTATTAGATGGGTATTGTGCTATCGTTTTTCCCCTCTATTAAAGGGGCTTTGGCATGCCTATTTGCATGCAATGGCTACCCAAACGGGTAGCCCATTGCAAGCAAATAAGCGTACGAAAACCTTTGTAATAGAAGGGATATAGCTATGCCATAAAACAGGGATTTTGGGCATCACATTTGGCCCCTCTATTACAGGCGTTTTGGCATGCCTATTTTCATGTAATGAGCAACCAAAATGGGTTGCCCACCATTGGATGCAACTAGGCATGCCAAAACCCCTCTAATAGAGGGGCCAAATTATGGGTTTTGGAAATTGAAAGGGGTGGGCAAAATAGGGTCAAAAAAACATGAGCATAGGGGACAACCCATTGGCTCACATCAGCCTTTAATTTGACCAATTTAAGGCATGAGTTTGGCCCCTCTATTAGAGGGGTTTGGGCTGCCCATTGGAAGCGATTAGGCATGTAAAAACCCCTCTAATAGTGGAGCCAAACTCATGCCGTTTGGCCCCTCTATTAGAGAGGTTTTGGCATGCCTATTTGCATGCAATGAGATTCCTATTTGGGGAGCCCATTGCATGCAAATAGACATGCCAAAACCCCTCTATTAGAGGGTCCAAAATCATACCCAAAACTAGGGGTTTTGGGATGATCTTGGCCCCTCTATTAGAAGGGTTTTGAGCTACCATTTAGTCCCTCTATTAGAGAGGTTTTGGCATGCTTATTTGCATGCAATGGGTTGCCTCTTCGGCGAGCCCATTGCATGCAAATAGGCATGGAAAACCCCTTCTAATAGAGGGGCGAAACTAGGGTTTTGGACATTGAAGGGGGGAGGAAAAATAGGGCCAAAAAACCATGAGCATGGGGGACAACCCATGGCTCATATGATCCTTTACCTCAACCAATTGGGCAAAACAACATTATTAAGGAGGGAGGGTTTTGGACATGCATATTCACACGCAATGGGCTACCCGTTGCATGCAAATACGCATGCCAAAACCCCTCCAATAAAGAGTCATAACTCATGTCATCACCTAAGGGTTAGAGAGGCATAACTCATGCCATAAAGTAAGGGTTTTGGGCTAGGGTTTGACCCCTCTATTAGGGGGATCTTGAAATGCCTATTTGCATGCAACAGGTAACCCATTGCATGTGAATATGCAGGTCAAAACCCCTCTAATATAGGGGCCAAACCCTAACCTAAAACCCTTGGTTTATGGCATGAATTTGTCCCCTCTATTGGAGGGGTTTTGGCATGCCTATTTGTATGCAATGGGCTACCCAAATGGGTTGCCCATTGCATGCAAATAGGCATGCCAAAACCTCTCCAATAAAGGGGCCAAAGTCATGCCCAGAACTAAGGGTTTGGCATGCATTTTGTCATGCAATTGAACGCTCATTTGGAACAGTCATTGCATGAAAAACTGCTCTAATTGCGGGGGCAAAATAGAATCCAAAAATTATGAGCAGGGGGGACAACCCATGGGCTCACGTGAGCCTTTACCTAGACAATTAGAGAAAATAATAGTAATTTTAAAACAAAATGCAAAATTGAAAAGAATATAAGTGCAGTTACATCGAAAATGTATCGTATGTGTTTGTTTTTGTGTGTCTGCTTACCATCAATGCTCCTTTTCAACTCTCTTGCCGCCAACATTTGACTATCAAAATAGCCTCATCCATGCGTGCATTTGCGTGCGCGCGCGTGTGTGTGTGTGTGTGTGTGTGTGTGTGTGTGTGTGTGTGTGTGTGTGTGAGAGAGAGAGAGAGAGAGAGAGAGAGAGAGAGAGAGAGACATAGATAGATAGATAGATAGATAGTTCTATTATCGTCCTGGGAGGTCAAATATGACCTATGGGACCAAATGAACATGTCACATGGTGTGAGTGGAGTTCATAAGTGACTCTCGATGCTCAAAAATGGCTGAAATGAGCGTCGCAATAGAGAGTCCACATCGTGGTTGGGAGAGGAAGGTATGTAGGGAGAGCTCATGGCTGAATATATGGGGAAAAGAGGACCTAATGTGGTCAAAAGCTGAGCACTCAAGTAGTGTGTGGTACTCACTCTCTCGCACTTGACGAGGGCATAAGGTGCAAAGTCGATGACACTCCTCGCCAGTGCCCCAACGTCCTGTCTTGCAGCGTAGAGAATGGGAGCTAAGACGAATGGAGGCAATGGTGCGGATCGCACTCAACGGGATGGGCTCAAGGATATAGGAATGGGTTCGGTTACCTCGTTCCGAGAAGAAGAGAGATTTGTAGTTTGGGGCTACGTGTGTGGTGTAATGGCTGAAGCGAGAACCTCCGGATTTCTCCCAAGCCATGATACATTGGCGTTGTAAGAAGGCCTCATTAACTTGGGAGTCGATCGACGCATCCTTGACCAAGTGACATGCATCCCATCTTCCAAACCATTTCTTGATATCAAGCATCCACCCCGAACTTAGTATTTTGCTCTTGTATGTCTTTTGAACCTTTTGACTTGCTTCATATGCGATTCTAGGAAGTCGATGCAAAGGGCTACGTTGTGTCTTACGCATGTACTCCACAACCCTTTCCATGTCCAAGACCTCAATGGGAAGCGATCCGGACTCAAGAAGTAAGAGCATGTAGGGTGTTTGTGTCTTGACTTGGAGAAAGTTGGTGAGAAAACGCTTTTGGACATTCTCAAACTCTTTCCAAGTAGACTTCCCGATACTTCCACCCCACACCTCCACTCCATAAAGAAGCACCGGTGTCACCAATGTGTCAAAGAGGTACTTTTTGAGAGCCCAACACTTGATCTCTCCTGCATTGCACAGGTTCTCAAATGCATAATAAGCCCTCTTTCCGGCTTCCAAGCGACGCATTGCACAATCCTTCCATTTATGATTGGATGGAACCTCAAGGCCAAGGTACTTGAAGTGATCTACCACTTCAAGTTTCTCATTGTTGTATACAATGCATGGATTTTCATCATTGAGGGTCTTTACAAGCATAACCTTGGTTTTGGATCCATTCACGATCAGCCCGCTATGTAGGCAAAAGCGTTCCAAGACACTCATCAGCTTTTGTGCATCTTCTAAGGTATGTGCCAAGAGCACTACATCATCGGCATAAAGCAAAAGCATGATCACCGCATTTCCAATCTTAACCTCTTCTATGCCTTCTTGCTGCATAAAATCAAGAACCATGTATTCCAATTCATCAATGAGTAGCCCAAAGAGGGTTGGGGAAAGTGAGCATCCTTGTTTGACACCAATAGTGCTTGCAAAAAATTCTGAAATTCCATCTCCCATACGTAATCGACATATCACTTTTTGGTAGATGCGAAAGACTGCATGCATAAATTCTCTCGGCACTTGAAGGCTTTGCATACGTCTCCAAAGATTTCCTCGCGGTACCATGTCAAAAGCTTTCTTGAAATCCACAAAGCAACAATACAACTTTTTTCCTTTCAATCGAGACGCTTCCATAAGAACTCGAAGAGTGACAAGGTGATCAATAGTGCTATGATGCTTTCGGAAACCTGCTTGGCCAAGCGCACGTTTGCCATTCTTTTCAGCCCATTCACTTATCTTCATCTCCATGATACATCCAAATAACTTTGCCATCAAAGAACCAACCATTATAGTGCGATAGTTGTTCACATTGTTTACATCTCCTCCTTTGTGCAAAGGTTTGATCCAATTTGCACTCCAATCATGAGGCATGCCATACTGAAGTGCAAGGTTAAACATATCGCATATCCAATATCGTGTTTTCTTGCTTGTCCATTTAATCATTTCAGCCTTGACACCTTGAAGGTCACCTGCCTTGCGAGTAGCAAGTTTCTCAAGCGCGCGGCATACATCTTCAATGGTAAAGAAGGGAGACATAAATGGAAGGGAGCTACAACCCTCCATCTTATCAACATTGGGTTGCTCATAGAGGTTCTTACAATGCATATACATATCCTCAAGAGTCAAGTCACCAAAGCTCTCAACGCGCTTGCCTTTTAGATTTTGCCAAAACTTGCCACATGCATGTGCTTTCTCTTGTGCTAAAAGAAGTTGTTTTTCGACTTCCCACCTTCTCCTCTTCTTTTGAACAAGTGCTTTGTATGTGTGTGAACATTCCAAGTAAACTTCCTTGTCTTTGATTGCATCCAATCTTAGCAAGTGTTTTCGGGCTTGACTACATTCCATGTCAAACCATTTCTTCTTGGTGCTACCCTTCTTAGACCTTTTGCAAGACATGTGTTTCGCCGAAAAGCATTCCTTCGCACAAGAGAAAATTACTTCTTTGAAAACTTTCCACTTGCATTCTAATGTTGGGCTCCCTTGATGCTCTATCATGCTTAACATTTGGTCCACCATATCAGCATATATAAGTGCTCGTTTGAAGTCTAGAAGTAGGTACAAATGATTCACATCATGATTGGAGGCTACATGCTCGGGCCGTTTACCACACTTGAGGTCAATACATAACATCCTATGATCCGATTCCGGATTCCATTCACCAAGTGTAAAGCTTTGTATGCATTCTAGAGTGGCTTCTGAGAACAACATATAGTCAATCACGCTAGCACCATTGTGCTTTCTACATGTAAAGTCATTGGTGCCTTGCCATAGAGATACACCATTTGCAATGAGCATTCCGGTACTATTGCACATATGTAGAAGTGACTTTCCATAGTGATCCACTTCTTTTGCATCATTAGAACTTCGATTATACATGTATGAGTCATCCACTCTTCTTGATACATGCGGCATGTCGACTTGTTGTGTGTCGTGTTGTAACATATTTGTGCGAGCATTCATGTCTCCAAAAACAATGACTTCACCTTGATCCTTGTAATGAGCAATGTCTTCCTCTAGTTCAACAAAGGGCTGATCTCTATCCATATTCAAGCGAGCATAAAAGTTGGAGTCATAGTGAGGAATGTAGCAGCCGGCCACAAACATGACTTGACCATTTGGTGGGCTGATTTTCAGCCATAAGTAGCGTTTATACTTATCTTCTTTGACAATGGAAACATATTTCAAACCCTTTTTGGTCATACATGCTACGCCTCCTTGGCCTCTTCATTGCTTTGCATTTTTGGCCCACATCAAAGAATGTACATCGTATTTGTCAAATCCAAGAATTCGTTGCGCATCATGCTCCCATGTTTCGACAAGAAGTATCACATCGGAGTCATTGGTAAGCTCATCAATGCCAATTCCCGCATTCCATGGATACCCGTTACAATTCCAAAAGCTTATTCGCAAGCGTGAGTTGGTCTCATAGATCATGTGTCCCTATTTGTTGGGTGGACTTGCATCCTCCTCAAGTGCCTTTTCTTCTTGAGATGATACCTTAACCTTCTTGCTTCTTTCCTCGTATGCTTTGCGACGTACATTTTGTTGCATAAGAGTGCGATCCTCATATACATTACAACCCGTTCCTTTGAGGTAGATCCAACCATTGTCAAGGATGATCTTTCTCTTTACCTCATCAGCCATGGTACATACAATAGGTCTTTCTCCCGAGCGAGGGACTCCTTGTTTTCCAACTCGATGTGCACCATAAGCCATGATTCCTGACATGCCAAAGTGTGTAGCAAAAAACTCTTCAATAGCAACCGCAAGAGATTGGGGTGTTTCCATGCTTTCCTCCTTGATTCCACGAATGACGATGTTCTTTGAGCATTTTTGTCGTTCTTGCAATTCTTGAGTGTCCACATTCTCTACATTCTTTGCTTGGACAACGGCTTGCGTGATAGGAGATGTAGAAACCACATTATCCTTACATATATCAGCCCATGATTTGGATGCATTTCTCATCTCACATACATCATGTCGTATTGTATCTATCGTTTCCTCTTTCAATACATGATCACTCTCAACTTTGCTCAAGCGCTCTTTCACTACAATCATGTCCACAAGAGAGCGTTTACATTCTTGAACTTCATTCTCAAGATGCATCAAGCGTGTTGTTTGCATTTCAAGAACCTTCTTGAGGTGCTCATTCTCCACAACGAGAACTCTTAAAGTACCATTCTCCATTGCAAGTGCGCGCAACTCTTCACCTTGCTTGTTGACGGTTTCTTGTAACGAGATCAAGTAAGCCATGATCATTGCTTCCGTTGTTGTAGACGATGTGGTTGGATTAGCATCCAAATTCCTTGGAGATTTTGCATCATTATCCATGGCGAGTGTGGCTTTTCCACCCTTGCGAGTTTTGTCTGACATTGCCTTCAAGTCGGCAACAAAAACGCAAAGTTTTGACAGTTTTTTCAGTTCTGAGATGCTGTTACAGCAAAGCCTTCCATTACACAAAAAAATTCTGTCTTTACATCAATGCGTAGAGGGCTTCGTGCTCTTCGATTGAGGCTATAGATCACCTAAATCGGAGTTCGGATGAGCAAGTTATGGTCAAAAGAGTGAACTGCTGTCTACTAGGTCAAAAAACGGCTGTGTGTGTGTGTGTGTGTGTGTGTGAGAGAGAGAGAGAGAGAGAGAGAGAGAGAGAGAGAGAGAGAGAGAGTACTAATGTTTTATGGAGATGATGAAGAAGAGAAAATCACTGACAAAGCAAAGAAGATGTGCAAAGAGTTAGGGTAAAAAAAGCCCCACCCAACCTGATGCTATATTTATATAAATATAAATTGCCGCAAAGATAGCTACGCTAATTGTCACTCTGATAGTCGCCTAACCCAAAAAGCAAGGCCGATGAAGTGCACCGCAAAGCGAGCAGAAGTTGAGAAGAGCATCCAAAAAAGAAACAAACCGTGGAAAAGCCAAAAACATCAAAAAGTTACCAGGAAAAAAACGAGAAGTGCAAAATTAGTAGGTGATCATTCGAGCCAAGGTCATCACAGTTCTAGCCCAGTTCTGGACAGTGTTCCCACAGTTCAGACAAAGAACGCCAGGAACTAGAAGTCATTGTGCAAATCAAAATTGGCAAGTGCAAATAATTGCATTGAAAATCGATCTTCCAATTGGACGAACAGGGGCACAACTCACATGTGATTGCAGATTAGGCTAGTCCGAGCAGCATGAGAAATTCTGCTAATCACGTCAAAATCTACTAGGAGACAATTTTTTACAGAGCCAGTCAACATGGACTCAAATCGAGCCGAGAACTCAAGTACAGCAAAGCAAGCCAGTAGTAGTGCAACACAGGTACAATTGTAGCAGGGAAGTTCTACAACTGTATGGCTAAAAGTGCAGATAAAATCTTATATACAGATTCAGAAGGCCAAAGATATCTTATGAGTAGCAAAAGTAGCCCATGATCGAAGATCTTATTGATCAGAGTAAAGCAAGATTCAGAGAACTCCCAGATGTTCACAAACTTCAGTGAGCTAGGTATTGCAATCTCAAAGACGAGGTGCAGATAGAAGTGCAAAAGATGGAACCAAGTGGTTATCGAAAAACCTGCACAAGCCTGCAAAGCATCCATTTAGTGCATATGCAATCAGGATCGTTGTACATAAATTACATTGGTCAAATCTACAATGGAGAGCCAGTAATGAAAGATTCAGCAGATCGATCAATTGAAGCCAATCTAATTGGAGAGCCCAGTCAAAGACAGTACAAAGGTCAAGATGGAGCAGTCTACAGCTTGATGCTCAGTGTTTTAAAAGAAGATGCCGACAACTTGGCAAGCACAAAAATAGAAGCTCTCAACAAGAGCTTGACATAACAGAACCAAACAAAATACCACCAGTCATGGCGTATTGCTCAGATTGTGAAAGAAAAGGTGGACATTTTTTTGAAGATTGTCCAAGAAATCCAGACAATAAGGACACATCAGCTGCCAACAAGCAAGGCATAGAGAAAATTGAAAATATGAATCTTGATGTAAGTGCATCTAACTCGTGACTTTTAATGCAATCAAATGATTCTGCATTACCGTAGAAGCACCAGTAAAAGCACTGCAAGTTCAAAATAAGCATAAAGATGCACATGCACCTGAAAACCTTAAAATTGATTCTTTGAACAACAAATTCCTACATGAATTTGGTCAAGGTGTCCAGATATCACCGAATGTTGAAAAGACTGTTAGATTTGCAAATGATTCTGCATCCACTGCCACAAGTCTGCAATCATTCAAGAGTCTAAGGGACACATCAAACAGAATGTTGTTAGCATTGTATGGCACACATAGTTCATATGCACACTATGTAGACCAAAAAGGGCAACTGCACAAAAAGGATCAACCAGTGTTTGAACGGCCCACATCCCAGCTCAGTAAGGATGGTATATTTCAGAGGAAAGAAACTATTATAGCCCATCCTGTAGAACAGCTGAAGGATATTACCCGAGTGAACCCAGAAATCTGTTCAGAGCTAAACTCTCCTCCATCGGAAATCAATCTTTGACGTTGTGACCAAATGAGCATATACTTTGACCAAAATAGTCGTAGATATAGACGAGAGTCTAAGATCTATGATGCCTCGCGTCCTGAAACCACAAAAGCTCATATCATAGGAGACCCATGGGATAGACAATATCAAGGCAAGGATAATTCTATATATAGCTTGACTTGGGGAATAATTGGTCATGTTCCGCAGAGATACATAGGAACCTATGCAGAAGGTTTACAAATGCCAAACATCAACAACGCTAGTACCCAAAGTGTGCCTTCACAAGGTGAGACTAAACCAGAGCCAAACAGTTTTGAACTCCCATAATGAATTAGGCTATAGTGATCACCTAGGAAGGGGAGAGCTGTAAATCTATCAAAATCAGCTCATATACCAGGAACCGCAATAGCAATAGAAGCCCTAGAGCCTCTAGCTAGCAGACCCACCCTTCAAAGAAGAAACCATTGAAAGATCATATGGTTATTGGAAGTTTCCAATTGACACAGATTCCTTCAGAATCTATAGACAATTCATTCTATGAAGATCATCACGGAGAAAAGTTTCAACTGATCTCCACAAGTCAAAGCCAAAAGCCCACAAGTCTAATAGAGTTTGATGCATGGTTTTTAGGACCCCTTCTGAAGATGCAATAAAGGCACAGTCAGTTGTTGGGGAGATGAGGATACTCTAGTCCAAGGGATCTCGAAAGAGAAGAAAAATCTACTTCACAAGCACCAAAGAGTAAAAAGTGCCATGGACAGAAGATACGTGGGAACGAGCTCTTATGCATGCCTACAACCTATATCTTACAGAATAGCCCATTCTAGGTGTGAATTTCTAGTGAAATTTACACGAGGATGTTCGTGTGGACTCACAGCACAGCATACTCCGTTTTCACTTTTTTACCGACAGTAAATATTTTTCACCTACATGGTAAATACAAATCACTTTTTACCTACAATAACTTTTTTTACCCATGGTAAATATTTTTTACTGCACCATAATTATTTGGTAGGTAACAGTTCACTGTTACTAGAAGCAGTGATTGGGCATCAACAATGCAGTTACAGGAGGAGAAAAGGGGAAAATCTTATGGTAAAGGTGAGTCAACAGGGATAAAGACTTTTGAGTTGAAAAGAGACATGCTGATTTTTTCAAAGAACACATGTCAAAAGAAGCCATGGTTGAGGATTTTTTGAGAATTTGATATTCAGGAGGACCCAGCAGGTCCCCCCCTGACATGTGCAGAACCTCCAGTTTCAACAGCCACCTCACCTGCTCTTAAATGTTGGTCAAGGGCTTATCCCCATGTGTCACAGTCAGAAAAATCAGCATTTTCCCTCCCCTCTCACATCACTCTAGAGAATATCTTGATGGTGACATATCAGGTGACCTCAATCTGTTGACCACCCTAAGCAAAAAGTAACCCCAATCAGCGGATTTAAGCATGTTTATCCCTAATCCTAAACCCTCTCAGAAACCTATATAAGGAGGCCTTCTCTCACTCAAAACACAACACTTCACCCACTTCACCAAGCAATGAAGCTATGACGACATTGCTCACAACGAGGAGCTATGGATGGAGCTCTACTCTCTCTCCCTCTCTCTCCCTCCCTCTAGTATGCTACATTACTAGCCCTAAAACCTAAATAAGGAGTCTTCTCTCATGCTCCATGGCCACCATCCTCGCCATCATTCTCTAAGGTATTGATGTGTTGCTAGTAGGATCATACCTACTTGCTGGGTTGATTGTTTTTGACAAGGGATTATGCCATCCTTGGCTTGCTTCTCTATATCCTTGTTATGTATGATCAGATGTCATTGTATTGTTAAGCTGATATCTTGTGTATATATATGCTACATAAGGTCCCTAAGCTTCGTTTCTATGTGTTTTGCCATATGTTTTGATGCCATCATAATGCCAGAAGTCTCACTTGCCTATGTGCACTATGTGTGAGGTCCCTAAACCTCTTAATTTAGGTGGTGCCCCCTTCGTTTTGTTCTTTGCTTGTTTGCATGAGGCGTGGTTTGTGGAGTGTGCATGAGTACAGAGGCCACCCGATTGCACTGCTCTTTTTCCCGCCATCATTTTGGTGCCCCCACGGAGGAGGGCTACACAGACCTTCAGTCCACAAGCAATGAAGATGTGCAATCTACAACATGGACGAATGGCGTGAGGAGCTTGCAAATTGGAGAACAGAAGAGGAGGAGGCTTTAGAGGACTTAAAAGCGTACGAAGAAGAGCTTGATATACCTCTCCTCAACCTATGAGTGCTCCAGAAACCTCCAACGCACACGAGCTTGAAATATTCTACATCAACATACACGAAGGTACTGTGACACACATTAAGGGAAGAGAAACCATCACCAGACCTCTCTTTCCTAAGGAGCCGACTAAGAGGAGGAAGATCACCTCTACACCTAAGTGGCCCAAGGCCGCAGCGCGTGCTCAAGCGTAAGGTAACATTTGGCTTAATCTCTATAGGCAAGAAAAAGGCTAGTGAGCAACCAACTTCAACCTCCAACTTGTAACCACGACTCTCACCCCTAAATCCTCCTGAAGCAAAGAGGCGAAGGCTTGCCTACAAGATTGCCGCCCGTCTGCGAGTGCTCCCAGTGCACTTTGTGAATCTAGACACCACCAATCCCAAGCCAACCTCCTGTTCGCGTGAAGATCACTTTGGATATTGTCCAAAGTGCTTTGCAGACCGGGTGAAAAGCCTCCCTGCCCTACCTTTGCTGCTAATTTTCAAGAAGTTATCTCAATCTAAGGAAACTATCTTAGTTGATGATGTGCTGCACATTAATGGTGTCACTTTCATTCGTCATGCTGATTATGGTAATAGCATCCAATTGTTGCTTGCTAAAAGGCTCAGCATTGTACAAAGTGTTGCCATCACGCCTTACGTCTTCACAGATGCATCAGGAAGAGTCGAAGTGATCTGAGGTGCTAACCTTCTGTGGCTGATCAGGCTCATTGGTCCCAAGGTGGTGCAACTAAGCTAGGCTCTTGTGTGTAAGTATGGATGCCAATAATGAGAATGATGATCCCCGCATGTTTCCTTTCCATTTTGTGCATCATATCCGTGTGAATATCTGTATTGATAGAAAAATCTTTTATCAGCAAAGAATAGCCCTGTTGTTTGGAGCTGAGAGACTTGGGGAAATCTTGCGCTCTCCTCATCCTGTCATTCTACCCTTACTAGACTATTACCATTCCTTTGATGTGTCGATCTTCATCCTATTTTGAGCTAAGTTGTGCTAAAGCTCCAAATTATAATTACCATACTCTATTTTAAAATAAATTGGAGCTGTTTGTGTAATTGTTTACTCTCTCACTTATGGCCTTCCCTAATTTTTATGGTAAGCCTGGGGAGGTTGCTCCAGACTTTTTGGATAATTTGGAAATGGCCTTTCTGGTATCGGGAAGGGATGACGAAGCTACTAAGTTAAGGGCCTTTCCTTTGGTCTTGAGGGAAGGTGCAAAATTATGGTATCAAACTTTGGCTAAGAGACTGGGAGTCCTTAAAGATGGACTTCATCGAAGAATTTCGCCGCCATGAGCCTCAAAGTAAACAAGCATCTAAACCCAAGAATGAAAGAAGAAGCCCGACTCATGGTCCAGAAGTACAAAGACGTATTTGCATGGGAACATATAAATTTAAAATGTGTAGATCCAAAGGTTTGTCAACACAGAATACGTCTGAAGCCAGATGCCAGGCGAGTGCATCTGCAACAGTATAGAATGAATCCAATTAACTATGCTAAGAAGGTCAAAGAATAAATCTACAACCTTCTAAAGGTTGGATCCATCACAAGAGTCGCCAATAGTGACTAGCTATTCCCTATTGTGGTAGTGCCAAAGAAGAATAGAAAGATCTAATTTTGTGTGGATTATCCAAAGCTGAATTCTCAAACCATCAAAGATCCTTTTCCATTACCTTTTACGGATATGCTTCTTGATGAGATTGCAAGCCATGAGATGTACAACTTTATGGATGGCTATAGTGGTTATAATCAGCTAAAGATTTCTCCTGAAGATCGGAGTAAAACCACTTTTATTACTGAATGGGGTGCATTTATGTATCTAATCATGCCATTCGGTCTTTGCAATGCTTCAACGACATTCTAGCCTTCCATGATGGAGCTATTCAGTAAATATTTATACTGATTCCTAGCCAAATTTATGGATGACTTCACTGTATTCTCAATAGAGGAGAAGCATTTATTATTTTTGGAAATGGTCTTCTAGAGATGTAAGGAAAAGAGGATATTCTTGAACCCATTCAAATCTATTTTACTGGTCTGGAAGAAGGGACAACTATTGGGGCATATAGTGTCCAGGAATGTCATAGAGATCATGGCCAATGATAAAATCCAGTGTGTCCAGCACGCCAAGGCACCCTGCATAGCATCTGAACTAAGTTCATTCTTGGGATATATCAGTTTTTATAGAAGATTTGTTCATATGTTTGCTTCCAAGGCATTACCCTTATATGAGCTAACAAAGAAACCCAGCAAGTTCATCTGGATTGCTGAATGTGAGGAGAGTTTTGAATGTCTTAAGAATGTCATTATCAGTAATCCAGTATTCCGACCACCGGACTGGGAAGTTATATTCCATGTGCATGTCGATGCTTTGGGACTAGCAATGGGAGCAGTACTGGCCCAACCAGATGAGAGGACTGACTATCCATTGTATTTTTTCAGTCAAAGATTCAATCAAGCTAAACAAGGATATACTACCACACAGAGAGAAGCCTTAGGAATGGTTTTCAGTGCCACCAAGTTCCAACATTATTTAGTGGGCAAGCTATTTTATTTCTATGTGGATCATCAGGCGTTATTATTTTTTATTAACAAAGTTATTATCCAAGGGAGATTGATCAGATGGATGATTTTCCTGATGGATTTTGAATTCCGCATATTCCACAACCCGGAAAGTCTCATTGTGGTGCTGATTTTCTGTCTAGAAGTACTGAAGGCTACTCTAGAATATCCTTGAGAGATAAGCCAGTAGATGCAGAGCTGTTTCAGGTGACAACCGAGGAAAACAGAGATCCAGAATGGTATGATGTATATCGGCTCCTTTAAAGAGGAGGATTCTCAAAAAACTAGACTCAGAATCAAAAAAAAGGCTTTGATTATTAAGAGTCTGAAGTCCACCATCATAGGAGGATTGCTCTTTATACTGGGAGTAGATGGGGTTCTTTGAAGGTGTGTGCCAATGGAAGGAAGGATGCAAGTCATCTCGGAAGCACACGATGGGGATTCTAGAGGACATTTCTCCACTGATATTTACTTACAGGAAGATTTTGAAGGCTAGATTATGGTGGAAAACTTTGATATCTGATGTTCAAAGTTTTTACAAAGCTTGTGATATATATCAGAGAATAAGCAAACCAACAGGAGCTGGTATGACTACACTTACTCCACTTCAACCACTGTGAGTATTCATGAAATGGGGTCTGGACTTCATGGGACCATTCAAGAAGGTTACTAGCCTATTGCATAGCAGGACACCACAACAAGGAGGGCAGGTTTGTCACATGGAAAGTTGCACCACCTAGCATAAGATCACGCTCAGTGTTGTGGGTGATTCACACGTTTACAACATTCTTGGACAAGAACGGAGCACAAGCATCAACATCATCCTTTTGACTTGATGAAATCTCCTAACACTTCATAACTATCGACTTTGGCTTCCGGCTCTGTGAAAATCTTCAAAATGAGGGGCAAGTATCCTTTTGTGTGCTTGAAAGCACACGTAGGTGCTAGTCGTTGATAATATTAACAATATGTTTGAGGTCATTATGACAAGCAAGCTTGAAAATCTTGGCCGTGCAATTGGCCTGGAGTACAATGGCCTACATCATGCCGAGCGGCCACATGTAGGTTGAAGGAGCTTTTCATCACCTGTGCTTTTCAAATTTAAACGTTAGAAGCTTTTCATCGCCCATGCAAGCAGTAGTCCAAAGAACACGAGATAATTCATATAACCAACAATTGAACATTGAAACACAAATCTCGGATGCACATCTGCTAGAACAAATAGCCAACAAGGTCAATCACATGCTATCAATGCAATTTAGTGATGAGGAAGCCTTTGGGAAGTTTCTTGATGTATATGGTCTCTATAACCAATTACGCAGTTATGATAACCTCATTGCGCGAAGGCGAACTAGAATCCTAAATTCACCTTTTCTTTCTCTTTTTTTTTTTTACCATAAAGGGCGAGAGCAAATTATATTAAAGAAGAAGCGCAATTATAAAAGACTACCACAATGGGGTATAGTTCAGTCAATAGATACAAAATCTTTGTTCAAAATTACATTCTAATCTGTCAAGTTAATCAAGAACTCGTGCAGGTGGGCAACTAGCCGAATTCCATTACTGTGTAGCCTTCTTAATCTTTCCCCATCCGCTCGGCATTCGTCCAGCATTCTCTGTAAGTGTGTATATGATCCATCGAGCAATACCTCTTGATGTTTGTTTATATTGGCGCTGTTGTAGAAGCTCATGCAGTCCGAGAGTACCTTGAAGCTGGCTTCATATACTCGGCATTGATCTAGCTTTAGTTGATTCACCTGTAAGGAAAAGTAGTAAAACAGTTCTCTCAGACTTTTTGTCTGGTAAGTTATGTTAAAAATCCTATCATTTTGGTCAGACTAGATAATCCAAAAAAATTCCCCTCTTATTCTATTCCAGACCACTGAAAATAACGACACTGAGTCACCTAGCAGTAATTGTTTCCAACTTAAAGTGCACCCAAGCCCAGCACTCACAGGTGACAGAATCTCTAGACTTTTGGGGCAATTCATAAAGAGGTGTGGGATGTCCTCCTTGGCCCTATTGCATCTCATGCAGAGCCCAGTGCCTAGCCCTGCAAGCCTCATCCTGTGCCCCGTCCATACTACCTTGTGGAGGATTAACCAGAGCAGAATTGAATGTTTGTTTGGGATTCCTCTATTCCAAATTGCCTAAAATTTGAAGGCCCATTAGCGGAGATCCATTGAAATCCTCCATTTTCTGTTGAGTGAGGTGTGTAGTGGTTCTGGGAGGTTTGGGGCTAAGGTGGGGGGGTTAGGCAGAGCGCTCCCACTAGGCCAGTACATAGCCTTGGAGGAGGGGTCAAGGTCACTTGAGAGTGTCCACTCCAACTCTTTTGGAAAGAGGGATTTCCTATTGGAAATCAAGGATATTTCCCAGGGTTGCAAGTTGAATCGACTTGTGAGCTTGGTTAGGGAGAGCCACCTGTGCTCTAACCTGTGCCACAAATTTCTCCATGTTGTAATGCCATTGTTGTGAATGCGCTTTGCTGGCATCGACCACCACATTGATTCATGGGCTCTTAGGTTAAGGCTGTTCTTTGAGTCCTAGTTAATTCTTAGGTGATTTATGTGCCTGTTCCACGCTCCCCACAACAATTTAAGGAGGAGGGAGCCGCTGGGTGTTATCTCGACAAGTCCGAAGAAGATTGTTAGCCATGGAAAAGGTGCATCCCATTGCTCCCTTTAGCTTTGAATTTGCTAATGTTCCTAAACAGCAATGAGACCCACTTCTCCTCGGGGTTTTCCAATGCTCTGAGGATGAGTTTGATTGCTAGTTTGTATGCCCATCTGTTGAAGTTGGTAAGTCCGAGTCCCCCTTGTTCCTTGGGGAGGCAGCATAAATCCAAACTAACCTTGGCTAGGCCCTTTCTCATCGGGTCACCAGACCAAAGGAAGTTTTTGGATGCCCTGGTTATGTCTTTCAACTGGGAGTTAGGGGGTCTCCAACAAGAGAGGAAAAACAGGACATAGCAGGAAATAAAGTGCTTGATGACAAGAGCCCTCCCTGCAATATTCGACTGAAATCATGTCCATCGATTTAGTTTGGAGGAGAAACACTCCAGTACCCATTGCCACCTCTATGCCATAGATACCCTAAACCCAAATGGGATGCCTAGGATCCTGAAGATGACCCCGTCTTTTAATATTGAGCATCCTTGTTCTGTAATCCATCTTGGGAGTGGAGAGAGGGAGGCTCTGATTCCAGTCTTGGAATGGTTAATCCGAGATCTCGAGGCTGAGCAGAAAGTCCTCAGACATCCCCAGAAGCATTCGAGTGATTGCTCATTGTTGTTGAGTAAGCCATTGGTGTCATCAGTGAATTGTGAGAGGCATTGTTGTCTACCATCCGGTAATGAGATTCCTTTGAGTGTCCCATCCCCCATTTTAGCTTTGACCAACCAATTGAGAGAGTCCACCAAGGTCGCAAAGAGTAAAGGGCCAAGGGGGCATCCCTGTCATACCGATCGATTGAGAGGAAATGGTTCTGAAATGCCATTGTTGAGCTACCCTTACATGTGCGTTTCCTAGTAGAGTCTTGATGAACCTGATCATACCTGGTCCGAAGCCCATCATGGTCAGGTAGTCGAGGATGAATTTCCATTCTAATCTGTCATAGGCTTTGTTGAAGTCACGAAATCCTGATGGGACTCTTCAGCATATTCAATTCCTTCCCACATAGCTATGACAACTTCCATGATTCTCCTTCCTTTGATGAATCCTTTTTGCTTTGTGCACAACCACTCTGTTAAAGCAGGGGAAATTCTAAGTGCTATAGCTTTGGCGAAGATTTTGTATGCTGAATGCAGCATAGTGAGTGGTCTCCAGTTAGAGATGATTTCCCTGGGGCCTCTCTTATATAGGAATTTAATGACTCCCGTATTGAGTTGAACTAGAAGGGCTCCTTGTTTAACTGATTCCTCCCATACTCTAAGGAGGATGGGAGAGAGTACTTCCTTAAACGTCTGATAGAATTCAGCAGGAAGCCCATCTACGCCAAGAGTCTTCTTGAGTTTTAAAGAATCAATTGCCCTTTTTATTTCCCACACTATAAGGCCTGAATCGAGCTGGACCGCTAGGTGAGTGGGGATCACTCTCGGCCTGCATTTCCTAATTAGTTCACGGGCTACAGCCACCCCCTCATCCATTTTCTCCTTAGGGTTGAATAACAGGGTGAAGTGCTCCCTTGCTATTTCCAGATTTTCGCATTCATTAGTGTCTTTGCCCTCTGGTCCTACCAGGTAGGGGATGGATTCTCTCATATGTTTCTTCCTAAGATTTTTAAACATTTCTTTTGTTGGCTTATCCACTTTGCCTACCCACCATTCTCTAAAGAAGACTGCAATATGCTTGAGGGTGAGGTCCTCCTCCACACAAAGTTGATGTCTTAGTGTGGATATCTTATCCTGAGTATCAATATTAGGGCTCTTGTTGCATTCCATCTCTGCCAATTCACTGTATATCTGATCCTTGCATTTCCTCCTGATTTCTCTTACTTTTTTTTTGAACATTATAAGTGTTTTTTGAGTGTTTGATATTGCCATTGTCCATGCCTTGGATGGAGTGAAGCCCTTTGAGGAAGCCTGCACCCATATTTCCTTAATGCTACTCTGTACTTCCTCCAGTTGAAACAGCGAGGTGTCCGTGTGGAACCAGTGATTCCTAAATTTCCTACATTTGTCATCCAAAGTTATCACTAATGGATAGTGGTCGGAAGTACAGGACGTGTGTCTGGGTTTGGCTTTAATTCTATTAAAGCTTCTGGCTAGGGAAGTGCTTATATAACATCTATCTAATCTGGCTTTTCTAGCATTGGGGCCTTTGGAATAATTTTGCCAAGTGAACTCTTCAGGAGATCCGACATCCCACAAATCGAGGTGATCTTTAAGCAGATTCCACTCGTGAAGCTCTACTCCGGAAATATAATTACCTCGGTTTTGGAAACGATCTTCAATGGTCTCTACCATATTGAAATCCCCAATGAGAATGGTTGGCTCATTTTGGGCTAGAAGCTGCTACGAGAATTGACTTTTGTCTCTAGCAGAACCTCCTGCATATACAGACACAATCATGCATTGGACGGGGGACTCGGCTGTCACACCTACCCAGTAGGCTCCTTTGCCAAATTTCTCTAGATTTACCTTCCAAGTTTGAGGGATGCCAATTGTTGTACCACCCGATCCCCTTTCGTGTGAGGAGCAATGCCAAAGGTGCTCTTTTGAGATTATAGAGAGTCTTTGGGAGAGCTCGTCCCCTAAAGTCTTTATCTCTTGAAGTCCAATGACATCAATAGGAAAGTTGTTGAGCCAGGCCCTAGTTTTTTTTTGCTTTGAGTGGGTCTAACGGACCCTTAATATTCCAAGACATGATTTTCATCGAGGAGTGCGTCTATCCATGCGTTTTTTGGCCTAGGATCTAGGAGAGGCTTGTGACACTGAGGTGCGTCCCCTCTTGTTGTCCTCCTGAACCTCGATGGGGGTTGGGCCAGTCTCAACAGTTTCCTTCTCCCCAGGGGCTATGTTTTCTTTGTTAGGTTCGTAGCTTGTGGACGACTTGTTTTGGTTTAGGGCTAATGTGCGATCAGCCTGATTCACTTGCCTTTCCAGTCTTGTATCTGCGTCCTCTTCTTCTTCTGAGTCGGGGTCGATGAACTCTGCTACATCAGAATCTTCCCATTCTGGCAATGATGCGAGTAGGGCGAATCTATTGGGGCCTCGAGATTTACCCTTATCCGGCAAAGTTTTGTGGGCCATTGGTTTCTCCAGTTTGGGGGGTTGCGGTGGGGAGACTAGTGGGGATGTTTGGGTGCTGGAGAGGCCTGCTCTCGTTTAGGGTTTTTTTTGGGGCATTCCCTAACAAAGTGCCCCTTTGTTCCACAGTGGAAACAAGCATTTGGGAGGTACTTGTAACTTATTGGTTGCTCAAAGCACTTGCCGTCATCTAAAGCGATTACCATGGATTGGGGGAGCTCCACTAAAATATCCATTTCAATGAGGGCTTGTGGGTGCCATGCTAGGATGTAGTCCCCTCTGGGTCGGCCCCTTAAAACTTTACCTAGTTGTGCTCCTATGGCCCTGAGGTGGTTGTGATAGTGAAGGGGGAGGTTCGAGAACTCCACCCAGACTGGGAAGTGGTTGAGGGCATCGCTCTCCGCTTTGTATTTTTTATTCCATTTGAATAGGCAGAGGGGGGTCGCTCTCAATAGCCATTGGCATGTGCTAAGCACTCTGAAAACCATGTTTGCAGTTTTAAAAACAAACACATATAGGTTTTTGTGGAGGGCATGTATGGTCTCGACTTCTGCTCCTATTGCCCCACATTGGTTTCGAATCCTCCCGCGTAAAACGTCTGTTGTGGTGGGCGAGGGCCAGCAAGAAGCCCTATTAAGGCCCTGTTTTCCAAATCGTTCTGAGTTTTTCTAACCTGAAGTGCAGGTAGAATAACATAAGGCTTACCGTTTCCATTCGGTTGATTGCCTCCTGCAACAGCCTTATTGCTTCCTCCCTGTTGAGTGCCCGGGGCAGAGCCATGGGTGGCTGGAGCGGTAGGGCTTTCAACAAAACCCGCAAGTCTACCTACATGTTGAGGGAGAGTTGGTTGCTGGGAGAAGAAGCCGAAATCATGTCGAAGCAACCTCGCGGCTTCAAGTTTTTCTGCACTTTCGATGAGGGGGCTGTGATGATTGATGTCGTTGAGAAGGGCAGCAGCTAATGGGTTGTGTGGGGAGAAAGAGCTTGGGTCGAAGTTGTTGAGGCCTCCGCCATGCAAGAGTGGGTAGTTATTTTGCACGAGTGCTTGGTGGGGGAGCGCGCCTGTAGCCTAGATATTGGGGGGTCTCGCGCCAGTGCTTTGATGGGGTGAGATGACGGGCAAAGTCATCTTGCATGGAGCATGAAGGATGCCGCCGACAGGACAGTTGCTTAGGACATTGCTAGGGTTTTCTTTCTCTTATTTTGTCCAACGGTATGTAGTACCCATTTAAAAACATAACAAATCAATGAGAATCATCTAAAAATGGGACTCAAAAACAAAAATTGAAGCTCTCTCTCTCTCTCTCTCTCTCTCTCTCTCTCTCTCTCTCTCTCTCTCTCTCTCTCTCTCTCTCTCTCTCTCTCTCTCTCTCTCTCTCTCTCTGGCAGGACTCTCTCTCTCTCTCCCGCCCGGATAGCTTCATACGCCGTTAAAATCCTCTTCTCTCTCTCTCTCTAGCTTCGTATGAATCGTCTTCTTCTTCTTCTTCTCTCTCTCTGTCTCTCTCTCTCTCTCTCTCTCTCTCTCTCTCTCTCTCTCTCTCTCTCTCTCTCTCTCTCTCTCTCTCTCTCTCTCTCTCTCTATGTGTGTGTGTGTGTGCGCGCGCGCGTAGGTCCCTGCAGGACCTTAGAGCTCTCTCGCTCTCGCTCTCTCTCTGTGCTCATGCAAGGTCCCATTCCCTCTCCTAAAATCCCCCAACTCGTGCATACATTGGTTTTGGCCGCCTATGTACGCAAGATCGAGGCTACATAGGAGAGAGTGTGCGGACACATAGGGGTAGCTAACGTGGAAGGTGAGGAATATCCGGGGGTAATGGGATTTTCTTTTAAGAAGAACGAGTTCCCTTGCATTCACATTCCTGGTGCCGAGTCCAAAGTTAACCCAAGACTATCGCACCTACCGCTCTAGCTATCTTACTTCATTCTTTGAGCGTACGCATCCCCTTGACATTTGCATCTGTAGAAGCCACATTTGTTGATCAATGGAAGAATTGCGTTGTCCATGGCTGGGAGCACGCTATGCTAGGGAGACAAGTCCTACAGTAAATTAACATGCAAAATCTCAACACCTTGGAGAGCCTCATTGAGCTTGGACCTAAAAGACTTAGATGTGTCTTGGTTGCTCTTGGATTGAAGACTGGAGGCACAATTGAGCAAAGAGCAAAACGACATCTTCTAGGGTCAAGGGGCCAACTTAAGGCCACCTAAGAGGAAACACACACTTCGAAAAGCACGCTAAACAGAATCGAGTGCTTAGACGCTCAAAATGAAGATCGAGATCGTCTCTACCAACAACAAAAATCTGGAATCAAGTTGCATTTATACATGCGAAGAACGCCCGCACAACATTTTTTATGTGTATAAAAAATGGGTGTAAATAGGAAACCAGAATGGGAGGGCATTTAGAGCCATTGTGCCAACAAGGCTTGAACCCAAGATCTAATGGCCACGATTACAAGCTGGCTACATTGTCCACCCCAACTCTCACCCATTTGTGTCTCACAATGGGTCCGAAAGTGCACAAAAAAATGACCCCGGCAGTCCCCCTAAAGGGGGGTGGTTTTTTATTGGCCCCTTTACCCTACGTCATCAGCTAAGAGAAAAGAAACAAGTGATAAAATCACGAGGCCTGCCAATGACAAAGGCACATCAATGTCAGCTTTCTTTACTAAATAGATTTACGCTAAGATTAAGGTTTCTTTCCTCCCAAAACTATTGTCAATGTACAATGAAACCAAGGATTGATGGGATGATAAAGCAACGCATCAGGTGATGTTTGGATGAATCAAGGCTTATGAGAAAATAATCTCTACTTAATCTATACTAATAGATAATGGGGAAGGGATTCCGGCCCTTCCCCTCGACATGTGTCGTGAGCACCTTCAACCGGCTAGCTTCGGAGGTGTGTGCACTACAACCAGGTCGCTGAGAGAGAGAGAGAGAGAGAGAGAGAGAGAGAGAGAGTCCTTCAACCGGCCAGCTCCGAAGGTGTGCGCACGGTAATCGGGTTGCTGAGTGAGAGAGAGAGAGAGAGAGAGAGAGAGAGAGAGAGAGAGAATGGGTGCACCACTTTCAATTCGAGCTCATCCCTCACCCAACTTTCTTCTGCACTTCGGGCGTATGGTATTTTAATTCGACCTCAATCCCCCCCAAAACCCCAAAAGACACACACACACACACACACACACATTCCAAGCGCGTACGAGAGAGAGAGAGAGAGAGAGAGAGAGAGAGAGAGAGAGATCTGAGTCCGACTGTCCACCTTTGTTGGGCTCAGTCAGAGGAAACCATAAAGATGACAGAGCATGGCGCAGGGTTTGCTTAAGGTGCTCACAGGCCGCCATGCATGTCGCATGACAAAGAGAGAGAGAGATGAAATGTTATATTAACGTCGTCAACTGTTGTGTGTGTGTGTGTGTGTGTGTGTGTGTGTGTGTGTGTGTGTGTGTGTGTGAGAGAGAGAGAGAGAGAGAGAGAGAGATGAAATGTTATATTAACGTCTTCAAAAGGCCAAACGACCTGTCTATACTATAGATAAAAGGGGAGGTGTTTCCGACTGTTAGGTGGCGCTACCTCCTTCATCCGGCCAGTCCCGGTGGTGTGCACTGCAACCGCGCGATCAACGAGAGGACTGCACGCAGAGGTGGAGAGAGAGAGAGAGAGAGAGAGAGAGAGAGAGAGAGACGGCCTTCGCGCTACATACGGGTCCCCCTAGACCTCCACTTATGCACGGTCCCCCATTCATGCGGCATGTGTTCCCTGCGCTTCGGCTGCATGGTGAAAGAGAGAGAGAGAGAGAAGCGGCCTTGGTAGGAGGTGAGAGAGAGAGAGAGAGAGAGAGATAGATAGATAGTTCTATTATCGTCCTGGGAGGTCAAATATGACCTATGGGACCAAATGAACATGTCACGTGGTGTGAGTGGAGTTCATAAGTGACTCTCGATGCTCAAAAATGGTTGAAATGAGCGTCGCAATAGAGAGTCCACATCGTGGTTGGGAGAGGAAGGTATGTAGGGAGAGATCATGGCTGAATATATGGGGAAAAGAGGACCTAATGTGGTCAAAAGCTGAGCACTGAAGTAGTGTGTGGTACTCACTCTCTCGCACTTGACGAGGGCATAAGGTGCAAAGTCGATGACACTCCTCGCCAGTGCCCCAACGTCCTGTCTTGCAGCGTAGAGAATGGGAGCTAAGACGAATGGAGGCAATGGTGCGGATCGCACTCAACGGGATGGGCTCAAGGATGTAGGAATGGGTTCGGTTACCACGTTCCGAGAAGAAGAGAGATTTGTAGTTTGGGGCTACGTGTGTGGTGTAATGGCTGAAGCGAGAACCTCCGGATTTCTCCCAAGCCGTGATACATTGGCGTTGTAAGAAGGCCTCATTAACTTGGGAGTCGATCGACGCATCCTTGACCAAGTGACATGCATCCCATCTTCCAAACCATTTCTTGATATCAAGAATCCACCCCGAACTTAGTATTTTGCTCTTGCATGTCTTTTGAACCATTTGACTTGCTTCATATGCGATTCTAGGAAGTCGATGCAAAGGGCTACGTTGTGTCTTACGCATGTACTCCACAACCCTTTGCATGCCCAAGACCTCAATGGGAAGCAATCCGGACTCAAGAAGTAAGAGCATGTAGGGTGTTTGTGTCTTGACTTGGAGAAAGTTGGTGAGAAAACGCTTTTGGACATTGTCAAACTTTTTCCAAGTAAACTTCACGATGCTTCCACCCCACACCTTCACTCCATAAAGAAGCACCGGTGTCACCAATGTGTCAAAGAGGTACTTTTTGAGAGCCCAACACTTGATCTCTCCTGCATTGCACATGTTCTCAAATGCATAATAGACCCTCTTTCCGGCTTCCAAGCGACGCATTGCACAATCCTTCCATTTATGATTGGATGGAACCTCAAGGCCAAGGTACTTGAAGTGATCTACCACTTCAAGTTTCTCATTGTTGTATACAATGCATGGATTTTCATCATTGAGGGTCTTTACAAGCATAACCTTGGTTTTGGATCCATTCACGATCAGCCCGCTATGTAGGCAAAAGCGTTCCAAGACACTCATCAGCTTTTGTGCATCTTCTAAGGTATGTGCCAAGAGTACTACATCATCGGCATAAAGCAAAAGCATGATCACCACATTTCCGATCTTAACCTCTTCTATGCCTTCTTGCTGCATAAAGTCAAGAACCATGCATTCCAATTCATCAATGAGTAGCCCAAAGAGGCTTGGGGAAAGTGGGCATCCTTGTTTGACACCAATAGTGCTTGCAAAAAATTCTGAAATTCCATCTCCCATACGTAATCGATATATCACTTTTTGGTAGATGCGAAAGACTGCATGCATAAATTCTCTCGGCACTTGAAGGCTTTGCATACGTCTCCAAAGATTTCCTCGCGGTACCATGTCAAAAGCTTTCTTGAAATCCACAAAGCAACAAAACAACTTTTTTCCTTTCAATCGAGACGCTTCCATAAGAACTCGAAGAGTGACAAGGTGATCAATAGTGCTATGATGCTTTCGAAAACCTGCTTGGCCAAGTGCACGTTTGCCATTCTTTTCAGCCCATTCACTTATCTTCATCTCCATGATACATCCAAATAACTTTGCCATCAAAGAACCAACCATTATAGTGCGATAGTTGTTCACATTGTTTACATCTCCTCCTTTGTGCAAAGGTTTGATCCAATTTGCACTCCAATCATGAGGCATGCCATACTGAAGTGCAAGGTTAAACATATCGCATATCCAATATCGTGTTTTCTTGCTTGTCCATTTAATCATTTCAGCCTTGACACCTTGAAGGTCACCTGCCTTGCGAGTAGCAAGTTTCTCAAGCGCACGGCATACATCTTCAAGGGAGAGGGAAAAATGAAATGAAATGTTATATTGAAAACTGCCTGGCCGCCTGTTCCCAGAGAGAGAGAGAGAGAAAAATGAAGTAAAATGTTATATTAAATAAATTATCTATACTAATAGATAATGGGGGAAGGGATTCCGGACCCTCCCCGCGACACGTGTCGTGAGCACCTTCAACCGGCCAACACCGGAGGCGTGCGCACTGCAATCGGGCCGTTGAGAGAGAGAGAGAGAGAGAGAGAGAGAGAGAGAGAGAGAGAGAGAGAGAGAGAGAGAGAGAGAGAGAGTCCTTCAACCGGCCAGCTCCGGAGGTGTGCGCACGGCAACCGGGCTGCTGAGAGAGAGAGAGAGAGAGAGAGAGAGAGACAGAGAGAGAGAGAGAGAGAGAGAGAGAGAGAGAATGGGTGCGCCGCTTTCAATTCGAGCTCATCCCTCACCCAACTTTCTTCTGCACTTCGGGCGTACGGCATTTTAATTCGACAGCAATCTCCCCCAAAACCCCAAACGACACACACACACACACACACACACACATTCCAAGCACGTAAGAGAGAGAGAGAGAGAGAGAGAGAGAGAGAGAGAGAAAGAGAGAGTCCGACCGTCCGCATTTGTTGGGCTCAGTCAGAGGCAGCCATAAAGATGACAGAGCATGGCACAGGGTTTGCTTAAGGTGCTCACAGGCCGCCATGCATGTCGCATGAGAGAGAGAGAGAGATGAAATGTTATATTAACGTCGTCACCTGCTGTGTGTGTGTGTGTGTGTGTGTGCGTGTGTGTGTGTGTGTGTGTGTATGTGTGAGAGAGAGAGAGAGAGAGAGAGAGAGAGAGAGATGAAATGTTATATTAACGTCTTCAAAAGGCCAAACGACCTATGAGATTCAAAAAAAGACCAAATGACCTATGAGATCAATTTTAAAAAAGTGAGAGCAAGGTCAAACCGCCGCCGCCCCCCCCCCCCCCCCCCCCCTCTCTCTCTCTCACAGTTCGCTCCTGGGATAGTTTCCTACGACGTTAAAACTCTCTTCTTCTTCTTCTTTTTCTTCTCCCTGTGTGTGTGTGTGTGTGTGTGTGTGTGTGTGTGTGTGTGTGTGTGTAAATAGTAGGGCGGCATTGATTGGATCAAGATAGGTCAATAATATGAAAGAGATCACATCGTCAAATGTTGTGTGTGTGTGAGAGAGAGTGAGAGAGAGATGAAAAGTTATATTAACGTCTTCAAAAGGCCAAACGACCTGTCTATACTATAGATAAAAGGGGAGGTGTTTCCGACTGCCAGGTGGCGCTACCTCCTTCATCCGACCAATCTCGGTGGTGTGCACTGCAGCCGCACGATCAGCGAGAGGACTGCATGCAGAGGTGGGGAGAGAGAGAGAGAGAGAGAGAGAGAGAGAGAGAGAGAGAGAGAGAGAGAGACGGCCTTCGCGCTACGTACGGGCCCCCCTTGACCTCCACTTATGCATGGTCCCCCATTCATGCGGTCTGTGTTCCCTACGCTTCGGCTGCATGGTGAAAGAGAGAGAGAGAAGCGGCCTTGGCAGCAGGTGAGAGAGAGAGAGAGAGAGAGAGAGAGAGAGAGAGAGAGAGAGAGAGAGAGAGAGAGAGAGAGAGAGAGAGAGAGAGATAAAATGGCCTGGCCGCCTGTGCTCCCAAAGAGAGAGAGAGAGAGAGAGAGAGAGAGAGAGAGAGAGAGAGAGAGAAGCAAGGGAGAGGGAAAAATGAAATGAAATGTTATATTGAAAACTGCCTGGCCGCCTGTTCCCAGAGAGAGAGAGAGAGAGAGAGAGAGAGAGAGAGAGAAATGAAATAAAATGTTATATTAAATAAATGATGAGAGAGTAAGGTTTGGAGATGAATTGCTTCATTAGTTTTAGACATAATTGCCCTTTTTTGTGATGTGTCTCAGCTTAATATCTTGCCGTTTTCAATTTTTAAAGTGTCGGTTCACGGCAAGGGGAAAAGGAGAAATTCCGCCCCATAATAGAGAAAAATTCCGCCTAATATTTTGTCGTTTTCAATTTTTAAAATGCCGGTTCACGGCAAGGGGAAAAGGAGAAATTCCGCCCCATAATTTCTAGAATTTCCTCTTGGCAAATTCAAGGAAAGCAATTTTGTATGTTTGGAAAAATGATTTTTCCCGAACACTGGTCGGGACTAGGGAGAAGATGGACCATGGCGGTCGGCTGTTGACAGTTGAGCTTAATATCTTTCCGTTTTCAATTTCCAAACTGCCGGTTCATGGCAAGGGGAAAAGGAGAAATTTCACCCCATAATAGAGAGAGAGAGAGAGAGAGAGAGAGAGAGAGAGAGAGAGAGAGAGAGAGAGAGAGAGAGAGAGAGAGAGCAGACTCAGTGTGGCCTACACGTGCGTGCTCGAAAAGAGAGAGACATTGCCTGCACCTGCGCGCTCAGAAAGAGAGAGAGGCGGCCAACTCTTGACAATTGAGCTTCCAGACAGCGCTCAGCTGAGCGCGGAGAGAGAGAGAGAGAGAGAGAGAGAGAGAGAGAGAGAGAGAGAGAGAGAGAGAGAGAGAGAGAGAGAGAGAGAGAGAGAGAGAGAGAGAGAGAGAGAGACACACTACCTGCACCTGCGCGCTCGGAAAGACAGAGAAAGAAAGACAGAGAGGCAAATTCAAGGAAAGGAATTTTGTATGTTTGGAAAAATGATTTTTCCCGAACACTGGTCGGGACTAGGGAGAAGATGGACCATGGCGGCCGGCTGTTGACAACTGAGCTTCTGATCAGTGCTCTCTGAGCGCGGAGATAGATAGATAGATAGATTTTATTATCGTCCTCGGAGGTCAAATATGACCTATGGGACCAAAGTTACATGTGATGTAGTATGTGTATGGCTGATGAGTGACTCTCGATGCTCCAAAATTGTAGTGATGAGAGTCGCAATGGAGAGCCCACACTTTGGCTGGGAGAGGAAAGTGTGTAGGTCTAAGTTATGGCTGAAAATGTGAGAGAAGCAAGTTCGGATGTGATCAAAAGCTGAGCACTCTAGTAGTGTGTGGTACTCAGACTCTCGAACTTGCAGTGAGCATAATGTGCACAATCGATTTGACTCTTCTCCATTGCCCCAACGCCCTATCTCGCATCGAAGGAAATGGGAGCTAAGCCGAATTGCTGCGATAGTGCGTATCGCGGACAAGGGAATAGGCTCAAGCATGTAAGTGTGAGTACGGTTTCCTCTCTCAGCGAAGAACATGGTTTTGTAGTTGGGGGCAATATAGGTGGTGTAATGTATGAAGCGTGACCCACCGGATTTCTCCCAAGCCGTAATACATTGGCGTTGTAGAAAAGCTTCATTCACTTGAGAGTCGATTGAAGCATCATGTAGCAAGTGTAATGCATCCCATCTCCCAAACCACTTCTTTATGTCTTGCATCCATCCCGTGCTCAAGATCTTGCTTTTATGCGTCTTTTGAACTTTTTTGCTTGCTTCCCATGCAATTGTAGGAAGTCGATGTGAGGGGTTTTGACGCATCTTTATCATGTACTCCACAACCCTTTCCATGCCCATAACCTCAATTGGAAGAGATCCCGACTCAAGAAGTAGGAGCATATATGGTGTTTGTGTCTTAACTTGGAGAAAGTTTGTAAGAAAATGCTTTTGGACATTCTCAAACTCTTTCCAAGTAGACTTTGAGATGCTCCCGCCCCACACTTCAACTCCATAAAGAAGAACCGGTGTCACCAATGCATCAAAAAGATACTTCTTGAGAACCCAACACTTGATGTTTCCCGCATTACACATGTTCTCAAATGCATAATATGCTCTCTTTCCCACTTCCACACGACGCATAGCACATTCATGTCACTTGTGATTGGATGGAACCTCAAGACCAAGGTACTTAAAGCTCTCAACAACTTCAAGTGTCTCATTGTTGTACACAATGCATGGCTTCTCCTTATGGTTGGTTTTCACAAGCATAACCTTTGTTTTGGATTCATTTACAATCAGCCCACTATGCAAGCAAAAGTTCTCAAGGACAACCATAAGCTTTTGTGCATCTTCTAAAGTGTGTGCTAGAAGCACTACATCATCCGCATACAACAAAAGCATGATTACCGCATTGCAAATAGTGACCTCTTCAATGCCTTCTTCTTGCATAAAGTCAAGTACCATTTGTTCCAATTGATCGATGCATAGACCAAAGAGAGTTGGTGACAATGGACATCCTTGTTTAACCCCAATAGTGCTTACAAAAATTTCTGAAATTTCTCTTCCCATGCGCAATTGACAAATCACCTTCTCATAGATTCGAGAAACCGCAAGCATAAACTCACTTGGCACTTGGAGTTCTTCCATCCTTCTCCACAAATTGTTACGTGGAATCATATCAAAGGCTTTCTTAAAGTCCACAAAACAACAATACAATCGCTTGCCTTTCAACCGACTTTCCTCCATGAGAACACGAAGAGTGACAAGATGATCAATGGTGCTATGGCATCGATGAAAACCCGCTTGTCCCTTTGCACGCTTGTCATTCTCTTCAGCCCAATCATTCAATTTCATCTCCATTATGCACCCAAACAACTTTGCCATAAGAGACCCAATCATTATAGTCCGGTAGTTGCTTACATTCTTTACATCCCCTCCTTTATGCAAAGGCTTAACCCAATTAGTACTCCAATCATAAGGCATACCATGTTGAAGTGCAAGGTTGAACATATCACACATCCACTCATGGGTAAAATCTCCCGTCCATTTGATCATCTCCGGCTTGATACCTTGAAGATCTCCCGCTTTGCGAGTGGCCAACTTTTCAAGCCCACCACATACATCCTCAATAGTAAAAAAAGACGGCATACATGGGAGTGAACCATAAAATGGCATTTTTTCAGTATTTGCTTGCTCATATAATTGCCTACAATGTGTGTACATATCCACTAGACTCAAGTTACCAAAATTCTCAACCCGCTTGCCTCTCAAGTTTCTCCAAAATCTTCCACATGCATGTGCCTTTTCTTGGACTTGAAATTCTTGTTGCTTTACTTCCCATCTTCTTCTCTTCTTTTGAATCAATGCCTTGTATGTATGCAAATGACTTTGATAGTTGTCTTTGTCCATAGTTGCATCAAGCTTTATCAAGGACTTTCGAGCATCTTGACATTCTTTATCAAACCACCTTTTGCGTGATCTATCTTTGTTGATACCATGGAGATGCTTTATGGCAAAGCATTCTTCTGCACAAGAACAAATAGCTTTCTTGAAAGCTTCCCATTTAGTTTCCAATGGTGCATCACATTGAAGCTTTGTCATCCATAATTTTTGCTCAACCATTTTAATGTACATTGGTGCCCGTTTGAAATCCATACATAGTGATAACTTCTCTTTCCTTTGGCTGAGATTATCATGCTTAGTTGCTTCTCCACATGAAAGGTCAATACATAAGGTGCGATGGTCGGATTCCGGGGTCCATTGACCAAACATAAAACTCTTTATGCGATACATGATGGCTTCAGAGAGTAGCATATAGTCAATCACACTATACCCATTATGTCTCCTACATGTAAATCCATTGGTTCCACTCCACAAAGATACACCATTGGCAATGAGCATACCCGTGCTATTACACATGTGTAAAAGTAACTTTCCATAGTGATCCGGCTCTTTCTCATCCATTGAAGTACGATCATACAAGTGAACTTCCTCCAACTCCCTTGAAATGTATGGCATATCAAATTGTTGAGTATCATGTTGCAATGTTTTTGTGCGAGCATTCATATCCCCAAATACAATAACATCACCTTCACCTTTGAAATAAGCAATGTCCTCTTCCAAATCAGAAAATGGTTGATCTCTATCCATGCAAGCATAAAAGGGAGAATCATGATGAGGAATGTAGCAACCGGCTACAAAAATGGGTGCTCTTTTTGGTGTCATAATTTTCAGCCATACATAACGTTTGTACTTGTCATCTTTCACAATTGATACAAAATCTTCCAATCCTTTCTTAACCATACATGCTAACCCTCCTTGTCCTCTTCGTTGCTTGAGATTCTTTGACCACATCAATGAATGTACATTGTAATCCTCCAAGCCGTTAATCCTTTGTGTATCATGCTCCCAAGTTTCAACAAGAAGTACAACATCAGCTTTGCTTGTTAGTTCATCAATGCCAACCCCCGCATTCCATGGGTATCCATTACAATTCCAAAAGCATATTTTCAATTGTAACTCGGTCTCATAGGTCACGCATCCCTATTTGCTTGAGAGACTTGCCTCCTCCTTGGGCACATTTTCTTCATGAGAGATCTCCTTGTTTTTATTATTCTTTTCCTCATATGCCTTGCGACGCATATTTTGTTGCTTAATAGTGCGATCTTCACATACAAAACATTTTGTATCCCTCAAATAGATCCAACTATTATCAAGGATAATCTTTCGCTTGGTCTCATCCGGCATGGTGCATACAATTGGCCGTTCTCCCGAGCGAGGAGCTCCTTGCTTCCCCACTCTATGTGTTCCATAGACCATAACTCCGGACATGCCAAAGTGGGTTTTGAAGAAATCTTCAATAACAATGGCAAGAGAAGGAGGTGTCTCTAACTTCTCTTCGGAAATTCCACGAATAACAATGTTCTTGGAACGTCGCTCCCGTTCCTTCAACTCCTCCACATCCACATTCTCAACATTCTTTGTTTGAACCATAGCTTGCATGAGTGAGGAATTAGAAACCACATTGCTACCACATACATCAGCCCAAGACTTGTTTGTGCATACATTTTTCATGTCGCATACATCCCGGCTCATAGTGTCAAATTTCTCCTCTTTCAATACATGGTCATGCTCTACTTTGTTCATCCGCTCCTTCAAAGCATTCAAGTCCACAATAGAGCGTTTACATTCCTTGACTTCCTCTTCAAGTTGCATCAAACGTGTTGTTTGCATCTCAAGTGTCCTCTTGAGATTCTCATTCTCAACCACAAGTACCCTTAGTGTTCCATTCTCCATTGCAAGTGCTCGTAAGTCTTCGCCTTGTTTGTTTACGGTCTCTTGCAATGATACCAAGTACGCCATGATCATGGTTTTCGATGTCGTTGGTTGGGTGGTTGTGTTGCTATCTCCACACTTAGGAGATTTTGGATCATTTTCCACAATGGTTGTGGACCTTGTTGAAGAAGAAGAACCCTTGCGAGTGCCGGAAGACATTGTATGTAAAATAGGAGATGAGAATCAATTTTGTTGAACCTGTTCACTTCGGAAATGCTGCTACAGAAATGCCTTCCATAACTCTGAAAAATTCTTTCTTTACATCAATGCGTAGAGGACTTCGTGCTCTTCGATTGAGGCTATAGATCACCCAAATCGGAGTTCGGAGAGAGAGAGAGAGAGAGAGAGAGAGAGAGAGAGAGCAGACTTAGTGTCTGCGCGCTCAAAAAGAGAGAGAGGCGGCCGGCTGTTGACAGCTAAGCTTCCGAACAGTGCTCAGTTGAGCGCGGGGAGAGAGAGAGAGAGAGAGAGAGAGAGAGAGAGAGAGAGAGAGAGAGAGTTCTGTTATCGTCCTGGGAGGTCAAATATGACCTATGGGACCAAATGAACATGTCACGTGGTGTGAGTGGAGTTCATAAGTGACTCTCGATGCTCAAAAATGGCTGAAATGAGCGTCGCAATAGAGAGTCCACATCGTGGTTGGGAGAGGAAGGTATGTAGGGAGAGATCATGGCTGAATATATGGGGAAAAGAGGACGTAATGTGGTCAAAAGCTGAGCACTCAAGTAGTGTGTGGTACTCACTCTCTCGCACTTGACGAGGGCATAAGGTGCAAAGTCGATGACACTCCTCGCTAGTGCCCCAACGTCCTGTCTCGCAGCGTAGAGAATGGGAGCTAAGACGAATGGAGGCGTTGCTAGAGATGGCCTTCTGCCTTTATGTCGCACAACAACCAAGGTGCACAGCGGCCAGTGCACAAAATCGCGAATGCAAGTGCAGCCTACCTCGAACGACATGGAGAGAGAGAGAGAGAGAGAGAGAGAGAGAGAGAGAGAGAGAGAGAGAGAGAGGACTCGCAGTGCTTGAAAAAAACCTAGGTTTAGTGTAGTCCCACCTACAAATTTTAAAATTTACCTCTAAATTTTTTATTTGAAGGTAAGAAAACCTTCAAATTTTGACAATTTACCTCTGATGTTTCACATATGTAGGTTTGCCAAGTTTTTGGAAAAAAAAAAAATTCGAGCAGCACTGGCGAGGAGGTCCGGGGGTGGGGGGGTTTGCCGTAGCTGGAGATGGCCTTCTGCCTACGACCTAGAGAGAGAGAGAGAGAGAGAGAGAGAGAGAGAGAGAGGACTCGCAGTGCTAAAAAAAAACCTAGGTTTAGCGTAGTCCCACCTACAAATTTTGAAATTTACCTCTAAATTTTTTATTTGAAGGTAAGAAAACCTTCAAATTTTGACAATTTACCTCTAATGTCTCACATATGTAGGGTTGCCAAGTTTTTGGAAAAACGTTTTTTTCGAGCAGCACTAGCGAGGAGGTCCTGGGGGGGGAGGGGGGTTGCCGTTGCTAGAGATGGCCTTCTGTCTTTATGTCGCACAACAACCAAGGTGCACGGTGGCCAGTGCACAAAATTGCGAATGCAAGTGCAGCCTACCTCGAACGACCTAGAGAGAGAGAGAGAGAGAGAGAGAGAGAGAGAGAGGACTGCGAAGGAGGTCCCGAGGGATTGCTGTTGCTGGAGATGGCCTACTGCCTTTATGTCGCACGACAACCAAGGTGCATGGTGGCCAGTGCACAAAATCTTTCTCTGTGTGGGGAGATTAATTATAGGGGAAGGGTTTCTGGGAGCTGTAAATCCTTACAGAGTAGCAAAATCCAATTTGGGAGGCTTTTAGGAGTAAGTTGGTGGCGAGTGCGATGGGGGTAAAGAGGGGCCATGCCGCCTTCGCGGCGCCATTTTACTAGTGTCATCTATTATAGTTTTTAGAGTTTGAGGTCCATCATGTTGTGAGCTTGTATATTTCAATGTGGTGCTTGGATTCATTAAAAAGCAAAGTCTTTGGAAAAATTTATGGCGATGAGTTTTGGTCTCTGTTTTGCAAGTGTTTGCATGGGTAAATCATATTGACTAGCTAATGGCTTGAAAACAAAATGAAAAATTATGCATCATATAAATATATCTAAGAGCTTGTTGAACCAAATATTCCTGATCTAGTTTTTCAAAGTTTTTAGTAGTAGCAGTGCTCATCACCAGGCACTTACTTTTAAAATTAAGCACCAGCAAGCTAGATGTATATTTGAATTTCTCCATGGTTGCCTCCTCCATGATCATCACAATGTAGCAATAACTCCCTTGACCATAGAGGCTACTGATCGCATCGTGGGCAGGGCTCGAGAAAAGATAGGTTCGCTTTATCCAAAGCCTGCTCAAATTTCCATGGGGCTGTCTCAAATTCCAGGGAGGAGGTTCGGAGAACTTTCTCAAATTTTAGCATAAAAGGCTCTCGGCCTGTTCATTTTAATTGGAAAAGGCAAAACTTAAGCTCCCTTTATGTTGAAGAGGCTTTTAATGTGTATATATATATATATATATATATATATATATATATATATAATTTATTTATTTATTTATTTATTTATTTATTTATTTATTTATTTATTTATTTATTTATATATTTTTATGTATATTATACAAGATTCAAAGATTGTCCTCCAGAGTCCAGGCCCAGGCTTTGAACTTTGAAGTTTGAATGGGAGATTCGAACTCAGGTTGGGAAATTTTGGGAAGCGGGATAAGTTGTACACAGTACATTGTACATTCCAAGACTAAAGTACATTATTAATAATCGAATTATCGAAGCGTTACAACTTACGGGTACCCTAACTTCTAAGGCCTAAAGTTTAAACGTCGCTTTTCATTCTCTGTCTCGCGCGCGTAGTAGAAGTACAGTCGATTGATCATTGCAACCATCAACACCGAACATCGATTTTCTGCTTGCGCTCAATCAAGGCCTGAGGCCCTGAGCTTGTAGCTTTGTGTTGCGCAGGCTGTAGACGGTTATAAACGTGAGCCTGGGCGAGGGCTTGACTCTTGAGGTTGGCGCTACCTGGCTGCCATTTTGGGAAGGAAGAGCTTGCCTTGCTGCCGTTTTGGGCCTTGGCTCGTGAGTTGTGAGACGTGTTGAAACTTCGACAGGTTACGGCAGAATCCAGAATCCAGGGCTTGTTGTAAGGTTTGCGCCACGGAAAACGGTAGCAGAGGAAAGCAAACATTGCCTTTGAAGTTTGCGCTACTTTCTGGAGAGTGAGGTGCATCACTGCATTGTAATACAATAAGCCTTAAGGGCTTGCTGCCGAATCCCGATTTGGCTTGTATTCATTGACAGAGGACAGGCTTGTTGTCGATTTGGCTTGTGTTCAAACTTCATTAACGAGGTTAGGTCACAATGTCACCACTCACAACAGATAAGCAAAAGATTATTGTACTGCAAGAAGAGTAAGGAGTTAGGTGTGACAGTGACTGCTTTTTCAAGCTTCAAAGAAAAGACGCAAAGAGAATCAAGATCAAAGAAAAAACACCTTTGGAAAGAAACTCGACTAAGAAATAGCACAAAGCTTGTCGCAACTTGTTCGCGGGCAGAGTCGAGACTGCAGTCCACCTTGACTCTTGAGCCAGTAAATCTCGTAACATGTCTCTGCTTTTTCCGCTTGCTACATATTACTTTCATGTAGTTGAAAATTTTTGTGCTTAAAGTTTTACGCATTTGTAAACCTAAAGTTTTTTTTTTGCGTTTATATGGTTGTTATAGTTTGTTTTAAATGGACTTGAATGATTCCGGCAAGGGTAATAAAAGAGATGCAAAAGGTAATAAAAAACGACAAGGTACGCTTCTTCAATGGGCATGGCTTGAACCTTCTAAGATAAACTCCAAGAAAACTAAAGGAGATTCATCTAACTTGACAAAGACAGTTTCTACTGAAGATATTTCTTCATTATCTTTAGCAGACAGGTTAGAATTACAGAGAAGGATTGAGGCACGTGCTTCTTTCCAAGACGATTGGCTAGAAAAGTTTGATTGGCTCGTATACAACGAAGAAGAAGCCAAATTGTATTGTAAGTTCTGTTTAAAGTATCCTCATCACCATAGTGCATATTCTAAAGATTGTTCATTTAATTTTAAGGTTAGTAATTTAAAAGCTCATTGTCGAACCGATTGCCATGTGAATGCAATGGATGCTTTCCTCTTAGAAGGAAAGGAAGGCATCCAAAATAGCATGAAGAGGGCAGAAAACTTCAAAGATGAGGCTCTCTTTACTCCCTTTAGGGTCGCATATCATATGGCAAAGAAAAATTATGCATTTTATGGATTTACTGACATGATTTCTCTTTTGCAAGATTGCCGAGTACCATATTCCACATCCTTGTACAATGATGACAAGGCTTGTGTGGAGATGGTTTATTGTATGGGTAAGTGTCTCATGAGCTCCACTTTGAAAAAAGTGTCTCGAAGTCCTTTCTTTGGTGTCTTGATTGATGAGTCTAATGATATTAGTAAGCATGGACACTTAATTATCTATTTGTCCTACCTCATTGATGATTGCATTCCCACCTATAGCTTTTATGGCATAGTTCATGTAAGTGATGGAACTGCCAAGTCTATCTTTAATGTTGTTCTTGATGAGTTGAAAAAAAATGATTTTGATCTTCCAAAGCTAATCGCTTTTGGTTCTAATGGGTGTTCAACCATGACAGGGTCAGAGAATGGTGTTTCAACGCTTTTTTAAAAACATGTAAATCCATTTCTAACATCTATTCATTGTGTTGCTCATGGGACAGCTTTGGCTGTTTCTTCTGTTGCAAAGAATTCAGATATTGCAATAACATTAGAGAAGCTTGTTAATTCGATTGCCACACATTTCAATCACTCTAACAAGAGGCTTGCCGAGTTAAGGATCACTCAGGAGGATTTGGCGTGCCCGATCTTGAGATTAGAGCACACATTTGATGTCAGGTGGCTAAGTCGTGCATCTGCAATAGGCAAGGTATGTTCTTCTCTTGATACCATTTTGATGCATACAAAAGAAAAAGCTCCAAGTCTTTTTGATGATCTTTCAAAGTTTGAAAACATTTATTGTCTTTTCTTTTTAGCAGATATTTTGAAAGGCATGTCTGTAGTTAGTAAGTTATTTCAAAAAGAGTTTGTAGATGTTACCACCGTGTCTGCGATTATTCAAAAAGAGATCAATTTAATTCAGCAGTATTATATTGATCCTCCTGATGTTGATGAGAATGAACTTATTCTTGATACAAGTGGTTATAGTTTTTTGCGAGAATATGGGCCAGAGAAAGGTTTTTTGTTTTACTTACGAGGAGCTATTCGTGGCAAAAAGTTTTTTGATATTGAGATAGAGAGAGATATCTTTGGCATGGATCTAATGTGTGCTTTAGAGTTTCAGGTTTCTTTTCCGAAGAAGGTTATCACCTCTCTTCAAGAACGGTTTGTTGACAATTCCATTTTGAGTAAGCTAGGTGTTTTAGTTCCATCACAACATCCATTATTAGAGAAAGCTCTACGAGATTATGGTAAGTCAGAGGCAAAAGAAATAGCTTCTTTTTATGGTAAAATGAAGTCTTTGGAGATTATAAATTCTGCTGCTTTGACCGATGAGGATGATTTTATTAGTGAATTTCATAGTTTCAAGCAACAGGCTGCTATACGTTGGGTACGTTTTAGTCTTCCAGATGTTGCAACTGCAATCGCTTGCAATGCAACATGGAGAGACTCGTATCCTAATATTTTAATTGTTTGTCAGATTGCTTTAGTGCAATGATCTTCTAATGCTATATGTGAGAGAGGATTTAGCACACGGACAAGGATTAATACGAAATTGCGAAACAGTATGGAGTTACAATCCTTGGATGCACTTTTGAAGATCAACATAGAAGGTCCTTCAAAGTTGACTGAAACAGAGTTGGAGGAAAGCATCGTGTTATGGGGTGCTAAGGCACATCGACATCTCTTCACGTCACAAGGTATATGCAGCTTGATTCTACAATAAACAAGGTATGCCTATCTACTGCTTTTATTTGTTACTTTTGATTATTCTTTTTCATCTACCTTACTAATTTTGAAAGGGGAGAAGAGGAGTAAATCCAATCTGCCATTGGTCTTGGCTGAGAGGATTTGCTTCTCTTCTCCCCCAAGAGAGCCTGGCGTAGTCATCAAAGCCGATGGTAATGGGGTTCGATCCCCCTACTCTCTCGTTTATGCCAATTACTTTAAGTTCTACTTTATACTTTTATAAATGTCTCTTTGCAGAGTGTTGCAGTTTGAGGAAACAACAAATACAAATCTCAATTTTCTACCAAAAAGATCAAATTCAAGCTTTTTCAATGTCTATGATGATGTGAGATTGCATGACAATGAATATATAGCTTATTATTCTTACGAGTATCTGTTATGTTTTAAATTTGCAATTTTGTAGCATTTTATCAAAGTCGGTTGTCGAGAGCCACTATAGACATCTCCAATTGGCTCAAAAATGCTACAGGTTATCTTTGTTCTTCATTGTTGTGTCGATTGTAACTCTTTGATAGTTTTTTTGAGCTTTTCAACTCTATAAACTAGTTTTAAACATTGATTTGTAGTAATGAGTAAATGAAGTTTGGACTGTGGATGTGAACTTTGAAGGAGAAACATTAAAACTTAGCTCTAAAACCGATAGAGTAGTGTTGCTTTCGTTTACAACAAAAAATCTTTGAAAAGTCGTTGAAAGGGAAAAAAATCCGGCTCATTTGGGTTCAAAAAGGATTCAGCTCTTTCGAATTTGGCGAAGCCGGTTCGGGTCAGGTTGAGGGGGATATTTTACTTGTTCAGATTTTAGATTTTCCCGAGCCCTGATCGTGGGTCACTTGGAAGGAATGCCTTGAACACAATCTCATACTATCTGCAACAAGTACTTTAGCAATTCACATTCACTGTCCCTAGGATATGCTTACACAAGACATAGATTTAGTGCCTCAGACATAGGCCTCTCATTCACAGGTTGTTGTACATAGCCTACCAAATCTGTGTCTTTTGGTTTCTTCCAAAGTGACGAGCGCTAGCAAGGTCACCATAAATGGGTAGATGTCCCCTTTGAAAGTGCACCTCAATATTTGGTAGTACTCTAGAGACACATAGACAAGTGGCCCTGATGATGTGTTCGCACTCAAGTGAGTCTCCAGTGGACATGTAGCCAGGTGCCATTGCCAATGTGCTTGCACTCAAGTGAGTGTCCAGTGGGCATGTAGCCAGGTACCAGTACCAGTGTGCTCACTCAAGTGAGTGTCCAATGCACTTACTATCCTTCAGATGCCAAATTCAAACACTGTAGACTCAATATTCTTATTGAAAAATGCATTGCTAGACTGCATGTTATGTACATATCCTGCAGATTATATGGGTAGCCACTCTTGATGTAGAAAGCGCAACCCAAGCTGGCCACATGCAATTTGCTGCTAGTGTTGTCTTGCCATCCTCTATTTCATTCCCTCATCTCCATGCAGCCTGTCATCTAAGCTTCCACCTTCCATGTACTCATACACCAACAACCAACCTAACAAGGGAACCAAGTTTCTATGCTAAATCTTGTTGAGAGTCTCCATCTATGTTGTGAACTCTACGTCTCCTTGATAGCTAAATTGTAGAAGCTTCTTGGAAACTGTAGACCCATCTTTTTACTCAACTTAGTAAACCTTGCCAAATCCCCCTATGCCACTGAGGCTCTCCTGGCTAAACTAGTTTTGTTGCCTTTTAAAGTTTTGCAAATGAAATCCTTCTAAGAGGCCTCTCAATGGTATCCACATTGATGTTGAGGGGCTCCCTCTCCCCTCCTATGTTCTCATTGTTATTTCCATGGTATGATGCCAAATGAAGATTGCTGAGCATACATCAATATCTATTGTCTCTTCTTAGCCCTCAACCTGAAGATTGCTCATCACATCATCAGTATCTAGGTGTCCCTTCTTAGCCCTCTACATGCATATGATACCCCACACTATCAGAACACATGAGTGCAAGAGCTATGAGAATTTCCTTAACAATGATGTTGGCCCATGGAAGCACAATAAAGTGATTATGATTGATGCATAACTCCACCTGAATTACTGTCAATGCATCTCTCAATTGTCATGTTGTCTTCTGACACATTGGTACAAGGTGGTAGGGGTTCTTCACATAGACATGTGTTGTGCTGCTCAAAACTTGTTGAAGAAGTAACCTGAGTTCCCTAGTTGAAGGGATTGGACCAATGAAGTAGTTATTAGACACATCAATTTGAACCACAAATTTAGCAAGTGACCAAATGCCTCCTTCAAGCTCATTATAGGAGAGACTCGATATGATTCTGAGATGCATAAAACTAGCAAGGATGGCACCCACCACCAATTAGTTGTGCCCATGCTCGACATCATTAGGATAGTAATACAACTTCTATCTTTGAGTATATTGTCCACCAATATTTTGTGGGAGACGTCTAGTACCTATATGCTAGTGAGGTATGGATCATCGTTTAAGATGTCTCTAGGGTGGAATCTAGAGGATTTCCATGAACTCATCAATGGAGTTGAGGTGAGAGCTTGTCGAGTTACACACGTACAAAACATTAATGAGACTGTAGTAAAGTCCCACATCCTTTACAGCTAGTACCCTGAATATGTATGAATGCAAGAACTTGACCATGGAGGCAATCTTTGGGCCCATTCACATGGCACCCAATCCCTAGAGGGATGGGCCCACTCAAGGAATAGTTGTTGAGATCCATAGAAATTTGGTGGCATTTGCACTTAGTAGGTGTAGGGCCTCAAAATCTACTATTGCCCATTTCTAGCATTGTCAGTTGTTGGATGCTCCCTATGAAAGCGGGGATGCTCCTTGTGAGTTGGTTGTTGGAGAGTAGGAGCCATTGCATTTTAATGCAAGTAGAGAGCTTAGTAGGTAACGAACCAAAAAAGAAATTTTTATTGTAAATGAGAACTCTCAGTTTGAACAGTCTTATCTCTTTTGGAATGTGTCCCATGAACTCCTTGTGCCACATTGACAAGTTCTTTAGGTTCCACAAACCTCAAGACATATCTTGCCATGTAGATGACTAAAGCTGAGATCCAATGCGGTGAGCTTGTTGTAATTAGTGAGGGCTACTAGAACTTCTCCTTAAAAGTGCTCAAGTTCATGATTGCCATAGTAGGGAGTGGTCCTATCAACGCATTGAATGTGAGACGCAAGTTCCCCAAGCTGCAAAATTGGGTGACAACTTCTACTAGTAAGCTTTTGGACAGATTTTTTCTTGTCATAGGAAGTTAAAATGGTAGTTGAATTGAAAAGGAATCACATAAAACAGGTTTCTAATGGAGAGATTCATCTACATCAATGTAGGTCATGGCATGCATCTCCAATCCAGAGGTCCAAGACAATGATGTTGTTAAGAGTACCCAATGATGCTGGCATTTGTTTTCTATTTTGTTGTTATACACAACAATGAAATAGGAAATACGATTGGACGTGACAAAAAAACTAGAAGCAAGAAAAGATATTCCTACGAGGCAAAAGCAGTGTGGGAAGCAATGTGGGGCCACAAAGAAACTACCTCAGTTTTGTGTAGTTGGCCCCTTCTAAGAGGGTGGTTTTATTACCAGTGGTAGACGGTTGCAATTTAACTTTTTGTCACAACTCGTTCATGTGGAGAACGGGCAGCATAGCTAAAATTTCACCTGTGTAGCTGTTACACAGGGGAGTTTAGGCATACCGACATTGTGTGTAAAAACTTTGATATTTTGGTATTTACTGGAACTGACAGGTGGAAAAATCTTGACAGAGCTAGGCCTCTGCGAGGGGATATATATTTTATGTACATTTTATTATTCAAGTGCTCTTTTATGAGCTTTGGTCATTTATGACCGGCTGGCCAGTTTGTACTCACTTTGATCATTCAAGAAACCCATAAAGTAAATACGTGCAAGAGAGAAATGTCACTCTTGCATGGGGGGGGATTGCACCCAGTGTCTGCGTCTTTCTTCTCTCCTCTTCCCTCTTCTCTCTCGTCGTGCTGACGTAGCACTCTACTCTAGGAGGTGCATCTGGACGTGCTCTCTTACTCTCCGACGGGCTCTACTCTCTCTGTTCGCGTACAACTTATGTTTTGTGCTCACTATAGTTTCCAGGTATGCAGCTTTGTTGGTTTAATGGTTGCACTATGATGTTTTTAGTGCTTTGCAGGGCTCTCTGTACTCTCGTTTGTAGCAGTGGTATCAGAGCGAGGTGATGCTCCTCTCACCATACGCATGATAGAGAAACATATATACAAAGATAAGTGTAAATTGTGATCTAAAGTTGTATAATTTTGTTTAAGACTTTGCTTAATTCTTTGGCTTAATTATCGACCATATTTGCTAATCAAGTCTTAATTATATGTTTTACCACCGAAGCATATTAGGCATAGGATTAGTAGGTCAAATATGCCTATGTAATGATAAATCCTTGATTTATTTAGGGATCATGCCTATTAATCTTAGAGGTACACTCAGTGCTAATAGTGCTATTAGGGAGCAAATTATTATAAACTAAATTGTAGCAGATGAGAAGAATTTCATGTAAACAATTGCACGAAGGAGAAGATGAATTAAAGTTTTTTTTTTAGAGGAACATGTACATATGGTAATTAATTAATAGAAGGTCCAAGGGTAATAGCAGAGATGTTTTGCATGGGAAACTATAAATTAGCTAGTGTAACATTCATATGCTATAGTGAAGATCGATAGGAGAAGTAGTAAATTTCTCATGGATGCTGGGAAACAACCCCAAAACGTAGAGGTCCTATGCATTGAATCATCGCCGAGGGAAACCAAAAAAAAAAACCCACCTTATGTGGAAATCAGTATATTGCAAAACGTCGTCATCACTGAAATCGTCATCAACATTACATGAAAAGTGAAAAGGTGAAAGATGAGAAGTCATAGGTGGCGAGTTTTGTTGATTACAATAGTCTCTAGGGCAGCTCATTGTGCACCAAGTAGAAGACTCATGACCATATTGTGGTTCAAAAATTCATGTATAGCGTTACAACACTAGCGTTAGTGGATGACGACAACTAACGATGGTCGTTAAAATAGTAGCATAGACAACAGCCATGCATGAAGAAGAAGAAGAAGAAGAAGAGAATTTTTAACGTCGTAGGAAACTATCCCAAGAGACCTCAAAGATCTCTTCAACGAGAGCTGAACTCAAGACTTGTTATTCAAAGAACACGACTCTTTCTACTGATAGTCTATACACCCAGCAAAAGCACTTGTAGACTCGTGGAGCCGCCATGCATCCAACTTGCGAACCTGATAGGGCGTACATGATATTTTTTCTTTGGTTTTTTTTTCCCTTGGTACCATGCACCGGTCGTCGCACCGTTAATTTTAGAGTAGGTTTATGGCTAACCAGCTCTTTGTGGTGCACACCACAGCCATCCTTCTCTCTCTTGTTCACCAGGGCATGCAAACTTCCTCTCTCTCTCAATTCTTTATCACCAACCGCTACGGTCTCTCTCTCTCTCTCTCTCTCTCTCTCTCACTCTCTCACATCAACTTATCACGATCATACTCACTATACTCAAACCCAGCCGCTATCCCTCTCTCTTTCTATTGCACCGACCACAATTCAACTGCCGCCCCCCCCCGGGCCGTCGTCATTGGCTCCCACCGTTGTTTGACAGCAACATAAACAATGGAGCTTCTTGTCGTCAACACCCGAGTGGCGCCTGACCATGTAGCAAACTAACGGCATGACCTGCCACTTTACCCATGGAGAGCGACGTAGCCAATTTCTAATTCTTTCTCTCTACTCTTTGCATGCAGCCCTCAACCACCTACAATTTTCTTTTGTGGCCACCAATCCACCAATCCCTCCGGCTTCAACTACCAGCTACACACACACCATCCATCTCTCTCCCTGGACTTCCACTCATCAACCGTCATCACTTTCAACATGCATCCCACCTTGCTGATGTGGAAAGTACCAGTTATCTCTATGTCTCTCTTGAAACTCATAGCATACAGCTGGCTGCATCCACCCTTGTCTAGCTGGTCATGTGCGCTCCATTATCTCTGTCCCTCTCTCTCGTGTTGTAGCAAGAAACCATCACAACTCTCTCTCTCTCTCTCTCTCTCTCTCTCTCTCTCTCTCTCTCCCCCCCCCACCCACGACTACCTACAAAGGAAGCCATTGACGAAGCTATTCAGCGACGACTGCAATACTTTCTCAGAAGATGCCCGATGTCGGGCATCCTCAGCATTAACGATGATGATTATGATTCCAGCTAACAATTGTTTTAGTTTTTAACCTTTCACTTTACTTGATTTTATTATAGTACCTTGACAATGCATAAGATTCACACGCAGTGCAATACACTGGTCACATATCGGCAAGTTCTACTAGCACCATTGCCACCTCTACATCAATTTAATTCTTGAATTCTCTCTTCCAGGGATTCTCCATCTTACACTGACAACTATGGCTTCGTGTTTGCCCAACGAAGCAATTGTCATCCATGACACTATCTGGTCCTTGCAGGATGAGCTCAAAAAACGCCGTCATGACTACGACCGCTTGGAAAACTGTTTTTGAAGACTTTAATTGCCTTTGAATTTTGGACGTACAATCCTCCGTCCACACCTTAAACTCTATTTTAATCAGCCTCACCAAACACCCACTCGGATGACCACCCTCCACAAACACACCAAGAAACATTGCCTTGAACCCCCTAGCACTACTTTCCTCGACCCTACACCATAGACATATTTTTTTATTTTGATTTTATTTTATAATATGCCTATACAGGCTCCCTTCCGCTCTCCTTTTGTAGATCTCTAATGTAGCCCAAATTTTTTTACCGAATATTGCAAACATCTCTCTCGGCTCCCATAGATGGGATTCATAAGTAGTCTTTTGGTTTCCTTTAAGTTGTCAGCACTTCTCATAGCATGCGTAGTCTGGCATGGTTTTTATGATTTTTTCATACGTATGCAACAAAATATTTCTCACAATTTTGTCCACATTGTACTAAATGATTTTAATTAGCACAAGCTAGTAAAAAATTTGATCTTCTCATATCTACAAATACCCCCACTAAAAGCTTCAGCTATAACCAATTTCTGCAATGTGTATCATGATACTACATCATCTTCTGTGATTCATTCAGGTTATAACAAGTCATGAACTCATTTGTAGGGATTACAACTTTGATGTACTTGCAACTTTCTAAAAATTTCCTTGCTACATTACTCACATATTTTTCTACTTCTTAATTCTAGTAAAATTTGTTCAACATGAATATCTTTATTACATTCACCACACGATTATCCATCCTGCCAACATTCACCCACATGAGATTATTTGCACTACTTGTTTCTTGTCCAATTATTCACACAGAGCTACGCATATCATAATGGGTCCTATTTCTTTTCAAGTCTATTATAATCATATCGTTGACAAAAAAGGTGCTTATTTGACTGAGTATACTAACCCTTTCATACAAGACATGGCTACGCCATCTTCTTACACAATCTAAGCAGAATAATCCCACTTTCCCATCAATGAAAGGCTAATCATGGTAGAACTCGATAAGTAGTCCACATACTTTTGTCCTTCAGATCCAGTTGTACAATGATTCCACCAGAATTTCATACTTCTTTTGTTTTGGACAATTGAAACAACTTAGAGTTTGGTTCTTGCATTTTTTATGTTTGTTTGTGGCACTAGTGGATCTATGCTAGAACTGCAAAGTATTTCTTCTTGCTAAGTTATCTCACATTTCAGTTTCAAAAAGGCTATGGATAACCTTTTATTTTTGTTCCAGTTTGATTTATTTTTAACTTTGTGATTGTCGAGTCAAGATGCCAACATTGTACGTTCTAAATGTGTAATCAAACACTAATATTGAATCCAATTCTAGATAGGCAGGATATTCTTTTATTTTATTGCAAATTATTGACACAAAATTACCACATTTTGGATTTGTTAACTATACTCTGGTGTAAGTTTGATAGTTGCAGCTTTCTCTTACTTATGCATCTATCCACACGCACATACTGGTATTATATTTTCAAATGCAATATACCATCTAGTTAGCTATGTAGATAATTACACGCATTGAGCTACTTTTCATTAACCAACAACAATTTGTACGCCCTTTGGTATACTCGAAAGTGATGTCACACAACTAGTAAATATTTTCCTCTTTTATGTCTTGTCTGGTCCATTGGTCACATGCACACAGATTGGCCGATTTAGGCAACACTAATTGTCCATGCAAATCCATTGATTTAGGCAGCACACTGACAAATTACAAATTCATTATTTTAAACAAAATTAGATCCGCCAATTTAGGGAGCATTATTGCAGATTTACCAATTTAGGTAGCACGTCTTAATTGCCAATTTAGGAAACACTGATCACATGATCATGCTGCAGTGGCTAGCCACCACTATCCTTAGTATGATATTGTTACTTGAGTACATGTTATTTGGATTTGGATTTGAAATAGGATTTGGAATGAGTATATGATGCTTTTCTATCGCAACAATATTTATGGAATCGCAATTGACATTGATGAGAATTGACTTATTGAACAATGAGTGTGACCAATGATATCCTGATTTATCAGAGTATGACATATACTACTTATTCTAGTGGTACGAGACACTAGGATAGGTAGTATGTGGATGATGGCAAGCATAAGCAATGTTCTTTACTTTAATAAAATTTTTTTAACTATGTGATATTTTGACACAGAATACTAATCAATATTTTTCACAAGTATCCTTTGCAGATTCATACTTTGCAATTGAGGAGAGATGCTTCCCAACGGAGAGCTATGTAATGGAATTGATATTTTGGTATTAAATGCACCTGACATGTGGAAAAGGACTGACCGAGCTAGGCCTATGCAAATGGATATATATTTTATTGTTCAAGTGCTCTTTTATGAGATTTGGCCATTTATGACTCTAAATGGCCAGTTTAGAGCCACAAACGCTTTCATGCGCTTTGGCTAGTTTGTACTCACTTTGACCGTTCAAGAAATCTATAAAGTAAATACGTGCAAGAGAGAAATGGTCACTCTTGCACGGGGGGAAATTGTACCCAGTGTCTGTGTCTTTCTTCTCTCCTCTCCCTCTTCTTTGTTGTCGTGACATAGCATTCCACTCTAGGAGGTGCGTCTGCACGTGCTCTCTCACTCTCCCACGCACTCTATCTCTCTCTATTCGCGTACGACTTCTATTTTGTGCTCACAGTATTTGCCACTTATGCATCTTTGTCAGTTTAATGGTTGTAGTATGTTTTTTTTAGTGTTTTGTAGGGCTCTCTACGCTCCTGTTTGTAGCATTGTATGCTCCTCATCTATTACATGAGAAATTTTGCCAAGGGCCATTTACCAGCGATTCACCATGTCTCTCAACTTTCAAGCTTACCCAAAGCATGGTCACATGGTGCTTCATCCACCCTTCCAAATTTTTCCAGACAAAGAGTCTGCATTTTGCCACTGCTTCATGGATGTAGAGATGCCATAGATTGGTGCAATGAGACCACATGTGGTGATAGTCCACCAGGTAGAACTGTGTAATGTCCACATTAAGTTTTCTCAAGCTCGCTAGCTGACATTCACAAGCAACATGTGTGCAGGTTTCCTTGTGCACGGTGATCATAGAAGCACTACTACACCTCGATTTGAAGATTTCACTGGGCGTGAAAGTGAACTTGTGCATACGCTCCATCTTGCCTTGGTCCAGTCACTTCGGTCCGAGCTTCCATGGACATGTAGGCTATTTGCAAGGTGCATTCCCACATTGACCCACAATTCCCTTATCCTATCACAATCGCCATTGCTCTTGTGTACTATATCACTTTTAAAAATCTCTCTAATTCAATATGAAACTTTATTGAAGAACTCGCTCAATTTTTTCATTGCTTCAAAAAACTCGCTCGCCATCCTGTAAGACTCGTAATGGATACCCATGGAATGTAGGGGTTGGCATTGATGAGCTAACAAAAAGCAAAGCCGATGTTGTACTTCTTGTTGAAACTTGGGGCATGATACACAAAGGATTAACGGCTGGAGGATTACAATGTACATTCATTGATGTGGTCAAAGAATCTCAAGCAACGAAGAGGGCAAGGAGGGGTAGCATGTATGGTTAAGAAAGGATTGGAAGATTTTCTATCAATTGTGAAAAATGACAAGTACAAACATTATGTATGGCTGAAAATTATGACACCAGAAAGAGCACCCATTTTTGTAGCCGACTGCTACATTACTCATCATGATTCCCCCTTTTATGCTTACATGGATAGAGATCAGTCATTTTTTGATTTAAAAGAGGACATTGATTATTTCAAAGTCGAAGGTGATGTTATTGTATTTGGGGATATGAATGCTCACACAAAAATATTGCAACATGATACTCAACAATTTGATATGCCATACATTTCAAGGGAGTTGGAGGAAGTTCACTTGTATGATCGTACTTCAATGGATGAGAAAGAGACGGATCACTATGGAAAGTTACTTTTACAGATGTGTTATAGCACGGGTATGCTCATTGCCAATGGTGTATCTTTGTGGAGTGGAACTAATGGGTTTACATGTAGGAAACATAATGGGGACACTTTGATTGACTATATCCTACTCTTCGAAGCCATCATGTATCGCATAAAGAGTTTTATGTTTGGTCAATGGACCCCAAAATCCGACCCTCAAAGCTTCTGTATTGACCTTTCATGTGGAGAAGCAACTAAGCATCATAATCTTAGCCAAAGGAAAGAGAAATTACCACTATGTATGGATTTCAAACGGGCACCAACGTACATCTAAATGGTTGAAAAAAAGTTATGAATGACAAAGCTTCAATATGATGCACCATTGGAAACTAAATGGGAAGCTTTCAAGAAATTTATTTGTTCTTGTTCTAAAGAATGCTTTGCCATAAAGCATCTCCATGGTAGCAAAAAAGATAGATCACGCAAAATGTGGTTTGATAAAGAATGTCTAGATGCTTGAAATTTAAAGTCCTTGATAAAGCTTGATGCAACTACGGACAAATACAACTATCAAAGTCATTTGTATACATACAAGGAATTGATTCAAAAGAAGAGAAGAAGATGGGAGTAAAGAAACAACTTTTTCAAGTCCAAGAAAAGGCACATGCATGTGGAAGATTTTGGAGAAACTTGAGGGGCAAGAGGGTTGAGAATTTTGGTAACTTGAGTCTTGTGGATATGTATACACATTGTAGGCAATTATATGAGTAAATAAATGCTTTAAAAATATCATTTTATTGTTCACTCCCATGTATACCCTCTTTTCTTACTATTGGGATGTATGCTGGGCTTAAAAAGCTGGCCACTTGCAAAGCGAGAGATCTTCAAGGTATCAAGCCAGAGATGATCAAATGCATAGGAGATTTTACCCATGAATGGATCTCTAATATGTTCAACCTTACACTTCAAGATGGTATGCCTTATGATTGGACTACTAATTGGGTTAAGCCTTCGCAAAAAGGAGGGGATGTAAAGAATGTAAACAACTATCGGACTATAATGATTGGGTCTCTTATGGCAAAGTTGATTGGGTGCATAATGGAGATGAAATTGAGTGATTGGGATGAACAAAATGACAAGCATGCAAAAGGACAAGCCGGTTTTTTTCAATGCCATAGCACCATTGATCATCTTGTAACTCTCGTGTTCTCATGGAGAAAAGTCGGTTGAAAGGAGGCAAGCAATTGTATTGTTTTTTTGTGGAGAAGGATGGAAGAACTCAAAGTGCCAAGTGAGTTTATGCTTGTAGTTTCTTGAATCTATGAGAAGGTGATTTGTCAACTGCGCATGGGAAGAGAAATTTCAAAAAAAATAGTAAGCACTATTGGGGTTAAACAAGGATGTCCGTTTACACCAACTCTCTTTGCTCTATGCATCGATCAATTGGAACAAATGGTACTTGACTTTATGCGAGAAGAAGACATTGAAGAGGTCACTATTTGCAATGCAGTAATCATGCTTTTGTTGTATGCGGATGATGTAGTTCTTCTAGCACACACTTTAGAAGATGCACAAAAGCTTATGGTTGTGCTTGAGAACTTTTGCTTGCATAGTGGGCCAATTGTGTATGAATCCAAAGCAAAGGTTATGCTTGTGAAAACCGACCATAAGGAGAGGCCATGCATTGTGTACAACAATGAAACATTTGAAGTTTTTGAGAGCTTTAAGTACCTTGGCCTTGAGATTCCGTCCAATCACAAGTGGCATGAATGTGCTATGCATCATTTGGAAGCCCATTATGCTCACTGCAAGTTTGAGAGTCTGAGTACCACACACTACTAGGGTGCTCAGCTTTTGGTCACATCCAAACTTGCTTCTCTCACATTTTCAGCCATGACTTAGACATACACACTTTCCTCTCCCATAAACAATGTGGTCTCTCCATTGCGACTCTCATCACCACAATTTTGGAGCATTGAGAGTCACTCATGAGCCATACACATACTACATCACATGTAACTTTGGTCCCATAGGTCATATTTGACCTCCGAGGATGATAATAAAATCTCTCTCTCTCTCTCTCTCTCTCTCTCTCTCTCTCTCTCTCTCTCTCTCTCTCTCTCTCTCTCTCTCTCTCTCTCTCTCTCTCTCTCTCTCTCTCTCTCTCTCTCTCTCTCTCTCTGTTGCACTCTATCTCCTAGCCATGATGATCCTTCGCTACCATCCACCATAGCTGCCTCCCAAAACCCATATTTCTTGTGCATCTTGCACAATTGATTGCAAATCATCCATCATTGTTAGAAACATTAGTGAAGCAGTATCACCCTTCTAACATTGGATTCTTGATTATGCATACCTAGATACATTAATTCCCTAGCATAAACCTCTTCATATGGCTCCCAAGAAACATCATTAAAGATTCCTTGTTTTGCACAGAATCTAGAGAAACATCACAACATCAACCGCACTCACAGATACTAGATTATGCATGAAATACTATTGTTGGGTAACCTTATCTGTAATATAGAATTGCTCCAAAGCTTCATTTAACTAACACATAACCTCTATGTCTACCTCTTCAAAATAATTGTCTACCATGTGCAGCTCAAGCTACAAGGTAGCCTTTCCACATTTAGAATACATGATAGCCATATCTTTTGTAACCTGCTCTTTGATTTTCTCAAGCTCAACCAAGTATTTTTGAGCTTCTGTAACACAAAATTCAGTATGCATGTGAAAAATAAAATCTACTTTCTTATCCATATCATTTCCATAATAAATTCACTAGTCCATAACACCAAGATATTGCAATTTATCATGCACCTCTCTAAATAGGCCTTATTTAATATGGGATCATTCTCTCACATTGTGACCTCTGCATCACAAAATCTTGCTAGAGGAGGAGTACGCACCTCCTCTAGATCACCACCTTGTAGATATTCATCAAACATATGCTCTTGTACATCCAAGCCCTCTAAATCCTCTTATATGTCCAAACCTTGTGATACCTGTTTAGCCGGACCGCCCTCTAGCATGGCTAAAGAAACTGAAGTCGACCGAGTTTTCGAGATCAAAACCACAAAAAATAAACCCATCCAGGAAGTCGGAGGTAAAAACAACAAATAAAAAGGTTTTTCTGTATCATTATCGTCGTCACCAACTCATGCGCGTGAGGTAGGCCGCCGAGCCCTTTTGGCACACACTTTCCCTCTCATTTTTTATTTTTCCTCTTTCTCTTCCACCAAACCCCACTGGGCGCATAAGATATCTCTCTGTCCCCCCCCCCCCCCCCCCCCCCCCCCCCCCCCGGGCCGCCATGCTTTACAAAAGTCTCTCTCTCTCCCTTCCTCGTCTTTCTACACTCTTCCGCTCTCTATGTGAAGGTGCAGTACAAAATCTCTCTCCCATTTAAACAGACCCTCCCCTCATCCCTCATCTCTTGCTCTCCCCATCACTCTTGCCAACACTCTTACACTCTCTAATGCTCTCTCGCCCTCTAGTTCAGGCTCTGAGGCTGCAGCAATAATACACACTCTCTCTCTCTACCTAGACACACACACACACCACCCTCCTCTCGTTCTCCTCCTTACCTCACCCTCACCCCTCACCCTGGCCCGCTATTGTCTCAGCCATACACACTTACCCCACCCCTTTGACCACAAACCCCCCCCCCCCCCCCCCCCCCCCCCCCCCCCCCCCCCCGCGTTCCCTCGCTATGCATCTCTCTCTCTCTCTCCCATAATACACACACACCCCTCTCATATTCACACACACACACACATGCACTCACACACACTCTTCACCCCACCCTCTCTCCCCAGTGCCCGTGTTCTCTCCCTCTCTCAACCTCATTCTCTCTCTCTGTTTTCCTGTGCACCAGGCAACATAAAAAAAAATAAAACAAAATTATATATATATGTGTATTAGTATGACTCCCTCTCTCTCGTTCCCACACACACACACACACCTACACACCCACAACATAAACACAACGCACACACATTCCCATAGACACACACACTCACATATATACGAGCACACATGCCTAATGCATCCGCACACACTCAAATGCACATGTGTACACTCACACATATATACACGAGCACACCTACACGCACGAATATAAACACACCAAACACGCATACACACATGCACACACTAGAAAAATCACATTCACGTCATACGCACTCACAAGGAAAAATAAAAAGAGCAAGAAGAACTTGACATCGACAAAGGGGAAATGCCAAAAGCACGAGGAACCGACACCAAAACAAGAAAAGGTGCCAAAGGTGCACCCCAGCCGACACCGAAAGGAGGGACACGTAGCATTTTGGCTTCACGCAACAAAGTACCAATTCTGGCAGCATTAAACCTCACACCAGCCACCCGAACCATCAAAAAAACCCTTGTAAATTCCTTGAACTCCACTCTTCCCTAATAACCTAGCCGGTGGCTAGTGGATTGTAAAAAAAACTCTCCCCATCCCACTCTTTCCTCTCTCTCTGTCTCTACCTTCTCTCCCTCTCTATCTCTCTTACTAGAGAGGCATCTAGACCTTCTACAGCGACCAGTGGATATTTGCAAGGACCATTAGGTAAGGACCACCTCTCAAGCCTATATAAAGAGGCCTCCGCTAAGCACAAAGGGGCACAAGTGAAGGAGGAACACATTAGCTCCATGCACTCTACATTTTAAGCACCACTAAGCACATAATGCAGCTCCTAAGCTAGGGAGCTCATGGCATCATGTTTTGTTGCAAGCTTGGGCATTTTAGCATTGGCAACATCACCATTTTCCCCATTCTTCACCACACCATGGTTGAGTTACTAGTCACGACCACTCCATGCACATAAGGAAGTCACTATTCCCCTGCAAGGCAGCATGAGCACGCTAGGATTGAATGCACCGACACCATGCTACTCCGGGCCGCTCTTGATGCTAGTGATTGACGTCGTCGGTGGTTGCATCGTCTTGATGTTTTTCCACAACTAACCTCCCGCTAACGTGCTAACCTCCCGCTAACTCCAACTTCGCCATGCACCATATGGTGCTCGTATTCCATCATGCATCCCTAGTGCCAAGAGCCAGGTTTGTAACAGTCAGACCACCATTTGTAAGTATCATCATCACCAATAAAAGTGTGCAATGATGTCTTGATCTTTGGGTCCATTCTCTATTCTCCTTAGCTTTGTTTTTTCCCACATTGGCGGGATGTTTCATCTCTTGTATATCATTTTTCTTGTGTTCCATCACGTGGGGCCTTTCCAGTCACTCAGTATGCTCCATTCCGACCTTGTCACATACCTCTTCTGTACACACACTCCTGACTGTTGACTAGGCATTTTCTACATGTGGACCTTTGCTGTATCACCATTTCATGTTGGTTACCTAGAGGGCATCTCACTTTTGCTACCCTAGGTCATGTATGTCTGCGTCCTAGCCGCACTTATGCTAGGTGGTGCCCCCTCTCTAGTTATAGGATTACTCCTACCTTGAGTATGTGGTGTAGAGGCCACCCCATATGGCATGTCATTTTCGGCTATCATTTTCTTGGCGTCCCCCATGGATGATCCTTTCATGAAACCCTCTAGTTTACAAGACTGAAACCCCTAAACTATTGTGAATGGATGAATGGTTAGCAGGGTTCGCTAACTAGACGACAGAAGAAGAAGAGCTCCAAGCACAACTAGACGAACTCTGCATCTCCATCGAAGCTCGAGTGCCAGGCGTAACGGTAATCGATTTGGAGTGGGAGAGTCAACCAACACGTCAGACTCAGTGGATATACATAGGCCGGGTGCCAAGGAGAAGAAGGAGGAAGTCGAGACCATGTCCGCAACCTACAACCAACCCGCAACAACAAGATGGAGGGAGCTCTGCACAATAGAGAATCAACACTATTCTCCTTTGAGAATCGGGTAACTCAAGTCACCGAGGTAATTATCACAGTCAGTTTCCAAGTTGCACCTGATGTTGCACCACAGATAACGGAAGCACATGCTCATGCTCTCACTAGAGAGACTAGGGATCTATTGAGCTTCTTTCAGGAAAGAACACCATCCTCTCCCACAAGCTTGGATAGTGACTAAGCACCTCTAAGCTTCACATGAATCAGTACAACTTACCTCAAGGCAGATCACACATCTAATATGAGTACTCTCAATCAAGGTAATGCTGGACTGGAAGGCTCACTACCAGCACGTCACCGACACCATGCTGGGTGGGGAGCACTTCTTGTTGAAGATGATGAAACAGGAAACAGAAGGAAGATAGCAACTCAGAGTAGGAAGAAGATGGAGAAGGAGAAGACACAGAGCTTGCGTACAAGATCTCTGTAGTCTATCTCTCTGTATTAGAATAATAGAGTATATACTAACTCAGAGCTACAAAGCTTATATGAGACCCTAAGAGATAAGGTGTCCTTTCACACCACATGTCCAGGGGAAAAAACCCAGTGGGAGAAAAGTGCCCCTGGTGAAGCGCGTATACACACTAACACTACTACATGTCTACAAATCCCCCCTGTAGTGATAGTGTGAATCCGTACAAGGTAGCAGATCATCATGTGTATGAGAGTAAGCCCAAAGCTTTTCGGAAAGCTTCAAACTTTTCTCGTGATAACGCCTTTGTAAATAGATCTGCAATGTTATCCTGTGTAGGACAGTAAGTTAGTGTGATCTCCCCTGCATGTAGCCTTTCCCTGACATAGTGGTAGTGAACCTCTATGTGCTTTGTTCTTGCATGAAATACTCGATTCCTTGCAACTGCCATAGCACTCTGACTGTCAGTGAAAATGGTAGTGGGTGCCTATTGACACTCACAAAGATCTGCCAATAACCTGCGTATCCATACACAATCAACTGTTGCCGTGAAAGCTGCCCTGTACTCAGCTTCACAAGTTGATGTAGCCACTGTAGGTTGCTTCTTGCTAAGCCAAGATATACATGCATTTCCCAAGAAAAAACAATTCCCACTTGTGGAATGTCGTGTGTCAAAATCACCAGCCCAATCTGAATCGCTGTAACCAAGAAGCTGCATAGAACTGTGCTTTCCATACATATCCCCCCTTGGAAAGAACATGGAAAGATTAGGGGTACCTGAAAGGTAACGAAGTATGCACTTCACAGCCTGCCAATGATGCATACCTGGGCTGTGCATAAATCTACTTGCTTGTGAAACCCCAAATTGAATGTCTGGACGAGTGTTGCCTGCTAAATATATCAAGCAACCAACCGCTGTTGCATAAGTATGTACATCAAAAGGTTCTCCAGCATCGTGCATGCTCAACTTTGATCCAGTTTCTACGGGTATAGAGATTGGTTTACAATTTTGCATACCAAACTTGTCCAAAATTTTATGCAAATATTTTGCCTGCAACATGTATATGCCATCCTCTGATTGCACAAACCGAATACCCAAGTAATAATGTAGCAAACCAAGATCAGACATCTCAAAGGTTTTTCTCAAAGCATCTTTAAACGCTTCAATTTCATCTGCAGTATTTCCTGTAAGAAGCATATCATCCACATAAAGTGTTAGCATAATGAGAACTCCATCTCTCTTTTTGACATACAAAGTACTTTGTGTTGGACTATTCTGAAATCCCTGGCCAATCAAATAAGTATGTATCTTCTCATACCATGCTCTTGGAGCCTGTTTGAGACCATACAAAGCTTTACGAAATCTACATACCTTTTGCTCTTGACCTTTTACAACAAAACCACTTGGTTGACTTACATAAACTTCTTCCTGCAAATCACGATTCAAAAAAGCAGTTTTGATATCCAACTGATGCACTTTCCAACCATGATGAGCAGCAATTGCAACTAGTGATCTAACTGTAGACGCACGAGAAGTAGGAGCAAAGGTTTCATCATAATCTATGCCTTTCTGTTGCGCATAGCCTTTTGCCACAAGCCTTGCTTTGTACCTGTCAACAATACCATCTTGTTTCCTTTTTACCTTAAAAACCCACTTTGTACCAATAGGCTTTTTACCTGTAGGCAAGTCCACTAGATCCCATGTATGATTCTTATGAATAGAATCAATTTCTTGTTGCATAGCATCTTTCCACTGAACACACTATAAAGCTTGTTCAAATGAATCAGGCTCATTTGCATCACAAAGAGTGCTAAAGCAAGCCAAATCTACTTGCTCTCTGCCAAAAGTAGTACCAACACGTGTTTTTCGTGGCAACGGTGCATCCAACTTGCTATCCTGCAAAGTTTTTTGAACCCATTTAGGCAAGGTTCTTTCTTCCCTGAGAACTTCTTGCTCTTCACGCACAATTTCCTCTACATCATGAGGTGTCACATGCTTATCAAAAGATTGATCAAGATTATCAACCTGTTGTGATTCTTGATTCTCCACAAAAGAAGGAAGCAAACCTTCAAACACATCATGTGTCTGCATATGAGGTACATGAAAAGCAACCATAGGTCGAGCAGTAGTTTCTGCAAAAATTACATTACGACTTTCAAAAATCTTGTTTGTAGCAGGATTGTAAAGTCTATAACCTTTACTTCCACTACTGTACCCCACAAATATACATTTGATTGCCTTATCATCAAGCTTCCCACGTAACTGCTGAGGGATGTGAGCATAAGCAAGACAACCAAAAACACGAAGATAACTGACTGAAGGTTTTCTATCATACCAAGCTTCATATGGAGTAATGGTCTTCAAGGCACGAGTAGGACACCTGTTCAAAACATGTGCTGCACAAGCAACTGCCTCCATCCATAGATTATGAGGCAAACTCTTAGCCTTGAGCATACATCTAGCTGTCTCCATTAAAGACCTATTCTTCCTTTCTGCAACACCATTCTATTGTGGTGTGTATGGCATAGTGCATTGGTGTTTAATGCCTTTCTTTCCCAAAAAATCCTTAAATGCACCTGACATGTATTCACCTCCTCGATCGGTACGAAGAGTCTGTACTTTGCAACCTGTTTCATTTTCAACCATGGCGACATAATGTTGAAAAATTGCAAACACATGTGACTTTGCTTTGAGTGGATACACCCAACAAAACCTAGAAAATTCATCAATGAAGGTCACAAAATAAAGGTTGTTTCCTATAGATGGCGTCCTCATAGGACCACATACATCACTGTGTACAAGCTGCAACTTTCGTGTCCCTCTAACTGAACCATCTTGCGAAAATGCAAATCTGTGCATCTTTCCAAGAACACAACCTTCACATACATGTCTTGGTGGCATCTCCAATAAAGAAAAATCATGCACCATATTATGACGTTGTAAAGTCATCAAACTGCCATAACCAACATGCCCAAATCTAGCATGCCACAACTCAGCATCCTGCATGGCCTGAGTCTTTGTTTCTGCAATACATACCTAAATCTGCTTTTCATAACGATCTAGCACAAATAGTCCATTTTCCAGCGTACCTGTAGTGATAAGAGAATAACCATTCTCTCGATCTCGTACAACACATCTGTCATCCTCAAAAATGACCCGAAGACCAATTTTTGCAAGAGAGGATACAGACAACAAATTCTTCTTGATCCCTGGAACATATAAGACATCTGGCAAGCATAAATCTGAACCATCTGAAATGGTAATCAAAATCTTACCAACGCCTTTGATTGGATAAGAAGCATTATATTGCACATGTCGCCTTCTTTCCTGTTGGAGATGCATCCAATGAACAAAACAAATCCTTCCTTGAAGTAATATGCCTGGATGCACCACTATCAAAGTACCAAATCATTTGTGTCTCGTCAACACTGTAAGCAAAAAAATCTGAACATACTAAGAAAGCATAAGAATCCTGCACAAAGTTTGCAGACTCTTCTTTAGCTGTAGAAGAATCACCAGAAGCTGAAACAACCAAACTTGACTCTTTCTTCTTTTCTTTAGCAATTCGCTTTTTACACTCACTAATGTAGTGACCAAGTTTCTTGCAGTAGTGACATTTACCTTTCTTCTTGGACTTGTCGGAATCACCTTTAGACTTCTCTGAAGACTGTCCTGCACCAGACTTGGAGTGATGAGCACTCTCTTTACCCTTGTTTTTGTTCTGTACAACAAGAGCATGATCCATACCATCCACCTGTAAAGACTTGTTCTTACGTGATTGATCCTCTTGCAATAGCAAAGCCATTAACTCTTCAAAACGAAGAGGCTCAGGATTAGCTCGCAAAGACAGAGTCAAAGAAGTCTGAAAAGTCAAATAAGATGGTGGTAGTGAATTGAGTGTTTTGGAAACCAAGTCCTTCTCTGGAATCACTTCATCAATGCTAAGCAATTGCTCTTTAAGATCCCTGATTTTTGTAAGATGCTCGACAATATCGTCACCTTTGTCCTTCTGTATTTTGTCAAGTTGTTTCTTCAAAAACTCTATTCTGGCAGCGTTTCTTCCTCCAAATATAGCTTGCAGAGCGTTCCAAGCATCCTCAAAAGTTCTGCAAGATCTGATATGTGGTTTGATTGTCCTCTTTATGGTTAAGGCAATCACAGCCATATCTTGTGCATCTTTAGTATCCCATTTCTTTTGCTCTGGAGTGACTTGTGAGGGTCCTGCACCAACAGCTGCACCACGACCAGGCGTGGCAGGTGCAATGCTACCTGGACGAACTTCATCTCCAAATACATAATCCCACAATCCTTTACCAACCAAAACATTTTTGGCCATAAAAGACCAAAGAGAATAGTTGGTACCATCCAATTTGTCTTCGGATGTAAACGCACCAAAAATCTCTTTCTCCGTAGATTGAGCCATATTGTGGATGCACACAGGAGAGCAAAAGAACCTCCAAGAGATTCAAAAATCTCCTCTCCAATCCAAGCAAAAATCTACACAAAATCTCAGCACAAAGCTAAGACAAGCTGCTTCCCAAAAGAACTGTTTACCTGAAGAAAATCTGTCAAAAAGCACACCCTCTTGATCTAAACGCCTCCGAAAAGTAACTTTTGCTACGCTGCTCAGAACAAAATTCTGAGGGGTCGAACGGCTTCAAAAGTGGGGTAAAGTTCCAGGTCACCGTTCAGGTCACCTGTTGAGAATACTCCCGGAACGTCGAGGATGCTCCCACGAGCAAATTTTTTGAAAACTGCCTGAAAACTGCGATTGCGCACGCGGACGCGAAAATGCAAGTAGAGGCTCTAGAAATCACCTTGCTCTGATACCAATTGTTGAAGATGATGAAACAGGAAACAGAAGGAAGATAGCAACTCAGAGTAAAAAGAAGATGGAGAAGGAGAAGACATAGAGCTTGCGTACGAGATCTCTGTAGTCTATCTCTCTGTGTTAGAATAATAGAGTATATACAAACTCAGAGCTACAAAGCTTATATGAGACCCTAAGAGATAAGGTGTCCTTTCACACCAGATGTCCAGGGGGGAAAACCCAGTGGGAGAAAAGTGCCCCTGGTGAAGCGCGTATACACACTAACACTACTACATGTCTACACTTCTTTGAGGTTCTGGCATCAAATCAGCCATTTATCCTACCTTTGGTACAAGGCAATTTACCATTTGAGATTTTAATCTATGTTCTAGTATAAAAAGGGTATATACGCCTCCTTGTAAAGAAAAAAAAATTATTTCAAGCTAAGCAGCGTATCTTTCTAGCTTTCTCTCTCAGTAATCATGGCAAGTGTAGCATTTCCAACATTTAGAGGAAAGAAGGGGGAGGATTTGGTAATAGATTTCCTAGATGACTTTCAAGTAGCATGTGTAGTAAGCAACAAAGATACAGATGAATACCGGGTTAGAATCTTTAAGCATCTCATGAAGCTAGAAGCTAGAAGCTAGGTCGTGGTACAACGCACTTCCACAAGCAACTAAGGATGACTTGGAGCCCTTAAAAACTGATTTTAAGAGGGGCTTTGGGGGAGGTACCACTTCAGAGAAGCTATGGGACAAGTTGAGAGACTTGAAGTAGGAGGGTCTTTTAGAATATGCCACCTATGAGTCCAAGTTTGTGCATTTGTGGGAACGGTGGGTTGAGTCACTGGCAAGAGGGGAAGCTGCACCCAATTTCCTAAAAAAGTACCTATTCACGCATGGCTTATGGCCGCTTCTCAAGGAGAAGGTGAAGGGTGGATTCCTCGCTACGTACGAGTTAGCCATCGAGATTGCTCGCCTTAAGGACAAGAAGTTGCAAATGAAAGCCAAAGAAATTGAGACAACAGAAGCAGGAACACCGCATTGACCAACAACCACGACAATCACCATTCCTCCACCACCACCGGCTCCTAGGGTAAGAAATGACCAACAAGATATGTTGGCCCACATTACTGACCAACTACATAATGTGTCTGTCCACTTGATATAGCAAGGAAGAAATCAGGAGAGAGATCAAGACCAGGAAAGAGCACGAAAACAAAACAAGGATTATTATTGCTACAACTGCGGAGAAGATGGTCACGTTATATACTACTATCCCAAACCGCGAGAAAACTATAATAGAGGAGGTAGGAGAAACCAATTGTCACCCCCTAGAGAGAGAACACCCCCACCCCGAACACCAGCCCCACCAACACAAATTCTACATCCACCTCAGGCACCACCACAAGCACCCATTCCACCTCTTCCACCCGTACCCACCACCTGATCGCCCTGTAAACATCATAAGTTTAGAAGAGAAAGGAAAGGCCATAGTAGTGGATCCACCCAGAGTAAAGGAGAGGGATGAGGGTAAGGAGAAGGTAACCTTTGTAGAACCATTTGAATGCTGGGTATGCAAGCCCACTTGTTTGTCCGGTGTCTAGCTCATGGGAATTACCCCTATAGGATGCAGGTAACATGAGACCTTAGTAGAGATTGCATGAGTTAAAGGAATGGTTGATAGCATTTCACAAAAGCTATATATGTAAAACATCTTAATGTAACTAAGAAGTAGCGTTATTTTTGAGTTGCAGCACCAAATTCTCTCTTTCTCTCTCTCTCTCTCTCTCTCTCTCTCTCTCTCTCTCTCGTTCTCTGCAAGCTGATGCACACCATGGCTTCTCACCTGCACCCTCCATAGACCAAGGCCCCAACAACTGGTATCAGAGCCCCAGGCAGGCCAAGAGCTTTGGAGTGTCGGCTTGTTTTCAACAAGCATCACGGGATTGGCCGCTTGCAACAAGCCTCTGAGCGTCATCAACCTGCACAAACCTGAGCAAAATCTCCATCAACGCAGTTGCACCTGGCTTGAGAAGCAACTCTTGACATTGTGTGCGTGCCCAATTCATGCTCTACAGACGGCTCTTCTCTCCTACGTTATCGGTGTTGTCTACTCGTTCAGAAAACTTCCCATTTTACTTCTTTTTCACACTATTGGCCTTCGTTTGTTTTGAGTCCGTAACCTATTCAAAGGCTTGTTCACACCCTCGGTGTTCAATCATGTTGACGACAAACTCAAAACAGTAAATTGACATAAAGTGGTATCAGTCATATTCTAAAGCTTCAACACCCTTGCTTCAAAAATTGATTGGATTTCTGCTACAAGTCAAATCTGACCGAACCCTTCACTTTTTTTTTTAATGACCTCAACATGGCATCGAAAGTCGATAAATATAATGGGACCGGTTTCCACACTTGGCAGATCAAAGTTAAAGGTTATCTAATTAGGAAAAACCTATGGAACATGGTCAGGCCTCTCGCAACCGATGAAGCAGGCACTACGGCCGTAGTAACTCGAGCCCTTTCTGCTGAGCAACAGAGGAAAGAAAAACAAGCTTTTGGTATCATTCTAACTTCCTTAGAAGACGACTTTATTCATTATTTGGATGATGTTGATTCTTCAAGAGCTGCCTGGATAGAGTTAGAGAAGCTTTTCGGTGCCAAAGCTAAGTATTCCAAAATGAGTTTAAAAATGGAATTATATTCTATTCACATGCGTGAAGATGAAAACATTGCAGCTTTAGCTAATAGATTGAAGAGCATCAAAACATAGCTAGTTTATGTTGAAGCCCCTGTGCCAAATGAAGATCTTATAGCCATTTTTTTGAATAGTCTACCAATAAAATTTTATCAAATTGTCACTATTTTAAAGGAGAAGGATCCTTTTGCCTTCTTTGGATGGTATTGTTAACTCATTGCAGGAAGAACAGAAACAAGTACCACGAATCAACTCTTTTGTACCAATTGTATATGTAGCCCGTGGTTGCACTTCAACTGCCAATTCCACCAGGTCTACACACTAGCACTAGACCTTGTGCTATATGTGGATACAGCAATCATCAAACCAAGGATTGTTTCAGCAAAAATCCTTGCAACCATCCATCCGACAAATGCTTTAAGAAGAACAAGTGACAGATCAATATGGTTGAAGGTGATGAAGACGATGCAGCACCAATGCTTTTCGTAGAAAGTGATGTCGTGTAGTATTTTTTTCTTTAGTCTGTCTTTATGTTTCCTTTATGTCAGTTATTTCTCAATAATTATATGGGTTATAGACACTGCCACAAATAAAAGTGGTAAGACCACCCTTTTTTTTAAAATTTGGCCGGGTTCTGGTATGTCTCACATTGATAGTTGTTTGAGGGAAGTACACACATACACCTATGTTATTGTCAAGGGGGGGACTGCTACTCATGGTTTCAAATGAATGAACTCTTCCATGTCTGTCTATCTCAAGTCCATTGTCAGTGGTTTGGGCTTGAGGGGGGGGGGTTGATGGGTATGCAAGCCCACTTGTTTGTCCGGTGTCTAGCTCATGGAAATTACCCATATAGCATGCAGGTAACATGAATCCTTAGTATAGATTGCATGAGCTAAAGGAATGGTTGATAGCATTTCACAAAATCTATATATGTAAAAACATCTTAATGTAATTGAGAAGTAGCGTTATTTTTGAGTTGCAGTACCGAATTCTCTCTCTCTCTCTCTCTCTCTCTCTCTCTCTCTCTCTCTCTCTCTCTCTCTCTCTCTCTCTCTCTCTCTCTCTCTCTCTCTCTCTCTCGTTCTCTGCAAGTTGATGCACGCCATGGCTTCTCACCTGCACCCTCCATAGACCAAGGCCCCAACATTGAAGCCATGACTGTAAAGAGATCTAGGAGGGAGAAAGGTACACAATCTGATGATGAGAGAAGCATGAAAGGAGAGACTAGCAAGAGGCCGTCAAGGCCACGACAAAAAAATAGGCATCAACGACTTTTAGTTAAGGGAAAGTTCTAGGCCCTATGATCTAACATCGATGTGGCAGAGCAAGGACCAAATATTACATGGCCACAGCTGCTACATCTCGGACTAAAGGTAAGGTGCCAATGGTCCAAAATGGTAAGTACAAGGCGCTCCAAAGCAAAGGTAGGCGGAGAAATTTTGGGTTGCAGCATGGATGACATCCTTCCAAATGTCGACGTCAACATAAAGGGTAAGAGGGTTGGAAACACCTACATTGATGGAGGTGCACAAGTTTGTGTGATGAGTGAAGCTATGATGCTTTGGCAAGGGCTTGAGGTTGACAAGCCTTCTCCATTCAAGGCAAAGATGGCAAACAACGCAAAAGTAAAATGTGCAAGTGTGGTAAGTGCTATGAAGATAAAAGCTTTCAACGTTGAGGTAGAAGTAGATGTTTTTGTGATTCCTACTAAGGGGGAGGGCTATCCATTAATCTTGGGAAGGCCATGGTTGATGGCCATGAAGGCAAAGCAGGACTAGGGCACTGGCCTTCTACGCATGACTGGTAAGAAAGGGGAGACAATCTACTACGACATGAAGACTGGCCACATTCTAACAATGAAGCTGAGTATGCAGCACTAACCAAGGAAATGGTGCGTCTCACAAGGGGTAAAACGCCTTAACATATTTGGGGATGCTATACTTTTGGTAAGGCAAGTAAATGGAGTATGGACATGACATCATGCATTTTTTGGAAACAGGGGAATGTCCACTGGATTTAACAAAAGGACAAAAGCAATGGCTTACTCGGAAGGCCACAAGGTATCGGCTTATCAATGACGGTTTGTAATGTAAGGGTAAAGACCAAATACTCAGGAAGGTCCCTCTGTCTAATGAAATTATGGGGGTAATTGCCAGTTGTCATGATGATTTTTGTGGTGGTCACTTTGTCCTAGATATAACAAGTAGGAAAATCTTGCAGGCTAGTTTTGTATGGCCTAGCCTCAACCGTGATGTACACCACTGGTGTAAGACATGTAAGTTGTGTCAAAAGGCCGGCACTAGGTCTCTCATGCATGAACCACAGACACCTATCCTTTCATATGGACCATTTGAAAAATGGGGTATAGATGCCATAGGACCATTTCCTAGGGCCAACTCAGGGAAGTTCTACATCATCATGGGAGTCAACTATATGACTAGATGGGCGAAAGCTACAGCCACAACAAGGATCACAGCCATAGAGGTAGCTAAGTTTGTCTATGAGCACATATGTTGCAAGCTTGGCACACCATTGGAAATCATCTCTGATAGAGGGCTAGGTTTTAGAGCAAACTTGGTAGGAGAGTTAATGCAAAAACTTGGCATTACAAGGAGGCACTCCTCACCATATTACCCTCAATGTAATGGCCTAGTTGAGAAAGTGAATGGAATGGTTTGTAAAATTATCACCAAGGAGGTTAACAATCATCATGGAGATTGGGATAAGTATCTACTCCCAGCTTTGTGGGCCTACAGAACCTCATTCCATGCATCTTTGGGGTTCACCCCATATTATTTGGTATTTGGCAAGGAGGCAATCTTATCTATTGAGGTGCAACTAGCAAGTCTCAGAGTGATGGCAAGCCAGCTTCAACGGCCCAATATGCATTTGAGAGATCACATCCTCGACTTGGAAAGACTACAGCTGGATAGAGAAGGAGCAATCAATTATTATGCGGCACAGGGAGAGCACAGACGGCTTAGTTTCAACCAGCATCTTCGGTGCAAAGATTTAAAGAAGGGCATGTTGGTGCTCCGCTACGACAATCGCTTCGACACACGCAAAGATAAGAAGCTCCTACTCCGATGGGAAGGCCCTTTCATCATCAGGAAAAAGTATGCCAATGGGAGTTACCAGCTTATGGAAGCTGATGGCAAGCTTCATAAGACCATAGTAAATGGTTGGTGGCTCAAACCTTATTTTCTAAGATGTGATCAGACTCCACCTATCGACATTCCTGATGAGGATACAACAACAACCTCCACCTCCGATGACAATGATCAAACAAATGAGTTAGAGGCATAAATGCCCTAACCTTAGGGGGAGAGCTAATGATACAGGTTTAGCCGCACCGCCCTCTAGCACGGCTAAAGAAACTAAAGTCGATCGAGTTTTTGAGATCAAAACCGCAATAAATCAACCCATCCAGGAATTTGAAGGTAAAAACAACAAAAAAAAAGGTTTTTTGTATCATTATCGCCATCACCAACTCACACGCGTGAGGTAGGCCACTGAGCCCTTTTGGCACACACTTTCCCTCTCATTTTTTATTTTTTCTCTCTCTCTTCCACCAAACCCTGCAGGGCGCATAAGATATCTCTATCTCCCCCCCCCCCCCCCCCTGGCGGGCCGCCATGCTTTACAAAAGTCTCTCTCTCTCTCTCCCTCGTCTTTCTACACTCTTCCGCTCTCTGTGTGAACCGCCCAAAGGTGCAGTACAAAATCTCTCTCTCTTTTAAACACACCCTCCCCTCACCCCTCAGCTCTCGCTCTCCCCATCACTCTTGCTAACACTCTCACATTCTCTAACGCTCTCTCGCCCTCTAGTTCAAGCCTCGCGACGGCAACAATAATACTCTCTCTCTCTCTCTCTCTCTCTCTCTCTCTCTCTCTCTCTCTCTCTCTCTCTCTCTCTCTCTCTCTCTCTCTCTCTCTCTCTCTCTCTCTCTCTCTCTCTACCTAGACACACACACACTCTCTCATAACACACACACCACCCTCCCCTCTTTCTCCTCCTTACCTCACCCTCACCCCTCACCCTGGCCGGCTATTCTCTCAGCCACACACACTTACCCCACCCCGTTGACCACAAAAACCCCCCCTTTCCCTCGCTCTTTGTCGGCCAAGGAGCCCGAGGCCCTACGTTCTCTCTCTCTTCTCTCTCGCACTCCTCTCGTTCAGGCCAGCAGGTGTAGAGCAAGCCATCTCTCTCTCTCTTATCCACACACTCACCCGCTACCCCCCCATGCTCCTCATCCCCTCCTCGTCTCTATTGGATACAGAGCCGCCGCTCTCACACTCTCTCTCTCTGGCGCTCTCGTTCAGGCCTGCAGGCACTATGCATCTCTCTCTCTCCCATAATATACACACACCCCTCTCCTATTCACACACACACACACACACACATGCACTCACACACACTCTTCACCCCCCCTCTCTCCCCATTGCCCGTGTTCTCTCCCTCTCTCAATCTCGTTCTCTCTCTTTGTTTCCCTGTGCACTAGGCAACGTAAAAAAAATATGTATATCTATATATATATATATATATGTGTGTGTGTGTGTGTGTGTGTGTGTGTGTGTGTGTGTGTGTGTGTGTGTGTGTGTGTGTGTGTGTGTATGTATTATTATTACTTCCTCTCTCTCATTCCCACACACACGTACACACCCACAACATAAACACAGCGCACACACATTCCCACACACACACTCACATATATACGAGCACACACGCCTAATGCATCGGCACACACACATATGCGTACACTCACAAATACATACACAAGCATGCCTACACGCACGAACATAAACACACCGAACATGCATACGTGCACGTACACACTAGAACAATTGCATGCACGTCATACGCACTCACAAGGAAAAAGAAAAAAAGCAAGAAGAACTCAACATTGACGAAGGAGAAATGCCAAAAGCACGAGGAACCAACAACAAAACAAGAAAAGGCACCGAAGGCGCACCCCGACCTGCACTGAAAGGAGGGACACGTAGCATTTTGGCTTCACGCAACAAAGTACCAATTTTGGCAGCATTAAATCTCACACCGGCCACCCGAACCATCAACAAAACCCTTGTAAATGCCCCGAACTCCACTCTTCCTTGATAACCTAGCCAATGGCTAGTGGATTGTAAAAAAACTCTCCCCATCCCACTCTTTCCTCTCTCTCTATCTCTACCTTCTCTCCCTCTCTATCTCTCTTACTAGTGGATATTTGCAAGGACCATTAGGTAAGGATCACCTCTCAAGCCTATATAAAGAGGCCTCCACTAAGCACAATGGGGCACAAGTGAAAGAGGAACACACTAGCTCCATGCACTCTACATTTTAAGCACCACTAAGCACATAATGCATCTCCCAATCTAGGGAGCTCATGGCATCATGTTTTGTTGCAAGCTTGGGCATTTTAGCAGTGGCAACATCACCATTTTCCCCATTCTCCACCACACCATGGTTGAGTTACTAGTCACGACCACTCCATGCACATAAGGTAGTCAATATTCCCCCACAAAGCAGTATAAGCACGCTAGGATTGAATGCACGAACACCATGCTACTCCAGGGTGCTCTTGATGCCGGTGATTGACGTCGTCGGTAGCTGCATCGTCTTGATGTTTTCCCTCAACTAACCTCCCATTAACGTGCTAACCTCCCACTAACTCCAACTTCGTCATGCACCATATGGCGCTCGTATTCCATCATGCATCCCTAGTGCCAAGATCCAGGTTTGTAACAGTCAAGACCACCATTTGTAAGTATCATCATCACCAATAAAAGTGTGCAATGTTGTCTTGATCTTTGGGTCCATTCTCTGTTCTCCTTAGATTTGTTTTTTCCCACATTCGCAGGATGGTTCATCTCTTGTATATCACTCTACTTGTGCTCCATCACGTGTAGCCTCTCCAGTTAGTCAGTATGCTCCATTCTGACCTTGTCACATACCTCTCTCGTACACACACTCCTAACTGTTCACTAGGCATTTTCTACATGTGGACGTTTGCTGTATCACCATTTCATGTTGGTTACCTAGAGGGCATCTCACTTTTGCTTCCCTAGGTCATGTATGTATGCGTCCTAGCCGCACTTATTCTAGGTGGTTCCCCCTCTCTAGTTATAGGATTACTCCTACCTTGAGATGATGCTTGGGGGTGTTCAGGCTATGTGTGGTGTAGAGGCCACCCCATATGGCATGTCATTTCTGGCTATAACTTGGAAGTACTCAACTTTATTAGGCATATACTTGGGTACACCCAAGCCCTGTAAATACTCATGTACACATCCCTTGAAAACTTAGTATGTGTTGAGGCTGCTAACTAAATACTATCCTTGTTAAGCTTGCCTTTATCAAACTCGTGTATTTGCTTTTGGCTTCACAATCTTGAACCAAAAAAATTGATGGCTTTCTTGAGAACTTCTATCATGCATAGGCTATTAATGGGGTGTTTGACAATCCACTTTCCATAGCCTTTAGTCGGTGTTGGTTCTTTGAGGTCACCAGAGGCCACTCCTTGCATTTGATAATCCTCTTGCCAAGTGGGAAAACCTCTCTTGGGTTGTGTTTCAAAATGCTGCCCTAAGGGGTAGTAAAAAATGGCATAACAAAATGCACCTTCCCTAGCATGCTAAAAAAAACAAGAGCAATAAATGACTCTTGCACCTTAGCTAGGCGTTTCAAGACGCCATGGCTTTTGGAGGCTCTAGGTTGATCATTTTAGCACGCTAGTTAGTGACCCCGGCATTTGAAAATCCAAAAGCCAAAACAGACAGTGTAGGTAGCAGGCATTTCAAAATGTTAGCACTGACACAATTTCCAACATTGTTCCTTCTCAAAACTCCATAAATAGGAAAAAACACAGCATGCGCTCCTCTGCTATTTCTCTTCTCCATGTGCTTGTTCTCCCATGCAATCAATGATCGAGCAACTCTGATACCACATCAAGACCCAATGTGCGGAAGCATAGAGCAATGCAGAGAGAGAGAGAGAGAGAGAGAGAGAGAGAGAGAGACTCCTAAAACCACCAATTGACCGATGAATTAGCGAGTATACAATGGGGGCAAGGTGGTGCGTATATACTAGCCCAGGGACCCTTAAGTACCCTCCTCAGTAAATTGCACTGCCCAAGACTTTGAAAAATAAGTAAAATAAATATCTAAAGCCAGAATAAAGATTGGGATGACATTGAGGTATTCACTTGAGATGCTATAACTTTAACACGTACATCCAAGCCCTGTAAATCCTCATGTATTTATAAACTCTAAAAATCCTCATCTTCATCCATTCTCATGGCTTGATAAATATAATCAAAAATTCCAAACTTTATAAACATATTCTTTGCATCTTCTTTGTCATCTTCATCCTAACATATTGTTATCAATCAAGCATTCATCTACAACAACAATAAGTTTAGCCGGAATTTGCTTGCAAATATTTACATAGGTAAGCACATTAGTACTATCCATTTCATCTTTATACTCAGATCCACACGTTCTTGGGTAACGCTCGACTTAAACTTGCTCGAGTTGTGGTTATATTGTTGTTGAAGCTCCTAAACTTGCTCAACAAAATCTAGAATCACAAATTTCTCAAATTTTAGAACGTTTTATCCCCATGATATGCCATGTAACTACAAATCCTCTTCATAAAATTTGGGATATCATGTTGTATCGTAGCCATCAAAGATACTCCGCTCGCCAAAAAAAGAATGTTCTAGGCTTGAAAGAGTTAATTGTTGCATCATCTCTTGCTTCTAGCTTTTTTTCTCTTCAAACTCTCTTTCTCCCATTGTTGACTATGTTAGGGGTGAATTGGGAAAGCACAAGGCTCTTGGTTGTGAGAATAGAGACTCGACACAAGAAAGAGTGAACAATTGCACACAATAACAGACTTTGTATTAATCAACAAAATATAAGGCTGTGTACAACCAACCATCTAAATCGCTATCGATAACTTATGTGTTATCCCTATTTAAGAGCGAGAAAGAGAGTATGATGTTGCCATTGTCGAGAAAGAGCAGGAGAAAGGGCATGTGAAGGACATCTTCTTTCCTTGTACCTTGGTCTTTCTCCTCATTCCTAGCACTTGATCCTCTTTACTTCTTCCCCTTTTTTCCCAAAAATCCTCCAAGAGCGTATACACACATGAGAGAGAGAGAGAGAGAGGGGAGGTTGGGGGGGGGGGGGGGGGGGGGGGGGGGGGGGGGGGGGGGGGGGGGGGGGGGGGGGGGGGGGGTCCACTTAATAATTATGTGACTATCACCTGAGTGCAACAGAAGGGGTTATTAAAAAACAAAGTCTCACATTTCTAAATACAAATGGGTATCATAGAATGGAATTACAAAAAAAAAATACATATTGAACATAAAAAGGGTGTATTTTATTTATCAAAAATTCACAAATAAGGAGTTTAATAAATAGTCCTTGAACACACGAGATATACATAATTTATACATAGTGACCCCCCCCCCCCCCCCCCCCCCCCCCCCCCCCCCCCCCCCCCCCCCCCCCCCCCCCCCCCCCCCCCCCCCCCCCCCCCCCCCCGAGAGAGAGAGAGAGAGAGAGAGAGAGAGAGAGAGAGAGAGAGAGAGAGAGAGAGAGAGAGACTCTTTCTTCATCTCCTCCTTGCTCCAAAAGAAAACCATCAAGTTCACTCCCATTGATATATTGAGTCTCTTACTCCTCCTCCAAAAATACTCGGACAAACATGTATCTAACCTACTCTTCCACTCCTCTTCATTGCTGCCCAAAACCACCTTTTGCTACTGCTTGTAATCATCTTCTCTTCCTCTTCACAAACCTCAGCTTCTCTTGCTTCAACACACGAACTAAAAATCAAATTTCTACTCGTATGTCTCTCTTGCACAAAAAAACACCCGTAAAGAACTCTGCTTTCTACTATAATATCCCTTGTGCTACAAATTTTTCTTCCTTATAGCATGGTTCCCTCTCGTTTTTTAAGCTTCTTTAAATAAAACCAATGCTTGCTTCTAATAGTGCTATAAAAAAAAGCTTGGGAAACCCTTGCAATGATGTGGCAATGTCAACTCAAGGTTGCATGAAATCACTTGCTATCAGAGCCAAACAAAAGCACCCTTGCATGCTCGTGCTTTTGTGCTTCATCTTCACCTTCATCCAAGCTCCAGCACAAGCACCCCCAAGCACAAAGCACTGTCATCACCCATTGCTTGCTTCCTATTCAATTCTTTATGGTTCTTCTCCATCTTGATTTCATATTACAAGACACTTTTACATATTGCCCGCCCATTGAGTGGAAAAGGGTGCCCATAGACCCCTTTGGCCGATCATCCTTGATGGTCTTACATGATGAACAAGGTCGTCTATAGTAGACGAGGGCAGTGTCTTAAAGTAAAAATTGGAATTGCTCGTTGAAAATGTTATTGAACTATATGTGCGAGAAATCATATACATATACTTTATGCTCGGCCGTTCACATTAGCAAATGATATAGATTGTGATCTAGGAAAATACTAAACATTAATTTGTGAAAGTAAGTAGGTCAAGAATATTGGTAGTTGTAAATCTTGCTAGAGTTGGAAGCTCAATGTAGAATAATGACTAGAAACATGGGACCACAAATAAATGTGGTTTTAGTGCCAGTTGGGTGTGATGTCGTTATTACACCTATCATAGGCAAATCGTGACGTCGAAGCATCTTACTGCTTACATAAATCTTCTACCAAAAGAGTTTGAAATACAAATTATATAATTAACTACTATATCCTACCAAATATTATTCACCAAATGATATCAATAGAAAGACATTATCAAAAAGCGTTGTAGAAAATTGATTGACAAAATTAGCATATTCAAAATCCAATTTCAACGCAACAACAAAAAACTTGGAAAATAGATAATGCATACATAAGCAATTTCTTGTGTTCACTTATGCAATTTGTTCTCTTGAATGAGAAAGAAAGACCAAAAGTGACATGTCTTTCAAGTGCGAAGTATTTTCTCCATATACATTATGAATCACCTGAATCTAATCATTTTCATGCTCGTGTACAGCAAAAAGTCAGCTACAATAGTTGAGTCTTTTTTAGGGCATCAATCTCCAAGGCTTCATATCCCTAGGCAATAGTTTGATTTTATATGTGCTCCTAATGACAAGATCAACAATCTCTGGTGGGCCACTCTTTGCTCATGGTAGCTTTGTAAATCCTCTCTTACTCCATGTTTGGCTGCTTGGGCTATACAACCTCGAATCGTAGATGGATTTTTGTTGGGGATGAGGTGCCATGCAGAATATCAACATCTGTGTCTATTCCTAAGTCTTTACTTGGATTGATTTAATGGATGTTTATAAATATGTCTTGGAATTGTATGCATAGAAATCTCCCTCAACACAAACCTTATTAGATTTGTATAAGTTCATTATGCCTTTGACTCTAAATTTACAAAGTTCATCAAGAGATTGATCTGAGCCTTGCTCCATGAAACAAATGGATTTGCCACTAGTATCTATACAAGAGCTATAGTAAACATCTTTAATCATGATAGAATTCTCATAAAAGAGAAAGAACCTCTCTTTGATGCTTACGTTTTGTTGTCTCTTCATAGTTGCTACACTACAAACAAAAATGGTTGTTCTCATTTAAATGGTGAAGCCATTTGTATAACCATTGTCACACATACACTTTGAGAATCTTTATTTGTATTTGTAGGGGCAATATACACTTTGGGCTTTGCATGGCTTTATTGAATTCATGCATACGAATATGCATAGCTGAGAAGAATCCATCTGCAAGATTTTTAAAATATGGAAAACATGATAGTGAGTATCATAGAATTGAGACATCTGAAAGCAAGACAAAAAAACATTATAGAAAAACTTTTAAGAATTGGATACTGTTTATTTATCAAACTTGATCTCTTAAACAAGACAATAAGTAATTTTGCTTTGAGATAGAAATAGTAAAATAAACAAGAATGAGATACAAGTAATATGTGTATATATTGTATTAATTAATGAGGCAATATGTATGTTTTTTGGGTTTTTTGGTTGTGGGAATGTTGCTTACCGGTATAGTTAGAGGAGTGGAGCATTACTTGATGTTTTGTTGCACTTTGTTTAAAGTTGATTAGTTTTTCCAGGTAGCTCACTCTGAAGTTTTGTTTGCAAATAGTGAGTGTATTTACTCCAAGAAGTTTATTCTGTAGAAGCTCAAAAGGATATTGTTGTTATTTGTCTCGATTTATATTATGTTTGAAAGGTTTTCTCTATGTTTTTTGAAGACTTTTTTATATGTTTAGTACCAAATGAATTTTAATTGTTGCGATATAATTTTAGAGGAAGTCAAACACAATATATTAGTAATTATGGCATGACCAAGCAAGAATGCGAGATATAAAGTGAAAGTTATTGCTTTCGATGGTCAAAGAACAATTTTTTTTGAATTAAGAAATATTTTGTTCTTTTTCTTAAATAATATAATCTGCAATATTGTAAGCTCACAATATTGATATGTATTTTGAGGAAATAAATTGTATTCACAAATTAACTAAAGACAATTTCAAAAAAGTCCACAAATACAGTGCCCATAAGTGCAAAGAAGGGTCATTTTTTTGTGCCATATTGTTCTAAGTACTATTTTAAGAAACATTCTTTTTTTGTACTGATAGGTACATAGTACTATGATTTGTAGTCGTCTATTTCACGTGTCTTTCAAAAAAAATTAATCTATATATGATTGAGTAAATTTATGTACATAGTTTTTGGTAGTTTGTTTATGATTTATAATTTGTTTTTGGTCAAAATCTGTTGTAAGTTTTGTCATTGGTAAGATAATTTAAGATTCTACTCTTTTTTTATATAATATGTTACAATACATATTGTTATAAGTTCATGATTTTGATATGTATTAATATTTCTTGTTCTTAAAAATGTTATATTGTTTTTTTTTTTTAAATTATCTAAAGCTACTTTTGAATACATCTTATTCTCAAAATTAGTATTTGCATGTTAGAATATGAAGAGTATTCTTTTTTTCTTGTTGTATTTTCTTAATTAGTATAAGAAAGTCATTTGTTTTGTATCGATACGTACACAACGTCATGATCTAACCAATATACAAGATAGTTATTTATTTTGAGTGTTGTTTGTGTTCTTTTAGTCCATATATGATCAAGACAACTCATATATGTAGTTGTTGGTAGTTTGTTTATGATTTGAAATTTATTCTTGTTCATCAATTGTTAAGCTTAGTCGTTGATGAGATGGTCTAAGCATGTCCATATTGAAATCACTTCGAATGAGTAATTGGACATTATAAGAGGATGTAAGTAAAATTGTCTCAAAAATATCAAGAAATGACTGTATAATTTTTTTTGGAGATCGATAAATTGTTATTTTCTTATTTCATTGGTTATAAATGTTGTTTTGATAATGTCATAAAAATTAGATATGTATATACTTTTTGAAATGAGTGCTATAGATGAATCATATATAATTGTCATATTGTGCAAAGTTTGAGTTGAAATCAATTTAATTTTTTTGTTCCAAAATGGTAAGGTGAGACTCATTGTGTTGACTTTTTGAAGGCAGATTATATCACTTGATTGTAGCAAAGGATGTAATTGTATATCATTAAACATTGATTTAGTGTTTAATGTTGTTCTGATGATACCATTTTTATTTGGAGAGACCAATTTTAGTATTATTGTATTCCATTTTTCTTTTTTAAAAAGTTTGTGGGTTTTATTTTTGACGTCCTTGTCTAAAAAAAAGTTTTTTTCATGCAAAGGGTCCAGCAAATATAGGTATTCTAGTGTTCATACACGTGATAAAGCTATGTAGGTTAATCCATGTTTGTTACATTCCTTAGGAGAAAATGGCATTGCCTACAATGAGAGTCTTTGGAACAGTGCACCATTCGAGCAGACACTTGTTGGATTGAAAACTGTATTTTGTATGTTCGTTTATTAGTATTTGATCCTAATTGAAATTCTTTTGTTGCTGCAAATATGCATGTCCATGTAGAATCTACGATAGAATCATAGAGGAATTTATATTTTATACGTGTTTCTTGTCCCGCTAAATATTAAAAAATTGAATCCATATAATTGTTTTTGTGTTGTACGTTGTAATAGTTCTAAAATATCTATTTGTCCAATTTACAAGACCGTCCAAAATATCATAATTTTTTCACGTAATTCAATTAGCATTGATGGATTTATTTTTATGATGGTATGTAGTCCTTGCATTGGTTAAAATTGCAGGATTAGTTTATAAGAGGTATGTCTACTGCAACAAGAGTAGAGGTTGGACCTTCTGTCAATTGAAGAACGTCATTATTATATTTTTGAGTTTCTAGTTGTTATGTCTATTGCAACAAGAGTAGAGGTTGAACCTTCTATCAATTGAAGAAATTATATTTTTGAGTTTCTTGTTGTGTGTAGAATAAGTGAGGTATATGAATCTCAATCACATGCTCATTTTTTTAAAAGCATAATGTGCTCAAATTTGGATATTGGTTTCCATTTGTTGATTAATTTTGGTTCTATTTAATATGTCTATGAAGGTTGTGTTGTTGTGTTGCATAAATTGTGTTAGTTCATATTGCATAAAGTAATTGTGCCAGATAGTTTTGTAAGTGGACTAGTGACTAAGAATATCCATTTATATCTTATAGGAGGAAGTTGATATAAATCACCAAAACAAAAGATATGTAGTACTTCAAATGATAGATGGTAAATATGCTTGATTGTTTGGAGTGGTTTATTTATGTATGAAAACATCCATGCTCCTATTAATGAAAACATTTGTGCTCCTATTAATGAAATTTCATCGCCGATAACAACTTTTAGTTCACTTTAAAATCTAGTTAAATTGTTGAAGTATATGTTTGGAATCTGTGTTAGAGTTTTTTGGTTTATTGGTATATGTAGAGACAAATGAATTGTAGTTCCATCAATATTGTATGTTTCTTTACCCATGTATGCTAGTCTAAGAACTTTCAGCTTCATCAATTCACAACTTTTATCAGAGTTATAAAATCTAACAAGCTATTCACTAATTGCTCTTAAGAGAGTTGTTTTACCCATTCCAGGTCTGCCTGTTATAAAAGCAAATATTTGGCTTTGGGACTCATAATGTAATTTGTATTGTATATCATCAAAAAGTGTCGTTGTTGTGCATTAAGGTTTTGTACCTTCATATGGTGTTGAGAAGATTGTAGAGTTGAACCAAGAAGTGTTAGTATTTGGTGTTGCTCCTTTTTATATATTTTACATTCTATTTTTTCAATTTGAGTATGGATGTCAACAGTTTATGTGCCTATTGTATTTGTGATCTTGATATACTAGGTATTATCATCATTATTAGAGTCTAAATGGTTCTCTATATTTTTGTTTAGTTCTTCAATATTGTTCCATTGGTTTTGTATTATATTACTTAATTGATAGTTATATTTACTATAATTTGTTTGTATTGCATTTTCATTAGATTCAAATACTTCTTTCCAACTTGAATTTATATATCCATTTACTTCATTGTTTTGAAAAGTTAAGTACATAAGGACCATTTCTCTATAGTAGTTTTCAGGGTCACATGCTTTGTTGTATCTGATTGATCTAATTACTTTTTTAAAAATATTGTTCGTAGTTATATTCAACAGCAATGCCTGCTAATGTACAATGTTCAAAATGTGATGGTTGCTAATAATACTTGTTTATAATTGATTCTTTCATTATACTTGTAGATTTGTGTGGTAAGCCTTCCAAATTCACATGGATTTTTCAAAAGAAAAGCACGTTTTTGTTTTGGCATTGTATTTATGATTGGAATATACGTGTTGCATGGAAGAGAGATAATGATAGTATTATGTAAATAGCTTGTTGTATCGGCATTTGTTGTGTATTCAGTAATGCTGATCCAAGTTGTTTAATTTGTTCAATTGGGTATTGGTGGTACAAAATGTGGTATCTTTGACTCAACAAACCTTTGGTGAATCTGTTGTTGAAAAAAAATGAAGTATTATGTAATCAAGCTCCTTTTATTTTATGTATACTCACAAAGTGGTGGTCTTTTACTTTATGGCAATAAGAAAACTGTCAAGTGGGGCCATTAGAGATGTGGGGTGCTTTTCTAGAGGGCAAGGGCGAGGAAGTGCACACAAAAACCATACCTCTCTCTCTCTCTCTCTCTCTCTCTCTCTCTCTCTCTCTCTCTCTCTCTCTCTCTCTCTCTCTCTCTCTCTCTCTCTCTCTCTCTCTCTCTCTCTCTCTCTCTCTCTCTCTCTCTCTCTAGGTATGCAAATTGCACACAGTTCTGCACACACCAATGGAGATACCAATTTCAGAGAGCTTCCCATTTTTTGATGCCTACGAGCCAACGATTGAACACGAAATGGATACTACTCCAAGCATGAGCACTAGAGCCACTTCATCTCTCACAAACCTTGCTTACATGAGAGATTATTGGGTTGCAAAGAAGCGTTAACAAAGAAGCAAGGAAAGGGTTCCCAACATCATTGGGAGAGCTTCAGCATGCAAGTCAAGGAAGAATATTTACTCAATAGTGGCCCAATGTTGGTGCAACCAAACACGAGTCTTTTGGCTAGCGAGCAAAAGGATCTCTTTCAGGAACTACTTCAACATGTTACATTTTCAAAGCTCCAGGTCCCCGATGTTGAATTCAGTCTTGTATCATCTGCAATACAATCACACAGCTCAAGCTCCCTCGTTCTGCAAACAAATGTTTTGTCAAGAAAACTTCTTTGAGCATGGTTTTAAATACTACAGGTGGATCAGCAGTGAATCTGTCTAAAATTGCAACACTATTAGGTGTTCACTGTAGGAACATTGCAGTGGAAACTTCTTGACTACACATGAAAGATGAGGATGAAGTGTTACCATCATTGATTGCATGTCAAAGATTATTTCATCATGGGACCCATGTAAATTCTATAACAAGGGATATAGTCTAGGCCTTCTGGTCATCAAAGACTAGGGTCTCTCCTAATAAAAAGGACATTTGTAAATTCAAAATTGAAGAGAAGAGTGTTGTGAAACATCCAGTTCATTTTCTAGATGACTCTCAGATACATCATATCATTTTTTGTTAGTGTTTCCTCTTACTTGGGTTATGTATAGTGTGAATAGGTTTAAATTTGGTATTATGTAGCCATGTACATAGTTTCAAGGGGAGCAATTCTACCTCTTATGACAATATGCTTTGAGGCCGAGGAAAGTAATAATCATTTTGAAGCTTTACAGAGGTCTAGGTATTTTTTGTTTCGTAATATATCCAATTAATATTTCAAAAAGACCTTCAACTCACAATGCCAAAAGTTTCTCACCTGGGTACTTGTCAAAAGCTAGAACCAAATTGTGATACATATAGCCTTCTTGATCATACACCATTAGTCATGATCTATTCCCACCTTGTAAGAGCCATATGAGTTCCAATGGAGCCTATTTTTGGACTACAAAACATGTTTATGTTAACCAGTGAGGTCTATGAAAATGTATACAATAGTATTCCTTATGATGAAGATGGAGAAGAGGATGAGGGCATTTGACCCATCCCCACCTATGCCATTTGGGAGATGAAGTAATTTGTACTAGGTTTTCCATTCAAGCTTGATTAATTTGTCCTTTCCCTCCCTACCTCCACTATGTATGCACATCACATGCTACACTGTTGAGGTTAGTAATATAACATAATTTACAGGAACTTGAAAAACAGTGAGTTACAATCGTCTTACAATGAGAAGACCACTGCCAAATTTGGAACTTAATAGTACTGGTAATTGTAACGTTTTTGAGCTCACAATGTTGTTTTTTTTTTTCAAAACAAGGCTAACTCTGCTATAAAGTTTGTATACTCGACCTCATATGACATAGAATCACCTACAATGAGAAGACCAGTACCAAATTTACTGGTCTTCTCATTTGAGCCACGGGTACAGTAGCTTGAGTGCTTTTCTAAAGGGGTAAAGAGGAGCAGCAACTAGGGCTTGAAGTGCCAAAGTACACCTAAACAATTTTACACCTAAAAGTTGTTAGAATGGCTGACAATAGTAAAGAGAGTGAAATTAATGTTGATAGCTTTGATATTGCTAATGAGCAAGCTACTAATGATGCCCCTATGCTTGTTAACTACCTTGTTTCTAGGTTGTTAACAAGCCATGGGCAATCCATGCCTCCAAAGTGAAGTGCAACAGCAGCTACCTACTCATGGGATTCTTCAAACTCCCCACCATGACAAGAGAGTACCTAGGAAGCCTCCTTGCAAGACTCCCAAAAGAGGCCTCTCTCCGATTCGGGAAGAAGAGGAGGATCCATACGAAGGGCTCAAAAATTTGCTTCTTGATGAAGCATCTCCTTCCCAAAGGAGAACTCAAGAGCCCCACCAAAAGAATGAGAAAGAAATGAGTCTCCTACCACATCGGTGGAGATGTCTCCACGAAGACGGTGGGCAAAACGCTCTCCATCACCTCCTAAACGGATAAGACCATTGCAGACTTCTCACCACACCATAATTCAAAGAGGGATGACAGAAAACAAGAGAAGAAAAAGGCGAGAAAGAGGTCACCCTCTTCTCCATTTTCTTCATCCTCTTCCTCTTATGAATAAATTGATGGTGCGGACAAAGAGGACCAAGGCAAGAAAAAGGTGAGAAAGAGGTCACCCTCTTCTCCATCATCCTCAAATTCTTCATCTTCTAAAGAAAATGATGGTGCAACTTTTGAACCATCAAAAAGAAGAGGCCATAGGAAATCCTATGCCGCATGGAAGATATCGTCCAAGCCCAAGAAGTTCAAAGAGGGAGGAAAGAACATCTTTTTCCTTACCTACAATGTCACCTTTGGTGCTACGAACAAAGTCTTGGCCTTTATCCAACAATTCGATGCGGCATTTGGAGATGAGGGCTTCACGAAGTCCTCTAAGCTACACCATGTAGCTATGCACTTTCAAAAGTCTGCCAGTCAATGGGGTCTAGCCTATGGGCAAATGATGAAGCTCCACGAACATGGAAAGCTTTAAGAGCTTCCATTATGAAGCAGTTTTTGGCCTCCGATGCCAAAGAAAAAGTACTCACCAAATGGCAAAGCTTGAAGCTCTCTCCCTACAAATCCATTCATAAATATATAGACAAGTTTTGGGACTTACATCTCAAAGCCACTGTCTTCAAAAAGATGGATTTTGGAGAGCAAAAACAACAATTTTGTGCGGGCTTAGCTGAAGAAATGGTGGAGTATGTCAACTCCCAAAGGCCACGCACCATATCTGCGGTCATACACCATACCATGGTGGCTTCACAAATCAACTTCCAAACAGGGGCTAAGAGAAATATTAAGACCACGACAAACAAGGGTTCCAATGAGCCTAAGGGGAAGGAAAATGTCCAAAAGTCTCCTAAGGGCAATTCCAATAACAACAAAGCTAAGGAGAAGGGAGTTTGCAAAGGCAAAAACAAACTCTCTCTTGAAGAGCTTGAGCATTATTGCAAGGATAATCGTTGTTTCAAAGGCGGCGAGCAAGGGCATGCGTATTGTGCTTGCCCCCAAAAGAACACCCATCGTGAGCCTCCTAGAGCTACCTTGGTTGAAATCCAAGAAGAGAAAGCTCACCACAAGGGATCTCGTCTATGCCATGCTTGGGGAAAGGTAAGAGAACATGATGATTTTATTCTCTTTTACCCTAGTTCTACTCACAATTTCATATCCACAGATTTGGCCACCAAGCTAGGAATCCAAGCCTATGAGATGGGAGATCTCCTACCCGCAGATGGTGCTTTCAAGGGGCAAGAAGCTTCAATCACTCCCTTAATTGGGAAATTGAGGCTCCATGTCCAAAGCTATGCGTACAAAGGGGACTTCTTTATCCCTCCTCTCAAGCACGAGGATGTAATCCTAGGGGCACCATTGGTTTGATCACATGGCTACCAATGCTAAATTCCCTGAAAGGAAAATCTACTTTAGGTTCAGGCAAAAAGATATGTACATAGATGCCAAAGAGTTGGTAACACCATACCCATTGTACATATGCAAGATTTCAATAAGTCAATAAAGAGATCTATTTCCATGTACATGATTTCTCTTAAAGATTCTCAAAATGAACCTAATTCTTTAGCAAAAGAAAACATAAATAATCACAAGGAACTAGAGTTATCCAATTTTCTCAAGGGATTTCAAGATGTCTTTATTGACGACATCCCTTGTGAACTACCTCCTAAACGAGGCAATGATGACCATGCAATTGAACTTCTTCCAGGAAGTTCACCACCTAATAAACCTCCATATAGAGTTTCTCAAGCTCAACAAGAGGAGATTATGGGACAAGTGCATGAATTAGTTGAGAAGGGCATGGTTAGGCCTAGCTCATCTCCATTTTTCTCACCCGTATTATTAGTGCAAAAGAAAGATGGCACATATCATATGTGTGTTGACTACAAAGAACTAAATAGGATCACTATCAAAAATAGGTTTCCCGTTCCATGCGTAGAAGACCTATTTGATAAGCTGCAAGGGTTGACCTACTTCAGCAGGATTGACCTAAAAAGTGGCTACCATCAAATAAGGATAGTTTATCAAGACATTGTAAAGACCGCATTTTGCACTACGTTTGGTCCTTACAAATACATTTTCATGACTTTGGGTTTGACTAATGCACCAGCCACATTGAACCGCTTGATGGAGAAGCTATTTAAGCCTCATTGAACCTTTATTGTTCTTTGATGAGATCATCATCTACTCTAAGTCACTATTAGACAAACACAAGCAACATCTCTAGGTAATATTTCAAGTCTTAAGAGAGAATAAGCTTTATGTTAATTGAAAGAAAATTAAGTCTTTCTTGCAATCGGATTCAGTATTTAGGTCACATTATCTCTCAAGATGACATCCAAAAGGATCCATCAAAGTTAGAGGTAATAAAAGGATGGCCTAATCCAAGGAATCTTCATGAACTAAGAAGCTTTATAGGTATGTGTGCATACTAGGTGCTTCATAGAAAAGTTCTCAAAAATCACGGGACCATTACATGACCTAACGAAGAAAAATGTTAGGTATACATGTTCTGCCAAGGAGAACAATGCTTTCAAAAAGCTTAAAGAAAATCTTATCTCTCAACCTGTGCTTACATTGTCGGATCTCTCAAGGCCATTTGAGGTCCAATGTGATGCTTGTGGTGATTGTCTTGGAGATGTTTTGCTCCAAGAAGGGCATACCATAGCCTATGAAAGTCAAAGGCTTGACCTTGTTTAGCAAGCTCTAGGCATATATGAAAAGGAACTCCTCATAATTCTACATGCCTTAGACTCGTGGAAGCACTATTTATTGGGGACTCCTTTCATTCTATGGACGGATCATCAAATCCCTAAGTACTTCATGATGTAGACCAGGCTCTCCGACAAACAAATGATGTGGGAAAATTTCCTTTCGCAATTTCATTTTCATATTGCTCACATTGTTGGCAAGCATAATCAAGTAGCTGATGTACTCTCAAGACGGCCGAGATTGAATGCAGTTTCCATAGAAACTCACAATGATCTATCTTCTATGATAGATGAGTATGCTATTGATCTCGATTTTAGAGATGTGATTTCAGCCGCATTAAGACAGAAAGAGGAACCATTGACTTTACAAGATAGTTATCTTCTCTATGGCAATAGACTATGCGTTACTAACTCACTACGTGAGAAAGTAATGTATGGATCTCATGCTCCTCCTTATGTGGGGCATAGAGGAATTCAGTCTACCCTAAAAGGGATTGAAACATATTTCTATTGGCCTACCATAAAAGCAAACATACAAGAGTATGTTTCTAAATATGTGGTATGCCAAAAGATGAAGTTTGATAGAGTAAAGCAACCTGGATTGCTTCAACCTTTGCCAGTCCCTAATTCACCATGGAAGATCATACCCATGGATTTTATCTTTGGATTGTCTAATTCTATCCATGGGAATACAGGAATATGGACAATAGTAGACAGGTTTAGCAAACAAGCTCATTTTATACATGTCAAAAAAACTATTAAATCCCATCAAATGGAAACCCTCTTCATATCACAAATCTTCAAGTACCATGGCTTGCCAATGTCCATAGTGTCGTATAGAGATCCTAGAATGACCAGTAATTTTTGGAAGGGTCTCTTTGATCATTTAGGGACAAGGCTAAACTTCTCTTTGGCCTATCACCCCCAAATGGATGACCAAAGTGAAATAGCTAACCTGACAATCCTTGATCTACTAAAAGCCTATGTAACAAAAGTAGATCAAAGGTCCCAATGGGAGAAGTACTTACCCTTAGTGGAGTATGCCTACAATAACATTATACATACTTCCACAGGAAAAGCACCTTTTGAGGTTATTGAGGGAAGATCAAAAAGTCCCCTCCTACTTAAGGTACACTGGAAGATCTTCGCTATAGATGAGTATAGCCGAGACCTACAAGAATCTTTTCAAAAGATTAAGGATGCTATCTTTATCTCACAACAAAGGCAAAAGGCTGCTACTGATAAGCACAGAAGAGCCAAGCCTTTAAAGAAAATGATTGGGTCTTACTTAAATTTCCCAAGGCTTGATTAAGGCACACGAAGGGCAAGAATCCTATGGGACACCAAAAGTACTATGCTAAGTTAGAAAAAAGGTACTATGGTCCCTTCCAAATTCATAGATCAATCAATGAGATGGCCTATCAACTCAAGTTTCCCAGGCATTGGCTCATACACAATGCTTTCCATGTGATCCTACTAAAGCCTTACAAAGGAGAGCCACCTCAAGAACCAACTATTGAAGACCACCGGAGATTTAGGACCAAGAAGAGGTGTTGCAGCCCGAGTCCATTCTCCAACATGAAGACAAGTTATTAAGAGGCGGTAAGATTATCCCACAGTATCTTATAAAGAATTATCCTTTTGAAGATGCTAGATGGATGCAAGGTGTACAATTAAAGGATAACCTAAACCTTGTCAATGCTTACAATGCTTCCCTAGAGTAAGCAAATGTACAAATGTTTAAAATGAACAAAGTTTGTCTTATAAGACTCTCTTTTTCCTTATTGTGCACAAATGCTAAGTAGTATGCATGCTTAGGATCAAGTTTGCAGAGACGGCGTCTCCCAAACACCAAGTAAATCTTGTCATTCTACTATGGAAGATTGATAGGACTAATGCACAAACATGCATGCGGCAGCCTTAGGCTCAAGTGCCAAATGGATTAGTCATCCATTTTGGAACGATGTCATAGGGTAAGATAGGGATCATCTACCCGCTAGAAAAAGGACTAATGAATAGGATTTATCTTCTCTACCTCATAGTCGAGGACAACTATGATTTCAACAGAGAGTTAATGTCATAATAACTAATATCTAATTCTCTAAATGAGTTTCCCATGTCAAACTGATCATTTAATATGGGGAAGTACCAGGGGAGAAAAAGCTAGAATATTGGTTAAGCTGGCAGACTGGCCACAGTAGGGATCCAAAGGGGGGGCCATCTACAAAAGAGCAATGTGCAACAATGGGCTTTAAAGACCCTAAGGTTCAGCCCATTAAGACTTCCAAAATGCTAAGGTTCCAAAATTAAAGGTTGTGTCCAATGGTCAAATCTTAGGGAAATTGGATGCTTTGTGGGTGTACACAAAAGTCTCAAGACTCCTATATAGGACGGGGCGAGCCCTATAAGTAGGGGATGAGAGAGAAACACACAAACTCACAGGCTCCCTTTACACAAAGGGAATAGGGGACACATGTCAGCTCCCTAGCCCAGTTGCCCACAAGGTGCACTCAAATCCTATTGGATGGCCATAGAGGTGGACCAATGAGAATTAGGCTAGAGTAAATCTAGTTTAATTCATTTAAAAAAACTTAATAAAAGAACCAATAAGAATTAAGCTCTCTAGAAGACTATTGGACAGTCTCCCAAGGGGTCCAATGAGCATTCAGCAACCCAATGGCTTGCCTGCTTCCTATTGGCCAAAAGACAAAGGGGTCCAATGAGATTTTAGTTGCATTATTTTATTACCTAAAGCTCTCACAAAAGGGGAAAGGGGGACACATGTCACAAGTCCATCACTTATGCTTCTCAATTATGATTGGCTAAGCTTTGCAAGGTCCACTGGGGTGCCAGCAAGAGTAAATTGCAAGAGGGGTCGACCAAGAGGGGGGGGTGATGATTTTGGCAAGGCATTATCACACACACACTGACACAATCTCATGTGTAAAGCAAGAAGACTCTCTCTCTCTCCTTCTCAAGCTTTAATGGAAAGCTCATCATCTACTCCAAGCTTGTGAGAAGGGAGGCCTACCCCAACAACTCTTGGCTTTGTGATGAAAATCCAACCAGGAGCCAAGCTTCAATGCATGCTCCTCTCCTCTTCCATGCTAATTACTAAGCTATGCTAAGCTATTATGAGTGATTATGTGAGGCGATATACTTCTTTCTCGTAAGACTACTCCTTCTTCCTCTCAATCTATTTTCATACCCTGCTAGCTTCACTATCTTTGAAGGTGTGTGAGGTCTTGGGTCTGAGAACGTGAGGGAATTGATGTTGTGTTTTATAAGTGTTTGCTTAGTGCTTGAAGTTTCTATCTTCATTGCACTAGCTAGTTATTGAAGGAACATAAATATTGTACTATAAAATGTCTCCCTTGATGGGGGAAACCTATAGTACAAAGCCTTTTGGAGGGGGGATTGGCTCCATGTAAATCCGGTCCTCAATTGTTGTCAATAGCTTAATTTCTCTCTCTTTTGAAGTATTGTTCATGCCTATATAACTAGGTGTTATTCTTTTTGTTGCTCTCTCCATCCAAGCACTCTTGCTATCCTCATTAGGAATCTATTCTAATGGAATGCCCACTATGTTCATGTTATTTTCCGCTACACATAGTTACTAGGCCATTAAACGTTACAAGGTCCTCAACATCCTTTAACAAAAAACTTTATAGGTCCAGGCCCACCATTCTTCACACCCATCGTGTATGTTCCTTGCATATCTTGGCTTGCACATCTCACATCTTTCTCGTCTGCGCAATCACAAATGGCTCATTCAATCAACATTGTAATCCAAAACTAGAAAGCCTCAATGTATTGAACATAGTGCCAACTTACTCTTTACAGTATAATTCCCACTTATATATGCTTTTGCCACTATAGAAATTACCATGCCACACCCCTCTTTCACACATGTGTCACTAGTGTGCAAAAATGTACTGAAGCAGAGAGGGTGGTATTGATGTATGCACTCTAACATGAAGCTACCCACAGCATACTCCACCTCTAGATACTCCCCGTTGGTGGCACACATGCCAAACTCATGGATTGTTTTGTCAATATCTACAAGGGGTGGCCTGGGGAAGAGGGTGAACCTCTTTCCCTACTTCACTTCCTTGAGCATCCCATTCACAAATTGGCAATGGACCTGTCCCTCCTTGAAAAATTCCTCGAGCTTGTCATGCTATGTCTGTTACACAACAAAAGAAAAATAATCAATTTCACAAAACACGCCATGCGCTAGGCATTGCGCACAAAATATCAATCATTTCACCAGTAGTACCCATGCATTTTTGGACTTTCTATCTAGATTCACAACCATTAAGACTACCAAGAAAAGTACCAAGGTAGTAACAAGGCACTAGTACAAAAAGTAGCTAGAGACAGCACCAAAAATAGTAGAAGGAAGGAGTTAAAAACCACCCAAGAAACTATGGTACCAAGACTCAACAATTGGAACTATGCCAAGGAGGTACCAAGGCAGTCCCATCCTACAAAGATAAGGTCCAAGGATTTACCAGAATAATGCAAAGGACCAAAACTACCTACATAAACTACCAAAAAAAGTACCAAAGAGTTCGGTACTTATGCACCAAAGAGATCAAGAACTTACCAAGGCATCTTCTAGTCAAAACTAGATTTGGTACTATAACAAGGAAGCACCAAGGCAGTACCATCCTAGATGTCTAAGTACCCAGGCACTTCCAAGACAAAGTAAACATACCAAAGCTAGCTAGAATCAATGCCAAATATAGTTGGAGGTAGTACCTATAAATCCCAAAAGAGACCATGGAAAAGTACCAAGACATCCCTACAATCATTAAGAGTACCAAACATTATTGTATGCACGAAAGACCAAGGAGATGTCAAGGCAGTCCTAGAGAAAGCTATGATTGGTGGTATATCAAGGGAGCACCAAGGTAGCTAGAGACAATACCACAAATACTAGAAGGCGGGAATTAAAAACTACCATAGAAACTATGGAAAGGTACCAAGACTAAACAATTGGCACTATGTCAAAAGTGTTCCCATCCTATAATGATAAGGTCCAAGGCACTACCAAAATAATGCAAAGGACCAAAACTAACTACAAAAACTACCAAAAAGAGTACCAAAGAGTCCAAGGGTGCTTATGCACCAAAGAGATCAAGAACATACCAAGGCATCTTCTAGTCAAAGCTAGATTTGGTACTATAGCAAGGAAGCACCAAGGCAGTACTATCCTAGACGTCTAAGTATCAAGGAACTTCCAACACAAAGTAAACATACCAAAGCTAGCTAGAAGCGATACCAAATACAGTTGGAGGTAGTACCTATAAATACCAAAGAGACCATGGAAAAGTACCCAAGACAACCCTACAATCATTAAAAGTACCAAACATTATTGTATGCACCAAAGACCAGGGAGATGCCAATCCAGTCCCAGAGAAATCTATGATTGGTGGTATAGATCGGTGGTATATGAAGGAAGCCTCAAGGTAGTACCAATACAAAGTAAACTACAAAAGTTAGGTAGAAGTCGTACCAAAATTTGATGGGGTAGTGTTTATAAATACCAAGGCGACCATGGAAAGGTACTAAAGCCAATCCTACAGTAGTCAATAGTACCAAAGATTATTGTATGCACCAAAGACCAAGGATATTGATGTACAAGGGAAACCTTTGACTATATACACAATCCAAAATTGCAAGATGTATTATCGAAATGAATTACACAACTACCAATGAAGTATCAAATGTACCTAGATTCCCTAATGTAAAACATAGGAGTCCCTAGTCAGATAGACAAACTAGGACCAAGGGAGAATTTACCATACCTACCCCTGCTCAAGCTCCATTTGGAGCTTTTTTATGTTCTCAATGACCCCTAGGTGTTGTAGCATACGTTGATTTGCTGCAAGATCAGCTTCCACCTCCTTCACCTCTTCATCATCAATTGTAATTTGGTTTTGAAGCTCTTACAGTTGTGCTATATACAGTTCGATGTCCACCTTTATTTGCTTGGACACAGCATTGGACCCCTCACACACCTAAGCAGTGCCTCCTTTTTTAGCTAGATTGAGGTCCTCATCTCAAAGAGACTATCCATAGTGTGCTTTCTCTTGGCCGGTATCCTCTCCAATAACTCCAAATCACTCACATAGTCACAAACCGGCAAATTATGACAATAAAAGCAGTAGCCGGCCCGGTCTCCGTGCACAAGTCTTTGCCAGTCTATGTAATGCGAGGCTTTTTCCTGTTGTGATGGGCAGCCTCAGAGGCACCATTTACCTTTCTCCAACCCTCAATCTTTCGCTCCAAATCCCCGCCTCTTGCTTTGTACGTCTGGATAACGTTCTAACCAAACTTGGCCCATGCCACTGTGTGGCATGCACAGCATGGCACCTCCCAGAAGAGTACCCTCAAGAAAACTTTGTTGTAATCTCTCCACAAGATGGTGGTTCTTGATACAACTTGTGGAAGGTCAGCATGCAGTCCTCTATGAAGAGAGGGTGCACGTGATTAAGATAAATCTCGGCACCTTTGTTGTGCTTAAACTTAAACATTGCTAACCATTGATCCTCTAGGAGCATAACTTCATTTAGATCCTTTGGAAGCACCCTAGTAGGCTTAGCCCATACTCCTCATGTAGCTCCTCTGTTGTATGACAAAATTTTGTGAGCATGGGGTAATCTTTCATTCTGTTTTTTCCTACAAAGATCAAGTCAGTTCACACATTCCAATAGTTAGAATGCTTGTTTTACAAAATACATATAGTATCAAATCTTGTAATATGCAAATTGACATGTGCAATGCAAATCTCAAACATGCAACTTGCACTAGAACACATCCAAGACCTTGTTTTGAAAATCAGCTACGCTAAACCCTAAAAAAACTACATCATTTATTTATGTATTTATGTACAAATCAAAAAATGCTCAACTGATGTGCATTAATAGCACTGCATCCATAAATGTCCAATCTAGAGTTTTCATCACAACGTGCACAACTCACCTCTGCTCTTCGATGTAGGCATGTCGTTGTCGACAAGGATAGAAGAACCTCCATGTTCAGATTGCACAAATGAGAAACTCAGCTTGCTTGTGTGAGAATTTGGTGTCCTCACTTTCTCATACGGCACAGACGGTGTGGTCTTGGTGCTGCAAGGAGACGTGAGGTTGGAGTTGCCCTTGGTACGCCTGGCTGCTCTCTCAGGAGTGGACTTAGTAGCAGCATCCCTCCGTGGGGACCTCATAGCAACCATCAAATGGGAAACCAAGAAGAGATTGGGATGAGCACAGCAAAGATAACGGTCGCACAACACAACTCAAAGAAGACGAATCTTGTGATGTGACAATAGGAAGGCCAATTGGCCTGTCAGTTCCAAGCACAGAGGATAGTCTCGTACACTAGAGAGAATGATCAAAGTGGTTGTCCTTAAAATTATTACAACACACACACACATTTTTTTGTCAAAATTAGCTCATAATATAAAATTGAGAGTCCCCCCCCCCCCCCCCAAAAAAAAAAAAGACATCTTTTGTTTTATGGCCATAACAAAGCACCACCAACCAGGTGAATTCAAAATTGGTCTTTTTTTTCATACCACCAATACGTGCTTTCACCCATTCGTCTCTTCTATTTTTGCAAGTCTAAATATTTCTTGGAAGGTTTTTATAAGAGTATTATTGACTTTTGTTAAGTACGATAATAATATTGTGTTGTTGTGTATGGTCTACAATGAATTAGGAGTCTATATTAGCTTCTTAAATATTGATAAGATGTTTTATGAATGCATTTGTCCATATATTTTCTAAGTTTCTTCTCAGAGAAACAGTTGGTCTTTTAATTTTTGATTGGATTGCTCTTAAATGAGTAGTTTTAGTCATTTCTAAAGTGAAGAGGAATTGGCAAAAATTGAGAGCCTTGTTGTCATCGTATACTTCTAGATATTGTTAAATTTTATTAGCATTTTCTTTATCACTGTTTTTTATGTTTTCTAGAGGTTTAAGAATAATTGTATTTGAAAGTGGTGGTTTTAAAAACTTAAATCTACATTGCTTTTTACTATGTTTTTCACATGTGTGTGTGTCGAAATGTATTTGGCTATGCTGCAAGTTATTTGTGATTTGCATCTTGTCATAAGATATGTAGCAATCTATAAAGGTGATTATTTCTTTTTCATTCATGCCGTTGTAAATTGGAGCATTATCGATCCAAATAAGAATGTGATCGTGTTCACTTCCACGTGATTGAAATTCAGTGACAAAGAAAAAATCTTTGACTGTACCATATATATATATATATATATATAGATAGATATATATATATATATAGATAGATAGATATCATGCACGCTTCAGTGTTTCTTGTAAGCATGTTATTCTATGGTTATAATACCGCGCACATGTGACTGCATATTCCTTTATGTAATCTTGCAAACTTGGTTGTTGTCCTTGGAGTGGTTGTCTTTTGAGAGAGTTTGTAGTGATTTTTGTAATGGCTTCCAATTACGTTCTCCACTTGTAAATGTAATGAAAAAAGTAGGTGGCCAAGCTGGTAGATCATTGCAAAAAAATATTTTTTTGCAATTGTCCATAGTAATCTAGAGAAATTTGTAATTACTGAAGATCTCTATAGCGAGTGTTTGAATGCTGTATATTCTCAAGGTTTTCTCTTATTTTGATGTCTTTGACATAGAGTGCTCGATTGTTTAATGTAGCTTTTCTAAGCCTTATCCATGTTGATGAGTCAATTTGATGAATCATTATCTTCATTGCCTATAAACATATGTTCATTTTATGGTATTCAAGCCGTCGATCTTTGTGTTTTCCATTAAAAAATATCTTGGTATGTTTATTGGTAGGGTCCAAGTGGTTTCCAATGTCTTTTCCCATAAAAAAAGGGAAGGAAATTTAGTTCTTTGCAGTCTTTATCAACAAATATACCTAATGGTTTTTTGTTTTGGCAAGGTGCAATAGTTAAAACATTTCAAGAAGCATCAAAGAAGTCATTTGAATCTAAAAAATTATGTATTAGAGTATTTGTATATGGCTTGACTGCATCTTCAGGCAACTAACCAATTTTTATCTTGTGGATTTTAAATTTTATATTATTCGATAAGGTAAAATCATGAACATTATTATTAGATTTTGAAGGTCAGAGAGTAAGAAATTGTTGAAGAAATTGTTCATCAATTTGTATTGCATATTCTCTATATAGTAAAGTATAAATCAAATCAAGGAAAGCGTCAATTATGTGTCGTGGTTGAATCTCACCACTTTTGTAAATGGATTTATATTCTAATTTTCATTTTATGGCTACACCTATAGTTGTGTTTTCAATGCTTATTTGAGGATTTAATTTAAAAATTATGTTAATCGTTGCTGGAATATTGATTATACTTCCTCGCAGCAAAAATTTTCCATAGTATAAATATTGATGAATTTATCCAAATGTGTTTCTTGGTGCAATCAAACGTTCTTCAAGTTCATTAAGAATATAGACCAGTGGAATAGGTTCATTCATTTGAATAAATGAAGGGAAGGTAAATTTTGAAACTTTTTTTTTTACAATAATATATGCAGCTAGTACATAGCTAGCCTTCTGATGCATTATTTTGGTTTAAAGTAGACAAAGTTTCATTGTCAATCATTTGTATTTTGTACATATGATTTGAATTTATTTCATTAGAAAAGCACAATCATTTACAACAAGTACAAGAACTTCATTCTTGAAATCATTGGATATTGTATCTTCTTCTCGAGCATTTTTTTTTTAAAGTAAAAAATTCAAGTGTTTTCTTACTTTATTGAGGTTATTTTGGCATATTAATTTGTTGCAAACTATTAGTACAAATTTCTTCTTTTTATGCTAGTCTTTTTTTGTAATGATTGAGTAATTTTATATTTATATACAAGTTTCATTTTAGCAGACTAATATGTTCTATATTTTCACAACTTTCAGGAGAGTTTTGTTTCTTCACTGATCTTGTAACTTTAGTAGTAATTGCATTCACTGTTCCAATAAAGTCTTGAATTTGTTCTAAAAATATATTAGATATTTCTTGTTTTCTCAAATGCATATTGTTTTTTAAATTCTCTAAGAACTTTCTCTCAAAATGTTTGTTCCCTTTTGTGTATTTTTTCCTATTTTGAAGGGTAAACTTATTCTCTTGATTATACTTTTAGATATAATTTTTTTTTTTTTAACATACTACTTTCTTGCTTTGGCATTTGATATGCTAAGTTGATTTTCTTCTACATGCTTTTTCACTTGTTAAAATAAAAGTTTCAAAATATCCTTCTTTTCCATATTCGTCAATAAAAAAGTAAATTCAACATTTTATTTTTACTCATGAAGGTTGTGTTGAATAATATTGTATGATAAGATGAGCCCCACATACTCATATTCAATTTGAGAGCTCGTGAAATCTAGTATAATATAACTACATCTCCCCATAGACCACCTAGAGATGACGATATTACTCATGAAGGTTGTGTTAAATAAGATTGTATGATAAGATGATCCCCACACATTCATGTTTAATTTGAGAGCTCGTGCAATCCAGTATAGTATAACTGCATCTCCCCATAAACCACCTAGAGATGATGGTAATATCATTCATTGAATGTGTTCTTCTATGGTCTCAATACCATGAGTTTCTTGTAGAAAGGATGGTGCTAAGTGGATTTGCATCGTTTTGGCAGCTACAAGATCATTCTTATAGAAGCTTTCAATTAGTTCAGTAACTTTTCTACATCTTAGTTCTTCATGTAAGATCCCCAACCCGCCAATACCAAGATCGGGATGGGATCCATGACAAGTCTCTAGGCTTAATAAAATTCAAATTCTCTAAGCAAGAAAAATCTGGGAACAAAGACAATGGCTTGGGTCTATAGCCCTAGACAAAGAACTAATCTTGTCTCATAGCAAAAACAGGACAACCTCTTAAAAATCCAAAATTCTTTCGGCCCTATAACTTTCACAAATTGGGCTAAGGTGTCCTCAACCAACGTTTTTTTCCCACAAACATATGTGAGGGCACAACCGCTGGTGGACTCCTCTTCCAAGTGAAGAAGTTTTCTAAACGTTTTTAGTCCACAGGGATGGATAGTTACGTGACTAATCAGGTCCACCCGTCCATGATTGACAACATTAGTCAATCCCCACTTACCACTACGCACTCACACATGATTCTTTAGTTTCCTAATTATTATCACATTGTTTTAACATTTAAAATAATGGTTTCTTTTAACTTTCCATTACAGTGATTCCTTCAATCAGGTATTAAAAATAGCATTGGAAATAATTCTTTTAGCAAACACACATATTTAAACTTAAGATAGGGTGTTGTCAATCAAACATTGTCCATAATAACCATGATCGGTACTCTTCTTGTCTCAAGACCACCTAAGGGTGAAAAACGCCACCCATTCCTTGTTCACAATCCGGGGTGGATAAACCCCCACCCAAGGTTCGGGGTGTCCATACACCAAACCAGTTGCCCATATAACTGGATGGCTCCTCTAGGATTAAAACCGGTATCCTAACTTATGTAGAAACATCAAGACATGACACAGAGTAGAAACTCATCATTCATGGGGATAATCGATTTATCCGTGGTTGAAAAGCCATCACTATTCATCAAAATATACCAAGGAGTCGGAGGTGTCTTGAGATAAGTTGTCTTAAGGATGATCAATGATATCCTTTCTATTTCAACCAGACTTAACCCAAGCAATTCTTTCCTAATTTACAAACAATTGCACGTTGGTTTCTTGGAAGATGTCTCTTGTTTCAGCCAATTCTACTTTTTGTAATTTCTTACTCCCTCTTTATGTATGCAATGTTAACATTTAAAGAAAAACTTGAATTATCTAAACTTAATTATAACAAAGACCCACCTAGGACTGATCAGACATTTGTTGTAGTGTTGGGGCCTGAACGCTCTCGCTAGTGGGCCTACTACTAGGCCCAGATTTATCGTCGTGCGACGCTCTAGTTTGTTTAGGAACACTACCCTCATTAGAAAGAGGATTGGGTCGGATTCTTTTGGGTGCCATGACTTCTTATCCTTATAAAAAAGGACGTCTAATTATTAGGTAAATCATTTTGAAAGTTAAACTTAACCTTCGTATTTACTCTAATTCCTCTTCTAATCCAATCAAGGTTAAATTTGTAGTCCTAGAGGATAATTTCTCGACCTAATAATTTCTTAATTGCTTATTTAGATAAGATTACTTAATCATAGATTCTTTAAGGGTTTCTTAAGCTCTCATAATTTTTTTACAAATTTATACATATTTTTCCTTATTTCCCCATCTTTATTAAGCTTGAAATCTGCTTGTTTTGAGCTTAATATCTATTATATTCATTTTCTCTTAAAGATTGCATTTCCTCAGCTCTAAACCAATGGTTTACACTTATAGTAATTTTTCTATAGACTTTTGACAATAGATTCTATTTATCTTAATTTATCTTCAGATAAAAAAAGAATTTTTGATCAATTATAACTACTTAAACTAGCAAACTAATTATGGTATATTTTTGCAGTTAGATAATGGTGCCTCCTAACTCTGGTAACTACCTTATCTAATTTTCCCCTTTTATTTTGAATTAAAATTAGTTTGTTTATGCTAAAATAAATAGCTAGATTAGGTTTTTGATATTAAGCTAATTATCTTGACTTACTTAGAATGTACACAAACTCAAGAAAATAGGACATAATTATCTCATTTGATTAACTAGTTTTCTCCCTTTAATTTTAGCTTAAATATTTTTATTTTGACTTAAATAATTAGCTAAATTAACTTTTTGACAATAAGATAATTATCACAGCTAAATTATGATGTGAACTAACTTTGATAAAAAGCACATAATATCTAACTTGATGTACTAATTCTTCTTTTTTAATTTTAGCTAGAATAAGTCTATTTTGGATTTAAAAAATAGCTAAATTAATTTTTTAACCTTACAATAATTATCACGGCTTAATTATAATACTAACTGTGATGAACAACATTTTATAATTAATTAACTTGATTTAGTAATTTCTCCTATTTAATTTTTGCTAGAATTAGCCTATTATGGCTTCAAAAGATAGCTAAAAATATATATATATAACCTTAAGATAATTATCATAAATACATTACATCGTAAAATTGCTTTGATAATAGCACATAATTATCTAAGTGATTTACTAATTTCAGCTAGAATTAGTCTGATTTGTCTTAGAAAAATAGCTAAATTAATTTTTTGACCTTAAGATAATTATCATGGCTTACTTACAATGTATACTAACTTTAATAAATAGCACATACTTATCTAACTTGATTTACTCATTTTCCACATTAATTTGTGGCTCATATTAGCTAGTTTTAGCTTAACTAAATGCTTAGATTACCCCGTGTTCCTAACACCAATTTCTAACTGTGATAATTAACTTAAGAACTTTTGAGTTAATTAAGTATATTTTCTATCAATTTTTTTATTAAAATTAGCTAATTTCTTTCTAATTAGTTACAAAAACTAATCAAAAATTATGATATAATTTTTCTTACTTCTTAACAGTTTAATACAGCTCTAATAATTATCTTATACTAATTTAAGTTTAATATGTATAATTATTCTTAATTTAAGACTAAAAATGATCAATTTCAATCCTATATGACTTAATAATTAATTATATTAATATCCCTAATCTTAATCTAAGTAATCAACAAAATATTAAGAGCTAAGAGAGTAATTTATAGTGTAGAGAAGTTTAATCTTCTTAATTAATTAGATTAATTAAGAAAATAGAGATAAATTAGCATAATTTTGCTAATTAGAAAATAATTAAGCTAATTATCGTGGATAATCAGCAAGAGATTTTCTCTCTAGTGATTTTTGAATAGAGTTTTCTTCCTATGTGAGAGAGAAATGGTTAGGACTCTGAAGTGAAATTGTGAAGCAAGGGGGTTCTATTTATAGGTTTCTGGGCACTACAGGCTGGAAATGGTAGTAGCTTGCATCCCAAGGCAGCCTTATAGCTCTCCTTGCTGCTTTTCTTGTCCCTGGCAGGTCAGTGATGACCCCTCCCATCACCTGTCAGCTTAAAAAATCAAACCTGCTAAATTTTGACCTATTTTTTTGCTTAATTGAAAAATATCTGCTAAATATCTGTAAAATATCTGGGAGGCCTTAGTAAAATTCTATGCTTAAATGATTTTTGCAACTATCTAATTTTTCTTATCAAATTAATTGACATTGAATCTTCCGGAGGCACTAGCAGGTTCAGTTTTTGTCAAAACTTAATTCTGAAAATTTCTAACTCTAGGTTTGTGGTGCTTAAGATTCCAAAAATACCATTTTTAACTGCTTTTGAGATAGTGTTTTACCTAACCTTCCCAAACGTTAGGTGTTATGGATGCAATCAAATGGGGAAGTATAGAAAAAACTATCCAGAAGGGCAAAACCCTCGAATACTGCTAGAGCCATTTCCCAAAATCTAGGAGACAATCTAAGAGGAGGTAGGAATGGAGGACGAGGTAGCGGAAGAGCAAGAGGAGCTAGAGCTTATGCAATCATGGGAGAACCAACCTCAACGAGGAAGATGAAAGAGCCACTTGTTTGGTCACAATTAGCAATCCTAGAGCTCAACAACAATAGGAAATTTTGTAAACCACTATAAACCAATAATGTAAAAATTTGAGTTAGTTATATATTATAATGGTATACATTATTTTCTTTCCCAAAACTACTTAAGGAATCTAAAGTTAAATTAGCTTTTAATCAAGAAATTAAGGGTAAATATAGCAAATGAGAAAGAGGTTCTTGTCAGGAAGGTAGAATCTGAATCTTAGAAATAAGATGGTTATCTAAAACCCAACTCACATTCCTTGTGCACAAGATAGCCTTCCTTGAAAAGTGACCTAGATATTGAAGTATTAATGTACAAGACTAATAGGAATCCAAAAGAACTCTTGGTATGATATCTCTTAAAACCCTTTACATAATGTTGGTCAACCAGGTTAGAGTACAGAGGGAGTACCTTTGGTGCAATAGTGGAAGCTTGTGCGGAACACAAATTGCTCAAGATAGCAAGAACACGCCGAGCACGTTCAGATTGGCAAAGTTGGAATTCATGATACTCACCGAATGCTAATTGCTTTGAATGGTCAGTTAGACCGGGCACATTCATGTTGACAAGGTGGATATATGGATCTTTTATGGAATGGATTTAACCTAGTTTTTGAGATGATACAATTGGTTTGTAAAGGTTTTTAAGATGGGCTCAACATTGAGAGTTTCTTGGGAAAAATTGAGTAGCAAGTAATTAGTATTACTAAAGTAAGGAATTGTGGAATCTCCAACAAGATTATATCTTTGAAACTAGAGAGAGAACTATTAGAAATAGAGTAATCAAGAACACTTGGTAAAGTTGAAAGATTATCCCACCGAAGATGACACTTGAGAAGATGAAACATCTCTTCTTCAAAGACTTTCCTAATTTCGGTTGAGATGAGGGCATCTCAAATTCTTAAGTTGGAGTGATTGTAAGGTCTCCACCATTCTAGCTGCAAAAAATGAATTGAGGCCTTGACAAAAGCGGGCAATCTGTTGCTCCATTGTCATCTAGGGAGCATAGCGTCGTAAGGACACAAATTTTGTGTAGTACTCCTCTAAAGAGAGTCCTAGCTGGCATAGACCAAAGAATTCGTTAATCTTGATAGCCTGATGTGCAGGAGGGAGATAGCGTTCTTTGATTGCCTGCTTCATTTTCTCCCAAGTTGTACTACTTGTGGGATTATCTCTCTAGTGTTGCGTCCACCAAAGATTGGCATTTGTGCTGAGATGGAACATACCCAACATTGTTTGGTTTTCCTGAGCAATTTTTGCGGCTTTGAAATAGTCGTCCAAAGCATATGCTTTGGCATCTCGCTCTAAATTCTGTCCCTCTGGTAGGAAGTTGGACAAATTCACTCTCCCTCCCTCCCTCTTTCACCCTTAGATGTTCCTTATCTCTCTCTCTCTCTCTCTCTCTCTCTCTCTCTCTCTCTCTCTCTCTCTCTCTCTCTCTCTCTCTCCACTTTCCCTTATCTCCCTCAAGCTCATCATGTGTGGTGAGTGCTAGCACTCAGACTTCATGATGAGTTTGATGGGGGGAGAGAGGGGGGGGGGGGGGGGGGGGGGGAAGGGAGAAATTTGCATGGGTTATTGAGTTAATCCTATTTGATAGTTGAGATTCATTTTTGAGAGCTTGGCAAGTAATTTGTCACAAATTACCTAGCAAAAAGAGAACACCTAGCCTAGAAGCAATGAAGCAATTCATCTCCAATACTTATATAACCAACCCAAATCCTAATTTAAGAATCTTGTATTGATAGACAATAAGTTCTCCCCAGGCCCGAACTCCTATCAAAATGTATATGAAGATTTTTCTCCCTCCCTCATTCTTTTACCCAACTCTCTTCCTTGCCTCTCTCCCTCTTTCTCTCTATCGCTCTCTTCCTCAAGTCCATCATGAAGGGTGAGCAGTCATGATGGACTTGAGGGAGAGAGTGATAGAGAGATACAAGGAGAGAGGCAAGGAAGCGCTCACTCTTCATGATGGACTTGAGGGAGAGAGCGATAGATAGAAAGAGGGAGAGAGGCAAGGAAGAGAGTCGGGTAAAAGAGCCTTAAGGTCATCATCTATGAGAGACAAAGAACCTTGATTTGATTGCTCATAAATTTATTGGAAGGGAAAATTACCAAATTAGCCCTCTAATTTGTGGGAATTCCAAACATTCTCCTCAAGTTTCAAAATTTCCCAACATACCATTGTTGAATAGTTAAAGGTTTTCTAATCTTAATTTTTATTTGACAGTTGAGATCCGTTCTTGAGTTCTTGGCAAGTAATTTGTCACAAATCACCTAGCAAAAAAGGCAATTATGCCTAGAAGCAATAAAGAAATTCATTTCCAAAACCTACATAACCAACTAAAATCCTACTTTTAGCATCTTGTATTGATAAACAATCAGTCCTCTTATGAAAAGCTACAACTTTTTTTTATTTTTAGAAATATATAATCTCACAATCAGGGGTATTTTGGGAATTTTGAAAAATTTGAAGGGTATTTTGGGAATTTATGAGGGGGGTATCTTGAGAATTTTTGAAATTCGAGGGTGTTTAGAGAATTTCCACAAATTAGAGGTGTGACCAATCATTTTCTGTTTTTGGAATGGACAAATTTCTCTCTCACGCTATGCACTTCACCACCAAATAAAGAGATTTTCTCAATATTGAATAATGAGATTTTCTCAATAGAAAATTGCACGTAATCAATAAAAAATTTGATCTTAGTGTACTAATAAAGATAGGGCCAAATGATAGATTGTATTGTGTAGAGATAGGCCAAAATTTAAAGAAAGGGCCACATGATAGAGTATATTGTGAAGAGAAATATATAGAGATCGACAAGTAGGAGTGTTAGATACATAGAGTTAGGCTGGAAAATAGTGAGACATAGAGGAAAATGATAGATAGAGTGAGACAAAGTAAGGATGGTTGAAGTAGAAAGAGGATATTAATGAGTGTCAGATTGAGATAGAATTTAGGAGATTGAGGTTAAAAGAGTAGGAAGGAGGGAAATAATGATTAATATATAGGTGGGGGTATACTAACTCATATGTTTAGAGGAGGAATTGATACCATTTTGGTCTTTGATTTCCACATCTAATTTATGGTATGATAGATAGATCTTCCCAGTCTTTGTTTCAGTAACTCGAATGCCTATAAATATACGGTAAGGGAAAAGCTTGGACATTCACAATCCATTTGCATCTTCTAGATTTTTTGATAAATGGCTTCATCCTTGTTGAGCAAGGTGATTTTGTTCTTGAATAATGTTTGTGTTGTATCATTGTTTCTTGATTGCCCAGCAAGATATTCGAATGGTGACATTCAGACAAAGGTGAAAGATAGTGTACAAGTAGGACAACAATTTCAATTTGTTGGATTCAATTTTGTCTTCAAAGTTTTTGTTGGTCACACACAATAGTATGAAAAGGACCTCAACATCCAAGGTGGAAATAGTAGAGTTGTCGAGTGACAATTTTCTCTACATTGCGCCAAAAAACTGGCGAGTTCACAAGCTGTGCACATCTTGTAGCTGCCTCTTGGTAGCTAGGATACTTGATGAGCCAAGCATCCCATCGTCTATTGGCTACCATTTCAATCAATGCAGGCTTAACTTCCTTCAAGGTGGCAAGAACATAGTATGTGGTTGCAAAGCTTGCCGTACAAAATATCTGTAGAGTTTTATTGGGTGATTTTGTTCAAAAAAGAGCATACAAAAATGGATTCTCTCTAATAAATTTCACCACATGATTTGCATCCAATAGCATTTGTTTTATGATGGCCATTTTACCAATGTCATTAATTAAGAGTATGTGATGCACATGGTACCCAAGTAATCTCTAGGTACTTAACTTGGATAGCCCTCCCTGTAGCCTTGTAATTGGATGCATTATCCGTGACCATTGCAATCACATTCTTTGGCCCACCTGCCCTTGCTATGGCGTGCTGGTATGTTTATATGATGCATAATTTGTTATTTGGTTTCCAATATAGCAATTGATTAGTATTGTATATCCATGCCAGCAATTGCAAAACACAGATCAAACTCATTGGCATTATTTTGCAAAAAAATTGGTTTTCTAATGAAGCATAGAAGCACATTGAATTATAGATTCTTGCAACATGATACTTGATCTACAAGTCCATAAACTCCAAGAGAGATCATTAAGCAAATATGATTTTTCTCATTGGCCTTGATTCATTCAAACACCAACTGATGTGTTGATTCATCCAAACACAAACCAATGTATTGCTTTATCATCTTGTTAACCTTGGTTTGATTGTCCATCAAGGATAGCTTTGGTGAGAGAAAAACCTTGGTCCTTGGTTTGATTGTCCACCAAGGATATCTTTGCTGAGAAAGAAACATTAAGCTCATTTTTTTGGGGGGGAAGCTCTCTTAGATTGATGTGCCCTTTTCATTTGCAAGCCTCCTTATTTTATCACTTGTTGCTAATGGAAAAGGGAGGGTTTTTTGGGCTTGTTTGGTGTCTGGAAAAAGGTGATTGGTTTCTTACGTTAGTGGCCATTTATTATTGAATGACATCCTTTTTGGTGACTATTATAATATAGGAATCTCTCTCTCTCTCTCTCTCTCTCTCTCTCTCTCTCTCTCTCTCTCTCTCTCCCCCCCCCCCCCCCCCCCAACACACACACACACACACACACACATGTGGTGGCAAATGTTTGCATACTACAGAAGGGAGAGGGCCATGGATAGAACTCTTTGAATCAAGGGGAGGACGAATGGGGTGCCTTTGAGATCACAAGGGGAGGGTGATACCGTGAAGTGTGCCAAGATTGCAAGGGTGGATGAGCCTCGACCATATGTGGCACGCCAAAAGTGAAGGGATCAATGGTGAAGGCTTAATCCACCGTTGACCAAGTTTCATTGAACAAAAATTTAGGGTTCCCTTGTGTTGTGGCTACAAGTTGGACCCCCAACCTCCTCCTTCACAAAGTTTCACCCTATCCATCACAACTAATGTGTGTTAATGTAATGCATTTGAGGCATCATGTATAAAAACATGTTCCCCCCCTTTGCACGGAAATTGGATGGCCTAGATCATGGACGCCCCGTCGATGATTTACATGGCCATTGATCCCTCCAATATGACCCCGTGTTAATTATAGACAAGGTCATGCTAGATAGGCTTCCATGGTGAGGGCAACCCTCTTCGCCTTTGCCTTTCTCTAGAGTCCATAACCTGAATGTACTCTTGTATACATGCCTCACGCCTCCTTAAATGCAACCCAAGCAGACACCTACCAATGCAAGCATTAAATTGTGAGATCTTTTCCAGAGACGATGAAGACAACATACACTCACAACGCACACCCAACAAAGTTGAGATAGAGGTTATTATTGTTGATAAGAACTGAACTACCTCGCGGCATGAACGACTCTTCTTTGCTAGTGTGTGATGGAATGTGGTGGACTATTGTTTGTGCTACCTTAACTCCATGTGCTCATATATCCCATGGCATGGATGTTTCTTTACACATTAAACAGGATGAGGCCAATAAAATTTTAGCTATTAGGAATCATGGTATTGATATGATGAAGGAGGATCTCATTAAGAACCTTGGAACCATAGCGAAATCAAGAAGTTTAGGTGTGCTTGTTTTTGTTGTATTATAGAGAGGCTACAGGATGTTGTTTGTAGTCATCACCAGTGTCGAGGACATTTCAATTTAGCTTACAAGGTACATCTTGTTCTGGGATCAGCTTTTTTGGAATAGATACAAAAAGGTGGGGATTTGAACTTGATTGGGCAGTTTGGAGTTGGATTTTACTCAGTCTATCTTGTGGTTGATTACATGGAGGTTATAACCAAGCACAATGAAGATAAATAGTAAAGTATTTCCTTGAGATTCTCAGTCTTTCCCTTTTGTTGGCAAAGTAGTTACGATGTCCAAATTCTCAATGTGTAGGTATATCAAGGAATAAAAGGCATATGGGGCTTTTGTTGTTTTTGAAGATACAAGAAATGAGACTCTTGGTCAGGAAACTAAAATCGGGGTTCACTTGAAAGAGGAAGCTGGTGAATACCTGCAAGAGGACAAAGTAAGGGTTTGCCTTCAATTTCATGGCTTGGCTTAATCTCCAATGTTGTATACATTGTTTTTGAAGAAAAGATATTGTTCTACAGGACCTTGTTTAAAGGTACTCGGAGTTTATCAATTTATCAATCTTTCTTTGGTCAAGCAAGGAAGTGGATATTGATGTTGAGGTTGAAGTAGATCCTGAAGAAGTGCCTAAGGATGAGGAAGAGAAGACAAGTTTGAATTTGTGCAATAATTACACTATGGGTGGTGTGCTCATTAGGAAATTTCGGAGGTCATTTGGAGGGCCTTCTAAGAAAATGTATTTTTTGCACTCTCTCTCTAGAAAAAATGGCAAATAAAAGAGCTGGGTCTTTCATAGTAAAAGTTCAAAAAGTGTACTTTAAGTAGATTCCTTACTCTTCTGAACATTCATTCGTAGTGATTGAGGGATAATTCTCTTTTCAGTTGCATTGAATGAACCTCGTCAATATGGAGGGAATGAGGCTAACATGGAGGGACGAAGGCGCAGCCGCTATTCACTTTCCATTAAACCTGCACATTTGGCTAATGGCGCACTCCTCAAATGGCACAAATGTTACCCAGAAACGAGCCAAATATCACCTTCACATTGATTTGGACAATGAGTACCAACCATTGATTAAGCGCAGTAAAACAAACACACATATACCTGCCGCTTCCATAGACACGCTCAGAGCTCAAGGAGCTAAACACATAGATATCTGGACGAGAGGCTCTCTCTACCCTAAGAATCCAATGACTAATGCATCTCCACCGTTTGTCAATCCTACAAGCTTATTGACCTTTGCTGGTGATGGAGAAAAGGGCCTTCTGGGTTATTGTAAATCACTTACAAGAGAAGCTGAAACTTACAAGAGCATTCTCCAAGCTCAACAATGTGAGATTGTTCGCCTTTCACATTTACATTCTACAGATAAGGTTACCATTTTGCAACATAAAACAGAGGTACAAGAACTGAAAGGAAAGGTGCGAAGTTGTCAAATGAAGGACACCATCTTGGGTGGTCGTATCCAAAAGAAGAAATTGCGCAATCTTGAAACATTGCAGGTTGCATCAGGAGGTCTCAAGAAAAGAATCCGAGCCTTAAGGTGATGCTTCTTGGTTGGCTACATTGTCTTAGTTAAGTAATCTTTTTGTTTTTTCTTGTTATGCATTGTTTTCATGTGCCTAAATAGTGTTAGTGAAGCAAATTTTTTGTTATTTACTTATGCATTGTCTTCATCTAGACATTCAATCTATCCTGACAAGGAAAACATTGACCCCAAGCCAATATAGGAAAGAGATTGAAGCCACTTATAAGTAGAAGCCTGGCAGCAGATATAGTACATGACAAGAAGTTTAAGGTCCTACAACGAAATGTAGTGGACCGCTTTATTTCAGAGAACTCAGTGCCTGCAAAAGAGATACAAGGCACACTTGATTCACTTGGTGTAAGCAAAAGAGGATATTCGGCTATCCAAAAGTCTGTCTCATCCATCTTTGTTAGGAAGGGTATAAAATCCAAACTTCTACCATCAGCCTCAAGTGTTTGGAAAGAGAGGCTTCAGCTTAACGAGGCACAGGGAGACTATCTTGGACAGCCCTTTCATATTAAAGCAACTTACAGTGGCCATGGAGCAAACATGGCATATGATGAGTTCAACAATATTTTTATGGACCTGCGGATATTACAGAAGAGAATGGTGGAGTTTTACAACATCACATTTGAAGAGTCACGTGGGGTATTACATTTTGTGTTAAAACTGGATGAGTGTGAGCTTGTTAAAGAGAAAAAGCTAGAGCGTGTTACTATTACTTTAATGAATAGAGCCCTCTCAAAGTGTCCCAGTGATGATCCTTTATATTTTAGTGTCCAATCAGAATCTAGCATATGGTGGCTTGGTGCGTTTGAGGTAAGCGAGATTCTCAGGTAAGCTCAAATGTTCACATCTACTTAAGTCTCATTTATTTTGTGTTGCAGGTAAAGAAAGAAGATCGTGAGATTCTATATTGGGTGCTCCATCGAACTAATATTCCGGAGGTGATTGATCGACAGACTAACCAGGGAGAGGTACTACGTCTAGATGGAAGGGGAGACTTTCAAGTTCAGTGGCATCTTGCAGGTGACCTCAAAACATTAAAGTGCATGTATAATTGTGGAATGGGTGCAATGGCAAAGTCACCGTGTTTGTTCTGCATGGAGCCTGCAAAGGTCATGGACCCAAAGTGGTGGAGAAAAGCTCCAACACGTCACATTGAGGATCCTGCTTTTTGACCGGTATTGAAAATACCACTTGTGAATGTCCACATTTGTACAATGCATGCCCTTTGTAGAATTGTGGAGAAATTGGTCTACTTATACATCGGGTTTGCTTGGAAGATTAAGAACTCCGCAGAACGACAAGTAGCCCTGCAGTGCTTAGAAATGGTATTGTCGGATATGGGGCTTCATGGTGGCAATGTGAAAATCCAGCGGGATGAAAAGAGATCAACTGCTGAGAAGGATGTCCCATGCAAACCATCCATAGGTGGGGTGAAGGCACGGAGGTTTTTATCTAAGCCCCAAGGTACAAGAGATCCAAAGCTAACAAAACATGGAAAAATATATAACACATCTTATGTTAGCAAGGTAGAGTATCAGAGCTGGAAAAAGCTACATATTGCAGTCAAAGACCACGAACCAACTACTCGTAACGCGAAGGCTGAGGTTTGGCGATCAATGGACATCCTATTTTTGATGTGCGACAAAGATGACTGGTCACAAGATGATATGAACAAGTTCAAGGAAAATCTCAACCTTCTAAAAAAATCATTCAAGACAGCATGGACAGACACCCAGATTACTCACTACATGGTATTATCATGTATTTCTTTCTCTCTTATGTGCAAATATGTGACTGTAAAACATTCTAACTAATCTGTTTTGATATCCAGCACATCATCTTCAATCATTTTCCATATTTTATACAGAAGTATGGGAACCCGGCAATATGGAATACCCAAGGGATGGAAAAGTCTCATTACATGGCGAGAAATGCTTATTTCAGGCACACACGACATGGTGGCTCTCGAACCAAGGCTAACAGTTTGAGAGAACTATTTGAATGGTTCTATCGTAGAATCATTCATCGAATGTAGGCAAAAGAAGTCTTGGCAAATTCAGCAACAGCACAAGCCATCAGACATTTACAACAACAAAAAGTTAAAAGATCAATGGCATACAACAACTCCGGAGCTCGTGAAAGTCAACGAAGGTGGAGAGAGACAATGGTGTATGTGAATCACAAGTGGAGAAAGATACTCTCAGTGGATGACATTGTACAAAATTTATGTAATACATGATCTTATACAATTGCTACTTGAAGTGTATCAAGATTTTGAAGGTTCAATTTTGTTTTTTGGCACGTCACCCTTGTAACGAATCATGAGATGTTTGCCATACTCTAAAAGTTCATCTGGGTTTTGTCTACCAAGAGCTAGTGCCATTGCTGTGTAGGTGTAGTAATACGCTGCCCGACCACCTGTATAGCCTGGGCAGTAACCAAAACAATCTCTAGCAAACACTTTGTCCACAAGAATGACTTTATCTGCACTTTTGGGCAGCACCGGTCCACCCAAGAAGCGTGATAGTGTCTTGAATGTGTAAGTTGCTATTGAACCCTCTTGTGACATGGAATTGTGAAAAACTACTATCGGCGACTCGCAAAGCTTTGAAAGGTACTGTGCTAGGGCCGCATCCCTTCCTCGATACTCTCTTGTCCGGCGCCGAAGGAAGTCATCCTTGTCAGCAATCCAAGACTGCACATACCATGTCAGAAGTGACACAAAGAGAGAGAGAGAGAGAGAGAGAGAGAGAGAGAGTTACCATGAAGCTCTCATCCTGCAGAAAGAGGTTTTCTTGCCACAGGTCTACAGATGTAGTTGACCCCTGACCTGAATGGTTAAACCAATCCTCCACTTCTTTGTTACTTGTTGATGGTCTTAGGCTTTGTCTTATTGCTTGGAAGGTGGCTTCATCAGGTAGTGTCTCCTTGTATTTTTCAGCTTTCTCAAAGCATCTTCGAAGGCATTCCATTGGATTGCTGGATGTTTCCATTGCCTCATCATCACTACTATCCTCTGAAACAAATCCACTCCTCTCCTCTTGGACTCTGGAAATAATAGCCAGGGAGAAATCCTCCCTTAAATAAAAGACACTTTGCACATCATGTAAGAAGATATAGGTCCTGTCTCCAATCCTGAAGTCAGGCACAGCAGGCAACATCATCTGAGCATGCTTCTCAGTGAAGTTACTGACATCCAATGGAAGTTTGAATTCTGTGGTTTTCACAGAGAGCATCTTACTTCTTTGTACTTCAATTGCCTCAACCTCAAGGTCGACTGTGTCTTCAACCTCCTCGACTTCTTGCATATGAGTTGTCTCCTCGCATTCTTCATCTGGTGCTGCATCCTGCTCCTCTAAGACCTCATCAGGATTCTGCATGAGGAATCCAAACAGGCTGTTCAGGTAAATCATAAAGCCAAAGGCTTCCTGAATGAGTTTGCATTCTTTTTATGCAAAGGGCAGGCTGAATGTCGGCAAGAAGGTGGTAATTCCCTATACTTCTTCAGTCCCTGTCCCTTTCCACCACAGTCATTTCAATGCACAAGAGTCATAGTAGGCAGAACAACCCTTCCTACCTGCACCATCACTTCAAACTTATCTCTGTAGGACTGCAAGAAATTACTGTGATGAGCTAACAGGTCTTCAATGTCAAACTTTGGATTAAACATAGAATGAACTAGATCAAACTTGTCCCCAGCACCACAAGATGCTGCAAAATCAAACAGCCTCTCATCGGTTGTAGCTGGGTCTTCCAGAGAAGACACATCCTCTTTGTCTTTACATTTAGCTGCACAGGGACTTCCTTCTAGCACATCTGTATCATCTGAGAAGTCTATATTCCTCTTTCTTGTATTTTTCTTCAGAAGTACTGTAGAGGGCACCACAGCCTTGTAGGGTGAGGGATCCTCTTGCCCTGGTGACCTCTCTGATTGATCTTCACCAATTGACTTTTCTTCAGATATGTCCTGACAAAAGTCAACAGTTCTTTTGGCAGATACATTAAGCAACTGAGCCTGCAAGGGTTGAAATCCTGGCACAAGCTCTGGATCAGGTTTCAGCCTCTTCTGCCTACTGGACTTTAATCCTATTCATCAGGAAACATGACAAGTCTCTCTCTCTCTCTCTCTCTCTCTCTCTCTCTCTCTCTCTCTCT